>NC_139309.1:0-1226879 GCF_051148585.1 Colletotrichum jinshuiense | reverse complement strand
CAAGATGGTGAAATCAATAAAAATGAGGCGATTTCTGCAAACTCAAGTGGCCAAGAAGTCATCGAAGATGGTCTACGCAAGGGCCCACGATCCCCACCGAAAATGACAGGTCTCGGCCATTCTGACGTCGAACGTAAGCGGGCATGAAGCTGCTAAATGGCCCAATGATCACAGTATACATGTACGGGTGGTATAAATCAACGTAATAAAAACAATGCGGTAAATGGTCTGTATTATGTATATGTGTTTATTTGTAGAAGGGAAAGTCTGGAGGTTGCCAGCAGCAGCAGCTGTAGTGAAGATATTGCTGCTGGCAGCCCGGAGGTTGGATCTCCGGGCTCCGCTACTGCAGCCGCCTGCTGCTGATGGCCGCCTGCCCGTATTCTGGCTAATGAATTCAACACTGGCAGCCTTGTACTTTGTGCCAGCGCTGCCAGGATACGCCGTACTATCGCACAAGAAGGAAATAATGGGCGGTTGACGTTGGGCCGCCAAATGCTATAGAATCGAAGAAAATAGAAAATTAACATAGGGCCGTAAATAGCTGTAGAATCGAAGAAAGTTCCGCACTTCCACCACTGCTGCCAATACCGTTCGTTATAACTAGTGGTATTGTCAACTACGCGCAACGCATTCTTCCATCCGTATAGTGGCGGTATTGGTGTCAACAAAGCTCTTAAGAGCCTGGTTTGACGACGACTTCGTGAAGGCGTCAGCTGGATTATCGCCACGGTGAATCCAGCGTGCTTCATGAATTTCAGGTCGCTTTTACAACTTCCACAAGGCCATTATATCGATCGTCAACCTCTTCTACTTAGCGGTGCCTAGCTTAACTAGGTATTTATATCAACGAATATGAATCTAAATAGACGATCGGTAGGATCGTTGGAGCTGTAGGTGGGAGTGATGAGGTTGAGGTTAGAGGAAAGGGCGTAGCCCATATCTACGCCAGCGACCATACCATACACTTTAGTGGTCAGAACGCTGCGTGTAACCCTCTTGCTCTTGGTGGAGCTGAAATGGACGATATTACCACTGATGGTGAACTCGTCGCTAGTGCTGCTGCTACTACTGGCGCTGCTGATAGCAGCTGGCTCCTTGTTGGCTAGTATTATCATGAAGCCTAGCTGTGACGATAGGTTGCTGTTGTTGAAGAATTATCCGCCAACAAAAATGAAGAGCTTGTCAGTCGATAGTCGACTGGGATGAAAGTGAGACCGCAATCTAGGGATTCCATCTGCCACTGAATACAGCGTTTGAGGTTCTTGATGTCTTCAGGTGATGGATCCTGATGCTGAGAAGCGGCAGCTAAATCAAAGCAGGCCTCGAGTTGGCAGATCGACGCAATATAAGCGCCTCGGGCTCGTTGCTCGACGTATTGCTGTTTCACAGTAGGCTCATTAGCTGCGATCAGCTGGAGCTTTCCACCCTAACATTTCTGCTGCAGCGTGATGGTATTGCTAGTGGTACTGCTAGCAGTGCTGCCAGCAGTATTACTGCTAGCGGCCAGACTGATCATACCACTGTTAAACACAAGTGGTTCGTTGGAGGTTAATGTCTGCTTCGGTTGCGCAATGAAGGCAGCCTTCTGCAGCTGTTTGTCCTCTCGTTGTGAGAAGGTTACATCTGATAGGCCGATAGTATCGTTCGTCTGCAAACCCATGCAGCCGAAGTTTGGATTCTTAGGTGAGGAAATTAACAGGTAAGGGTCGTATGACGAAGTGATAATCTAGAGATTCTCTCTATGGTGCCTGTTGTACGCTGCCCACCAGTGGGTGCCAGCCTTGGAGATGCTGTTAAGTGGTTTAACAACGGCCATGATAGTCCCAGCTAGATACAGGTGGTATATCTACACTGTCATGTGGGCGAGGATAGTACAGTTGAGCTTTATTACTGACTGCATAAGCCTGGTTGGTGTCTTGTAGCCACAATCTTACTCCAAGCTTGGTAGAAAGTAGAGATGGGGCAATTGCTAGAATTAACAGTTCGCTGACCGTTAGATTGTGGGCGATTGGGTGAGTATAGTCTCCTTTTCACTGTCTGCGTAACCATGTATCTCAAGCCATGATTTCTCATACAACGTTGTAGAAGTGTTGTCTTTGACTAACGTTGCTAATGATACGGGACTTGAAGATCTGCCTACCGCGGTGTTGGTTGAGCCTTGTTGGACTGCGTGAAGTCGAATGCGCCTCGGCCAATAAGGGCATCGATCGAACGGTTGGTCAAGCATTGTAACTACACCCTCCTGGCGCAACTTGAATGCTATCTATAGGCCTGCCTCTTCATTGCTAGATAGGAAGGTCTGCTACATCTCTGTCGTGTAGTTGAGTTGATCGAGGAAGTAGGTAGTAGGTAGTGGGTGCTTCCGCGACCGGCCTGGGCAACGCCTGACTACCGTTGGGCTGGGGCTGGGCGCTGGGGCGGTATTGAGGACGATCTCGTCAAGGGTCTGTTCCTCCTGCTGGGCTGGCGCTGGTTGGGCGGCGGCACCGCCGTTGGGCTCCTTGACAGTCCCTCTGTTGGCCACCACCACTACTTCGTTGTGATTTTGGAGTAGGTTTTGACAACATTGGAGCGTAAGGTCTTCGGCCCACGAGGTAGATCAATAGTACAAACCTCACCGTTAGTGGCGATCAGCCGAGACGGGCCTTGCCAGCCTTGTTTTTCCCGCCACACCCGTACCAGCGATTGAATCGGCAGATCCAACGTAGGTTGCGTATTTGGGCCGTTACGGGTAGCTAGAGTATCAGTCACCTGGCGGCGGGCGTGGTGACGTCTGATTTCCTCTGTGGCCTTAAGTAAAGATTCTGCCAGTTGGGCGACATCAGGCGAGGGCGCAGAGTCGTCAGCTACACACGGGTAGGAATTGTTGAATTCAATGCCCAGTCGATCGAGGTCCTGTAGGCACAGTAGAAATGGGGTGTCTGCTGGTACCGCAAGGACTATAGTAGGGCAAAGGGTGTAGGAACAGTAATTGTTCCTAGTGACAAAAACCAAACTCCTCATCCAAAACAAATACTGGCGCCGCCAGCAGTTGACGTATCCAAGGTAATGGGAAGATCCCAATAGAGGGTGACGAACTGTGGGTAGCCAGCTGTTGAGAATCCAGCCGCAGCAGAATCAGGAATGATACTGGAATAGGGCGAAGCTCAACCTACGCGACCCAGCGGACATGTAGATAGCAGGGCCACTTTACCCTGACAGCATCACCCATCCTGTTATTTCCTTAGACATCAGCATGTATTTAGGTCTGATCAGAGCGGATTGAGCCTCATCAAATGCAGACAGACATCACCACATCAATACTCCTTTCTTTGCATGATGCCAAGATCTTCTACCAATTCACTTGTTCGCAAGTGCGACGACTGCAGCGGAGGTGACCACTCAGCAACAAGGCAAACTCTCGATCCTCTCCTTAAAGCTCAGATATTGCGATTATCTGTTCAAAATAGGCATGATAAGGCCTATTTCCAACAGATAATTGATGCTTCTGATGCTCTGCGGACAAGTAGTCACTCCATGGTAGGCGGAACCTAGGGTGCGTGGCAGTCGCTGGGTGTGTTGTGGTGTTTTTTGCATCCATCCATCGCTATTTTTCCACTTAAATACCCTGGAAGTTTGAGGAGAAATAACAGCCTTCTAGCATAAATACAGCTGGTGAATCACTTGGCTGTTGGGCCCGGAAGTCCTCCTTTGTCAACGCGTGGTTAACCGCCTGGTCAGACAGTATAGCTGTCATCTCACAACGGTTGAGGGCGGTGGAACCTGAGAAGTAGTACTGGCCACTGTCGTCTTCCTCGTCATCGATGCCGCTGTCGCTGTTGTTGGTTGTAGATCTCACAGCCTGGCAATACTGCGCAATAGGGTCGCCAGAATCAGTGTATTGCACTTCCTTGATGCCTTCAATGCCTTCTTGCGAGGCGAGGACCTTGCTGTACGCAGCGATCGAGTGATCTTGTACGTGTTTAGTGGCCTTAAATCTATTATAGGCCTTGCGTCTCTCGTCAGCAGAGTGTTTCTGACCAGCAGCCTGGCTTGCTGTAGACGTAGCACTTCTTCATAGTAGGTGGAGGAGGCGTATTTCACTGTTGCCAGTAGGCCCGTTACATGACAGTTGGCGTGACCAGCGGCCAAATCGAGAGGTTCTACTACGGTTCGGTTCATTACTGCTCTAGTGGGCCAATTGTGAATTGCTGCTGTTGCCGCTGGGCTGCTATACCAATTGCGTATTGGAGTTGACCGCAGACTCTCTCGTATGTGGGTGCTAGGCTGAACAGGCAGAGTTCACACTCTTAACACTTCGGCAGGTGCTGAGCACCTGGTCATATAGTGCTTCGTCAGACTGGTGGATCGTTTTGAGAGCTCGTTAGGTCTTAGTGAGCTTGCCTAGAAGCAGCTCCAGGCACTCGATCTTGGGTTTGTCAGGTTCCGTATCAATAATACGAAGCAGCGTTATAATACGCCACTCTGCGAGGTACGTCTGGCGTGCCTCTTCCGTCTCGAACTACTGCTCTATGCGGTGGACTATCATATGGAAGTCTATTGATACGTTGACTTGCCCGATCCTCGAGGATAGTGGAGAAGGCGCCAGCGAAATAGGTGTGTGGGATCTCTACTTTGTGGCAGAAGTCGCGGAATATAAGCAGCTTGACCTCCAAGAGGTTGTATATGCCGCCGCCGTATTTCATCTCGTCGTTATATAGCTTGTTGAATTCTGTAAGCTGCCTGGCTGCGGGCAGTAGTGTGGTACAGCCTGAGCGGCGATATGTGGAAGTGCTAGCTGTTGAACAACCTGGGCGGCAATTGGTGGAAGAGCTATCGAGACGGTCTGTTGCTTCTGCTGCTTGCGGCTGACAAAGAGCTCTGCCACAGATGGTAGTGGGTTCGGTATGTTGTCAAGGAAGGTCAGGTTGACAGCCAATTGCTTGAACGCCCCTTTCTTGGCGGCTACTTTCTAGAACTCTGTATCGATCCATATGGGGAAGGTATCGCTGTGAATGGCCTCGTAGAAATTGTTGGAAATATGGCTGCCATCCATATTGAAGTAGGCGCCGTGGGTGACAAGGTATTTGCGGAAGTATTTCATAATATACGATGAGGCTGCCTCAAACGTGGTATCAGGCCACTCTTCAATAGACTGTTAGATCTCCTTCCATAGCTCTATACCTATGAGGTTTTCGTTCTTGCAGCTCTCTATATGGTGACTAATTGCTGATCCGATTTGCTTGTCTGTGTTGTTGGCTGTCGGTTTGAAGTCCCCAAGCTCGCCGCAGGTTTAGTGGTCAATGTGGGTCTGAAGGGCTGTTGGGATCGGGAGAATCCAGCTTCTGTCAGGTAGTGTAGTTGGCGTAGAGAGGGCAGCAGAAGGGGTAGGTGATGTAGATGAGATCATCTTGGGCTGCGTGTTGGATCTCCCAGGCAGGTAGGCTAACGAACCTCCAAAACGGGCGTTTCTCCTCGACCGAAGTGTCAGAGGCGTATACGTTCGTTAGCCGGATTACTGCTGGTTGTCTAGAAGACCTTTCGCGTGGGTTGAACAGTACGTTGACGTCAAAGTAGCTGCAGAAGTAGGAATATGGAAGGAGTTGAAGAGCTGCTGGTGCCGGCCTTGTTGAAGTGGGAATTCCTTGGGCACAACTAGCAGGGCTGCGTAATTGCCAAGAACGTTTAATTACTGCCGTTGCGTAATGGGTTGGCGGTGAAAGTGATGGCGGTGAAAGTGAGGGTGGTGTTACGTAGTACGATACATGCTGCACATAATCGTAGAGAGAATAGTGTAGCAACGAGGAAAAGTTAAAGTCGAAAGAGGTGAAGTGGTTGTAGGAAGCGAAAATGACGAAGTGGGTGAAGAAGGCAACGTAGGTATAATGGGCGTATTAGGTTGAGTAGGTGGTGAATGTGGGAAATACGTGATGGACGCTCTGCCAGCTAGTCGGGCTGTGTCAACCCGTTTCTTCTGGAGATTCAAAGGTGTCACGAGATTCCTAGGCAGGCTGATCCGAACAGACTAAATAGGGCTCGCAATAGTTTCGTTAGCATGGTTTGATCGATATGCAGCGCCCAATCCACAAGTAAATAGGGTCAGCTGATGGTCTGGATCTTGCCGTCTCTTCTGTTGAACCTTGCTGATCTGTGATAGCGTGGTGGTGGTTGTAAAGTTAACCACTGATCAGTGTTAGAATTACAGATACCTGTGCAGGTAGAAGCTGTAAATCGGTGTGTGTAGAAGAGAAAGTACGAAGGTCAACAGTAGCAGCAGCGGTGGTGAAGATGTTGCTGTTAACAGCCCGGATGTATAATCTCTGGGCTCTGCTGCTGCGACTGCTACCGCGACCGGCGACCGCTGCTGCTAACCACCTACCCGTAATCCAATGGTGTCATTTTTGAGTCTAGAGCCCAAGTTAGATCCTGACTTTTGAAACAGGACAATATGCGCAACGTGGGATCCCGCAGTTTCGACATAAATCTGATTGGATGGGCAAGCCACCCTGCCCGCATTGGCACTGCTAAAAAGTTAGCTTTGAATCGCAATACGCTGGTTGACGAACGCATGACCAGAGATAGACCTGTTTGCGCTTTGGTCCTCTCTGAGAAGACTCCGCGCATAGCCCATTTATTCTCCTTGGTTCCTTGGTGCCTGAAAGAGGATGAGTTGGTTCGGTCCCGATCTCTACCCATGAAGAACATCCTGTATCAAGCTTTACGATCGCTTGCGATGTCGATGCCGATCTATGGCTTCCCGAAGTTAGCAATTGACAGAGGAGCCCGTTTGAGGAGTGAGGAGGAGGGGAAGGGTGGGATACGTCGTACGAAGTGGTCATGATTTTCTCCGTCAGATTCCCAACGGACGTCAATTCTCGGAGCAAAAATTAGAAGAAGAAAATATAAGAATGGAGACGACTACCAGGTAATACCTCAACAATATCGTATTTAATTCAGTACTGTCGCATTCGAAGCCGTCGTGGTCGGGATTGTCGCTATGCCGAGAGTTTGGGAGAGAGAAGGCCAAAAAGATCGGTTGAGAAAAAAATCAGATGGCTGAAGATAGCCTTTGTGCTTCAATTGGCCAATGAAAAGAGAGGCACGGGGGTCAAAGCATTAAAAATGCGGTTGGGGGGGCAGCGGGCATGTAAGCAATACAACCATTCTACCCCTGGCTACATAAACTATTCTCTTATTTTCTGAGTCATCAGCATGTATTTGGATCTCATCAGAGCAGATTAAGCCTGATCAGACATCATCCGAGAGACATATCACCATTACTCCTTAGTTTGCGTTACACAGAGACCTGCCGATTCACTTCTTCATACGTACGTGTGCGGCGGAGGTGATCACTGAGCAGCAAGGCAATTGCTGCTTCCTCCCCGTGCTGCCCGAGAAGCATGACTATATATTTAAGATGGGCCTGATCGGCCTGTTCCAAATAGGTGTCACTGCTTCCGCGGTCCCACGAATAGAAAGTCACTCACTCTAGAGTTGGCGGAACCTAGGGTGTATAGCGGTTGTTAGGTGTGTTGCGGTGTTTTGCCTTCATCTATCCCTACTGCTCCAATTCAGTATGAAACATATTATAACGTTAGAAAGCTTAGCAATTTTATGATAGCGGCAGCAGTGATGGTAGTGGCGATAGTAGTGGTGGTTATTGGTCTAGGTAGATATAATAAAGGGAAGACGAGAAGAGGCGAACGAGGAAAAAGTGGACGAGGAGAAGGTGGACGAGGAGAAGGTGGATGAGGAGAGGGTGGTGGATGGGTTTCTGCATCCTGAGATATTAGGCTAGAAAATGCAGAAAGCCTGGAAAAGTTAGGCGTTTTAGACAGGGGTACAGCAGTCTGCAAGAAGAACAGTGTTAGAACGCCATTTTTTACTTTACATACGCCTACTGTAAGGATAGTAAGGATGTATATATAAATAAACAGTATACTGAAGTGGAATAGTAGGGATGGATGGGCGCAAAACACCACAACACACCCAGCGACTACCACGCACCCTAGGTTCCGCCTACCATAGAGTGACTTCCCGTCCGCAGAGCAACAGAAGTGTCAATTGTCTGTCAGAGATAGGCGATCAGGCCTAATCTGAGCAGACAATCGCACTTTCTGAGCTGCACGGGGAGGGTCGAGAGTTTGCCTTGTTGCTTAGTAGTCACCTCCGCTACAGTTGTATGCGCGCATAAGTGAATTCGTAGAAGATCTCTAGATTACATAAAGAAAAGGGTATTAATATGATGGTGTCTGCTGATGTCTAATCAGGCTTAATCTGCTCTTATCAGGCCTAAATACCTATTGATGACTAAGGAAAAGAAAGGATGGTGATATAGTTAGAGGTAAAGTGGCCCTGCTGTCTATGTATCTATATAGGCTGTATAAATTAAGCTCTACCCTATTCTAATATAACTA
Organism: Colletotrichum jinshuiense; assembly: GCF_051148585.1. Taxonomy (NCBI): domain Eukaryota; kingdom Fungi; phylum Ascomycota; class Sordariomycetes; order Glomerellales; family Glomerellaceae; genus Colletotrichum; species Colletotrichum jinshuiense. Next base: position 1,218,480 of record NC_139309.1, on the reverse strand, counting down.
TCTCTATATATAACCTATATAATTTATGTATTAAATTATATAAAGAATTATTATAATATAGAATTATATAGTAAATTATATAGCTAATTACTAAAATATAAAACTCTATATTATAAATTACTATAATATAGAATTATAAATTTATATTAAAAATTATTTTAAAGTTTATAAGCTAAATAGCTAGTTTATATATTAATATATTTTATAAGTATTAATATATATTTTTCTACTTTATTATTTTAAACTAAAATAACATTTTTATCTTTAGTTTTATTTTATTTAAGTTATAAATCTTTTAAAAAAGTAAAAAATTAATAGTTATATAAGAATATTATATTATATTTAAAAAAAGGCTATAATATTTAAATTTTAATATCTACTTTTTAATAATAATTTAAAAATAAAACGTTTAATAAAAACTTTATATAGTTTTTTTACAAGTTTACTTTAATAAACTTTACTCTTTTTTTATTAAAAATTAACTAATAGTTAAATACTTTACATAATATATATAATAAGTAAGTAGACTAGATAAGTAAGTAAGCTACCTCTTTATTATATATTAAAGCCTTTATATTTAACTATTTATTAAAATCTTAATATAGCTTTTAAAGTTATAAAACTTTCTATATAACGTTTAATAAAAGTTATATATAAGAAATTAAATTATAAAAAATTATAAAAAATTATATTTAGTATTTATTTTTATATAACGTATATAATAAGTAAGTAGGCTAGACAAGCAAGTAGGCTATACATCTTAAGCTACACAATAAAGACAACTATAAATCGACATTAATAATAGTAAATTAATTAAAACTACTTAGAATCCTCTTCTCTAGATATTTCTTTATTAAACTAATATATTTAGGTATTATATCCTGTGTTTCTATAGATGCTATATTGCTGTTAACCTGTTTCCGTCTTTAGTTTACAACTACTACTCTAACGTATTTTCTTATAAACCTAAACTAACGCCTTTATCTATAATTAAATATCCCCTACATCAGCTATAGTAAGGCTGCCTCCTTATCTAAAGTGTGTTTTTTTAGCTTTCTAGCAACAGCTAAGTAGGTTATTTTCCTTATAAAGGATCTAGTTTTTAGATCTTAAAAGGGTAATCTAATATATAAACCTATATACTCCTTTTAATAGATGCTTTACAGCTTTAATAATTAAAGTTAGAAAGCTATTTTAATAACATAAGATTTAATTCTTAATAAGTTCTAATTATAAGGATGCCTTAGTTAGGTTGTTTAGTGTTTAAGAAATCTATAGTAGTGGTGTTATTAAGATTAATTCTAGAGGCGTTAGAGTATATAACTTAACATCTAGCTTAGATAAGATGCTTTTTATATTAAGAGGAATAAGTTTTAACTTTCTAAAACCCCTTTAGATATTCTTTTTTATAATAGCGTATATAAAGGCCTTATAAAATATAAAAAAGAAATCTTCCTTTATAATATAGTGTAATAGCAGGCTGACAGTAACCCACTATGGCAATAGACCAAAAGATCCGTCAGTGCAAGCAACCATGCTTGCGCTGCTGTCAACACTGCTTAATAAGGACCACAAGGACTACGCTCCGCGACTTACGCTAATTATACGGCTGTACCGTTACATATAGGTATTACCTTATTATATTTTATCTTTAATTTATTAATTATATACTAACTTAAAAGGCTTAAAACACCTTATATCCAAAGGCTAAAGTAGATTAAAAGAATAAGCTGGTATATAGAGTATAATAATATTATTTTTTTAATAAAATATCTTAAATTATATAGTGTAACGGCACAGCCGTACAATTGGCGTAAGTCGCAAAGCGCAGTCCTTGTGGTCCTTATTAAGCAGTGTTGACAGCAGCGCAAGCATGGTTGCTTGCACTGACGGATCTTTTGGTCTATTGCCATAGTGGGTCACTGTCAGCCTGCTATTACATATAATAAGGAGGTGGCTTACCTGCTTGCCTAGCCTACTTACTTATTATATACGTTACCTATAATTGTAATTAAGCGATCTACTGTATATTGAAAAGGGGAGTGGCTCTAGTGTAAAAAATGGCGTTCTGACACTCTTCTTCTTGCAGGCTGCTGTACAGGGGTCTGTATACGCGGATACTTTGGCCGCAGTGTTTGTGTGTTTATCTGTTTTACCTTTACAATTTGTTTGCGTGCCTGCATGCGCAACAATGGCTCACTTTCTAGGATTACAACACATTTCTCTCGCCGTTAATAGTGCAAGGGAGCACTGTAATTGACTATGAGAGAAGGTAATGTGGACTCCCTGTGTGTCGTGTGCTGTATCTACCTATTCAATTTTACTACTACGTCGTGCCATGGAGATCGCGGGTCTGGATCATGACCAGCTACCTCCCCTCTATGTTTCTGCAAATGCCATTTACGTATAGTCAAAATGATGTAATAATTCCCGGCAGTGGGGGGCTTTCTGAACCATTTTATTGGTTTCATTATCATCCAACGGAAGAGATAAATTGGAGATGTGGTACTGAATATCTCATCTCTTGGAAATGTTCCATCCCTAGAAAATGCCCCATTCCTAGAAAAGGGGCGGATGAAAGGGAGGGTGCTGTTTAAATTAAATATTTGATTGTGGCGCTATCATGTCTGATTCTGTGCTCAAAGTGAAACTTTCAAGATCGAGGAGGGATAAAGTGGATGGACAGATACGGGCTAAATACAAGTCAAAACAGCAAAAAATCTTTCAGCTTAAGAATGGAACATGAGGAGTGGATGGATGAAAAACACCACAACTCACCCAACAACTTCTACGCCCGCCTAACATAGAATGGCTTGCCATCCGCAGAGCAGCAATAATAATATTCATTTAAAGTGGACCTAGCCATGCCTATTCTGATCAGAGAATCATGATTCCTGTGCGATACAGGGAAAAGCTAGTGATTGCCTTGTTACTCAGTGGTCACCTTCAGCGCTGGTGCACATCTGAGTCTAGAAAAATCTACGGGAAAGTAAAGATAGATACGATACGTCAGGATGGTTACTGCACTGAGGTAAAAGCGACCTGACTACTTACATGGTCTTGGCTGCGCATGTTAAACCCACCCTAGTCCATTATCTAGCTATGGAAATTTGGACTACGCATTGTGTGAAGTGAACGTGGATTGCTGCACATTACATATTTCACCGATTGTCATAGAACGCCATTTTTGCCAAGGCCAAAGAGTTTTCAATGCCAATATAGCTTCATCCAATGACGAATTCATACGGAACAGTACTTGAAGAAAACTTAAGAAATTCAAAATGGCGTCCACAGCAGTCGATGAGATATAGCGGATGAATAGCATTTGCCCAATGGACACCATTCCATCAATGCAATGGGTTTTCTTTGGTTTAACGTGGCATACGATTCACCAGTCGATTTGGGTACCTTAAATGCCGCTTAGCCCATCCATATATGAGGCCTACATGATCTCTCGGTGAGGGAAATCAACTGGGTTAGGCTTCAATTCTGATTTTGTCTTATCGCGTTGCCCGAGTGAACATTCCACGTAACCTGCAAAGCCACATGGCTGTCCTTGGTTGGGAGGGAGCCTGAAGAAAAGGCGCTGGCAGTGTTTGAGTTCCCAGAAGGCAACCAGTCGCCTGCTTTGGAAAATATGCTTATTGGATGCTCTGACAGTATTCGACAAGTTCGACCGCGGTGACACTATGAGATATGAAGTGATTATGTCGGAAAAGCAAGCTAGGTAAAAAATTTGATCGATCAATGGGAAATTCTGCGACTACTAGGTTTAATCCATAGCTGTTGGAATCACAGGTTACCCGTACGGGAGGTAATCGAACGTAATCAAAGGGTCAAACTGGTACTGTATTCTTCTGTATATCTTGTGTGTAGAAGAGTAGGTAGGTTGGCAGCAGCAGCAGTAGCGAAGATATCACTATTGGCAGCCAAGAGGTTGGATCTCCGGGGTCCGCTGCCGGCTGCTGCTGCTGGCCAGCTCCCTGTATTCTGGCTGAGTAATCCAACAATAGCCAATAGGGGTGAATAATGTAGAAGCTTCCTGAAGAACTAGGCACATCAGTAGGGTCATAACCAAAATGTTTGAGGGCGAAGTACGATTTAAACTGACATACATATGGCATGGTACTTTTGAACGCCGTTACAAGTAATTAATTGTCATTTATAGACATCCGGAAGAGGTCAAATACGATTTAACGCCCATTTGTGACCGAATTCGTAACTTAGCCACAGGGCAGTAGGCGCAGCGGGGCGTACCACATAATTGACAAGGATCCGTACGAATCTTCATGCCTCCTTGACCACACTGGCACTACTAGTAAGTTAGATATCTACGGAAGTCGAACGGATGATGCCTGGGAGGAACCGAGGCTTAACACACATACGCAAGTCCACACTGGTATCTGCTGTCGTTTGGGACCAAGCACGTACGGCACACCAGGCCAGGGATCTCCGGCTTCAATTAACCTGGTATTGCAAAGGCTTGCTTCACAACTGCGTTGCTCGGGTAGAGTTGCAGTTGATCCGAGGCGATTCAGAAGTAGTGCGCGGGTGGAGTCTTCGGCGCAAATGGTGGAATGTGCCTGGCACGGAGCCGGGTCTGCGGTCTGCTTCATGCTCATGAGAGCCTGATGACCTTCGAATTGGTCTACCGCTGTTTGGACACGATTTTACCGTATATTGGCTGGCCACAAGCAAGTAAACCTCGGCAAAATGAGGGGCAAGAGACAGCCTCTTATGATAGGTATGATGCGCTCACCGAGTGTTGGACCCTCTGGCAATCCTGGTAAATCCAACCAATAACACCTCACTGCAGTGGCAGGTCTGCTCCCCCACCCCCTGGCATCCCCAATCTTTGAAGGATGCCAATGTTGGCATCCTAGGTATTTTCCACAACAGTACTAGACCCAACATTTTAACAGGAGGACCGGTAAAGGATCAAACAGTTCGGCGTCGCAAGTTCTTTGCTGTAAGGGGTCCTATGGTAGGTATTCTTCTCTATTTTCAAGTTTGTTTTTGTTATCCTTGTCAACATCTGGTGGCGGCCTATTCTTTTATCAACACCCTGGTGTCAAATCCCGACGACAGACCGGTATCTGCACTGTTCGTAGTACAATAACTTTAGTGAGACGAATACACTAGTTATGCTGTGGTACGGCGTTCCCACTTGATTAGTGGACCTATACGCCATGATTGGATCTGTAAATGATTTTCTACCTTAGTACGAAAAGTTCTGTGGTTCTACCCGGCTACCACGTACCAACGATAATTCTGACTGGGATGGTAGCTGCTATTTTACCACGTACATAATAAAACCCTGCTTTCATAGTGCAGGGTAGAGAACTAGCCTTGCTATCTAACGCTTGCCGGTCTGTCTCACAAAGGCGATGTACCGATGCACTCGCTAGGTTTGCGGTCAAGATACCATGAACCGAATATGTGCAGTCGAAGGGCTGGTATTTGCTATTGTTTTGGTCTGGGTCTTAAATCATCTTAATCCTGATCCGAAAGGCAAACGATCTGCCGATGAGTGCTCATCTACCTCCAACATTATTTGTCTTGCTGCATTAGTGTGCGGCACCCGGTGTGACAGCGGCATACAAGGTGTTGGGGTTATCCAGATATCCGTAATGTACGGACGTCCGAAGAGTCTCAAAGTCCTGATGCCACTATATGTAAGCCACAATCTCACTAGTTCAACCATGATTGATTAAATCTCCCTGTTCAAGGAAGACATGATGTCACCAGCATGGTCTTCCAATAGCATGGCACAAGTTCGAAAAAGAAACAGGGCAAATAGCTGACAGCGCAAGGGGGAAATCACCACGCGAAAACGGGCCAGATTCATACTTCAAGTTCATGTAAAAGTCGACAACCTTTCCTCCAAAAATACAACTCATAGCCGGAAACGCATGGCTTGTTATTCGATTCAATATTAATACGTGCAAAGTCATGCTCCGCTTGAAAAATAAGCTTTCAGTCTCATCTCAAGATTGGCTTTCTGTACTATCGCTCGTTTCTTTTTTCAGGAAAGCTCAAATTGAAGTCCAGGTAAGGTGGTATTGGTCTTTGGGTAGTTTGGCGGGTAGCTGAGCCTTACATTTTCGTGGCTACCTCCTAGATGCAACACTAGTAGACAGAATCGCTTTTTAGAGTCACAGAGAATCTACAATTAGAGTTCCGATATTAGGTAAACTGTAGTAAACCATCTCGGTGACTAGGTACATCCTAGTCCTGCATGCTGATTCCGACGATGTCATGAAGACTTTCGGGCCACCCAGGATTGTGCCGAATACGCATTCTTCGTCAGCGCCTTTTGGTTGAATCCATACACTGCTTCCTTGCTTCGTACCTTCTCTCCCTGAAGTGTGATCTCACCACATTGCTCGCTGAAGTCAACAAACTCGAAGCCCATCTCTCTTGTTACGGCGATGATTTCATCCAGAGATAGCTGAACAAACGGCCCTGTCCCCCACAGCAAGGGTCCAAGATTGATCCAGTAACCCCCTGGTTTAAGCAGCGAATGGATTGTGTCGAAGTAACTCATGATGTTCCTTGCCGTGTCAATGAAGAAATGCGTAACTACCGCGTCGTATTGTCCCTTCTCTGACTTGAAGACACTAGCAAAATCTCCCTCAACTAACAAGACTGAGCTTCCGTTCACTCGTGTATCCGGGAATGAAACTCCACGAAACATATCAGCTGTAGTTGCATGGTGAGACCAGCTATCGATGAAAGGATGGATTGATTTAGATCCCGGCCTGGGATGAGCCTCCAAGAACCGATATGCTAGGTTCATGAACATTGACCACTCATTGATGGTGACTTCGAAGCCACCGAGAGCAGCGACCTCATGACCCAGCCGTCCCACCCCAGAGCCCGGGAAGAGGACTTTGACATCCGACTTTGAGCGATCAGGAAAAATGGACTGGAGTGTAGTTAGGATACACGGGAATGCATCCTCCCGTTCACCACGGCCCGAGGTGGACCAATCTCGCACAAAGTGTTTCAAAGCCTGAGATGTGCTGACCCTGTCTGCTGGCTGGCCCGCTTCGTCTTTGGCTTTACTATGGTCTGCAAGCTCCTGGTGTGATATGCCGTAGAACTCAAGTGCTGTCTCGACGATTTCGTTACACAGATCCTGGTTCAGATCGAGAAGCTGCTCAGCTGTCTCAAACTTATGTGAGTACCCGACTGTCTTCTCTAAGACCTAATAGACGTATCAGTATTAAGCAACGATGAAAGAGGGGAAGACAAAATATCTTGGGGCCACAAGACTTACCGCCCTTTGGGCTTTAGATACGTGCTTGTATAACCCTTTCCATCGGTCAAGCTCGGCCATCTGACGTGGCTTGTAACGACTAAACCCAAAGAGAGCCTCCAGGAGGCGGTGACGGGGATGGTTCGTGTCCCATTTCCCATGAGATTTGCTCATACGCTTGAGAAGGTTCTTCTTCTCTTGCTCCTGGCGAGGACTCGGTTTGTCTGGTACATCTTCTATGGTTACCGTCACCTCATGAAGCTCGATAAAGGAATCGATAGGCATCTATGTTTGTAAGTTAGCTCAGACGGCCCGATTTGAAGGACGGCAATGCAGGCTGCCAGCGTGATGCTACATTTGCTGTAGAACAGCGTAGCTTGTGAAGCCAATCCCACGGCCAACAACATATTTATTTGTGAACTGTGCCCAACAAAAACATGTGGAGCTGCGGTGTGGAACTATCGGGACTCACCGACGCCAGTGTTTTTGCATCATTCAAACCATCGTTGGCGACTGCTTCGATCTTTTTCTCTGTCACGTCGTTTTCAAATTCTGTGTCGGCTCTTGTATACAGGACGCTGCATGCAAGGCTCAGAGCCAACCATGTGGGCGACTGAGTCAATCGCATAGTCTCTGGCTGACTCGGTGAAGGTAGCGGTGAATGAAGTGTCGCTGAGGAAGTGAAACAGGGTACCCAGGTTAGCATCCAATAAACTTTTGTCCTGTTCTCTGGGCTGGAACGATTATCAATAGAGACAGTATGTCATAGATGGCTGGGGGGAGAGGAGAATAACGAAGTGCACGTGGATGGGCGTTGAAGAAATTTGAACTGAGTGCATTAGACCACCGAGTACCTTGATGGCCGCCAAGACCTCCAAATGCGAAAACACCAACAACCGACCCAACTCACGAGGTTTAGCTTCGCGCTCTGTACAAAAGGTCCTGCAGTAGCCCCATAGAAAAAGTGGTGTCCTTTCACTCCTTTTGCGATCATTATCATTTATCATGCTCCGTTGGTTCCGTTCGTGGCCGTTCCCTTCGCTGTCACCGCGTCATCGCGCAGGTAATCGTTCAGCTGGTCGCGCGTCTTGCAGTTCTCCAGCGCGAAGCTGGCCGCCAGCTCCTCGAGCTCTGCCTCCGTCTTGCCCTTGAACAACTCCGCAAACTCCCAGCCCGCATACTCGCTCAAAAGGCACTCGCGCACAACGCGCTCGACTTGGCGGTCGAAGGTCCAGACCTTGGGGTACTTCTTCTTGAGCAAGTGCTCGGGGATCATTTCCTTGAGCTTCGAGATAAAGGGCTCGTAAACCTCCTTGTCGACGGCGCTCTTGTCGGCGCAGCCCCAGAAGTCCAAGCCATTGCGCTGCTTCTTCTCCACGAATGGCTGGATGAGGCGCATGTAAGGGCTTTCGGGGTCGAGGTAGACCATGCCCTGGTAGCCAATATCCTTGTACAGCCAGATGCTCCACGAGATGCCTCCAAACTCGCGGTAGATGGCAAGTTGCTCCTTGAGCAGTGCGAATCGCTTCTCGTTTGTCGCCGCGGCGTTGGGGTCTGTCCTCGGGTTCTGGTAAACCGGGCCCCACTCACCGTTCCAAATTGGAACACCGGCGTTTTGCATGAATTCTACCTTGCGCTTGAGGCTGATGCGCAGCTTTTGCTTCTGATCAGGGGTGCCTTCGTACTGCTCCGGGAGGGGGAAGCCCATCATGCTGTAGTCGTGGCAGCTGTAGACGCTGTTGGGCAGCGTCTTCTCGGGGGAGAATGCGGAAAAGTCCATGGCGTAGGTGTTGCCGTCGAGGTATAGAATATGATCGGGATCAATGGCACGGATTGCCTTCTCGGCACGTTCGTACCAGGCAATGAGGCGACTGTGCTCGGGGTCTGCCGGCTCATTGAGGGGGTTGTATCCCGCAATGACTTTGTTGCCAACATAGTGGGCAGCGAGTGCCTCCCACAGCTGGATGGCGCGGTCTTGGAAATCTTTGAACTCCCAGAACAAGGCTCTGCTCAGTCCCGAGTCGCTATGCCAGTCCTGGTTCTGTCCACCTGGCACAGCGTGGAGGTCGAGGATGACGTAAATGTTGTATTTGGCGCAAATGTTGACGATGCGGTCGAGAAGCTCAAATCCAGACTTCTTGATCACACTTGGGTTGTCGTCGTCGATGAAATGCCGGTAGTTAAAGGGTATCCGCAAACAGTTGAGGCCTAATGATGCATACAAGGCGGCATCGGCCTCTGTGAAAAAGTGATGGATGAGTCGGGAAAAGAAGAAGTCTGCCTTTTCCTTGCCAAGAACCTCTGTCAGGGCGGCTCGGTGCTCAAATTCGTGTCCAGAGTAGCCGGTAATAAAGTTTTCCATGTTGAGCATGCCACCCAAACCAGCACCCTTGAGTATGACTTCCACACCGTTCTCGTCAACAATCTTTGTCCCGCTGACACGCAAAAGCGTGAGGGGGGGATTGGATGTAGGGGTTGACATGTTTGCAGACGTAAATGATGGTGGTGTTTGGTACAGACTTGATGAGTCGCTTTCTGGACAGCTGGTTCTTGAGAGCAATGCTTTATACCTACCGATACCGTGACAAAAACTAACCGGTGGACCAGTTTAGTAAGGTCAGTCCAGTTTTCTACTATCTCGGGCAGTTGTTTTGCTGTCATCGTGGCCTGCTGAGCAGTGGGCGATACGCTGCCACCGCACGATCTTAACAGCGACACTCCGCGAAGTGGGACGGTGTGGGTCTGCTCCAAGCCAACTTCTCCAGTTATTCAAAACACCAGATTGGATCATCAACCCGAGTCTGGGGTAAAATAACTTGCGCGTGACATGAAGCTAGGATTTGGCCGGAGAGCTTATGCCAATTGGTTCATGCTAGAATGAACTGACGTGTATGGCTGATCTGGTGCTAGACCCGACGATGTGGTTGTTTCCAAACATGTCATATCGGCTCCGGCCCTTAGCCTCGTCCGCCGAACATCAGTCGAATTGAATTTAGCCTGAATGAATCGGCATTGGATCGTCCACAAATAATACCGACCCCAGATCGGGTCTCTAAAGTTTGCCTAGACTTATATACGATACGCTAACGAGCTCGGGTTCGGTTCCCGAATCATGGCGTATGCCGTTTCCAACAAGCGCCGCGCCCTTACCATATTCCGCGTTTCGCACTCCCAGAACGCAAGAAGATCAATTGTCTCTTCGACGGCTCCGTGCCATCCGGGAGGCAAGGAGACGACCACGGATGGGTCTCTGCCCGTCTGAATTCCGTCTGACTGTACAAGAATTGCAGTCGCTAACAGTACCAGAGCGCTTCGTGAACAAGATCGCATCATCGGTAGTGTCCCGTGATGGCGATGTCTGTATCCCATTCGATTGACGACCAAACGGTAATGATGATTGTCAAGGCCTTTTTGTGCTAGATTCATCTCACTTGCTATGTAGGTGTTTCTAGCACAGTCAGAATTTGCCCCCAAACTGTCAAGAAATGCGGTCGTGAACGGCCAATAGATTAGCTCATAGAGGTTGACTGCATGTCCTCGAAGCACGAATCTGCACACGTCGTCTTCTTCGGGAGGCTCGTTGAACGAGAGATTTGGGGGGAGCGAAGCAATCCACTCTTGTGCTTGAGCCTCGTACTGCGGCACTGCTGCTGCCATCGCAGCCAGATATGCTTGGCGCGTGGGATGTTCGTTCTGCAGGCCCACCATCTCGGCACTAATGCGAGACGCAAGTCTGCGGAGAGATATTTCAGCTAGGTAGAAGTACCAAGAGGTCCTTTCCCGGGCCAGACGTGGATCTGTTGCTGCCTCAACTTCGGCCCGGGGGGGTGGGGGCGTTGGAAAGAAAGGCGGGTAAAAAGCAAGCTCTTGGTCGCTCAGGGAGAAATCGGGGAGGTATAGATCACCTCGCATTTCTCGCTCGGACTTCCATGACGACCAGTATACGGCTTGCTGGAGTGTGTCGATGGAGTAATTATGCGTCTCGTTGCCTGACTCCAAGTTGCTGTGATAGCGTTGTTGAGCTTCTGGGGTAAGGAAGGAAAATTGTTGGCAGCTGGCCAACGCTTGCACGAAGTATTTCCACGCCTTAACAGGCTGGATCACGCACATCATGTACACTCCTGATAAAAAGAGACATTGAGCTGCAATAATGTCATCTGATGAAAGTAGAATCCCCAAGCGCTTCTGGGCTGCCTGGAAGAATGCTTGAGCGTTGCTATGGGCTGCAGACCCTGGCATGGTCTCATGACTCGGGCCGAAAGGCGTGGCCAGGGACCCCAATGCGCAGATCAGGAGAGACAGGCAGGACTCGGGAGACCAGTCGATACCGTTCATGACAGTATTCAAAACCATCTTCCGAGTTACTGTCTCGTCAAGTATCGGATTTTTGACGTGTACATAGCCGAAGAAACTGTCGAGGATATCGTTGATGCGCTGCGGCTCCATGTCGAGAACACCGAGAACAGAAACCGGTGAATTGGCGGCGATTGACGCGTGGTCGACATGTAGCGTAATGTCGTCGATGTCGATGCTAGTTCCGAGCCTCCGGAAAATGTCCCAAGACATGATGTGTTCTGGTCTAGGGGGGATGATCATGCCGAGTTGGATAGGAGGCCCCACTTGCGGTCCTTCCACCCGATGCTCGACCAGGGCCTCGACCACTCTCGTCTTGTTCGACGATCCATCGACTGAGACGGATCTCATAAGTTCTTCCAGATCATCGAGTCGTTCCAATATCTTAAGACTCGCCGGGTCGAAGCTGGAGAGATCGACGGGAGATTGGATGCAGGTGGCACCAACCTTCAAGCAGAATGAGCATGACGGCTTCAGATTGTCACACTTTGTTCTCCGAGCCCTGCACACCTGACAAGCTCTGACAGCTCTCTTCCGCTGATAGGAGGCGGTTCCGCGGGATGCTGGACGAGTGCTGACTTTGGTCGTTGATGATTCCGGCTGCCTCCGGCCTGGGCCGGGTTCTCCAGAGGCTAACGGCACGTGGATTCCCGGGGCAGAAGGGTCTGCCATCTGGGAATAAGACGGGGCACCGGCCAGACTCAAATGGTTCGACTTTGCGGGGAGAGACAGGCTAAGTGAAAGACGGTTCGTGGGTTGTGTTCGATGCCGTATGGATGAAAGCTGGAGAAACAACGGGGAAGATGCGCGGAGTGTCGCTTTTAATGTTATTTCCCTCCGTCCCAGAAAATGTTGTCTTCACCACCCAAGACCAATTGCGGGGAAACTATGGGGCCCCAGACCGACCCATTGGGTACGTATCTGTCAGTCCACTGCCTCGGATTTTCGCCGCGCGGTGGCCGCAGTCGGCCAAACGCGGAGATGGTGGACGAACTTCATCACAAATCCTTACCAGACCAGACCGATTTAGGTCTGGCCTGGGCTCGGAACAGTTTAGTGACTCGCGCGGAATGTCGCTCTTCCCCATGCCTTCCGGTGCCCTGCTTGAACAAGGGGTCAAGGAGACGTCCGAATGACCTTAACAAAGTTGTTTGGACTTTGCAACCATCACGGATCGGGATGTCCAATACCCTGACTGCCAGCAAGGAGGAGTTGGAGGTGAATATAACCTCCTGCAGCTCCCCGGATTTTCTAGTATGATCGCCCTATCGCTCCCCACTGCATTCTCGAAGTCGATCAATTCTCATCAGTGTACGCATTGAGCACCCCCTGAAGACTCGCCACAAGTTGCACCAAGTGCCCTCAACAATGGCGGATAAAAACGACATAGGAGACCACTTGGAGGCAAGTGTGTCGCACCATGATCCCAAGGGTTCAGCAATTGCCACAACCAACCAACAGGAGCACGATCTCTCGGTTCGTGAGGTCTTCAAAAACCACAAGGCCATTGTATGGTGGTGCTTCTACTGGGCCATGGCTGCAGTTGGCTGGTATGTCACTTTTGAATTGCAGAGTCTTTTATCTAGTGTATCTGTGGTCTCGGCAACCTCAAGCTAACTATTACGTGTCCAGGGGTTTCGATGCTCAAATCAATGGAGCCATGATTTCTGTTGCCTCGTTCCGAAGAGATTTTGGGTTAGTCCCACCCCCTATTTCTTCAACTGCTATGGAGACAAAGCACACAACTCCCTTTTTACAAATAGAAGTGGCTGACCTATTAACTTTGCAGATATGTCCTCGACGGCGAAGCGATCCTGCCAGCAGACTGGCAATCAGCCTTCAACATTATCAGCACCGTTGGCCAGTTCTTTGGAGGTTTCGCCTGCAGTTGGCTCGCAGACAGGATCGGCCGTAAGAAGTCCCTGTTGATCGGCGTCGTCGTCTGCACTGGTGGCTGTGTTGGAGAAATATTTTCGGATACCAGAGCTGCCTTCCTCTGCTCCAAGCTAATCCTCGGGACTGGTCTCGGTTTCTACCTCACACTTGCTCCCCTGGCATGCAGTGAGCTGGCGCCAGTTGCCCTCCGAGGTTACGCCACAGCTGGTGTCAACCTGGGAATTGCCATTGGTCAACTCTTGTCCAATGCGGTCGTCAAGATATTTGGAGAACGTTCGGACCGCTGGGCCTACCGTGGTCCTTTCGCCACCCAGCTATTCTTCGTGCTCTTCCTTTTCGTCTTTCTTCCATTCGTCCCCGAGACTCCCTGGTATTTGGCACGAAAAGACAAACTTGAAGAAGCAACCAAATCCCTTCGGAAGTTGTACGGACAGAATTACGATGTCAACTCGAGACTCGCAGGAATTGTGGCAACTATTGAGGAAGAAAACACCCACCAGACTCATGAACTGGGCTTCGCCGACTGCTTCAGGGGTACCAACTTGCTCCGCACCGGAATCTCGACCGGCGTGTTCCTCTGCCAGCATTTGGTCGGCATTATCTTCGTCCTCGGCTACTCGACCTACTTCTTCAAGTTGGCAGGCCTGGATGTCTCCAAGTCTTTTGACCTGGGCGTGGGTGTTACTGCGTGTGGTGTTCTCGGAAACATCGTCAGCTGGTTCGTTATTGAATCCTTTGGTCGACGCAAGATTTTCCTTTCCGGAATGGCTTCCTTGACCACCCTCCTACTTCTCATCGGTATTATGGACGTTGTACCGACCGATGCCGCAAAGTGGGTGCAGGCTGCTGCCACTGTCATCTACGCTTTCGTATACTTCTTGACCATCGGTGCTATGGCCTTTGCCATCCTGGGCGAGGCTTCTAGCTCATTTTTGCGTGCGAAGACCATGGCACTTGCTACCGCTACCCAGGCCGTCTGTGGTATTGCCATGAACTTTGCCATTCCCTACATGGTCAACCCCGACGAAGGAAATCTCACGGGCAAGGTCGGGTTCATCTTTGGTGGCCTCGCGTTCATCGGCACCATCGGCAGCTATTTCTATGTCCCTGAGCTCAAAGGTAAGACGTTCGATGAGATCGATCGTCTCTTCGCCGCAAAGGTACCACCTAGAAGGATGGGAGACATGTAGCCTCGTTCACAAGCAACGCTATAGCTGTACTACCAGACCATTATTTGAGCGAGCGGATAATATGATATTGACGTTATGAATGATTTTGTGCTGCAAGAATGACTTCACAATTGATGCATGATATTTCACATTGCTCGAGCTAAGTTTTACACTAAGGGAGTGCTTTACGTCTTGCGATTATTGGAGTAAGCGTCAACTGAGTACCCATGGGGAAATAAGCACTAGCCTCTGCAAAATTAGGCACTAAGCCTAACCCAAGGCGGGGTTGTAACCTTTGCCTTTTGACATACATACAATACAATACCCATGGCCAGTTACTAATGCCTCGCTCCAGTATGTCATGTCACCTCTGTAGTCGGCTAAAATAGCCCTCGAGCGTTAGGTACATAACCCTGAAATTTTCAGAAAAGAGGCGTAATTCTCAAACTATGAACTAAAAACAGGCGTACATGGAGGATGCATTGCGGTTTAACCAGTCCAATAAGCGTGGTAACTTTTGTTACGCATAACCAAAACTGCACAAAGCCAAGTCACCCTAGGGGACGCCCACATATCGAATATTTGGCTTTGGCGGCGTCTTCATACCCTTTCCGAGAAAATAATCAACATGGTGAGACTGAACGTACCCCTTCAGAGTCAAGGAATTCCGATAGGCCGGGTTGTGAGCCAAGGTGTAAAGGCGAATATCGCTTGGCTTGTCCGTTGTAAAGATGAGCAACTCATCAGCATCCGCGTTCGTAACGATGACCTCCTCCCTCCAGTCTCCTAGAATGTCTCCAAGGAATTGCGGGTTTCTACCATTCGTCACGCCACCAAAGTCGGTGATTTTCAACAGGCGAGGCTGACTGTTGGAAGGAGCAGGGTTCTCCCAATCCCACTTCTCAAACTTGCCGTCGTTAAACAGTTCAAGGAGTTCGTCACCGTCCCACCAGAGACCAAGATGCGGCCACGGCGCCAGCTCAGTGTCTGACGCTGTGAGCTCGTTCTTTATGGCGTCATAAACTCCAGAGAATGACCAGACTTCCATGCCAGGATGGGTAGGGTCAATGTCGCCAACCATACCGCGGCCGATGTCACTCTCGTTATCTCCAAAGTGCTTCCAGAGGATTTCACCGGACGACCCGTCGTAGTAGTACTCGTATAAGAATTCCGGGTTCCGCTGCTGTACGCCATATCCCTGAAGACCTTTGCGGTCAGGGTCGATTTTGGCAAGATGAAACCGATCACCATGAACCACACCCTCGTCTCCGAGGTTGTACCGCACCGTGCCGTCGCCGTTAAGACCGAAGCCGATCTCAAAGATCTCGTCTTTTCCGTCCTCGTTCACGTCGATAATGCGCGTGTTGTGTCCGTCTGGAAAGTTCCTGTCGCCGCGGTTCCACTTCCACTTCTGTTTAAGGGATTTGCCGTCAAAGGTCCAGGTGACATACATCAGGTTGAAGGCTCCAGATCCGATCCGATTCTTCATGAAGGCGACCAGGTGAGGTGTCGTCCCGTCGAGAAATCCTGCACCTAGACGTGCGGCGACCGGTCCGTCGGAGATGTAGTCCGTGGGCACCGGAGCCGAGGCTCGTAGAGCTCCTGTACGGCCGTTCAATATGGCTATAAACTGGTGGTTGTCTGTTTCCCCGTCGCTGAAAGTTTTCCCGTCTCCAAACTTGACCCCATTGGCGATTCGCACGGCGACCTCGGCGTACCCATCGCCGTCAAAGTCGAAAACAGTGACGCCGTCCCAGTTACCAACATCTATGGTTGACGACCCTGGCTCGATGTTGTTTTGATTCTCACTGTTGGGGCCCAAGCTGACTTCCCAGAGGAAGGTTCCATTGCCGGTATAAGCCTCAATAGTTTGTGGTGTTGTCTGCCGGTCGAGAACGAAATCCCACTCTCCATCACCGTCAAGATCGCCTACCCAAACGAACTTTACAGGCCCTCCACTGCGCAGGGGCACTCGGACTATCGGCTCGATTGCGTTCTTCGCTGGCAGACTGAAGACTCCGCTAGCCTTTTCTTCTTTGCCGTTAATGACTGGCCGAACAAAGTAGGTGTTGACTTTGTCTAAGTTCGCAGTGGAGTCAAGAAAGTTTGTCCCGCCAGTAAGAACATCCTTGTTGAGCTTCGTTGAAGTCGAGTCTACATCGCGGTAAACGTTAAAGCCAATTCCAGACGGGTCAAGTCCGAGAAGCCTCCAGGTAACTAGGACGTCGGTTTGGCTTGCGCGAACAGCCACCACGCCCCGGCCAAGGTTTTCCAAGGGACGGGCGGCCTGTGCCAAGAGGGCATTGGACAGGGCAATGAAGGCAGAGAGGAATGAAAGAAACTTCATGATGCCGGCACACAAAGACTTGAAGGAAGCATGTATGGTTTCAGTCGACTCTGGCTGTTATTTTCTCCTCGGAACATTGTGGATGACGGTGAGGATGCTACCGTTAATATACTTGATTACAATGGCAATCATCGTTGAACTCTCCAACTTCATCTCGGACTCCTGTTGATCCATCGTTGATCCGATTTCGAGTTCACGATCACATAATTTTACTTTGCAAGCGGTTAGGTACGAGCTGGTGGGTCTTCGTTGCATCTCGGCATATGCCCTGGGTGATCGGCAAGATGTCACGCGGTCACGGCAATTCTTTTAGCGGGAGACCGCTATTGGAGGAGTTACAACCCCGTCCTGCCTGGTCGGTCCCCCAGATATATTAATCCAAAAGCTTGCCCGAGGCACATCGCCCGAAAGAGAATTGAATTTCCAAGTGAACCAGTATATAATATGACTTATATCGTCCGGTTGATTCAACCCGGATTTCGGGCTAATAACATACTCGTTGTTACGGCTTACCCCACGGGGCAGAGAACCTTCCAAGGCCTCTTCCAAGATGCGTTGCTGCACCCCACAACTGTAACCCCATCACTATTACGCCCTGCACGTTTCGGCTTTCGGATGTGGGAATATTACTTGTCGTATGTGCAAGCCCTTTTGTCGCTGCCAAGGCGAATGACGTTACCAGAATGTGCTTGCTTCCTCGTAAGCATCAATCGATATTGTCGACCGTATTTTGTCCGAGGAAGCCTGACATAAGACAAATCTTGCGATGACTTCTGCTTATTGTGCTTACTGTATTCACTAAAATCAAGATTTGGGACAGAGTTTCGGTCAATGTCACCCGGACTTTGAACAATTTGGAGGATAGAAAGACCTTGTTCAATAACAGTAGGTAAGTGACTAGTAATGTAAGCACTTGGTACTTCTTCTGCTTGGTTGATGATGATATCGTATCGTTGACTAGCTAAACCCCAGCTTGCAAACCTTTCGCGGCCTCAATTTCCTCCATGATTTTTCCGACATCCGCCTCTGTGCTTTCGAACTCTTTCTGTATCACTTCTTCAACCCATGCCCCCCGCGGGTTGAAAAGTGCCTCGAAAGACTGTGGGCCAATAACTAAGCCAAATGGCGGCATGTCCATGGGATCCACCACCCTCCTTTTGAGGGTAATCGGATCAGTAGGCGTCTCCATCTCAAATGCCCAGAGGAGCCTTGCAAATAAAATCCAAAGGCCCTCTCTGCCCACATGTCTGCCGGGACAAAGTCGTCTTCCATACCCAAATGACAGGGTAGGCAGGTCATCTCTCTCAAGCCATCTCTCTGGTCTGAAGTCTTCGCAGTCCGCGCCGAAAGCCTCCTTATCTCTGGTTATTGCCCACATGGAGGCCACCACAGTAGCCCCCTTGGGAATCCTGTAACCGTTGTATTCGTCGTCCGACGCCACGGCATGATCCATTCCCGAGGGAAGAATAGGTCGCCAACGCATCACTTCCTCGATGATGGCATCGATGTAGGGTAGCCGCCCTCGTTCTTCGAACATGGGCAGCTTATCGCGACCGACGACTTCATCCAGCATAGCTTGGGCTTTATGCATCACGTGAGGATACGTCAGCATAGCGACGACAAACCAACTGAGGATTGACATGCTAGTATCCCCATTGGCCAACGTCAACGTCCCTGTGACCCAAGCCATCTCAGTTTCGCTCATATCTGATTGGAGCCGTTGGGTACTGTTGACTATCTGTTTGCTGAGGTTGTACCCAGGCTGGTTCAAGGCGTTCCGAAAATTTGATACGTGATGTGAGGCTTCATGTTCATAGAGATCCTTTCCGGCCCGTTTCCATGGGGAGATTGAGTACGGTAAGTGTTCGAGCCAAGTAAAAATATCGACCAATCGAGGGGGGCTTTTCAGTACTACTGACGTTGGACAGTTGTTGAAGAATTCAATTTGAGCTCTGTGTTCCGTGTTTCCCCTCAACAGACGGTAACCCCAAGCCAGGACACTCACGACACTAGCGGATGCACGCTGGAAGTGCCAACGAGGGTCCTGGGGTCGTCGACCATTCATCGCAGGTGGTGACTGCTTATCGTCTCCGCTCTCCTTGCCTATGTTTTCTTTTTGCTCCGAGAGCAAATCATGGAGAAGTTGGAGCGATTCCAGCTTTTGAACTGGGTGGTAGAGCGCTGCAGAGCGAGGGTTCATACCATGAACGTGGATACGTTGATGAAGTCGCAATTGGGCATCGTATTGGCGGAAAAGCATATTGTATCCCTTTGAGACCAATTTACCGGCCATGAGGCTGAAAGATCGTCCCGAATAGTTACTAGCCCGCTTGTTCAGGAGTTCATGGGCTGCCTCCACCGTAGTTAGGACAATCACAGACCGTCCTGCCACCTTGTAGTAGACTACTGGGCCGTAGGTGTGTCTCCATTGATAATGAACCAGCCAGCTGAAATGAAACGGGGCGTTGAAGAAATTGCCAAGAAGGGGAACTTGTGGTGGCCCGGGTGGAAGCGGTAGTGTTGCATGCAGCTGAGGTGCTTTTCGTAGATAAGAAAGAAGCAAGTAGAAACTGAACAGGCCAGCGATAAATACGAGTGGAATTATAGACAATGGCTTAAAAAGAAATGAGTTACGGTCAATATTGAGGGGCTCCATGGTCGCAGATAGGGTCATTTGGCTGACTTGGGATGTATCGTTAGCTTTTTGGCCGTCTCGCTGGAGGTATAAAGAGATAATGCAATAAGAAATTTCATTGCGAGACCGAACCCTCCTACCTAGACATATGATTTTGACGGTACAGTACGGTACTCGTCATAGACGTAGGAAGGTGGGTTTGCTTCTTCGCGCTCAAGAGTAACAACATCCGCTTACACGTTGTGCAAGCACAACAGCCTTGGCCAACATGCGACATCTTACATCACACCTGTTAGCGTCACTATATGGCCCTTCATTGGCCGCCTGATGGAAACCGCTCGCAAATGAATTTCTTATGAGACAAATCATTGATATAATGCCATTTAAGGCCAATCTAATTGGTAGTCTACAAGTGGTTATCCCGGAGCTTATCTCAGTTTGCACCGTAGCCCGCCTTGGGTGCGCATAGAGATCCCGGCAGCGTTACTGTGAGCCCCCCGGCTCCGTGATTTCCCCGCCCGCCACGACACCCAAAGAAGGCATCTGCCAAAAATCCACTTCGGAGGGGGTTGGCTTCCTCCCCGTCCCCATCAGTCGCCATGTTCGCCAAGGCGGGGCCAGCAACGTCCCGCATAGTGTATATCTGAAAACCCATGTTATCTCGGAATCATCCGCAAACTTGTTGGTGCAGGATGAAGCCCCGAGTGGGATCATATTACCGTAGCTGGGTTTTCAGGCTACCATATGACTCTTGCCTTGGCGATGTCGCTCTTGACCTCTTCTGGGTACTGGCCCCTTGCTGGAATTTCAAATTATATGTACCCGTGCCTGAGGGCGAAGAGTCGCTTGGGTTGCGTTGCATTCATCATGCAGAATGGAAGCTGCACATGCGTTTCTTCTCCAAGTGGAGTATGCAGCTCAAGACTAGGATCTTATGAGGGGACGGACCAGGGTTTCTGCAATTCAACCGGCTTAACCGCCTGCAAAATGGAGTTGCAAATCCAAGTACCTCAACAACTCTTACTAGAGTACATCTATTTAGAATGGCCTTTGTGCTTCACTGCCACATAAACTAGTCCAACAGGGTCATTGGGCGTTCCCCATCGAACACAAATACTGTAGCATTTCCAGTTTGGCTGCAGCTTCTCAACATGTAGCAGTTTTGTTGCCAATCATATCGATGTAGGCTTTCTTTTGCAACCAGCCGCGGTCAGCACAATGGCTTCGCCAAAAAAAAACTAGCTCGGTGAATTCTTTCGACTTGGCTTTGGTAGTCATATGTCCGTTCCAATTCTTTCCGGAAGTTCTCGTAGAAGATGTGGTTGTTGTGAATGCAATCCAAAACTGACCCAACTAAGTCTGCTGTGCGGTTTGTGTGGCCTTCGCCATGCAATATACTCTGGAAGAAGTTGCACAATATGCCCGGTACATCGACGGTTTTCACCAAGAAGCATAGCCATAACTTGCACGAGTTGTGATTTTTCACTTTTAGTAGTTCAGTGGCTCCAATTCGAATTCGTACGTGCTTTTGGCGTTCTGCTCATCGAGGTGGCGCCATAGCTTTCAACACTTTTGCCTTCGATACATGCGGGAAATTTAATCTTAGTTCCGACGTCCGTAGAGTTAAATTAGACTTAGCTACGTAATACTGGCAAAATCATTACCTTGGGGTAAAGCGGACGATCAGAGAGTGGCACTCTTATCCCTCCTGGCGTGCTTTTGTCTGCAACGTTGCCACCGAGCCTCCATCTGCACAACCCTTACTGTGAAGCTGTCTCTTTCACTTTCAATATCGTCTTTAAGCGAGATACTGAAAGCTGACTGGTCAAACCAAGAGCCCAAATGTGTTTAATTCAGGGTGCTGAAGCTTATTTTGTCCAGAGCTGGGGTCATTTGAGTTCCACTCCATCCCCGCGAAAAGACGTCATCTCCGCCGACGTAACCCGAGATCGGGGTCACTGGGGTGCTTGCTGAATCGAGCCCCTTGCCACTCCTTATCAGATATACAAACTGGTTGCGGAATCAGTTTGCAGGTCCGCGGGCAAGTCAATCGATCAAATCATCCTCCCGCGGCCGTCGGAAGCTGTCGCTTAGCGGCCGATGTGGGGAAGCGAGGACCCTGGCACTTTGTTGTCGGGAGCGTCCCGACAAGATTCACGCAAGGTGGTGGAGGGGTCGCAAGACTCAATTCCCATGTCTGCCAATCTCCAAAAGTCAAGCTGGTAGTTATGTCGAATTTCCCATTGCAGTATCCCCCTTAGAATCTTTCAAAGGTCCCTATTGCAAGCTTGGCTTTTCACCATGGGTAGCAACGTCGCTGCAACTCCCCCCAAGCCGTCCCTGGTCAACTTACAGCTGGGATGGCCATCCCCTCGCCTGTTCGCGGCGAGCGGCCTCCTGGACGGCGCCACCCAGATCCTCACATCCGACTCCGAGACGGCCGCGGCCCTCATTTACGGGCCTCACGTCGGCCACCCGCCCCTCCGGAAGAGCGTCGCGGATTGGCTCTCGGGGGTCTACGGCACCGCAATCGACCACGAGAGGATATGCATCAGCAACGGCGCTTCGGGGAACCTAGCCAACGTGCTGCAAAAGTTCACGGATCCCCTCTACACGCGCAAGATCTTCATGGTCGAGCCGACGTACTTCCTCGCCTGCCCCATCTTCGAAGACAACGGCTTCCAAGGCAAGCTCAGGGGCGTGCCCGAGGACAACGAAGAGGGGCTAGATATCGCCTTCCTGCGTCGCGAGCTAGAGGCCGCCGAAGCTGAAGTAGCAGACGGGCAGCCCGATGTTCCCACTATCAAAGTGGGAAAGACGTACCCAAAGATTTACAAATACGTCATCTACATCGTGCCGACCTTTTCGAATCCCAGCGGAAAGAGCCTGTCTCTGCAGATGCGCAAGGACCTCGTGAAGCTCGCTCGGGAGTACGACGCCCTCGTTATTTCTGACGACGTCTACGACTTCCTTAGCTGGCCCGAAGACTCATCTGCGCCGGACCACGCAGTTGCCGCCGTCCCTCCTAGGCTGGTCGACGTGGACCGGGAGATGCCTGGCTGCACCGATTGGGGTAACACTCTCAGCAACGGCTCGTTCTCCAAAGTTATCGGTCCCGGCGTTAGAGTCGGCTGGGCCGAGTCCACGCCAGCCTTTGCGAAGGAGCTGGCCGAGGTGTAAGTTGTCCCATTATCAATCATATTTATAATGAAAAAGCCAGCTGACGTGGCATATTAGGGGTTCCTCGAGCTCAGGGGGTGCGCCGTCACATCTCACATCCACCTTTGTCGATAAAATGCTCCGCAGCGGCCACCTTCAAGCCCATATCAGAGATACTCTAATACCGACGTATCGTGAGAGGTACTACGCCCTCATGTCTTCCATCAGAGACGTCCTTGTTCCGCTGGGCGTTCGTATCGAAGTCAACAGCCCGAAAGATGCGACAGCAGCGACGGCCGGCGGCTTCTTCACATACCTCCAACTCCCAGACGATTTGCCCGTTGCTAGGACTGTGGCTGCAATAGCGCTCAAGGACAAGCAGCTTCGGATTGCCTTTGGGCACATGTTTGTTGTCACGGGAGATGCAGGCAGCGTCTCCCGTGCCGAGTCAAATGATGGTTTTGCTAGGTGCGTCCGGCTTTGCTGGGCGTGGCATGAGGTGGCCGAGATTAGAGAGGGGGTAGAAAGACTAGCAGCTACTATTCTGGATTTACGGGTTAGGATTGCCAAAGGAGAGGATTTCACCAATCAAGTGACCATTGGAATAAGGTAGTCAATTTCTAGGAGTACTGGTAACGCTTCTGTATCTGTTCCTCTGTGGAACTTTGAACAGCATCATCTAGAGTGCTGTGGTCAACACTTTAGAAACAACTTTAATAAAGCCATTTAATACAACGGTGGCTTACTTCAAGTCATATGAAGAGCGCGGTACTAGGGTTGGTGATAGTCTGGAAGGGTATAATGCTAAGGTGCGTTTGACTGAGTTTGGTCGACTGCAGGTTTTCTCTTTCCCACATTAACGAAACCGGGTGTAACTACAACAAGAGCTCCATAATTGGGAGTTGGTTTTCATCATGCTTATAACTCATATTAATTATCTTGGCAAGCTTTATTAATCCAAATGCGGAGACCGTCTTTTCTTTATAAGCGCATTTCACCTCCAACACCCCCCCTCAGACGGCGACCTACACGGTCTCAAATATCTCGGGAATAGCCGCAGCTGTCCCCAACTACTTCTCCTGCTTATCCATCTCCTCAGATAACACAGCCTCGGAGGCGGGCTGGTCGGCACGCGCCTGAACTTCCTGTCGAAGCTGACGTTTGTGCAGGAAGTCGGCGACGACTGGGAAACCACCATCAGCTCGTGTTCTTGATACCCGGGTGCATTCACGCGCGACTTACAGATAAGCACGACCGCCGCGAGGGCAAAGGAGAGGACAGAAGGGAATCCCCGCTCGAACTTGGGCGCCATGGTCTGGGGGAAGATCAGAATGGGGAGGAAGGAGTCTGGCAAGGGGGCGTTAGCTTCGGCACGATGTGAAAACTAGTTGGTTAGGGGACTCACTCGTTGCATAGAAGAGCCCGTTCATGCTGGAGATAGTCAAGGCGCGCTCCTCGGCGTTTCCGTTGTTGACCTCGTTGGCCCATGTCTATGTTCAGCTTGTTAGCCGCGCAGCTCACATCAAGAGAACATCCGTTGTCACGTACCCAGGTAACGGCTGTGACATAACCGCAGGCGGTGAGGAAGAAGCCGGCGACACGGACGGCGTCAGTCCCCGGCCAGGCGGTCAGGATTGCCGAGCCGACAACGGTCGTGCACATCTGGAGCGGGGCTATTAGAAAGGTCTGGTCGGGTTTCCGTGAGCATTTGAAGACTCACCAGAGGGCCGACGATCCACAAGGGCCTGTTGCCGGTCATGTCCGACATGAAACCCCAAGCAAAATCGGTCACCATGCTGACGAGGTTGGCGCACGCCGGGATGATGTTGCGCTGGGTGACGCTATACCCGTTTTCCCCTTTACCGCATGTCAGAGAGTCCGGTCCACACAAACTCCGGGTAGGCTTTTGGAACTTACTAAGGTAAATGGCAAAGTAGTTGTTCGCCTGGCACGAGTTTCCGTACTGTTGGGGCCGAGTGTCAGCACTGTTTCCTTTCCTCCTCGCCGTCGGACTGGGGGCAACATACAAAGATGTACATCAGGCACAGGATCCACCAGCGCCAGCTGCCAAACATTCGCTTGGCGAGCTTCAGGTCGACGATGCCCGTGATCTCGGCCTTGCCCTGCTTCGCCGCGCGGCGCATGGCGATCTGCTTGTCCTCCTCGGTGAGGTACCAGGCGGTCGTGTTGTGGGGGTAGTCGGGCAGAAGCCACCACACGGAGAGGGCGACGGGGAGCGACATGCAGCCGCACACTGCATCCCACTGTCAGTTCCAGTGTCCCATTTTCCGGTGCGGGAAAAAGGGGGTCAAATAAAAATCTCTCTCTCTGTGCTTACCGATATACATCCATCG
This sequence comes from Colletotrichum jinshuiense, assembly GCF_051148585.1. Taxonomy (NCBI): domain Eukaryota; kingdom Fungi; phylum Ascomycota; class Sordariomycetes; order Glomerellales; family Glomerellaceae; genus Colletotrichum; species Colletotrichum jinshuiense. Next base: position 1,193,306 of record NC_139309.1, on the reverse strand, counting down.
CCACCCAGCCATCCCGAGGTGTCCGTTCAGGGACTTGTGGATGCCGGCCTGCAGGAACCCGGACGTCGCCTGGCCGAAGAAGCCGGTGATGTGCCAGACGGCCACGCGCTTGGCGAGCTCGGGCTTGGTGTACCACGACCCGAGGAGGAAGATGATGATGGGCGAGAAGCCGGACTCGAAGAGGCCGATCATGAAGCGGAAGGCGTACATCTGGTTGCTGCTCTGTGCGGCGGCTTGGGCAAATCTGTAAGTGGTATTAGCTATTAGCATGCCTTTCCCCCGAACGCATACAAACTGGGGGAGGGGTTTGTTGGCAGACGACCCCGGCTACTTACGTGAAAGCCGTCCATCCCAGCTCGCAGACGACCAGGCAGATTCGAGGGCGGACCTTGAGGGCAATCAGGTTGGACGGGATTTGCATGACGGCGAAGGCGATGGTGTAACACACTGCAGGGGTTAGTATCAGCAACCGGCTTACATGGGCACGATGCCTTCAACTTACTTAGCATGTACGTGTACTCGTTGCCCTGGATGTTCAAGTCCTCCTTCATGCCGCTAACATCTATGGTCGCGTGTTAGACCGGCGTGGCTGCAATCGCCGGGTGAATGACTTACAGGCATTGGTAATGTTGCTTTGGTCAATGTATTTCATCCACTTCGGCACATGTTAGCTGACTTGAATCTTTTTGAGTGAGAGTAGGCTTCACGCACCCAGCCAAGCGTTGCGCAGATTAGAATGCCAAAGTCCAGCTTCCGAACCAAGGCACGTTCCTAAGACGCCTGTTAGCCATCACGACCAGCTTAACTAGGTCCCCAAATTGCAAGTTTACCTGAGGGCTCTTGAGGTGCTGGTCGGCATCCCAGAGATGGTACAGGATCCTTCTGCCCAAGGTGATGTTCTGGGGCACTTCCTCGTGGACGCCAACGCCGACGTCTGAGGCCGCGGCGGACGTCGCCGAGTTGGCCTCGGGTGTCTTCTTGTCTCCGTCCATTGCCAAAAGTCGAAGGCTGAACTCGGCAGAAGAGAATGGAAAAGAGGCAAAGTCTTTGGTCAGTCAATCAAACCACAAGGCCGAATAGTTAATCGCACAAGTGGGCAAGTCAGACACCGGCACGAACCCTTGTTTTTCCTCCAGGAGTTCGACGGCCGTTGACCGGGCCTTAATACCACCTCGCTCGCCACCCCCCGGGCCATGGGTCATGATAGCCAGTCGTTATCCGTCAACACAGTATCAACGACTCCCTTCTACATCCATGACGCGCCGCTGGTCCATTGCACTATCGGGAAACATCCGCGCGGCCAAGAGCATCCTCGGTGGGGTGGCCCCCTCCTCATCGGCACGTTGCACCGAAGATAAGCTACGCTCGATACCAACGTCGGACGAAGCCCGATCATCCTCCGCCCGCATCTTATCAGCCCGCGGTCCCGCCCAAACCCCGGCATCCCCCTCACCCCCGGATAAGATCCAACCGTGCCAGCCGGCAAAGTAGAGTTGCGAGCCGAACTCGGGGGATACAACCTTAAAGCTTGGCCCCATGAGAAATCGACCATGTGCAGAAGAAGAGCCGACTTCTTGATAACTATTGACCAATCTCTATATCATTCTTACGACCTCAATCCTGGACGTGGAATATCACAATTGCCCCATCATTATCCCGAAAGGTCTCGAGAGTCTTCCCGCCCTCAACGTTGAACCCCCCCTCCCCCTCCCTCCAAGAAGGCAAAGTCCCCAGTTTCGCAACGCACAATGTCTTCGGTAACGGCAGAGCAGCTCGCCCTGGCGCGCGAGACGTGCCGGCCGAACCTGGTCAAGCACCTCATGCTCGAGAACAAGCTCGCGCACTCGTTCGGCCTCCGCGTCGCCTTCTCCACCGAGATGCCGCTGGTCGCCAAGCGGGCGGGGTACTCGGCCGTGCTGATGAACCTCGAGCACATGGCCATGAGCATGGAGACGATGAAGGACATTGCCGTGTCGTGCCTGAACGTGGGGTAAGTGCATGGTGCATGGTGCCCTTCCCCGGAAACAACCTAATCCCATGAAAGCTCTAAGTTGTTGGTAAAATAGCTGACAGGCCGGGCTGCGAAACAGAATCACTCCCACCGTGGTCGTGCCGACGTGCGCCCCGGAGTGGATCTCCAGGTGCCTCGACTCGGGCGCGCAGGCCATCATCGTACCTCACGTCAACACCGTGGAGCAGGCAAAGGTGTGCGTCAACGCATCCAAGTTTCCCCCGTTGGTGAGTCTCCCCCGTCTGAAGTCCGGCTTCTCGATATTCTAAAGAGCCACTTCCATCCCCCCTTTCCACTCTCTTGATCAACCATCCATCTGACCATTGCGCGCGGTCCCAATTATAGGGCCATCGCTCTGTCACCATGGTAACTGCAATGACCCAGTACACAACCACCCTGTCGTACGCGGCCATCGCCGAGGTGGTCAACGACGAGGTGCTCATTATGCCCATGATCGAGACCAAGGAAGGCGTGGAGAACGTCGAGTACGTCAAACTCACCCAACCCCCCTCTAGACTCTCCCATACTGACAAATCCCACAGGGCCATCGCGGCTGTGCCCGGTATCGATGCCCTGTTCATCGGCTGTGCAGATCTCTGCATGGAGTAAGCAAGCCCTGCGCCGGCCCCTGCGCTGGTTAATGATTAAGGACTTTGGGCTGCGACTAACACATTGTTCCAGACTGGGCATCCCCGGACAGTACGACTCGGAGCTCTTCCACGCCACGGTCGCGAAAATCGCGGGGGCGGCGGAGAAGGCGAGCGTCGATGGGCGAAAGGTGTTCGTGGGACTTGGCGGGCTGGAGCCGAGGCCAGACCTGCTGGAGGAGCTGGCAAAACGGCATGCTCCCATCCGGTAAGTGGTTTCCACCCTCCTTTTTCGGTGCGTTAATGAGCACGGGGTCTTTTCTAACAAGGTTAGGTTTGCAATGGCAGGTCGCGATTTGGCGCTTCTACTGGCCGGCATGTCGAAGCAAGCGGCGGCAATGAACGAGATTTCAACCAAGCTGCAATAGTATATGTTATTCTTTTAGCCTCCCAAAAAAGTAAACTAACACAGTCTGTCCTCACAAAGCACTACGGGTCCCAATCTGAACTCCATCCCATCAATTCCAGAGACGCCAGTCTTAACGCCTAGCAGATTCCTTACTCGTAACGCTACAGCAATTTCAAAAAGTTCAGGCTTGTCGTCATGAGGTAAAAGGTCGAATGTGTCATCGCGCTCGTGGTTTTTAGGGGCTTTATTCACCATCCCAAACGTTTCTCAGCGACGAGGGTTCGATGCGGCCGGCGGCATCGCGAGGTCGGCCCCGGTGACCCTCGCCGGTGGTGCCGTACTGCGGACTCAGATCACGGTATGTCACGGGTACATCCGACTCATCGCCGCTGTCGTTCTGGGCCGCGGCAACGGCGGCGGCTGCAGTAAGAAGAGGCCTGGTACGCTCGCGTTCCTCGATGGGACGGTCCGAGAGGTTCCCCCAGCCCTGCGCCCACCATGCGTGCCTCCAGTTACTGGCACTTTGCATGAAGAGTAAGGTAAGGACCTGAAGTGAAGTGAATTGTTTTTAGCTTGAGCTCAGTTTCGTGTTCGATGCATGGAAAATAGGACATACCTGGAGAATGCCGACGGTCAAAACCACGGCAAGGTCGATGGAAGAGTTCCTTATAGTTGCCTCTCGCCACGGGCCGATGCACGGGGTGTCCCGGCCAAATCTCTGGGCGCATCGCACGTCGCCTGTGAATGGCCATTCGCGGTCCTTTACGGTATTCAGGCCACAGCAATTGAGGTTGTCCTGTATTTGGCGGATGGAAGACTCGTCTTTGCTGGCAAACAGGCGTTGCCAGGAAACGGAGAGGGCGCAGTTCAAGTCATCGCCAGGTAGGGCAGATTCCAGGAAGAGGACGGCAATAGCAGTGGTCAGGATGCCCTGCAAGCTTTGAATGATGGTCGGGAAGAGCTGCTCGGCGCGGGCTGGAGACTGGCTGGCGTTGAACAGCAGGCGTGGGTAGTAGAAGGCGTTTGCGGCGCCGAGGATTGGCAGCAGGATGGGGAGTGAAGTCAAGAACGGAGATGTAGGCAGAATGAGATTCGTGCTCGAGACGTGGACGACGCTGTGGGAAATGAGTCAGCATTAGGGAAGAAACCGGTCGTGGTTGGTGATATTGCCGGTGACTTACATGGCCGTCGCGAGAAGCCCGATGCAGATCTAGAGCGTTGGTTAGTTGGAGAGGCCCAAGGGATTTGGGTTCAGGAACAGGAATAGAACAATACCAAGAGATAAACGAAGCCTGGATTGATCATCATGGCGTTTGTCCGGCAGAACGAAGCCTGGTAGAGCGATGTCAAGAACTGGCAATTTGTCTTTGTTCACATGGGAAAGAAAGGGACGGAGATGAGAGACGGTCGGGGGAGAGGACGGAGAAAAAGGGTGTGGCGCTGGTCGTGGCCTCCTCTAAGGGTCGATCACTGTGCTGGGTGGGGTGTGGGAAGCTGCCTGGGGCCGCCTGATGGCGCGCCCGTTTGCAAGCAACAGCGCCGGCAGCAATACTAAAATTCGCACCAGCATCAACGGCGACGGGCCACATGCTCTGACAATAACAAAAGGTGCAGCTCCAGACGTCATCGGCGACCCTCCTAGAAGCTTATTCCCTCAACCCCGAGCACGCAATAGGCTGAGGAGCTCTTGGGGGCACACCTTGGAGACATTCGGGAACGAGTCTTTTTGGGCACCACTGCCGGAGGCCGTTTGGTGTGTCGCGCTGGACCCCGCATGGCATGCTGCCATCACCAAATAAGACTCTACGTACAAGGGCGCAGTCAGCCAACCAGTCGTGTGGTTTATGTCGATCGAACACCGTCTGCAGGGTCTGGCCCCCAGTCGCAGGAGAGGTGAGGTGCGTTGGCTTGGTTGCCTCTCATGCATACATACGTCAAATGGAAGGCAACATTGATATCGGGTGCATGTTTGCTGCTGCTGATGCTGCTGCTCGCCCGCGACGATGAGCTTCTGGTGGCGGTGTGCCGCTGGAGGGATTCATGTGAGAAACAATGCAGTAAACTCTGAGAGCCTGCATGCACACACTCACTCAATCCTGGGGAGTGAGGTAGAAAGGAGGTAGAAAGCAAGAGTAAGTTGATGATGACGACGCCAGCGGCCGCAACTGAGCCTCTGGTCGGGCAGGATTCGATGCTTGCGTCGGTCAGGCCTTTTCACCATCCCTGTTTTCGTGCTTTGTGCATTTTTCCTCCCTGCAATCTGAGTCTGAGTCTGAGACTGTACGACCATGCTGCCTGCGCGTCAGGGCTTCTACTTGTAGACCGCAGATGGGGTCTCGTCCATGCACGGCGCAAGCCCGCCAATTGAACTGGAGAACGGTGCAAAGCGCGTGGCATCTCCTATCTTGCGGGTGCAGAAGCAGATAGGTTGGCGACGACTCACTGGCCCAGCAAGACATCTGCTCGGCATGTTGTTCCGGCAGATGCTATTGGGCGAGCTCAAAGTGCTGTTTGGCTTGGGGATGGATGTCTACTCTGCACGTGGTGTGGTGCGGTGGTGGAGGCACGGCCCCCAAATGTCCCCAGGCCCCTGGTCCTTGACCCCGCGACTAAAGAGGGGGAGGTGAAGGAGGAGGCTTACGAGTGGAATGTCGGAGGTTTTTGAAGATGAGTTTGGTGGCATAATTCGTTGGCTACCTCGGCAGAACAGGGCCTTGTTCGAACCAAAGAGACGGGTCTGACGAGTTGTCTTGTGCAGCGTTGTCGAAGTACGCCGCTCTTAGTTGGGTGCCCACTGTCGTGTTTTTACCATATACGATTTCATGCGCACCCAGGAGCGCATTCAAGTCTCCAGCGGTGCTCGGTGGCGGCTCGCTCAAGTTGTCGAATGTTTTGTACCGGGGAAGAGATGGATTGATATCGAGGACTTTGTGGCGGGAATCACAGCTGCGAATTGCAGCGACGGGACCCACAAGGCTGAGAGAGAAAGAGAGCTTCCCCGGATACCGTTCCGGTCCAAGATGCCCAGCCGGTAGTCAGTTGGCCGAAGTGGAGATGGGTTTCGTACGAGGGCCGCCTTGGCTGAGCGAGGAATCAAGGAAAGCTGGCGGCGCTGCCAATGAGGGCGCGGGGTAGCATTCCTAGCACCCCTTGGCCTGGCCATGCATGTCTGTGATGTGACGTGAGTGCGAGCTGATTGGGCGACGCTGCGGTGAGCTGAGCAGTGGTGTTGAAGAAACCCGTGCGTCTGGAGGTGCAGGTCCATGACAGGTCGAGACATTGCGGCTCAATGAAGGGGCAATTCGACATTTGTGTTACTGCTGAAGCCTCATTTAGTAAGACAGCGCCAGGGGCTGGATTGCAATATGGCGAATAGCACATGGTTGATGCACAATTCATCATCCCATCCGCCCGTCATGGCCCGCATGTCAGCTTCAGCTTGTCAGCTTGCCAGCGACGCTGCTGGTTCTGCTATCCCTACAGCGTCGAGCTGGACAGACATCCCACAGCCCAATTCCCTGTTCAATGTCCGTCGTCCGCCCTTCGACCAACTGTAGTAAGCTTGGAGGCCTAGCCCAATGAGCCACATGGGTGAAGCGGCTTCGTCCGACGGTGGTGTTCGTGAGTGAAGTACCTACGGACAATTAAGTTGAGACGAACATTCTCCAAAGAGGGGCAGCGACACTCAAGCATCCAAGTCCTCCTTTACTCAATACCCATTTTGACCGAAAAGAGGTGAGTGTTAAACAAACGATTGGCCGGAGCTCCTCTAGCTCTCCGCCCATCATCTCCACACCACACACCCACACCGAATGACCCCTCCATCGACGGCGGCACGGCACCAAGCGTGAGCAGGAGGATGGGGACCAGGAGCAGCTGAAAAGCAGGAGCGAACGAGGGGCACCGCTGCTACTGCTGCTGCTGCTACCTTGCGCGGCGCTGCCCATCAGCCAAGATTGACGTCGTCTGTTTTCCCAGCGCAACGCAGCGCCCGCTCATCCACCCATCGCCCTCTTTGCAAATTCCTGTTTGCGCCCGTCTCACTTTCGCATCCGGCACCGTCCCTCATACATTCTCGAGTTTCTTTTTGGAGACACGGCCAGCCAGTCCATCCTACACCAGAACTTCAAAAGTCAAAACACCAAAAAAGGTGGCACAAAGATCTGCAGTGGAACCGTTCACAGATCCGATCGCCCTGCACGTCGGCAAAATCGAGAAATCATGGCTTCCGCCCTCACATCCAAGCTCGCCAACCTGAACCCCTTCTCCCGGTCCGCGCCCGAAGATGAGGAGGAGCTCGGCGAAAAGACCGACAACACCACCCTCGCCGGCGGTGGCCACGCCGCCCGCGACTCGGAGCTCAAGCACCGCCTGCGCGTGAGCCGCGCCATCAGGTCCTTCCTCGCCGACCAAAAGGTGCTCTCGTCGCGCGACGCCGGCGTCGACTCGGAGCAGGCCTCCCCGGCCCTGCAGGCCCTCGTCGACAAGCCGCACATCACCGTGCCGCGCCACCTCACCGACCGGTCCCACCCGCTCCCCGAGTACTTCATCAGCTCCAGCCACAACACCTACCTGCTCGCCCACCAGCTCTACGGCGGCTCCTCGGCCGAGGCCTACGAGGAGACGCTGCGCGCCGGCGCCCGCTGCGTCGAGATCGACGCCTGGGACAACTCCGACAATAAGGACGAGCCCAAGGTCACCCACGGCTACACCCTCGTCTCCAACATCCCGTTCCGCACCGTGTGCGAGACCATCCGTGATGTGGTTGATGAGGAGGCCAAGCGGCCCGAGCAGGCCGCCCCCATCCTGCTATCGCTCGAGAACCACTGCAACCCCGAGGGCCAGCTGCGCCTAGTCCACATCATGCGGGAGGTCTTTGGCGACCGCCTCCTCAGCAGGTCCATCCGGGAAAAGGGCCACGCCGAGCAGGATGGCCAGGGCGACCACGTCCGCCTCGAGGAGCTGGGCAACAAGATCGTCGTCATCGTCGAGTACCACTTTCCCGGCGAGCCCGACGACAGCAGCTCGAGCTCAAGCGATTCAGACGAGGAGGAGAGGAAGGCCCACGACGACTACAAGGCCAAGAAGAAGGCCGCGCCCCCCTCCCTCATCATCCCCGAGCTGGAGGCGCTCGGCGTCTACGCCCAGTCCGTCAAGCCCGTCGACAACAGCTGGTACGAGGAGGTACTCAAGGAGGCGCCGCACCACCACCTCATCAACGTGTCCGAGTCGGGCCTCGCCGCCCACCTCCCCGAGGCCACCGACAAGATCTCGCGCCACAATGCCCACCACCTCATGCGCGTCTTCCCCAAGGGCACCCGCATCTCGTCCAAGAACCTGCACCCGGCCCCCTTCTGGGGCGTCGGCGCCCAGATCTGCGCCCTCAACTGGCAGACCTTCGGCGCCTCCATGCAGCTCAACGAGGCCCTCTTCAGCGGCTCCGAGGGCTTCATCCTCAAGCCCGCCGCCCTCCGCCCCGGCGGCTCCGGCCACCTCGACACGGGCGGGAAGAAGACGCTGCGCCTGCACGTCGCCGGCGCCACCGACGTGCCCGTGCCCGCCGACCGCGACGCCGACGAGCCCATCCGTCCCTACCTCACCTGCACGCTCGTCCACCCCCACGACCTGCAGATCAACCCCCCGAAGAGGAAGACGGCCGGCTACAAGCAGCACAAGCTCACCGGCTTCCTGCACAAGGGCGAGAACCCGCCCCCGACGGACCCCCTGTGGGACGAGACGCTCGAGTGGGACTACCAGGACAACGAGATGGTGTTCCTGCGCATGCTCATCAAGAGCGACGACAGCTTCTCGCGCAACCCCATGCTGGCCGTCGGAACGGTGCGCCTGCTGTACACGGTCCCCGGCTGGGTCTTCATCCGGATGCTGGACCTGAAGGGCCGGGAGACCAAGTGCTCGATCCTGGTCAAGTTCGAGATTGTGGACGCGTGATTTGCCCGGTGGGCGAAGTTTTCATGAATGAACACGGCCTTTTTTTCTTTTTTTTTCTTTTCCGACTCTCTTAAAAGTGTCACCCTGCCAATTTCAATCTTATAAGGAATACAAATGCCATTTTTGGCTATTGATGGACGGTGGCCGACTCGTCGCCCTCGTTAATCTGACAAACCTTTGCCCTTAGAGCGCCTGTGATTGTATATATATGTGCAATTTATGGGCTTTACACAAGCAATGCTGGCTTTCGTGAAGGTTTGCGGTACAACAGTTATTTTGGTCACTTGGCGTGTTAGTGGTTGATTGCCCGGGCGCCAGGGGACCTCCCATGTGCGAGGATGACCAGTTGATGAATATTACATCCTTCACTGTTGTTTTACTGCGCAAATGCTCTGCAGTTAATTTTCTTCTCGGCGTAAAGCTCTTAATATCCAACTTTGAGGTCAATGCCGTCGGTTCTTGGACCATATGGCCTCCCACATGGGTGAGGGTTAGGGTTGCCCGTGTCATTGTTGGGAGCTATCGACTTCGATGCCAAAAGATTTCGCAATTGGCATCCCTGTTATTTATATTCAAAGCAATGCAATATTTCATATAATTACTAGTTCTCCGACTCCGTCATGGTGACGGAAGGTGGATTGAAACATGAACAGCTGAGTATCCGTTTAAATGGGAAGGCAATGAGACGTACCGCAGATATGAAAAGACAAAAGTTCGCATATCACGACTTTCAGCCTCACCAAATACGCAGCTAGATGGTATAGACTCCCATTTGTTCCTTTGCCGCTCAATTCTCTTGGCAGTGCGTACCAAAGACATAACAGAAGGCGAGGGGGGGTTGTTAGCAACGCTAGTGGGACTTGCAAGGAACTACACATCTTTGGGCGCTATCGTACGCGAAGCTGAACACAAGCCATGCTCATCTCGCAGGTCCCCTTGCCTGCGCTTTTCCCAGCTGATGTGCACGATAGCTAGGGTTGTCGTAAGGAGGATTTGACCTTCCAATCGTGGATCGTCAAGGCTTTCCCATTTGCCCCAATCAACAAGGCCAAAAGGGACTTTTGTCTAGTTTGATTTGCGTGCTTCCTCCCCGGACAAGTGTATATAACACCTGCGCTTCCAGAGATGTCTAAACTGATTCTTGATATTTTGTGTGTCCGTAGCCGGCAACTTACTCAACCGATTTCATGTACGACCCGCCAGCAATGAGACTTCCGTACGTCGTCGGCGGCGCCGCCGCCGCCTTCGCCGCCTCCTCCCAAGCACGCGGCATTGTCGCGCCTCGCGCGGCGGGCTGCACCGGCGGCTCGTGGGAGGACCTGGCGCCCATCCCTGACCTCCCGCGCCAAGAGCACACGGCCGTCGCCGTCACCCCGACCACGGTCGCCATCCTCGGGGGCATCACGGGCACCACGGCGGCGGGCGCGTGGAACGACACCGCCCTCGTGGCGCTCTACGATGTCCCGACCGATACCTGGCGGCCCGCGGCCCCGCTGCCGGCCGCCCTCAACCACCCCAACGCCGCCGCCGTCGACGGCAAGATCTACCTCCTCGGCGGCCTCGCCGAGGCGCACGACGCCAACGGCACCTGGCGCGCGGTCCCCGACTCCTGGGTCTACGACCCGGCGCGGGACGAGTGGGCCTCTCTGGCGCCCTTCCCCGCCGGCACGGAGCGCGGCAGCGCCGCCGTCGGCGTCCACGGCACGACCATCTTCCTCGCCGGCGGCCTGCGATACATGGAGACGGTCGCCGGGGGCACCATCGCGACCGTCGCCGACGTCTCGGCGTTCGACACCGCGGCCGGGACCTGGACCCATCTCCCGGACATCCCGCTCCCGCAGCCCAGGGACCACGCCGGCGCGGCCGTCGTGGGCGGCAAGCTCTACGTCATCGGCGGGCGCCACATCGCGGGCCGGCTGCTCGTCAGCAGCACCGTCTACGTGCTGGACCTGGGCGACGTCGGCGCGGGCTGGGCGACCAGCGCCGCGAAGATGCCGACGGGGCGGGCGGGGCACGGCACGGCCGAGCTCGGCGGGCTCGTCTACACGTTCGGCGGCGAGGGGAACCTGGCGAGCGACGACGGCGTGTTCAACCAGACGGAGGTCTTCGACCCCGCGGCCGAGGCGTGGGCGAGCCTGAAGCCCATGAGGCTCCCGCGCCACGGGTCGGCGGCCGTCGCTGTCGACGGGGGGATAATCATCCCGGGCGGCGGGGTCGCCTGGGGGGCCACGCCGGTCGACGTGACGGACTTGTTCCGCCCGTGAGCTGCGGGCGGCGGGGCGCTGGACATGACATGTGGAAAGGGGGGGTCCGCACTTGAAGTCTGAGAGTGCCTGTATCATACATAGTAGACATTTGCCTGGGTGGGCGGTGGCTCTAGCTCTGTTATACAGTGGATCCCTCCCCCGTTGGTGTTACCCAACGTTGTGTGCGATTAAGATGTTTAGAGACAAGGTCTGCCCAGCTGGCATCAGTCTGACCTGACGGGTTCTTATATAAATCAGTAAAATGCTTTTAATTGGTGCTGCCACTCTGAGCGCGGCCAACCCGCGGAGAGTATACTAGAGCTTACCTTTTGTGCAGTCGTCCTCTTGCTCTTCTTCCGCAACGACCGTAGACATGCGACTTGAGCCGCAGGAACCCACTGAATAAACGCCCGCCCGATATTAAGGAAAGGGCTGCATCGCCGTCTTTTAGCGCGGCAGGCAGCGTTGCTTAGCCTTTCCTTCGGACCCATCGCCGCCGGCAACGCCAGCCCGGAGGAGACGGGATTGGAGCACCTAGCGGGCGCGAGGCCTCTGGGTAGATCCCTGTCCGGCTTTGGCAGCGATGCCCTTCGGTTTCGTCGCTTTCGTGAGCTGGGCCACGGCAACAAATAAGAAAAGTCAAATTCAGATGTAACCGACTGCCCTACCTGACGGTTCGCCTTCTTGCTGCCCCCCCACGGAATGAATCGTCTGAAAAGATCACGAATCATAGCCCGCCCTCATTGGCGGGATGTTAAGTTTGCGAATCCCCCCCCCGTCGGAAGATGCTTACGGGCGGGCACGTTTCATGGAAAGAACGATGCCCCCCCATCGTCGCGACGATAATTCGGATTAAACCTTCGGTGCCCTTATCCGGTCATGGTCTCGCTCTTGAAGGGGTGGAGGGCCGGAAAGAGGCCTCAAGGTTCGTCTCCGTCCGCGGATCCGGGGTCCTGAATAGGAAATGCGCGTGTGTGTGGGAGACATGGGAAGAAGTCTAGGCCTTGAGACCCGCGCAGAGGCCAGCGAGTGGAAGAGACTGGAGGAACGGACATGTAAGGACAGTTTTATGCCCTTCAGATGACTCGTCAGACGCTTTCGTGGCGTCGAGCAGAGGCCGGTTAATTCCCGTACGTCGACTATTCCAGTGGGAAGAGGGGAGAGATTCGCGTGCCCGCGGTGAACACAACAACCATAGACTGGCTTGCTTCGACGGCTCGAAGTCGCATGTCACTTTCTTGTTTGTCATAATAGAAAAGAACCGCAAGCAGGGCTTCTCAGTGAGTATCATTGATGTAGTAAAATGTGGTCAGGCATATGCTGTAATTCAGAATGGTATTTTTCGCTTGTTTTTTTCTTTCTTCTATTCTTCAAGAGCCTCCGTCTGTATCAGAAGTTGACTCCGGGGCCCTGGGGCTTGTATGCCCTCGTCATCCTGGGGTCCCATTTCAGCTTGTTCTGCCTCTCCATCTCCTGCTGCCTCTCGACCTCCAGCTCGTCCAGCTGCGCAAAGTTCCTCCTGCCGTGGAACGGCCACTTGCTCTTGCGGTACAGCATGCCTAGAATGAGCCCGAAGATGAGCACGCCGCCCACGGAGCCCAGCGCGATGGGCAGGGCTGGCATCAGCTTCACGTTGCTGCCCCCGCTTGCCTGCTCCGCCTGGCTCGGCGCGGCAATGCCGTTGCCGGGAACCAACGACGGCGTCGGCGTGGGTGTGGGTGTTAGGGTTGTGTCTGATAGCGGCACCGGCGGCGGGGGGATGAAAGATGGTGTTGGTGAGGGTGTTAATATGGGCGTGGAGATGGGTATCTCGACCGGGATCGAGGTGGGTGACGGCAGAGGCGGCAGGTCTGATATTGATGGCGTAGGAGTGGAGTTGAGGTTAGTAGTCGTTGAGACTACAAACGTCGTGAGAGGACGGAGTGAGCTTGAGGATAGAAATGACGGCGTCGGCGTCGGCGTTTGTGATGGCGTTTGAGATGGCGTTGATGATGGTGTCGGGGTGTTTGGTGTTGGTGCTGACAATGATGCCGATGATGACGGCGACGAGGACAATGCTAATGATGTTGGCGCTAATGATGAAGATGGCGTTGCCTTAGCTGAAGCCGACGATTGTGCTCTTGAGCGCCGACTTGTTGAAGTGCTTGGTGTTCCTGTTCCGGGTCCCGTCTGTCCTCCCGTAAGAATGGACCCGGTTGCGGGCACATCGCTCGAGACGCCAACCGAGACGCCTAGCGGAAGTCCGATGGCAGGGAGAAGACCAGCCATGATGTGAAGTTGTTTCGTCGCCTTGGTATTGAAAATGATTATTGCTTCGCGGATGTAGTAATGTGATGGTATAGATGGCCGTTCAGAGTGTCGTAGCGTCGTAGGATTATCTCGGTTGCAATATCCGTTGTTAGAGATCTCTCGGTGCAGTGTGATGCCCGATGAAGAAGAAAAAAATGATTCCGGATGACCTGATCAGGCGGATATCAGTAGTCGTCAATATTCCGGTATTGCGGGCGGACAGTCGGTGTCGCTGGCGTCCCGTCGGGTGCAGGACAGGTGAGGGTGTGGCGGTCGATTGATTATCGATGTAAGTCGTTCCAGCGGCTTAACATTCGCCTTCGCCAAGCCTCAGAGCTGTCAAGGTCAAAATGGGTTCAAACAAGACAAATTAAAGATGCAATAAACATCATACAATGGCAGTCCCAAAAATAATAGTCGCTCCCGTCCCAGGAAAAAAAAGAGGGTTGTTGGTCGGGCCAGGTCCTCTTTAAACAATATGTGCCACGCACCCCTTCCCTCGCACTCCATGTCCTCTTTCGGGGGTGCTCCCTCACCACCTCGGTCCGCCAACTCTGTTACCCCCTCCATCGTCCGTCCAAACGTTGCTGCGTACTGCGAGTTTGGCCTGACATGGTGCAGCGCCGGGACGTGGGAAGGGGGGAGGGAAAACGCTGCGGGAGTGTGAGAGCGTTGGGCGAGGGATCGCAGGGATCTACAGGGGTCGTGACCGTCTCACAATGGTATTGATCCCTGCACGCCAGTTGGAGGCTCAAGCGCGGCTCCGTCGCCCATGGCCTTCGTCAGTATTTCTCCGCAGGGTTGTTGCCAGCCCGTTTCAGACACGGAATGTTTGAGTCGATGTTCTTCAGACCAATGAAACTACCAATTCCTCCTTCGTCCCACCCTTCTCCCGCCCTTCCGGTCTAAAAACCCCCCTCCGGGTTCATCCCTCCGATCCACCATCAACCCTCCGGCCGACGTCTATTGTGTAGCATTCGAACCCGATGTCGTCGTCGACCCAATAAGACACCCGGATATTAAATCTCTCTTCCCTCTCCCCCAGGGCCCAGAGGGCGGGCCCTCCAGAAACTCCTTGCCTCTCCGTTCAGCCTGACGTCGGACCATCCCCGTCGCCCCATCGCCTGCCAAACCGCCCCAACCTCTTCTCGGAAACTGCATGATCCCCGCGTCGTAATCAATACCGTCTCCGGCGATTGATCTCTCTGCCTCCCTGGACACCGCCCTTTTTCTGACGCCGAACTGTGCCAAGCATGTCAATCAGGAGCCTGGCCATCTCTCCATTCGGCACAGCGCGACGAAAGAAGAGGTTTGCTTGCTATCCACAGAACCCACATGTGCCCTACCAGGCAGTCGTCCCCCCCCCCCCCCCCCCCCCCCCCTCTTCTTCCTACCTGGCAACTCCCATGAGGTAATGCCGGTTGTTCGGCATCCCTCTGCCCAGTCGCTGGTTCGCAGCCTGGGGGAGGCCTCGGCAGTCAGTCGCTGTCAAAACAATCTCGCGGAAACAACCGCGACCACGGCCCACCGCTTTCGCACCCGCAAGGCCTGCCTTGGTTCGGGCGGCGATCAGCCCCGGCTCCGAGGTTCGTTTGCTCAAGTTCTTTATGGTAGGTTCGGAATGTTTACTCCTCCATTCGCCAGTCTATCGAGAATACGAGCCCAGCATATGGTGGTCCGTCCCAAGTTCAAATCCAAATCAAATTGAAACCGTGAGAATGTTGTCGGATGGTACGAAAGGGCTGAGAAACACTTACAATGGTCGGAATGGAACGGTACAACAGCGTTCGCTTCGGCGGGACGCATCGCACACTCTAGGACTGCAAAACTTCAACGTTCAATAGTCTAGACTCGCCAGGCCGTCTCCATACCTGTGCATTCCGCACTAGTGTGTTTCTTTCTTCAATGCATCTTCTGGAATGCCAGTCCAATGGAAAGTGGCAAATGTACCCTGGCGGTTTGAAATTGGGAGAGGACTCTTTCGCACCATCCCCAAAGAACCGCGGTCACTACGACTAACTGGGAATAATTCCAGCCGATCTTCTGAACAGCTACTATCTTCACCGAAGCCGGATACGGGCATCATGCAAACTCATGTGGCTATGATTTGAAGCACAAGATCGGTCCAAAAAGCGACGCATCATGCTCTTTCAACACCAGAGTTTTGGAGAAGACTGAACGGTAAATGCTTGACTAAAAATAGGGCCAATTGGCACCTTGGGATGAAGATTTGTAACCTCTTCCCGCGATAAAGATGGCTAAGCTCTCTCCGCGGGTGCACGCATATCAAACACCCTTCCATCTGATAACCACACCAACTGCCCATGAGGGTACAAGATCCGCCACGACAGGGATTGCAACGCTATCCCCGCAAGCTGATGAATGCCGAGTATCTTATCAGTCGCACCAGTGCCTAGGCTGCTCACATCGAGAATACTCTCCCCTCGTATGAACGCCTGTGAGCTAGTGTACCCTTCCGGTAGGCTTATGGACGGCTCTTTGTTTGTGGTTCTATCGTCCCTTTACACGAAACAACTAATTCCATGGAGGACAGAGAAAACAAACGGCCAAGGCAACGGTTGCCGCCCTTATCCGCCGATCCCGTTCAGCCTGTAGGCGCTACTGCATCGAAAAGATGAGTCGGTTCTCACTGCTCGGCACCGGAACTAAACCCAAGAGAGGAACCCCCCTCGCTACCAAGAACTGAACGTTGGCAATCGTGCGCGGAAAATTCCCGACGACCAGAAACACGGCACCTTCTTGCATCGGGCAATGAGAGCCATGCAACGAGGCGGTGCTGCCGCCCTACCACCCCGCGACCATGGTTCTCGTCCGTTTCAAGGCTCTTTTCCCCCAAGAGGTTTCATGTACGATGAAGATCTTGCCGATCTGATCGTTGGCGACTTACACTGGCATCCTGCTTTCGACGTACATGCCCCCTGGCTTGGGTAGGTGACATCGTGTCGTTGAAGGAGCGCATACCGCGTCTCCAGGAGAACAGCTCGCGACCCCAGGTCTATCGTTGATCGGAACAACTACGCTCTAGTCTTTGGCAGCAGGTATTTCGCTGGATACGATTGACTCGAACGACCATCATCGATGCAGGGTCTCATCTGCGTCAAGGGCGGGACCGGTCCGGTCGCTCTTACGAAGCTCTCCTGCCATCTGCCTACTGACCGTCTTTCCCGTTTAAACAGGTAAAGGTGGTTGCTTCAAGGTTCCCATAGTGGTTACAAGACAATATATGTGTTCTAGCATGGCATAGCATGAACCATCAATAGAGCAACTGTAGAGGCCCATTTCATCGTCTACCGCGGGCCCGGCAACTTCAACATGAAAAGATTTGTAGTAAATCGTAACAGCGAGTCGTTAAAAAGATGTCATGAAGGAAAACAACACCCTGCACGAGGACCCTGCACACTCTAGAGGCTGAAGTTGCAAAGCCAGGTAGAAGCATTAGTGTAAACTATAACTCGGCTTGACGAAGAGAAACACCCTCTTGGAGGGCGAACACCACCAATGCCAAGCCCCAAACCCGTTGCGTCTCGCTTCTCCCAGTCGGACCAGTAAACGCCGGACCCTCGATACAGAGGGACTCGGTTTCGCTGCAATCCGTATACACGGAGAAAATAGATCTGCCGGCAGTGCAAGAACAGAGTTGTCGTTGTGTGACGGCATCGGCGCGGGCAGTAAGACCAGGGGGCAATGGCCAAGATCGCACGACATGTTGCGAATATTTGGCAATGCCCGCTGACCAAACAACCCGCATGACGGAACGATCATCTTCGTCCAAAAGGGGGAAAAGAAAGACGGACGAAGAATTGAAAAATTAAAAAATCAAATTGGCGTCTGGCCATCGGTGTTAAGCAGTCACGACATGCGCGGTGTTAGTGATGCCTTTGAGGTGGGGGGAGTCCAAATAGACTCGCGGGATTTACGTCATTGACGCTCCGGTGACGTGACGTGGCCGGGAACTCGACCCCAAAGATCGTTCGCTGGGCTGGAGGGGAGGGGGAACCGCAGCAGCAAAATCAGAGAAAAAAAGCTGGGATCTTGCAGCAGAATCCACTCTCGGCCTGCCCGCCCGCACTTGAGGGCCCCACGGCAGCTGTCAGTGGACCCCGCTTCTAACGCCGTCGCCGACGGGGCCGGCTTTGTGCTGTTGGGCAAACCGAGCGGGGAACCCATCCAGGTTGATTTCAAAGCCGTGAGGCAGTGGCATGATTGCCGAAGTATTTGAATCGGCTCTGCCGCACCGTTGAGAACCTCCAACAACAACCTCATTCACGGCACTACCAACAACTGACCCTTCACAACAATCCAATCCCCGCAGCATACATCAACGGCACCACAACACACACAGATATACACATACACAAACGCAAACACACACACACATCAGCAACCATGAGTCGACACGTTCTCATCCTCGGCGGACACGGCAAGGTCTCTCAGCACCTCACCCCGCTCCTGCTCAAGAAGTCGTGGACCGTCACGAGCGTCATCCGCGCCCAGGAGCAGGTCCCGGCAATCGAGAAGCTGGGCGCCGGCCAGGCCGGCAAGCTGAACGTGCTGGTGAGGAGCATCGAGGACGTCACCGATCAGTCCAAGGCGCAGGCCATCTTGGACGAGGTGAAGCCAGACACCATCGTCTGGAGCGCAGGTAAGTTGGCAAGCCCCGCGAGTCATGGCATTGGATGATCTTCCCGGTCAGTCATCGCTTTTCAGAATGTGGATACTGACAGACGTCACAGGTGCCGGCGGAAAGGGAAACCCAGAGAGGGTGAGTTGAACCGGAAATTCCATTGAAAATGGCGGATCACGTTGAAGCTGACAGTCCCCGCCAGACATTCCTTATTGACCGCGATGCCGCCATCCACTTTGTAAAGGCCGCCGTTGCAACCCCCTCCATCAAGAAGTTCATCCTGGTCTCATACCTGAGCTCCCGCAAGACCAAGCCCACCTGGTGGTCCGACCAGGCCTGGCAGGACGCCCTCGACGGCAACAAGAAGCTGTCCAACTATTTCAAGGCCAAGGTCGCCGCCGACGAGTTCCTCTGGGAGGAGTCCAAGAAGAGGCAAGACTTTGCCGGAATCAGCCTGCGGCCTGGCCTGTTGACCGATGAGCCCGCGGGCAAGATCGAGTTTGGCAGGACCAAGGAGGCCAAGGGCACCTCGAGCCGGCAGAGCGTTGCCGAGGTCGCGGCGCTGGTAGCGGAGAATGACCAGTTCACGACCTCATGGGTCGACCTGCTGGACGGCGATGAGGACCCGAAGACAGCGGTTGACAGAGTTGCAAAGGAGAAGGTGGACGTCGCCGAGGGCGAGGAGTTCTACAAGGCTTGAGAAAAACTAGGCTTTGTTTGAAATGTGAATAATATTATTATAGTAATACAGCGACTTTGTTTTAGATTTAGGCCATCAGGGCAATGTGCTTGAGCTCTCTGTATATCTGGTCAGTCTCGAACCTAATGTGGCTTATTCAGGGTGTGTTTGACTTACTCTTGCACCTGCTCTCCAACCTTCATACTATTATACTTAACCTCCTCACCCTCATCCTTACCCAAGTTAAACTGTTCTGCTCTGACCTTTTGCGCTTGTTCCGCCAGTGCCGGAATTGGCGTGAGGTCAAAGTCGGATGACAAATGCCAGAAGAATGTCGACGAGATGCGGACAAGCGGCCGGTCGGGAAGCGCGACTTTGCGGCGCTCAATCACGTCCAGCGTCTTCTCGTTCACCACAACCTCGTGGAAGCCTGCCTTGATGAGACCCCCTGTCAGGTGTTCCAACTGCTTTCCTGCCTGAACCAAGAGATAGTTGCCCTCGGGGATCTTGACGGCAATCTTCTTGCCCGTGTTGCGCGCCCAGATGTGGAGACCCGGGTATCGGGAGCGGCCGTGGATAGTCAGAAAGTTGAGATCTGTGTGGAAGCCGGCGAGGATGGTGTCTTGCTTGCCATACTTGACCAGGTCTGAAGCCGTCGGCGCGAGGAGATGGGGCCCGTACTTGCCAGCGGAGCTGAAAGCGTCGGCGGGTAGACCTAGGCCAAAGGCTGCCATCTCGGCTAGACCTGTGACGGCCTGCTTCATTGACGTTCCCCACGTGTTCATGGCCAGCGGCCAGCGCTCGCGGATGTGTGCTGCTTCGGGGACGACGTTGGGGGCGTTAAGACCGGGGAACTTGGTCTCGTAAGGCGGGTTCTCGGCCATGCGCCAAAAGAAGCGGCACTTGGGATCGGGCTCGTGTCCCGAGATATCGAGTGGGCGCTCAGAGGGGGCCAGGCGCTGAATGACCTCCAAGCATGGCTCATCGACAGCGCACTTGGGCTTCTCTGTGTCCTCGAGTGTTACACCAATCTGGTAGCTGAGCTCTGGACGCTCATCCTTCTGGAGTTCTTCGGTCGGTTGGGCGAAATAATCCTCGAGCAGGTCAAGGAAGGTGGTGTTGTCGGATTCAGAGACGCGGGAGTCGTGCAGGACGAGGGCGCCATATGTGATGAGAGCAGTGGCGGCTTTCGCACACTCGTCGCGGACGGCAGGGGAGTCTCGCGGCTGGTTGAGGAAGACGTCGAGATCGATAATGGGGAGGTCCATAGGGAGATCCTGCGACGCAGCCATGGTGGGCAAGCGGATGCGCGGGGTCTGAGACGTTGGGCTGGGTGCTAAGCGTAACAAAGACGAGGTTGCGGTGGTTTCGAGTTGTTTGGTGGCAGGGCTCGTTGTATTGTGGACTGTAGGCGATCACGATGAGGAGGCTTTAGGGGGCAGCAAAGTTGTCGAGGTTTTCTAGACAAACGGCGGAACGAGTTGGATTTTGTCATGCGTCGCGGCGCATGTGAGAAGGTCGAGATGGGCGCGTGGTGGGGGTTTGGTCGCATGGCCCCGCCGGGGCGCCTGACCGGAACAGGCAGCTCACTACCGATCCAAGCCGTTGAAGATGGTGCCTGTCCTCCGATATGGGGACAGTTCCAGCCAATCCCGTGTGGTCGTCGGCGCTCTCCGGGGTTGGCCCGCGGAGGCCTGGCCGGGCTGTCGAACCAGACCCCATCCTGATTTCCTTTTGAGCTGTTGTCATTGGACGATTTTCTTGGGCCGGTTATCTCCCGGACTGCGGGCTTCGCTATGAATTTGAAAAATAGATGGGCTGACTCGGGGTGCGGGGAGGCGGAGATCTTGCTAAGGGCCGAGCCTGTGGTTTCCGCCGCAAATCGCCGGTCAACGCCGGCAATCGAAGGCGACACTGCGCGCATTGTGCATGGCTCGTTCCTGGATATGGTCATTGTGGCAGCCGATGGACCACGACAAGATTGTTCTTCGCATGCCTTTTAGATCCCACATTTTTTTTCCATATTCTCCAATCGACCGGTATGCTTCGTTGCTGTGGTTTGGTTTGAAACTGGCCGGCTTGAGATTTGTTCAATCTTCTTTGAAGTCTTCGGTTTCGTCGACAACCTTCCGTGGCCACTCCGGGCATATGTCGATTTGCTCCCGCGGAAACCACAGTTCCAGGAACAGGAACAACAAGTAATCAATGATAACGCAGAGACAGAAGAGCTTGCCAGCCCATATTCCACAGCCGTAGTAACGTTTGAGTCGGTCAATGAGGGCGAAAGACCGGACTCGACTGTTGCCAAACGTCGATGAATTAGCTGCGTCGTAGCCATAAAACTCGGCTTCGCTGAGTTCGCCAGAGATGCCATGGTACACTCGCTCCGTGCGAAGGGCCACGTTTGTCCAAGAGTACATCTTTTGGACCTGTTCATGGAAACGTTCGGTTCGGATTTTGTTCGCCCTTAGCGCGGCGATTGCCCTCCCGGTCGCAATGACCAGGTCGTCCTCCTCTGGCTTTGCAAATACCGTCATGTGCGACGGGAGCACCTCGGGGATACCGCCGACCTGGGTACACACGACGTACAGCCCACAGCTAGCTGCCTCCACAATAACGGTGCCGAATGCCTCCGTCAGACTCGGGTGCAGGTAAATATGGCCACGAACCATGACATCTCGTACCTCCTCGTGACGAATAGGACCCAGCATTTCGACTCTGTCTTGAAGAACGTTTTGTTCAATCATCTGCTCAAGGTCAATGGCTTTGGGACCTGAGCCGGCAATGATGAACCTCGTGTTTGGATGGTTCTCCAAGATACGGGGAATCGCGGCCGTCAAGAGATCCGTCCCCTTGTTATAGAACAGCCGAGATATCACGACAATGGTTATCATGTCGTTCGGGCCCAACTGGTGCGCTGGAGGTGGGTTTTGTCCGAAGGCTTGTCCGGGGTCGGAAGACGGGTAATCGAGGGGACGGAAATTTTCGGCGACGACGGCATTGGGGATCACGGAGACCATGAGAGGATCTAGCGATGCTCGTAGAACGGTGTTCTCTTTACTGTATTGCCGTGTCAGTTTCCTTGGGGTCATAGCAGCTCGCGGCGCAACGTACCATGTGTGGCTAACGCAGATGACATGATCTACGTCGCTCAGGGAGAACTTGAGAATCTTGTTTGTCAGAATGCTGGAAGCATCCGCAAAACCAAAGAGGGAGTGATCCGTAAAGACCGTCCGCAGGCCCATTGTCCTTGCGTGCAGTATAGCCTCGTGGCACAAGCTGCTCAAGCTGGCGTGTCCATGGACGATCTCGATCTGTTCCCTAATGAGGATGTTGCGCAGGATGGGGAAGAACGAGAAGACGGTCGGGAAGGTTGCCGATCGAAAGATGACGAGGAACGGAACATGGTAGACTCGGATGCCGTTCGTCAGGTTGCGCACGCCGGTGCGACCTTCGTAGTTGTGAGTTATGATGATGACTTTGTGTCCGCGGTCGATGAGCTTGGTCGATAGCTGGTAGATGTGACTTTCGACTCCTCCTGGCTGTGGGAAAAAGAAGTCGCTAACCATAGCGATGTTGTAGGTTCGACTCATGTTGTCGGCTTGCTCGACGCGAGCAAATTGTCACCGCGGGAAATGGTCCTCAAGCATCGTACGCAACGAGATCGCGGGGCCAAGGTCGTTGTCGCAGTGGTACGCGGAGGACCTGTACATGGATCTGGGTACCTGAGCTGGAGCTTGGGGTCGCGCGCTGTGGTGCGATAAGAATAACGTGGGGCGGTGAACCCTGGCAGAATCACGATAAGAGAAGACAGCCCAACTTTTTTTCTGGAATTGCGCCAGTTGCCCCTCCCATCTCCAGCTGTAAAGCCTTACAACGAAAGACATTTGCGCAATCCCGGGGACGCTTTCGCAAGGGTCGCAAGAGCCCAATTGACAAGATGTACAACCGCTACGTCCCACCGAAGAAGAGCACGGAGACGCCAAAGTCATTCGAACCGTCACCGCTTCCTCCGCCAACGCCCCCGGCACCAGAGCCATCCACGCGTGAAACCGGCAAAACGGTATCTGCCGCCGAAGGCGCAACCGCCATTTCATATTCGCGATACGTTCCGTCAAAAAAGTCGAAACCTCAAACCTCGTTGGGGGGCGTGGCCCCGACAGACAACTATGGCCTGTCTCCGGCAACCAAGCGCAAGCATGAAGTTTCAGTCGAGGCCGAGGAAGAAACCCCCGTAAAAACAAAGAAGTCCAGGAAATCCGACGATCTAGCAGCCGCAAGCGATTCGGAAGTAGCTACACCTAAGGAGTCTAAGAAGGAGAAGAAGAGCAAGAGCTCGAAGCAGCAAGAGTCTGTGGCTGTAAACGAGCCGGCAGACGAGACTCTCAGCAGCGCAATGGATACCCGCGAAGACGAAGAAACCACAGGGGAGGACACCAGATCAAAAGAGACAGAATCCGAGGAGAAGAAGAAGAAAAAGAAGAAGCGGGCGTCTGACGTCTCAAACGTCGACACCGCGGCCGAGGAGGATGGCGCAGACGAGAAGAAGAAGGAAAAGAGAGTCAAGTCAAAGAAAAAGAAGGAGGCCGAAGACGAAGACGACGATACAACCTCGCGGCATAAGGCCGTTCTCGCCAAGGCGACCAAGTACTTGAAGAAGGCAACGGAACTCGCCCAAGATGAAGCAGCTGAGAAAATGGACGTGGACGAGGAAAATGCCGAGACAGAAGTCGTGGAAGAGCACGGCTTGGAACCTCTGCCACAACCCGAGCCCACCGCCCTCGACACCTCCAAACCCACCTACGAAACCCTGCCACCCTGGCTCGCCGCCCCGATCCGCGTAGCCCCAGACACCCGGACGCCGTTTACAGAGATTGGCATCAACCCGAAAGCAGCACAGATCCTGGAGTCGAAGGGCTTCAAGGATGCCTTTGCCGTTCAGACCGCTGCCATCCCGTTGCTTCTCCCGTCTTGCAAGCACCGCCAGGGTGATCTCCTTGTTGCAGCAGCGACTGGCTCTGGTAAAACGCTGGCGTATGCGCTTCCCATCGTTCGAGATATCAGTCAAGGCACCGTGACAAGGCTGCGAGCTCTCGTTGTCTTGCCGACGCGTGAACTGGTCAAGCAGGCTCAAGAGGTGTTTGAGCTTTGCGCCAGTGCATTTGACGGTCGCGAACAAAAGAGAGTGCGCATCGGTATTTCTATCGGTAGTCAGCAGTTGAAGCATGAGCAGACAAGCTTGGTCGAGAGGGAGGAAAAGTACGATCCCGAGGGATACCACGCCGCGAACCAGCGCGAGCTGGAGGCATGGAAGGATGTCGAGGAGCTGGGAGCCGAGTCCAAGGACGATGATCCAAAACTTGTTGCGGGTTCGCTTCCGGACCATGTGGTGGACTACGCCTCTAAAGTCGATGTCCTGATCTGCACTCCGGGCAGACTCGTTGAGCATATCAACCTCACCCCTGGCTTCTCGCTAGACTACGTGCGCTGGATGGTCGTCGATGAAGCCGACAAGCTTCTTGCGCAAAGTTTCCAGGGCTGGCTGGACGTCGTCATGCCCAAGCTTCGCACCAACAAGTTCAGCGCTCGCGACTTTCCCGACTCTAACCTGAGCGGTGTGCGCAAAGTCGTGCTCAGTGCTACGCTCACGCGGGACCTGACTTTGCTGGGCGGTCTCCAGCTGCGTCGACCACAGCTAATCGTGCTGGAGGGCGACAAGGCGGACGGCACCGCGCCAATCGCGGAGCATACTCTGCCAACTCTCCTCAAGGAGGCTGCTATTAGGGTTCACGATGCCAACCTTAAGCCGCTCTACCTCATCGACCTGCTTCTTGAAGGCCACCTCCTGTCCGAAGCCGTCTCCAAGACAAAATCCGCCACCCCGGCTGAGGTGGACGACGACACGTCCTCGTCTGACGGTTCCTCGGATACTTCTTCCTCGGCCAGCTCCGACTCGGACTCGGATTCAGACACAAGCTCAGACTCGGACTCGGATTCCGACTCCGACTCGGACGCCAGCTCAGAAGCCGCCACCAAAGCAACAACACCCGCCACCCCCTTCACAACAACGGTCCTCGTCTTCACCAAATCAAACGAATCCGCCCTCCGTCTCTCTCGTCTCATCTCCCTCCTTCACCCTTCCTTGGCCCCCACCATCGCGACCCTTACGTCGACGCAAAAGACCTCGGACCGCCGCCGCGCCCTCCGCGCCTTTGCCGCCCGCCGCCTCCGCCTGCTCGTGGCCTCCGACCTTGTCGCCCGCGGTATCGATCTGCCGTTGCTCGACAACGTTGTCAACTACGACCTCCCCGCCAGCGCCGCCGGTTACGTTCACCGAGTCGGTCGTACTGCGCGTGCAGGCCGAGCCGGAGCCGCCTGGACCCTCGTTGAGGACGGCGAGAGTGGTTGGTTCTGGGGTAAGATCGCCAAGCCGAGCAGCGGCATCAGACGCACCGCCAAGGTGGAGCGTCTGCGCATCGGAGATCCGGACAGCGGCGGTTTCGGGGACGAGAGGGTGCAGAAGTATGAGGAGGCACTGGAGAAGCTGGGCAAGGAGGCCGGTGAGGCCAGAAGGCAGAGGTAGCCGTGTTTGTAGTAGTGTCTTGAATAACAATACCAATTTCAAAGCGTTAAGAAAGCGCAATCGAAACCTTATATTACCCCATTCCCGATCTTCAACGGGCATCACCTGGTGGCATCCCGGCCGGGCCTGTTATCTTAGTAAAGGAACGCAAACCCGCTTTCATTATTCTGTTGTGCCCGCGTCTTTACACCACCACCAACAATAGAGCCTAATGGGCTAGATTCTCTCGGTCCCTCCCAAAAGGCCTCGTTCATCTTAACATCATGCAAACAAGAACACCGTTGTCACTCAACGCCTCTCAAAATCGACTCATTCGAGCGCTCTCTAGTATTATCGCCGAGACGATTAGGTTCTAGTATCGCATGGCCCTTGCTAGCATAGTTCTATGAATCTCTTCTAAATAACTGCAAATATCCTTCTCTATTATTACTCTTCGAAAGAAATTCATATTGTGAGAAGCATCAAGACACTTGAGCCCAATACCACTTGGAAATTCCCGCCGCTGCAAAGCTCGCAGTTATCGCATTGGCGCCCATCCGGGATCCATAAACCGTCCAAATTTCCGAAGCAATCGTCCTCGACGGAAAGGAAACACCTTATGGCCTTTTCTTGTCCGCTTCTACATGCCTCGAACAGTGGTTCGGAGCCATAGTGGTCGCTGGTATACACATTCGGTGGGTTCCTGGCGGACAGCAGTTCCGCCACTTCGTGATGCCCACGGCGCGCAGACGCAAGGAGCGGCGCTCGACCGCCGTCTCTTCCGCCAGTATTGCATCTAGAATTCCGAAGAATCACCTTGACGGCTTCGAGGTTCCCATGCCTTGGCGCAGCATGCAAAGGTGTCTGTCTATCCATGATTGTCCACAGCCGTGATACCGGGCCCCTTATTGAGAAGGAGTCCAACTACCTCAGTATGGCCGTTGTTTGAAGCAGAATCAATGGGCGTCCATCCGTCATCATTTTCAACCGTGATATCGGCCCCCCGTTCAAGAAGCAGCTTAACTACCTCAGTATGGCCGTTTTTTGAAGCACAGTTAAGCGGTGTCCATCCTTCATTGCTTGCGACAGTAACATTAGCCCCCTTGTCGAGGAGTAGCCGAACCACCTCAGTGTGGCCGTTATCAGAGGCTGAATGAAGTAGTGTCCACCCGTTCTTGTCTACAGCCGTGATATCAGCCCCGTTGTCGAGAAGCATTCTGGCTGCCTCCGTATGTCCCATGGCTGAGGCCAGAGAAAGTGGCGTAAGTCCGTCCTTGTTTACAACTGTCATATCAGCCCCGTTATCAAGCAGCAGTCTAGCTACCGCAACGTGGCCCATAGCAGAGGCTATAGCGAGTGGTGTAAATTCGTCCTTGTTTACAACCGTCATATCGGCCCCGTTACCCACAAGTAGTCTGGCCACCTCAATGTGTCCCATGGCCGAGGCCAAAGAGAGTGGTGTAAATCCGTCCTTGTTTACGACTGCCATATCGGCCCGGTTATCCAGAAGCAGCCTAGCTACGTCAACTTGTCCCCTGTATGAGGCCAAAGAGAGTGGTGTACGTCCGTTATTGTCTACAACGGTCATATCGGCCCCGTTATCCAGAAGTAATCTAGCTACCTCAACTTGCCCATCAGCTGAGGCCACCAAGAGTGGTGATAGCCCAATCTTATTCACAGCTGCAGTACTAGCCCCGTTTTCGAGGAGCAGTTTAACTACCTCAATTTCTCTAGCAGCTGAGGCCAGCAAGAGTGGTGTAGATCCGTCCTCGTCTGTGACTGTGATATCAGCCCCGCTATCCAGAAGCAGTTTAACGACTTCAACTTGTCCAGCCATTGAGGCAAGCAAGATTGGTGCAAGTCCGACATTGTTTGCGACTCTCATATCAGCCCCGTTATCTAGAAGCAGTTTAACTACCTCGGCTTTTCCATTGCCTGAGGATAGCGAGAGTGGTGTATATCCTCGATTGCTTACAACTGCGATATCGGCCCCGTTATCTAGAAGCAGTTTAACGACCTCAACTCTCCCCTCAGCTGCGGCCAACAAGAGTGGTGTTAACCCCTCATTATTTGAGACTGTGATATCAGCCCCGTTATCGAGAAGCAGTTTGACGACCTCAACTTGACCCTTAGCTACGGCCAGCAAGAGTGATGTAAACCCCTCGTTGTTTGCAACTGTGATATCAGCCCCTTTGTCAAGAAGCAGTTTAACTACCTCAACTTTTCCATCGGCTGATGCCAACAAGAGTGGTGTAAACCCGTTGTTTGCGGCAGTGATATCGGCTCCATTATCGAGAAGAAGTCTAATCGTCTCGACGTGCCCCATAGTTGAGGCCAGCAAGAGTGGATCGGGCTCGTTCTTGTCTACAGTTACAACATCGGCCCCATTATCGAGAAGCAGTCTAGCTGTCTCGACATGCCCCATAGCCGAGGCCAGCGAGAGTGGTTTAAGCCCGACATTGTTTGCGGCTCTCATATCGGCCCCGTTATCGAGAAGAAGTTTAACCACGTCAACGTGCCCCATGGCTGAGGCTAGAGCGAGTGGCGTAAATCCCTTTTCATCTGCAATCGTGATGTCGGCCTCGTTGTTGAGAAGCAGTCTAGCTGTCTCGAGGTGTCCCATAACCGAGGCCGAGTGGACTGGCGTCCATCCAATGTCGTTCGCAATTGCAGTATCGGCGCCCGCGTTCAGTAACACCTCCAGCAATGCCGTGTTTCCATGGTCGGCAGCAATATCTAGTGCCGTTCTGCCCAAATTCGCCTTTTCGTTCACGGGGTGCTGGCACTCATATATGAGATGCTTCACGAGCCCTACGAAGCCAAGTTGGGAGGCGTATTGCAGAGGGTTGCCAAATGCTTCATTCGTCCTTCCCATTTCTTGCTTGGATCCTCCATTGTGCGTGTCAAACCACCTGCTCCATGCGTTCCAACAGGGATTTGAAAGATCAAATAGGGTGTTCATGAGCACAGCCAGCGCTCGATCGCCTTCCTCACTCGTGAGAGCATGTTGGTACCATGAACCTGCCGCATAGTCCCGGAATGACTTCTCAACGCCGCCCGCCTCTTTCTTTGTAGCATCTTCCCAAACTCGTCGATAGTTGACATATCGAAGGCAGAGTTTGGCGAGTTCGGTGCTTTGTAGTGCTTCGCTTGAGGACCGCAGGCTCTCATTTGCAAACAAGTGTGCTGACTGTGCTTGGATATTGCAGAGAAAATACTGCTTGACGGAAAAGTGAGTTAGATGTACCGTCCACAGCCCTGCATCCTGTTCTGACGACGTGCTTCTAATCTCCAAGAGGGAACCACAGGGGCCTCGAATCTCACTGTCGATGTAGTCGTCACTAATGGAGTCGGGCAGCTCCTCGACGGGGAGGTCGTCACACCGCTCGTTAATCAGCACGGCTTCCGTAATCTCGCAGATGGTCAGTGGCCTAAGAGCGAATGCGGCCCAACGTAGCAAGGAGTATGCACGGCTCCTTTCCTGGTTAGGGAGCCGGGATATCCTCTCCCAGTTTCGCTCGTAGAAATAGTCAAGCCCGGGAGGTGTTTCGTTAATGGCATCCTCGAGTTGTTGCTTATTCTTCCAACTGCGCAATGAGTCCTCGTGCAGTTTGATCCAAAGGAACTGGCCATTACAGCGGTCTGCCATCCTTTGAGAGACGCCGCCTCTTGTCGCCTCGTCCATTTTGGGCAACTTCCGGTCGACGATGCTCTTGGAGTACAGCGTAACATCGGATCGAACGTCTTCAGGTGTGATGGTAAGTTCAAAGCAGCCCTCCGAGCCGCACATGCCGCTTCGAATTTCAGGCTCGTCTCGACTGACAACCAGAATTCGGGTAGTGGTATCGGCAACCGCACGCATCACAGCGCCAAGGAACTCGTGGACAGATTTGTTGCCATACCGGCTCTTCCCTATCCAGGTGCATTCATCTAGC
The DNA here is from genome assembly GCF_051148585.1 of Colletotrichum jinshuiense. Taxonomy (NCBI): domain Eukaryota; kingdom Fungi; phylum Ascomycota; class Sordariomycetes; order Glomerellales; family Glomerellaceae; genus Colletotrichum; species Colletotrichum jinshuiense. The sequence continues at coordinate 1,163,994 of NC_139309.1, read as the reverse complement.
CCATCTAAGACGAAGATGCACCCCGGTACGGCCTGGACAATCTCCCTGAATAGGTTGACAACATTTGCTCGCGTCGCGACCTGCTCTTGCTGGTCCAACCATCTGTCGCGAACCAATTCGAATGCAACCTGGTTACCAAAAACAATCTGGTCTACCCAAGACCGAACCGCCGCAAAGGGGTCATCGCGGCTCTCGAATTCAGATGACAAGAAGAAATGAGCCACAGGCGTCCGGAGTGTGGCCCGGAGATGCTCGACGACCCTGGCACATAATACAGTCTTGCCAAGTCCCGCGGGTCCGTTAATCCACATCGATTTAACCGTGTCTGCCGTGATGATGTCCTGGGAACGCCAGTCAAGGAAAGCAGGCCGGTCCAGGATCCAATCGCATGTACTTTCAAGCCTTTCCTGTATGGATTTAAGATAGATATCGTTTGGAGAATTGCAGCCCAACCAGGCATGCAGTTTTCGTCGCGTCTCGGCTGCAATTGTTAGTGTTGGGGCCGAAAGCTGGTAGACAGGATGTCTTCACCTTTCCTCTCTTCTTCCATTCTACCCAGGATTTCTCGAAGCTCCGGGATCCCAGCCCCCATTCTGATTGGGCCATCTATAGAATTCAATTAGATCAGACCCAGGCATAGAAAGTGAAGTCGGAAACAGGAGCAATGAGCTCTTTGGTGAACTTGCGGGTGCTGCACGTACCAAGTGCGTTGCCCTGCGCGTCATCGGGAGGAACCAGATTGTGTAGGCACTGCACTAAGTCTCCAAATCGTTCAACCTGGGCCATTCGTCTTCCTTTGCCCCTCAATGACCAAACAATCTTATGCCTCTTCGACTCTGATAAGGCACCCTGGTAAGGCTGGGCATGGCTCGTGAAGTAGGATGTGTTTTTGGCAGACTTGGGCTCTACCAGAACAAGGGGTTTGGAGACGGCGTCTGCATCGCCAAGAATCTCCTGGATAAGGGACAAAAGTTCCTTCGTCATTGACAGTGTCTGCACATCTTTGAGAGCGGCGTGGTGGTTGTCGCATAGCTCTCCCTGCCCCAACCCGATGGCGCAACCCCATCGTTTGAAGCGGATCTTTTCGGCGTCAAACTGAGCGGACAGAGAACGCGAGTCTTGGTTAAAGTCCCTGTAGGAATCTACTTTTTCCATGATTTCTAGACAGGAGCTGAAGAGGCCCACGAGCCCCAGGACTCCAGCCGCTAGTCCGGCCGGCTCCATAGCTGCTTGTTGAAGATTGCATGAACAGGTGAACAGGCCGCTTTGGCAGTGGAGGGGCACACTTCTCATATTTTGGACAACTTCCCCGCCCGCAGCACGATACTTGGAGCCGCATGACATTCATTCGCAGCCCCGTTGTTTGGTTGGTGGAACGATAGAGATCCTAGTGCTGCTGCAGCATCAATTGGGCTGAGGGTGGGGGCGGGGGCATTCCCTTGTACACCCTGAATGCCATGGCATTTCCGAGAACTTCGTAGTGACGAAGACAAATGCTTAGTTCCCCTACTCGGATTACTTCGAGAGCTAGCCAGTGTGAGAGGTTCATTCTCCCTCTCCCGACTAGCGACAGACAAGATGGGTTTTGTTTTATTTCATCTCCCCTCTCCACTTTCTGTGCTTCGAGGAGCAGAGCCTATGTGACTACTATGAGGGAAGACATCTACTCCAATACTCACTGCGTTAATACCGGGGGTAACACATACATAAAGTTCATGAATATTCACGACATTTCAACAGTAGCTAGTCGCCAGCATGTTTCGGGTTTGAAAGAATTGGTATCTCTGGAATTAACTAAAAAAAGGTTCTTGCTTTCGGTTCTTGCAAACGTACATAATCGGGCGGTCTATCGAAGGAAGTTTTTATGACGATGATTATCTTACAGTTGAGGCAGGTGTTTTTTAGCGCGGCATGTCGTGTCTCTCGATCGAACCCAAAGGAGAAAATAATAAAAGGGACTAGAGAAGAATACAGTTCGGTCTCGATCGGTCGGTCGGGTCATTTCGTAACGTGAGGTAGAAAGAAAAGAACACGCTCAGTTGATGGGGTAAAACAAGATGTGCCCTCCCTTTCCCTTCTTTACCTCAAAAGAGAGGAAAGGTGGGCAGATCATAAAGATGGGGGGTTTTTTTAATGGCCAAGAGACCACGGGGGGCGGCCCCAGGCCCCTTTTTTCTTATTTCCCTATTTTCTCAGTCTTTGCGGTTTTCCTCCTCATTGACTCTCTCCGCAGGCCGGCTGTCGGTCGACACCGGTCGCTCAACGGGAGACAGGCCACCGACACTGGCCGCCAGGATACCGGGCATGCCCAAGGCGGCCTTCATCGGCGAGCCGTTATGTCGGCTGGAAGACCTGGAGCCGCTGCGGCTGCGCGCCCTCTCGCGGTACTCGCGGGGCTTCATGATCACCTCGCTGATCTGGCTGATCCTTCCTCCCTTGATGCGCTTCAGGAAGGCGAGGTCGTCCCTGATCTCCATCAGGGCGTCTTTGACGCCGCCCAGGTGCTCTGCGTCGTCCTCTTCCGTCTTCTTCTTGCGCTTCCACTTGGGGATCTTGGACCAGACCCATGCGAAGGGCCGGACGACCGCCACGAAGAATGCGTCGGGGACAAGACGGATGAGGACACCGACGGGGATCGACAGAAGGCCGAGCACGATGGAGATTCCCCATTGGGGTCCGTTGAGGCGTTCGACCTTGAAGGCGGCGCCGCCGACGAAGACAATGAGAACCTGGCCGCCAGCCATGATGGCCATCATGAGGGCGAAGAGCTTGTTCTTGGTAATTCCCTCGAAGATGTTCAGCTTGTTGTCGATGCGTCTGCTGTTGATAAGCTTGAAGATCTGCATGAAGACGAAGACGTTGAAAACAAGAGTCTTCTGTTGCCCTGTGGGGTAGTGCAGGAAGCTTGGGCCGACGAAATGCAGAATGAGAGTTACAATGAGTTGGTAGATGGATTGGCCGATGATCATCTTCCACATTGGCGTGTTGATCAGGGCGGCCGTCTTGGCCTCGGGCGCCCGGTGAAGCATGCTGTCGGTGGGAGGGTCGGTGGCAAGGGCGAGGGCGGCAAAGGTATCCATGATGAGGTTGACCCACAACAGCTGGACAGCGTTCAGTACCGGTTCTTGCGATTCGCTGCCCACTGCCGTGACGAAGGTGAGAATGACGGCGGTGATGTTAACCGTGATCTGAAACTGCAAGAACTTCTTGACGGCATCGTTGATGGCGCGACCCCAAGCCATGGCCTTGACAATGGACGAAAAGTTATCGTCCATCAGGATAATATCGGAAGCCTCCTTGGCGACCTCGGTTCCAGTGATGCCCATGGAGAAACCAACGTCGGCAGACTTAAGAGCGGGCGCGTCGTTTGTGCCGTCTCCGGTGACGGCGACAACCTCGCCCAGGCTTCTTAGCGCCTTCACCAGAATCTTCTTGTCCTCGGGGCTGGAACGCGCCAGAACGCAAAGATCCTTGACAATAGTAAGTCGCTCGCGGTCGCTCATGCGGCGGAACTCGATTCCCTCCATGACCTTGCCGTTCTCAGTCAAGATACCGCAATCCTTTGCAATAGCCCTCGCCGTCTCGACGTTGTCGCCGGTAACCATCTTGACGGACACGGAAGCGATACGACAGTCGTTTACGGCCTTCGGGACACCAGCTCGGACGGGGTCCTGGATACCCACAACGCCCACCCACGTCAGGTTCTTGAAGATGCCGGAGAATTCGATGCTCTGGGAGCCTTCCTCCTTGCGGGCGTTCTCGGGCGGCCATTGCTCGAAGTCTCGGTAGGCGAGGGCAATCGTGCGTAGTGAGCGACGGGCATAGTCTGTGATGGTGCGTCGAATGATATCTTGCTGCTCGGATGCCAGTGAGGCGGTGGCGGGCGGCTTCGTTGGGTCGGCGATAGCGTTGGAGCATTGGCCCAGGAGGATTTCAGGGGCTCCCTTAACGAAGAATCGGTACTTGTTGTTCGGCAGGCGCACAACAGCGCCCATGGCCTTGCGCTTGGAGTTAAAGGGGAAGAGCTGCTGGATGGGAAGGTTATCGCGTTCAATGGCAATCTGTTCGAGAGCAAAGCATCGGCGGGCCCAGTCGAGCAGGGCAGTTTCCGTCTTCGTGCCTACGAATACCTGCTTTCCGTTCTCCTCCGTCTCGAACGCCGTCGTGTTCATGGCCACGGACTGTTTGACGAGATCCTTGAATTCCGAGTCGATTGATGATGAGAGCTTGGACATGGAGACCTCTGTGGCCGGTGTGCTTTGAGACTTCTTGTCGTCTCCAGTGACCTGAATATGAGATTCTTGCTCAACTGGCTCGGCCTCGCCGGACTGATCTTCCTTCTCGCCAAAACGAAAGTTGCCTGTGCCCAAGGTACCAGCCACGACCGTCATGACGTTTTCTGTCAGCGTACCAGTCTTGTCGGAGCAGATGACGGTCGCATTGCCCATGGTCTCGCAGGATTGCAGGTGACGGACGAGGTTGTTCTCCTTTGTCATCCGCTTGGTGGCGTATGCCAGGGCAAGAGTAACTGCCAGGGGTAGACCTTCGGGGACCGCAACAACGATAATTGTGATGGAAGTGATGAGAATTTGCAGAAATCTCTGACCCTTCTGCTCTGGAGTATCCCTGTTTTGGGGAAGATGAGCCAGGAACTCGATCGTGAGAACACCAAGGAGTAGCAAACCGGCACCGCTGCCGAGCTTCGCAATGTAACCTAAAAGATTAGTTAGTGAGAGTCTTGACAAACACCACAGTAAACCTACCCGCAAGAATATTCAGCTTGAGCTGCAGAGGAGTCATGCCGGGATCATCGCGGAGGGACATCATGGTCTTGCCGTGGCTAGAGTTCACGCCAACCGCAGTGACCAAGAATGTGCCAACGCCGTCCAGGACTCTCGCTCCAGAAATGATAAAAGGGTCAAGCTTCTTGGGGTTCACCTCGTCCTCGTGCAACGCCTTCATGACGGCATCCGCGGGCACCTTTTTGATGAGATCCGACTCTCCGGTCGCAGAAGACTCGTCACAGCTGACGTTGTGGCCATCGATGAAGACACCATCCACCGGAATGATGTCTCCCTGCTCGAGGAGCATCACATCGCCGACCAGAATTTCGTGGACCGAGAGGTTGGATGGCTTCCCTGACCGAATTACCTTCACGACACGGTCCTCCTTTTTTTCGTTGAGCTTCCGGAACTGGCGCTCTTTTTGCCAGTCATTGATGGAACCGACAACCACGACAATCGTAATGGCCACAATAATGGCCACACCTTCAACCCATTCGAGCTTGGCCGTGTCGTCGCCCTCGTGTGTCGCTCCAAAGGTCTGGTACAGTCCTAATGCCAGCGAAATGACAGCTGCCACACTCAGCAGAATCAAAACCTTGTCCTTCATCGCAATCCATGCGAGCTGGAGCAGCGACAGCGACTTCCTCTCGGGCAGGATATTTTGTCCAAACACCCTCTTGCGGTCGTCGAAGCCCTTGCCGCTATCTCCGTGCTGAACCGCATCCTGCTGCAGTGCATCCGTCGACAGGGGTCCTGAAGGTGACTGGAGCTTCTTCCCGGCGGCGACCGCCTCGTCAAAGCTGATTTTGCCATCGAGGCGGGATTCGTCCAAACTTAGACCCGCGCGCCTGTCCGTCCGCAACCCCTTCTCCAAGCCAGCTAGACCGCCAACGGCGACAAACGCGTCCAAGCTTTTTGGGTTAATAAGCTTCGAGACCTGGCCAGGCGCAAAAGCAAACGGGTTGTTGTCGATATTGAAGGCCGATTCCTCGCCGGGATTCGGTGCCAGGGGGTCGCCATTGTCGCCGAAGCCTTTGGGAGAGCCCGAAAGCTGGGCGGTCGGCGATCCCTTGTCGGTACCGTCGTTCGTTTTGGATTTGGCCAATGTCGTGTTATTTGAGTCCCACGACTGCGACCGCGATTTCCTCGTGGGCACTGATAACGTATTGTTCACTTCATCGCCGTTATCTGAGGACGGTGACGATGTTGTGTTGTGGTCGTTTCCTGTAAGTCGACGCGGTGGTTAGTTGGTCCATCAACATGCGACTTTTTTTTTCTCTCTCTCTCTTTCTGACCGGTCCAGGGAGGTGGAATGCAGCATGGCGTCATACCTTGATCGTTTTCGTTCACGGCTGAGGTATCCAATGTGATGGTTGGAGCTCGTGACCGCGTATGCGGCGAGGGTTGCCTCGCCATGATGCTGCCTGGTGCTGATTATTCGTGTGATTCTGCCTCGTCGCCGCCTTCTGCGAGGTGGTTTGGAAGGGTGAAGAGCTACGAGGTGGAATGGGAAAAAACAAAAACAATCCGCCTAGGGGTCTTTTTTTTTTAGGGTGGGATGTGCAGCAGTGATTGGCAGCTGTTTTCGGGGAGGAAGGGAGGGGAGTATGTGAAAGGAAAGCCACAGATGAGGTTTGCCAACAAAGGGCGTGATGCAGGGACCCAATGGGGCGGAGATGAATGATTGGCGAGTGGCAATCAGTACAACGATCTGTCCGGACCGAATGATCGTCTCCCGGAGGGGGCGGTGTAGGTTGGAAAGGGAGAGGTCGAACAATGGATTGAGGGAGCTTGGTTGAGCTGGCCAGTGGCTGTTTCGTGGTGGAGGATTGGTGCCAGCAGTGCCGTGTGTTTCGATGCGATGCGATGCGATGCTGGCGACGGACGGGGCTTGGTATGAATGGGATTCCGGAGAAGACGACCCGCTAGACACAGCTTCTATGGCGTCGTATTATCCATCCACGGGAGGCTGTGTGAGGGTTGGGTTTTTCCTTGGACCGTTGAGGTGTCGGTGGGCAAGGTCGACAAGGTACGGCGGTGAAAATAAAGTTGGGCGACAAGACGTCGAGGATGGGCCGGGGTCGGTTGGGCAAGGGCGGATCTTTGAGAAACCTGCCTGCCACTGTTGTTGACGCCGATGAGGGTGGTCTGCAAGATGCAGATGCGCGCCGCGGTCACGATGGGCCGTGAGTGACGTGGGTGAGTATACGTCCCGTCTCTGGGGGGGGAGTGAGCAGTTTGGTGTTGGTGATGGTCAAGACAATGCACAACGATCGAGACGGAGCCCAAATGTCACTTGCCGATGATACTAGCTAGTATGGCTTGCAGGTCGGAGAGGAGATGGGGTAAAGAGACATGCCACACCTAAAATGGATTTGGAAGAGCGAAAAGAGACAGAGGTAGCGAGAGACAGGCAAAAATGGCGCGCTGTAAGGAACTGGCTTAGTCTTCAGCTCTCATCATGCACTCACTCATTCATTCACTTTGGCAGACGAGTGCCACGGCTCGCTTGGAGCTACCTAGGGTCTAGGCTGGAGAAGACTCAGCGTACCAAGAACCGGACAGGAGATAGGGAGAGAGAGAGAGAAAAACACAGCCACGATGGCTTGGCCAAACCTGTGCCAGAGCCAAGGAAATCCAGGATGCCAAGAGGTCGCTCACGCCTTGTACGTAAAGCTGCAGAGCAGAGCAGCGGCGGGTGATGGGTGGTCATCTCAGCAAGCGTCCCGTCCGGCTTCTCACGGGGTGATGGAACGGACAATCAGGGTAATTGCACGGGGCGGTATCCAGGACGAGAAGCTCATTGGCGATCAAATGGAGGCTAGGTAGCACGGGCGGATGGGGGTGGACGCGCCAAGCCATGTCTTTGAGTTGAGATGGAATTACTTTTAATCTGAGAAATAAAAGCATTCAAACGGGAGGCAGATATGGCATGGGTCTGGCTCTCTCACCCGCGCGAAGCTACGTACGGTACGTACGGTACGGGTGGATGGATGCCACCTTACCTTGCTCGCCATAGCTGATTATCAGAAAAACAACCCACATGTATCCCTTGGCGGACACTTCGCAGTCACAGGTACCTATTAGGTGCCCCCGTTGGCCTTACCACGGGCCCGGTGTTCGCTTCACCGGTGGGAGCTTTGGCCACTACGAACGACACCTGAACGGACGCCGAGAGAGTGAGACATCTGCTCCGTAATGTCGACAAGGACAATGGAGGACCAAGAAAAGAGGCCGCCGTCGGCAAACAGATGAGCCACAGTCCGGCTCTCTTGGCAGGACTCTAGTGAAGGATGAGGAGCGACCGTCCTGATTCAGCACCGGGCAGCAAAATGAGGGGGAGGGCAAGGAAAGGAAAGCATGATGAAACTCGCGGCCGCCATCGCCATCTCCTTCTCCGTCTCCATCTCAGCGAAGCGCATGCCATCACGCCGATGGGAGGGATCGGATCGGCAAGGCAACGGTGTAAAGGCACCCGTCTCCACGTGTGTGTGGCCACGCCAAGTGTGTGGTTGTGTGGTGAGGAAAGGTGAGATGAGGTGAGGTAAGGTGAGGTCCCACTGAGATGGGGTTAGCTAACTTTCTACTATGTATGCCTCTTGTCATGGCCGCCGGGGCTGGAACTCTACACAGCACTACGGAGTACTTTGGCATGTATGATGGGTGCATCGCATCATTGAGAGGGGCCCCATCCCGACCGATAGTCATCCCACGTCGAGCATTGGCATTCTCCACGAGATATGCGCCAGGTCTTCCAAATGTTGCCTCCGTGCTTCCTGGCCTTCAGTCCCCCCCCTCCTCCCCCCCCGGAGCCGACGACACCCTGCAGCAACAACAACAAAAAAAAAACAGCGACAGCGCACCGGAACAAGCCCCCCGGCGCAAGAGAAGGGCGGTAGAACCCAATGCCCAGTGGGGTCTGGACGGGACTGGGCCACACCCACCCCCATCAAAACGTCGATAACTACCGGCTCGGGATGACCTTGAATTCTCACACTTGTACGACGCATGCACCAGACCCCGGGACCGACTGCACTGCCACTCTTGGTCGTCTCACTCGACAACTTTTTCCCTGTCCTCCGATTTGTCTACCACGTTTCCCGTCCGTTTCTTTTGCACAAACACACCGAACGGGGGGGGGCAGAGGGGTGTTGCCAAGCCCTAGAGATTGACATCATCAAAAGACCACGGCAACACACACAAAAAACAGGGCGTTCAACCTACCGCTGCACCGCCTACCACAGCTGCTCGAAGGGAGGGGGGGGGGGGGGGGGGGGGGGGGCAAGCAGAATTCCAGCGAATGCTTCAACCAACTGGCACACCCACAGGAATATCAAGTCGCTCACACGTGCCGCCGCCCACCAACTGCGCCAGTGCTGGCTGCTTGGAGGGGGGCGCCGCAGTATAATGCCAAGAACGTCCAATTTGGGTTGTTTTGATGGCCTGTCCCCCGAAAACAAAAAAACTTTATGCCATTTCGTCCAGGGGTGTTCCCTCACCCTCTGACGTCAAGGTCTTCTGCACGTAGTGTAGGCCGGAACGCCGCACCGAGAGGGAATGCTCCAGCCAGTCATCTTCATTTTTCTCGACTCTTGATTCTTTTTTTTTTCTCCCACCCTCCAAATGTCTTGATGGTTGTTGGTTGGGCACACACTCTCTGCTCACCTCACTGCGCGCGCGCACGCTGCGCTTACAGTAAGTAGGTAGTAGCCTTTATGGCTTGTGGCTGGCCCCATGGCGGCCTGGCCAGCCAACCTCCCTGGGCGACCACAAAACAACCTAGACCTCAGCCAAGCCCAATGGACCGAAAGCCACCCAAACAACCCCCTTCTCTCGCCGCCAACGCTGTTCACCCTCGGCCCGCCAAGCGAAGCCAGACCGCTGCCCAAAGAGGGCAAGATGGAAAAGAAAAACCAAGAAAACGAAACACAACCACCGCCTTGACTGCTAGCCCAAAGTCTCTCTAGCCGCCGTCATCTCTCTCTCATCCCCGGTTGGCAACTCTCCCGGTCTTGGCCATGGCGCAGCAATCAAAAATGACTCTCTCTTTGCCTCCTCGTGCATCGATATGCGCAATGTCGGCCCATCCCGTCTTGTGACGTACCATGCAAACGCACTATCCCTCCTATCCCCCCTGGGCACGGGGCAAAGATGCTCCCGTTCCGGTCCGCCTTCGGAAGCTTTCCCCGGGATCCGCACCGGGCCGTGACAGCCTGCGGTGTTTCTCCACAATTGTCGGTCTACTACCGGCGCTCTCGCCCGGTCTTCGCAGACTGCTTCTTCCTATACAATAACACCTTCGGCCGGCAATCACTCCTGGCAATGCATGATATGCCGGCACATGCTCAGCTTACGCTGCTGCTGACTTTCGATCCTTCCTGCAAGTGCATTTAGGCACTTTGATCACCCCCCTGTTTGGTTTTCTCGAACGAGGCCCATGTATTACAAATCCATGTCCACGGATCTGACGCCAAAGCATGTTGGGACCTTTGTCAATTGAAGTGAGAACCAAATCTTCCACCAGTGTGCCCAAAGAATAGGATGGTCGTGAACATTAAAAATATTGAACCGCATGGCATGATCCATTGCGTGATGCATCCCAAGGCCTATAAAAAGCTCAGGGGAATCTCCATAAATCGACAGACGGGCTTGAATTAGAACCACTCAATAGAATCTCCATTGCCGTCACCATCGTCTGTATTTCGTAGCCAGAGCCTCTCAGTATATTACTCGTACCTGCACCACCTCGCTCATAAGTCATGCCAACATACGTGATCACCGGAGCCCGAGGCGGGATCGGCCTGGAATACATCAACCAGATTACCAAAGACCCTGCCAACACGGCCGTCGCCCTCGTTCGCGACCTTTCCGCGGACCTCTCGGCCCTCGACGCCATCAAGTCCCAAAGGGAAGCCCCGCTCCACATCCTAGAATGCGACATCTCCTCCCAAGCCTCCATCTCCGCCCTGCCCGACCGGCTATCCGCCGCCCTCGGCCCCGCGGCCAAGGTGGACGTACTCATAAACAACGCAGCGACCCTGCAGTACACCGCGCAGACGAGCCTCACCCTCGACGCGCCCGGCCTTGAGGTCCACATGGCCGCCAATGTCCTCGGGCCCGCGCGCACCCTCCAGGTCCTGCTCCCCTTCTTGACAGCCGAGGGCGAAGGCGAGGGAGAAAGCACCACCGTCGCCGCGGTCGTCGCGAACATCGCCTCCGGCGCAGGGAGTATGGGCTGGACATTCGAGGGCCGCATCCGGCCCCACCTCACGCCTTACTCCATCAGCAAGGCGGCTCTGAACATGTTGACGCTCCACCAGGCAAAAGAGCTGCAGGGCAAGGGAGTCGTCGTCGTGGCCATCGACCCGGGCCACGTTAAAACGGCGGCCGGCGGGCCCGGGGCGACGGTCGAGGTCGAGGACAGTGCCGGGGGCGTTCTTGGCATACTTGCCGGGCTGGGTCTGGAGGATGCCGGGAGGTTTTTCCTGTACAACGGGGCCGAGGTGCCGTGGTAGGCTCGCCTCCCAGCAGCTGCATCGATACAAGCATTATAGTAGCGGCGGGTTTCACTCAGCCATATGTCGCAGAATAGGGGAGGGTTGTTAGTGTCCGCATATATCATCTTCACGAAAAGGAAACATTCTTAGCCACAGTTCTCCAATCACGGGTTTTTTGTGGTCGTCTATGCAAAGCGGTTTGGCCTTTTGCTCTCTTGCACTTCTTCATCTGCTTCCAGAGCTCACTCATGTGGGTACATCGTTTGACATGACGTTGAAGAGCCAATAGAGGAAAAGGTTTTTACAGAACTCTCATTCAAAGTATGTTAAGTGAAAAACTTCACCTGCACCCGCCAACTTCATCCCACCTAAGGCTCCCTCCCATCCTAGCCCGTTACCCGGCCAATACTGTCACTATTCAGAGACAGAACATCCCTCCTGTGGACTTGTTCCGGAGTTAGGTTGCGAGTTTGGATTTAGCTGGAGCTCTGGGTAAGCATCTCCTCCGGCTTCCCCTTTCCTTTTCCTCTTCTCCTTTTTTGTCATTTCTTTTTCAATTTTTGAGAGAACTTAAGAAAACCGAGGTTTCGAATTCAGTCGGTATGCATATTTAATTTTGGTGGGTAAAGCGCTTGTAGTGGTCTTTATTCTTGTTTCTTTCTTCGTTATTGTCTCTTTGGACGTACTTTTATCGGCGAACAAGCTTGAACTCGACAATCGAGATACTTACTACGAAATCCGCTAAAGAAAACCGGCAAGCCATGTTTTATTGGACCATTACGTCTGCTTGCTCTTCATTGCGAGATACATATTGCCATCATGAGCCTCGGGCTCTGCAACAAGAAGACCAAATTGTTCAATTCACTGAAGTAACCTAGCAGTTTCCCGCCATCATCTTCGGCCATCTCCGACCAAGGCACACCGAATTCCTCTCAAATGAAGAACCACCAACGAGTTGTTTCGTGGCAAGGCTTGGCCAGGGCAGTGTGGTGCTTGCAACGTTAAGCTTATTGTCGGAGCCCCTGAGCTTGGTCTCACTGCACCACTGCAGGATACGTCATGGATTGAACTGCTCTGTCTGTTCGTGCTGTTTGTTCACCTGGCATCCAAGGTTTATAAGCATCCAGCTTCTAGTCTAGAAAAACGGGTTCACGAGCTGTGCCAGACCGGTATGATATAGAACATCGGACAATAGCCAGATATGCATATCTAAGCTTACTGGGCCGGACGTTGTTCCCTCAATGGTATCATGAAGTGTAGTGGGTGACACCTGCCGCCCCTGAGAAACTACATAGCCGTTACTACTAGAAACCATGAGGTAGCCATAGTTGCATGCTGTGGCAACGGAAACCGAGACAGCCCAGGCACCGGCAAGGAAGAACTATTCATCATGTTGAACTTCCAGCAGGACGGAAGAAGCAGACTTAGTCAAGTCAACTACCTACGCTGTCCCCGTGGAAGAAACAAATCTCACAAATAAAAACGGTAGTTTGGGGAATCTTCACGAAATCAGAACACTTTGTCAAGCTCACGAGGAACGGGTTGGCCACAGGTGGGCTTATTGATCACATTATCGTGGAGAGGCAGACCTTGGTCTGCCTCATATATCCTACACACTCCATCCCCAGGACCAAAAAGTCGGGGGCTGTCTAAACCGCGAACACAAAAACAAAAACAAAAACCCACTTCAGTCATCAGATTTGCGCGCTATCCGAGGCAGTTCCTAGTTCCTCGTGCCCACGCGTCTTCTTCTAGTCGTGGAACCCATATCCGCGTCCCCAGCCAACTCGTCAACATCATCCTCCGCCATCGGTGTATCCTCACCCGTTGCGACGCTGGCGGGCCTCGTGTTGCCAGACGTGGATGGAGCTTGACCCGTGCGTTCCTTCTCCGCATTACGGAGTTCGCCGATGATCTTCTCAACCTCCATGGACATCATTCTTGTAGAACGGACCACGGCATCCTCATCGACCTCGTAACCCACAACATCGGCCCCATCTGCCGCGGTGCCGCCCTTCATGAAGGCCGGTCCCGGTCCACGGCTGGGGTTCAAATTGTACATGATGGCGTTTGAGAACATGTGAACAAGTTCTCTCTCGAGCTGCGCGCTGTTAATGATGCTCTTGGGTGGTACCAAGTCGTCGCTGATTGGTAACAGAACGGAGCCAGTGCCTGGATCTCCGTCTGGCAGTGCCTTGGCGGCCTCCGTGGCCGCTCTGTTACCATGAGTGATGGCTGCACGAACGGACTTGATGTCCTGCGGTTGAAGAATAAGCGTCTTGTAGCCAGGTGCATCCCTTTCTCGAATCGGGTTGGCGAACTGGTTCGCAAACCGGTGCGCGCTGATCTGGTCGAGAGCGGCGGCGCTCACACGACCAAATTGCCGTGTCCACAACACGTGAGTCGGCGGCGTGGGGAGAGGCGGCGGCTCGGTGGGAGTCTCCTGTCGCTTGCGCTTATGAGCCAGCCGTGATGAGACGCTGCTAGGCGTGATCATGTTTCTGCGGCTGGGCACGCTTTCATCAGCGGTCGTATCGCCCGTATCATCTTGCGGTTTTGGCGTAGCTCTAGGAGTCGCCCTCGGAGTGGCATTCTCATCCTTAATTCTCGGCGCCAACTCGTGGTGATCCATGGACAGCTCGTCGGTCTGCGATGCAACCGACTGGCTTCTACGCGACACGCCGACAACCGAAGATGGAGTACTACCAGCGCGGATCTTGTTTGCGCTACGAGGCGGTCGGCCTCGGCCACGGGGAGTCTTCGTCTCGGTTTTCGGCACCGGGACCGGGACTGGCGCGGGCTTCGGGCTGGCCTTCTTTGCTGTTTGCGACGGCGTCGGCACCGGTAAGGGTGCGGTATGCTGCACGGGGCTCAAAGGCTCGAAAGCTGGGCTAGCAGCCTCCTTTCCAGATGGGCGAGGGGTGGATGGCGTGGACTTCATGGTCCACTTGGTCCCGGAACCAGTAAGGATAAAAGTCGGAGGCGCCGTGACAGGCGTTCGTGGGGGTGGGATAGGTGTGCTCGCAGCTCTTTGTGCCGGTGATGGGGTAGCGGTGAGTTGCGGAACAAGGTGGGGAGGAATGGCCGGACGAGGCTGTTGCTTGTTGAAGGGAGAGCTGACGCGCCTTTGCGCATCAGCTGGTTTCGCAAGAGGCTGGGCCGGAGCTGGCGAAGGGCTGAACTGCTGTTGCGCATAAGGTGATGGGTAAGACTGCGGCCATCTTGGGGGAGGAACCACGGTCTGGCCCGATGGGCCAGAAGAGGGGGTAGGCGACGCGGCAGCAAGAGGTCGTTGATGCGGAGGTTGGTAGCCAGCCGGGGGTTGTGGTGGATGTGGAGGCTGAGAGGAATTGGGGGGTTGAGAAGCCGGCGGGTGAGCCTTCTGTTGCTGCTGTGTGGGCTGCGGTCGCACAGGCGGTGCTATTGGAGTTGTAGATGACGGACGACCTTGGGGAGGCTGGATAGCGGACCCCTCTGAAGGACCCTTGACCGGTGTTGAATGAATAGGGGCTACCAACTGTCCCTTGGGCTGGGGCTGGGGCTGGGGTTGCGGTTGGGTCTGGCCTTGAGCTTGGCCTTGAGCTTGAGGCTGAGTCTGAGGTTGGAGATGAGGCTGAGCTTGAGGTTGAGGCGGCACCAGCACTGGCTGTGACTGCTGGGGGAACCTCTGCGCCTGATTTGGTTGAATGGGAACGTGTGGTGGTTGCGGAGGGCCGTGATACTGACCCGCTGGTTGAGGATACCATTGGGAGGGATGATGCGGTTGGCCGGGAGTAGAAGGAGCAGAAGTTGTAGGGATTTGCGGCGGCATCGGACGACCCGGCGTTTGAGACGCCGGAGCGACAGGCTGGTATGGCTTTTCCCATTTCAGAGTTCCTGGCGTCGATGGCTGCGCAGGTGCTACCGGTCCTGGGGTGCGTGACTTCGGAATGTTGTCTGGTCTGGGCGATATGGCCGGCAGAGGGACTGGCGAGGTCGACTGACCAGGACGTACGGGTGGATGACCAGCACCAACAGGTGGCTGCAGAACCTGTCCGGCGCCATTAGGATGCTTCAGAGGCTGGTGCTGCTTAACGGTTGGCGCGGCGGCTGGCGTCGTGACGGAGGCCCCGGCGGCCGACACGGCTTGCGCCGGAGGCACCACGGGCGACGGTTGGAACGCGCCTGTAGGAGGGGCCACATCTCGTCTTGCCGACACAGGCTGCGGGGCCGTGGGCGGAGCTGGTGCTGTAGCTGCAGTTGGCCTGACGTGGGCATGAGGCGGCAGAGGTACAGGTGTCGGAATAGGCACCGGAGTCTGTGTGGGGGCGGAGCTTTGTCCATTGGCGGGCCTGATCTGTCTCGGTGCTTCGACCGGCGGGGTCGGGGTGGGCGGCTTGACTTGGGCCTGTGCCACAGCTTGCGCGGGATTCGGGATCGGAGATGGAATCGGGACAGGTGTCGGGATAGTCTTTGGTAGCGGGGTGCCATTCGGTGGTGCTGCTGGACGAGGTGGATTTGCCCTGGCCCGGTCTGCTAACTCTTGGGCTTCGAGCTCTCGTATCTCCTTCTGCAATACCTCGATGCGCCGCTCATCGTCCTTAATGTCCTTAACGACGTGGTCCCTGTACCTGGCATAGAGTCGGTCGACAAGCGCTGGGAGCTTGTGGAACTGGTCCTTCACCTCCTTAAGCGTGGGCAACGGCGGACGGCTAAGCTTGCGCTTCTTCGAGTTGGGCGATAAGGTGGCATCGGTCTTCTCGGGGATCGCATTTTCGCTCCTGAACTCCTCCCGCAACAGGTGCAGGAAGAAGTCCCGGAGCGCATCCGGGCTTAATCGTCCAGCATCGTAGGTCTTGCCATTCTTGATCAACGAGTTATTGGTGAGGAGATCGGAGACCTGGGCGAAGGCGGCGGCTTCGACGCCGTGCTTGAGGATGGCTTGGAACAGGAACAGGGACTCGAGAGGAGTGTAGGCGGCCGGGTTATTCATGCCCCAATATCCGCCTCGCCAGTGATCGAGGGGACCGTCACGTCTCGGGAGAAGATGGATGGGCGCCAGGGTCTGCATCTCAGACGTTAGACAGGTGTCATCTTATCACGGCGTCGCAAGGCTGAAAGTCGCGTCGCGGGACGTACTGGCAGCCTCTACGAGGACCTCGGGGTGGGCTGAGGCATCTATCTGGGCGCGATCAGGGGTGGGATGGGTGGCTATCGGGGCCACTCGTCGTCGCGCGTCGAAAGCGTGTCGTATGGGTGGTGTTTTTTTTTCTCTGCTCGCGGGAAACGGTCACGTGATGCGAGATGTCGGGAGGTGGAATTTTTGCTGGTTTGCTGTCGGCGGGCCACTGGGCGGTCGATGAAATTTTTTGTTGGTCGGTCGGCAAGGTTGGAGAGAGGATGGGGAACTCTGAACAGAATCTGGAGCACGCGGCGAGCGAGATGAACCACGGGCGCAGCGCAGCGCAGGCCCAAACGCGGCAAGGCTAGGGTACTGCAAGAAATGACGAGCGGGCCTTGGGTGCTCCAGGATCACGTGGCCTTATCGAGCCTGCCGAAGCCGTATTATGTAAGTGAGCCGCGACCCCTGCTGTCTCAGGCATCAAACCCGATTGTTTCCAGCGACGGCAGCAAATCCGATAAAACAAGGCGGCAAGGCATCAGCGGAAAACAGCAACATGGCCCGCGGGTATGAGGCTGGTTGCGGCCCGCCGGCGCTTCTCTTAGCCAGAAAACGGAGCGAGCTTTGAAGCACAGCACGTTCATTACCCCTGTTGCCTTGCATCCTCGTTTCCTTAGTCAGACCGATCGGTCTTTATTCCCACGGGTCCCATGTCTGAAAAGGAGAAGCTGAGGTGGCACAGAAGCAATCCACCCTGAAGCAATCCGTCCAATGGTCCACCAATCCCTCTTCCCGGTCTCCCGGCGTCCCGCTCTTGGGGTCCCGAAGCCTGCGGGATTGCATCCCAGCCTAACAAAGCTCTTTCGTTCGTGCGGACGGCCCAAACAAGGCTGCTTTTTTAGCTGCTGGTACGACGACAAGCGCAGGTCCATCTGGAGAACTATCTTGACATCGGGTCTAACGACAGAGCTACTGGCGATGGCCTCGATACAACCCAGCTGGCAATTTCCCCGACCGGCCTCGCCGCCCCTGGTTTGAGGATGCTGTCGCGTACGAGTAAGGATGACATCCGTACTCGAGGTTTTGTTACATGTGCCTGGACTGCATCTGTGGCTCGGTCAGTCCTACCGAGAAAGAAGTCAATTGCCTCCTCGCATGAGGTACGGCGTGTGTGCGCCCAATGGAAGGAAGTGTATCCGTACACTGCTGGCCATGTCCGAGGAGGCGAAAAAGCATCCATCCATCCCTTATCATGGATGGCGAAAAAATTATATTGGCGGCCGTGGACCAGTATCCATAGATCTGCTTCATCATTTCCAGGCGGCGGTCTTGCATCCAGCCTGTACGAATCGACTCAAATGTAAACAAACCTCCGCCAAGTATCTTTGGCCCGAGAGCCGCCTACCTTGACGTACAAAGCCCACCCAAGTACGGATTGCATCGAGGAAATAGTGGTGTCCGTATCCGCACCCTGTCCTCCGGCATGTGAGTGCATGCTGTAGTGTACACGGAAGTGGATGAGATACGCACTGGGAGACCTGCCATTTCCGACGAATTGACCCGAAGCAAGCGAGGACTTGACTCGGCCAGCCGGGCCTGCCCCTGAACTCTGGAGCCTGTCTATTTTTCCCTTTCTTTTTTTAAAGCTCGGCTGTCTGGATGCAGGTCAAAGGCGGATTGCGAAATCTGCGGCGGCGACGCAACGGACCTGGATTGGACGCTGGCTTTTTGCGGGCTGACAGGGCCTTAGAGGGTACCCGGCCCAGCCAGTCAAACTGGGCACTTGGCACCGGGGCATGGGAGAGACTTGCTCAGGATGAAGGGGATGCTGATGACACCGGCCAGGATGAGATGTCCATCGAAAACATTTGGTTGCTATGGGACACCTTAGCTTCCAGACCTTCCGCTGCAACAGCAGCAATGGTGATGATGACGATGCTGCAGGGTAAAGGAGAATAGAAAGCAAAGCCCAATTGGCACCGTGATGAACAAAGAGGTGTTGGAATGAAATCTCATTACCCAGGGTCGGGTCGTCCATTGCCTCTATCCTGTATCCGTGCAGTTTGGCACGTCCTTGCACACCCTCTCCTTAGCCGAAAATGGACACCTTGATGCCGTCAACTCCTCTGACATCCCCCTATCCGTTGAACCACCGTAGTTACAACCACTGCTGCTCTGGAGCCTCCTTCACTCTTGATTGGAATGAAAGAAAGGGAACCAGACCAGAAGTGCCCGGCGTCAGTGACAACAGTGACAACCACCACAGACGCAGAGAGAGACACACACCCCCAGAAGTAGCGGCTGCTGCACACACAGCGGAGTCCCCGTGCAAATCTCGGGGTGAACCGGTATCTCAATTCCATGGCTAACTAGCGCCTCGGCCTGAGGCAACAGTTGCCGGGCCAAAGAAAACTTCGTCTACCTGCACCTTCCCAGTGAATTTGGGGGTTGGAAGGGGCGACCCACCCGGTCTTGCCCCCCAAGAGGACACACTCATGGAGTCTGGAGGGCCAGCAAAGGGCCCACTTCCGCCCACTCTCTCACGCACCCTGAGCCTGTCTGAGGTGGCCGGTGCTCCTGTTTAGCGCGCCCGGAAAGATTCGCTCAAAAGCTGTTCCTTCTTCGGCCACCCTGCAGGAATTTTTTTTTCCCTCCCTCAAACCTGGTACCGTCGGAGCACTTAAATTCTCTCGACTCGCCCTTCCTCTCTGCATCTCCTTCTATCCTCCGTCCATCTCCGCTCATTCTTTTCTCTGAGGTTGATCTTTTGAGAAGAAACCCACAGACAAAATGGCTGAACAACAGAAGGTTCTGGGCATGCCGGTAAGCTACTACTACCCTCCTCCCCATGATCCAAGGCTGCGCGATAAATTCCCTCGCCGGCGACATCACCTCCATCCATCCTCGGCCTGCCATCAATGCCCATCGGGTATCAACCATGGCTTCATTGAGTCAAACAATGTCTCGATACTATCGGCTTGGTCTGGTCCGACAATGGTCAATCATTGGCTTATCATCGCCGATGGATGGAGCGACGCGCCGAGCCTGGGAATTTATTCCATCTCATGGGAACACCTAAACATTGAATCACATCGCTAACTCATCCCTCAGCCCTTCGTGGCCGACTTCCTTAGTATGTACTACCGTTAATGTCGACATCGCTGTCTCGATCCCACCAGCTATCCGATCTCGGCAAGCTGGCTAGGAGAGCGCGATATACAATGATAAAGAACAGTCGCTAACGGCTTCCTATAGTGGGAGGTGTCTCTGCCGCTGTCTCCAAGACTGCTGCTGCTCCCATTGAGCGCATCAAGCTCCTCATCCAGAACCAGGTTAGTGAGCACTTTTCTTCCATGATAAAAGCCATCTTGACAGTTGGCCGGAGCCTGCCCAACCGGGTAACCCCGGCAATTGGCAACTTGGCGTGACACGTGACCGTGGTCACTGTCCAGACTACTATCCATGAACCGCGACTGACAACCGCATAGGATGAGATGCTTAAGCAGGGTCGTCTTGACCGCAAGTACGACGGTATCGTCGACTGCTTCAAGCGTACCGCCGCTGACGAGGGTGTCATGTCCCTGTGGCGTGGTAACACCGCCAACGTCATCCGTTACTTCCCTACCCAGGCCCTGAACTTCGCTTTCCGTGACAAGTTCAAGAAGATGTTCGGCTTCAAGAAGGAGCGTGACGGATACGCGTGGTGGATGGCTGGTAACCTGGCCTCCGGTGGTGCCGCTGGTGCCACTTCCCTCCTCTTCGTCTACTCCCTCGACTACGCCCGTACCCGTCTTGCCAACGACGCCAAGTCCGCCAAGAAGGGTGGTGAGCGCCAGTTCAACGGCCTCGTTGACGTCTACCGCAAGACCCTCGCCTCCGACGGTATTGCCGGTCTCTACCGTGGTTTCATGCCCTCCGTTGCTGGTATCGTCGTCTACCGTGGTCTGTACTTCGGTCTCTACGACTCCATCAAGCCCGTCGTCCTCACCGGTAACCTCGCCAACAACTTCCTTGCCTCTTTCGCCCTTGGTTGGTGCGTCACCACCGCCGCCGGTATCGCCTCTTACCCCCTTGACACCATCCGTCGTCGCATGATGATGACCTCTGGTGAGGCCGTCAAGTACAACGGTACCTTCGACGCTGGCAGACAGATCATCGCCAAGGAGGGTGTTAAGTCTCTCTTCAAGGGTGCCGGTGCCAACATCCTCCGTGGTGTTGCCGGTGCTGGTGTCCTGTCCATCTACGACCAGCTCCAGGTCCTGCTCTTCGGCAAGGCCTTCAAGGGTGGCTCTGGCTAAATGCCTTAACACCTCTTCGTGTATAAACTCTTCATCGGTGGCGGGTTGGCAGTTGGCGAAAACCCGGGCTGTGGGGATTCGTGACTAGCTGGGATCAGATGAGGATTCGGTTGACAAAAGGGGTGAGATGGAAGTTGCGGAGGGACTATGGATGCAGACACCACAAGAGTTGGTATGTCTGGATCGGCCAGTCCTTCGTGGTTTAGACTGGCATCTGGCAAGGCGTTCTCTTACATGACTTGAAGAGCTTTGCTTGCTACCTAATCCACTGTAATTTGTACACTAAAGCAATTCCTGATTGCATTCATTCACGCAACCATTTCTCCGCTGGACTCGACCAAGTCTGTGGTCTATCCTTGTGTGGGTTTCTTTGGTACAGCATGATACTCGATAGATCCATTCGTGGTAGAATGGAAAGATTTCCTTGGTTTCAAACATACTGTGTGCCATCTCTGGTGTTTGCGTGTGATGTGCTTGAGTCTCTGGACTGACTTTGCTGTCATGAAATATGTCTGTTGATGTGATGTGGCTTCAAACTTTTCAAGCTCTGACCATGTGAGCGACCCTGTGATTGGCCAATTGCGCTAGTGTCCAGAGGCGCGTCTATCTGCACTCCGCAGTCGCGTCTCGCTTCAACCTTCCCGCGCCGTCCCCCACATGCTTCCCCCCCCCGCCTTAATCGCCTGATTCCCCAAGCCAGATCAGATCTCGCACTTCAGCAGACGCACCCTTGACAGCTGAGATCTTGTGTTTACTCAAGGGAGGAAGTGGGTTCTCGCGCCGGCAACCTGTGGATTCTTTTTTTGCAGTCACCAGCTCCTCGCCACGGACTCTTCGCCGATCCCGATCCTTTCCCATATTCATCGGGCTGGCCTGGCCATACCACGACCTACGCCACACTTACCACCTTCCCTCGATATACAACAGAAGACGACAATGCCGAGACAAGCGGCCCAGCCCGCGAAGCGCGGCCGCCCTTCCAAGGCTCAGCAGCCTGCGGGCACGAAGCGGAAAGCCACACAGCAACCGGCGCGCAAGAAGTCGGGCCCATTCGAGCTCTCCGACAGCGACGCGCCACCGCGGGCCGCCGATGACGACGACGATGCCGAGGAGGCTGAAGAGGGGGAGGAGGAGCAGGATGCCGATGGGCCGGAGAACTCCATACCGCCTGAGCTGCTGACGCGGCTTCTGCACGAGTTCTTTGAAAAGGACGACACGAGGCTGAGCAAGGACGCGAACGCGGCGGCGGGGAGGTACATGGACATCTTCGTGAGAGAGGCCATTGCGCGGTGCGTCCACGAGAGGCCCGGCGGGTTTCTTGAGGTGAGTCTGGCTTGCACGTTTGCGGGATGCTTGCCGTGGGAACGCAGAGCTGATGCGCTGGATACAGGTTGAGGACTTGGAGAAGATTGCACCGCAACTGCTCATGGACTTTTGAAAAGTGAGCTCGGGAATCTCAGTAACGACATCATGACAAACGATACACCTTACGCACTAAACGGCTGCTGCTCTCGACGATGCTGGCGATTTCACGCGACTCACATAATGGCGCTTCTCGACGGCACGTTTGGTCGTCTGCTTACTCTTTCTTACACTTTCTTACATAAACCTTCCACTTTCCAAGTACGAAACACGCCGTGTTTTTCATTGAAGAAGCCTGTATCATTTGACCTTTTGGTCGTCCAGGATCATGATAGATGGTGAGAGGGGCTGGGCACAGTGCCACGGCGACATCAGTTGGTCCAGAGAGGGCCTTCTAGGTCATCATCGTATCCCAGGCAGTTGTGATACTACGGCGGGAGTTGCTGCACAAGAGGAAGAACCACACCGTCATGCCGGCCTCGAGGGAGAACTCGTACTGTTGATGAGGGTGCAGGCATACCGAGGGAGAGTCCCGCCGTGCCTTGTGGTCCGTGGGAGGGAGATGGCATATTTAATTTCCGGTCGATCGTGTGCAGAACGGCAATCCTGCGACGATCGTACGCCGTGTTCGGGGTTGGACGTAGCGCGATAGCGAATGCAGCCATAAAATGCAACAGCACACGACGTGCTTGATCACGCATGATGGACCGCATTACAAACAAACGGCGGGATACCTGCCGCTGGCGACTCGTAGTCCTCCTACCAGCTGCTCCAATTAAAATCGACTACCCGGCCCGATCGAGGGCGAGTTGCAATGCCGGCGCTCGGGCTGCATGAACTTTTCGACCCCGGGATGTCACGAAGAAGGGACTCAGGCTGCCGTCAGCCCGATGATTCCACGACTCGCGGCAACTGGTGCCGAGTCGTAGCAGTCTGCCATCGCTGCTTGGGCTGGAATGACATCCGTCCAAACGAAGATATAACAAGAGTAAAACCAACACAAACTGCCATCGAATGTCTCGTGCCCAGGCCCGGTCGGCGGTTCAGACGAAACAGCATGGCAGCAGCAGCAGTGTCATGGTCTGCGAGGGAAAAGAGGCCGGGCAGAAGCCGGGCAGAGGTGGCTCCTCCTCCTCCCCATTACCTAACGGCCGCCCGTTTGTATCGTTCTCGAGGATGAGGCTCTTCGCGTCTGGTGGATCTTGGGACGAAACGCAGCGCCGACACTGTGAACTTGGCATTCGGAGTATTATTTTGGAGGTAATAGGCAAAAGAAAAAAAAGCTTTCCCCGGGGACGGTTGACAGGTGGTTCTTTTGATCTTCATCCGTAGTCTGAAGCAAGAAGGTTGTTTCCGGCCCATACGAAGAGACCGGAACTGGATCCTCTCTTGACCCTCACGCTTCTTTGTCGCGGCAACTGAGCTCCCCGCAGACGAATCAACGAAGGGCCCATGTAACCATCTCTCTCGCAAAGTCGACAAGATTCAGTGAACGACAAGGAAACGTTTAGTTCTCGAGACCATGGACCACGGGTTTACCTTATCTCACCTCCCCGGGGCGGGGAGAGGGAGGTCCATTCTGTTTCGTTCTCTGCTTGCCATTCGTGCTCTTTGGTGTAACAGAGTTGGGAAGGAGTGGAAACTGAGGCTCTTCATCGCGTTCCCCCGCCCGCCTCTGCTCGAACGTTCGGGTGTGTGTGTGGGCGCCCTTGCCTGCCCCGTCGCAGGAGAAGCCTCATAGCTTTTCAAGTGGCGGTGTTGATTTTGAGAAAGAAGCACGGTGCATCTTTTCTTCCGACTTCAGTCACGGATTCAAGCCGGCTGTAAGCTACACCGGCCTCCAAGCCCCGAGCCCTCTTTTCCATTTTAATTTGATTTTTGAAACGCTCAAGGTTGGGTTTGCTTGGCTCTGGCAAGATACACAGCAGCTCTGGGCGTCAAGGCGCGCGTCGTTGGTATGAGATGATGCCAAGGCATCTTCTGCCTATCGAGACTTCTCTTCGGAGGGGCGTTTTGTTGGGTTTTCCATTAGAGCCATACCTACATTCTATATATGGAAGCACTAGAGTTGCGCCGTTTAGATGGTGACTAGTCCAGTCATCTAAAATATTTTGTAGCACGGGTCATCTTCTTGTCGTTCTCTCAAGTATTACCAACTCGGGCTCTCTGTAGCTGCCAAGCAAGTTGGCGAGACCGAGGTGAGAAAAGTCTCGCAAAAATAAATTGATGGAAAAAAGCCAAACGCTCCTGGCTTGTAGCCCCAGTGAGCGAGTCGTGAGGCCAGGCGCTCTCCGTCTGATACTGACCGCTCTCTCTACACAGACTCCAACAGACCGCGTAGACTTGCCATTCGGCGCAGTAGGTTCGGGAGAAGGACGATGTTTGTACTGAAGGCGTGTTTGGCCCCATGTTCTGCTACCCATTCGCCTCTTTTAAACATGAGCAGTCATGACTTGGGGAGGGGGGAAGGGGGGGTGGGGGGCGTGTGGCTTGCCTGCGCAGGGCGAGGTCGAGGGCGAGGGGGGAAAGAGACGAGTGATTGGGCGTGGGAAGGTGACCGAGATCCCAGCGGCGACGGTGCGCAGGAGAGTTTTGTCGTTGTAAGACGATGTGAGAAGACGAGGACCAAAGGACTTTGGACGACGCCAGATAGAAGGGGAAAAGTTCAGTCCAAACGGAGGGGGGTATGGTTTCTGGACGGTGCGATAATAGCCTGTCATTCCATCCATGGGTTGAACCTACGACCCTCGCCCCCCCCTCGAACTGGCCATAGCGGTCCACTATTCTTGGACACGCTGGGTACTGAATGAGAGAGAGCACACGCTGTGTTGGAGGAATAGCTGGCCGGTGGATCAGAGCGTTTCGTTTCTCTTCCATGCAGTATAAGCGGTCTCGAATTTGCCCGAGTCGCCTGTAAGAACTTCGCAGCCGGACGAAACATGTCTGTCGGTGAGACGGCGGGCACGAGAGAGCCCAGCACGCAAGTATGTATAACAGCAGTCGACTATATGGCCCCGGCTGTGCTGTCTGGAAGCAGCCGTCTTTTCCGTGTGGGCGACCCCGTTGGGGGCTCGGGGCTTAATGTCACGGCGGATCCACGTGGAAGGGGTCGGCAACCAAGGACGTCGTGGACGAGAAAGAAAGGATGTGGCATGTGCATGCAGATCCACGGATACCCCGGCCGTTTGGGGAGAGTGTAGGCCGGGGACTACGATGCTGCACAGGTCAGGCGGCGAAAAAGTTACAGAACAAGAGACAGCTCGAGAGTCAAGAGTCGAAAGAGCCGCTTGGCGAAGGGCATGAAGAGCTGCCCCGTTTGGGGAGAGACAAGAGGGACAGAGCCGCAGCTTTACCATTGGGTGCTGTCGTGTAGATGGTGGGTGGGTACTAGATGCCAGATCTCGGGAAGTGAATCTTGCGTATCCCAAGTCTATCGCAGCGCTGCTACTACTCGGGGCAACATTGCGGCCCCTTTGATATGAGGGAGGGGAACGTTGGACAGGGGGATGTCTTCTTTTCTCCACGAAAACAAGAGCAGTCGTTGGTCGGGCAGGAGAAGAGGAAAAAAGAACATGGGAGGAAATGGGAACAAGAGGCAGGGGGGAGGACAACATCAGACGCCAGTCTCCCCATTGTCGTCTCTCTCGTGCGACAACTGAGGGAAGGCCGCGACTGCGGTAGAACGAGTACGACGTTTGGTACGGGTAGGCGAGTACACCACTACGAAAGGGGGTGTGGCGCCTGTCTTGGTGCCAGTCTGGTTTTGTTGGGATCACACTGACAGGACCGAGGCTTGTCTGCGTCGACTAGCAACGGCCGGAGAGCCAAGGCCGGCAGGGGGCATGGGTGGGATGCTGGTTTTTTGGTGGGCAATTAATGTATCGTCGGACAATTATTTAGAGCCCCAGGCAGGCGGGGATGGGTGGATGGATGGATGGACGGCACTGCAGAGCACAGCGCCATAGTGCATATACAGCACGCTGCACCAACTAGTTAGTGTGACGGACGGCAAGCCCACCGCACAAGCCAACGGGCAGCAAGCAGCAAGTAGTCTGGTGAAGGCAGAATAACGGCGCAAGGGCGGCTCGGGTTCGGTACAAGGACGGATTATCACCGATGGGAAGGAAGATGTGCGAGGCAGAGGCAAGAGGCAGAGGCACAGGTAAGGAGAGGAAGGAGGATGGAGGACGGGAGAAGGAGGACGGGGGAGGACGGCCGACGGCTGAAACAGGGTGCGTCGCGGAACTGTCAGAGGGCTGACTGAGAGTGAAGCACATCCGAGCGCCAGCCTCTTCTGGCGACCGCAGCCAATGAGACGGGCCGACACTCGAGCGGGCAGGTGTCCGGTGGAGACGGGCGGGTGGCCCCTGGTTCGCTGCGCTGCCCACGACGGGCCTAAACCTTATTTCGGCTTCGACGTCGTCCGACTTGGTTGACACGCGCTACCGCCTCTTGCCAGTCTCAACTTCCGCTCCCCCTTCCCCTACGATGTGATGCCCCCCCCGTACCATGTCTTGTCCTCGTTGCAGCGTCTCATGCTGTCCGTCGGGGGGAGGAGGGACGATGGGGCTCGCAAGGCCCGTACTCACAATCATCACCATCAGCCGAAAGAGCCAGCCAAAAAAGTAGCCGTTGCTTTGTGTGTAGGGCGGAGGTGGTAGGTGTGTAAGTTTGCGAATGCGCCGTGTCGCTTGCTCGCTCGGGTCCGCGGGCTGATCTCTTGATGAGATGACTTTTGCGAGCCTCGAGGCGGACGAACCACCGTTGCAGTTACCGCCTCTGTTCTTTTCCTGTCCGCCTGTCAACATCGCCCTGCCGCCACCCCCCCCAAAACTCTGGTCGTCGACGCTGCGACTTGGGCCATGGCCTTGCGCGTGCGTCATGGCTCATCCAGCGTCGTAACCGTCTTCTCTTTTTTCGTGTCTTGCCCCCTTCCACTCTCGGCCCGCCGTCATCATCAGTTGACGTTGACCTCCCGCGAAGGGTGACGTATTGGCCACCCGCGGGAGCCCAATGCTCGCTTCAACGGTGCCGCCCATCTTGCGACTCCTCGGATGTGCGCATCCAGCTCCCTTCATTTCTCCTTGGAAACCGTGTGAGTGCTCGGCTACAACGGCTTCCATGCAAGCAGTCGTCTTCTTCTTCGGGCATATCTTGGCCCCATCCTTTACGTGGGTTTCCCCATACCCATCCGCTTCTGACAAGCGTCGGGAGACAAGGGCTCCCGGCGCGGCACCTTGCGAAACCCAATCATGCTAGCCGCAGCCCACGATGTCCAGAGAGAAACCACCGGCGGCCACAGCAAGTAAAAGGCATGGCCAAGGTAATCTAGGTAAGCAATCTCCTGCAAGACCGGGGTTCTGATGCGTTTCTCATTGTCCTGGCCTGCATTCGAGCCCTGGCAGGCCTCTTCAACCACACACGTGCACACGCACACAAGACATATGGTACCCAGCTCTCACACCCATGGCCCGGCTGTGATGGTCAAAACGCGTTTCAACCACGCACCATCAGCCTCCTCACCCCCTTCCGCCCAGCACCCCATTCGCCCCCATCGCGACCACCACTCATGGCCCACTCATGTTGCCTTGTCGCCCTACTCCCCCCCATGTCCACCGTTGTCGCGCCGCCGGGGGTGGGATTTTCTCTTCCTTCAGATGCCACGACGGCCGCCCGGGCAGGGGTCTGAGGGTCCCTCTGGCATATCCTACCTTGGGTGGGAAGAAAAGTCTTGGGACGATTTCAGAAGGGTTGCTTTAAATTCATGCCGTCCCCTCGCACCCCCCCTCCAGTCACGCTCCCATTCTTCTAGATAATCCATCAAAAAAATCAAAAAGGTCGAGGCAGGATTTCTTTGTTTCCTTTTCTTATTCTCCCATTCGCGTTTAATTCCTCTTCACATTTTTCAAAGGCTAGTCCTACCAAGCGCGAGTCGCTTTTTATTTTCAACACCGATACTCCAACTTGTAGTAACTCCTCGACACCTTATTCGCACCATTTTTCTACCGGCTTTCTTGAACGCACGAAACTCGATCAAAATGCATTTCTCAGCTGTAGTTGTCTCGGCTCTGGCCGCCGTTGCTCAGGGTAAGTTTCTTTTGCAGAGGGAAGAGAGAGACGGGGCCTGCGGGCGACGAGGCACGAATAAGGACTAAAACCACCAACCAGCCGTCGACGTCCAGGTCGTCTCAGTCGCATCGACCAACAACACCCTCAAGTTCTTCCCCGACAAGATCAACGCCGCCGTCGGCTCCATGGTCCAGTTCCAGTTCCGCGGCGGTAACCACTCCATCGTCCAGTCCACCTTTGACAACCCGTGCATCCCCATCTCCAACGTCAACTCCTCCGCCAAGGGCCTCTACTCGGGATACCAGCCCGTCCAGGCCTCCGCCGCCATGGGCCAGATCCCCGTCTTCACCATCCAGGTCAACAGCACCACCCCCATGTGGTTGTACTGCTCCCAGGCCAAGCACTGCCAGAACGGCATGGTCATGGTCATCAACGAGAAGTGAGTTTTTTCCCTCTCCACCCTGTCATTCTTTTGCCTTTTCTTTGCCCCCACGCCACGCGAAGCTTGTCTTCTTCGCCATCCACCCCAGCCCGTCGAGTTTTGCCTCTTCCGATGACGCATTGCTTTGCCTCTAATGGCCGTTGCACGTTTCATCTTTCGGACGATGACACGATGCGCATGGACATGGCTACGGGCATGGGACACGCACACGCACGCACAAGGGATGACAACGTCATGCTAACAAAATCCGCAGCTCTAAAGCCAATGCCACTCGCACCATTGAGAACTACGCCAAGGCCGCGAAGAACGTCCCCCAGGCCCAGATCCCCGGCGGCGGCGCCGCTGGCGGCTCCAACGGCGGCGGTTCCGCCTCCCCCACCGGCGGCTCTGGTTCCGGCTCCGGCTCTGGTTCCAACAACGGCGGCTCTGGCGGCGGCGCCAGCGCCACCCCGTCCTCCCCTCCCACTGCCGGCGCCGTCTCCCTCAGCGCACCCGGCACCCTCCTCCTCGCCCTCGGCGCCTCATTCCTGCTCATGTAAGAGCCGCTGCCTATGCGCTGCAGTCTCTGCGGACCTGGCTCCGCGTGGAGGAGCATTCGGGGGTGACCGGGGAATGGTTCTCCGGTTACGGTGTAACATTGTGATGATGAACTTAATACCATTCACTTTTCCTTTTTTTTTTCAACTTCTTTCAATGGGGTGGCATATTTTCTACCGCTGCGTCCCTGAGATGGGATCGTACCAGCTGGTTCGGACTGGGCGGGAAGCAGCCTGGGGGCTGGGCTGGGGGATGGGCGACATAAAACAAAAAAACCCATTCAAAACTAGACGGGGCGGCAAGACATCCTGTGTATAACCGGTCCATGCCGGAGACGGCGTGCACTTAGCATATCTGCTCTATTGCATCTAAATCGAGTTTCTTCATTCCCGGTACTACTTAGTCCTCGTCGTGTGACCAAACTACTACATCTCGTTCCTTGTGTAAAACAATGAAAATTATGAAGAAGAAAAACAGGTGAATCTCGTCTCCTCGGGATCACAGGCGTCAACATGATGCTGACCAAGCGCTTCAGCTAAGATTTATATTGCATATGCAAAAGATTTTTATTTTTTTTATTTTTTTAAGGGCCGGAACAACACACTACCTTACCATGTAATATTTGCACATTTATATTGAGATATATTAGAGACGAGCGTCTTCTATACTAGATTAACCCGCCAAGGCTCCTCGGGGACGGACTTTTGCAGCGCGACAAGCGGACCGAGGCTTCAATGCACCCGCCCCTTTTCTGGCGGCGGGCGTGAGTAGGTAGGGTGTTTAGTTGCCCAAGGAGTTTTGGCCGCGAACCATGTCGATCCAGCCGACGCAGTGAAGCTAAACAGTCTGGTTGCGTGTCCCCTCCAACACCACAGAACGGCTAGCATAACCGTATCTATCATCACCCTGCTGGATTGGTGATCTCAGTTGTGAGGCCTTGTCGCCTTGCATGTCGTGGACGTAGCCTCCAGCTCCGACAATTATTAATGCAAACGGGTGCACGCCTCACACACACACACACACACACACACACACACACACACACACACACACACACCGCATCACAGATCAGATATAGAGCTGCGGTGAAGCACTTGCCGGGAGTCCACTGACAACAACAGTCTGCCATTCTCTGTACACGAGCACATTGATTTATTCAAGCAAGCCGCGCGCCAATCTCCGCCGTGATACCCTAGTTCTTCTACGCCTGCCCGGGAATCTTCCTCTTGACCCTGCCGCTCTGCGCCTGGTCGCAGAGCTTTTTCTTCGCCTCCTTCTCGAGCCAGTCGGGCTCCCTCTTAACCCGACCGACCTCGATGTACTTGTCGCTCTTCCGGAAGAAGTCGACCCAGTGCTTGAGGGCGTCGTGCGCCTTGGTCTTGGCGGCGCTCAGCTCCTCCTCTTGCAGCTTCTTCATGTCGTCGTAGGACCAGTACCTGTCGACCTCGGGGTCGTCGAGCGGCAGGAACATCTCCTCGACGCCGCGCATGTCCGGGGTGCGGTCCTCCAGGAAGCAGCCCGTGACGAAGCCGCGCGAGGCGTCGCGGCCCGCGAAGACGTTGTAGGAGCCGCCCGGGCCGTAGATGCGCGGGTTCGCCGAAACGTCGAAGATTGTGTGGTTGATGGCCAGGTAGATGGGCTTCTCAGGGTCGCTGCCGTCGTACTTGATGAGCTCCTCGGGAGTCAGGTAGAGGGGTCCGCTCTGCACCGGGAAATGCGTTAGCTTGGCCGCGGAAGTCGTACCGTTGCCTTGGGGCCGGTAAATGGAGGAGGGGCAAGAAGGAGACGCACGAATTTGGACTTCCAGTAGTCGGGCCTCAAGTACCAGGGCTTGTTCTGGAAGCCCCAGAAGAAGCTCTCACCACCGCTGATGAGGTAGCTCAGGGCGCACGAGGCGAGGGCGAGGAAGCTGAGCAGGCGGAGGATGTCAACCCAGGGGCTGTACTCCTCCGTCTCCTCCTCCCTCTTGGCCTTCTTCGACTTCTTCACCTTTTTCCCTTGCGAGGCCTCGGCCGGGGTGCTCGCGAATAGGGTCTCGTCATCCTCGACTTCTTGCGCCGGCTTGCGCTGTCGCACGCTCGCCGTATCGTCTGCCATGTCTGCGGTTGTGTCTGCTCAAGTTTCGTTGTCTGGGCCGGGCGATTGGGATGGTGCTGGCAAATATACGTGAAGCTCCAGAGAGGAAGTTCCCACGAATGGCTGGGCTACTTATGTAATTGAAAGACGCACTCGCGCTAATTATAGCGGGCGTCCCCTGTCTGCTGTCAAGTTGACAAAGTGGCCTGACAGACGGATGCTACGGGCACGTTTCTAGAAGAAGAAGAAAAAAGCAAATGGATACGCGGACGGGAATCAGGTACGGATTCACTGCAGATTCCTGCACTCCGCCGGCAGACAAGCGGACGGCGACGAGGTGGATGCCGAGAGCGAGGCGTGGGGACGGCGCAATTGCACAAAGTGACTTTTAGGCGGCGTGTGATAGGCCGTGGCGGATCCAAGGTGCCCGAAGGGAGTCCCCTTTTCTGGGTATTCGGCAGGCGTTAGAGGTCCTTGGAGACCCTTTGGGAAGTTCCTTGGAGAATCCAGGTTACAAATAGAGTGCGTCCATCGGAGAGCTGCTTACGGAAGACAAGCGTCAGGCATTAAGCTTCCAGAAGCTATGACCCCGGGCAGAAACCCACTGAACCATTATTTGCATAATAGATTATGACATGCATAATCTCCTCCTAACAAGCCGCCTGTAGACGCTTTTATTACAACACACAGGACAGCTCTCCAAATTGCGCTTGAAGGGCACGAGTAAAAAGCGGCAGCGATCTGCGGAGACGGCGGCTGGGCCGAAACAGAAGTCCGCATGGAACCTATTGCCTCGGACGACGCAGAGACGCGTGAGATCTCGGCCGAGATCATGTGGGAGTCTTTTGCCCTCGAATGCTGCCACGGCATCCGCGTGGATGTATCTGCGAGACCGCAGGCGCTTCTCCAAGTTGCCTGCATGGGCTTGTTCTGCTGCCCGGATTAGCAGATCAGCCATGGTAGTTTACGTCTAGAAAAAAAAGCAAAACGATGGCGCCTGTTTTATCAAGTTGTGTCGTAAGGAGCTGAGAGGGGCAGGATAGGATGTACGATGAAAGAGGCGTGGTGTTGGAGGTGAGATCGAGGGTGGAAAGAAGTACTTAGTCGAGCACAGGGGGGTAGAAGTCAAAAACAACCCCCATTGTAATTGATGTCTGCGTGGTTGCGCCGTCGCATGTTGCATCCATCGTAGCTAACAGCCGGGAGTATTGCCATCAACTTCCCAGAGACTCTCGGTTCATTCATCTGGCGAGTTTCTCGTGCAGACTCATTTCGGAGTGTGCCAAGTTGGGCGGTGCACTTTTGCAGGTCGGTCTGGAACCGAGGCTATCCCAATCAGGTCGTCGTGTGTTCGAATCATTTCCGTTTCCCATTCTACGCCAACTCTTTCGTTGAGTATTTGAACTTATCTCGAGTCTTGCTCAATGTCCCTGCTCATTGTATTGGCGTATAAGACGTGTATACACACCACTTCAACCTGAAAGTCTTGGTATCATAGGCTTTTTTTGCATGAGCTCTCCGGGCTGCGGCACACTATGTTGCAGCCATTCACTATTGCTTCTCTTTCCATTCCTCTTTTAGCTAAACAGCAGTTTCAGATAACCCGCTGGTTGGGTCCTAGTCTCTCTTTCCACACTGATTACTATCCTATTCTTACATAATTCTTAATCTCAAGATGCTGTTCAAGCTCGAAAGAGCACTGTTTGGTGTCGACTGGCTGGTGCCCAGAAGCTCTGCTCTCGAGTTTAGACTTGGCATCGACGTCGAAGTCATCCCTGCAGACGTTGTAGGCCAGCTAGACCTATCCGACCATCAAGTCACCGATTTGATCCTGCAACAATGGCAAAGGCAAATGACAGAGCGACTGCCCAGCTGCTAAAGCCATGTCCCACGCCCTGCACGACCCCAAAAGCTGGCATGTTTACGAAGACGCTGCCCGCGTCACCCTCTGCAACGACATGATGTTGCCGGGCTTTTGCTGTATACACCCAGATCCAGGATGCCTCGACCAAAACAGCAATCAGAGCGTGTACAGCTAACTGTGTCTCGGTTACGGGCCCAACAAAACGATACATATATGCCTTGTCCTGCTCTTCCGTTGACCAGCTCGTTGTCCGAGAACCCGTAAAGACATAATCCAAGGACAGCACACCATCCAACTCAAATGCGGTCAATTGAATCCTCACAGCCTCGCGTCAGTTGCAGAGTCACTTTAGGGCTGTCAAACAGTCCTATACCAACGACACTATCAAGCTCTGCCTGGTTGAAGTGTTTTTTTGTTTCTTTCTACGTGTGTGATTCATTAATCATGACGTGGAAAAAGTGCTGCCCGGCGCGCAGCACTCAATTCCAGTACAGTTAGCTGTATAAGCGTTATGCTTTTATGGATGGTTTTGCATATATAAATGGGCCTTGCCCAGGTACTCAATTCTCGGCTCAAGCTTGCCTCAGTCTCATAATGGCAACAGCTCCAGCCAGCCGCCTAAAAGGGATGGGAAGTCGATGCGATAAATGTGGTTTTCTTTTTTTGGGGCCCAAACGTCTTTTTTCCCGCTATGAAGTGGGTCTGATTATGTCATTCTGCAATACCAACCCAATCCCAACACCGAATGAAGCCATTTCGCTAAGGCCTTTCTCCACGTCACCCAGTCAACCCGCCTGCAGCGACCAGCACCGCACTGTAAACAGCCGTCGACCTGCTCACACCAACAACCTGGACGGGTAGATACCCTACTTACCCTACATGATACATGATACTACCTCCATTAAGTGAACGTATCTTCATCCCAACGTACTTTCGACATCATCGTCATCGCGATTCATGCAAGCTGCCTCGAGCACCAGGCCCCGAAGCAGATACTAACCAACATCTTCCAAGTCGTACTCTGCATGAGAGACATCATTCGACAAACACAGCAACACTGCCTTCACAATGGCCGACAGCGCCGAACAACCCTCCTCGCCGGGCGGGCCACTCAGCCCAATGACCCCTGACCGCGCGAACCAGAAGCAACAAGCCCGAAACCTCTTCACATCCCCTCGCAGCAGCCCCGGCGGCCGCGAGAGCTCCGTCCACGACAAGATCTCCCAGTTCAACAGTCTTGCCATGCAGTCCAAAACCCTCGAGCGCAAGACCGCCGATGCTGCCCTCAAGCGTGCCATGCTTGGTCGCGAAGAGGCTGAGACGGAGATGCGTCGGTACCGCGACGAGTCAAAGGTTCTGCGGGTTCAGCTGGAGAAGGGCAAAGAGCGGGAGCAGCGCGTGAGCGAGCGACTCGAGACCGTTATGGTGAGCTTTCTCCCACAGCCGAGAGGTAATTCTTCTAGCTAACATCTGTCCAAGGAACAATACGGCCGCGCAAAAGAAACATATGCCCATACGAAAGCCGCTTGGGAGAAGGAGATCAAGCTTGCGCGCAAAAAGACCTTCAAGAACGAATCAACCATCATCAAGCTCCAAGAAGAGCTCAAGGCCGCCCGCGAGGGTTGGCGGAGCGTCTCTGATAATCTCGATGCCGAGAAGCTGCGCTCCAAGGCCCGTGAGGAGGAGGCTTTCCAAGCTCGCTACCAGATGGTCGGCATGGAGCAGGAGCTCGGGGAGGCCTTCGAGCGCATCAAGCTGCTTGAGCAGGAGCGTGATGCCTTCAAGACCCTGGCCAAGGAGGAGGAAGTTGCCCGTATAGCCGCCGAGGGTCGCATCCCGCTACCTAAGACGGTCGACGCCGCACCCGACGACGAGTTTGCATCACCCAAGAAGAAGGCACCGCGCTTTTCGCTTTCGACGGTTGACATTGTCTCATCCGCCGCAAGCGAAGAGGAAATTGAGCAGCTCAACCTTCAAGTTTCCTGGGAGCGCCAACGTGCGGATCGTGCCCACGAGCTTATCGATTTCTTAAAGGCTGAGTGCGAACTGCAGTGCTGTCCCTGCGCTAAATCTCACAAGAGGCAAAGCCTGCGTTCTCCGAGGCAAAGCTTGACTTCTCCAAGAAGTGTGATGTCGCCGCGTCGGAGGCTGATGCCACCGGCTGAAATTGCCGATGCCAGTGATTTGGTCATCTTGCAAGGGCGCCGAGAGTCGCTTCAGAGCCAGTCATCCTTGAGGACATCCCAGAGCCCCGCGGTTGACCACGATAGGTTGAAGAAGTCCGACGCTCACAGAAGGTCAAGGGATGAGCGACGGAGCACCATATTCTGCGCCCGTGAAGGTATCTTCAGGACTGTGTCGCAGCAGGAAGCCGACGAAATCGAAGCCCAAAGGGAGACGGAGACTCAAGAGCACGAATCCAGCGTGGAGTCTCCCAACGAGCCCCCTACACCGCTCGACGCTCCTCCAAGATTCTCGCGCACGCCTTCTCTCGATCCGCCGGCCTTTGCCGTCCTCGCCCAGGAGCGCATGTCACTAGCATCCCTCCTCAACGCTCCCCATGGTGGTGCCGATGGCGAAGTCCACACCGCACCTCTCCCCTCGATCCCAACCATGCCCGATACTGAGGCACGCCCAAAGCTGTTCTCTTCGAGAAGCCCCTCACCGGCCCCCGAGGATACCGTCCGCCCACACACCGCGGCAGCTTTCTACACCAAGACGACAACGACAACCGTCCCCATCCGCGACGACAAGCCGCGTCCCGCGCCGAAAATCGAGCGTGGCCGCACGCCCTCAGGGGGTGACTGCCACATGTCCTTCGACATCAACAACCCCGCCATGACCCCGACCATGACCCGGGAGGAGGCCCTGGCCCGCATTCGCGAACGGCGTGGACGCGCCCGCTCCATCGCGCAGGGCACAGCGACACCCCGTAAGAAGATGATCGAGGGTGCCGGAGAGCGGCGAGATGTTAGCGCCCCCGCTGGTCAGCCGGTCCCCAAGGCGAAGGCATAGAGTCCTTTATTGCCCAGGGCGGGCTCACTTTACGGCGCGGAGAATCTTGGACCGCATGAGGATGTCGGTTCATCTGATTCTGATGATGGAGTCACCTTGTCCCAGCCAGTCAACGGGCGCGGCGTGGTGCGAAATCGGCTTTGGAGGCTCACCAGGGATGCGTTCGCTCGCGGCTCGTCTAGGTGGTCGACACGTACATAATAGAGACGCGCAAAACGACACGAAAGGGGGCGTTCCGGTTGGCGGGAAAGGCATGGGAGCTTCCCACGGGGCCAGGAGTTTTTTTTTCTTCCTGATTTTTGGACTTGTTCTATTGTATTCGTTCGGCCGGCAAACACCCCCGTCTGCATAGTCACGGCGTTTCTTACTTCGGATTTGGAAAGGGGAAACGGTCTCCCGGAAAGGGATTTGAATTTGTTTTTTCTCATGAGGAGTTTGGATTACCCCTTACCGATTCAGAGTATACAATAACGGCCTTGTTTTGTGTTCTTGTATCATGATAAAAATAATGGAGGGTTTGAGGAGTGGGTGGCGAGTATTCGAGTATTATTTCCAATGCGTAATTAATCGTTTCTTGTTCAAATCTTGTTGTCCTGTTCTTGCTCTGCTACCACTACCCGTTTTAAGACGCTTCCTTTTGCTCACTGCTTTCTTCCACTGTAAACACTAGACGGCCCGCTGGGCGTAAAATCTCTCGCGAGAGGAGTTTAATGAGAACGATAACAAGCCGTAAGATCATTGTCGACTTTAGCATGGCGTTATGCATGGGTCAAGATAGCTACCAATGGATGCAAATGACCAAAAAAAGTACATGGATATCCTCCTCGCCGTAAATGCCACAATGGTACCGATCTCCTTCTTATACAAACATGTGAGCCGTGGTATAGGTATGTACAGCAATATCAAAAGTCGTGATGTCGTGCAGTATGTGGTACTTGTCTCCCCACTGCTGTCGCTTCCCAAAAAAAGAAGTGTTCAAAACAATCCGCCAAACATTCCAAACCAACAGGTAATGCATGGCCCGGGACGGGTTCTTCTCGTCAGATCAGGTCAAGAATCCCCTAGCTGCATTCCTTGCATTCTCCGAGCTATATGCGTCGAGTTTGACAGCCACGAGCACGCATTCGACGAAGCTCTTGCCACCGCGGGACCCCTGGATCTTAAGCCTCCACTGGCCCGTCCGCACCACCCACTCCTCACCCCCCAGTGCCGCTTGTCCGCCGGCCGCATGGCCGAGCGAGTCGACCCGTCTCCGTTTGCGCGAGTTCGGCTGGAACGCCGAGGACGCTGTCGGCGACTCGATCCCACCGCCTTGGCCAGTACTCGAAGCTGCGGAACCAGGATGCGCGAATTGAAAGTCGTCGGCGTCAAAAGTGTGCGGCTTGCCGTCCAGCATGATGGATGTCTCGGCATCGATGGACACGCGGACGAGGTCCTCGCTCAAAGGCGTATGGCCGGGCGTCGGCGGCTGGCTACCCGCGCCACCTGAGGCCATCAGCAGACCCAGGGGTTGCGTCGTTGGCGGTAGATTCAGCTTCGTTGCAACGACCTCGAATAGGCGTGCCACACGGGCACGGGTGTCCCTGAAGAACTCGGCGCGGATGGAGCCGGATTGGAAGTGGATGCGGGTGCTCTCTCCGCTGATTTCGAGTACGAGCTCTGCCGCGCGGTCGTCGACATAGGGGCGCGCATAGTTGACCCAGCCAGTCAAATGATCGCCGGGGGAAGCCGAGACTTCAGCCCCGACACTGATGCCGCTTTTGAGAATGTCCTCCAACCGCAAGACAATCTCCTCGCGGCGCCGACCCTGGTTGTAGCTGATGTGATGTGGTATGAGTTTCTGTTCCAGGCCCTTGAAGTTGAAGTACCGGCAGTCTCGCAGCAACTCGGCACGGTGCGTCTCATTGCGAATCGTGACGGGGTAACCACGTAAGAGGTGCAGGATTTCGGCAAATGTCTCTGCAGACCGATTAGGGACGGACGGTGGCAGGATGGACGGGGGTCGGAGGAGGCCTTCCCGTGCCAGGCCGGGGAACAGGTCTTCAGGGTTGGAGAAGAAGACGGCGAAGCCGAGGGAGAAGAAGTTGGGTGAGTTGCCAGGATCGGTGAAGATGTCGCGGGGTATTTGAAACTCGCGGTGGCCAATAGAGATGAATATTGACTCTTCGTAGAGTTGTGATATCAGCTTGGGTACTGCAGCAGGTGTTAGTGTCCTTCTCAGAGCAGCATTGGTTGGGCCATATGATAGCCAGCAGCCGTCATAGCGAACGTACAGCTGTAGAACTGAGCATCGGCAAAGAGCCGCACAAAGTGTGTCCCGTCTCGTGGCTTAACATGGTAACCCTGGAGGTGGAGGGAGATGTCGGCGAAGGTCTGGGGATCGCGGTCGATGTAGAGGGTACGGATGGCGCTGGAGAGGTCCTCGCCCGTTTCGTGTGCCTTTTTGATCTGGCAGTAGAAGTATTGGGAGAAGTAGGACGGCGCTGGAGGGACGTTAGCACATGGGCAAGGATGAATGACATCCGTCTCGGGGCGCAAACGAGAGCTACGAGAGCTACAGGAGCCTTTGGCGGGTCGCGGCTTCTGACGGATGCCGACCGACTGGATAGGGTGGGAACGGCAAGGATCGCAAACGTACCATCGGACGAAATGGAGGCGCCTGAAAGCTTGAACAGCTCGGAACCTATCTGAATAGGGAAGACGCGCTCGTGGGGAAGAATATGCGGAATATTGGCGACGTTGGCCTCGTCGCGCGGGGCCGGACTCCTCGAGGGATGCTGGGATCTGGCGTTGGCGACCGACATGTCGGCGGCTGGTATGCTATGGCGATCAAGCTGCTGTTGCTGGACCATCGACGGTTGGATATTATGTTGCTGCTGGTTGTCTACAATCTTAACAGGCCGTGGATGCGCCAAGATCAACCAGTTTGGCGGGACTGTACTACTCGGAAGTAAAGCTGGCAAGGGGCCTGCCTGTTGACCTAGCACCGCGTTGCTGAACCACAGGCCAAAGCATGAGCATCGGGTGGCATAACCCAGACGACCACGAGGGGCAGGAGGGGCCGCGGATGGAGTGTGTTCGGTGAAAGATGGCTACCCGCGATACGGCAATTTACGCGGAAGTAAGGTCTGAACGCAGCGCTGCGATTCGCTCGTTCACGTTCCGCGACCGGGATTGCAGCTCAACAGCGCGAAGACCAGGGCGGGCAAGTTCGACGTGGGTTGAAATTTGTCCAAGCCGCAAACGCGCAACTCCGCCCTGTGTCTAGGAGATTAGAGATGGCGTTGCGGAATCAACGTGGCTGGTAAGCAATGGATGGCGGAAAGGCGAATCCCGGCTTGGAGCAAGGTCGGGGCGGGACAAGGTCGAATGGATTGGAAGTTCATACGTAGTACGAGGTGATGACTTTTTTTCCCTTTTGCTTAAGGTCTTTATCGAGGTTGGACGCCGTTATTCCCGATGCATATATGCTGCTAAGCCCCGCTGGGTGCTCTGTCATCGCCAGACGTTCGGAGCTTCCGTGTCGCTAAGCTCGCCGTAGCGGCTCCAGCCACCACTAAGCGAGGAACAATCGCTGCTTTGGTCTAGTCGCTCCTGCTGTCTGCAGCTGCTGGCGGAGCAGGTGCAGCTATAGCTTAAGGCTTCGCAGCTCCTCCCGCCTTACTATGTACAGACATACAGAGTACTATGTAAGTAACCCTCCCTCCTCGCTCCCCCTCCTCGTCCTCCTCCCACCTCTGCCGTCTCCCGGAGATGACGTTGAATCCATCGCCCGAAACCACCTTCCATCATTGGGTCCTTTGGCGCGGTGGCTGCTCAGCCCGGCCGGTGGTTGTCCTCTTTCTCGAACTGACATGGGCGTGGAAGCAATACTAGGCAAGACAAACGCGGTAGGCCTTGCATCTGCAAGTCTCGACAGACGAGGGTGCCGTCTCCTGCAAGGGGTGTTTTCAAAAGCAAGTCTCCAGAAGCCGCCGCCGCCACGAATTGGTTGACTACACAGGGCCACTGGAGATTACCGTCTGCCGGCACATGCCGGACAGCAACGATGGATGGCGACTAGTCTACCTCGGGACCTTGCTGCTCCAGAATGGCCGCAATACACACATGCCGGGCCGTGAGACGCTCGTTCGATGCCAGATTCGGAGATTGTCAAGCGGCAAGAAGAAGGACGACTTTGCTGAGTGTCACTGTCGTTGCCGCTTTCTAACATGCTGCTATGCGGGCGTGAAGCTGCATTGATATCTGACGTGGTCGATACTCCGCCCGCACCAACTAGATGGTACCGAAGCAACGACTGCCTCCATCCCGGCAACACCGGACCGAATATGAACTTTCGCGACACCGTGGAGCGTTTCCGTGCAAAGACGAATGGAGCTACATCATCTTTTCTACGCCGGGCCGACTGACATACTGCTGCCCTGTTCTAGGGCTAGCCGATGGCCACACCTTGAAGGATTGTTAAAATCATACGTATTACTCGCCCGCGCAACCCATTCCCTCGCCTCCCCAAAGTTCGCCTAGGCCGACATGGAATACCTGCACAGTACAGGCCACATGCCGCATGGACAGAATAGGAATGGCCATTTTGTTCCTCGGTGCCACGGAACCTACTGCACGTCGGTCAATCGCCACAGCCCACTCCGCCTTGCTCCGTTGCACCCAAATGCCCCCCAGCTTTACACAGCTGCAGCGCCATCCCGACTCGTCGGCCGAGTTGCGGAGGATTCCTGGTCTTGGGCGCGTGCAGAGAGGCAGGGACGCTATGCAATCATTCCGGAGCCCGCTCATTGGCCCAGAGCCGGAATCTGGAACCGCCCTCACATTTCGTTCCGAGGTAACACGAGAGGTTCTGTATACGAACCCGATGCCGCAACCGACGTTGTGGCACGTGCAAGGTTCGAGGTTCGAGGTTCGAGGTTCGATTTCGTCCGAAGTCTCGGGGCGCGTCAGTGCATTTGCCTTTCCCCAAAGGAACAATGCCCGGAGCCGACGTACGAACCTCCCGCTGTGATATGGGTCCCCAAATGGGGCTGTGACACTGAATCTGAGGGGACCCTCGTGGGGGCCTACTTTATTGCGACCAAATGTCGTGCTGGTCTGTTTCAAGGCCTTACTGTAGCAGTGTATGTGGTGTACCTCGTGCAGAGCGAGGGGGTGCTTCCTCGTTGTCGGCACGCGTCCCTGATATCCGGTCGACCGGGCATACTGGAGACAAACCATGTAATTACCGCCGATGGTGGCCCCAACTGCTGGTGGCCCTGGTTCCGCCATGCCAGAGACCGTCCCAGCCGATTCGGCAGCAATGAGATTGTCTGAGCACGGCCGAGACTCTCTCCCTCCCCCTCCCTTCATTTCTCTCTCTATCTCTCTCTCCTCTGCCTCCTCAGCGATACTAGCTAGTTTCCTCGAGAGCGATTGGTGGTACCAAACCAGACACACATTGGAGAACTCGGGGGAATCTCGATCGTCGGACCAGATCGGGCAGATTTACTCCCGTCTCCTGTCTTAACAAAGGGCTGCTAATCCACGGAGCCGACGTACCTTATTTGCCCCTGGGAACTGCCAAAAATGAAACCCATCCCCAGATCCAGACATGCCATCACACCGGTGGCCGTTTCGGGGAGCATTCGAGAGTGCCATGTAGGATTGATCGGCCGCGAGCCCTGGCTAGCACCGGGCTAGAGCCTGAAGGGTCATGGACGCTCTCTCAAGACAGAAACAGGCGAGGCCGAAATTGACGTTGGGATTTTGCCCTGCATGCACAGCCTGTATCGCGGGGCAGAAATATTTTTTTGGAGCCCAAGGACACGCGATGTTCTTGCAGCTAAAACTGTCGTCGGGTTGAAGAGAGAATTGGATGTGGATCTTGGATTGATCGTCTCAGGGCCCTCTCTTTGTGTGGGATGAGGGAGGG
This sequence comes from Colletotrichum jinshuiense, assembly GCF_051148585.1. Taxonomy (NCBI): domain Eukaryota; kingdom Fungi; phylum Ascomycota; class Sordariomycetes; order Glomerellales; family Glomerellaceae; genus Colletotrichum; species Colletotrichum jinshuiense. The sequence continues at coordinate 1,122,032 of NC_139309.1, read as the reverse complement.
AAGATGCCGTCCCAGAGCGTATCACCATTTTGTACGTGCCCTAGTGCCTTGCGATGGTAGTCTGGAAAACTGGAACACGCGCACATGGCTACGGACACACTCGGGGGGTTCGATATTGCAGCCGGCCAAGCAAAGGCAATTGGGGGCCAGGGGATAATTGGCAATCGGTGGACAGATCGTCGAAGAGATTGGTGAGGGAAGCTTGGCTCGTCGGGCGGTTGGTTGGGACAGTAGGCCAAAGGGAGCCAAGCGCTAGGCGAGACTCGCACTGGGGGGTTTGTTCCCTTCTTTTTTTTCTTCTCTTTTCTTGCAGAAAAAGGCTTAGTGACAATGTCGTCGGCCGCCCTCAAACTCACGCTTACACACTTGGTTGCTTAGGTGAGCATCATGTCATGGTCTCGGACGCATTACATCCAAGGTTGCACCTGCCAGTGAAGGGCGGTATAGTTTAGACTACGCTATCCTCGAGATCTCATACGGGGGAGCGAACGTGGTAGGCAGGATGTATGTATCCTTACACGCAGGTGCAGATGCAGATGCGGGAATGTAGGTGAGCAGGCTTCGGACTAGACTCCGAAAGCCCAAGTGATCGGCGTCGAGGCTGAGGGCATGACGCTCACTCACGACACATGGTCGACCCCGTCCGGACGCACACATACATGTGTACCATGTATACATACACACTCATTCTTGATCGACTAGATTTGGCTTTTTGATTCTGCAACACTCGAGATCTCCGGATGCAAGGCAAGGCAAGGCAAGGCAGAAGATGCACACAGCAGAAACCCGCGTGCTGCGGCCGGCGCATAAACAGGGCACAAGCCTACCCGACATGTCGCCAGACACTGCGCGCCGCAAACGCGAAAGGCAGGGGAGAGGCAGCTAGCTTCCGGCCGGGGCGGGCAAATGCTGGAGACAGGTATAGGTGTCACTATTCTTGTATTTTTGGACCGTGTGGTCGTGTCATGGCGCACCGGTTATCTTGCGATGATTAGCTGCACTATCGTCACCCTTGCACGACCTCTTACACTACATGACAGACGTGTTGGAGGAGGATGAGCAGGTCCAGGTCAAGGTCAAAGTGGCGAAGGGGGGGGGGGGGGGTTGCCCGGGTTATTTTTCGGCCCCGAGACGGAAATTCGTCGTCGAGGGCATAGTGTACGCACCTCCGCAATCGTCATTTATCTCAGTCTGCTATCAGTGAAATTAATTGTCATGAACGGGCGGACTTTGGGCTTGTCTCTTTTGATTTTATTTTATTTTTTTCTGCTTGGGAGATTTTTCACTGACACGGTGCAGCAGAGGGCCCCACCGCGAGCCACGCCGTGCCCACCCTTTCCCACTTCATCTTGGCCTTGCCTCCTTCAAACCCTGAAAACGATTGTTTGATCTTCCTGCTCTGCACCTTCGGACGGCGGGGACAGCTCGTGGTAGACGAAGCTTGAGTGGATCGAAGCGTGCCATGTAGAATCCAAGCTCTGGCCCAGTCAAGACAGACCCGCCGGGCCACGGGGACTGTGGGTTTATCTTTACTTAGTGTACGGAGTACACTACGGATACATCCACACTACCTACAGTAATTGGTCCTGGGGAGGGGGAGATCTTCGTCTTTGCCTTGAACATCACGTGGTTGGTTTCCGTTTTCTTGTTTCTCTTGCTCCCTTTTCCCTCCTTTTTCTTTTTCTTCGTTATTTTATAATTTGTCAAGGGGGGGGGGGAGGCAATGTCTCTGACCTGGAATGCTTGGAGCGGACCGTTCCCGAGGCAGGCTAGGTATGAAGGCATCTGCTGGGACGGGGCATTTGAATGGCCTCACAGATATTTGAATGCTTGGTTTTACACGTAAAAAAACAACTCGAAAAAAAAACCATCTGCCTCTAACTCTCTCTTTCTCCCTCTCTCGCTCTCGCTTTACCTGTGTTCGGATAGGTGCCACACCTTTAGCCTGGGCTCCTAGCACCCATCGCCAACCCACACGTGTGCCGTCCTGTTATGTGTAATGTAAAAAATAGGTACGTACCGAAGCTGCCGACAACATGCATCTCCTCTCTCGGCCGCCGCCCGGCCGCCCGCTTCACTCTACTATTCCGTGGCCCGTACTGATATTGCATTCATACTACTCTCTACTCGTACGGGTCCTCTGACAGCGTCCGGGTACATGATTGCATGTTTTACTTTTATTCTTTTCTCATTGCTTGTCGGTACGTGCTCTCCCACATACACGAACACGAGTCTTTGGGCGCACATACTATACTCGCTCACACACGCACGTACACTTCTGGAATTATACACCGAAGGCAGCAACATTAAGACATCAAGATGCCCAATGCAAAAAGAGAAAACCGAATTTTTCCGGGGTCCACTCAGGCGCTAAGCGAAGACTCCAGGTTCCGTAGATCTGTGGCAGTAGTAGTAAGCAGAGCATCAGCAGAGCAAACCATCGTCCCCTCCCCCCCTAAAGAGGGCACGGATAATTGTTGTCGATGAAGGATGTGCTCCTACAGCAAGCAAGTAAGTACCTTGCAAGCCGCGACGAACACCTGTCGGCTCCCCGAGCTAGAACAAAGAGACACCCACCCGGGCCTTGGCCAAGCAACCTACGTAGCTTGAAATGGGATGTGGGATGTGCTCTCTTCCCGTCTCTCTCTCGTAGCCTTGTCTGTTTCCCTGGCCGTGCCTCCCAGGAAGGAATTGCAGCAGCCTGGCTTACCAACATGTCTTCACGGTAGGCAGGCAGTGTACACTATGTCAGTATACGGAAACTTCAAATTCCGGTACGGATACAGGAACCCCAGCATGGTAGCAAGGGTACCCGGCACGCCGATCCCTCATCCAGCGTCGTTCCAGGCCCTGCGGTGCCCCTCAGCCGGGCCTCACACTCTCTCTAGCGCGCTCTGCACCGCTGGGTTGTTTGGCCAGCGGCCGTCGACGAGCGAGTGTCGCATTTCCCTCGGGATGGGTTATTCTGCTCTCGCACGACTTTTTCTGCCCAGCCTCTCCGATATGCGGTTTGAATGTACCGGGAGCCCACTTGCTGGGACGGACATGCCTTCAGACCTTCCTTGTCAATCAAAGTCTGTGTCCCGTCCCCCTGTGCTGCAGAACCCATGCCGTGGCCATCCATCCATCGTGGCCTTTCACATAACGACCCGCGGCCGCCGTTTGCTCCTTGGGCCTGATGCCCGGCTCCGATGAGGACAGGATATGCTCGATGCACAGTAATCTGATCCTTTCGAACCCTCTGCCCCCCAACCCTCCCTCTTCCCATGCCCCATGCCCCATTCCCCTTCCCATCCCCAGGTCCCAGTTCTGGTTCCGGCTCTGGTTCTGGTTGTGGTTCTGGTTCTGGCTCTAATTCTGGCTCTAATTCTGGCTCGGTTCGGGTGCGTCAGCTTAAAGGCACCGAGGCCGAGGCACCACCACTGCTATGCGTATTAAGAAAGGCCTCGAGTCTGGCATTTTCCCCGCCACGGCTACGCTCTATCCGTACACTACACCACAGTCAGTCTACCGTTGTACCTTAGCATGTACCCCACAACCAGGTCTTGACCGTATCCCACCCCCTCCCCCTCCCAGTCAATCAATTAGTGATTCAGTACCCGGACACTACTATCCTTTGTCGTCGACACTATGTGTGCACTCTGCCCTGCCCTTTCCTTTACCTGACTAACTGCGTGCCGGTCTACCTTCACCCCTAGACGCCTGGAGACAAGACCTCTCCTCCAATCTGAACGCCTGGAACAACCGCCGAGAAGGGGCGTGGATCACCACCTCTTCACTAAACACACCACCTCCCCCCCCCCCATCGACCTTCTTTCACCAGTCCCACCTTTACCTCAACCTTCCAAACTTCCCGTCCCGTCCACCTCGAACCAGGCCAGACCAGGCCAGACCAGGCCTACCGTGTCCCCTGCACTTTAGACCCTTTTTTTTTTTTTTTGCCCTCTGTCGGAGTAACCTGAACCTCCAACTCCTTCACACGTTCTCTCGGCAGCTCAACCCCAGCTCTCTTACTCTCTCCCACTCAGTGAGGACACCAAGAGCCGGGTGCCAGCACACTACAGAGCAGAGCGCCACACCTCACCTCATCTCAGGCAAAGCGAGCCGTAAAGCCCACATCACCCACGCATCCTGGGGTTGGGGGATCTGGGAACCAACGGTCAGCAGAGGCCCAGCCGGAGCCACTCAGAAGGACGCCAGTCTCACCTCCAAGGTAGAGCCATCCCGGATACCTTGCCTTGTTCTTGTCGCCTACCTTGCCATCTCTACTCCGTACCTTGCCTTGCCTTGCCTTAGACGAGGCACTGGACCACACGGCACCGCACCACCGCACCACACCCCCAAAGCCCCGAGGAAGCTTGGATCATTGCAACTAGCAATCCGATCTTTTTTTTTTTTTTCCCTCGTCAAGTCTATTCTCCCCCTTCTCCTCTCTTTCCCTTCTCTCTTCACTCGCTATCCCCATCTCTTCCGGAGCTTCATCTGCTTTCATTGACGACATTCCCGTGGACCTCTTCTGGAGAAGATCAGAGACCGGCCAGGGCAGACGGCGAATCCACACCGTCTCCGTCGGTTACAGCACCGTGACGCCTGTTACTGCAACCCATTCACTCTCTCCAACGACCGCCCCCCAAAAGACCACCGCTGCTGCAATAGCTTCTTCCCTTGCCCCGTCGCTCGCTCACGTCTGCGCGCCCACGCCAAGCCCCGTCCAGTTCTCACCCGCAGTCACAGCATGTATGGCCCGCGAATGACTCGACACCGGTCAGAGTCGATATCCAGCAGCGCAAACGCAAACCAGAACCCCAGCCGTGCCCGGGGCCTTTCATGAGAAAGCAAAGGTTGGCTGACCATCGCGCCGGCCTGTAGCTGCAGCAGCTGTTGATCCTGCTACTGCGAGGAGCAGTCTTGCTGGCCTGCCTTCTTCAACCTTCCACCCGACAATCCCTTTCCGAGCTTGCAGTCTCGAAGCGTGCCGCTGCCGCCGCCGCCGCCGCTTAGCTGTGGTGTGCCCGCCGAGCGTGCTGCTCCGCGTCGTACTGTGCTCCTCGCTTCGCCTGCCCACCGCCTCCCGCTACCGCAGATATCCAACGGCGGTGCCGAACGCGGGTTTTCTGGAACTTTTGTAACACGGCACAAATGGCCGCCGCAACCACTTCTGGCCCGGACATGGGCGCGGCCACTACCACCACTACCACCACACTGCATCCCAACGCCAGTCTCGTCGCCGTTGCGCCCATGGGCTCGATATCCGGCGTCGGTCCGTTCGAGACGTCGCCATCCCAACCAGCTCCTCATCCTCTTCCTACCGCCACGCCGGTACCCATGTCTGCGTCTACATCAACCCCTGCCACACCTGCTGCTGGCGGAGCTGCCGCCTCGGCCGCCGCCGCTGCAGCAGCAGCCGCGGCATCGGCATCTCGCAGCGTCAAGAGACCGCGCCCGGTCAAGTCGTGCACCGAATGTCGCAAGCGGAAGCTGAGATGTGACCGCAACTTGCCCTGCTCGCAGTGCCAAAAGTCGCATCGCAACTGCAAATATGCCGCCGAACACGACTCATCGATGATGTCAGACGGCTCCGACGTCGAGATCGGCGACGTACAGCGTCCGCCAAAGAGGAATTGTCTGCCCGCGAACGCAACACCGGGATCGCACGCGCCGGAATCCTCGTTTGTGCCACTTCGCAATGGAGAATCGACCGCTCACTCTGCCTTGGAGGAACTTACATCGCGATTGGACCGCCTGGAGAAGCAGTTCATGATCAAGAGCCCGGCCGGCACCGAGTTCAGCGGAGCTGGTCAGCATTTGCCGCTATCACCAGAGACGATACGAGGACTGACGGTCAAGAGAGGCGCCCTACGGACACGGTTCTTTGGCCAAAGCAGCGTGCGCGTCTTGTTGAATCTGGTAACCTGCCCCGGCCCCCTCATTGTCTGCCGATTGTTGTCCTAACCCTTCTCTCCCAGTTCGATGATGCCAGGGATTTCATGGCAAACCAGTCCAGGATTGATGGCATCCGAGACACCATGTATGGCTTACACGTTCTCCACAAGAGGATCCAAGAAGAGCACCGAAAGTCCTTGTCCCCGATTTCTGTCTTTGCCGACTCGGTCATTCCGGTCCAGAAGCGCATGCATGACATTCTCCCCAAGAAAGCGGTATGCGACAGGCTGCTGGCCTCTTACATTAACACGTCCGAAACCATCTACCGAATGATTCATGTGCCCACCTTCAAGGAACAACACGAACTGTTCTGGGAGGGCAAGCTGCCGGGCGAGACGTTCCTTCCACAGCTTTTGGCTGTCTTGTCCATCGGTTCGAGATTCGAGACGAAGTCAAAGGGGCTGGGCCACGAGCGTGTTGAGGGCGTGCACATCCCCACGGCCTGCGCGCTTGTGAGATCATGGCTGGATGGTTTGAAGGGCAAACAGTTGGTTGATTTGACGACGTTGCAGACGGAGATCCTGCTAGTACACGCTCAGAGAATGACCACGCCGCGGCCGCAGGATTCGTGGGCGCAGTTGGGTTATATCGTGCGCAGGGCCATGACCATGGGCTTGCACCGCGATCCGTCCGAATTCGAACCCCGAGTGCCCGTCTTCTTTGGGGAGCTGCGGAGGAGGCTGTGGTTCACCATACTTGACATGGATTTGCATCTGTCGCTAGCATGCAACCTTGCATGCCTCGTGCGCGAGGGAGACTTTACGTGCAGGCCGCCCCGAAACCTCGACGATAGCGATCTCTTCTTTGACATGAAGGAACTACCCCCGAGCAAGCCGATCGACCAGCTCACCGACAACCAGATGCAGGTTTACGCTGCCATGACCCTGGGCGCTCGGATGCAGGTCGCCACCCTGATAAATCGCGTCGATTCGGTTCGGGACTATGGCGAAATCCTCGACGTCGGAACGAAACTCGACAGGTTTTTGGAAGACATCAACTACTTGTTCCCCCGCCATGGCATTCTGACCGAGGTCGAAAAGAGCAAGCAGTGGAGGTCCAGGGTCATTCTCGACATGCACGTCCGACGGCCCTTGTTGGCGCTTTACCGCCCATTCGCCCTAGGCATGCCAGACGCGCCACCCCAAATATCGAGGGCGTACCTGCGGTCTTCCATGGTCATTATGCGATACCTCGACGAACTCGATCCGCTCCTAACCCATTTCCAAGACATAAGCGACATGTACCACATGGTGCTGAAGAAGGACATCTTGCAGGCAGCCTTTAGCGTCTGCTTCTACATCAAAGCAGCGATCGAGTCGCAGGCCAACGGCAGCAACCTCGGAATATCTTCTACCGTGGCCGTGTCGCCAGATCCGATGGATGACGGCGTGGCGTTCAGCAGCGATACATTTGCGCTTTGGTCACCCTCCCGCTTGATCAAGACCGTCGAGAAGACGCTCAACTTGCTTACCCGCAACGTTGGCGGCAACGACCTGAAAGACATCGTCTCGCTCGCTGTCGTCCTGGCATCCGTGCAGTCCACGAACCAGGAGCAGAAGCTGCATGACATCCGACGCAGCCTTCAGGGCGTATTGGACGCCTGCAAGGCTTCCACCAACACGAACCCCGAGATGACCTTGCCTAATCCAGCCGACCCAATGGACCCCTACATGCAGACGAGAGCGCCATTCATGTTCCATTCGAATGCGTCGGCGGCTGCGGTAAGTGACTACGGCGGCTGGGTGCTGTGGGACGGGTGGGACTGGGCTGATGGGTGGTCCGCAGACTCCGGATGATCACGCGGGCTGGGATCTAGACTACTGGAATCCATTGATACCAGGCCCTTCCTAACACGCGAGGTTTGATGGCAGGATACCATCTAGAGAACCGTATATACCCAACAAGCGCTCGTGTCATGAACCATGGACGAGGCTTGCCTGGTACTATACTGATGAATACCGAGGGCAATGCTGCAGCGGTGGCACGGTGCATTGGCTCCTCTGCGGGCCGGAACGGCGATACTCGACGAGGCCGTTTAGTCCTGCCAATGCTGGGCGGCCAAGGCGTATCACATGCCAGCCCGCGTACCTAATCTGCCAACGAAGAGTGGCAGATATAATTCCCCAAGTGTACTTATGCATTCTGTGGGCGAAAGAAGGCGATACTAAGGAGAGTTAGGGTTGTCCAGACATCCCAGCAAAGGAAGAAAGCGCTAAATACTGGGTGACAAGGAGCGATCGAAAGGAAAAGTGTAAATATATTACGTTGACGATACCAACAAGCAGCGGAAGAATTCAAAAATGGAGGGCATGGATGGCGTTTGCGCAGCATGCGTTATAAATTATACAAAAAATATTCTACCGACCCCTTTCCTCTGAACCTGACAGACCACAAACCCAGAGCACGGTGACATAACCTTCCCCTACGATGCAACAACCTCTTCCAGCGGGCGAAACGACCTAGTTTGTTATGACGGGCGCCTGGCGCTTCCAGTCGTCCTTCTCGACGGCGTCGAGCATGAACCCGGCCACGCTCCGCCGCGTGATCTTCGGCAGCCAGCGTACGCCGCTGCCGTCGTCGCCAAACACCTTGACCGGCAGCGGTTCGCCCTCGACAAGCATGGGCGGCCGGACCAGGACCCAGTCGACGCCCTTACCCTCCTCGCCCGTGAGGAGCGCGTCGACGGCGTTGTGGTCGTCGAGGGTGTGCTTCATGTTGCTGTGGTCGAAGAGCACGCGGAGCGGGAAGAGCAGGCTGCCCCTGCTGGCGCCGGCGCCCTGCATGCTGTTGACGACGATCCGACGCGTCCGCGGCGAGCCCCGCATGGCTTCGAGGGCGTTGCGGACCGAGTCGCGGATGAGGGCCGCGGGCGAGTCCGGGTGAAGGGCGGCGAAGGGCGAATCGGACTGCCGGCGCGGGTTCAGGGCGACAATGACGGCGTCCGGGGCGCGGGGGGAGAGCATTGCGGCCCGGAGGTCGGGGAGGGAGAGGGGCGTGCCGGCCGCGAGGGTGAGGTTCTGGCGGGGGGCGACGGCTGAGGGGTCGCGGACGAGCGCGGTCACGGTATGGCCCCTCTCGAGGGCCTCGGCGAGGACGAGAGCGCCGTTGCGGCCTGTCGCGCCGAGGATGAGGATGTGCATCTTGCTTGGGAGGAGGGGAGGGGGCGGGTATGTAAAGGTTTGGGTTTGGTGAGCTTGAGATGGGTGAGCTTGCTTCTGAAGATGATTCCCTGCGCTGTAGATCTAGATATAGACAGAGGCTATGAATTGATGATGGTGGTGAAGGATATTGTACGCGGTTTCGAGGTGCTCTTTGCGAGGTCTTATATCCTCCTTTTTGGGTCCCCCCTCCCCTTCACGAGCTAAACCACTGCCACTATTGGATTATAAATATGCTTTTCAATCACCTATTAATATCGGCCGACATCTTCTTTGCTAGGCCGTCCAAGCTGTGCCACGACGTTTCTCGTTCATGTATCGGCCGAGAAGACAGCAGCAGGCCGAGTCTAGTCCGGCGCAAGTCAAACCCCGCCGCTAAGCCTCCCGGAGCCGAACGGGCCAACCCCCCTCCGCCCCAACCCTGCCTCACTTTTTTTCGTCTTTGCTTATTTTTACAGTAAACATGGTGCACGCTTGTAGCTATCCCCTCTCCAAATAAGTACAAAGGGAAAGGGATCCCTCTTCGTTGGAAGAGATGCGGTGGGAACTTGGCTTGCGCCGTGTACCAGGCTCAGTATGTCACTGGGTTCACTCGGCCGAGTGGGGACGTGGTTTCCGTTCGGAGGACCGAAAGGGGCAACTGAGAAGAAGGGGGGAGGGGGGAAGGCTGCAGAAGCAAACAGGCGGAATTATTTGTTTTCTGCCGCAACCCGCGAGAGGCAATAAATACTAGCGCTGACTCGGGGCGCTCCGAGGCTTTTTCAGCAAACAAGACAGAGAGCAGCGATTCGACCGCTCGGAGTAGAGGGTTTACGGAGCGGAGAGATTGAGGGCACGGAGCACGGACGGGGCTAAACCCGATCTGGGATTTCGTACTTGTCTCGGCCGAGAAGCGGGTCTTGTAAGCCGGACGAGGCGGGTCGTTGCTGCGCCGCATTTGCAAGCAGTATGGCTTTCGATGAGATGGTGGCAGATGGGGGGGTTGTCTACGCGTCCGACTTTGTCTGACGGAGGAGGCTTTGGAGTCGTTGGAGGATTGGGGATGAGAGACGGATAGGTCGGATAGGTATAAATGTCGACGGTGTCTCCCCAAGTTTGGATTTGAACGAACAACCAAAGAGTCAGCTTACACCACCATCACCATTCACTCAGCCATCGCACAGTTTCACGACACTCTACTAATACGACTTCCCTTTTACTCTTACCTGGACCTTCAACCCCTCCAACCGCCACCATGTCCGCCCCTCAAGACGACGTTGCCATCATCGGCGGCGGCATCGCAGGGATGGCCCTCGCCCTCTCCCTCGCAGCCCAGTCCATCCCTTCTACAATCTACGAGTCGCGCACAGAGACGCCCCTCCCACACCACGCGGGCGGCGGGATGATGCTCTGCCCCAACGCGCTGCGCATCCTCGACTCGCTCTCGCTATACAAGCCCCTGCTCGAAAAGGCCTACGCCTTCGACTACGTCTACTACAAGGACCGCAACGAGGCCACCGTCGACCGGTACCCGCTCGGCGGCGCGAGCGAGTTCGGGTACGACGCCGTGCGCATCTTCCGGCAGGAGCTCATCGAGATCCTCGCCAGGGCGTGCCGCGAGCGCGGGGTCGCGATCGCGTACGGCAAGAGGTTCGTCCGCGTGGTCGACGAGTCGGCCGCGGGCGTCGAGTTCGAGTTCGACGACGGCGGCAGGGCGAGGGCGGGGCTGCTCGTCGGCGCCGACGGGATCCACTCCCGGGTGCGGAGCACGCACGTCGCGCCCGAGGCGAAGCCGGGCTTCGTCGGGCTCGCGGCGCTGACGTACGCGGTGCCCACGGCGCAGCTGCGCGTGCCGGCCGACAAGGACTACCGGTTCCCCGTCAGCGTGGCGAGCAGCAACGGCGTGTTCGTGCTGGCGCCGCAGGGGGCCGACGGCGGGGAGATGCTGGCCGGCACGCAGGTGCCGTTCGACGCGGACCGGGCGGCGCTGCCGCGGGAGGCCCTGATGGCCGACAAGGAGGCGCTGAAGGCGCGGCTGAGGAAGAACGAGGAGAACTGGCCCGACGTGGTCCGGTCGGCGCTCGAGGGGATCCGGGACGAGACGATGAACGTGTGGCCGTTCTACATGCTCCCCGCGCTGGAGCGGTGGGCCTCGCCCCAGGGGAAGGTGTTGGTGTTGGGGGATGCGGCGCACGCGATCCCGCCCACCACGGGCCAGGGGGCGTCGATGGCCCTGGAGGACGCGGCGACCTTGGCGCTCATTTTGAAGCGGACGAGGGAGAGCGCGGGCAAGATTGGGTGGGAGGAGGCAGTAGGGTTCTGGCAGGGGTTGAGGAGGGAGAGGCTGGGCGAGTTGGTGGTGCTGACGAAGAAGCTGAACAACAAGAGGTTGCCAAGCGAGGAGATGGCCAAGCTGCCCAAGGAGGAGGTCTGGTTCGAGGAAGGGGACGGGCAGATGAAGTGGCTGTATGTGCCCGAGATTGAGCAACGAGTTGAGGAGTGGGTGAAGGGACAGTTGTAGTGCAATATTGAACGAATGGCTTGGGGAGTTTTGGGCTGTGCTTCTATCTTTGGCCCATGAGGCGTCAGTTTATGGTGGATTTTTTGGCTCGGGAACGGTACAGAGTACATTTGACTCGAGATAAGCGAGGTCGTTGCAGTTTCTAGTCTTCTCTAGACTTGGCTCAATAGTTGTCAAATCAGATGCAAAATTACCAACACCGCACCGCCTAATCGAGTCAGCATCTCACAATTACCGACGAGGAGGTTACCAAAAAGGGCCATCCCCTGCAACGGGGCCGGTTTACCTCGGCAAGCTACCTGATTGGCCGCGACGTATGGGGAAGCCGCCAAGCTGCGTCAAGCTCGACGTTATGGCGGCCGGGGCCTCGGTACTCTGCGCTTTCGAGACGCTGCTTCCCCGCATCGAACCAGCTTTTAGGTGGTGCTTTGGCGCTCTTTGGCGCTGTTTGGCATCACCCGGAACGCGGAATTACGGCCGTGGGGGTAAAACCTGGAGAAGCTCATCCCGGGGCAAGAAATGGAGGAGGGGGTCGGGAGGCGAAAGCTTGCAACTTCACCTCGTTGACTGCCCGCACAGCACATGAAAGAGAGGTGACCATTATTAATCGTTACAATTAGCCGTCCGAGTATAACACCAGACCCTGGCCACTTTGTCGCGTTCCCATCTCCTTGTTCCTATCATCTCCCTCCTCCCATCTAACAACACTTGAGCTGCCGATTTTGAGAGGGCACAGCCTGTGACAAACCGGAGCTCAACCAAGCTACCAGCAGCCGCCTCACAATAAAACAAAAATAAACCAAGACAACCCGTTCAAAATGGCTCCCCGACAGAAGCGTGAAAAGGCGCCATGCTATGTGCTCGGCGTTGGCATGACCAAGTTCATCAAGCCCCGCGGCAAGGTCGACTACACGGAGCTGGGCTTCGAGGCCGGCGTCAAGGCCATGCTGGACGCCCAGATCAACTACGACGACGTCGACCAGGGCATCGCCTGCTACTGCTACGGCGACAGCACCTGCGGCCAGCGCGTCTTCTACCAGTTCGGCATGACCTCCATCCCCATCTACAACGTCAACAACAACTGCTCCACCGGGTCCACGGGCCTCGCCATGGCCCGCAACTTCGTGTCCTCGGGCGCCGCCGACTGTGTTCTTGTCGTCGGGTTCGAGAAGATGATGCCCGGTTCTCTGCAGAGCTTCTTCAACGACCGCGAGAACCCTACCGGTACCACCATCAAGATGATGGCCGAGACGAACGGCTTCACCAACGCGCCCGGTGCTGCGCAGATGTTTGGAAATGCAGGCAGGGAGTACATGGAGAAGTATGTTTTCGTGACTGTTTTGAACTCGAGGAAGCAAGGACGCTACTAACCAGACACAGATACGGCGCCAAGGCAGAAGACTTTGCCGAGATCGGCCGCGTCAACCACTTGCACTCCACCCGCAACCCCTACTCCCAGTTCCAGGACGTCTACACCCTGGAGCAGATCATGAAGGCCCCCGAGATCTTCGCGCCGCTCACCAAGCTGCAGTGCTGCCCCACCTCCGACGGCGGCGCCGCCGCTGTCCTCGTCTCCCAGGCTTTCCTCGACGAGCGGCCTCACCTCAAGGACCAGGCTATCCTCATCGCGGGCCAGTGCCTCGCCACTGACGCCCCCTCCCTCTTCTCCCGCTCGGCCATCGATCTGATGGGTTTCGAGATGACGCAGCACGCCGTCCGGACCGCCATGGGAGAAGCCGGGCTTACGCCCAAGGACGTCCAAGTCGTTGAGTTGCACGACTGCTTCTCCGCAAACGAGATGATTGTCCTCGACGCCCTTGGCTTGGCCGAGCCGGGCAAGGCCCACGAGCTGGTGCGTCGTGGGGACATTACGTACGGCGGCAAGTACGTTGTCAACCCCTCAGGTGGCCTCATCTCCAAGGGTCACCCGCTGGGCGCTACGGGCATCGCGCAGTGTGCTGAGCTGGTCTGGCACCTGCGCGGCTGGGCCAACAACCGTGCCGTCCCCAGCACCAAGGCCGCCCTGCAGCATAACCTCGGACTGGGAGGCGCCGTCGTTGTCACGGTGTACCGCCGGCCGGACGGCAAGGAGGCGCCCAAGATCGACTCGGCGACCGTGGGTAAGATCAACAAGCTGGGATACAACCCGGCGGTGGAGGCCAAGGGATTCACGGCGCAGCAGGCGGCCAGCGTGAGGAGTAGAACGAAGAAGAGCGAGTGGGCTTTGCAGGACACGGAGGAGAAGGTTGAGGCGCGGTTCTAGTCGAGTTGCACCTGTAATGATGTATTTTGTATAGCTAATGAAACCATATTTTTCCAGACACATGCAGGTTAACGTCCGGGCGGTAATATTACTCTTCACATCACGACGGCATTGCACAGGCGTGCGTGGTAGATTTAAATCTTCAGGCAGTCGCCTTGTTCACCTCGTACGTCAGCAGATATACCCAATAACCCTCGCCTCCGTACTTGGTATCATCCTGGTAGCCGCGGTGTATCTCCTTGAAGCCCAGTCTCTTGTAGGCGTTCAGGCCGGCTGGAAAAGCCAGGATGAAGAGATCGACCCCCACTCTCTCGGCAAGCCTCATGCCATTCTCAACCAACGCTGTGGCGATGCCCTTGCCCTTGTTCTCGGGGTGAACGGCAAGGTAATCGAGGCCTTTTCCGGTAGCTTAGCTCAGGCTCACCGATGAAGTACGGGGGTAAGGGAGGGTGAAGTCAAGGCCAGACAGCGCCGTCTCTCTACCCTGCTTTGCCGACATGCTCAAACTTACTGATATACGGCCTCTCGGCAAGTATGCGGTCCTTCTCGGGCCCGCAGTCGTCAATGCCGTCCATAAAACGCGGCTTCCACCAAGCCGCGTCCGACTGCGCCTTGAACGCCTCCCGCTCCTCGGCGCTCACGTCGGCGATCTGCGAATCGGCCCACTCCGGGGCCTCGGCGCAGCCGGCCGGCAGCTCCCAGCGGGCATAGCCGACGAGGGCGCCGGTCTCCGGGTCGACGGCCTTTTGGTGGCGCAGCGTCGCGCGGTCGCGGATGAGGTTGTTGGGCATGCGCTTCGTTGTCTGCTCGATGAGGAACTCCAGCTTGATGTCCTTGGGCCAGACGAGGATCCAGTTCGGGTCGGTCCAGAAGGCGCTCATGTTGTTGCGCGCCAGGGCCGGTGCGTCGGCGATGGTGCAGGGTTCGATCCTCCACTCGGTCATGTTTAAGGGCGGTGGTGGTGGTGATGGGATGGGTTTAGGAATTCCGGTTCACAAGGGTAGCAGCGATTAAAGGGTCAATTGGCCTCTTTGCGAATCGGATGCCAAGGGATCGCTGTCCATGTTTAAATAGATGATGGTCGACCAACTTTGGATTACCAATCATCAATCTGTTCTCTCGGAGAGGACAGATTCTCGCCGTAACGACGGACACGGGTAGGAAAAGACTCAACTGTAATGAATAATAGTAGGTGAGGGCTGGTCAATGGCCCCGCATGTTTTCTCTCGAAGAAGCCAGTTTGTTGAAGCTCGAGGGATTCAGACCTTAACTATCCCGGGTTATTCCCGCAATGAAACTAGTCCCTCTGGGAGAGTTGCCCGGATTGGGCCATAGTTCCTGTTTCCAAAGCCATGTACATGGCGAAAGGCCCGGATCGCTAAACACAACCGTAACAGGTGTTCAATACTTTGAGCATTCTCCCATACTCAAGCTCATACCGTTCAACGAATCAAAAAGTGATGGCTGTCGCTCGTATAATGGAGTATAGACCGCCCGTAAATACCGCGGAGTGTACCTCAAAAAAGTTGGGCCGGCAACCGCTGAAATATGCACGTTTTTTCACCATAGAGGACCTTCGTAAACACGGGTGCGTCATTTACTAGAGAATTGAACCTGCCAGTTTCAATACCCCTAGGTTATACTATTCTTTGTGGTGCTCCGCCATACACTGCAGCCCTTGCTCAACAAGAGACTTGCGGGCCAAGTCTGCCTTGCAAAGGACTAAGGACAACTACAGGTTTCTCTTAAAAAGAAGGCTTATATAATATTTCTTGATTGGAAGTCATATCGGCAGTGGAAAGAACACCGAGAGCAGGATTAGGCATATTGAATTTAATTGCATCGCTGGTCAACCCTTTTCTAAGCCTCCAAGAGTCTCTAAGTGCACTTACCAAGGAAATAGCTTCCTTTGGCAAAGTCAGCACTTCAGTTGATTGTAAAGTAATAAACCGTATGTTACATACCTTGGTAAGAAACGCACTTCAGTCCACTGTTGCATACTGTTCCGGTATAGTTGACGTTACACCAATCTGACATACACGATTGGTTGTTAGTAGATCTCTCCATGATTCACCAATTATGTGTGTCGAGGCTATACTAACCTCCCTTGGCACGAGCTCCCCAGCATACGTATTCTTCTGTGCCTGTGCGAGGCATGCAGTAACCACTGAGACATTCGATGTTGAGGTCACACTTGGCGCCGTCTCCACTGAGAGCGAACGCCGCGCCCGCCATTTGGGCAACAAGGAAGAGGGAAGATGCAAGCTTCATGGTTTGGACTGGTGAACAACGTGACTAGATACGATACGAAACGATTTCAACTTGTCTTTTCGAGGGGAAAACTGGATGACTATATACCAAAAGCGGGCCCCTACCTTTCATTCCATCTCGTGTTCGCCTGGATTTAAACTTTGGAATGTTCAACTGGATATGCCGATAAGCCCACTTGGTCTCCAGCCCAGCCTGGCTCTGAAGGTCTGCATTGGTTCCATTGATTCAGGGACGGATGATTATTGCCGTGTCCAACAATTTTGTGGGGTTGAAATCAATTGATAGTGAGATCGACGCATAAGAAGAACGCTTCTTTGGGTGGCATCCAGGTAGAGTCAGTTAATTACTAGATCCACCCACAATTATAATATACTTTACAATTAGTGAGTTAGAACAAACTTGTTGTCGATCATCTTTGAAAAACCTCTTGAGCTCACAATTGAGGTCGAGTTAACTGAATACAAGCCATCTGTATCCAAGGATCTTCTACGCTAGTTTGAGTTCCGGCGGACGTTCGACTGCAACAGAGAGCTGGTTGGGCAATTTTTTTCGGGCCTGCATATTTTCCTATGTCCCCAGCGCCAACTTGTATTTTATAATCCACCGGGCCTTGACAACAGAAGTGGTCGGTTGCGTATCATGCGTTGATGGTCATTGGTTTAGGTATATTGTTGCAGCGTTCTATAGTTCCTTTTAAATGTGTAAGTCCTCTACCGCTCTTTTTGCAGCAGCGCTCGAGATACATCTTGCTCATAGTCCTTTTAAACATGATGTCATTTGAGTTTCTATCGTTACTAGTGAATCGAGCCCTGCTCATAATAAACCAATCAGCTGAAATATACACGTAACCAAGCAATCACAATACAGCCATGCGTCTGTGAAGTGTAAACGCCGAAGAAATTTTTCAATTAGTTACCGAAATCTTGAGGTCATGTTACCGCAAATCCCTTCAATCGTTGCGTTAAGTCAGATACGTAAATGAACCACATCACTTGTCAGCTGATACAACCGGCAGAATAGCAAGGGGAGAGGCTTTCACAGTGCATGATGGGTAAGCATAGTTATACACTCGAAGTGTCATCGTCTGTTTTGGCGATGATGGACCAAACATGACGTTTCAGGCGCTGCTTAAGAATTCATCGAGTGCCACATACGGCAGGGTCAACGATGGGGATGGCTCCTTCCTCCCACCCAGCTCTTGGAATGAAGAGCACTTGCTAGTAGCATCATTTTGCTGCCATTATTTCAGTGACTGCATGTCTATTGGCGATTAATTCTAGGTACTAGTAATATTACGGTAGTTTTGTCAGAAATACTAATATGTGCGTGGATAATGTGCTTGCCTACCAAAACTAGAGGATATTGACTAGAATTAGCCTTTTGATGGCATGCAAATTGCCCAAGTCTCCGACGGAAATGTGAAAAGTATAACAAAAGAATACTTCCATGTCAACCTTTAAAGCACCGTTTACTCATTGTATAGCCCTCGCGCTGGTACGAGCTTACGGCCCGTCCTTAATGACAATATGGGCCACGGCTGCTTCACCCAGGGCTGCACGAATCTCGGCAAGCATGGCCCTCGCACCCTCCCTTCCCCTGGGTGTGCCCCGTGGAAATTTGTACCGGCTCTCGATGCCGCCCGGTGGGTCGATCAGGTGGCCGCGACCGCCGTTATACAAGGATATCTGCCCATCATACTCGCGCCTAGGGCATAAGCCTTTGCTCATTGGGAGTCCTTCGAGGTCGTCGTTCAGGTCTTTCAGAGCGCGGACGTGGGTTCTCATCCACCCTAGGTATGGTGCGCCGCCGTTGTAGTCTATATTGGCAGGGTCCTCCGCATCGACAACCACGACCCAGGGCTCGCCGTCCACCAGAAGACGCCTTTGCTTGGACACAGATTCAAGATGAGGTGCAGCCGAAAGCGATAAAAAGGCTGAGTCGTCAACGACTAGGCAGCAGTCACGGCGTATATCAGATCCCCATCCATCCTCATCTTCCTCGGTTGCCTTACGCCGGCGGTAATCGTCAACCCAAGCGTTGAACGTGGACCGGACGGTGTTGTAGCTGGCACCGTTCAGCGACTCGCGATCTTCCATTACGAGTATGGCTAGCTCATCCATCTGATGGTATTCGGATTCGACAGGCTTGGCATAAGCGCGAAGTGTGGTCAGGGCAGCAGACCAACGGCTCGCGTCAGTGGCTGGATCGGGGTCATAAGCAGTGCGTACTATGATGAAACCCGACTGACTGTCGGCGACATCCTCCATGAGATTGTGGAACTGGGCAGAATTTCTCAGTGCCGATGCCATTTTTACCGTTACAAAAGGTGAAGTCCAACGATAGCTGTTTTAATGTTGGAGAAGAGGGGTTTCCGTTGTGTAGTAAGCGAGGGGGTTGGTGAGAAAAAGGCACTTTTTGCAGTCGGGTTGGTTCTGGGCCAAGTGTTGGATACGGGCAGGCGGTCAACGGCGGGAAGTGGCAGTGGAGCCTAGAGATCCTACCTCCAGGCTGCCTACAGCGATATCTCCATTGCTGCTCTCACTGCTGACTTTTCCCTTCTCTCACTTCTACAATCCAGAATCAGTTTACCAAATACTATTGTAATATTCATCGAGCTACCACCCGTACGGGTATCCCTGTGATACCAACACGAATAGCGTCAGGGTATGAGTTACAACCTCGGCAATTCCTTTAAGGATTTAGCTACAAGGGATTAGTTGCGCTCTCGAAACCCTCCGATTTACATAGAGGATTCAATACCGTGGTCTATTTAATTCTCAAAGTCTGTGTCTAAATAGTTCTTGGCTTAGCTTACTATGCTTGTGAAATCTTCCTCACTCGCATTCGCTTTTTCCTCACAACTCACACAGACCAACTATTCCTTTCCAGCTATTCGCGTCAGCGATGCGGTTTGACTAGCGCTAGTGAGATTATTAATGTGCAATGTTATGGTTATCTTATTGATGAGAGCACCCCTCTGGTTTTTGGCTCATTGGGTTGCGCGAACAACTTTCCAAAGAAGTATAATCAACAAGAGCCGTCGCCGTTTGACAACCTCTACTTTAGACCACCGCTCAACAAGATACTCTGGCCCGTCAGGTATCCAGTTTTACACAGCATAATGACAATATTCGCACATTCCTGTGGTGTCCCCAGTCTTCCAACGGGAATGTTCTTCACGTCGCCAGGCGTGCCTTCAACCCGCTTCTCGTCTGGGATCATGCCCGTGTCGCCAATCATTGCCGGCGCGACATCATTCAGGGTGACACCGTCCTTGGCATGCTTCGACGCGAGATTCTTCATTAAACCCGTCAGACCAGCCTTGCTAGCCGCATAGTGACAGCCGTTGATGCCTCCACCAATAGCAGAGATGGACGATACAAAGACTATGCGGCCCCAGTGTTGGGAGGCCATGTGTGGCATGGCCAACTTGCAGAGAAGAAACGAGGCGCGGAGGTTGATAGAAATAGTAAAGTCAAACTCTTCAAGGGAGATGTTCTCGAGATAGGGGTTGGCTTTGTTGCCGAAGCCTGCTGTCCCGGCGTTGGAGACGAGGATATCAGGGGGTTGGCCATGCTCGGCCTTGATCTGCTCGAAGAGCTCTTCAATACCTTTGACGGAGGACATGTCCACCACGTGGCAAGAAATCTTCACGTCCTCGTTGGCCGTTTTCCTCAGCTCATCTGCGAGTCCCAAGATCTTGTCGGATGTGCGGTCAGATGAACATGTCAGAGCTAGACGGGCGCCGTTGGCGAAAAGCTCTCTGGCGCAAGCGCCCCCGATCCTACAGTCTGTAAGTCGGTCATTCTCTCGAATTCAAGCTTCACTTACCCGCCAGAGGCACCTGTTACCAGAGCCAGTCTGCCCTTGACTTCGTTGTCGACAGGGGCCATGTTGGGAGAGCTTTGGTAGTCCCAGAGAGGATCAAGGAAATTGAGGCCACTCTCTCGCACTCGGTACAAATATTGCGCTACTCTATGAGAAAGACTCGTCAAATACTTATATCTGCGTTAGAAAATGGCCAATCTAAAGCTCTGATGAACAGCTCGATAAAGTTAAAGTTATAAGGCCCTCTTATGGGAAGTTGGGTTGTACCCCGCCATGTCAGGAGTTGCCCCACTGCAGCTCTATTACCCCGCGATCCCCAACGCTGAGAAGGCCACTAAAAGCTCGCTGGCATTAGGCCCGACTTCGGATCAATACCAGCTTGTTACCGAAGGTGATGATAGTAGTCACTGAGCTACGCGGTCGCCAACGGACTCTCTGGAGTTAGTAGATGGGAGTACATAGGGGTTGCTATTATCTGAAACAACCCATCTGTGTACATAAATCCACTAGGCACAAGTGTGGTGGGGTTTCAGTGGCCTTTTTGTACTCTGCCCATATTGGATGAATTACAGAAGTGTCTTGCTTGGGCCAACTTTACCTCCGTGCTCCCCAAGTTAGGTTGGACGAAGCAACCCAAATTTTCTATTGGTAGGGTACTCGTGTACATAATCATAATCACAAATCTTCTATACAGGTAGATGGGGTCACTGGGCTTAGAGTATCTTCACACGCAACCTTGTATTCGCAAGACGTGAAAAGAAGTCGACAATGCTGGCAAAGAGGACAGATAACGGTGATCCCTGTGAGATGGTGCATAGGAGGCGTTAATAGAGCTGCAGTGACTGACCGCTCTGGTGATGGTGTCATTCTCCACGTAACCTTTAGGTAATGTGCAGGGCGTGAAAGCATTGTTTTCTCTAACAGAATCAAGAGGGAAAGCTCGGCGGTGGCCCCTTAATGTGGCGTGGTCTCATTGAATGCCCCACCATGTCGGAACAACTGCCACCAACTCCCGGCGTCAAGCTTATCGCACCAATCGGAAGCTTATCGCACATTCAGCCTTGCAGCTGTGCTGGGAGGGAACGAGTGCGCCACAACTTTTTTTCTTACAGCTGTCCTCTTCGCCTGGACAGGTAACCCACTAGAAGGTACCTTGCCGAGCAAACGACCCAGTCTGGGGAATGGCACCGAATCCAGTAGAGGACACCTTCACGCATCTTTGACGACCCTCCGCTGTCCATATTTGTATTTCTGGGTCACATCTGCCTCGAGGCTTCCCCTTCCTTTTTTCCTTCTTCTGTTTTCGAGTCTTCGCTTTCTACATTCCACGGCACACCTGAGCTTCCCAAGTCTCCTGCCGGGACTTGTTTAACAGTCCGTGTTAGTACCGACCTTGTTGCTGCTCAAAGCAACCTTCAACAGCGCCATTGGGCGCAAACCACACACCATGGCGCAACGAACTTTCTCGCCATTGACGATAGCCCTCGGCTGCGTCTTCTTCTTTTCCACCCACGTCTTTGCCGTCGCCGCTGTCTTGGGTGTTGACCTGGGTACCGAATACATCAAGGCCGCCCTCGTCAAGCCCGGCATCCCTCTCGACATTGTCCTAACCAAGGACTCCCGCCGCAAAGAAATCTCCGCCGTCACCTTCAAGCCTCTCCAGAGCGGCCCCAAGTCTGGATCCTACCCCGAGAGACTCTATGGCTCTGATGCTATCGCTCTCTCCGCCCGCTTCCCCCACGATGTCTACCCCAACCTGAAGACCCTCCTTGGTCTGTCTGTCGACGACCCGATTGTTCAAGAATACGCTGCCCGACACCCCGCGTTGCAAATCGAGAAGAACGAGGCACGAGGAACGGCCGCTTTCAAGAGCAAGGCCTTCACCGAGGACGAGGAGGCATGGCTGGTTGAGGAGCTTCTGGCCATGGAGCTGCAGAGCATTCAGAAGAACGCCGAGTCCGCCGCCGGAGCTGGCACCGCTGTTCGCACCATGGTTCTGACAGTCCCTCCTTACTTCACCATCGAGGAGAAGCGCGCCATCCAGATCGCCGCCGATCTTGCCGGCATCAAGGTTCTTGGCCTCATTGGCGATGGTCTTGCGGTTGGTCTCAACTATGCCACCTCTCGCCAATTCCCCAACATCAACGACGGCGAAAAGCCCGAGTACCACCTGGTCTTTGACATGGGTGCTGGTTCCACTAAGGCCACCGTCATGAAATTCCAGGGCCGCACCGTAAAAGACATTGGCAAGTTCAACAAGACCGTCCAGGAGGTTGCCGTATTGGGCTCTGGCTGGGACAGGACTCTGGGTGGTGACGCTCTCAACTCTCTCATTGTTGACGACATGGTCGCCCAGTTCGTCGAGTCCAAGCCTGCCCAGAAGATCTCTGCCCAGGCCGACAAGGTCAAGGCTCATGGACGTGCCATCGCGAAGCTTACCAAGGAGGCGGAGCGGTTGCGCCACGTTCTCAGCGCCAACCAGCAGAGCAGCGCCAGCTTCGAGGGCCTATACGAAGATGTCAACTTCAAGTATAAGCTCAGCCGCACTGATTTCGAGAAGTTGGCCGAGGCTCACGCCGCCCGAGTTGACGCTGTTATCCAGAACGCCTTGAAGGCGGCTCAGCTTGAGCTCTCTGACCTGACCTCTGTTATTCTCCACGGTGGCGCCTCCCGAACCCCCTTCGTTCAGAAGCAGCTGGAGCAGGTTGTTGGCTCTGCCGACAAAATCCGCAGCAACGTCAACTCGGACGAGGCCGCAGTTTTCGGTGCAGGTTTCCGCGCCGCTGAGTTGAGCCCTAGCTTCCGTGTCAAGGAGATTCGCATTTCTGAGGGCGCCAACTATGCCTCTGGCATGAAGTGGACCAACAACAAGAGCAAGCTCCAGCACCAGAGACTTTGGTCCGCCATTTCTCCCCAAGGTGGTGTGCCCAAGGAGGTCACTTTCAACAACCACGACGACTTCTCCGTCACTTTTTACCAGCAGATTGATACTGCCGAGAAAGACACTAAGATCCTGACTACCAAGAACCTCACTGCTACCGTAACGGAGCTTAAGGAGAAGTATTCCTGCGTTGACAGCGATATTCACTTCAAGGTCGGTGTCAAGCTGAGCGGCGAGAACGGCGAGGTTGAGGTGACCAAGGCCACTGTGGAGTGCGAGGCCGAAGCCCCTGAGAAGGAGGGCTTTGTCGATGGTGTCAAGAATCTCTTTGGCTTCGGCAAGAAGGACCAGAAGCCCCTCGGTGATGATGAAGACGACGAGTCATCGACTGCATTCGAATCTTCCACCTCCACTACGGCATCGACCGAGACGGAGACGACCTCTGCCTCGTCTTCGCCCATCCCCAGCGACGCTGCTGAGGATGACAAGGAACCTGCCAAGAAGAAGGAACTCGTTGTTATTCCTGTCGATTTCACTCTTGAGAAGGCTGGTCTGCCTGAGCTGTCCCGTGAGGAGCTTATCAAGTCCAAGGACCGCCTCGCTGCGTTTGAGTCTTCTGACAAGGCCCGTCGTCTGAGGGAGGAGGCCCTGAACCAGTTGGAGGGATTCACTTACAAGGTCCGCGACCTCCTTGAGAACGAGGCGTTCATCGCGGCGTCCACCACCAAGGAGCGTGCCACTTTGGAGAAGAAGAACAGCGAGGCTAGCGACTGGCTCTATGAGGATGGCGCCGACGCATCCCGTGAAGTCCTCAAGAAGAAGTACAAGGAGCTTCACGACCCCGTCACGAAGATCCAGAAGAGAATCGAGGAGGCCGAGAAGCGCCCTGAGCTGGTTAAGGCTCTCAAGGAAGCCCTCAACTCTACTCAGTCCTTCGTCGGTACCATCAAGAAGCAGATCGATGAGTATGAGGAGTGGCACGCCTCAGCGTCCGCTGAGTCGTCCAGCACTTCTACTGAGACACCCTCGGCAACTCCTTCCAGCGACTTAGACGACCTTGAGGACGACAGTGCCTCTGCTGACAAGGAGCGCAAGATGGAGGATGTCCTGAAGGAGCGCGGCCCCGTGCCGCCCATTTATAAGCGCGAGGATGTCGATACCATCGATGACCTTTATGAGGCTACAGCCAAGTGGCTCAAGGAGATGGAAAAGAAGCAGGACGGTCTTTCCGCAACGGATGACCCCGTTCTTCTCATCAAGGACCTCCAGGCCAAGCGCGACAAGCTCGACAAGGCGGGCATGGACCTCGCCATGAAGGGAGTCAAAGACTTTGAGAAGAAGGCCAAGAAGGCCAGCAAGAGCGCTAGCTCCAAGTCCAAGAAGACCAAGTCTGCCACTACCGCTTCTACTTCGTCGACTGCCTCTGCCTCCTCTGACGAATCGGAGAGGTCCACCACCACTGTCCCGTCCAAGAGTGCAACCGCTAAGCCGGATGCCGCTGGCGGCCGCACCGTCGAGCTTCCCAATGGCGGCAGCTACGTTCAGTTCGGCGGTGACGGCGGAACGCCGAGTGAGGAGGAGATTGAGGAGATTCTGAAGAAGTTCCAGCAGCAGCAGGGCCCGCCCGGGGAGGATGCGCCTGAGCACGATGAGCTCTAGATCTGATGGATCGAGGGGAAAAGATTAGCTTTGAAGTTTTGAGCATACATACCTAGGCGTTTTCAGATGAATGAATTACAAGAAATCAAAACAATCTAGTCCACATGTCATGGAGTGAACGTCATTTTTCCAACCAAACCCCCCTCTTACTTTGAGTTCATCGTGAAACCACTTTCATTGCAGCTCATCCCTCCCGTCAGAGTCTTGGCTGGGTGCTGCACTTTCAGACGCAAAATGACCAAGCCACGGTAACTTGAAGCCTCGAGGAGCAAACGCTTGGAGACATCTGGTGACGCAGATTGTCGCCATCTCTGGAGCCAGGGGTCGACGGTCACCAGTAACGTAACTTCCAAAGTACCGTCCCACGGGGACACCGAGCGGTCGCCGTCCGCCTCACCTTCAGTCCAGCAAATTGGCCGCATGAACCCTCGTCGTCGGCCGGCACGGTATTCAAAAAAAAAAATTTAATTTAAAAAATAATTTAAAAAAATAATTTAAGAAGATGAAGAAGCAGAAGAACGAAGTCTCATTGACGCATTTGCCCCATGATTTGGGCCATCCCACCTTGACCGTGCTACAGCCAACAGCCTCCCGTCGGGACGAAGCATACTCGTCCAACCCATTCCCTCGCCAAGAGTCCATCCATATAGGGGAAGATTGGGCAGACTCCCGGGGCTTCGCAATGTCAGCCCCGTTCGAGGGACCGGCAGAACCCTCGGGCATTGTACCGAAGAAATTCCCCCGCGAAATATCGCGAAGTCGTGCATGCCCCTTTTCCGCGTGGCCTGCCAAGTCACGTCACCATGGTTGTGTGGCGAAAAGAAGCGCCCGGTTTGACCCCCTCTCGCTTTCGGTGTACGGTGTACGGTGAGACCCTCGTGATTGAGATTCATTTCAACCCGTTCGCCCCCAGCCTTCATCCTTCTCCTTCTCGTACCCTCCCCATGACCAACGGCTCGACAAGCTCGGCCTTTCGGATTGCTTCCACCTAAGGCGAAAACGCGGGTATCTGCAGCGGAACGAGATGCCCGCCAGATCCGCGGAGTGGCACAGGTGTGTGTTCAGGGACAACAAAGAAACAAACACTACACTTGCGATATCGCCAACATGTTCCTGTGCGAAACAAACATTGCTTGACGACAAAGTCGTCATTATCGTCTCCTGATCCAGTCTGGGAACGACGGACATGAGAAGCAGACAATGAAGAGGACGCTGGATGAATAGCATAAATAGAGCGAGGCTTGCCCGGTATTGGAAGCCAGTAGACCGGCAGCAGCATCTCCATTCAGATCAAGCCTCAAACACATCTCCATTGAATCTTCAGATGACCACCAAGATGATTTCGTCCATCCTCCTCCCGCTGCTCTGGTCGGCGACCATGGCACACGCCATCCCAACTGTCCCTCAGCAACCCGAATCCGTGCCGCTGCCGGGCCCGTCCCTCACGATACCCGTCCGCGCAAACCCTGACCACGTCCCGGATGGCCCGGCCGCCCTCGTGGCTGCCTACGCAAAGTGGAACATGCCTGTGCCGGAGCTGCTCGCAAACCACATGCTGACCCGCCGTGCCGGGTACTCATGCAAGTTGACACTCTTCCTTCTCATTATCTTCTTGCTTGCTGTGGTGTTGAGTAAAAAAGAAAAGGCTAATAGTAATGCACATGCCCAGCCGCCGTCGTAGCCGCCAAAACCACAAACAGCGACAGCTACTGGCTAACCGATATTTTCGTCGGGGGCCCGGATGCCCAGAAGATACCGGTCATGATTGACACCGCATCCCCGGACTTGTACGTCTTTACTCCCTTTCCTGCTTTACTCGGCAAGCTGTTCCTGGAGGCCTTACTAACACGAGGGGCAGCTGGTTGATGTCCACCGATACCGTATTCGGCAACGCTGCAGTGAACGGTCAACCGGTGCTGTATGACCCTTCAAAGTCGGACTCGAGTCAAGAAGTTGCGGGCGCTACTTGGAAATCGATGTACTGTTCGTCACCACTCCCTTACCCCTCCCCTCCCCTTCCTTTCCTTCAGAATTGCTTGAGAGAAGAGACGACTTACCAAGCCGTGGCAGATGACGGTAGCGAGAACTCCGGAAAGGTGTACCTCGACACGGTGCGCATTGGTCTCCTGACGGACAACAACCGCTTCAGCATCTCGAATGCAACGATTCAGTCGGTTGTCACTGTCAGCAACCGCTTCGCCAGCGACCCCAAGTTGAGCGGTGTCTTGGGCCTAGCCAAAAGCCGCCCGTCGCAGGTCCAGCCTCACATGCCGGCGATGATGGACCGGCTCAGGCCCGAGCTGCACTACGAATGGATCGGTATCGACCTGCGGTCCAACTCGGACAAGGGATACTTCTCGTTCGGCTATGCAATGGGCAGTGCTACCGTGAACGAGGCGCCCATTGCCGACGACGAGCACTGGAGCTTCCAGTTGGCCGGGCTGCGTATGAGCTCCATGAGCGACAAAGTGTGGTACCGCCTCAACACTCGTGTCGTTGCGACCATTGACACGGGTAGCAGCTTGTTGCTGCTTCCTTCCAAACTGGTCGCCAAGTACTACTCAGAGATCCCCGAATCGGCGCACGACCCGGCGCTGCAGGCATACGTCTTCCCATGCTCTGTAGCGTCCGGAATTCCCGACTTTACGTTCCAAACGGCAGGCGGGTACGTTGGAAACATCCCCAAGGAATTCATCAACTTCGGCCCCGTGCCCCGAAACTCGGAAAAATGCTTTGGTGGAATCCAGGCAAGCGCATCCGGGGACCGTGCAATCTTCGGCGGGGTGGCGCTCAAGAATATGTATGTCCAGCTGAACTATGGCGAACAAGGGAGCTACGTCAGTTTCGGCAACAAAGGCTCCCTCGATGTGTGCTCAACGACGTCCGCCTGTGATAAATGAGAGAAGTGTCAGAGCTTTGGTGTAAGCTAGATGACGGGAAATATGTAGCCGCGTCGCCGTTGGAATGTTGATTGTTTCAAGAGAATTCACAATCCTGCAGCTATCAGACCCCCCTTTAGAGACCACGTCGAGCCTCAATAAAGAGCATTCCACCCGCGCTGGAATGATGTATCAATCTCTAATTCAACGTGTCTGGGAGAGTGCTGTTACCCAAGTTCTTCGCAACAGACTATTGCACGCCGTGAACCCTGAAACGTTGCCCCACTTGACGCTGGTATAACTTGGACACGCCTGAACAGCGCTTGTGCATTCCAGTAGCTCAAAATGAATCAGAGATGAATTTCCACTCCTCCCTTTGGTATATACAGAATTGGCCCTATTCTCTCCAAGACATCAATGGCCGGAGGGCGTCAGTCCGGCGCGGACGATCCACTCAGGCATGCTATAACTCCCCTAACACGGTGAAAGATGCGCCACCCTCTTGAGGAAGCACAAGAAGAAAAACCGACTGCAAAAGATGTCGTGCTGTGATCAGGAAATTCATGCCTCTGAATGCCCAGAAAAGCAACTCTGCGGCGGGTATAGCGAGCGACGTCCCGTCACGTAATGTGATCCTCGGCATGAGCTTATGCCATGAGCAACCAAACCATCCAACAGAGGCTCTGACCAGGGTAAAGAGTACCAGGAATCCAATATAGCTGTCATGGAATGTTGAGGCCGTGAAATTGCAGAGTGCGGGTATATGCGGAATTGAGCTCGAGCAGGTGTAAAGAGTCCTGTATCGCAGTCTAAGTAGGGATATCTACCCTCATGCCTGATCGCGGTCGCCGTCTGACAGAACAGAAACGAGCAAGAGTCAGCATTTCCGTGGCCTCAAAAACAAATGACTGTCATGGCTTGCTTGGTGTGGGCGGTCATGCTGGAGAGAAGGGGATTCAGGCAGGGCGTGTGGTATTGTGGGTATTGTGCAGATTGGAAGAAGCAAACGCAGCGTTTCAGTATCGGGGTGGGTGGTCGTCAAGGTCATCCTTGCCGACGAACTCGTATTCACCTTCGCTGGCAGTAGGCGTGGGCGGCATGTTCGCCGATGACGGGGCATGAGGCTGGTTCTGGCGCGCCGTACCTGGTCGTGACCTGGCCTTCTCCTGGGCTTCCTTTGACATGGCGGGTGCCGCAGCTCCTGCAGCGGCAGGCTGGTTGGCTGATGTCTGCTTGTTGCCCTTCAGGCGTTCCTCCATTTCGCGGATGCGACGCTCGAGGGCCTCGAGCTCGCTTGTCTGGCTCTGAACGTGTTGCTTTCTGTGCAGGGCAGTTGTCAATTACTTGATTCAAGGGCATTGAGCGAGAGAATGCACTGAGAAGCTGTGGCGACAAGGCTGCTTGCACAATGTGGGGGTTTACATACCGTTGGTCAAGCTTTTCGTCAAGGTCGGTGACGTTGTCGTCAAGGCGGAAGATATCTGCAAGCTCTTGGGAGAAGGAGCGGGCGATAGTGCTGCGCGATTGCAGTCAGTATGGCAGCTCGGGTATGCGTGTTTGTGTTAGACTGGGGCGAGAACTGGGTACGCACGATTGCGGACGGCGGCCATTGGGCTGCCAGTCGCGGTCGAGGTCAGCGTCGGTCATGTTGTGCGCCATTTCGTCGGTTGTCGTTATGTCTGTCGGAGAGGTAGAGAGGGGACTGGAGAGTTGCAAATGGGAGGAAGGACGGCACGTAAATCAAGGATTGGAGACGGTTGAGTTCGGGTCGACGAAAAGGGTTGATGATCGGCAACTAGTAATTGACTGACAGTATCGACAGGGTTGTACTCCGAGCACGGGGTAGCAACGTGTGGTGGGCGAGGTAGGCGGTGACGCGGGAGCAAAGTGGAAGACAGCGAAGAAGAATGATGCTTTGTCGCAATGAGACCGAGTACGGCGGAAGGAGGGGGTATATCTTTATTGCGCCGGAGAGGATGAAGGCGGGCGAGTATTTGTTTCGTCTGCAAGTCGCAGGGGAAAAGGGGATTGTTGGTGGGAGAGGTGGAGGTGGGAAGGCGGAAGACAAGGAAGACAAGGAAGACGGGGGCAGCAGCAATGGAGGGATGGGATGCGGGATGACTTGGACTTTGTATCTGGACAGGGTATCCGTAAAGTGAGGGCAGAGGCAGAGGTGGTCGACCGGGCCTAGACAGTGAGATCAAGACAGTGCAAGTGGGAATAAAGGACGGATGAGCAGAGAGTAAGACAGGGCTGGTACGGTGCCTGACATCAGGTACAGTTGGTGCGCATCACTCGGTAAGGCAAGGTAGTTTAGCTGGAGATCACAGGCCGGGAAGGGCAAAGGGCCAGGTACGGGCACAGTAAGGAGGGGTGACGTCTGGAGACGGTGTACCCGACGACGGATGGCCGATGCGATGGATGGATGGTCGGACGGAGGAGCCCCTCGTGTCCTCTCACATCATTTCTCACCACCGCACCTCATCTTTCAGTTGGACCTGCTGCGAGCAAGGCAAGGCAAGGCAGGCAGTTTGCGATTAGCAACACCGCCTTACGCCGGCAAGGCAAGGTACGCGAGGCAAGGTACGTATTGGCTGGTCCGCATATGAGATACAGGAAGTCATGTCCCTTGGGTCCGATGGTGGAGCGTGCAATTACCAGGTTGCCATCTGTAATCAGCTGCAAAAGGAAAGGCCTCGAGGCCCAGTCTATTGGGCGCAGAGAAGTGTTCATGCGACCTGACCGGGACAGGCGATCCAAATCTAAAAAGGCACCGCAGGTGGCCCGCATGGAAATGCATAAATTACCCTCCTGACACCTCCAGCAAAAAGGGACAGGGCGGGAGCCAAAGCATGAAATGGAGGGGAACATGTTTGAGACCATGTAGCAGCCTCGTCAACGGCTGAACTCTTGCGACCACTGGCCCTTGAATAAGGTACGCAGGACTGCGATCTAATGCTGTTGGCCGACAGACACTTGTGGCGTTGCAAGAAGCGCTACAGCAGTTGCCACATGGGGAGATGATGGATATCTTCCGATGGCAATGGGGGTGTGCGTGGAAGGGAGCCATGCATCTGCATCTGCACCTGCATCCCATCCTGCATCTATCTGTATTATATTGGTAGTATCCGTATCCGTACCTGTATCTGTATCCACCACTAATAGGCAGATTTGACCTGACGGCATCATGTGGCAGGCAGCTTCTCTTTCATGTGAATGAATCTCTCGAGGACCCTGGAAATCCTACCAAAAGCGTCCCTTACTATAGCCTGTTGAGGCAAGGTCGGATATGCTCCTCCTCCAAGACGCGGCGCCCTCGAGGCATTAGTGCGCGACCTCTGCTCCTCCACTCTCCACCAACACACCTGGCTTTTTTTGTCTCTTCGTCCCATCCATCTCACCAACACGCACCTTACCTTAAACATGACTTACTCCCCACCCCTCGTAGCTTTCCATCATGCCGGCAAATTACGCTTTCTTCAACCGCATTTCCACCCGAAACGAACCAAGTGACCCAGCTCGTCCTGTTCGTTTCTCGAGGCGGCCTTCGAATATCCCATCCGGCCAGTCAGCTGTGAGACTGGTTGGCACTGGCAGCTGGCCCGCCGGGTTCTCAGACTGTCATTCGCCGGCCACCACATGACGTTCACGACTGGCTCGCAGCCGCATCATGTGCCGTTCCTTTGTTCAAACGACACACTGAAATCCACTTGACCAACTTACACAACCCCGACAGCCACTGACCCTTCATCCCCAAACTCGTTCGCTCGCCCTTATCCCTCCGTTCCTCGAAGACTCGGCATATGCAAATTCCGTCCGCGCCCTACGAGTCCGTATTTCTCATCATTTCTCATCTCTGTCGACCCCTCCAAGAGTCAAGTCCTTGTCGGAGAAAAAAGGGGCACTTCGCGACGCTGCCAATTTCGACATGACATCAAATTTCGGACCGCCCTAATCAATTTGACTTCCTGGTCAAACACCCCCAAACTTGATCAAAGCGCCTGGGAAGTCCCGCCGAAGCGCCCAGCCGCCAATCACTTCTTTAATCTCGCCAACTAGAACCGCTTCCGAGCCCTTCCTCTGGCTTCGTCCAACATTTTGGGCGCCGGGGCTTAGGCCCCGGAACGGAGGAACCTCGCAAACTGTATCTCCGCACCCGGCCTTTGCTCAACCGAAATCGAACCTCTCGCTGCCTTTTCTTTGAGCACGAAATGAAGAAATCGCATCATGACATTCCAGTTGCAACATAAAGAGAAGCCGGCGATGACGCAAGTGCCCATTGTTTCGCTGCCGACGTCTCCGGGAACGACTAACGCGAGTAATTCACCAAGCGAGTGACAGATTAACACGTGCCTCCACTCCCTTTGCACAAAATATTATTACATTGCCAGCACCGAAATATATTCGCAGGGAGGACGGCAGGTATACATCATAGGAGGTGTCATCTCCGCCATCCGCAATCATGACTCCAGCAGCCTTTCGACGATAGAGAATGGCAATTAACAGAAGCCAACAACCCTCTGGCATTGTTAATTCTGACGAGAACGCTACCAGTCAGAGATGATTATACAAAGTTAATGCTCAGATGCTTCGTGCAATATCATGTCTTTTCTCGCCCCTGCAACCGGTCCTCAGCTGGAAACCAGCCGTTCATCCAGGACCTTCTGGGTTTGTCGCCTGCCAAGAGCCGGGGTAAGCCGTTATTCTCTTTGCCAACCGCGCATCATGTCTAGTGAGGTAAAGGTTGTTCCGTGCGTCGTAGCCCTGTGTCTTCCGATGTCATTGGTCTTCAGATGGAGAGTTATGGCCCGTGTGTTGCTGTGTTGCCGCGGGGTTGGTATCAAAAGAGGCCAGCCTGACTGAAATGTGATCAACTAATAGAATCGTTCCCTCTACGAGCGAAAAACAGTCCCGGCGATGACACCACGGGGCCATGTGAAAATCTTGGCCAACTTCTTCATTACCAACCGAGCTTCGTCGTCGCATCGATGACCCCGCGTGGCCAACATAGAGCAACAGTAATGGGCAAGCCCGCGCATAACCAATTGAATCGAAGGCTTCATATGATGACGTTCACAACAGCGGCTGAAACGCTGAGTTGTAGGGCAGGCATGCACTTGGACAAGATTCTTTGGGGCCGGCATCATTGGGGTGTCTGGACGTGATCATGGTCTATTTGACGACGCAGCAGATGTACGATCAACTCCGTTCCATTTGCGATGCTAAGCAAATCCGATCCCTAAGGCCCAAGGTATGATGCTTCATCGAGCATCTATAAAGCCTCCTGACTAGGCAGATATGACCAATCCGTCCCTTGTTCCCCGTTGCTTTTTGTCGTCACGCGTACCACGTTCATGGTTGAGCGGGTTTAGTCAGTACCACCGACAGCGCGGGCTGGGGGGGAATCTGTTAGTTGACTTGTTTTTGGTGCGTCGACTTGCGTCGAAGGGTCTCGTCACGACGTACTGTAGATCTTCATCTTGCTGTGCTGCACCACGGGCTTGATGATGCCCTTCTCCTCGAGGTCGGACAGGCATCTCCGGGCGAGGGAGCCGTTGATCTTGAGACGGTCGACCAGGACGGCAACGGTCACCAGGCGGTAGGACTGGACATCCTTGTAGAGCTTGTCGGAGGTGGCCTTGTCGAGGATGACGGCGTGCTGGGCCTTGTCCTTGACCTTTCCCTTGGACCTAGTGATGGGTGAGTCGACTGATGGTGGAAGGTAGAGGGGCAATGCGTCCGAGGCACAAAATCGTTCGGGAATTTCGATAAATGTCTCGCGCAATCATACGTACCACTGTCACGGAAGTCAGCGATTATTTCAAAGACACACAACACATGGGGACTCAGTTGCGACGAACCTTCTTCTTTTGCTTCTTAGCTCCTGCAGCTGGCGCCTTTACTCAACAGTCAGTACGATTATTCGCCAAGTCGCATTTTCGCGCTCGTAGGGCCTCTCGCGTACCATTTTGTCTGATGTGTGATGTCGTCGGTCGAATACAACAGGCACCTAGGTCGTCGGGAGTAGGAATTTCAATTGTATGAGGTTGCTGAAAGAGGTGCCACCCACTTTGACCCCCTCCAGCCGAAGTTTCGCCCAGGGCAGAGGAACCCTAACATTTCGCCCGCCGGCGGGGTACGTATCTGCGTTTTACGAGCCCTGATTGGCCCGAGCACTTCCCACCACTGCAGAAAAAAATTCCCCCAGCGCCCGGGTACGGCAAAGCCCTGGTGCTCCTCTCACGAGAAAGCGAGCGAGTAGGAAAATCGAAACCCACTCTGCGCGTACTTTCGCACTTGGACAACTTCAACCCACGACCACACATTTTCCCACCCAAGCTTCTCGACTTCCTTTCCTTTCCAAGGTCTACTAACCCCCAAAGGTCGAGCGAAAATGTCTGACGGCGGCGATATCGAGGTCGAGAACGTGGGCACCTACGACGTCCTCCCCAAGGACGTCGTCAAGGAGGTCGGCAACGTCAAGCTCTTCAACAAGTGGGATTACGATGTTGAGGTCCGGGATATCTCTCTGACGTGAGTCCCTCTCTCCCCAAGACGAATTTCGCAACGCACACGATCGAAAAACACCAAGACACGTATTGGAAGGAACATGAAGGAAAAACAAAGGCTAATTGGGAATCGAATCGAATAGTGACTACATCTCCCTCCGCAACCCCGTCTATGTCACCCACTCCGCTGGCCGCTATGCCGTCAAGCGCTTCCGCAAGGCCAACTGCCCCATCATTGAGCGTCTCACCAACTCGCTCATGATGCACGGCCGCAACAACGGAAAGAAGCTCATGGCTGTCCGCATTGTTGCCCACGCCTTCGAGATCGTACGTCACCCGCAGCCCTGAGCCTTCCATCCATCAGCAGTTTGGACTCTGAGGAACACGAGACTTTGGCAAAGGGACAGCAAGGACTAACATGAACACACCACAGATCCACCTGATGACCGACCAGAACCCCATCCAGATCGCCGTCGACGCCATCGTCAACTGCGGTCCCCGCGAAGACTCTACCCGTATCGGTTCCGCCGGTACCGTCCGTCGCCAGGCCGTCGATGTCTCCCCCCTTCGCCGCGTCAACCAGGCCATCTCCCTCCTCACCACCGGTGCCCGCGAGGCCTCTTTCCGCAACGTCAAGTCCATTGCTGAGTGCTTGGCTGAGGAGCTGATCAACGCCGCCAAGGGCAGCAGCAACTCGTACGCCATCAAGAAGAAGGACGAGTTGGAGCGTGTTGCCAAGTCCAACCGGTAAAGGGTTTCGCCTACTCTCTATGTGGCTACTTGCTGGGATTTGGTGTGCTGGGGTGTGGAAACTTCAACACGCTTTGGAGATTGCCTGTTGAAGAAATGGGTTTCTCTAAAAACGTAAAACTGCTTTTGGGGACAAATCAACGGAGGCGTGGTATTACATAACAGGGCAATCAACGTCTTTTTCACAACAACAAAAAGCGTGTTGCGCTGACCTTTGCATTTGCGCGTTCGGGAATGGGGAACGCGGCTACGGCATCTTGTCTCTTACGGCTTTAGGTGGTTTTCCAATACAAGCCAAGCTCGTCAGAGCAAATGATCAAACCCGCGTTTCCCATGTGCCTGGTGTGATTGGGCCACGATACCCTTCCCATGAACCGTAACCATGGGGCTGGCCTACGTGCTATGTGAGATGACAGAAGACATGACCCTGGACAAATAGAATCGGCATCACCTCAACGTCTCCCGTATCACCGTGAGCTGGCTTCATGTCAGAGAAATCCATGTTGTGTGCCAGCGGGGAGTATCTCACAGTCCAACACGGTCAATTCCACTACTGATGAATGTCTATTATCTTGCCAAGGCTAGTGAAGGGAGTAGTAGTATTAAGGACCATGGTCCATTGGGCAATAAGCTATTATGAGGAATCGTAAGTCGTGAAGATCCCTGGTTCGATCATCAGAGCCACAGCGTAACCACCACGAGGAAAGGCATCTCATCTCGCCCTCCTTTTTTCTCCTTCTGGCAACATCTCTCCCAGCAAAGCCCACCGCCCATCCTAAAGGACAGGCGTCTCCTCTCCAACTTCCAACCGCAAAAACATGCCCCTGTGCTCGATTCCCTCCTCCCACCAAGCCCCCATATCCTCGTCAACCTTGAACCCAAACTTCTCCCATGCGCCCACTACCGCCTTCTGCGCGTGCACGCACACAAGTCCCTTCCACTTGGGCACCTCCTCGGCACTCGCCGCACCGATCTGCTCGAGCCCCATCTCCTTGATGCTGGGGTCGAAATAGCTTGGGTGCGCCTTGAGCCACGCCAGCACCGTCGTGACCAGCAGCCTCGCGATCCGGTGGCCCCTAAACTCCTTGACCACGGCCAGCCGGCCCAGCTTGACGTACGGCTCCTTGCCGTCGTGCAACCTTGTCGCGCGGTCCAGCGCAAAAACCTTGGTCGCAGAGAGCCGTCTCTCCTCGCCCACATGCTCCGCCGCGGTCTTCGCCTCCTCGCTCGGGTTCGTCGACTTTTCTGCGGCTACCGAGCCCGCTTCGGGCGACTTGCCCGCCTCCCCGCCCGCGTCCTCCTTAAGCACCCCGTCCCAATACACGCCCCCGTTCTTGGGGTGCGGGGCGTGGGGGAACGGCACGAGGCGGATGGTGCCGATGGGTGTGCTGCGGGTGCTGCTGCGGCGGGGCTTGACGATGTTCCCCGCGTCGTCGACAACCTCCTGCTCGACGACCTTGTTGACGGAGGCGTATGAGATCCAGTGGCACGAGCGACTGTCGTCAGCGTCGAACTCGTTCTCGGCAGGTACATTTTGCTCCTTGACGAAGACGGCCTCGCGCACCTCCATGGCATCGCAGAACTCCTTGGGAATTGCCGACGGCTGTTCATCGTGCGGCACCCTGCGGATGTAGGCGTCGAGCCGGGTCGGCTCGAGGAGGGACACGAAAGGTGTTCCCATTTTGAAAGTGGAATGATAGGTTGGCTATAATGCGACTTTGGGAGGAGGTAGGGATGCGGTGAAGGGTTTCGGAGGGGTTTTTTTAGGGTAAAAGAAGCGGGTTTCTTCGGAAATTTATTTTCCTGAATTGACGTAAAGAGCGGTTAGAAAGGCAAAGGTGTGTTTGGAATTCCAAGCAGCATAAGATTGGAGGGTCGACAGGTCATTAATATCGAGTTTGCTGCAACCAAGCAGTCTCATCTCAATGCAAGGAAGCTATGATAGGTACTAAGGGTACGTGCTCTCTGAGGCATGGCACGTCGTTGGCAAACACTCGAAGAGAAAAATGGGGAGAAGCACCGCCACCCACTTCGGCCCTGGTCGTCATATCGCAGGACTTCCGTCACCTGGAACATCCTCCTTCACACCACTCAGACCCACGACGCATCCAGGTGCTCAAAGAAAGACTTTGGATCGCGGCAAAAATGCGCCCAGCCGCCGCAACAGCGGTATGCGCGGGCACTGACCTCCCCTGTTTTGCTGCAACAGAGAGCGCCCGTCGCAAAAATGACGTTTTGTTGGCGCACCTCCCCGGTTCCCCGGGTGGCGTATCAACCCACCGATCCAGCGTATGTGGGCACCCTTGGGGCCGAGCTCCGGGGTTGGTCATTCGCGAGCCTTTCACCTTTCAACATCCTGCATCGTTTCCAGGGTCCTCATTTCACGTGTCCTCCCGTCTCATGCTGCGATTCCCGGATTCTATTGGACAAGGCATCAAGATCGGCAATGCGTGATCCCAAGGGCCTCAATGCGTGAAGCTGGGTTTGGACACTAGTCCTACCATCGTTGCAAAACTGTGCTGGGGGGGGGGGGGCCGTCTACATTATCCAAGATAAGGTAAAGCAACAAATGGCACGCATAGAAAGCAGGCTGTCCTTTAGGTTTCTGAGGTATACCTGGCTTAATTACAAGCTTGTTCCTTTGTTGCCTTATGTATTCGTAGACGCAACACCGAAACAGATCGAGGCCCTCCTCCAACAATGTCGCCAGCAATCCTCTTGCCCTCATCCATTGTCCTCTTAGTAGCTAGCAATACAACAAAACCGTATTCCGCAGGGTTCATGTTGCCAACCGCCACGGAGAGAAATCCGAAGAAGGCGATTCCACCTCCGCGTTAAGGAAGGCTTTTGGTGCATCACAACAACAGACGAATTGGCACGTGGCCGTACAGTACTGTACTCTCCTGTGGTTAAGGAGATCGGGAGCAAAAATCCGGGATGCAATCTTCAAGATCAACCCGGCGGGTTTTGATTCCCGGCTTTTGGTAACATTCTAGTTCGCTAGGAATGGCCGAAATCGCATGCGAGTCACATCACTGAGTCTGGACACAGAATTCGACTTACATGCAATCTCGACACTGTAGCGAACATGAATTCCAAAGGCTGGTACTAGCGGTTTCCACAATTTTGAGGGGGCCAATATAAAACAACATCTTCTACTTCCAGGGAACAGCAAGTAAAGCTCGACAAAAGATGCATCAATCGTTGAGAAAACCCCCCGATATATTACAGAGGACCGACGACCGACAATAGTCGAAAAGGTGGTTCAAGTGTGCTATCAACCTCGAAAGAAGGCATAACGTTCAGCATCCGTCTCCCGAGTAGATGAAGTCAAAGCTTTTTATAACGCTGTATCGTACTGAGCACAGGTAGGGCGGTTGTTCGTGGCGGTTGGAAGATCGTTGCTTGTCTATTATAGACCCTTAGCCAGAGCGGAGGCCAAGTCGATCACGCGCCACTTTGTCGGGGTCTGTTGGCTCAGTACGCCGCATCGCGTAGGCTTTAGATGACACACTAAGGATTCATTGCGGGGAGCAGGCAGGGACCTAAGCAAGAGGCTCTGGCAGTAGCCCGGGTTCTGAACAACTCTTGGTTGAGCTGTTCGAAATTCTGGGCTGTCTCATGCCCTACGAGAAAGCTGCCTAGACTTGGATTGAGCCTAGCCCCCCACCTTGCACATCCTCGGGGCGTTCGCCTGCAGCTTCTCAAAGCCAGCCAGTTACCAGACTTGCTTTTGGTAAGACCTGCAACTTTAACTACCTAAGCAGAGATATTTTGCATAATGTACCGAGGGGTCATAGAACCCCTCTCCAGATGCCAGGCCAGTCGCCACCCTACGCACAAGAGAATTCAATGCCAAGGCGGTTTGCCTAGTCCGAGGGAGGAAGAGCATAGTGAGTAGTTCGAAAGGACACCCTGTTCCCGTGTCTGTATTGGTCTTTCTCAAATATAAAACAAAGTCCTAAGGGTAACGTTTGTTTGTAGACGTCCAAACCCGAAAACTCCTCGCCGGCAAGCAATCGCAGTTGGCTATTTTCCTAGGCCCCAAGCAAGCTCTTCTTGTCTAGTCTCGTCTTTCTCGGTATGCAGTCGTTTATGCGACGACCTCGACGCTCTGCTCGACGCCGTCAGCGCTGCCAGAGTTGACCTTCTTGCCAGTCTTGGAGATGGTCTGGAGGACCTTCTCGTAAGGCAGGCTCTCCTCAGCGACGACGGTGGCGGTCTGGCTCTCGAGGGAGACCTCGTAGGACTTGACGCCTGTACAGATGACGGGTTAGCCATCGCTCTCTCTGTAATATGCAGGTTTTTGGGGCAGCGTGGCCATCGCTTCCACTTGGTCACCGCCTTTTGCAAACCGGTGGGAGCCCACCGGTTAGGTTCGTGGCGGAGACCAACAAGGTTGGACAGATTGCGCTGTACGATCAGGACATACCATCCAGCTTCTTGAGGACGCGGTCAACGGCGCCGGAGCAGCCGCCGCAGCTCATGCTGACGTTGAACTTGTAGGTGTGCTCGGCCATTTTGGAGACGTGTGTGTGGTTGAAGGTACGAAGTGTTTTGGTTTGTAGATGGGAGAGTTTGCGGTATGGCGTTTTTGGCGGGGTAGAGTAATAAAGGAGGGGCAGCTCTTTCCGGGGTCCCGCTCAATGTCTTTATGTGGTTGTCGATGAATGGTCTTTCTGGTGCAATCGGGGATTGCGAAATCACTGGGTATTATAGCAAGTAGCAAAGGGGTATCTAAGTCGATGGAAGCGGTCGGAATTCGTAGTCCGGGTGAGACGGACTGTGTTGATTATATATCTGTTCCAACAAAGCGCATTATTAATTCCCATGGAATTGCAGCGCTCCAGCCGTGAATGGCGCAAGAGCAACCACTAACCAAACCCCCGTTCAGCTAGCGCCTAATCGGCCGCCATCCCCCGAAGTCTCGTTTCTGAAACTTGCTCACCTCAACCTCCCCC
Organism: Colletotrichum jinshuiense; assembly: GCF_051148585.1. Classification (NCBI taxonomy): domain Eukaryota; kingdom Fungi; phylum Ascomycota; class Sordariomycetes; order Glomerellales; family Glomerellaceae; genus Colletotrichum; species Colletotrichum jinshuiense. The sequence continues at coordinate 1,082,430 of NC_139309.1, read as the reverse complement.
CCGAAGCCCCCTGAAACAGACCCATTCCCGCCGTACTGAGCGAGCGAATTTCATTTCGTGGTGTCTGTCGCTGCCGCAATCTTCACACTTGCATTGTCCCGGAAACTAGCTCCAGATCGACGGTGCTTCTTGCAGCAGATTTCAAGCTTCAAATGTGTTTCCAAGGGGGCCAGTGATTCTCCGCCATGTCGTCCATGGATGCTGTGTGCGGTCGAACCCGCCAGCTAATGCCTCCATACAAGGACAGGGGTCCGTGTGCAGGTGAACAATCAGATGTTGCACTGCACAACACGGGCAACATTTGACGAGTAGACCTCAAATTGAGCTTCGGTGTAAGACTTGTCTATGTTTGGATATTTTATGTCGTGGGGGCGGTCTTTTCCCAAAGCAACTATGTGGTTTTTTCTTGAAAAAGACAACTACTCATCGCGTCTGGTCGTCGTCTGACTGCGGTCGTGCCTCGTCTTCGCCAATGTCCTCATCACCGTCGACGTCGACCCCCTCCTCGTTGCCCTCGCCAGCTGACTCTACGGGCCAACCCCCCGGGATCATAGACGCCAGTAAATCGGCAAGTCGCTGCACTACGCCGGCCGAAGGAGGTTGGCGCCCATCGCCCTCTTCGGCGAGTTCGTCATCCTCACCATCCGTAAAAGCGCCTTCCCACGCATCGCCAAAATCAGTCCTTTCATCTTCATCCTCCTCCGGGAACGCGCCCATCATGCCGGCTCCCAACGCTCCGGCGCCGGCGCCTGCAGCGGCCCCAGCCCCAGCGCCCCGTGCCGCAGCTCTCTGCTGTTGTCTCCGGAGCATGTTGATGAGCGCCCGTTCCTGGGCTAGCATTCCCTCTTCGCCATGTCCACTGTTTTGCCGCCAGGGCATCTGTACTCCCTGGCTCGTGAAGATATTCTCCTCCTTCGGCGGCGGCAGTGGATCGAAGGCGTAGTTTGGTTCCTGTGCAAGTATCGCCCTCGAAATACCACTCAAGAGGCTCGGGGTATCTTCCAACCAGGTCCATCTAGCTGTCCGCGTGTCTGCCGGTTGGTCGTGCGGGAGACTCTTGGTGGGCTTCTGCGCGATCTTGACCGCCTCCTTAAGTAGGTCAATCGCCTGCGTATTGTTCCACAGATCCTTGGCTTGGTGGATATAAAGGTTCGTCCAGAACTCGCGCTCATTAGTATCGGGCCGCACACCCCACAATGGAGGCGGCGCTTCCAAGTTGAGCGCCTGGAATAGGGCGCAGTAGAGCCACGGCAGCCGTTCCATGCCGGCTACGGCCGCAATCTTCGCTCCTTCGGTATCACCTATTTGGAGCTTTGCAAGAACTAGCGTCTGCTTGAGATAAACATCGTCCGTCTCATCCGCCACGAACTCCGGAGTGTTGAAAAAGTCGACAAGCCATTGTGCTTGGCGTGCCCGAATCGCCAGTGCGTGGATGAAGTACTTCATGCCGTAAGGGTCGTTCGGGTCCAGACTGTAAAGAAGCTTGGCCCACTCCAGGGCCGTCCTGTGCGTTCCTTTGCGAATCAAGCTCTTGAGATAAGTATATCCAGCCAGCCAGAGCTCGCGGTTCTCTGGGCGCCGGAAGTCTAGCCGCGCCTTGCCCTGCTCCAGTTTCTGCCTGAAAGCAGAAGTCGTGGCCCGACCAAAAGTGAACAACGCTCGCTCACACAGGTCCGCAGCCAGTGCCTGGTTCTGGTCTTGCACAGCCACCTTACTCACCTGAAGCAAGGTTGAGATGTGGTAGGGGTACCGCATCAGAAGCTGAACCATCTGCATCGGATCGCCAAGCTGGACGCAGCTGAAGAACATGACCTGGACGTTGTCGTAGGCCTGCTCATGGACGAAGGCAAACTCAGTAAGGCCATCCGAAGCCTTCTTGATCTCCTTCATGACTAATCCCATAGCAGTGGCACGTGGCCAAGTGTCCTTCCCTTGAACGAAGACATTGCGTCGCAGTGACACTTCAGGAAGCTTTTTACGCGGATCCCCTCGAAGTGCCGTCTCGAGGTCCACCTGCTGATTCGGACCTCTTTGCGCCCGGCGCGCTGCCTCTAACTCGGTCCGCTCCTCCTCTTGCGCAGCTTGAATAGCTTCCTTTCCGAAAAGAGCCCGCATCTCGTTGATTGCTCTGAGATATTGAGTGTTTATTTGCAAGAGCTCATCGACGTCACGGCTTCGCTGCGCCAGGTTGTCGCTGGCGGTCGAGTTGGCGTTACGCGCAATGCTAAGCTCCTGAAGTGCGCGGTCGATCTCGTCCTCCTCATCTTTGTCTGACTTTGCGGGTACATTCTTTTCCTGCTCCGCAGCCTTCTTGGCCTTCTTCTTCTTCTTCTTGTTCTTCTTCTTTGCAGGCTGCGGCACTACCTCGGGCTGAGGTTCCGGCTGGGCTTCTTCCTGTGGAATGTCGGATCCCTCGTCATCTTCGTCGTCGTCTTCGTCGCCGCCTCCTAGTGCCGCAAATAAGCTCTGTCGGGGTTTGGCTGGCGCGGGCTCGGGCTCTTCATCGCTGGATTCGTCGACGGCAGACTGGGCTTCTTGAAGCAGCTCCAGCTCTCTCTGCTTTTGAAGCTTGCGGAGCTGACGGCTCGACATGTTGAAGGGTGTGTTGGTTCAGATGAGCTTTACAAAGCAAGTCAAATGAGAGAGGTGGTGGAAGGAGTGAGTCTTTCTAGAATACGTATTTTGCAAGGTGAATGGAGTCCTTGTTCGCAGCAGATTAGCAGTGATGCGTCACGCCGAAGGGCTGCTTGCATGACGTGTGGCGGGGTCTGGCGGGGCAGAAATTGCACAGCTTTCATTCAGCCCACCTTGTCTTCCCAACTGCAGTCGACTAATAATCGGAATACCGCAACAAATTAAGATGCCTTCACATGTTAACATTTCGATAATTGCCTATCCCACTCACAGCATTCGATAGCCAAGTTCATAGGTCATTGGGGCTGTAGTTTGGTGGCCGGCGTACTTGTATTAATTCGTTAACAAGACTTGGAAAAGTCTTGTCCGCTTGTCGCCTGGTTTAAGGTATCTACCGCCAAAAAAAAAACCAAAAAAAAAACCTATTCTTTTCTCATTTCCTCATTTCTTATCGCATGGATCAGCCCTTCCTTCTGGCGTTCATCTCTCTGTCGACCGCTAGACAGTAGATCGTCTCTTTGCTATCATATCGTGTTGCTCCGGATATCCTCCCGGCCCAACGTGTAAACGAGAACTCAATGCTTGCTATCCACGCCTGAAACCCCTTTTGTCATCACAGCGCAATCATGAGACCGCAGCTCCCTGTTGCTTGCGGATACCACTTGCCAAACTCCTTCCGATCCCATGCGTGTCAAAATAGCAATCCTGTGATTCCTGCCCATCTGGCCAAACCAATGCAAAGGACTCGCCTGTCCAGTGCTCCGTTGCCAAGGGAATCCGAAAAAGAAATCAAGAATCGAGGGAGTGATAATACATCATACAAAGTGTTGCTTGAAAGGAGTCCCTCTCAAAGACGCGTCTCAATTCGAAATTAAAGATGCGCCCGTCAAATCATAAAGTTTTTCGTCGGTCCAAATCATGATACCATGATAGGTTGCTTACAGCAGCGGTACCGATCGGGCTGCCAGAGACAACAAATGCCCCTAGTTTTCAGCCGAAGGTGCGGCACCTTGGCCACCACGGCCGCGGTAGACGCCGCCTCTTCCACCGCGACCACCGTAGCCACGGCCACGGCCGCGACCTCTGCCACGGTAGCCGCGGTAACCGCCGTCGACGCTGCCTTGGCCAAAGGTCTCCATGTTTTTGCGTTGCTCTTCGCCACGCCATTCCCGACCGCCGGGCTTTTGGCCGCCATTCTCAGCCCGATCCTTAGCCTCGCTCGAGATGTTATCGAAGAATGACCTCGTCTTATTGTAGGCGATCGGCGGGTTTGTGCTGGTGACCTCGGGGGTAGGGAGATCAGTTGCTGATCCGTTGGTAGGAGTCTCACCCAGAGGCGACCCTGCGATGGCTTCCTTGACCAAGTCGTCCTTGTTGAACTTCGCATTGGCTTGAGCGAAGTCAAAGTCAGAGTCAGGAACATCAACCTTGGCCTGACCTTGTCGACCGCCACGTCCCCGGCCACGACCTCCTCCAGGCTGCGTGGTTCTGGCTGCATTGACCCTCATTTCGTTGACCTTCTTGGTCAGGTTGTCCATAGCGTTGCCATTGCCCTGGGGCGCAGTTGGGATGGCGACATTTCCAGCGTTCATGTTCGCCATAGCCAAAGCAACAGCCGCCTTGGCCGCTTCAGTTGCATCCCGCACGGTCGCAGCAGTAGGGGCAGCGGCAGGCTTGGGGGCGGATTGAGCGGTGCTGCTGTCGTTGCCAGGCACAATGAATGCCTTCGGCATAGATCCAGCAAGAGGAATAGCTGGTTGAACGCGCTTGGCGTTCTTAGGCCCCGTAGGCATAGGGCCCGTGGGAAGCTCGACAGGCTTTGAAGAAGAACCAGCCACATTCAAGGAAGCGGCAGTAGCCTTGACTTCCGCCGCTGACGGCTTGGATTCAACAGGCGGCGTTGGTGCAGGCGCCTGTTGGAGACCAGGTGGGGGGGCAGTCTTGGGTTCATTGGGAGCACCCTGCCCGGCCGGTGTGGCAGGCTTCTGCTTGTCACCAGCAGCGCCAACCGACACAGGCTTAGAATCTTGAGCGCCAGGGGTGCCACGATTCTCAGGTCCCTGACCAGGTGCACCACCAGGACCCAGAGGACCAGGCGGGCCAGGAGGGCCGCGGGGACCGGGAGGATAGTTGTAGTTACCCCATTGGTCGGGGCCAGGAGGGAAACCTTGGCCAGGAGGGCCCGGAGGAAACCATCCCGGAGGCGGAGGGTACGGCATGCCACCCATTCCAGCAGGAGGGCCACCACGCCCCGGGGCAGGACCCCAAGGACCCGGGGGTGGGTAGAAGTTATTCTGGAAGGGAGGTTGGCCGAAGCCGGGCGCAGGAGGTGGCTGATTGTTGGGTCCCTGGCCAGGACGAGGACGGGCCTAAAGTTTGCGGCATGATTGATTAGCCATGTCCCAGTTTAATGTGTTCATAATCTTAAAAGAATGTGAAGCCATAATTCAGAAGGAAGGCAACGGAAAATTTCGACATCGTGTAAGTTGCGCTTTTCCGACAAGACGATAATATTTACATCCGCAATGTTTCATCATAATAGGCGTTTTCGAAGAGGGGGGAGGGGGAGATGTTACTCACGTTAACAATAGCAGGGTCCTCGGGCATGGCAGGAGGCTTGTTCTCCTTAATGCCTGGGTGGTCCTCGATTCTCAAGTCCTTGACATCGCTGCCACGGAAAATGATGTAGTCATAAACCTGATCGGAAGGTGCTATCTCTTCTTCGGGTCTGTTCCTTCGGCCCTCTGTTCCAAAGGATCGGACATTCTCGAGTGACACGGTCGACTCATCCGAGTTGATCTCGTGAAGAACGCCGACATATCTAGAGGCGATGAGCAAGGGGACTGGGGAGCAACGCGGAGTCCTCCAAGTCCTTACCGAATGTCGCTTTTGGAGATGAGAGAGATGCGAGATCTGAATGGGTGGTCAGTTAGTCGAGATTGCGCGTTGGGAGGGGCAGGTCTTCATACCCTAAGAATTCTGACATCTCGGCTATGGGGGTTGCGTAAAGCACGCAACAAAGCTGATTTGCGCGACTACGGAAGGGTGAAAGGAAAAAAAGTCAAGCTGCAAACGATGCGCTCCTGTAAAAAAGTAAAATACAAGACCGGGAAAAGGGCGCGCAAGTGTAGGGAAGATGGAATTGAGGGTTGGGAGTGGTTGTGAGAGGATGAGAAGGAAGAGTGAAGCGGGCAAGGTATTTGTGTGGAGGAAAGATTTGACGACGGGACATGGAAGGACAGCAAGAAGAAAGCGAGAGGCTGAATGCTCCACCTCCCCTCGCCGCATTTGGTTGGAGCCCTCCTCTCCTTTCGGTTATTGCCCTGCACGGCTAAATCTCGGCTAGGGGAGCTCCTGAGCTATTGCCCCTGCTAATATAGCGTGGGTAGGTGCTAGGAGAGCTCCTTTCAGCTTTGGCAAGCTGAGGCAAGGGGCGGAGTCGTCGCATTGGCCACCGAGTCTGAGGTGAGGTGACTGCGTATAAACACTCATGCTCCTCGTTGCAGCAACAAATAGCAAGCATTAATCATTTCAATCTTCAACTTGGACGCTGTTGCACTGTTGAAATCACTACTCTTTGCATATTCGTGTCATTCGCCAAGGTAACCCATGCTGTAAAGCAAAGTCACAATTATTATAAGCACAAAGCCAAGGCCAAACAACCGGGTTCCTTCCCTGCCATCAGACGAACCAAATGACGATGGTGATGGCGGGCATGGGTGTGTGAGCGTACGTGCACATAGTGTACCTGATGATGTGAAGAGTGAATGGTTGATTTGTGGCATTGGGTCTTTTCTAACTACTGCTACCCGCCATGGTCGACGAACATCTCCTGATTTTCCCTCAACGACCGGATCTTGCCAACTCCTGAGCTGTTCTGGATGGTGCTGGCTCCAGACACGGTTCAAAGGATGCCCGGCATTGTCCAAAGACCAACCAACCGTACAGCTGCCCATGGGCAGACGGGGTTGAACTTGCTAAAGAATGCCGATAACTTAGATACCGTGAGTACCTGTTCCCATCCCACAAATGCTGTAGGGAAAAATTCAAATGTGATCTCGGAGCACAATGTGCTCAACTCAAGGCTTTCCAACGCCGACCGCCAACGCCCTCTGCAGTTCCAGGGACCTTGAGAAACCTTGATCCAACAAACAATACCTTGTCTCTTTCGCCTCCTCTTCCTGTGTCCCACACCCAACTTCCAGCCATCAATTATTTCTTTTTCTGCTGCTTTCCCTCGTCATCAGTCAATTCTATCTCTTCTTCCTCGTCGAGACCGATATGATGGATGATGTCACGAGTCCAGGCGGTAAGGTCCTTGGGGTCGACATCGCAAACGGCATCTTTACCGCCCTCCTCCTCCTCCAGAAGGTGCAGCGGAAACAAGCCAAGCCTGTCCATCTTGATGCTCCTCTCGTAATAGCTCGGTTGGCCACTCTCTTCACACGCGCCATCTCCTTCGATCGCGTGTAAATGTTCTCGGGTCTCGTTCTGCCTGGGTAGAGGTAGGGACCGGTCAGGGGCCCTGAGTTCGACTCTGCGGCCTGCTTCCTTAAACGCCGCCAGAGGTGGCCATTCAACCCGCTCTTCGTATGGCACGTCGCTTGTGTCGGTGTAATAAGCATTCCAGCATAAGTCAGCGCCAAAAAACGGGGAAAGGTTGCCTGAGGTAAGGCGGCTGTACAACATTCCCCCAAGCTTAATCCGCTGAACGGGATCGTCCCCCTCTCCTTCTGCCTCATGTTGCCCCTGGCGTGTGCTGGGTGCCTCCTTCGGTTTCATATTGCGTCTTCGTCGAGCAAGGTCGCGTCGTAAGGCATGCAGTTTGTATCCCAGGTACTCATTCAGACTCTGAGGGGCGGCAGGCGAATTGTGAGCGCCCATATATCTCAGTCTGGCCACCACCTTGTTGTATTGCGCATGCCATTTGGTGTCCATGCTGGTCCAAGTCAAAGACTGAGACCACGAAGCAGGCTTGGCTGGCCTAATCAGCTGTTGCTGGCTGGTTCCGGGAGAAGTTCTCGTTGATTGCCTTCGCTGTGCTGCAGGGCCAGTAGGGGCGTTCAGAGGGGGTTGGTTTTCAACCCTAGGGTAACTTTGAAGATGGCTCGATTGATGTTGGCGTATTCGGTCTGCTGCTGGACCTGTTGGTACGCCGAATGGGAGATCATTTGAGGTTGGTTGACGATGAGTGTTGCAGAATTCGATGTAATCGTCAAAAGCAGATCGAGATGTGGCTACTGAGGGGTGAGTCCGGCACGACGTGATCGAAGGGGAGGTTGAATTGCCAATGTCCTCGGACTGCGATTCCCAATCAGGCTCTGTCTGTGAGACCAGTGAATCTGCCTGGGAAGGCATAAAGCTGGCAGTAGACAAAGAGGTATCCATCATCCCGAGATGGCGAGTGCGTCCAGGAACGAACTCAGGAGCGAGGTCCTTGTTAAGAAGGCCGGAAAAGAAAGAGAGACCCGATTCCGCTGGGTAAGAGCTACGTTGCTTTTGAATCATGTTTCAATAGGTGTGAATAACGTAAAGAATAGAAGAGAGACCTTGTTGCCTAGTTTTGCCGTGGCCGTGGTCGGTTGATAAGGCCATGCAACAAGTTTGTGACGTGTGATGTTCGTGGGAACAAATGCGTCAGGTCTGAGGTTGATGGACGACGACAATGGCGAGAAAGGCGGTGGGTGGCCATTATTGATAGAAACGTAAAGGTGAAGAAAGGTGACTGCTATGGACGGCGGTGGACGAGGCAAGTGCTAAAAGCTTGAGGAAGGTACCTTCCCACCAGGGCCAGACTTGCTCTGCAAACAACACCAACCATAAGATTCGTGCCAATTATAACGACAAGGAAAGAGAGAACCATCAATATTTTCCACAAGCTTTATATACACGGCTTTCTTTTCAATTACTGGGCGTGGTCGTTGGACTTATTGAACTGGTAACAATTACTTTAACTGATTTTCTCTCTCCGCCAGTAATTCCAAGGCAGTACCTCGTCACTCCAGAAGAAAGCTGAAGCAACCTGCGAGACAAAAAAAACCGAGATACGACGTGAACAACGCTTTATGCCGAATGGGAATAATTTCAAAACAAAAAAGCTGTAAGGCAAGCAAGTGCAGTACTTGACAATATGTAATCGCAGCTTGGAGGTAGACTGAGGTGTCTTAGCCAACAACGTTATTGTACGTTTGGATAGATTTAATGCGTTTGTGTAAGAATCCATGAAAAATAGGCGAGATGCGGTCGAGAGTTTTCAGGGGCGGAACATAGAGCTCAGAGAAGAGCTTCATCTTGTCCTCCCTCAAAGTGTCGGACTGTTTTTTGCAGGTGGAATACCCGCCACTCAAAGAGTCACCTGTCCGATATCCATCTCTCCCAGAGATCTTTTTAACATACCTAGTGGCACTCTCAAAGATATGAGCTCGGTCTTTGGCTGAAGGTGGATGACGACATCATCAGATAGAAGAAGCGAAAGGTCAGCAGACTTCCAGCAACGACCCAAACAGTGTACTGGCGCAAATCAGGAACAAGTTGGCGGAAACTAGAAGAAGGAAAGACGCGACAAGAGGAGGGAAATCTTAGAAAAGCAGGCGACTTTGTCTCCTTTCACACTTGAAAGTCGGACTATTCGCAGCCTTGGGAAACAATTGTCCCAGCCGTAATAACGTAAATACGTAAACTTATGGAAACATGACCCAAAACCAATCCTGTAGATGATATGTACACAGTGGGTATGCAGTTTTACCAGGCTATAGCTGAACGATGATACTGGTATCTGAAATGAACAGGGATCCAAGAATACTCTTAGACTACCATGCTGAAAGATATAACTTCCAATACACCAGATTTATTTTGGATGAACCACTGGGTCTGGAAACCTTCTGCGGCTCTGGTTGAGGCCCGAGTACCACCTTACAGCCAGTTCTGTGTGATGGGAAATCATACAGAACGCATAAGCTACTTGGAGCAAGCAGCATAAGCTTCATAGAAACCATAATAATCGATCTAAGCCCACGGCAATGATGTTGGTGATATAAATCGGTTAAAGGAAAAACCGGTTATCATGTATTTAAAAGAAGAATTCAGTTAACCGATTGGGATGTGTCAAATGCATATGAGCCCCACATTGACCGAGGCAGATCCATCAATGTTGGAACCTTGCAGTAGCTTCTCAACAACTGCTCGAAATCCCAATACGTACAAGCCCTCTCTCAGCTTTGTAAACGGCAAACACAAGCTCACCCACAAAGTGTAGCTCGAATTTGAAACGACAGCTTCAACACAAGCTAGAAACCGAGCAACATGGCTGCCAAAATCACGCTCAAGCTGAGCAATCGCTGTAAGCACATTCTGACATGTATAATCGCAGTCTCTCTGGAAATTTACTTACACGTGCCAATAGCACCAAAGCAACCGATCAAGAAGCTCCCTGAGACCATCGAGGTCTCCTCCGATGCCACCATTGAGGATGTCAAGCTTGCCATTGCCCGCCAGACGGGAATCAGCGACTTCAACCGCGTTGGCCTGTTCGACCCCTCGACCCAGAAAACCCTGAAGAACCGCAAGGCGCAGATCAGCTCCGAGCAGGCCGTTATCTCGGCCGGCCAAGTGCTGGTCAAGGATCTTGGTGCGTCGAACCTTTCAAACTCAGCCCTTCACCTAGAACGCATGACTTGATTAGAAAAACAGTTCCCAACTAATACTACAATGCAGGACCCCAACTGGCATGGCGCACCGTCTTCGTGATCGAATACCTCGGCCCCATTCTCATCCACCTCGCCTTCGTTAGCCTGCGCCCCTATATCTACTCAGGTACCGGCGCTAAGAAGGCCCTCTCGCCGACCCAGCTCCTCGTCCTTGCCATGTTCCTCGGTCATTTTCTGAAGCGCGAGTACGAGACCCTCTTCGTCCACAAGTTCTCCGCAAACACCATGCCCTTGCGCAACATTTTCAAGAACTCCTTCTTCTACTGGGCGTTTTCTGGCCTCCTCTGCGCATGGCACATCTACTCCCCGACTTCGTCGACGGCCCTGGCCCGTAACGACGCCGTCGATGTTCTCGGCACCATCATTTTCTTGTTCGGCGAGGCCTCCAACGCCATTGTCCATCTCAACCTCGCTAGCCTGCGTTCTCTCGGCGGCACCGAGCGCAAGATCCCCCGTGGCTACGGTTTCTCTGTCGTCACCTGCCCCAACTACATGTTTGAAATAATCTCGTGGATTGGCGTTATCGTCACCAGCCGTAGCTGGGCCGTCGCTGTCTTCATCATCGTCGGTGCCGCCCAGATGGCCTCATGGGCTAAGGGCAAGGAGCGCGCCTACCGCAAGGAGTTTCCCGAGACATACAAGAAGAAGAAGTTTGTCCTACTTCCTGGCATCTACTAGGTGCTAAAGCTACAATAGCCGCACTCACATAGACTGGAGCGACCCGTTCGCATCTGGATTCTTAACTCGCTCAATGGTCATGGAGAACACTGTGGCAGTATATCACATTGAGATGTATTAAAACAAAAAGACCAGAGGTATTTAGTACGGAAATGCGGAAGAGAGGGAAAATAAAAGTTTAGGTGTGAGAGTCATCCCCGCTGCGTGCAATTCGATTCATTTCGTGAAACGTCATAACCATCATCCAGTCGTTAGTGGTATCATGTCTTCTTCCCAAATCATTCCGAGCCCCAAATCACAAGGTTGAAATCGAAGTCGTCTCGGATCCCTTCGCCCGTCCTTCAGTCCCGTTACTCGACTCGGCCTCGGTCAAACTCTGGCTCGCATCCGAACAGTCCTCATGACCCCCGTCAACCTCCATAGCCCCGGAAGAAAGGCCATCAAGCCCCTCCTTCTTCTTCCCCTTGTCCAGCCCATTGCCGCCATGGTCCCCGCCGCCATCCTCCATCCTCGTATCCCCATCCCCGACCTCGCTCCCGCTCCAGCTCCCGCTCCCACTCCAGCTCCCGCTCCCACAGCTCTCGCAATCACTCCCACAGCTTCCTCCTTCTCTGACCAACCGAAAGGTCTCCTCCAGCACCAGGAAATCCCGCTCCAGTACCTCTGCCCAGTTCTGCACGTTGCCCAACTCTTTGACTCGCCTCGCCGCGTCACCTGCAAACCTAGCCAGCTTGTCGTTCTCCTTGCGCAGCGCGTCCGTCGCCTTCACGACGTCGTTCTCCTGCTTGTCCAAAGCGGCCGCGTTGGCGTGTAGCATCCGCGCCCGGGACTGCAGCTCACCGTCAAGCATGTTGCCAATGGAGGCGACGACCGCCGAGCGTGCTTCCGAGATGTGCTGCTGTTGGTCCTCGCTGGGAAGTGTCTGGTGGAGTTGCGGCGGAGGGGCCGGCGCCGGAGCGTGTTGGGCATGATGGGCCTGTGGTGCGGAGACAGAGGTATTGGAGGAAAGGGAGTGCTGCAGGCGCGCCGCGCTCGAGACGCTGAGGTTCTGGGATGCGGAGGTGGTGGTTGTCGTCGCGGTAGTGGTTGTGGAGGACGGCGCAGGCGGAGGATTCCTCGCTGATGAGGACGACGGCGTCGAAGAATGCGCGGCGAACATGGTGACGGTGGTTGTTCCTTCTTTTTCGCGCGCGAATCTCGTTTGGTCGTTTTGAAGGATCGTCGCTTGATAGGGGAGTGGTCTGGGGCCGTAAGTTGACAACACAGCGAAGCTTTCGAGGTGGCGGGTTAGGTAAAGAATCAAGAGCCAGTCCTACCTCAATCGGGTAAGTCGTGGTGACGGCGAATCATAGGATGCGACGGGATCGGCTGACAGCTCCCCGCATGGATGGCGGGGTAGCGGGGCCGGTCGATGCCGGGAAGAGATTGGTGAACATCCGCCGGTCTCCATGACGTCTCGTTACCATCTACCTTGTACTTCTTGCACTTGACAACCCTGGAATACATCAAGTGTTCTCCGTAAATTTCTGTCTGCAGATAAAGAACTCTTCTCCCCCCGTGGCTTTCTCACGTCAGCACTTGAGTATTTCAGACAGACTTAGGATGCTAGCACCAGAACTACGAATGGCGTTGTAAGTCATAGATTCCAAGATCATTGGCTCAGCAGCCATATGCACTTGAGATCCTATCTCTATAGTTTTAGATAAATAGAGCGGCTCTTTACCTCTGTTTTCTGTTTTTTTCTTGTCTTTCACGCGAAACCACATTTCCCAGCCTTGAATAATATTAACTATTTTTCAAAATACCGTCAAAATGGTATCCCTCTACAACGCCTCCATACCCATGATGATTAAATATCTGGGTAACCTCAAAGTTATCCTCACAAAAGCCGAACAACACTGCACTGCAAAGAATCTAGACCCGCAGGAAATGGTCAAGTTCAGACTCATCGAAGACATGCGAAGGTTTGTTACTCATTCAATCTCATCGCAAACAAACCCCGATTTCGCCTCTCCCTCCCACGCTCCATCCCCCCATTCACATTCTTCCACTGACTGACACGGTGCACAGCCTCGACTACCAAGTCCAATCCGTCTCCAACACGGCGAAATTCCTTGCAACCCGTGTCGCCCTCCGACCCAACGTGCATTTCCCTGACACCGAAACCACCTTCCCAGAGCTCCAATCCCGTATCGACGCCACAATCTCCATTCTCGAAGCAATCACCCCGGAATCGATGGAAGGAAAAGAAGACACCGAGATCTTGATGGATGCGAGATCAATGGGCGTATTCAAGTTCACCGGCTACTCGTACGTCGTGCAGTACGCCTGCCCCAACTTCCACTTCCATCTAACATCCGCCTACTGCATCCTCCGGCACTTGGGCGTGCCCCTGGGAGCATTTGACTACCTTGACACAAAAAGGGATTTGTTTGTAAAAGTTCAGACACCTTCTGCTGCGTAAACAGGGTCCGATCTTTGACTTTTGAGGGCGAGGGGATTGGATTTGACCGCGATGTGTGGCTTTGTTGCCCGGAACAGCCATGTACACCTCCACAGCCCGCAGGGCAAGGACAGCTGTAAAGAACGAACAAAGTCCAGCATTTTTCACGTTCCAAACCCTACCCCAGACCACACAAACATGCAAAGAATATATGCAACACCGGGCATTCGCTGGCCGTCTCCGACCCAGCTCCTACTCCAGCCCTCACCGGTTTATCGATGGGGAGAGCCGACGGGATCGCGAGCTCTCCAGTGGGTATGGCCGTATGTGTTGATTCAAGAGTTTACCAGGATTCATGTGGCTCAGTTTCGAGATAGCATTGTCGAATTTAGATTTGTGATTTACAACACATCCGAGATTGACTCTCACAAATATGCATGGTAGTGAACTGACTGTTCATTATATTTGCCCTGTGGCAGAATCTAGTGTACAGCTGACAGCGACAGTTGATATGTAACCGTGGCCACATGAATTCATAGCGGCAGTTCCACTGGAACCTTCCGCTTTCCATGTCAAGTATGCATGGAAATGGCATCAGCTTGGCTTCGTAACTATAACATTACTTGCGTTCCTTAACCTCTGTCTTTGGCCAGGATGTTGCTTCTTCAATGAGTGTATGATTTCCACCCGAAAAAAATGAGACCGACCATGGACGCCAATGCTATGCGTGGATGAAGGATGAAGTACTCGACAAAATGCGTATGCTGGCCATCCGGACCACCGGGGGAAAAAAGGCAAAAAGACAAAAGCAAGAAAAAGAAGAAAAAAAAAGGACAAGGCAAAGTGGTCTATTTTGACCCGTATCTCCTGCCCAAAAATGTGCGTCGAATCCAAGGGCTGGCTTTGCGCTTCGACTAAAAGGCAACCTTGCCTCCGTTGAGTCGTAGTGGCACCGGGCCAGATCCGAAGCCATTCGGACTCATGACTGATGACGGTGTCATGGCTCCGTCTGATGAAAGGGACGACATTGAAGACATGGTGAAACTAGCAGCCGAGCTGTTTGTCATCGTACCATTTCTTGACATTGAAAGCCCTCCCATAGATATGAGGGCATCTGCCCGCTCAAAGACGTTCCCGTTGAATGCTGCGGCAAAAGAAGCACTCTGAGGGGTGGAAGGGACCGTCGCTTGAACTGCAGGTCCTAACGCCGCACTCTGGGGCGTCATTGGTAGCTGAATGTGTGCCAAAGCCGGCCCGCCGTTGGGGCTGAAGGTGCTGGGGGCTGACGACTGCCGCAGAAGATAACTCCAAGGCGACTGAAGTATGGTGTCCCTTGCCTCCTTCATGGCTTGCTGGATAGGACGGAGTCTCACCCTGGTGTCGGGCGGAAGGCTGACTTCGTTAAATGCATAGCGGATCTGGCTGCCGAATTCCGCCCACGAGTCGATAAAGTTACTGATCAAGCTCCTGAAGGCGGGCTGGCTCATAATTCCAGGCTCCTTGAGCTTAACCAGCGATAGACGGTTCCGGAGCATCTCAGTTTGCTGTATCGCAGTGCCACACTTGGTGATGAGCCCCCTCCAGCACATCATCTCGTGATCTGGAGCGCGACGTCCCATTGCCTTCTTCGCAAGAACCGACATGTGATTTTGAAACATGGGTAGAGTTCTCATGACGAGCTCGGATGACCGTTGCAGAGAGAGGAATATCTTCTCAAAATATCTGTCGTCTTCCGTGAAATCAGATACGCCACGGCCGCCAGACGAGGCCGACACAAATGACTCTCCCGATCGAGGCGTTGCTGACGTAAGTGTCGCTGTGCGGCTCGCCGCAACTCCGTTCAGATATGGAAGGGGCACGTCCGTCGCGACTCTGAGATTGCTCGGGTTGTGTAACATTGGGCCGGGACGGGCACGCTGTGCCAGTCCAAGCCGCTCAGCGGTAGGAGTGATGGAATTCTCGCGCGAATGAGGTCTTATCGTATCTCCCATAGCCATGCCCCGCGTGGTAGGCTTTCCAAGGCCCGTCTCTGGCGATACCGAGGCCAAAGTGCACCTGATTTCCATGATGCTATTATAAATGAGCATTAGAAGGGTACGAATGTAGCGCGGGTCTCCGTTGTCAATGAAGGAATCAATGTTGCCCGCAAGAAGCGTGCAAACATGAGTATAGGCCCCGACCAGAGTCTGGCAGGCTCGGTGTACGTTCTCATTCTCGCGACCTGCCATTTCATCCCCTCCAACAGCAGGGTCGTGCTTCTGAATTTCCTGTTCCAACTCCTCAACGTGCGAGTTCGTGTTGTAGAAGACGATCTCGAGGCTGGATCTCTTAGAAGAACCGTCGCTCGTCAAGCTCATGAGCATTTGAATCATGGGGTGGATTTGGAAAACAGCGTAGAGGATGCCCTTTGCAGCCTCCAGGATTGGATCGTAGATTTTGGATTCGCGTCTCCGCTCGGGGAGCACGGAGAGTCGTCGAACATAAATCGGGCGCTGGAGGAATGGTTCGGCCGGGCTATTGGGGCTCTTCACCGACATGCCAGTAGGAGTTGGTTGCATAGCAGACCCGTGGCTCAGACCTCTGTAATGACTGAACCGGTTGTTCGCCTGCGTTTCGTCCAAGGTGCCGAGCTGCGTGGCTTTCTGAGATACAACCCCCATGCGCCTCGCTCGGGATTCGGGACGCTCCCCACGAGTTGCCTGAAGCAGCGTCTCCGAGTTGCTACGTAGGCGCTCGTTGACGTTTCCTATAGTCAGCGGCATAACACCGGGCCTACGGACGGCGGTGTTTTGTTGAGATAATCCTCGGTAGTGTGACCGACTCGGGATGGGAGGAGGTCGAATCAGATTCGGCGATCGAAGATCGGGTACGTCGGTGCCGTTGACTTTGATGGGGAAACGGCCGCTTACAACGCGCTTGATCGGGGGCATTCGGGGGGTGTCCATGCCTTCGCTAGATTCTTCGCCCGCCGTGTCCGATTCTGCACGGCCATTCATGGCGTGTTGCCTTAGAAAGCGTTTGATGTGTGCTGTGACAGCCACCTCGGTCACTTCGCTCTCTTTCAGGTAGCCTTCGTTGGGGGGGCTGGTTGCCTGCACCTGCAGCACCTCGCGTGGCGGAAAGATGATTGGGTTACCATCAAATTTGAGCACCTGCAACGAAACCATATCCGCCAGAGCAACTGGCAATTCTTCGATGCGGTTCTTCTGGACAGAAAACACCTTCAAAGAGGCGAGCTTAACAATATCGGGAGGCAAGGCGCGCAACTTGTTCTTGCTGAGATCAAGAATCTCAAGTGACCTCAGATCGCAAAGCTAGAAGATAGAAAGATCAGACTTTGGCACATGTATGATCGTATTTTCATCCAAGTGGGAGGATTACTGACCGGCAACGGAAACTCTCTAATTTGATTATTCCTCACGTTCAGGTATCGGAGAGACGTGCATTCGGAAAACCGGGTAGGGAAGGAGTTGACTTGGTTGTGAGAAAGGGCAAGACTGAAGAGGCGCGTTAGAAAAACCACTTGCCAGTAGAGATGACAATCGTCAAAGGTGTACAAACCGCTCCAACTCGTTCTTAATGATATCAACAACCTCATCTGGAAGTTTCTGGATGCCCTTGCGACTCAAGTCGATGGTGACGCCGGGCTTCAGTTCGTTGCTCACAGCACTCGCCTCGGCGGCCTGAGACTCGTTTTCATGGAGGGCGCTTTGCATGGCATCGCGGGCAAGAGCGATTACTTGCGCCGAGGTCATGGGCGAAGAAGCCGAGAGGGTCGCTCCGGTCGAGAGGTTTCGGAGATCTTTGGGCATCGGCGGAAGAGGGGGAGGCGGAGGGATGTTGCCGAGCGCGACGTCCTTCTGGAGTTGACGTCGACCTTGGGCGGGATTCTCGGGCAAGCCGCGAGGCATGGGCGGGCCCGACGGCCTCTCTGGCCGCTCCGTTCGCTCGACCATGTTGGAATGGCGGCGATGGGTGAAGGTTGCTGAAGGACAAAAACAGGCGACTCTCTAGAGATGTCGCGGACAGGAAGGTTTGCGTCGACGGCAGGGTTTCAGGGTTCCGTCTGGTTGGTCGTTGGTCGGCCGGGGGTTGGTCGGTCGGTCTCTCAAACAATTGGAGTACGCAAGGCGGGATTTAAGCCAATGGACTATCGGAACGGGGCAGGCTCAGCTGTAAGACGGACGAGATCATTATGGATAGTCGGACATGCGTTGAAGAAGGATGCGGTCGATGGTGGTGGTGGTTTTGGCGGTTGGGCAAACGGAGGAAGGAGGTGGGAAGAATTGTGTGCTTCGGAAGTTGGAAACCGAGGACGCGCGACCGAAGATGGAGCCGATCAAATGGGGTAAAGGCAGCTGGTCCGTCGCACTTCACCTAGCAGGCCAAGCGGGCGGGAGAATCGATGCAGACAGCTCAACTGCAGCCCGGTTGCTGGTTTGGAAGCGTTGGGTATCGGTAGGGTAGGGGAGGGTAGGTGCTGGGCTGTCTAGTAGTTCCTTCCCTTCCCGTCCTGTACGTATGTTTCCTGGAAGCAATGGAACAGAGACAGAACGCAGGACCCAAGAGGAACAAAAAGAGTGGAGATGTTATCAGGTTGTGCTACGATGAAACTGACGTCTCCCAACCGGAGCTGCTTCTGGAGTGGTGGATGGGTAATTGAGAAGAAGGGATGAGGATCATTTGAAGGCGACCGTCCGCGAGACCGTCTCTGTTGTTTCTGGTTGCACGCCCCCTGCACGTCGGGAGCCGCACGCCTTGGCCGGGGGAAACAAGCCAGTGGCAGAGGCGGAGAGAGAGACAGAGAGGGACTGGATCTCAGTCTGGGTCGGTGCAAGGGAAGCGGGAAGCGGGAAAAGGGGCAGTAGTGGACACGGTGGGACGGGCTTTCCATTTCTGGCGCCCTTCTTTCAGTAAAGATACGCAGGGCACTGCAGGCACTTTCAGGGCCTGAGAGACGCGAGATGTCTTCTGGGCTGCCACCTGTGGAAGGGGGGGGCGGCATTCGGGTGTCCTTTTTTGTCAGGGGTGTGGAATTGGTGCACAGACTTGATGGGCAATTGGAGACTGAAGCGGCTTGTGCCCGTAGACTGGCGGCCAATAATGTCGGGATTCTTCATTCTTAGTTGCTCAGATATCTGGACGACACGCTAAAGGAAGCGCACGCGACTGGCTGGAGTCTGGGACACTGGACACAGGGCACAGGCCGAGAAAAAGGAAAAGGCGGGGGGTGTGGGACTGGATTAAGAGAGGGGCGTCGGCCCAGCATCCAGGCTAAAACGCCCTTCCAGTGTAGTCTAGTGTAGTGTAGCACGCCGCCAAAATGCAAGGCACATCGACTCGCAGACGTCTCTGTCCCCAGTGTTTCTGTCTGCCTTACATAAACAGTCCCAGGTACGCAGACCTTGCACGCCGCACATGGCCACCAATCAAAGGGAAGGGCAGAGCTTCTGGCAGCGCATATGACAGAAGTCAAGAGCCCTCTTTTTTTCTCTTCAGCTTTTTTTATTATCAATTTAGACTTCATGTTTACAGCCAAACCCTCAATGACGACATGATCAACTGGGCATCAATATGACATAGCTTGTTTGAAATAAGGCATCGTGTGGCTACACACTGCACATGGACCACACGCCGAAGCAGAAGAAAGAAAATAAAGGAAGAAAGAAAAAAGAGAACAGCTAGCCTAAGACATCAAGTGGTGAGAACAGGCACCTCATTGTGTCGCTCTATGGGCACCGCACCTTGGTACCGGTGTAGCAGACCCCAGTAGGGAATTCAGAGACAGATGCGACAGGTTAGATCAAACGGGACACAGCCAGGGAGGGCATCCAGAACTGGCCGCCAATTGGGATGGAAAGGGGAGAGAAGGCGTGAAACAAAAACAAAGACAAGGCGTCATACCGGGAAACGCAGGTTTGAAAAAACTTGTCAGCGTCACATTCCATCCAACGTCCCATGCAGTTTCTAGTTTCTATAACGCCAGCAGTTATGTCTAAATTTTAATTCATGTTTTGCTTCCTTTCTCTCTTCCATGTGCTTCCTTGCCTCGCCTTGTGCTGATGCACTGCTGTCGCGGGTTTTCTCCACACCCACTCACCCATCCTCCTCCTCCCCCCCCCCGGTGGTATCCTTGGCGACTAGGTTTTGGTGAGATGAACTCTGGGAAAGGAGGCGCTGCAGGCTAGCCAAAGGCAATGGGAACGAACGCATCCAGTTCGCTGCTAGGGTGTTACAGAGTCTGAGTAGTTCGTATCAATCCACGGCAGCCGAAGAGCAGCGATGTAGAGGGGAAATGGCAGTGTTGGGTATCGATACCCAGCGTTTCCATGTATCTCGCCGACGAATGAGTGCTCCGATACATCGATCGGCTTCCTCCACTGTCTCAACCTTGTTGTAAGTTTGGATAAGCGAGTCTTGTAGATCTGGGGCCGTGTGTTCCAGTGGCCTGTCAGACATCTCGACGGCCGTCAAGTCAATCCATGAGTAGAGTAAAGCCTCAGGTACTGAGCACGGCTCTTTTGGCCCTCTTTTTTTTCTTTTCTTCTTCTTCTCTTCTTCTTCTGCCCTCTGCACTCGTGAGAGTCATTACTTACTTATTAGGTCCAATCACCTCGGATTCCTATATGTTTCCAATCCCATTCAGCCCAATCCGATGCAGAAAACTCACAGACACTGGCCGAATCACCACCAGATGGCCAATGCCACATCCACGCCATCCGTCGCGCAGAAGCCGAGAAGTGGCATAACCTGTAACACTTAGGCCCAGTTCAACCCACTTCGGGGGAGTCTGGGAGCATCGATAGGAGGCTCACCCGCAGCACAACGCACCGTCTGTGATGTTGCCGCTGCTTCCATGTCATGTCTGTCTGTCTGTCTGTCACTGCCGCTTTTGATTGTTTTCCTCCCTTCGCTACCCTCCCCTTGCGAGGAAGGTGGCCCCAGCTACAAACTTTTGACAGCATTGTCTGCAAAACCGACCGAATTAGGAAATGGCCGAGAAGGACTGAAGACGGAGACTTGTTTCTCTTTTGTCTCTTCACTTGCAAACCTGGCCCCCTCGAATCGCCTCGCACATAACGACAAGTGTCCCTTCCTACCTTAGCTGCATTGTGTCTTGGTCTTGGCACCTCCGTCCCGTTGTTGTTCCTAACTACTCCTGACTCCTGCGGGAGGGCGATGAAAAATAAAAATAAACAAATGAGACCTGCGAGACTGGCAGCGGCAGCCACATCGCCCGTCGCCCATGGGCAGCAACGGTGAGAAAAGTCTCAACCTCACCTTCCTTCTTCACCCCTTCACCATCGGGTATCCATCAACCTACCGGTACACTGTCCGGCTTCGCCAAAGTGAATTGAAGGAAAGCACCGTGTTCGCGCCAACCTTGCAACCTAAGGCTCGGAGGTCTGATTTCATTGGCCAACCCCAGGGTGCAGTCCGCAGTCCGTATCACGTTCGTTGCTTGTTTCCATGAACCTGGTCTGCATCTCCGTGCAAACTCCTCTGCTGTGAAGCTAGTCAGCCACTCGGACTGGATCTGTCAAGACATCCCAGACTTGATCCGACTGACCGGTTAGCCTGCGCGACACATCTTCACACACGATCACACTCAACCCGCCCCGATTTTCTCCTTTTCCTGCTCCGCTCCCCGTTCGAGGTACTCGTCAGGGCCGGCTGCACAGGGCCCCCCAACGCCCAACGTCAGACGGATCGCCTCCGGACCTGAGCTTGATCATGACCACATCCGGAGCCTTCTCTTGGTCTAGTGCAACATTATGCTGCTGAGCCCTGCACCAGAAATAATCGAAGTTTGGCCAAACACGGCAGATCGGGAGCGGGTACTGTCTTGCTACAACGTCCTCATCAACTCCCGACACTCGCCGTCATGCCTCCTCTATCGCGCACAAACTCGTGTGTCGACATAGACTTCACTCTCAGACGACAATTCAATAAGTCCACTTTTAGGTGAATATATTCGCGCTTATTACACATTCCACGAATGGAATCCTTTGCATCCATCACATCATCGCAGCATGACTGACAAATCTACCCTAGGCCTCAGCAACGTGAAATTATCGCTGCTGCCCTCGATGGCCACGATGTCTTCGTCCAGGCTGCCACATCGTTTGGCAAGAGTCTTTGCTTCCAACTCCCAGCCTGCATTGATCATGGAAGTAAGTGCCCGACACTGGCCCGAGCTCGCTCGCGTAAGTCGTCGTTGACAACTAACGTGATTTTACTGCTGCAGTCACCATTGTAGTTTCGCCACTGCTGAGTCTCATGGTGAGGGGTTTCCCATGCAACCTTACTCGGGCGCGACACCTGACAGTTCCGTTAGATGAATCAGGTCGAAGCACTTCGATCGGCGGGAATCGATGCTAGCTCCCTAAACAGCAACACGCCGCCCGTTGAGAGGGACCGCATCAACCAAGACCTGGCCAGTGGCCATCCGCGGATCAGGCTGCTCTATGTGACACCGGAGCTATGCTCAGGCGACTCATTCCGGAGACGCATCAAGCTGGTTCATGAACAGTGTGAGCTTGCACGCATCGCTATTGACGAGGCTCATTGTATCTCGGAATGGGGGCATGACTTCCGGAAAGATTTCAAGCGCTTGTCCTGGTTTCGTGAAACATTTCCAAGTGTACCAATCATGTGCTTGACGGCCACGGCGAACCCTGCAGTTCGAAAAGATCTGTTAAAGACTCTGGGTCTTTTAGAGCAGCCTGACAGGCTGAAGAGCTTTGTCATGTCCGCTCATCGACCGAATCTGCACCTTGAAATCAGGTACACCAAGGACCAGGACGATAACCGCTTATCTGATTTCCTGGCATGGCTACGTAATGTATATGAGAGGAGGAAAACAGAGCCGCGCAAATCGGAGTTGGAGGCCGCTGGTGAGCGGCTTGACAATGTCTCTGGTATCATATACACCATATCGCGAGACGAATGCGAGTCACTCGCAGCACAGCTCAGAGACGAAGGCGTAGGGGCAAGGCCCTTCCATGCTAAACTCACCAAGGACACCAAGGAACAGACCTTATCTCGCTGGGTGAACAATGAGCCCGGCTATGATGTTATTGTGGCCACCACAGCCTTTGGCATGGGCATTGACAAAAACAACGTCCGGTTTGTCGTACATTGGCGGCTTCCCAAATCATTTGAAGGGTACTACCAAGAGGCAGGCCGTGCAGGTCGAGACGGTAATGCAAGCTTCTGCTTCTTATACTACAGTCGGGAAGACCTGCAGCGCGTACAAAGTATGATCAGGAAGGGGAACAGAGACGGATCGAACTGGGAGGCACAGGCAAAGAGTCTGCAGCAACTAGCTCTGTACTGCGAAGACACAACTGCCTGCCGCCACGCACAAATATGCAAGTATTTTGGCGAGAGCGAGACTCCCAAATGCGACTTTGCCTGCGATTGGGACAAGGACGCGCAAGGCCTCCAGAGGCGGATGATGCGCGGCTTGGCGGACGAAGAATGGGTCAGCACCCAGGCCGAGTATGGTCGGTATGAAGGCTATTACGATGATTGACGAAGACCTATTTTATCGAGTATGGGAAAACTTCTCTCGTTGAGTATGAGCATAGACCGGATTGATACCCCGAAAAAGGACCACAAAGAAGAAAAATAAAATGACATCTTGCCCGAAGTATGAGGCTTTGAAGAGAATCGCAAAGGCGACTTATTGCTCTCTATTGAATGGCACGTTGGAGTTGCAACGAACCAATTTACGAATGCTCGAAGTGGGTGTCCAGTTTTCGCTGGCTGCGCTGAGGCTTATGCCAAGATGCCGAGATAAGGCAGTTCTAGCAAGATCAGTAGCGTATGCTTGCATTGTCCTACTAGTAGTTTCTGGTACCTGATGCTGACAATGAGCGGGAAACCCCAATGATCATTCAACTCATGCTTCCCTTGCGGTCTTACATGTCGTCTATTTGCCACCGAAAACCCCTAAGCCAGCGACAGGATAGTGCAGTGTAGAACTACGTGCATCGGCCGAGGTCCAGGTTTATTTGGAATCCGTAGGACCCGCGATTCGCTTGCAGCGCGTCATGCCCCTGTCAACGCCATTTTGATGGCGGGGTGACAGCCAGAGCTCTGGCCTCTGTACGGCGCTTAGTTATCCCCGATTCCAGGGCTTTCTTTAGCGGGTATGATTTGCGGTTGATTGGTGATGATTCATCCCCGTGCATTGCCATTTTGAATCCAGCAAAGCGGAACTCCCAAGCTATCTGCAGCATCACACTTGCACACCCTCTTCCACTTGTAATTCAAATCTCGCCCGACGTCGCCCCGTACGCAAGCCGATTTGATATCCATTCCCTATTACCAAACCCACTTAGCTGCCGAATAGCACCGCCCCCTCCAGTCTGCCGCACCCCCGAGGAAAACTTACATCAGCCCTCACCATACCAAGTCCTGGTCGTGTACACTATCTCGCCGAGCTGCATTTGTCAGGTGTTGCGTATCTGCAAGCAAATAAGACGTCACACTCTCAGCCCCACCAGTACATAAGAATTCTGTCCCCCCTCCCCTTCCATTCCCCCCTCCCCCGCGATCACCACTTGCCAAGCACCTCCATGCAAGCCATCCAGGCCCTCTACCGCACATCTACCGTTGCAGCATCCCGGGCAGCAGCTCCAACATTGAGATTAGCATCTATACAGAGGCATCTCTCCTCGACAACGCGTACCATGGCTCCCATCACCAAGGAGACTGACTACTTAGTCATCGGCGGCGGCAGCGGCGGCCTGGCTTCGGCGCGCAAGGCCAGCGGGCAATTTGGCACAAAGGCTCTGATCGTCGAGGGTTCGAGGCTGGGAGGAACCTGCGTGAACGTCGGGTAAGTTGACTTCTAGGCCAAGGAAAGCTTGCGGGCTGCTGTACAGACTGTAAGGCTGACATGACATCTCTTGCTCAGCTGCGTACCGAAAAAGGTTACCTTCAACGCCGCTGCCATTGCCGAAACCATCCACCAAGCCAAATCCTACGGCTTCTCAGTCTCCGAGACGGCCCCCTTTGACTGGCCGACTTTCAAGACCAAGCGCGATGCATACATCAAGCGCCTCAATGGCATCTATGAGCGCAACCTCAAGAACGACAACGTCGAGTACCTCCACGGCTGGGCGAAGCTGACATCTCGCAACGAGGCCGAGGTCACCCTCGACGACGGCACAAAGGCCCTCGTCAAGGCGAAGAAGATTCTC
This sequence comes from Colletotrichum jinshuiense, assembly GCF_051148585.1. NCBI lineage: Eukaryota > Fungi > Ascomycota > Sordariomycetes > Glomerellales > Glomerellaceae > Colletotrichum > Colletotrichum jinshuiense. The sequence goes on along the minus strand of NC_139309.1, from coordinate 1,057,756 downwards.
ATCGCCGTAGGCGGCAACCCCACCATCCCGCCCAACATCCCCGGAGCCGAGCTCGGGATCAACTCGGACGGCTTCTTCGACATTGACAAGCAGCCCAAGAAGGTCGCCCTCGTCGGCGCAGGATACATCGCCGTCGAGTTCGCTGGCATGTTCAACGCCCTGGGCAGCGAGACGCACCTCTTCATCCGCCACAACACTTTCCTCCGCAGCTTTGACCCCCTGATCCAGGAGACTGTCACCAAGGAGTATGAACGGCTAGGCGTCAACCTGCACAAGAAGTCGCAGCCGACAAAGGTCGAGAAGGATGCCGAGGGCAAGCTGACCATCACCTACAAGGACGCCGACGGAAAGGAGACATCCGAGGGTGGATTCGATCACCTTATCTGGGCCATTGGCCGGACGCCCGCGACCAAGGATATCGGTCTCGAGGAAATCGGGTTGAAGCTGAACGAGAAGGGCTATATTCCCGTCGACAAATTTCAGAACACCAGCATCGAGAACGTATACGCCCTGGGCGACGTTACTGGCCAGGTCGAGCTGACCCCTGTGGCCATTGCCGCCGGCCGCCGTTTGGCCGAGCGTCTATTTGGAAGCGCCGAATTCTCCCAAGCTCACCTCGACTACTCCAACATTCCCTCCGTAGTCTTTTCTCATCCCGAGGTCGGTAGCATCGGCCTGACGGAGCCCCAGGCCATCGAGAAGTATGGCAAGGACAACATCAAGGTCTATAAGACCAACTTCACCGCCATGTACTACGCCATGATGGAGCCCGAGGAGAAGGGCCCCACCGCCTACAAGCTCGTCGTGGCCGGCCCCGAAGAGAAGGTTGTCGGTCTGCACATTGCCGGCCTAGGCAGTGGAGAGATGCTCCAGGGCTTTGGCGTGGCCGTCAAGATGGGTGCGACAAAGAAGGACTTCGACAGCTGTGTTGCCATCCACCCGACCAGCGCCGAGGAGCTCGTCACACTGAAATAGACATGGATAGAGGACCGAAAATGTAGAAGAGGAGGAAAGATACCAATTCGTAAAATCCCAGGTTTATCCCTATGCTTGTCCTAGACGCCTATGCTTATCGTGAACAGACCTGAAAACATCCCTTTTTGCCACGTGACGCCGTCGACCTCAAAACCCAGTACTCGATTCCTCCTAACCCCAACTCCAAGGCTAATCAGTAAATCAGGTGTCATGTCCCACCGAGGTCATCCTGTCGATATTGAGCCTGGGATATGCGCCCAGGGAAACGTGTACTGTTAGACCACGAATATTGTACGTAATACACATTCTGCGTCCCGTGCCATTGCTCTTGTTATTATTTTCAGAGGAAGACCACACTGACAAGGCCAGTGGCAGAGAGACCGAGCACGGTGAACAGCAACGCGTGAGGGGCAATGGCGCCAGCAGCGCTGGGCTTCGTCTCGTGAGGGCCATCTCCGCTGTACCACATTATTATTCTTGAGGATTTCTAGTTGGGGGTGGTATCACACAAGAGTACTTACGTGGTGGTGGTGGTTGCAGTCGACGAGGGAGTAGTGGTTGCATCTGGAACAGAGGCGCCAGAAGCTCCAGGAGTGGAAGTAGGAGCGGCCCTGGTACCCGCGGTCGCAGGCAAATCAGCAACCTTGATGCCAATGTCGGTGCAGGTGGATGCGTAGACGTCGTAGGCAGCCTTGAGGGCTTCGCCGTTGCAGGCACTGGTCATGTTGCCAATCATGACGGACTGCAGCTCGGTGCAGAGTTCGCTAACCGAGGCTGGGTTGCGCTGCTGGCCCAGGGCAGAGAGTAGACAGGCGGGAGGGTCCGCGGCGGTAATAGCGAAGAAGCCAGCAAAGGCTGTGAAGACAAGTACGGACTTCATCGCCGTCGTTGGCGGAGGTTTGTGAGGGATTATGTTTTGTTTTTGGCTTTGTGTCCAGCGAAGGGCAGATGGTATTTCTGAAAGAGAGAAGGAAAACACCAGTTAACGTCTGAGGTATCCGCGTAGAGCAAGAAAAAGAAAAAGAAAACGAATTAACGGCTGATACCAGCTTAGGAAGGGACTGCTGTACCAAAGAGAAATACAATCTTTCCGGTTCTCGGTCGATTTAGGGCAACCCGAAGGCAAAAGTGAGGTGAAGTGAGGTTGACGATGCAGAGTAAAGCTAGCAGCGTATCTTAGCCGTTGTAAGTGCTTGCAAGATCCCCATACCAGAAAGATGGAAGGTACCCTTGTGGAGCAAGAGTGATCTTCGGGGGAAATCTCCGGGGAAAACTCACAATGATGGTGTATGTCTGGGGAAGGTACGTTGGTTGGGTGGGGCCGGACGACCTCTCCCTCTGGAACAACTTCAAAACACCATGGTCTTTTTCCCTTCCCGACGACAGAATTGCCCGTTCCAGACGTCACGATCGACTCGTTCCTGCATGTTCGAGGCCCGTTCTTACGACTACATTGACCAGCTGCCGCATCTCAATGTAAATGTGTCCAGTCAGCATTGGTCTCGAGTCGGTCCTGGGCAACAACCCCAAGAGCACTGACATCGTCTTTTCGATCATTCTAGCCCCTCCGTGCACCGCACAATTCTATCTCGTTATTGTTCCTCCCATGAATCATCGCTCAATTGAGATCAATAACTTTTCCGTTTTTCCGTCCTGCTTTTCAGGGTAGCCACACTTCGCTGGCACTCTATCGGCAAGGCGGTACCCAGCAGCCAACCAGCGCAAGGCGTCCTACTCCCTCTTGTTCGGCATTCCTTCAGTCTCTCCCTTCCTCACATCTTCTTAAAACCTTCTTGCCGCCAACCTAAAATACTGAGATTGAATGTCTTCGGATGCTCATACTTGGCAGTCCAGAAATATCCCGGCGGCCAACCGGCAGGGCACAAGTTGAGTGTCCCCCTCTAAACTCGGCCACTTCATCGGATAATCCGTATACGGTTGCCGTGTTTGTGTTGTTAGTCGAAGGGAGAGTGGGGAGTTATCTTTTACCTTCCCAGCTCGTCTGTCTGTCAGCCGAATATTGCCCGGAAATACCGCCTGAGTTGCGGCTCTTTCGGGTTACCTTCACTGCACTCAATTGCAGGACCAACCTTCACTATATGCATCTGCTTGCAAGCAGTACCCGGCTACAGCAGGTCCAAAGGCCCTGCAACTTGCACGGCGGCTCAGTGTTTATGACCACTCGTATGGATGCTCTTCTGAGCGCCTGGAATATCGGGGCATTGGCTGCCAAACAAGCCCTCGCGGCTGCTTTGGTCTTTGCGACGTTTCCTGTCGCGAAACATTAGATGAGTTTCGCCTCTTCCGCAAACAACAGCGAGTCAGATCTACCGCCTTGCAGAAGCTGAGCCACACTGACCACTTCCGTCCTCACCTAGTGGGTTTACATTAACTGGAAATGAAAACAGCCATCATGGTTGTGACCGTTCCAGAGGCAGTCCCTCTTTTCATCGCGCCATATGGGGGGTATACCACGTGCCCACATGGTTCTATTGTTCCATCAACAGAACATCGGCGCAACGGCGCTTACTCGCTGCCCATCCTTAACGTCGGGACTGCCCCGAGCCCTCGGGATTCACCGCGACGTGGGGACTGAAACCCAACACACGAAATCCCTCTGGCACACAATATGCCGCGGCTCTGGGTGGATAGCTCCCATTTCCCACATGCCATTATGCACTGGGAGGACGTCATCAGCATGTTTCTCCGTCCTTGAGTCGTCGCCATTCGTAATTTCCGCGGAAGAAGATCTGGCCTGGCTCATCCGAGATTTACCCAAGTAGTTCTTGACTGGCACCAATTTGGCCATCTCACACGCCATATGACGGCTCGGGGAGCGCAAGTGCCCCATAGACGCCGATCTGAAGCAGTCTGAAGCAGTGGTATCTGGAAACAAATCATGGCTACGGTGAAAGGCTCGCTCGACTAGTCGGCTTCGATCGCCTTCTGTGGATGATTCGACGAATGGAAACCCGCACAGACGAGTTTGTCATAACTAGCTCATGGACTCCTTGGTGCGTTTTGAACGCTTTGGACGAAGACACGCTGGGCTCTGCCAATGGCCAAGCTGTTGGGAGTTCCCAATATGGTATGGATGAGTTCTGTGATGCATTCTGTCGTCTCATTCCTCCAGCACACGTGCCTGGCCAAGCCAGCAACACAAGACCATCAGAACTCAAATATATCGACATTTTGAATGTTGTACGGGCAATTAAGTTGGATGTTATTGGATCATACAAGCCGAACGCCGGATTTATCCATCATCACACCCATTGGGGGCTGCTAGAGTTTGAGGCTTATAGCTGACTAGTAGGCTTGGGCGTGGAGAGTTAGCTGCACGTAATGGCATTCCGATACCCAGACGAGTCATTCATGGTCAATCTCTCGGCAGGCAGAACTTGACGTTCTCGAAATTCCTTTGGGTCCCTTCGCGGATAGAGCACGGCCTGGTAACACCTGAACAGTCAGTCACCCTGCATGAGATATTCCTCACGGGCATGTCCTGCACACCCCCCCTTCGCCTTCCCCGGATTCCCCTGTGGATTTTCGCAAGGTCGACCCGTCGGCGGACTCAGGCCGTTAGACTTCGCATCTAATTCTACCAATCAGCTCATCGCTTCTACTCAATGCGCTGGGCCACCTTGCGGCAAAGCCTGATGTTCTGGACGGCCTTCCCTGCAGCGATCAGCCAGCCCTTGAACTTTGAAACTTGGGTGGGAAGTATAACCTCCAAACAAGGAGCTCGCAAGTAGGTCACTTCGCCGTGGATTTCGTGGAAAGTCAATGCTCGGGCCAAGCAGGCGGCATCGAATGAGGTTCCCAGCAAGGCGTATCTCTGTTCGGCTGGCCATTCGCGCCCAAAGCCAATACGTCCATGCATGACCCTAGGTACCCAGTCTAGACGTCCTGTCCGTCTTTTTCTTCAGACTGTCGCAGCAAACACAGCTGGGAACATCGTTGGAAAGATCAGACAGCGGTTGAAGGGCCGGGAGTGGGTTCGCATTCGTAGTGCTTCCACAGTGCACCAGCGTCAGATGTATCTTGTCAGGTACATACGTATGGGACCGCCTGTCAGTCATGGACCATCCTGCGAAAGTTCAGCCCGGCCCTTTACGCCATTTGATGATATCTACTACACCCCCCGCTCTCTCCAATTCCGTCGAAGAACACCAACGACCTGCATGTACCATCGGCAAAAATGGCGGAAACAAAGGTTGCTCAAACGGCGAGCGTAACCATCGTGCTGATGGCCTTTATCACGTTTACAGTCGCGATGAGGACCTTTGTACGTGGTGTACTGTTACGGAGCTTGGGTTGGGACGACAGTAAGTACCGATGGCGGATCATATGCCACGGCAGTTGAGCTAACGGGTGCTAGCATTGGTTATTTGTAGTTGGGTACTGAGCCTCAAATCTCGTTTAGAGAGCATCTCTAACAATAACAGGTTTTTGCTATGGCACTCTGCAGTGCAATTCTTGCCAGTAAGCTGTGGTGAATATACTCGTGGGGGACTCGCAAGCTGACTGTCGATAGTGACCAACGTGGGCTTGGGCTCCCATTTCCAAGACGTTCCAAAGTCAGACTTTGCTACATTTCTTAAGGTAACGAAGCGGTGGATTAAGGCTCCTAATAATCTCACTGACAAGTTCTTGTTAGTTTCAAGTCGTCGCACAGCTTACCTATATCTGGGCCTTTGTGACAGTCAAGATGTCATTTGCTGTTCTTTACCTGCGACTGCTTCCTGATCAGGTCTACCGACGCATTAACAAGTTTCTTATTGGATTGCTGCTGGCGGAGGGCATTGAAGAGACGGCAGTCGTCATCTTTAGATGTGCTCCCATCAAAAGGGCTTGGACGCCATCCACACCCGGTACTTGTCTGGATTTGACAATCTTCTACTATTCTGCCGTATGCACCTCCCATCAGAGCTATGGAGGTCTTTGGGACGAACTGGCTGACCCGATGCAGTTCGCCATCAAGCTGTTGACAGACTTGGTGCTGTTCATCCAACCAATTCCTACAGTTTGGAAGCTTCAACTGCGGATTGCCAAAAGAATTGGGGTCATTTTCATGTTGTCTCTGGGCTTGCTGTAAGTGCCCCTGAACTACTTCTCTAACACTTTTGGCTTACAGATGTTAGCGTGTGTATCATCTCCGTCATTCGAGTAAGCTACATCAACGCATTTGACCGAGACGTTACATGTGAGTAGCCCGTCACTTCGAGAAAACCGCAGCTAACAATCGCAGTCTTGGTTGCCGACCCCCTGCTCTGGTCTGAAGTTGAAGTGTGCGCTTTGATCATCTGCTCCGGCGTGCCGTCTCTTCGGCCGTTAATATCACGATTCCCTGCTCTGAATAAGGCCCTTGGCTTGTCAACGGGCAAGTATTCAAAAGTTTACTATCCAGATCAACGAACGACAATCGGCGGGTCCAAGCCGTACTTGGGCCAGAACGCGTATGTACGGGCACAACAAGGGAAAGTTGGTGGCAAGCTGTCCGTGAGCTCAAGCTCTTACGGCGCTTCAACACAAACAAACACCGAGAGCATGGAAAACATCCTAGCATTGGACCTGGATAAGCTGTCATTGGCCAACAGCGTAGAAATGGGAATCATCAAGGTGACGAACGACATCTCATCTTCACAGATACCACCGTCACACACTCCACCATCTCAATACGTGATGGAGGACCCTTATTTCCCGGCAGGGCGACCAATGGCTAGACGGAAAAGCCGAGCGAATATACGTGACGGCACAGGCTGGATATCTGACGACTGATTTCACAATCGAGATGATGAAGTCAGTCGAGGAGGTGGGGGCTCTGGTGGTCCCCCCAAGTACATATGTATGCCGTGCGAATAGATTCGACGGCTCTTTTAATGTATATACAACACCACGGTACTTGGGCGAACAGGCATGCCAGCTTTGGCTGTCCTTGGCATTTTTATTTTAAAAATCGCTATGCGATACGACGCCTGCAATGAACAGGCCAATTCACTTCATCAAAATTTTCAATGCTGGATGTTTCTTGCACCTGTGATTTGCTGCCAGGTTCCTGCACACGATGTCTAGCCCAAACAACAACTTCGGCCTTTCTAATGAATCTAGACCAGTTTAGGCGTTTTGCGGGCGTGTTAAGGGCCACCATAAGAGCATTTTCTTGACACAGTCGATGCCTGAGAGATCCGACTCTTAAAGCGGGGATAAGAAAAGGCCGGATATGCCGTGATGCCAGCTACGAGATTCCGATGCTTCTAAGCAGATCCTGGATCCGATCGGCGTTGGTTTCTAATCCCGTCCCTCTGCGTTACAGATGAGATGGGTTCTTCTCATCTTTCTCTTTTGTCGCCCACCCTCTTGAAAGAGATATGACAAACGGAAACCAGACGAGCTGCCCACAAAACATGAGATGAGACTGAAAACCATGTTGCAACAGGGAGACGTGGTTCGTCGTCATATCTGACGGAGGTAAATGAGGTTAGCAGTGTACCCTTCAAACCCGTTGCTTTGAGTTGAGGCTGGGCAGCAGGGAGGTTGAAGGTTCATGCTTGCATCGAGGCTGAACCTGGCTAATACAATGAGCGCACACATTTCCGCCGTTCAGCTTGTGGAAACGGTAGGGAGTTAACGCTGGGTGGAAACGTGTCGAAACCCGGGATCCAAGCAAGAGCTGAAAACTTCAGATTCCTTAACTCGTCACCCAGTACCCTGATAATGGAGCCGGGAAGAATATTCCAGCCCGAATCGGAAACTGCTAGCATTTAATTTGAACTTACCTCTTTTTGAAATACCATAAGCTGGGCTCTTTTATTTATTTAGGGGAAAACCGTACAACCTCCGTTCTACAGTGGCACTGCTATCTTAGGCTAGACTCCTAGGAGGTTTACAAGGTCTCGGCGAACAAATGTGTAATTGTTGGTCCAAAGCAATAGGGCTTTGATGAAATGCCGTTGTTCAACACATTTAGTTGCTCCAAAGTTGGTTGATCGAATCTGGGCTGAGAGGTTGGTGGACACGCAGACGGTCCTACTTAGGACTCGCTCAGTGCTTGTATCCGTCCAAGGGTCAGCTCTCAGTACTCCAGTTTCGACATTTCTTGAGCATGGATGCATGATAAATAATTGGGTAATGATTCAATTTGGGAAACTCGACACTTTAACCCCTTGGACCTTTTCAAATACCGATCATGGTACTGTTGGGTCAGGGAAACCAGCAAAGGCGAGGAAGAAAACCTCGGTGAGATGGTTCTCGGCCAGGATCCGATTCTTCACCGAGATGAGACCCACTAAGTCATTTTCTCCAATCAAATCCGTTCTAAGACACAGTCAAATGAAGTAAGCCTCAGGCATAAAACATGCCCTAGAATGGACCGTGCACTCTCCAACTGACCCTGTGGCCCTGTGGGGTTAGCGAGCCCGCACAACTGAAAATTCCCATGGTCGTCTCTCAATCCCTCTCGACTTCCCGAAAAAAGTTCATTCCCGACAACCTCGACAATCAACCACCCAACGCCGGCCAGCCACCAATCGATTGCCTCTGAGTCACGATCAGGTTAGTGAACGAACAACAGCAAGCCAACAGAGTCGATACATCTCGATATTCCAATCTCTCGTTTTTCGTCTCGCAACAAGAAAGAGCAGAAAGGCATCTCGCGGTATCTCCCTGAAGGCATCATATCTCACTCCCAACCCTTGCCCCTCACTTCCTCCTCCGAGATCATTAGATCCCGTTTTTCTTTTGTCGCAATACGTACAGACATAGCCAGAACATGTGCTAACTCCTCTTCTACTGAACAGCATAAGCAATCATGGGTATCTCAAGAGATTCCCGCCACAAGCGCTCCGCTTCCGGTGCCAAGCGCGCCTACTACCGTGCGTAAAACAATCGAAAGCCCGTATGCTCTAATCAAGCATGCGTTCTGACCTTTCTGCTCAACAGGGAAGAAGCGCGCTTTCGAGGCCGGTCGCCAGGGTGCCAACACCCGTATCGGCCCCAAGCGAGTCCACACCGTCCGCACCCGCGGCGGCAACCACAAGTACCGTGCCCTGCGTCTCGACTCTGGTAACTTCGCCTGGGCCTCCGAGGGCTGCACCCGCAAGACCCGTGTCATTGGCGTCGCCTACCACCCCTCCAACAACGAGCTCGTCCGCACCAACACCCTGACCAAGTCCGCCGTCGTCCAGATCGACGCCGCCCCCTTCCGTCAGTGGTACGAGGCCCACTACGGCCAGAACCTCGGCCGTCGTCGCCAGCAGAAGCAGCAGGCCGCCGCCGGTGTCAAGGAGGAGGAGGTCAAGAAGTCCAAGTCCGTCGAGAAGAAGCAGGCTGAGCGCTACGCCGCTGAGGGCAAGGTCGAGAACGCTCTCGAGAAGCAGTTCGAGGCCGGTCGCCTGTACGCCGTCATCTCTTCCCGCCCCGGTCAGTCTGGCCGTGCCGATGGATACATCCTCGAGGGTGAGGAGCTCGCCTTCTACCAGCGCAAGCTCCACAAATAAATTAGTGCGCCTTCCATGTTCGCGCCGCGTTGGGGGAAACGGAGGATTAGATAACAGTGACTCGTCATGATCACGTTATAACGGGAATGAAAAAACATTTTATCGGGCTCTCAGGTTGTTTCTTGGTGTTCAAGAGGTTTTGCTTTTCGTCGTCTGGCAAGTCATCAGAGGGCGTGATCAGCTTACAAACATTGTAGGCTCGGGAAAAGCAACCGGGCCGACGGACGGATCTGGGTTATTAGGAAGACTCAAAAAGACTATACCACCAAGTTTTTGCCTGCCTCAGCTACAATTACTCTCGTCCATTACCCTTGTGATCCTCTAGTGTCTGCTAATGCTTGGTATCTGTGGTACAAAAGCTCAAATCTAGTTGAGAAACTGCGCGCAGAACCCCTGTAGTCTCAACGTGGCCCGCCTCTAGCGTGGGCCCATGTAAAATTTGGGCCTCTTGACCATTTCAATTGCTTAACTCCTCGTCTGGGCTTGTGTTGACAGACGTATTTCTACCTCTTTGTTGTGTTGAATTCAGGTATATCAAAACATGAATGGCCGTTTCTCGGGGCCCACCTAACTTCCTGTTGCCCGCAGCCAGCTTGCCGCCCTGTCGTGCGTTAGGCCAGCAAAACACACGCCAACCTCCATCCATACTCGATGGGAAGCTATCATTACTTTTGTACATTAAGATGTTCAGAGAATCCTGCTTCTGGGTTCACCAGGGTTGCATGTTGGGCAGATCACTTCAGGCGAACTGTCGCTTGAGGTCCGTCCACTTGCGAGTAAGTGTCTCGTGCTGAGAATTTATCTGCAACCATAAGTCAGCTAAGTCAGGTCAGAACCGAACAGTGATGTTTGTCTTACCTCGGCATACTGCATCTTTGTCTGCACAAGCTCTTCCTCCAATTCTGACATCTCCTTTTCCAACTTCTCGTTCTCTTCGTGGACCTTCAGGTTACGCTTCATGAGATCGTCACGCTCAGCTTTCCAGGCGTTTTCGAGCTGTTCGGGCTGCTTCTCAATCACGTTCCGCAGCTCGCGGACCTGGCCCTTGAGGCTCTCATTCTCGTCTTTGAGTTCCTCATTCTCGACCTTGGTGTGAACCAACTCCGTCGCGAGGGCAGCTTGCTCGCTGTCGTATGCCTCGACACGCTCCTCAAGCTTCCGCACCTTGACAGCGAAGTTGATGTTGGCACTCCGCAACTGTTCCAGCTCGGCCTCGCGCTCCTTCTCTGTTCTAGTTTTCTCTTCCCACTCGGTCGTGTAAGCCTTGAGAATTTCAGGGGTAATTCTGACGTCGCAAGCGTCCCTGACAAATTGATCGGCCCGGTACACTTCCTTGTCCATGCTGGAGCTAGAGCTTCCGAAGAAGCCGTTCTCCAGAATGCTTCCTGCGCTTGGTGCTGTGTCAATATAGGCGTCGAACAGCTTATCCTTGAGGAAAACAGTGAGCTGCTGCATATCCGAGATGGCGAGCAGGTTGGTGGCGTTCTTCTGCATCAGAACAATACCGAACCGCAAGATGGCTGATAAACCCTCTGAGAGGATCAAGTCGTAGATGCGCAGCACCAGTTGCAGGGGGAAGCGATAGGCGAAGAGCGTCAAGAACCATTGCGTGGCGTAGAGATGGGGGGAGATGCTGCGGCGTCGTAGGTGGCAGTAGAGAGCTGGCTCGAAATCCTCAAGTAGACGTTCGAAGATGTAAAGGTTCTTGTGAAGTCCGGGCATGTCCTGGATGAAGAGGTCGCGCAAATGGAAGTGGTTCATCAACCGAACCAAGAGGCAGAAGGCTTCTTCTTCTGTCATGTTAAACAAAAGGGGCATGATGAGGAAGTTCATGCCTTGTGCGTAGCCGACGCCCTCATCGAACAGGGCGTACGCCTTGCATACGCCAAAAAGGCTCTCCTGAAGGCCCGCGGCGGCAGCGTACTTCGAGAAGCTGGTCCTCGCACCCAAATCGCGCCGAATAGTCTTTTCTAGCTTTTGCAGCATGGCAGCGTCCTCTTTCTGCTTCTTTTGCCTTGCCGCAGTGGCCGCCTGTTGCGACTTCAATACTGCCTCGGCGTTTTTCTCGTTTGGTGAAGGTATTCCGTTTGCAACTGAGTGCTCCGAGTGAACAGACGACGCGGAAGAGTTCACCACGTCATTTTGTATGCTCAGGTTCCCGTTACTGCCTGAGCTGACTGTGCTATTGCTGTTTCTGTTCCTTTCCTTGTCGGTGCCCCTGGCCACTAATTCCCTGTACATCACCTCCAGGTCTTCATTGTTGCTCTGCGCCAAGACTTGCCAGACAACTCCTCGAATGGCGTTTGGAATACCACTGGCAATTGCTTTGTTCAACTCCTCGGCGCTTGTTCGCGCAACGACTGTCGGGCCTTCGTAAACGACAGACTGCCACAGGTCCCAATCTACCTGAGTATCGGGCGTATCAGATGGGCCGGCTGACACCCCGGATACTGTCCCTGGCGCCAATGCCGGGTTCGGGGTTGTAGGCACGGGCGACCTGGGTGCTTGATCCGCTCCAAGCTCTTTATCGTGACCGCTCTGGGCAGGAGGAGTGCTCAAACCCAAGCCCTTTGGCGGCGGCACAGGCTTTTCGTCGTCAGATGGCAGCGTGATGCCTGCTTCCTCCCGTAGCCGCACCATCTTGAAGCGGTCCTTTAGGCTGTGTCGAGGCACTCCGTGAACGCCGCCCTCCTTCTCTTCATCCAACGTGCTGAGCATCATCTCGGGGTTGCTCGTCAATGTAGCGATGGAGCTGGCGGTATTCCGTCTAGGTGAAGGCTGGGGAGGTGGCGAGGTGTCCTTCTCCTTGCTCGTACTGTTTCGCGACAACCAGGAGAAGGGGCTGGTGAGCTTCCTTGTTGGGGGCCCTGGTGGAGGCGGCAAAGCGGCAGCAGAAGCGGCTTGCGGCTGGGGAGATGCAGGGACCACGGGGGATTTGGCAGGCGATGGCTCGGCTGGCGGTGACCACGGCATAGATGGGAGGGCGCCAGTGATACTGCTGATAGATATTTTCTTGGAAGGCGCCTTTTGGACAGGGCTGATGGCTCTCGGCTCTGCATTGAAATTAGCATATTGACACATGTCAATCAGTTCATGCGACGAAACAAACGCACCTGGCTCCTGTGGGGCAGGGTGGTCATCATCCAGGCTAATATTGTCCAAATTCGAGGTGGTGGAAAGGCGGTGCGAGACGGGAGAAGGCTTTCGTTTGATTTCGCTATCGTCATCTTCGCTCTTCAACTCGACATCGACAATGTGAACGTCATCCACCGGTGCGGGCTCCGGTTCCGACTCTGACTCTGATTCCGGCTCTGACTCTGGCTCCGGCTTTGACTCCGGCTTTGGCTCTGGCTTTGAATCTGTCTTTGGCTCCGGCTTTGGTTCCGGTACGGTTGCGGGTGCGGGCGCGGGCGCGGGTGCGGCTTCTTCCTCATCTTCGCTGTCCTCTATTTTCGGGACCTTAGGGTCCGTGGCTGCCTCGGGGGGCGTTTGTTTCGAGATGGATGTTCTTGAGGTAAGGGAGCGAACTTCAGCTACCTCGGCGACGTCGACGACGGCGTCTTCGAAGGCATCCTGCTAGTTGTTCCGTCATGTCAGTGAACAGTTCGAGGGCTCTGAGCTGTCCCCGCCTCAAGGCCAAGGGTTGATGCGCACCAAGGGAGGAAGGGGGATTGTTACAGTCTCCTTATCGGAATCAGACTGGGTCGAGAGTCTCTTTTCCTTCGTCTCCGTCGAGGATTCCGCTGGAACGGTCGAGACAGGCGCTTCTGGCTGCGACATGGCAACGTTAAGGATCGTATGTCAACTTTTGCCGACCTAAGTTTTGTGTGCAGTGTCGTGGAATGGCTCTCTCCTCCGGGTCAAGGTCAGACTTGAAACTACCTAGTTGGGGTCCATGGAGATGGGGATCCAGCACTGGGTGGGCAATTGTACACTGTGTCGCCTGCGCTGCTGAAGAATAATCCGTGGTACGGTGCTGGGCCGTAAGATGCAGGGTTGGCCACGGTTGACTCCTTTATTGGTGGTAGTGGTGGTGGTGTCTTGAGCTTGCGAGGACAACAGAGAGGAGAGTCGAAGGACGAAGGGCCAGTGTCGAGGGTCCAGCGTTGATGGTTGAGGGACGGGTGTGGCGCGCAAATGTGCCGGTCTCTCTCCCTTTTTTTTTTCTTCTGGCTGGGGATGGGGAATTGGATGAAGCTGAGGCTCACCGCAAATGGGCCCTTTAAGATGTACCTACCCGACCTGGGGCCTGGAGGAGGCAGACTACCGAGCAGCTACAGTGGACTCAATGGCCGTGGAATTGAGCCCGTATTCGCTCGAATCCTCGATCCCCAGTACCTCGAAGATCCACCACCAACTTGGGACCAGGGGAAGGGAGGGGAAGGGGGGTGCAACCTCAGGAAACGGCCAGTGAAGGCCTAGCGCGCCGCCGCGGCACGGGATCGTTCTCTGTTTCGGGGGTTCTGGATGCCGTGAGGTCCTGCCCGAATCACAGAAGGGCCACCCCCCAGTGCCCACCCTGAGCGGCCAAAAATGCCATCAATGACAGGGGCGCCTTCGAGGAGCTTGGGAGGGCCGGCCAAAGGAAATTGCCGGGATCGACGGGGCAGGGAACCTCATGTTTCTTGATAATTGCGCAGCATTTCCTACACCTTTTTCAGCCTCCCAGAAGCTTTTGGCGCCTCTTCTCCTCTCGCTAAGCCAGGTACCTCAGGTGTGTATCTTTGCGGATGTTTAACCCTGCTGCAAGGCGTTGCCACTGGGTCCCATCATCCAAAAGTGGTTTTTCATTCAGCCGTCTGGGTCACCAATAACCTTTTCAAAAGAATAATATCGTGGCGTGGGGACGATAGCTTGTTCCCCTATTCCAGGCTGCTAGTGTGGAGTGTATTCATGCTGCTTCCCTTTTTGAGTACAGAGGATTCGCAACATACTTCGTCATCCAATACGATGCTCAGAAATGTCAAGTGCCGCGCTTCTCTCCTTGTTTGTTTGTTTGCTTGCTTTCTTGGGGCGGCTCCTGGGCATGTGTGCGCGTCTCCCGAGACGAGCTTGTCTTCAAACAGTCTTGTTCAGCCTAGGAGCCGCCGCCCCTGCAGCACAAGTCTCTTGGATGGCACGATGGCTCGTCGCCCAAGCAGAGCAATGGGGTGGCAGGATACTTGACTGGTACGTGTCTTGTCTCAGCCAGCCAACGGTGTCTGGAGTACATCTCTAGTAGCTCCAGCCATCCCCCCGTTGGTACGATCTGCATGTTCTCGCGCCGGTGCAATCGGTGGTAGATCTTGTCCGCCCCTTGCCCTTTTCCCTTTGTATAAGGGCCCGCAGCCCGGCGTTACGCCGTTTGCCTGTTGCCCTGGTAGATAGCGGCCCTCGGGGGAAGACGGCAACAACGCCGCTTTTCTCCTCTGTTTTTGCGGCATCAACCGGTCTCTGTCACCGAACTGAGCAGCCCAGCCCGCCCAATCAGCCTGTGGTTTCTCTGGACACCAACAGGGAGGAGGGGTTTCTGCAACTCTGGGCTTTTGATGTTCGTGTCCCAAATTTGCCGGCTCCCAATCAGCGCCACTTTGTGTCTTGGGGCAGTGGAATGCACTTAAGCCTTCAATATCCAGCAGCCTGTCTCGGATTGCCAATTCCAGCCACATTCGAGAGACCAAAAGAGCCACGCGAGGTGTGCCCAATTTTGTGTTCCATAATCAGTGCAATCAGACTCGCGTGTATATGCATATAGGTAGAAGCCATCGGTTCTCGGGCCTTTGCTGGACCACTGTAGCTGCGCCGTTGCCTTTCAAAACAAGGGTTCCTCCATGGCAGGTCATGGGTGTCTTCGTTGCTGCAAGAGCAGCATAGTAGAGACCGTCTAGTCAGGGTTGAGTCCGGCCTCTTGCGGAACCAACAACTCACTCACTCGCTGCCAGCGCATGGCATGCAAAGTCGACTGGTCGGGCTTCCGCACCCCCACGTGGCTGGTCCGCCAGAACCATGACCAGGAAACACCAATTGGCAGAAACAGACATCAATTTTCGACCGCAACACATTAACGGTGATCAGATTATATCAAATATGAAGCAACCCGAGCTTGGGCAGGCAGTTTGAGCAACTGGTCTCGTTGGGAACTGTGCTTGACCATTGAGACCCGAGAATCTACTCTACCATGGCGGGCCAATGATGACATCGGACCGTGCCGTTGGACTTTGTCGACTGTACCACATCGTCAGATATCTCCCTACGTAGCCAGGTGGAGAAACCGGCGTAGCCCAAGGTCCCATATTTGCGGAAATTCCACTTTGTTTGGGGCTGTATGCGATCACTGATGCTGATTGTACGTAAGAAGACGAAAGAGAAAACTACAGCTTAGAAATGAAAAGTTTGAAAAATAAGAATAAAAATAAAAAAAGATGGAAAAAAAAAACTCGCTGGCGACAGGAAGCGGCACCAAGTGGTAACAGCGCCATGCTTTGAATCAAATGCTCATTGGAGGATGTGAGCACATCAGATCTACTCTGCAGTAGTTGTGCTTCGTGGGCGTCCATAGAGCAAGGAAGAGACGGGTGTTTAGGCTGCTTCGTTGGCCCAAAGCGGAGTCATTTGGGCAAGTTAATATTGCCTTAGGGGACTCTTGAGAAGAAAAACAAAACAAAACGAAACGAAACGAACAAAAAAAAAACCCCCCCACCCGGAGACAGAACACACATCAGAAATCTTACAGGGTGACAATACGGCTTCTTTGAGAACTGGATGGAAGCAGTTTAATAAGGTGAGGTAAAGATAGTTGGCTGACATCTCTGTCCCGCCGTGGTACGTACCTTTGACGAAGGTGCCTGTCTTCCTGACCGCGTCCAGCCGGCGTGGGGTGAACCGTGCACGCACCTCCCCGCTATCCTCCTTACTCCCGTGATACCGCTACCACTGTGTCTTCCCACGGGGATCAACACTGTAAATTCCACAGTTTTCTACCGGTGCTTACAGTGCGTCTTGCCCGCCCGCCCGCCATCGCCAGCCTGGCTCCTCCCCACCGCAAGGCGGCAGACCACCTCCAACCAAAAAAGTGCCCTCACTTTTTTGCCTGGGAAGCTGGAAGCTACCTCTACCTACCTTGCTATTACGCAAAGGGCCCACTGTAACCGCACCTACCTTTCCATACCGATTTGACATCTGCAACTTCTTTTTCCACCACACTCTCCAACATCCCATCCGCCTCCCACTCTTACCTCACTTCAACACTCGACACTCGTTGCGACCGACGGCTTGATCTCGCTGTCTGCTGCTCGCTAGGAACCTTGAAATTTTCTCCGAACGACGCGCCGCCAACCTGACGATTTGAACCACCGCTTGGAAAGCTGTTTGTACAGTAGCCTGCAAGGACGTCCTGCACCCGGCCTTGCACCTCTGTACCTTCCGACCCCAGCTTTCCCGTCATCGCCCGGTCGCCTTCTTTTTGACTTCCTACTTGACCGTAAACCTTTAACTTTTTCTACTACTCGACTGTACACTATCGAAGAAGATACCCCTCCTGCGACGCGTCCGTTTGCGCCAACGCCTACCAGATACCCTGTTGCGCCATCTAGACCTTCGTTTTCCGACACGGGCTAGCTAGCAAGGCTGCACTTATGAACCTGCGGCTTAGCCGCGCTCGCCCACGATGGGGAAGATAACGAAGCAGATGCAGCCTAAGCATGCCGAGACTCTGGTAAGTCTTGACCTGCGTCCTGTAATCTTGTCTGGCGGTCAGCTTGGCTAACCATTCGCAGTCTCCATGGCTCAAGGACTTCGTCACGTCGGCCTGCTCGACACCCTTGCCCCTCCTCCCAGACCACCTCTCCAAGTTCCCGACAAGATGGCCTTTCCCGAGAGGCGACCTTTACCACTGGATCCCCCTTCTCAACCGATTCGACAATATCCTGGATTGCTTCTGCACCACGTACAATCTAGACCAGGGCTCCCAAAGCCGTGATTTTGGTTGCGACCTGCTCCTCAACCAAGGCGCCAAGACTGAATCATACGGTGATCAGACCTGGGACGCCGAGGGCTTGTCCAAGTTGGGTTACAAAGAAGATGGCGACAGGCAGCTCATTGAGGCTGTCCTCAAATTCACCCGCACCCTTCTGGAGCACTGCGGCAACCGAAGTATATACTCCAGCAGCATGGTCTTAAATAAGCTGCTCAACACTACGGCTCTGTCGGTTCTTCTTGCCACACTTCAGGTCAGCGCCGAGCTGGCGCAGCGGTACCAGGCTTCGGTCAAGCGCATAGGTAGCGCTTCCCGCACAGTCAGCACTGCACTGCTGGGAAACCATTACCAGATTGATCTCGAACGTGTGCAAAACCTTGCGCTTCCCTTCTCCAAGACCCCGATCGTTAGCCTTTCAGACTCGGCGGCCATCTCCACGCCCACGTCGAGCAATAAAGGCAAGGAGAAGGCCCTCTCTTCGAGCCAGAAAAATGCTGCAGTCATGTTTGCCAACGACCTGGGCGCTGTCCTCACGCCGGATAACGGCCGTTGGAACGGCTGGGGCGACGTCAAAGTTGCCTACATTGTGTCCTCGGCAACCCGAGATCAACCTGCCCCCGCAGCCTCTGATCGTGTTGCCTCCAGCGTGCCCTCCACGCCTACACCTCTGAGGCGTAGTACAACCGCTGGATCTCAGCACAACACTCCCAGATCGGCTCGTCAACCCGGTGCTGATGATACTTCACCCTTGAGTGTTCGGAGCCCCGGTATTTCAAGTGAGCAAGCCAACTCCAGCCAGAGGATCTTTGATCTGCCGCAATCAGTCGTGGCCACCACGTCCATCTATGAGCTGCTATCGCGTTGCCCTGCAGACATGCCGGCTTCAACCAAGTACGAGGTCCTCAATCGACTGAGAGTCGCCAAGGCGCTCCTTAGCGACGCCGAGACGCGGCAACAAGCCCTCGCTGTTCGATTGTTAGCCATTACGAATTTGGCGTACATTCACCCAGAGTCTACCTTCGTGGAAAAGGTTCTGCGTCATGACAACGATGAGACCAGACGGTACCAGCTTGCTTACCAGCTGGCGGAGCTCATTCATCCGCCTGCCGATGGTTCTATCCAGGTGCCTCTTTGGCTTCAATCCATCGTCCTCGCTCTGCTTGAGGTTATATCGAACTACGCGGCAAGGTACCAGGATGTTCTGTCGGCTCTGAATGCGAACGTCAACCACGGCATTCTTCTGTACGTGATTCGAAAGGCCGTTGCGGGAATGAAGACGGATGAGGCCGATCGTGGACTCCATACTACCGAGGTCGACCAGTGGCGGACCAATCTCTTCTCTCTGACTACCCACCTGGCAATGTCCACCAGAATCGGCGCTGAAATGGTCACCGCTGGCCTGATGGATATTCTGGTGGAAATTCTGAAGATCAGGTCTGATGTCGCTCAACGTAACCAATCTATGATCTTGGCCTTCATTGACGGTCTTATCTGGTCCTATCAAAACGCTTTCCACACCTTCTTCAGTGGTTCTGGCCTCGATGCGATCTCTGATCTGCTTGTCACGACAGTCGCCGAATCAAAGCAGTTGGTTGAAGCTGGCAAAGGAAACAAGCCGGAACATTACTGTCAGGTGGTGGACTATGAGATTCCCTATAACCAGCAGCAGACCCTGAAATGGGTCCTCAAGTTTGTGCATCACATGATGACCAATTCCTACAGCTACGGTGGTAACACTGACCGGCTCTTGCGTAACCTCGTCGACAAGTCGGAATTGCTAGGGAGCCTCCGAGACATCATGCAAAACACGAAGCGCTTCGGCTCAGTGCTATGGACGAATACAGTCACGGTTCTCAGTGACTTCATCAACAACGATCCTACCAGCTTTGCCGCCATCTCGGAGTCGGGTATGATTGTTACCTATCTTGAAGCCATCACTGGTCAACCTGTCGTCAATCAGCCAGCTGCCCAACCCCCACAGGAGTCTGGGGAGCAGGAGGCCAGCAGCGGAGATCCCGACGACAACGATGATGACAGCAGTCCTGGCACATCTGACGCTTCCATTCAGATCGAGTCCGACAACCGTCCTCATCCTCCCCCAGAAGAAGAGTTGGCTTCGTCTCACGACCGTCCATTGGCGAAGGGCATTTTGCCAACCTCTGACGCCATCAACGTTGTACCTCAAGTTCTCAACTCAATCTGCCTCAATAACGCCGGCATGAAAATGGTTGCATCGTCCCGAGCCCTCGAGTCGTTCCTCGAAATTTTCGAGAGCCCAGCTCATGTCCATACCATGGAAACCGACCCCCATCTCGCCAGCAATGTTGGAGCCAGCTTTGACGAACTTGCCCGGCATCATCCCAACCTGAGACGCCCGATTTCGAATGCCGTCATTGACATGGTTGCTAGAGTGAGGTCTTTGGGTATTCACAAGGCCCAAACTGCCGGCTGGGGCGCCAAATTGCTCTTGAGCGATGGCGCGCTGAAGCCCGCATCCGCCGACGAGGCATTGAAGGACCGCCTAGCCAATGCTTCTACGGTCAAGGATACTTCAAAAGACGCCCGTGGTGACTTGGACATTGAGATGTCCGATGCAGCTGAGGCGTCGTCACACAAGGCGGCTATAAGCGGCGACGAGGTATCCTCATCCGCAACAGCTTATGATGACATTACACCTTACGTCTATGCTTTGTCCAGCTTTCTCTCCGCCTACTTCAACAATAACACGCTCAAGGCTTATTTCATCAACCACGGAGGAATCGAGCAGTTACTGGACATCGCCGAGCTTCCCAGTCTTCCGCATGACTTTTGCGACTCGCATGCATCACGGACACTGCATCTTGTCATTTCCCAGCTTGTAGAGCAGTCTCCAGTTCTTGGTCTGCCCTCTCTCCTCAGGCGCGCTCAGGCATCAGTCGAAACGCTCAAGCCTTTGGCCGAGTACAACAAAGACTCTCCTTACTTCGGCCCGTTCCTCAGCCCGGACGATAAGCTGACCGTTGAGCAAGTCCGAAGCCTTGATGCGAACACGCAAGAACGAGTTTTTAACGGCACCAAGATGGTCAAAGCCCTTCTTACCGCGCAGTCACTGATCAAGACGTTGTACGAATGCTTTACGTCTTCGCCGCGCTCCAACTCGGTACAGCTGTATCCAATCAATGTTTTTGATTACTATATAGACCTGGTCAAATCCTTGGGGCCGCTGCTAAAGGCTGTCCTGGCGGAAGAGGGCGCAGAGCACAATGTCCTTCCCCAACACTGGTGGGCTAAGAGACCGGCT
Organism: Colletotrichum jinshuiense; assembly: GCF_051148585.1. Taxonomy (NCBI): domain Eukaryota; kingdom Fungi; phylum Ascomycota; class Sordariomycetes; order Glomerellales; family Glomerellaceae; genus Colletotrichum; species Colletotrichum jinshuiense. Next base: position 1,037,052 of record NC_139309.1, on the reverse strand, counting down.
CCTGGAAGCGATGTCATGGTGTCGTTTGGTGGACCTGCTGGAACCCAGTCGGTCGTTGAGGCTGATGCAGAAAATGCTCCTGTGCTAGGGGAGCCCGCGGCCACTGGCTCCGGCGCTGCCCAGGCGACAAATATTGGCAACCAACACAAAGGCCCAAGCAAGCAGGAACAAGCGACACCGCGGTATCGCAACTATGAAACCCTTCGCATCCTCCTTCACTCGATGGTACCATCTACGTTCCCATTCTTCCAGCAACTTGGCAAAGCCCTCTTCCCGCGACGCGAACGGGACGTCTACTCCCGACCCAAGCACATTGATCTTGCCAGGCAACTGTCCGGCACAATCTTGGAGCAGCTGAAGCCCTCAGTCGCCTTGGCTGAACCTACGGCCAAGGAGTATCACTATTGGATCATTATGCTCCATACCTTGACAGAGATGCTGATGGACTCTGCGCGATCCTCTGGTGACCGATCATCGATCCAGGTTGTTGTGCCTGTGCTGGTGGCCTTCCTGGAACAGGGCGGCTTTAACGTTCTCACTGCCATGGTGCGACGGTTCTCGGCGGAGATTTGCAAAGATACTGGGGATTCTGATGCTGGTACTACTGCTAGTGCTAGGGTTGCCTCCTTCGGTCTCGGGAAGATCTTCGAGTTTTTTGCTGCCCTCGTCAACGGCAAGAACATCTCTGATTCGACTGCACAATTCGGCCTCCTGCCTCGTTCTACTGAGAGGCGCCCAGACACCCCCATTTCTCATCAGATTGTTGTTGAGGTACGAATGGCCGTGATCCCGGTGATCCGCGAGACTTGGGAGTCTGCCCTGATCGAAAAGTTGCGGCCTGAGACGGTGGCAAAGGTCATTGAAATCCTCAAGATCATTTCTGCAGGCGACCACGAACCATCCTCCCGAGACAGACCTGTTGTCGAGCTGTTCAAGAAATCGACAGCCCCATTCAACTGGCAATCTCACCACATACTGGTTGCTCAACTACAGGAGGACGGTGCGGACTTGGAGCTAGCCCGTGAAGCTGTTTTCAGAGCCAATGGCAACCAGCCGTCTGCGACGGAGTACAGCCGCCTCCACAAGGCTGGTAAGGCTGGGCAACGGAATCCTGTCCCCTCCGAGGATGCCTACAACCCTGATCGTCCTGAACCATCCCGGCCTTCCAGCCAACCCGAAGGATCTGCACCTGCGGTCCCCGCCGATGCAGATGCGATGGCAGTTGATGTAGCACCGGAACTCGCCACACCAGAGTTGGATCGTCTGCTTGGTGATGCCATGCTTGGTGACCTGGGCGACAGAACCTCTACGGAATGGGGTGGCAATGGCAACGAAAGCCCTGCTGCAGGGGCTGCGGAAGCTCAAGGCAGAGGCAGCACATCTACCCCGGCGACTAACACGGGAGATCAGTCCCAGACCGAAAACCGCCTGACGACCAAGGAGAACCTGGACAACGAACGGAAAAAGCTACAAAAAAACCTGATTGACAGATCTCTTGACGTCGTCAGAGCCCATCCGCACTCGGCCATTGAAATTTCAGAGCTCATCAGCGCTATGGAGTTCCGCCAACAGAATGACGAAGTTAGAGACGAAGTTGGTGCAACTTTGGCAAACGCGTTGACCTCTCTTTCCTTCGATGACAGCGACTCGAAGGCCAACGGATCAAGCATTGCTGCCTACGCCCATCTCCTAGCTCTACTGATGCAAGAGAAGAGCTTCTTCAAGTGCAACATTGACACTTTGCGAGAGAAGGTGGACGAATACATTTCGTTCCTCAATCTCAAGGTCCTCCCTACATCGAACGAAGAACTACCTCCATGGATTCCTTACATCCTCCTGATCGTCGAACTGTTGTTGTCGTACGATGAGCAGCCTATCGAGGCGCAGTGGAAGCCTCCGGCCAACGAGAACGAGGCAGTGGTACCGCCAGTCCTTCCTCAGCGTAACCCGATCGTTTCGGACAACCAGCGAAACGAGCTTCTGGAAGCGATCCTGCGCCTGCTTCCTGTTCTTGGCAAAGAAGAAACCTTGGCGACATCGGTACTCCGAGTCATTGTCATTCTGACACGAAAGCCTTCCGTTGCGCAGAAGGTCGGGGAGAAGAAAAACCTTCAGCGGCTGTTTGTTATGGCCAAACAGCTTGCAGGTGCAGGTGCGGCTCGTCTGAAAGACACAAAGACTACGGGCAGCATCATGGCTATCTTGAGACACATTGTTGAGGACGAAGAAACACTCAAGCAAATAATGCGCGCTGAGATACGCAGCTTGTTTGAGAACCCCCAGCGTACCCAAAGAAACCTGGATCTCAGCACATATTTGCGCAACATGGCTCCTCTTGCCTTGCGCTCTCCTGATCTGTTTGTTGACGTCACCAACGAGATGACCAAGTTGTCTCGTTGGACACCTGGAAGCGAGGGCAGCAGCCGAGCCCATCAACTGGCACTCAAGGAACCCGAGTCTGACGGCAATGCTACGACCAAGGATAAGGACGCGAGTGTGGAACCGGCGGTGCAGGCTACGGAGGATTTGTCCATTCACGATGTCAAGCAATCAACGGAGACCGATGACAAGGAGATGGCTGATGCGCCGAAGCCGTTGACCGAACTGAAACGGCCTGTAATCGAGAACCCGCATGGCATCATTCACTTCCTCCTCTGTGAACTACTCAATTACCGAGAAGTCGATGACAAGGAGCCCTCGCAAGCAGCGAAAGATCCCAAGAGCATTGCGTCGCTTGGCACCAATGCCACGGAGGGTGGGTCTAAGGACGCGACAACAGATGGCCAGGATGCCACCGACAGTAAAGATAAGGACAAGAAATCCTCAAAGCCGGTCTTCAAGGCCGAGGACCATCCGATCTTTATCTACCGGTGCTTCCTGCTCAACTGCCTCGCGGAGCTTTTGCAAAGCTACAACCAAACAAAGGTTGAGTTCATCAACTTCAAGCGGAGCGCCCCGCTGCAAACGAACACACCTGTCAAGCCTCGGTCAAGTGTCCTCAATTACCTCATCCACGATCTGCTTTGCCAAGGAAGTCTTAGCGACATTGGAGACAGCATTTTGTCCAAGAAGAAAGCTGCAACATCTGCCCAGGCCCAGCAGGTCCTCGTTGCGCTTGTGGCCAAGACGGGCGAGAAAGTCATTGACAAAAGTCGAGACCGCTTCGAATACGATGACGAGCCTGATTTGCTTTTCGTTCGAAAATTCATTCTTGACACTATCCTGAAGGCATACGAGCGTGCTGCAATGCCAGAGGAACCTGTTGATACTCGCTATCCAAAGATGCAGTGTCTTGCCGAGTTGATGAACCATATCATCGGCGAAAAGGACAAGGAGTCAACCTCCCAGCGCGCACTCGACTCTCCGCAAGGAAGATCTCAAGCACAGTTGCGCAGGATGATGTACGAGAAGGGGTATCTTGACAAGCTGACTTCATCCATCGCCGAAGTTGATTTGAGCCACGCCGGTGTCAAGCGTGCCATCAAATACGTCCTCAGAGTGCTTCGTGTATTGACAGACACGGCAAAGGAACTGAGCCGCTCCCACGTTCTCCCCTCTACGTCTCTTCCGGAAAATGCGGAGGACGATATTATCTCGACATCCTCCATGTCCGACATGGACGATGACAGAGAAGAGACGCCAGACCTCTACCGCAACTCCACTCTCGGAATGCTCGAGCCCCGTGGAAGCGACGACGAGTCAGAGGACGAAGATGGTGAGTTTTCAAATAGTATCAACGACTCTTGCGACAAGGCTGACCTTAGTGTAGAAGACGACGAAGAGATGTACGACGACGACTATGGCGACGAGCTCGATTATGGCGACGAGGACGTGTCTGACGATGGCGAGGATGGCGTCAGCGACGAAGATGAAGAGCTAGGTGAGATGGGCGAGATTGAAGGTCTGCATGGAGATCCGGGCGTCGTGGAAGTTATCATGGGTGATGATGATGATGACATGGACGAGGACGACGACGACGAAATCAGTGACGATGAAGACATGGACTCCGACGACATGGAGGACATGGATGATCATGTCGACATAGTGGAGGAGATTGTCGATGAAGATGGTAACCCCATCGAGGATGACGGTGCTTCCGACTGGGAGAGTGAAACAGATGAAGAAGAGGACGAGGATGATGAAGATGTCGACTACGAGGCCGAAGCACAGGATCTTGAGGAGGCTCACATGCATGGCATGGAGCCTGGAGACATCATTGACAACCTAGCCCGGGCGGTTATGGACCCAGAAGACTACGAGGGCGACGACATAGACGATCTCGGAGATCACTACATTGACGACGGCCGTGATGAAGATGGTGGGTGGACACCGACTTCTCTGTTTTCGGGCCGTGCTAATTCAGCTTGCAGATGACGAAGACGACGACGAGGACATGGAAGAAGACGAGCTTATCTACGATGAAGATTATCCTCGTAAGCAGTCACTACACCTATTGGTTGTCACAGAAAACTAACCCCCGCGCAGATGACCATGCTCCTCCCAACCTCCCGTCTGCTCTTGGTTGGGATACCCTGGTTGTCGAGCCCTTCGGCGGCCATCCTCACCATGCCCACCGTCACCGTCATGGACACCGCAGCCCATTCCCTCCAGGCTTCATGGTTGGTGGCGGTGGTCGCGATCCTCTCGGAGGTACATCTCCTTTCGCTTCTTGGAGTGATGGTCCGTTCGCGTTTTCACAGAGACTGACTGGTCCTACAGATTTCCGGAGCTATTTCTCCCCGCGCCACAGACCGAGTGCGGTGCCTAACAATGCCGACGATGGTGTCAACCCTCTCTTGCGCCGAAACGGTCAAGGCCGCGAAGCATCTCCTCGCCCTGCCCCTGGTTCTGGTATGATCGGCCTGCGTCTGCCTCCTGAGATTTTCGGGCCTGGTGCACAGCATTTGTCCAACAGCCCCATCGCCATTCTGAATGATCTCGTCGCATCTCTTCCAGTTATGCGTCATGGCCAATCTGCTGTTCATCTCTCCATTACCCAGAACGGCCGTGGGGAGGTTCGCGAGTACCATGTTGCACCCCGCGAGCCAAGGGCGGATAACCGTCGCGAGACCACCTACCATGAGCCTCAGCAAGCCGTTGCCTTCGCTCCCGAGTCAACGTTTGAGCGCTATCAGGAAGAGGCCCGGATGGTGTTCGGTGGTGCTCACTTCATCGAGAAAGCCCAGAAGCTTATCAACATCCTGCTTTACAAGCTGGTCCCCCCAGCAATGGAGTTTGAGAAGAAACTTAAGGCCGAGGAAGAGGAACGCCGGAAGATCAGAGACGAGGAGCGGAAGAAGTTTGAGGAAGAAGCACGACGCATCAAGGAAGCGAAAGAAGCCGAGGAGAAAGCCGCTCGCGAGAAGAAAGAAGCAGAAGAGCGCGAGGAGCAAGAGCGCGTTGCTGCTGAAGCTGCCGCTGCTGCAGGCGAGCGCGAGGTTGCTTCTGCGCATGATACCCGCCCAGAAGGGACCGATCCTCAAGCCATGGAAGGCGTAGAAACGCAGGAAACAGCTGCGTCCTCCGTAAACAACGACGCCGCTGACGACAGCAGTCGTGTTTTGACCATCATCCGAGGCGAGGAGGTGGACGTCACTGAGCTTGGCATCGACCCTGAATATCTTGCTGCCCTACCGGAGGAGTTCAGGGAAGAAGTTATCGCGCAGACTGTCAGCACTAGGCGCTCACAAGCCCGCGAAGAAGCTGCTACCGGCGAGCAAGGCGAGGTCTTCCAAGAATTCTTGGACGCCCTCCCCGAGGATCTGCGCCTAGAGATCGTTCAGCAAGAGCGCCAAGACGCGCGTCGTCGGGAAAGAGACGAGCAGCGTCGCCAGGTGACGACTGCAGGCCAAGATCAGATTGCAGTGGACATGGATCCGGCAAGCATTTTATTAACGTTCCCTCCTGAACTGCGCCAGCAGGTTCTCATGGACCAAGGAGAGGACATCATGGACCATCTGCCTCCCGAAATGGCTGCTCAAGCCCGCCTTCTTGCTCAGCAACACAGTACCCACCCTGCTGTCACAGGCAGAAGCCCGCCCGTCGCTGCCCGACGGACCGGGGCGCCGCCGGTTGAGTCTGGGGAGAACAACAACGAAACCAAAGTTCAGCGACGGACCGTGGTCCAAATGCTCGACAAGCCGGGGGTCGCCACTCTGTTGCGTTTGATGTTCATCTCTCAGATTGGCTCTATTCGCAACTACCTCTTCAGTGTCTTGGCCGACGTTTGCGAAAATCGACAAAACCGCCTCGAGGTCATCAGCACCATCCTGTTGATTCTGCAAGAGGGGAGCACAGACATGGACGCTGTAGAGCGCAGCTTTAGCCAGCTTTCTCTCAAAGCCAAGAAGCCAAAGGACAAGGATGCGGACCCAAGGACCCCTCAGGCTCTTAAGCGGACTCTGACGTCGCTGAGCACCACCGGACAGCAGCAGTCTAATTCGGAGATTTCGCCACTCATGGTGGTGCACCAGTGCTTGGATCTATTGCAAGATCTCTCGACGAAGAACCCACACATCCCAATGCTTTTCCTGACGGAACACGAGGCTGTAGGATCTTCCCTCAAGCGCACTCTGAGTCGGAAGGGGAAGACCAAGGATTCCAAGGCCCACAAATATGCAATCAACTCTCTGCTCACTCTCCTTGACAGAGACTTGGTGATGGAGAGCTCAGTGGTCATGGCCTATCTTGCCGACCTCCTCAATAAGATCACTGTCCCCTTGGCAACCATGGAGCGACGACGCCGTGAAGCTTTGGAGAAGGCTGCTCGAGATGCAAAGAAGAAGGCAGCGGAGAATGCAGCGGAGGCTGGCGAAGCATCGACTACGGCAGACCAACCGGCAAACAACGAAAAGGTTGAGACTACGACTGCTGATACCACCGCCAGTACCGAAACGAAGGAATCCAAGCCAGCCAGTGCTGAGGCAGGTGGCGAGTCCGAAAGCTCTAAGATCAACGACAAGCCGGATGCAAGCCAAAAGGGACAGCGACAAATGCAAGTTCCCATCATCCCTCCTCACAACCTCACTCTGGTTATCAAGATATTCGTTGCTCGAGAATGCAGCTCCAAGACTTTCCAAAACACTATTTCGGCCATCAAGAATCTGTCAGCCATTCCCGGCGCCAAAGCCACTTTTGGACAAGAGCTGGTTCGCCAAGCCCGACTTCTGAGCGAGAACATTGTTGCGGATCTCGACGAACTGCTGCCGCACATCGAGAAGGCTACGTCTGGAACCGAGATTCAAGGTGTTGCACTTGCCAAGTTCTCCCCCGGTGCTTCTGAGCAGAACAAACTGCTTCGTGTTCTCACTGCTCTGGACCATTTGTTCGACAACAAGAAGAAGAGCGACAAGATTGACGAAGAGGCCGAGGCAACCAAGAACGAGAAGCAAGATCTCGTCACGTCCCTTTACCACAACTCAACCTTCTCCACCATGTGGGAGAAGTTGAGCGCCTGTCTCAGCGCCATTCGCGAGAGAGAAAATATGGTCAATGTGGCTACTATCCTCTTACCTCTGATCGAGTCTCTCATGGTTGTCTGCAAAAACACTGCTATGAATGATGACCCGCAGGGCCAAAACCAGACTAGTAAAGAGATGTTATTGTCGAGCCCGCCGCCTGAGAACCGCATGGCTGGGCTGTTCTTTACCTTCACCGAGGAGCACCGGCGTATCCTGAATGAGCTGGTTCGTAACAGCCCCAAGCTCATGTCCGGAACCTTCGCCCTTCTCGTCAAAAACCCGAAGGTGCTTGAATTTGACAACAAGCGGAATTACTTCAACCGGAGTGTTCATAGCCGGTCCAGCAACAACCAACGACCATCATTCCCGGCGTTACAGCTCTCCGTCCGTCGCGAGCATGTCTTCCACGATTCCTTCAAGTCGCTGTACTTCAAGGCGGGCGACGAGATGAAGTATGGCAAGCTGAACATTCGCTTCCACAATGAGGAGGGTGTAGATGCTGGAGGCGTGACCCGCGAATGGTTCCAGGTGCTGTCAAGACAAATGTTTGATGCAAACTACGCACTCTTCATCCCGGTTTCCTCCGATCGCACCACATTCCACCCCAACAAGCTCAGTGGTATCAATGATGAACATCTCATGTTTTTCAAATTCATTGGACGCATCATCGGAAAGGCGCTTTACGAGGGTCGGGTGCTAGACTGCTACTTCAGCCGTGCTGTATACAAGCGCATCCTCGGCAAGTCTGTGTCCGTCAAGGACATGGAATCCTTTGATCCGGACTACTACAAGTCTCTAGTGTGGATGCTCGACAACGATATCACGGACATCATTACCGAGACATTCTCAGTGGAGGACGATGAGTTTGGCGTGACTCGCACTGTTGATCTGTGCCCCAACGGTCGTGATATCGCCGTCACTGAGGAGAACAAGCACGATTACGTGCGGCTGGTAGTGGAACACAAGCTTCTGTCGTCGGTTAAGGAGCAGATGGAGCACTTCTTGAAGGGTAAGATTCAGTTTTCGAACTACGGAGGGGGGTTGTTGCTAATCGTGTCACTAGGTTTCCACGACATCATCCCTGCGGACCTCATCTCCATCTTCAACGAACAGGAACTGGAGCTTCTCATTTCAGGCCTGCCCGACATTGACGTTGATGATTGGAAGAGTAACACGGAATACCACAATTACAACCCGTCGTCGCCGCAGATTCAGTGGTTCTGGCGAGCTATCCGATCATTCGACAAGGAGGAACGAGCCAAGCTATTGCAGTTCGTTACTGGAACTAGCAAAGTACCTCTCAATGGATTCAAGGAGTTGGAGGGCATGAATGGTGTCAACCGTTTCAACATCCACCGAGACTATGGCAACAAGGAGCGCCTTCCTAGCTCTCACACATGCTTCAACCGTAAGTCGCATTCCTGTGAAAACACGAAAATGACAGAGCTGACCAAGTGATACAGAACTTGATCTCCCCGAATATGAGAGTTACGAGATGCTTCGCCAACAACTCATGAAGGCCATCACTGCGGGAAGCGACTACTTTGGCTTTGCATAAGATGAGAGCGCGCAAACATAGATCATGGATTGCTTTTATGTCAGCATTTGCATTATGGAGGACAGGGGACACAGGACACGGTAAATGGGTGGATGACTTGTGTGATATTCAAATGGAAGGGCATCATCATCGGACGCTGAACCACGTGTACATATGGTGGCACCCAAGGCCATGGCCCACTGAGGCCTAGGGCCCGGTTGCTTTTTCATTTTTATTATTGTTATGGTGATTAGACACTCGAGTTCTAGACGCCCGTTGGTTCTTTTGCGGAGTGCAGGCCGCTTAGAAATGCAACTGGGTGTTCTTAGTGCGAGTGGCTCAGTATGTAGAGCATCCAACAACACTCTAGTTAGATGGTATGTTTTGGTATCAAGCAGTGAGTGATTATATGTAGGTGTTGAGGGTTGTTCTGCACAAGCTTGTCAACTACTAAACCAAGCCATACTGAATGAGTGTCCTGGGAGACTGAGAGGACTTGTCAACCAGCTTTCTAGTGAGGGCACTTCCGAATTAATTGGTTAATGACAAAAAGTTCCAGCCTTGTTAAGCAACACACTGTGTACATTGTACCAGCTGTTGGCTTCTGCACCGGGGGGTGCACTCTGTCATGGTTTGCAACCTGGCCATGGCGACCTGTTGTGAGGCAGGAGCCGAGGACGGGACCCATGCCCGTTCTCCACAAAATTTCTTAACCTCTCAGCGGTCGCGGAACAATGACGGCAAGAAGACGCTAGTTTTTTTTTCTCCCTCTCTTTCCCGCAGACTTCTCCGATACCAACCGCAGCAAAGTTACAAGTGAACAAACACACAGTGGGCAGCCTTACTCACGGCGAAAACAAACCGCGACCATCTTACTTCGACACCCCCGAGAAAGACTTGTATTGTCTCACCTTGTCGCACATTACCGAACAACCAAGCAAAACGGCTGCTTGTGTGACTGGACGATAGCCATACCCCTCCATCGTGACCCCGCGCTGCAATTCGATTCGCCCAAAGCAAACGACCGACCTTAGCCTGCAAACATCAGCAGGTGCTGCAGCCCTTAATACTCGGCCGATCGCCCCTCCTCGAACCTTCCTTTTCTTTTCTTCTTCTTTTCCCCTCGTCGTCATACAACGACCGTCCTCATGGGGGATATGGCGAACGACATCAAGCTCCTTAAGGGCAGCAGCCATGGGCAATTGTCCGAGAAGGTCGCTCAGCGGTTTGTTTGCCCCAGTCAATTGCTCTTGCACCTCCCTGCTTGGAAATATGGCTTCTGACGTGCGATTGCGCCGGCTACAGACTGGGCATTCCCCTTGCAAAGACCATGAGGTGAGCTCGATCCCCCCTCCGATTTTGCGCATTTCCGCGCCGACTCAATACTATTCATCTGGGACACTTGAATTGACCACTTTCGCATTTGTAGCCTGAACTACTCCAACCAAGAAACGAGGTTAGCGAGCAATCTCTCGACCGAGCAGGCTTAACGTTGGGCGCCTGTAGAACTGACGTCTTTACTGTGTCACTGTTGGCGAGAGCGTGCGAGACGAGGATGTCTTCATCGTGCAGTCGAGCGAACCCGGAAACATCAACGACGGGCTCATGGAGCTCCTGATCATGATTCACGCCTGCAGAACCGCTTCCGCCCGCCGAATCACTGCTGTCATTCGTTAGTGTTCCCTTTTTCTTTTTTTTTCCCTTTCTGGAGGGGGCGCCTAGGGACGTTTCGTCAACGGTCAAATGGTTGCTGACGGCGGGGACGCGCAGCTTGCTTCCCTTACGCTAGACAGGATAAGAAGGATAAGAGTCGTGCCCCGATCAGCGCGAAACTGGTTGCGAACATGTTGCAGGTTTCAGGATGCGTAAGTTCTGAGATCCCGATCTCCGAGAGAGAATGCAGAAGTGAAAACGGCGCCTATCACTGACACATTTGTAAAATACAGAACCACGTCATCACGATGGACCTCCACGCCTCGCAGATCCAGGGCTTCTTCAATATCCCCGTCGATAACCTGTACGCTGAGCCAAGTGTGCTCCAGTGGATTAGATCCAACATGAACGTCCAGGACTGCGTCATTGTCAGCCCCGACGCAGGCGGTGCCAAGCGAGCCACCGGTATTGCCGATCGCCTCGAGACCGGCTTCGCCCTCATCCACAAGGAGCGTCCTCGCCCCAATGTCGTTGGCCGTATGATTCTTGTCGGAGATGTAACGGACAAGATCGCCATCTTGGTGGACGACATGGCCGACACCTGCGGCACCCTCGCCAAGTTCGTACACTCCATAGCACCACGACATCATGTCAATCTGTCGCTAACAATAGCTATAGGGCTGCTGAGACTCTCGAGACTGGTGGTGCTCGTGAAGGTACGTTCCACTACAAGATTTGTTGACTTTGCAACTGCCTACTGACTTAATCCAAAGTCATTGCCATCGTCACCCACGGCGTGTTGAGCGGCAATGCGGTCGAGACGCTGAACAAGAGCTGCCTGTCTCGCATCGTCGTCACCAACACGGTGCCCCTGGGAGACAAGATCGAGCGCTGCCCCAAGCTGCGCGTTATCGACATCAGCCAGGTCCTGGGCGAAGCCATCCGTCGCACCCATAATGGCGAGAGTGTCAGCTACCTCTTCAACCACGTGCCCGTGTAGAGAGGGGTTATGTGAGTTTCGTGGTTTCAAGCAGCCTAGGTTATACATGGCATGGGTTTCAGGGGCGTACGGCATGGCATTGAAGGGTTTCTTCCAGCAGAGTACTGCTTTTAGAGAAAAGTTCGCATGAACGACACAACAAGTACGATAGAGCAAACAATGGCTTTTTATGAGAATTCTTTTGCATTGTCCAGTGCGTGAATGGGGTGAATCGTTTACCCCCTTGTCAAGCCTTACATTGGTTGTCACCTCCACAAATGATGAACAGGGACCACCACCTGGAGCTGACCCGATCCCCGCCCCGCGCCAGGGAAAAAATTTCAAGTCCTTTCGGCTTGGGCTTGATTGGCGGGGCAACATGAACATAGAGATTGCGTCTCCTGTCCTCTTCTGTCGGTCTTAGCTGAGAAAAGACTGCTCGAGGGGAGTATACGAGTGGTGTTTGGACCAGTGGCACGGAGGGGCAGCATATCATGGTTTAAAAACATCAAAAACAATTGCTGGTGGTATTCGCGCGTCAAGGATGCATTTCCATTTTGAATGCCCTATACATTCGTGATGACTGAAACTGGTTTCGTAACGACTTCCCAGTCCCTTAATTCCCGTCCACGCCCGATGCAAGAAAACCAGAAGACCCGAGTATTCTTTCACTTTTTCATTTTCCCAACGCCAAAAGTTTACTTGCGCATGGAGGAAGCGCGGCGCTTGCGCAGCTCGGACTTCTCGGCCTTGCGCTCGGCAACGCGCTTGGCGAGGACCTGGGCGTACTCGTTCTGGAGATGGGGTTAACGCGATGTTATAAGCGCAGTTGGGACAGGGGAAACATACGGCCTCGTCCTTGACCTTCTCGGCCTGGCGGCGCTTGAGGGCAATGCGGTGGCGCTTGTGCTGGAGACGCTGGGGGGTGACGAGTCTCTGGATCTTGGGAGCCTTGGTGTAAGGCTTCTTGCCCTCGCCCTTGGGCTGGACCTCGCGGCGGATGACGTACTTGCGGACCTATTGATTGCAGCAAAATTGCCGTATTAGTCACTGTAGTTGGTTGGAGTTTTGTTTCACAAAGCCTGACACGTGGTCCCCGTCCCTTGTTCTCCTACGTCTGGCGCGCTTTTACAAGGCCTCAACAGACAATATATCGAAAAAGGGAGGGAAACACGGTCCCTTCTCTCACACTCTACCCAGTCTGCTGGATCCTCCGCCGCAGCACCGGGTAGGCGATGACGAAGTGGCTGTTGGGGTGGATCGCAACAGGGAGCACACATACATCGTCATCCTTGGTGAGGCTGAAGAACTTGCGGATCTTAGTGGCGCGCTTGGGGCCGAGACGCTTGGGGTGGACGACGTCGGTGAGGCCGGGGATGTCGTTGTCGCCCTGCTTGACGATAGAGAGAGCGAGGACGGACAGGTCCATGCCGACGATGCAGCCACGGACGGACTTGCGCTTGCGCTCGCCGGTGCGGCGGGGGCGGTAGCAGGAGTGGCCCTCAGCGAGGAGGAGACGGACACGGGTAGGGTGCATGACACCCTGCTTCATGGGGAAACCCTGCTTGTCGTTGCCGCCGGTGATGCGGAAGATGTAGCCCTTGAACTCGTCGCCGACAGAGTCACCGGGGACCTCAGCGCCCATCTGTTCGTGAAATTGTCAGTATACCCATTCCTACGCCAAGACAATTCGCCATCGGTTCGAGGATTTTCGTCTCTCGTCTCCGGCGTCGAGGGTCTCGCAAGTGGAAGGACGTACGCGCTTCTCCATGAAGATGCGGAGCTTGCGCTCATCCTCAATGTCGATGAGCTTCTGGCTGCCATTGGCAGGGTAGGAGATGTTCAACTGTGGGAGAAAAAACCTATGTCAGCCTTGTGCAAACTTTCCCTGCTACAAGGGCAACAGAGCAACAACACAAATGAAGTCGATTAATCGCAAGATCGTCGGTCGCATTTGCGTGCTGCTCTCGTATTCGGGGTGTTATCTTACCTTCATCTTGCCGGCGTTGGGTGGTGCAAGAGCTGTCGACTGGCTGGGCGTTGGGCGTGGAAGTTCAGTGATGGAAGGAAAGTAAAATCGCCAAATTTTGAGATGTGTGTGTCGCTAGGGCTGCTGGAGCCAGAAAAAAACACCTTGGCCAATCAGATTGTGTTTTCCGACCTTAGGCGCAATCGGCGAATTGTGCAACCGATTATCCACTTTTCCGTGGTGGTCGGGCCAGACCTAACCCACAAGCTCACGTGCTTGCCGTTCCTTTTGGGGATGATACCGGGTCAATATACGTACCTCCGTCGAGTCCTCATCTATTGGTTGCGAACTCTCTTACAGGTTGTTTATGAACGACCAACATATCCACTACCTACAGTGCACACGGCTCCCCTCCTCAACACAATATCCCCACCCCTTTCTATTCTGAACATTCAGCGACATCATGTCATCAGTTAAGATTCACCCTCCTAGAAAGGGATCACCGGCCTTGGACAGCCCGTTGCCTCCACTCATAAAGACCCCTTCTGGACTTGCACTGCTAGAGATGCAAGGCACTATCAACCTGCCGCAGCTTAATCCCGAGGAAGATATTAACGGGTCCAACCCCGAGATCTCCATCGGCAGGGTTGTCTTTCCTGATTACCATCCAGAAACTCATGAGGAAGGCAGCACAGCGTGGATGAAGCGAGTCTTTCTTTACGTCGGTCAGCACCAGCGATTGCACGGCGAAGTCAAGAAGCTCCCGAAGGCGATGGCTATTGTGCGCCGCAAAGGGGACACTAGTTCCAGCAATGACGAAGGGACTGAAGAGGAATTGGAAATAGCTGAAATTGTCAAGTACAAGATCATGTTCGGACAGCGACCTGAGCCAGTTGGCACGGAGACTACGTAGGAGAAATATCCGTCTATGATAACTCAAGGTTGGGGAAGTGGCCGTTGAATAATTCCTCAGCGCACAACAAAGGAGCGACCTACAGAGCATGCGGCTCCTCGGATCTGGGCACGATACAGAACATCTACACTCAACCTGATCCAATGAGAGGGCGCCCTCGAGAAGCCACCATGATGTGTCGCTACATTCAGCGTACGCTCTAGCCTTCCTAGTTGTCGGTCGATGGCTGAAGTCAAACGGCAACATCAGCTTTTCGCAACTCGGCCAACGGCGTACAGACAACCTCTTCAGAAGTGGTTCCACTGCAAATCGCAGCGGATTGTTTCCAGCATGGACAAGGACTGGACTGGACTATTCTCTTCATTGGGGTTGCCTGGCAGCTACGCGCGCGTCCTTCATATAGCAGGAATCGCTCAAACAACTGATAAGCTGCCATGGAGCCTTATGAGCTTGCACGGCATCACGTGGCGAGGAGTTTCGTCGTTGAAAAAGGGGGCAGGTATTGCTGAGTAGAATCACTGCAATCACACACAAACTGAAAGAAGTCCGGCTGTGGTTGCCAATAGGACTGCCGCTCGTCTGAGTCCGAGGTCTGCAGGTATTCGGTGGAGTGAACAGGATTGCATTTCTGGTCCGGTCGGCGCTGCATGTCTTCTTGGTTACGTTAAAGTATCAGGAGCATGGTTTGAGACGTTACAACGGCATTCCAGTCGTGATCTTCTTCGCTGAGCTGATCCAGTGTAATTTCATGAGAGCTTCTTTTGCATCCGTCGCAAGGCAGAGCAGGACGCTCGTCATCCGTTCAGCAATCACATATCGAAAGTTCCTTGACCTTGATATCCGAGGAGGGAATAAGGTAACTCGACAGTATCAATCTTCGGCTATCACTCTGCTCATACCCAAGAGCGACTTACATGAATTGCGCAACGGAATACGTAGTCTCCTGCGATGATGGTTGAGATTTCCAGCAGCTACTGCTAGGCGAGTACGCTTCCAAGCAACCCTCGCCATCACATGGCTCAATTGAAACGCGGGTTTGTGTGTTGCTCAAATCCTCTGAAGTAGGTCTTCTTAGTGTACATCGGACACTTGGCAAAGCTCGCGTACAGAGTCAATCGTCATCACAATATCCGTAAGTGTCGAGAGTCTGATGGTGATCAGGGATTCTCCACATCTCCGCACCAGCGTGAGGGGGTGGCTTTGGAGCCTACCCGAGGAGGCTATTAGGATAAATGCTCGCTGTTGCAACTTTAATTTAACCGCGGACAGCCTGATTGAACAGTACCCCTTTACCCCAGCAAGAGATGGGGAAGTTTATGTCAGGGACAACCCCTGCAAGTCGTTAGCCATGGAAGCGCTATTGGTTCCCCTTGGCCGCCAGCAGGACAACTCTGGTTCTTGCCGGAATGAACTCCTCTTCCAGCACTCTTGTCCCGAAACCCACATCGCGGATGTATCCTCCGCTCTTTGATACGTTTTTCTCTCCAATGGACCAGTCTTCCTTTCATCGGCTTCATTCAACCAACACAATGCAACCCAAACTTGCAGGTCTTGGTTCTCATGGTTCTCAGGCGGTGGGCGAGCCATGGCTGGGCCGGGTTCTCCTCACCTCGTGAACGTCAACCGGGGTCATTTTCGCTAGCCCAGCCCCATTGCATGAGATGATCTGGAGATGGCCCTCGTCCCGTAGTCTGGGAAATTGGGGTAAATATGGAGGTGTAGTCACATCCCGAACCGGACCTTGCATATATGAATTGAGCTGCCTTCATCGTAAACTGTGTTTGCTGGGCTCTTTATCCTCCACCTTTCCGATCTCGGTCTCTTGAGATAGGTCCTTTCTGCTCGGTGTTTCTTCACCAGGTCCCGGTGTCAACGGCTACGATGCATCTCCAATCCCTCACCGTGCCCTTGCTGGCGGCGTCTCTCCCAATTGCCTCCGCCCAGCTTGACTATTATGCAAAGAAGGCCGGATTATTGTACTTCGGTGCCGCAACCGACTCCCCTGGACAGCGTGAGCGCGCTGGCCTGGAGGAGGCGTATGCTCAGTACGACGCTATCTTGGACGATACCAATGAGTTTGGTCAGACGACTCCAACCAACGGCCAAAAAGTCAGTCTTCATGTACGAGTCACTCGATCCCCAGCTGACATTACTCTTAGTGGCTCTTCGTCGAACCCGAGCCAGGTGTCTTCAACTTCACAGAGGGCGAAATAGTCTCGTCCATTGCCGAAGAGAACGGACAAATCCTGCGATGCCATGCCCTCGTTTGGCACAGCCAGCTCGCCCCTTGGGTCGAAACCACCGAGTGGACACCAGAAGGACTGACTGAAGCGATTGTCAGACACGTTAAGGCGGTGGCCGGGCATTGGAAGGGCCGGTGTTACGCGTGGGACGTCGTTAATGAAGCTCTGAACGAGGACGGCACCTACCGTGAGTCCGTCTTCTACAACGTGCTCGGAGAGGAGTACATCAAGCTGGCCTTCCGGACCGCGGCCGAGGTTGACCCGGATGCGAAGCTATACTACAATGACTACAACCTCGAGACAGTCGGTCCCAAGAGTGAGGGCGCCAAGCGCATCGTCAAGCTGCTTCAAGACGATGGCATCAAAGTCGACGGCGTTGGCATGCAGGCCCATCTTGTAGCTCACCGGGCGCCAACCCTGGACCAGCAGATCGACGTCATCCGCTCCTACGCCGAGCTTGGTGTTGAGGTTGCCCTGACGGAACTTGACGTCAGGATCGAGCTCCCTTTGAACGAGACGAACTTAGAATGGCAGAAGCAAGCTTACAAGGCCGTAAGTCTATACAACTTGCTCCCTGGTTGCTTTTTTACAACTTGCTAACATCGCTCGTGGCAGTCTGTTGGCGCTTGCGTTCAGGTCCCGGCCTGTGTTGGTGTTACAATTTGGGACTTCTACGACCCCTTCAGCTGGGTACCATACGTCTTTGAGGGCGAGGGTGCCGCCCTTCTCTGGTTCGACGACTTCAGCAAACACCCCGCCTATGATGGTGTACTCGAGGCATTGAAGAACAAGACTGCTCCTCCGTGTAGGAGGCGAAGATCTTTGGACTCTGGGAAAAGCAAGACGCTCTTTTAAATACCAGTTACCGGAAAGATAGCCTCGTGCTGTGTGGTATTTGGATATTGTGGTCTAAACCGAATCAAAAAGGGATGGCCCATATAACATAAGGGACAATACCGACTTGCCGTAAATCTACTCTCCCAAATCAAAGTAATTAGGTCGTAGATAGAACTGCAGAGAAGCCATAGGAGCGAGAGGCTGGCGAACATAACTCCTAGAATCACGCAGGGATCATCTACGAGAAAGGGACTTGAATCTTCGCACCCAGCCATACAATTGACCTTGCTAGGATAATCTTTTCAACCAGAAGTCTGTTTTCTTGACATATTCTTTTGCATATTAAACACCTCTATCCTCTTTCAGCATGCCGCAACTCTGCAAGGGTACAGACGGCCCTCGTGGTTCTGATGTCAGTAACTTGTGGCTCAGGTGTCTCCATTAAGCACGTAAGATGAGAATCTTGATTAGAATAAAACCAGGCTGAAATGATGCATGGTTTAGGCCATGGCATTCCCTTGTGGTCTATTGCGAAAGAAAACCCTAGATATATTCTCAACTAGAGGTCGGCAGCCTAAGGGGCTCCTCAGTTAAGACTTCGGGGCGAAGATAGATTCTACCCTCAGGGGTCCGCATGAAAACGACAACTTTGCTGCCGCGTATCTCGTGTCCATGAAAGTTGTCTTGCTGGCCACTCACAAATTCGGCAATAAACTGTCGTACCCTCATCTCTTCTGGAGGCAGGCCGTAACAACAGGCTGGAAATGCCGAGCTTGGCTGACCTCCGCTGTCCAGGACCAATCCGTGCTCTATCTCAATGATCCGTCTGCCCAAGTAATACATCCCGTCCCTATCCCAGAGATTTTCCCTGGGTGCTGAGAGTCTCCTGAGTAGATCCAGGGCCGACAGCCGAAGGTCTAGAAATCTGCACTTCATTACGATGAAGAAAAGGGGTGCTATGAAGCCCATCTCAAATGAGGGGCTCGTCTTGGGGCTGTCATTTTCTTGCAAGGCGGCTACGTGAGAGCTTTCCTCGATCAGTTGTCGGAACTCGTCGTGATGTTGGTCGTAGTCCATCTCAGAGCGATTGAATGCCATGCTCGACCATATTCGACAGATCCGAAACCGCGCCAGGGCGAACAACCGCGCGCATTTCGAAATCCGCGTGGCCTGAGACGTCGATATAGTCTCGAAACGGGTGAATAAGTCGTACCACTGCCCTAGGAGATACCTGATCCTGTCTTGTTCCTTGAACAGCTCGGGCGGGGGTGTTTTGTGCTGCTTGTGTCCCACACGATACGAATCGCCACGGCGAATCAGCTGCATCGCCTGGTTGAAGATGTCGTCTATCATGTCTTCTGCTTCCGAAAGGGTATGAAATAACGCTGGTACGGGGTATTTTGAGACGCTCAAATCGAGCACATCCTCCGGGCCACCCCCAAAGAAGAAGGGAAGGGCGCTCAGGCGGCGAAATAACGGCACCAAGTGCTGCCTCACCCATTTAAACGAGGAAGAGTCGGAACTGGCGAGAATAGCGATACCATGAGCGCAGTGGCGAAGAGCAGTCTCCCTGTTGGACTGTAGGAATTCAACACAGATGAAGAGGAGACAAACCAGCAGCACCAGCCCCTGGTTATCCATCACCATCAGCTCCTTAATGGCGGCGTTGTAGTGCCGCAGCGCGAGCGCATTATTTTTAAGGTGTTTGTTTCTCAGATAGAACGGGCTCTCCTGGGCACGGCGGACGTCCTCGTATAGCGAGCTGATGGCAATTACGGAGTGCCTGACCGCAGGCTCATACCTGCTGAATTGTATGACGAGGTGCGTCCAGAAGAACGGGTCGGTGGCACCGGGCAGGTTTGGCCCTACAATCTCGCAGAAGAACTGCAGTGCCCTGCTCTCCTCACTGTTCAGGCTCGGGAACACGCTCTGAGGCCGGAGCAGCCGGAGCTGGTTAGACGGCTTGGGGGGCGGGGCCGGGTAGCCGTCACATATGCGGCCGGTACTGGAGCATTTCTTGCAGCCTGGCTTGGACTCATCGCACTTGACTTTGCGGGTTCTATTAGCACATAATTAGAGCCCATGAAATCTCGGCCGCGAAAACTACAAGTCTGACATCCTTATCCACTTACTTGCAGGTAAAGCATCCGGTCCTCACCTTACGGCTGCCTTTTCGGGCCATCTCAGCTAACACAAGAAGAACCAGCCTTGAATAACAATCGATGAGTATGTAGAGAAAACAAGTCCTATTTCAGTCCTGTATAGCGTTGATTCTTGCGCGTTGATTCTTACGCGTTGAATGATTCTTCTCAGGGGTTGGAAGGTGGACATGCAGACTGCCTATATATTAGTCCGCTCGATCGTTAGGTTCGAGATTCATTAATCAAAGCAACCAATTAGAGAACCCCCAGAGCATGCGCCTGGTCTTGGTAGAGATCCACTGTTCCATACTATCTGTGCAGGTATCTCCCCTTGAGAGCGAACTCAGGTTGGGCCCAAAGCTGGCGTCTTGGTACCGCGGCGTAATCTTACTTCCAAGAGGAGGATGGTAAGATTCCCGAGTGGGACCTTCAGGGATGATTCTGAGCCATTCATTGCTCATAATACCGGCCTTGACGGCGCACTCATAGGGGTCGGTTACAGTGTACCGATCCTGAAGGATGGTAATCCCTCAGAGGGATTTGGGGGCCGCCAAGTCAGGCAACTAACGCAAGGCATGAATTGAGCTGGGATTGCTGATACGGACATCAGCCCTACTCCTCTAGCATTTCCGGTGAGAGAATTGGTATGTAAAGTTAGGGTGTTAACGTAAGCGCCAGATGCGGCAAGACAGGGGTCTATTTCCCAAGGGCTCTGTTGTTCTTTTACACAGCCTATGCGAACTAACCATTGCGTGGGATTCATCGACAGCAAGGCTCAGCGTAGTGAAATTGGCCTTGGCAGTTTTTCCCGGGCTTGTAAAATCGTTCTTATCTGACGAGAGGTTCCTAAGATCGTGATGGTAGTCTTACATTTGATGTAAGTTTCTTCTCACACAGGAATGATCTCTTTCACCAAGTACACCCAATCTCTTTCTTGTAATTGTATAGAAGAGCCCCGGCTACTTCGAGCCTGCCCAAAGCCGCTTCAGGAATGTGTAGTACCTTGGGAGTTAGTCCGAACAAGAAACCTCGCCGGACCAATACCGGTCTTTTCTTTTTTTATACAAGCTTCAATGCTTCAAGTTGCAGGGATTATCCTACCGTAGAGAAGTTCCGCTTCTCTCGAAGGTCCCGGCCTGGATCTATCGACTACTCTCCAAGCTTTGAGGTCGGGAACATATATGTCCATATCAACAAGGTCTCCAACAGGACGTGGGGAGATACAAGACTGGCGATGTCTTAATGCAAAGTTGGTTCCCTTCCAGTGCTCTGCCAGGCTGTTTCCGGACTTTATCGGGTTTAATACCTCAATGGTTAATTGAACGGTGTAAATTCTGATGGCAAGAGAAGAACTAGTGTGCAAATAGATACGACGCCATGAGTACGAAATCCATAGTCGGTACAGGGCTGTCTTGAACGAAAAAAAGGTATCATTGCGTGCTCCCATATATTCTCATGAACTTTTGATTTCCAATAAATCCCCATATTGCTCAGACCTTGGCCTCGAGTTGCCCAGGCTTCACCCTCCCAAGACCGTCCTTTCCATAGTAGTCCATGGGATACACCCCCTTGCCCCAATCATCCCTCACCTCGAGCGCCACCAACGCCTCATATGGCGTCAGCAGCGGCCGCGGGAACGCGTAGCCCCAGTCAATGCTCAGGCGTGGACACGCGACCTGTACCCAGCACTCGACGTCGGCCATCATGGCCAGCTTGCCTGGGAAGATTTCACTCAGCAGTAGGTTCACCCAGGGAATCCCGCGGTCCTTGAGCCGTTTCTCAATGAGCGCCATCGTGTGCGGGTTGCCCTGCCGGCCCAGCGACCCCAGGATCAGACCCCACTTCTTAGCCATCTTGGCCGTGCGGATAGCCTGCCGCCGCAGGTCCTGCATCTCGTCGTGGCCGTATGTCTCGCGGGTCAGCTTGCGTGAGTACGGGTCGTAGCGGTACGCGGGGATGGTTGGGTTGTGGATCATGATGCTCTCCAAGTGGAAGCGGCCGTCGCCCAGGTAGAGAATCATGTCCACCTTTTCCTCGCCCTTGAGCTGCGGGCTCGTGCAGCCCAGAATCTCGCCTTTGCTCAGCGGCGCAATCTGCGGGACTATGACTCCAAAACCGGCCTTCTCGAGGGTCCCGCGCACGCCGTGGATGGTGGCGTTGAATTGGATGGTGCCGACAATGGCGATGTTCTTGCCAGAGGCGAAGTTGCGCTCGAGCGAGGCGAGGAGGTGGGAGGTGTCAATACTGATATCGACAAAGACGTAGAGTGTCTTGATCTTTGTCACGTCGACTGGAATGAGGCAGCTGTGAGCGTAGTGTACGAGAAGATCGCAGCCCATGGCGCGGGCGGTGTAGTCATCGATGCAGCACGCGCCGTAGGTGACGTCGCCCATAATGAGGGTCTCGATACCCGGGCAGAACTCGGTAAGAATATCTGAGATTGTGGTGGCGAAAAGGAGGAGACCCTCGGGCATCTGGAGAGCGACCTTCTTGGCGCCCGAGGACCGGATACGGTGAATGGTTTTGGGGATCTCGAAGCTGTAGTTTGAGGGGAGAATGGAAATGGCGGATTTGAGTGCCGGGTCGTTGAGGATTTCAGGAGGCACTTGGTTCAAGAGCCGTGGGCCTCTTCGGGGTTGGGCGACTGTTAAACATGAGCTTTGGCGCTCTCTCATCTCTCATATAAAAGGTTGAGGGGGGGCTCAAGTTCTCACCTTGGATGGACTTGCTGTCCTCGATGGATCCATTGGCACCTCCATTCTTGGTCGCGGCCTCGGCCGCTGTCCTTCTACCGACGAAACGCTTCTTGGGCTGCTTCAGCACCGGCTGAGCCGCCGCTTCCTCCTGGCGATGAGACTCCTCAATGTCGGCGGCAATGCCTAGGTCGGTTTGCGCCCGATCCTCCTCCATGGCTGAGATAACGCTGTCCTAGTTTTCGGTATTCGAACCCGATGTTTCGTAAATTGAATATTGTCCTGACGCCGTGGTTCTCAGGGGATTTCATTCGTGACGCAAGTCTATCCTGAGTGAAAGAGTTGCCCACGAATGAGTCCGCCATGAGATTTGCCCCGCGATTCTCTATTCCTGTTAACTGAATTTTTCGCGGGGCAAATGGGCCGATAAGATTGATGACTAAAGTATCAGATGCAGGTAGCGAGGCAGCTTAATATCTGGATGCTTATTGGCTAAGTTCTCTTTCAGGTCCATAAATTATTACGTTTCGATGGGACACTCAGTGAGCTCAACACATCACATGTAATCGGTACTGGGCATTGAACATGCAAGTTTATTCCTAGGTCCGGTTTAATACCACCAAACATGCATTTGAGTAAGAGGAAACTGCATTGGCTGAACTAAAAGGCAGGGCAGATATATGGTTTGGAATGGGCAAGAGCTGGCCAAAGAAACATGTACTCATTCAGAGCCTGAATTGTATCGTTTCAGACACTGGACGTTCACGGTCACGGTCTTCCGGTACTAGAAACCCACATTTACCTTGGATGTACTTCCAGCCGTTATGCAATTTGAAGTTTGACGACAGCATGGCTACAAATTAGGCCTATGAGCGGTCATCTTGCCCTTCTTGATTGCTAAGATTTACTTCGGCTTAACTCTGGATGGGGCGATGCCGAAAAGGTGGGTGGCTTGATAGTGAGCACGGTGACTCAGGCAGAGACATTGGTTGAAACCAGCACAGGCGGTGCATCGCATTGTTAGCATTACGAAGTTCCATTAATTCTGAAGGGGTGTAGAGCCCCTTGTGCTAATTATCTTCTTCTTCCTGGTATCATTAATATGTTGCGTTGAATTGAATGTCCTTTCCACGTTCCAGTCCTTTCCTTGTAACTAAGCATCATGTCCTTTAACGTATCTATATTGGCCGCTTTACGGAGCAGAGGATGTAGAGTTGACGCTGAAGCGGTAGCTGGCCTGGAGGACGTATGGGTCACCGCCGGGCTCAAAGATCTGCTTCTTACCACGGCCCCAAGCGGGGTTGTTGATACCGTCGATCCAGTCCTGGACCTCGAGGACCACACAGCCGTACTTGGGGATGATACGGGGATAGTCGGTGTTGTTGAACAGGCCCTGGGTCTTCTTGAGGGCCACAGATCCGTCCTGCTGGTTGCAGCTGTACATCTGGAAAGCATCCTGGTCAGAGAAGACCTCCACCTGGATGCCGGACCAAGCTGATTGCAGGCGAGCGATGTATCCTTCGGTGCGCCAGTTGTAGGAGCCCAAGTCGTTGCGGTTCACAATCCAACAGTTGTCTGTCACGATTAGCATCTCAATAGTCAGATTTCGGCGTAAAAGACTCACCATAGCCGGTGCAGTTCAGGCCACAGTTGTTCTCGAGCTCAGGCTTGGACAAGTCGGCACCAATCTGCTTGGGGGCGCTCCAGAAGTCGTTGACGGAACCCTTGGCGTTGGGCAGGATCTCGCCCGTGGGGATCAGAATATTGTCAACGGCCACTCTTTGGCCATTGTAAGGCATGTGCAAGGTATGGTTAAGAGCCGTGCTGGTCTCATTGTTGGAGAAGCCGTCCAGGTTCCAGTAGGTATGGCTGCTGAGCATGATGGGTGTCTTCTTGGTGGTTGCGGTGGCAATCATCTTGATCTCCCAGTTCCAGTCAACGATGGTGTATGTGACGAGCGCCACAACTTCGCCCGGAAAACCCTCCTTTCCGTCGGGATCCGTGAATGAGAAGGTGATGCTATTGTTGGTGTGAGAGACAATGGTAAAGTTGCGGTAGTCCCAGCCGTCGGAGCCTCCATGGAGGGTGTTGAGACCCTTGTTGTCGTTGAGGTCGACCTTGAATGTCTCGCCGTCAATCTCAAAGGTACCGTTCTTGATGCGGTTTGCGTAGCGACCGGGAACACCACCAAAGTGAGGGTGTTGGGTATCAATGCCGTAGTAGCTGGCGTTGTCCCATCCGGCAACAATGTCGCGGGGAATGCCGTACTGGTCGTTGATGATTAGGTCCGAGATGGAGGCACCATAGGGAATGAAGGCGGCCTTGATGTAGTCGCTGGAGATCCAGTACTTGCCGTCTTCATCGGGGCTTGGGGTGGCGGCTGAGGTGTTGCCCCCGGATCCGCCGACGAATTGGGCGGTTGAGGCCGGGAGGAGCAAAGCCCCGACAGCGACGGGGAGAAGTGAGGAACGCATCGTGACGGTGGACCAGGCAAGGTAGAAAAGGGCTGCAGAGCAGAGTGCCGCGGACCAAAACAGACAACGATGACGGGAAGGCAGAAAGCAGGCTCTGGATGAGGGGAAGATGGGGTGAAGCGGGAGCTTATAACCCAAAGCTCCTCCTCCCGGGTGGAAGGTATGCGGAGACTTGCACATGGCAGCGGAAATGGGACGACTTGATCATCAGACCAACAATGCTACGTTATGCAGCACAGGAAGGAGTGCAGAGTGCAGAGAACCGGCTCCACTCTGCGGTTGGGGTATGGAAAGGACGGAGGCAGGAAGAAGCAGTAACAGGGGGGATCAATCAGTTGGACGCAACGGCATGATGTTACTGGAGCGTCTAGATGAACATGTATGTGGTGGGATCCCTTCGCTTGTCCGGCGCAGCCAGGGCAGGAGGGGAAACAACGCAAGTTCGACCGAGGTAGCAGCTAGCAGGTAAACAGCTAGCTGGGTGAGTAGCGAGAAGCTTTCGCCGTCCGGGTTCGGTCAATGGCACGTAAAGTTGGCCGAACCAAGATGCGGTATGCCGGGGAAGGAGTGTGCGGAGCAAGCGCATGCCTGGAAGATCGAGAGCGATGCAGGGAGCCAGCTCCGGAGCAGGAGGGCAAGGCCAGTCACGGCCAGGTCGAGAGTGGTCCGATGATACCTTTTCCAATGAGACGAGCGGGGTCAATTGGTGCGTGGTTGGTTGGTCGGCTTGACCTTCAGGAACGTACGGCAGAGAAAGGTGCAAAAGAACCTTTAGAAAGAGATGAGGTCCAGTGCTAGAACAGAATTCTCAATGCAACAATGGAAGTCCGGGGTTAGGCCGGACTGTAAGCGATGACGACGTTGAAGGAGGGGAGATGCCGGGGTTCGGGCTGGGGGATGGGGAAACACCAAAGGACATGCCGCCAGGGGGAGTATCTGATTGGTGCGCGTGTGTATTTCCCCATTTCCCCAGGGCAACACTTACAGGGGCTGGTGTGGTGGTTGCAGTGCCGCCGCCGCAATGCTTGTGCTTTTGGTGGCGGCGGTGGTGGTGGTGATGAAGTGTGCCCGGGATAATACCAAAGGTGCGGGGTTTTAGTGCGTTTCCCCATATGTTTCCCTGTTTCCCCGCCCTGCGCCACCCGACATTCAACGTCTCCCCCCGAGGTCAAGCTTTTTTCTGACCGATGCTACAACCAACACATCATTAGGTACGGCGACCAATTCACTATGTCGGCCGAATTTTGAGGAGGTATCCATGTTTACTATGGGCGAGTAACGGTTGGGTCCTCAGCATTCTTGTATACAAATGTAGATTGAGCGGAAGGAAATTAATCTACCGAAACCTGGAGAAACTCATCTCCAACCCGCCCCCCGAATTCAGTGACAACCCCAAGCTCGATGCCTATCGTCTGAAATACCCGGTACCTCTATTCCATCCTGCAGCCCCGCTCAAGCGAGATTCCAGAACCTTGACCTGCTTAGTTGGCTGACTGTAGCTCTCAGGGATGGTGTGGTCGATGCGTGCCAATCAGCTCTCTTCCCGCAACATAGCTTCGTCTACTCGTTATGTGGTCAATAACCTCGCAGTCTTTTCGTTTACTCCGTCCCGTGCCTTGCTTTGACCGTACATCCGCCTTTTCTCTGTCAGCCGTTGTCTTGCCTTAATTTTTATGGCAAGAGAAGCCGACGTCCAAGCATACCTGCGAGAAGTTTCGAGGACTAAATGTGCCACGAAGCTCATTTGCCTTTCACTATTCCGTCTCACTCCATGTTGCCGCGGTCGAAGATGTCTTCGATCCATCCAGGAAACAGCCGGAGGAGACCTCCGCAGTGGCTCATACGGAAAGGTGGCATAGCGCCGCCTGCATTTCGGCCGGCCTGGCCGTCTCCAAAGGCTCTGACCATGCCCTCAGTTATCTGGGTAAAGCTGTCGGTGACGAGCGTTGCTCCCAGCTCAGGAATGTCGGGCATTCGCTGGACTCTGTCATGAAGCTGGTTCCACTGCTCCTTGGTGGCCCAGATCTCGAGCATGGGCGTATGCTGGAGGGTGAAGACGCGGCTTCCGGCGACGGAGATGGGGAGGTCGTTGGGCTCGCGGATACGCATCTGGCGCGGCTCATGATGGTCACAGGTGATGCGGTAGTCGAACGAAGTGAGCGTCTCCACGATTTCGTCGTAATCGGCAAGCCACTGGCCTCTGTCCTGATGGGCTGGCTGGTGCAGAGAGACAATTCGAGTCTCGGCTTGCTGGTCCGCCCGCTGGACTTCAGCCATGCCGCCATCAGACAGCTCCTCAGACCAGCCCGTCTTGAAGCGTATCATAACGCCGCGCGAGATCCAGTACTCCACCGGATGGAGAGTGAAGTGGATATACTCACTATCGAGTGTGTTAAATTGGACGATTAGACGACCACGCTGCTCTCCGCCGGGCCCATCCTCGACTCGGTCGAACGAGTAGGTAACCCAAACCTTGGGGTCAACGTCGTCGAGAAAGTTCAAAGTCGTCATCTTGGTATGTTTTGTATTGACGGCGTCCCCTATCCTTCTTGGGTTGGGTAGTATAGATGTATGGTTTTGAAGACCTCACCAGAGCTGAATGCTAAAGGTTGATGAGGCTGACTTTGTTTTGTTCAAAAATAGGTGGTGAAGAGGCAAGAGCTACTGTGTGTTTATCTGTAAATACCTGTGAAAAGTTTCTTTGCACCGCGCTGAACGAGAAGGGCGCAGAAGGTTCCGGTATCCATTGTTGTCTTTCAGCATCTTGCTCAGCCGCTCCCAGGACGGCCGCGGTTTGCACCAGTCGGGACAAGACAGCACTTCTTTCCTGGTGGAAAACGGCACGGGAGAGAAACAGCACTGTTCATCAGTGATAAAAGCTGAGATTGACTGTTTTCAGATGTGGTATCATACGTCTTCTCCGTTGGGTTGCTGCAGCTCACCAGTTGAAGGTTTAACCGAGGCGTAAGTCAAGAACTCGCCACTACTTTGAGAACCTGTAAGTTTTTGATGGGCGATGACACTCTTCTGAATGGCGCATCACATTGTAATTTCTCCGGTAATACTGGGGTAAAGCGTTCTAGACTAGATATATGTCGCTTCAAAGGATGGTCAAGGGAGGTAAGGGGAATGGATGCTATCTAAGCTTCTACTGGAGTGAGAGAAAATTTCCCATTCAAGTTGCAAGCTAAGTCGAACTTCATGGGACCAATGTATATCAAAAGGCTCGGAAAATTATATGTTTAGAGGAAATATACCATCTACAAATGTGTTTACGGCTCAAACGAATTCACGATCATAGGCACTAAGCCCGGAAAAGTTTGACCCCCCCAGATAGATTTGTATAGCCGGAAAGAATTGATACACCACAAAGATCACCAGTATGTTCATCATTGGAAGGAAACCCAAATATTACCTGTCTTGTAGACGTTCCATGGAGGCTTTTCCATTTTCGTTCGTCAACAACCTACACACGACAGGGGCTGACCTGCATGATGCATCTCAACTACGGTTTCAATGCTGTCAACATCTTTCGTGTTATGAGATATGGAGATCTAGGTGGGATATGTTGGATAAATGCTATTTCGCGGAGTTCTCTATCAGATGAATGGCCGTTGGACAGTGACGCGGGCTATATGTCTTCACGGTATCGAGTTAGATCCAGCCGAATCCAGAACGGTTCAATAGGCCCTTGTCAAGCTGTGTTTCCGAGGCAGACCGAGGGAGTCGTTCTTCAATATTCTTGAGCAGAGTTTGATCCATAGGTTTACCAGGCTGTTGGCCGTTTTTCTTCCTATTCTCCAGAACGGTTTATAGGTCTGATAGCGTTCCCGCACTCCAAGGTCACGACAAAGTGACACAAGAGACTTCAAGACATACTGGCAAGAGTAGCAACATTTGATAGCGCATCAGCAGCAGCTCTCGTCTGTATTTGTCTAATTCAAGCACAAAATGGGCGACATGATACCGGCCGCACGAACCGGAACTATTGCATTGCGCCATGTCTGCTCTGTCACCTGTCGTTGATGGAGCTCACCGAGGTGGGGCCTGTTCTCACCGATTGCAGGGACATCAAAATTAAGCCGGCCAGCCAAGGCAGTCGTTGGCCCAACAGCCGAGGGCATGATGATGAGCTGCTTTCTTTTCTCTGCTCCAACAGAATCTGTGACAGGCAACAAATGAAGAAATAACATCATCTCATTACTCTGCCCGTTCTCGGTGATTCCAGATCATCAAAAATTTATCTCGACTGTTCCATACCACCTTGGGAGGATAATCCTCGGTGAACAGGTAAACTTTGAGTGGGTAGTGACGTTGGCAACCCGCTGTCAATGTCTCCTTAATTCGGTGACGCAGAGACGGGCCTTGTCGAGAATGGGTGGGAAGGAAGCAGGGTGGGCTCCTTTCGATACTCGATAAAGTCAAGTCAACAACCGACTGCAGGCAGGCACGGCCCGGCAACAGCTCATAGTGGCAGTTGCGTAATTGCCATGTACGTACGGAGTAGTTACGTCCCTCACTCCGCCCCGAGGCAGGTGCGGAACCAGGCAGGAAGGTGCAGGTTCTCTGTGCAGCCCACTTGTTTTCGCGCCTTCTCCAACATGGAAATCGATCCCAAAGAGGAAAGGGCTACTTGGTATCCGTACGTGAGTGTGAGTGTGAGCGTGTGTCGACAAGGCAGGTGTTTGTGTGTTTGTATGTGTGTGTGCGCGTGTGTGTGCCGTTGTTGCCTCGGCATCAGCATCGTGATTGCACCAGGCCCTCTTCCTCACCATCTTTTCATTTCGGCCAACGTTTGTACACCCCTCCCCTTTTCCTTTGCCCTTTCTCCTTTTCCGAATTCCCACCAACACGGGAATCCGCCAAAAGAACCCAAAGGAAAATTGCATCTTCTCAGATTGTCGTTTCCCCCAGACGCGATAATTTGTCCCAAACAGAAGAACCCTTCTCTCGGTCCCGCAAACATGCTCCTCTCGACTCGGACAGGGTGGTGCCGCAGATCCTATTTTCCAGAAGGACAAGCGAACATACATGGACTGGGGGGTGACGCAAACACACGAGCTCCACATGGCCCCCCGTAGGAGCTCTGGGACTACTGGGATATTATCCTCAGGAAGACGAGAAATTTTTTAAATTACCCATCCTCCGGACAGGGCCAGCGGTACAGCACAACAACCAGCTCTGGTTAACTGCTGCCGCTCTCACACCTCACATCGTACCGCACCGCACCTTATGGGTACGTCCAGCATAGTCCCGCACACAACCTGCGGAAGAGGTTCCCCGGTGCCACGAGGTCAATCCCCATTCCTCATCCCATCTCATCCCCGAGAAGGGTCCCACGACACCTTTGTGACAGGTCACAGCCCCAACCACCAACCTGGGAAGCAAGCAAGCAACCGGCTTGTTGGTTGCTTCTTGGTCGCGTCCTTCGCCCTGTTCGGTTTGGACACTCCAGATGAGGATGTGCTTGTTGTGTGGATGGGATTTGCGGCTTTGTGCCACGGATAGCCACCATGGCACCATGGATGCTGGATACCGACCTCCCTCCAACCGCACTCCCACAAACACACCGAACGTCTGTCCAACGCTGTCGGCCAGATAGGTCCTGCGAGGAAATGTTCGTTCGCTCCATGCCGCAGCATGTAGCTGCCCGCCCTGACTCGCCATAGAGTTCGTCCCCGAACATCCTCATCACCCTGGACCAGTCGCAATCAACCGGCTCAAGATTTCCCAAATGCCGTGTGGTCTGTGCCGCCAATGCCACCCAGACCGCCCAACAAGGATACTAAACTCAAACGAAAGGGCCGAGTCATGACATGTCGCTTCGAACTAAGTGCCGTTGCTCAGGCTTCTGGAACATTTCCAAGGCCTCGTTCCAATCAGTAGGTATCATATTTCATGACTCCTGTCGGGGCACGACTAGATACTTTTGAAGAACCTTCTCACTTTCTTCTACGTGCAGGTTGCAGATGAAGGCAATCCTAACTTGCCGGTAGCTATGATAGGTGGGATTTCTAACCTTTGTCGCTCATCACTTGCGACAACCGCACCCTGTCACAGGAGCCGTTGGAACACAACTTTGACGAGCATAGGCTCTCTGGCAGCATGCACCCCGGATCCGACCTTGATCCCCTGGCATAACAATAGCCAAATTCGATTGGATACTCAACAAGAGCACATCGACGGGGGGGGGGGGGGGGAGGGGATGGAGTCAAGGCACCACGTACGTGTCATCCAATCCGGCTGGTTGTCATTCTCCACCGTGGTTTTGGTGTCTCTAATGATAATATTTACACGAGCTTCTTACCGGACGATCGAGACGGGCCCCCAAAGGAAGATTGGGGTTATTACTGGACCGTCCGCCGTTTTCGGGCCTTTACGACCCCAGCGTGGCTTCCACGAAGACGATAGCAGCGTTCACCGACTGTATCTCCATGCAGCACTGATTCCGACGAACGGACATCCACGCGGTGAGCAAACTGGCCGGGACCTGCTCCGGGGAAGCCTTCGTGGAATCCTTCACCGGATATGGCACCAACCCACATTCAGGCCTGGCCTTTCCGAGCCCAAAACCTCCCTGCCATCCCTGTTGACATACCGGCATGGCTAGGGTCATCAAAAGGGCCGTCTTCTTAATCTTCCCGTTGGTTCCAGGTTCCCGGCAACGCGAGCCCTATTTGCAAGGTTCCTTGATGTTGGATTTCATTCTGTTCTGGTTACTTTCATGCCGGCGTGGCTGGTGGTCGGCCGTGAGCTTGCAAGCCACGTAATGCGGGTACAGAAAGACACGGCTTCATCCGCCAGCCCAGCATGTGGGATGGATTGTGGATGGAAGGCGCATGGCTTGGTGGAGTCAGCCGAAGCGTTGGCAGGTGTTGACCGTTGGGTTGGGTTGGGCTGTGACAGAGTGCAACCTCATCAGATCTTGGGGTATCATTTGACTGGCCATCAAGCATTTACGGTGCCGAAGTCACATGATTGCGGCTGGATACCACGGGGTCTGGGGGCTCGAGAACAGAGGTGGCATACAAGGCATCATCAGACGCCATTCAGCAACATATGGTTGATAGACGAGGAAGTGATTGGGACTGAAGAGTCTGAGAAGACAGCCGGCCCAGCAGCTGGCATTGGATGGCAGAGGGCCTACGGAAAAGGAGTTGAAGCACGAGCTTCTGCTGCGTAGACAGCCGGCTCCTCGGTATCCAGCCGAGGAGGGTCACAATTTTACCCCTGTTTCATCGCATATTTTCCCCAGCGGACCCAAGCCGGCGAATGGGCTAATGCAGGAACGACGGTACGAGCAGTTTTGATTACCTTGCTTTAGGCGGGACGGGAGTAACGGGGGGTACGTACCTGACCTCTCATGCGGACACGTGTGCCATGACATCGTCCCGCTGCGGCGAGTACGGAAGCTCCCTCAATACCAACAATGCATCTCGAATGCGCCTCTGCAGCTCCCGGAACTTGGAGCAGCCCAACAAGGCCAAGATGGTCTTGTTGCAAAACGCGCCTTCATCACAGCCAAGCCCACCAAGAACCAGCCCTTCAATTCCCAGCTGTGCTCTCCTCCTCCCCCTGAGAACCAGATGCCCGGATACCTGTCCTCAAACTATGGACAGGCAAGGTTTGCTGAGACAGAGAACCAGTCTCCGGGGGCCCAGTCTTAGGAGCAACAAGAGGCCAGTCTAAGATGCCACAAGATCCCTGGAGCATATCCGTACAGTGTGTTTTATGAAGTATTACCATGACTGCATACGGTGCAAAGTACCGTGCCATAGGCGACCGAGTGTACGAGTGGACTTCCTAGGTTGGGGTACCCACCAAGCCGGGGCACGCTTCCTCAACGGCGGGATTACACTAGTTAGTGCTCCGGGGGGGGAACTGTCGCAAGGTTTCCACGCTTCCACAGCTTCTGGAAGATTTCGATGCAATGGAAGCTCGCTGGAAGCACAGCGTCCACGGCCCCTGTCACCGAGCCCAGAGGCGAACAAAGGTCCCTGGATCCCTCATCAGACAAACAGGGGAGCCTTGGCCTTGACCGACATCGACGGAGGGTGAGCGAACAAAGGGCGGCAACGGAGGAAAGCGACGCTTCACCTGCAGGGTTCCAGATTGATTGGCTGATTGATGTGATGTGACGGGCAAGCTGTCTCGCCCGGCCATTTCCAGCGATGGAGGCAGCATTGCTACGCGAGATGGCTACCGAGACGAGACAACAAAGAGGGCGCCGTTGGAACTTGAGAAAAGAGAGTTGTTTGCTGTCGCCGCCCTTTGGCCAACCAATCAACCACCTAACCAACAGAACCGACCCAGACCATCAACGGAAAGTTTGCTCATTTGGGTTTCAGCGGGCAAAGGACAGCGATAGCAGAAGTGACGGACGGCCTAGCACGATTGCACAGGACACTACCAACCAAACGATTCGCTTGGCACGAGAGAGTGTGGCGCTGGGGGCCTCACCTACCCTGCTTATCCTCCAGGGATGATTTTCGGTGACAGGGAAATCGTTGATTTGCAAACCGACCGCCACATATTTCGGATGAGGCAGGAAACGTGTTTCTAGCGACACCGTACGGAAACGCTGCCCTTCGTCTGAGGGCACCAGTAGAACATGTTTGGGGCCTACAAAGGGAGCCTTACACTAGATCCTGTGCCATTTGCTGCCATGCTCACGTAGCTATCGCCACAACAGAGCTGACCAACTCGCCAGGCGATTTGGGGACTTAAGCGACGCGGATGCCGTCCAATTGAAGGCGTTTGGTCGAGCCATGGACATTGGACACGGTTAATAAGACAAGACATTGAAATCGAATTCTCTTCATTTGTCACTAGCCGGGGAAGGTGCTCGACACCTGCAAATTTACAGATGCGTGTGGTGTGCTACATCAATTTCATGTGCTGCGACTCAGCCGAGCGGACGGGATCGATCCGCTCGCTTCATGCAAGCACTCAAGCCCGCCGGCTTGTCTCTTTCGGGCCAGCGGTCAGTGTTTGGTCGCTTGCCAGCCTGTTACATGCCGTATCCAGAACAAAACCCGCAGCGATCGCTCCTAGATGAAACAGTCTTACCGCGGACTGATCTTCGTCTGAGGAATTCCACGGTGTGGGAGAAACTAGTGTGGAGCCCGCTGGGGATCCTTTTGGCGCGATGTTCGCTTGCTGCTCGGAGTTGACAGACACGGAAGGTCGCTGGCCGAATGACGCCTTTAACCCACCTAGAGTATTCAAAAGGATCATATCAACCATGAGCGCGTTCGCCATTCATGTTTGTCCCGGGAAGAGCAACCGGAAAAACCTATTGCCTGTCGTCATGATCATCGCCGCATCACCCTTGATCATCTCATCTAGAATACCAAGTCCCTGAAAATCGCTGCTTTTTGGGAAGGCGATAAGCGTTGGCGACCGCCATCATCGACTAAGTTTCAAGACTAGACAAGCCGAGCGTGCGGAGTTCAGATGAGAAGTCTCATGCTCTCCATACAGTCTGTGGTGCGCAAGCTTGCGAGAGACCAGCGGCCTCTCAGGTTGGCCTCTCTCAATCTGGAGTGGCCGCCGGCACTACGGGTACCGCGGACGATCTGGTCTGGGAACCGACGTGGATTCTCGCGTCGCCTTGCGACGCGAGCTCACACTTCTCCTTCAGTGGCAGCTGCGCATTCAGACCAAACACCGAACTGTCCGTCATTCGCTCGCCCAGGAAGGGGGGACACCGCCAGATTGGAGAGTTGTGCACCATCTACACGACGACTCGTCAGAGAGTGGGCAAATGTCTTTGCTGCGCGGATCATCGATCGCATGCCAGTTGCCATCCGTTGATGCGCTAGAACTGAGTGGCAGTGCACAGCTGCGTGTTATCCAGGAAACATTGGCGAATACCGGATCGCCCGTGTCCTTCTGCCACCCGTCCTCACACGGCCGCTTTAGAACCCTTCGAGACTTTCCGGACAGCCATCAATGATGGTTTCGACGAGAGATATTGAGTTTGTGTTTTGCTGTAATGCGACATGGCGTGCGTTTGACTTTTCTGGAACCTGTAGGCCCGACGTGGGAGAGCACTTTGGGAAGAAACCCCAATGAGGGCGGTTCCTCCGCTGGCCTGGCCACAAATACCTATTCCGTGAAACGCTTCATAGAGCGTATGCCTTTGAGAGTGCAACAAACCTGGCATTTCCTATGTTGTATTTTGAATGGCCATGAGCACCGAACAAGGACAAAGTGTCGGCGGTGGGACGTTTCCCGGGCGAAAATAGCGAAGGAAGGGAGCAAACGTGGGCCAAACACAAGATGGTGTTGCAAGCACCGACCCGGCACGGCAATGGGATTATCAGATGCAGTGGCTCATCGCGCGACACTGCGTATTGGTCACACGCGAGCCTCAGCAGCAACACAGGCGGTACTGTGTATATTAGCGATCTGCATGGGTTAATCGTCGATTAAAGCATTAGGGACCTGGCCGCTTTCCCTGGCCCTCCTGTCATAACGAGACTTGACGACACAGACTGCAGAGACCATCTTCGCGGTCCGCCCTCGTGTTCGGTCTTGTGGCCCTCCCGGTGAGAAGAAAGGAAGTGCAGGCCTTGCATTTGGTTGCCGCCATGGATCAGACATTGCCGGGGCGGGGTTTCTTCTCAACCACCAGCAGTTCTCGAGAGACTTACGCGGGAGCGAAGGAGACCAGGGGAGGGGGGGCACAGTAAAGTGAACCAGCTGGAGCGAGCCATCTGGATGCGCGGGTGTATTCACCGACAAGATGCAGGTATGGAGGTGAGAGGAGACATGGTTGTGAGGAGCGGATCGCTGTCGCCGTCCCCCTCCGAGGCGAGGAGTACATAGTACGGTAGGGAGGAGAAGAGTGGCACGTCCGGGCCCTACAAGCCGCCGCCCTCCATAGTAGCGCAAAGACCCAAGGGATGGAATGTACGAGGCGATGGACGTGCTCTGCTGGCACCATGTTCGGTTGGACCGTCACACCTCTACATGTCCATTTTTGGCGTTATCAGGCTGGGCCCGGTCAGCCCAGTGTCCGGTGAAGGCATCTCAGGGAACGCGACACAGAGTTGTCGTCAGCCACCAACATGGGCATGGGATGGCTGTGGACGTCGGATGGCCATTTGTTGGCATTACTACTTCGGTTTGGTCCGCAGCGAGAGCCCGACGATTCGCCCGAATTGCCAGACGGAACATGCAACCCTAATGAAATTTCGAAGACGGGAGAGCCTTGTGAGAAACAAGGGGGGAGAAAGGGCAGAAGAAGGGACGGAAAAGGGGTGTGTGGTGAGTTTGGCAAACGACTCGACCCGACAAACTAGTGCGGAGGGATGCCAGGGAAAGAACAGCAAAAGCATTGGGGCGCTTTTCTTTTTTCCCTCTTTCCCGTCCCCGATATCTTTCTCAGCCTACTCGTACGGCCATCGCCGGCTATTTTTAATGGCTGCAGCATCGGCAGCGACGAATGCTGAGCGCAGTTGAACCGGGCTGAGCTGAGCTGAGCTTAGCTGAGCCGCCAACTGGAGAGATTCGACTGACTAGACGGAGATGCGACAGCAGCGTTTTGAACCGGGATGCGGCGAGCAGTGCACTAGCAACAGTAAGAGCCACGGCACGATGACAGGACGGCATCAGGCGCAACAGGGATCCTCAAAGACGGGTTTGGAGGAAGTTTGCGGGCGTGGGACTGGAAGCATGCGAGGTGAGAGGGAGGGATCGGGGCAGACGGGCACCACAGCATGGCAACATGGGGAGCAGCACCCATCCATCCAGCATCCTCACGGGTGGATGGATGGACGGACGGATAGGTTGCACCCCTGAAGGTCAATGTCCCTTGGCCGCCGTGGTCGTCCAGGAGGACCCTAGCAGAAGCGACGACCGTCAGTGCAGAGGGCAGCGGGAGACAAGCAGAGGGCAGGCAGCTAGCAAGATGGGGACGGGGATGGATTTGTGGTGTTCCGGTGAGCTAAGGTGAGGGCGATGGTACGTACTGACACAGGAACCTCTGCGGTGTTCCGGTGGATACCTATCTGACCTCACTGCCGCTCCCGGTACGTATCTTTTCTCTCACTTCCTCGGCGCTCATCAGCAGTGTACCGTGGGAGAGATGACTTTACTTTGGCTCACAGGTCCCAGCCAGCCCGAGTGGATGGGTGCTCCGGTACCTCAGGCACACAGTGTACCGGCGACGCGGCGCAGGTACCCTGCCTGTTGAGGAGCCCTGCACTCTTTCTGTTGCTTGAGTGGACCGGCGCAATGTACCGGGAGCCCGTGATTGCAGGTATCCGTACTTTTTCTCCTTTCTTTCTTCTTCTTTTCTCCTTTTGGTCGTACTCGTTGCTGTTGCATCCCGGCCGGCGCAGTTGTGGCCTGTTGGGCCGCCGGCGCAACAAAAACAACAACAACAATACCAATGCCAAAGCCAACCATGTCCGTTTGAACCAAGCACCAAGTGCTGTGCTGTTTGGCATGGCGGAAAAAGCAGTGCAGAGTAGGATCAGCGATGAGGTGAACTAAGGCAAGACGAGGCGAGGAGGGCCATTTTAGACCCGAAAATAGAGTGTGAATGAGGTAAGCACACCACACACTACAGGCTACCTCACCTCACCTTTGCTTGGGCTTAGGCATTTCGCTATCTCAGTCGGCTTCTCCCTGAAGCCAAAAGAGGCCCTCGTTTTCTGCCACACACCAGACCGGCACACCACCTATGTGTGAGAAGCCATGGCACGACCACATAGTATAGTCTCGATTGGCGCAGTTCCGGGTCGTCCAAATGCCCCACCAAAGGAGATGCGAGGTACCTTGGTGAGTGGCCTCTCTCTGTCTCTCTCGCTCTCTCTCTCTCTATCTCTATCTCTCTGCTTCCAAGATTGGTGGTCCCTTCTCGAGACCATCCATAGCAAGGGGGCAAGGATCCAGGTTGACTTGCCTCGCTCATTCTGCTCTACTCTGGGAGCGCCGAATGGGGACGGGGGGGGACTGCGTACGGGTACCTTGAGTTTAGAAACCCAACGCCTCTTCTTTTGGGACCGGTACGGGTACCTGGCATTGGCATGGCATGGCGTGGCATGGGACGGGCAACTTGCAGGGAAGGCATGGTGTGGCATGGCTAATTCCACGCTCCCCTTCCTTTACCTTCCTCCCCCCCCCCCCCTGGAGGACATGAAGGGGCCTGGCCTGGGGCTTGGGTACCACGGTACCTTACCTGGGGCCTTGCCGTCTCGCCCCCAGGGGGGGAGGGTGTGCGCTTCCAAGCTGCAACATGAGCAGGTGCAGCTGGGTTCCCTTCCAGTCCTGGTCCCCCATCCCTTCTTAATTTTTGGAAAAAAAAAAAAAAAAAGGAACCAAATCCGAGGAACATTACAGAGAAAGGTACCCTGCCTTGGCTTAGCTACCTACCTTACATGGCCCATGGCCCATGGCCCCCTTCCCTGCGCTCCCGCCCTGACATTACATTACCTACTTTACATTGCGAACAAGAAAAAATTTCCCATTCTTGGTCGGGGCGTCTGATGAAATAAGAGTTCATAATCCTCTCCCTCCCATCCGTCATTTCTCGCTCTCGTTCCTCTTGAGTTCTTATCCTCACTTCCTTCCCTCATCCTCATCCTCCTCTCGGCATCGCGCTCTGCAACCCGCCTCTTCCTCTCTTCCTACGTTATTAAGCGTAACCAGACAACAGCTTCCACCCACGCCACGCCCCCCTTTTCCTGCGAGTTTACCGCAATCTTTAACCACCGGTTGCCAACACCCAAAAGCCGTTCGCGCGACCCACCTGCAACCTGCTCGTTTCCCAGCTCCTTAGCGAGAACCTGCAGCAAGCCATCCCCTCGCCTTACACGCTTCGCACCGTTCCTGGCACTCTCCGTGACAAGCGAAATCCCTAGAGATCAGAAAAGAACAAAAAGGCAGAACAGAATCAATATTCTCAGGGGATCTCATTAATCCAAGACCCGATCCCGACCTCAGTCAAATAATATCACCACGGCACAAGGAGTCCCCATATAGAAGCGACTTCCGAGACTTGCGCAACCGTCGTCCCAACATCCACCCCAAAACGCCAGCGTCAATACACCACTCACCCTTCGCCTGCGACTGCGCAAAGCCCATCCTGCTCGAGCCATCCCCATGCAACGGTGCCGATAATACATCCCTCGCTTCCTCCGCTCCGCCTGTTTTGCTTCAGCTGTACCTTTTTCTGCGAAACACCCGAGCAGCATTGGTGACGCCCAATTCGGCAACATACCCAGGCCTCCTTGCATCATCACCGCCTCTTCACCCCCGTCGGCTCGCACCAATCCCCTTCCCTGAAGGACTCTCTCCCAAGTCTTCACGGCCGCTTTCCAACACGTCGCACTACGACGCTCTAAATTGTGAGTCAGAGTTGCAGCAACAGCATCCACTAGCCAATCTTGCGCCTTGTGCGCGATCCCCCAAGTCCTACCCAGACGAGCCCTGTCGAATCCCATCTTCACGTCGCGTACACTATTTAAAGCTAGCGCTCTGTCCTCGCCATTCCTGAGGTTGATCGAATCATGGCTAACAAGCGATCTTCAACAAGCAGAAGAACAAGCAACTCCCGCTATTACATCATCTACATCATCCAAAATGGTTGTCAGAGAACTCACAAGTTTTGCCAACATGGGCCGCGGTGCCTATGACACGACCGGTGTGCCCAAGCCGCCTCCTCGCCCCAAGCCTCGATAAATCGGCTCTGCGCCGATTTTCTCATGAGCCAACACCACTGAAGTGCCGTGAGCACGATCAACGAACGAAATTCAAAATGCCCGCGGACTTTGACCAGCGCGATGGCTTCAACGCGTGCCCCCGAGGATCAACCGCCTCCTCTTCGCTGCCGCGTCTTATTCGACCATACACAACCCTCTTATTCCTACGACTCTACTAATACTGGCGGTCCTCTTCCACCTGTACCACCTCATCTGTACAACGTCCTGGCCGATTTCGCAACATTACCATACACCATTTTAATACGCATTCCTGTCGAAGACTAGAACATACCGGCTCGCAGCCACAACTTGCTTCCCAGCAGCAAGGCGAATGGGAACGCTGATACGGTTTTCATGATGTGGCATCGATTTTTTTGTTTGTGGGATCCTTCCATCCCACCTGTATCTGGAGAAAAAAAGGGCACGGCGTTACAACATAGACGGTTTATTTTTTGGGGGGGTTTCTGGGATTATTGCCCTTGGAACGGGGTTTTTTCTGTTTCCTGTCAGCTCTCACATCCTGCATCTGGGGCCCTCGACGACCTACGATACGACGCCTGGCGACGGCACAATATCCCCGGCGGATCCATTCCAAACTGTCGGTGAGCCTTCACAGACAGCTTGGTCGGGCAGCAACGCATGACAACGCAACCAACCACCCTCAACGCACATGGCTTGCTACCGCCTCAACCGTCATTGAGGGTGTGAGACGACAAATTTTCTTTTCATTGGGTACTCGGACAAGGACAAAAAAGAAACATGCAAACTTGGGCGCTTGTTTCTCATTTCTTTTTTTTTCTTTCTCTCCCTTGCTTTCACTTTTTGGGCGATTTGATTTGGGATGGGCTACACAAAACTGGGAAACGGGCTGGGAAAAGAACTGATTCGCATATAGACTTTGGATTTTTATTTTGTTTGTACCAATTACCCCTGTATTCCCTTGTTGAGCTTCACTACGCACACAGCTTCCTCGCGGTCCTGTGTAGCGAGAGAACCAAGGACATGTCAGCAACGCTTTCCTACACATTTTTTATTATTACTCACCTTGTCAGAACAAGGTGACGGCAACGACGGGCTACCACTATGGGGCGCCCTTTTATTATTCCCCTTTTTGCACTTGTCTGTCTGTTTCTCATAGTGTTCCTCGAGACCCTGGGCTCCACGGCCGGTCGATCAGCGTTCTTCAGACGGCTGGGCTGGACTCAGGAAATCGGTGAAAGAAGATACCCCGCGGGTTTAGCCCTCTTTAGACTGTATGTATATCACTACTTCTACAAGAGCCAAGATAGCTACATGGCGCCAACGCATGGAAAAGAGAAAATTTTTGATCATATTTCACACATTACATCACTTGCACACCGATATTTTATCAAGCCCATTGTGACGCAGAGACATTCCAGATCTGTCAGATTGGGGTGAGTGTGTGCAGGATGCATCTCAGACGGACAGGGGTTGCGTCCGACGAGAGCATTCCTCGACGGTATGACGGCGGGCAACTCTAACGACTCGACTGGAACAGAGGGGGGAAGGGGGCGAAGGGAGGGAGACCAGACCATACACGGGTCATGTATCCGGGAGGAAAGGGAGACGAAGGGGGTGAGAAGAGGGGGGGGATCGGAAGCCGGGGGTGGGAGGCGGCGGGTACGGGAGGGGTTTGGCACCTGGGCCGAGAGGAGGGGAGGAAGGGGATTCTTGGTTCCTCCCAATTTGGCCGAATTGTCTCGTTCCTGACCTAGGTAAGGTTTGATTGTCTGACATGACAGGAGGAGCATGCGAACTACATGATCGACGACGACCCCTCAACGTGCCGTGCCAGCGTGCCAGCGCGAGCTGAAGGCAGCCTGCCGCCCGCCCGCCAGCCCGTCTGATCAGAGTCCAGCTAGTGGGCGGCGCTTATGCGCGCTGCATTGTC
Source organism: Colletotrichum jinshuiense (assembly GCF_051148585.1). Classification (NCBI taxonomy): domain Eukaryota; kingdom Fungi; phylum Ascomycota; class Sordariomycetes; order Glomerellales; family Glomerellaceae; genus Colletotrichum; species Colletotrichum jinshuiense. The sequence goes on along the minus strand of NC_139309.1, from coordinate 995,527 downwards.
AATCCGTTTAGCGGAACGAGGGAAGGGGAAACCCCCCTCCCAAAGCCGAAAAGAGGTATTTTCCCTTTGAATTGTTTCTTTTTTGTTAGTCTTTTGGAGGGCGGTGGGCAGGATTCAGGTGACACAGAGTCTTGCTTCTTGCGTGCAGTTTGTTTTTTTCTGCGATTTGTCGTAGATTATTTGCAGGTGCAGCCGGGGAAGACGGGATCGCATGGGGTCTGCATAACCGGCGATAGAGACAGAGATAGGGTGAGAGAGCATGAGAGAGGTTCGAGACCGTAACGAGAGTAGCGAGGGACAGGGTGGGTAAAGGGGGGGAGTTTAAGCAAAACAAAAGCAAGAATAGCACGGATAGAGTCAGAGGTTGAGTTTGGATAAGGGTTCGGATGGCATGGCAACTGCGTGGCAACTTTTGCATGGGGGCCATTTGAGAGGAAAGCATGGACACACGGGGGGCAGGCATGAGGAGTAGGTATGGCATTGGGAGTGTTTCGATGCGGTGGTGCTCCGCCAAGCTCCGTTTTTCGTGGCCCCCTCCCCCCTTCCCCCGTCGACGTCGGTCGAATGTGACGCTTCGAGGTCAAACGTCTCTGCCTATTTTTTGCTTCCTCGGTGCGTTTTGGCGCCTTTCTTACGGCTCTGGCTCCGGCTCCGACTGGTCTGTCTGAGTGTAGCAATGCGATGGCCACGTCGTCGATGCGACGCTGGGAAGCCATGAGAGTGTACCCCTCCCCCTTTCCCGGGGGGGGGGGGGGGGGGGGGGCTGAGAATTCTAAGTGATGAGAGGCAGACAAGGTGGTTGAGGACAGGGCAAATTTGGGGTTCATTTTTTTCCCAAGGTTTTTGTTTGTCTGAGGAGTACGGGGGCTGAACTTTTTTTGTATTTTTTTCCTGCAAAGGGAGAGGAAGTGTGGTTGGAATGAGAACATGTCCCCCCCCCCCGAATGTGCGACACCCGCCCTGGTTGGCGAGTTGATGGGAGTCACGTACGTTATCCAACCAGTTTGATTTTCCAATTTTGGAAGAGTTTGAGATGCGGTCCGACGGGGGCGGAATGGTAATTTAGGGGGTCCCCAGACCGAGGCTCGGATCCGTCATGTTACTCTGCATGTTGCTTGTTGTGTATGTGTAGATGCCCATGGGGTTTCTTGGACGTCGGCGGGTGGCGGGGGGGTTCGGTCTGCGTCACGCGTGAGACGCGTCGTCGAGCTACTCTTAGTAAGTCAGCTAAACCGCTTCCGACGGACGCGTCTCAGCTTATCGCCAAAGATGGCGTCTACGTCGACGCAACTGAGTCGAAATTTAAACTCGAGGGTTTCATTCCGGGCACAGAACGGCGATAACGGGAGCACTAGCTCCGGCTCGAGGCTTTCGATTCCAAGAATGACGATTGCGTAATAGGGCCATTTGACCGCATCGACGATGGCGCGCACTAAGATCAAGGGAAGGGCACCAAAACGGGAGTAGGTGAGCGAAAGGGGAAGGGCAGCATCGAGAAGAAAAAAACACCCCCCCCAAGCACACACACACACACACACACACATAATCATTCTCTGTCTCTCTCACACATACACATACGTACCATGTACATATACTTGGGCAGCACGCTCATATCGCAAAGGGGAAAAAAGGAATGTGTAGTGCGAGAGAGCTGGCTGCTTGCTGGTTGGACTGCGCGCGCTAATGCAGCGGCGGCGTCCCGGGAACCAAAGCGCTGGGACCTTTTTCTTTTCTTCCTCCTTCGGGAGTGGCCCGCGATGGGCCCAGGGGTGAGCTTGTGAATTTCATGTGTGTAGCATGGTCCAATCATGGGAGGGTACAACGTGAGAGACCCGGTTTTAATTTTGGCCTCTCAAGCTTGAGCTGGGCCGGGGAAGCGCTTCGGGGTGCACTGAGGTGAGCGAGTCTAGGTGTGGTGGGCTGCATTCACCTTGGCATACCTCAGCACACCTCACCTCACCTCACCTTACCTCACCTCGCCTCCTGCGATGTAGGGGAGAGAGCTAAGAAAGGTACTTGAGCTGCCGTGCCTATTTCGGTAGTTGATATGCAGGGGGATTCCGCCCCCCCCTCTGGACAAAGCGTTTGTTGTCGATCTCTTTTGGGATTGAATGGCATTGTTGGGGACAATCATCACTGATGACCGTGTCCTGTGTCATTGGTGGAGGATTGTTTCTCACCGGCAGGTTCCTTTTTATTTTTATTTTATTTTTATTGCCGTTGCTTCTTTTTTTTCGCGGTGTTGGTGTGTTGCATTTTGTGTGCGGCGGCCTCGCTTGCTTTCGCCTCGAGAATTGCCAATCCCCCTTCTATTTTACTTGACATGGCCCCCCGGCGACCTCGTAACCAACAGGCGACGGGCGAGACTGGGCTCCAACCGCTCTCATTTTTTGATTTGTTTGCGACGCCGTTGGTGTTGAGAAATTGCAGCGAGTGAAGGCGGCCCCCCGCGAGTGAAACCGGCGACCAGCTGTAGACGGTAGGAACTGCGACGACGGCACACTGACTGACTGCCTTTTCCGGCGACGAACAGGTTCGTCGCCCGTCCTTGGCCTCCTTTCATTGGCTGTATGCAAGGCGCCGGTAGAGTCACAGTTGCGCGCCCACACACATACATACAATCTCAACCGGGAATCTGGGAAGCCTCTTTGGGGCATCTTTACTTGCACACACACCACTTTCCCCGGCCTATCAAATATGGGGATCTGCCATTCTCGTCCTCGGATGCGTGTTCCGGCGCGCAAACATGTCATCGTTTGGTGACGGTTTGATGACCAACCGCCCAGCAGCATCATCGGCCTCTGCAGCAGCAGCAGCAGCAGCAGCAGCGAGAATGACGGCGTGAGCGAAGCAGCGCCACGTGGTTTGACACTGCGCATTGGGCGCGCGTCGAGTCGGGGCCTCTTGTCGCAAAGTCTTCCTCGCGTCTTCTCTCGGCCGTGACCGAACGAACGAGCGGGCTGTGTTTGGCGCAGCGGCCGAGAGAGGGACGAATCCGGGCCTTTTGCATTGCGGCGAGTCGCCTGCTCCCCGTTTCGAATCTCGATACCTCAGCTCACCGAGCCCTGGCCGTCGTGCGGCAAACCACACCACCGGCCGCAGCAACAGCGAGCGAAACAGCCAGGCAGCGTCACGAGACCGAGACCCCACGCCCGCCACCTGATCTGGGTCGGTAGACTCTGACGTCCCACGCATGCTACATCCCACGTCTGGCTGGTTTCTCCCGCGCGAGGGGGGCCCGTGGAGGACATTCTTGGGGGAGAAAATGCGACGTCCGACCAAGTGGTCGGATTTCTCCTGAGGGAGACGGACGGCCCCCACTCTCCCTTCCGCCAAAGGTGAAGGAGACAAGAGGCAAATATGGATGGGACATTTGACAAGCAGAGATGATCCTTTCCACGTTCCATCCCATCCTCCCATCCTCCTCCCCTCCTCCCCCTCCTTGCCCCCTGTTCGCCCTCACGGGTCCGGTACATCAATTCTCACTCCCCCGGCTCTCGTCCCCAACCTCCAGAAAATTTCCTCCCCATGCCCTTTTCTCCCTTGGATGGGGTTGTTGATGAGGGTCCAATTCGGTGAGAGGGAGCCATGGAAGAAAAAGTTTTAGTCCCTTGCCCTGACCTGACCCTGGGAAGGCAGAAAGTCTCTGCCAAGCGACCGTCTCTCTCTCTCCAAAGCCAAGACAAGCAAGGTTCAGCATATCTCAAACCCGCCAAATCTCCCGGGGCTGTGGTTTTGGAACTTTTTCTTCGCTTCTTTCTTTCTTCCCTCGGCTTCCTCTCCCAGGTTCAAGGGGGGCGTCCCGCAAGGCGGATGGCTGTTCCCAAATGCTTTTGCCCCCACCCGCCATGCGGACACCGCAGCCGGGCAAGGGTTCCGGGTCCCCGGGGGGGCATGATGAAGGGTAGGAGGGAAAAAAAAGTCCCAAGTGTTCCCCGTTCACTCGGCGCACACCCGCCCCTCACCCCCGGTCAACGTCATCCACTGGGAAACATTACCGGTCAGCGGCTCCAACCCCACCCAGGGCACGGTGACTGAGCGTCAACGACCACCCCTCCCCGGCTGAAGCAACTGAAGCAGTGGATCTCGTTTCTCATGTCTTTCTTAATTTCACCACGTTATTTCGAATTTCAGATTTTCCTTCTAGCGGGATCCTCTTTTTCCTTCTTCGCCTTCTTCGCCTTCTTCCGTGGGGACCGCCCGTGTTTGGGCCAAAAAAGCACACCCCTACCCTACCCGTCCACCGTCCACCGTCAACCAGCCTCCCTGAGCCCAAACTCCCATGCACACCCACGACAGCGGCCACGCATACGAATACACACCCCAATTTCAAAACCGTTGGGCGCCCCCCGTCTCCCCCCCCTCCCCATGCTCTACGGGTCCCACCGCCGAGGAGCTAACTGCCGCTGCTGCGAAGCGCTGGGACGAACCCAACCCAAACCGCCTACGGCTCGTCTTCCCCGGCGACAAGGCACGGGGGTGGATGTGAGAATGCAAAGAGGCAGAGGTCCTGGGATGTTGACTCACCGGGTCACCGGGGAACATCGTTTGGGAAATTGGGCTCGGTCTGGCAGCTGACTGCCGTGGAGCGCGCCAAAGCCTCATGGGGCCCGGTCTAGCCTCCGAGGTTTATTCCCCTTGCTCGGCCATCCTTAGCCCAAGGCATGTCGTCGCCTCGGTGTGTCTTTCACCGGTGTGGGCTCTCTCATCTTTCCGCCCTGCAAACACACGGCCCTGTGGAGGTGTCATACGGGTTGTATTGATCATTTGCCGGTCCCCATCTATGGAACATTTGCTACCCCCTTCTAGAATATCCGCAGATGCGCCGGCCCATTGGGACCTCACCCCTGCGCATTCCACCTGCGAAGTTTCGGGACCTGCACTACGGTCTTACCGACTGCCAGGCTCACCGCCGTACCCGTGCTCGGCCGCCCTCCCCGGCGAGGCTTGCTAGTGTAGACTCTTGACGGGACCCGTTCTCCTTTGACAGCGTCCCCAGGTTGACCCTGCCTACCGGGAATGTGACAGCTCACAAGGGGGGAGGCTTTAGATTTCAGGGTACACATCGCTGTTCACTCATCAGCCATACCATTCTGTCGGTAGACGATGGGTGCGCACCCAAGCAACGAGGGTAGGAAGACAGCGGGAGGATCCCCGGGACAAGACGATGCTCACAGGGGTGGGGCATGGGCTTGTTGTTCATAATTGGGGAAGGCAGAAATTGAGGCTCAAGGGGGGAGGAGGGGTTCGAAGCGGTGAGCGGGGGGGGGAGAGAGAAAGAAAGGGAACAAAAAAAAATTCAACACTCACGTGCGTCTGGCCAGCGGCATGGCCTCCCTGATCTTCGCCCACTCTTCCAAGTCCACCTCCACGAAGCCAATGGCCCCCTCGGCGCCCTCCTCGGCCCTGCCCTCGGCGTCCACGCCGCCCAGCTCCAGCTTCACCCGGCCCCACGGGTCGACGACCATGCTGTGGCCGTAGCTGCTGCGCTTCGGGTTGTGCGCGCCCACCTGCGCCGCGGCGATGACCCAGCTCTGCGTCTCGATGGCGCGGGCCCGGAGGAGCGTCTCCCAGTGCGCCTGGCCCGTCCGGATGGTGAAGGCGGACGGGTACAGCAGGATCTGGGCGGGGCCGACGGCCGGGTCGACAAAGGGGCTCTTCGGGCCCGGGTGCGTCAGCGCGAGGGCCGGCTCCGGGAAGCGGAGGTCGAAGCAGATGAGGCTCCCGACGCGGCCGACGGGGGTGGGGAACGGGGGGCACAGGGACGGCCCGGCCTGGACCGTCGCGCTCTCGCGGAGGGCGCCGAAGTCGAAGAGATGGAGCTTGTCGTAGCTCGCCAGGTGGTCTATGGTGCCATCGGCGTTGATCCAGAGGCTGCGGTTGAGGAGCTTCGGGGTTGTTGCCGGCGACGCCCTCGTCGGTTGGTCTAGGGTGGCCGCGGTGGGCACGTGGATGCCGACGCTCACGGCGAGCGAGTGGGCTTTCGCCGCCTCCTGGAGGCCGAGGACGAACGGGGACTGGGACTGGGGCTGGGCTAGGGAGAGGGACTCTTGGGGGCTCGAGGCGATGTAGTCCGAGGCTTCGGGAAGGAAGAGCACCTTTGGCTGGGGTGTCAGCTACGTGGGGGAGCGGTTGGGGAAGTGGCTTTGGATCATGAGGCGGCGTGGCCGAGTCTCATTCTTCAGCGGTGAGGCGAGGCGCAGGGGGGAAAAAGCCATGTCTTTCTTCACCGTAACTCTCCCATGCATGCATGTATGAGATGTGAGAGGGAGGGGGGTGCGTGGGAGAACGGCCTACCTTTGCGCCACCAACGGCGGCCTTGGCGACGAGTCTCAGGCACTGCTCGAGGTTGTGCGACAAGGACGCCGTCGAGCAGATCTGACCGATGGCCTATCACGGACGAGGAGTCAACAAGCTGCAGAACCACGTGGTAAGTTGGGCAGCCATACCGCGATCGCCATGGCGAGTGTGGGATTAGATAAGATGAGGGGGATCCGGGATGTACCAGATGGAAAAGGGAGGGATGGTGGGAGTGAGGCGATCCCGGACCGGTTGAGCCACCACGTGGCAGAGGGGGTTTGGATGGTGTGTAGAGAGTTCGCCGAGGGTGTGTGAGTGACGATGATATTTTGAGTTTGACGTCCCGGATGATGCGCCCAGAACGGCGAGTATTAAGCATTAACGCCCATCCGCTCATCGGGCGTGAACATCCCACCTTATCGCTTATCTTTCGGTGGGCTACAGCGGGGTAGAGCTGGTGTCGCAATCCCGACAGCGCACCCCGCCATCGCCTCGACGACATCAGACGAGGTTAAGGAAACTAGTTTTCTCTTGGAACCCGAGCTTATATCTATCTAGTCTCTTGCCAGGATCCACTCACGTAGTCGGGGGGTCGGTGGCCAAGTACGGATACACGCGTGAAGAATGGCGGCGGCAGAGGCCGAAGAAGCCGAGAGCGAGTGTGAGCACCACCCTCACTCAGTACCACTCGTCGTCCCCATGTTCCCCGTCCAACTTGCCCTCCCTCTCCAACTTCCCCAACGCCTCCTTCGCCCTCGCGAGCACCACCTTGCCGTACTCCGGCCCGATCGGCGGCGACGGCTTGCTCAAGTCGTGCCTCAGCCAGGGGACCTTTCTTGCTCCCTGCGCATTGGCGACGGCACCCCGGAGGACCTCGACCGCGGCGTCGTCGAACGCGGAGCCGAGGACCACGGCGCGCGGGACCACGGTGTAGTTGCCGCTCCCGATGGAGCTCGTCTCCGGATGTGACGGCGGGGCTTGGCCCGTGAGTAAGGCGGGGATGATGGCGGCGCCGGAGGGGGCTGTCGTGATGAAGTGGACAACTACGCGGTGAGGTAAGGTTAGCAGGCCGGGGCGGCTGACAATGCTTTTACGGCCACCGACTTTCCACATTTGGCTGCAGAAGGGCGGGAAGGGTGGTAGTGGTGGCGGGGTGGTGTCTATGTGTGTAGAACGTAGAGAGTGGTTATGGAGGGGATGGCCCGGGCTAACCTTCATACTCCGGCTTCAGGCCCTCGATGACGCCGCGGCCGATCCGCTCCGCCTTGCCGCATAGCACGATGGGGATCGGGGTCGTCGACGGCGGCGGCCCGGGCTCCTCGGCTGCGTCGGTTTTGCCGTCCAGGATATCGCGCAGCGAAGCGGGCGCGCCCTGACGGTTTTCGGCGTCTTTGGCCGTTTTGAGCTGCCAGACCTCCATTTCCTTCCTTCCCTCTTCTCTTCCTGGCTTTCTTCTTCTTTCGTCGTCTCTTTCCGTTTCCTTTCGAGCGGCCTTGATGCTGTTACGGTGCCCCTTTCAAAAGAAGCTACCAAGTAAAATATTTTTTTTGCCTTCTATCTGCTTGAGGCAGGTTTTTCTTTTTCAGTCTACGAGAGAGGAGACGGCTCGGCTACGAATCGTTGAAGCTGTCTCACGTCAGATTCGGGTGCCTAGCTTAGCCCCCGGTCGGCAACCCGATGGGCCCGATTTCCGGGTGGTAAGCCGACGTCATCCTGCGGAAGCTCCCCAATGAGTAACCGAGAACATGCAAAGCTACAGGCCTACGAGTGTCCCTTGGACGATTCAATCACGATGAGCACTGTGAATAATCTCAAAACATTACCGCATTGCTATATTACTCTGGTTCCCATCTCCGACACCACATGTATACACACACAATATATATAAGCCCTGTATATACTCCCGCACCGCCTCTTCGTCGCCGACATTATTCGTTACTTTAAAGTGTGTCGAAATCACCGCTAGATAATGTGCCTTGAATCAATGTAAATACTGAGGCGGCCCGGTGACTTAGTTACCCAGGCCGTTTTGAGCCAGGAAGTCCTGAATCCTGCCCGTCACCTCGAGGTGAGAGTAGCTCTGAGGTTATAATCGTGAGCATTACTGCATCAGAAATCGCGAGGGGGAATCAGGCTTACCAGAGTCAAGCCGTGGCCCGCGTCTGGGACGACGATGGCCTCGAAAGGGGCTGCCTTTGGGAGTATCTGAGCACCAGCAGCCGGGAGCGAGGGCAGCTGGGGGATACCGGTCGCGAGGCAATCCCCTCCGCAGAAGGGGAGGTCCCTCTCTAAAGTAAACGAAACCCATGTCAGTGACAACTCGTTACACGTTGATGAGCGAATGTTCACTTACCGCCAGTGATGATGAGCACAGGCTTCGCAAAGGAGCTGAGCTGGTTGGCCTCGCCTCCGATGGTGAGCAGCTCACCGACGGTTACCGGCTGGCCAGCCTTGGTCGCCGCAGTCAGGATCTTGGGGTCGAAGTTGCCCTGCGCGAAGAAGCCGACTTGCACGCCGCCCTCGTACGCCGGAGCCAAGTACCCGTTGGGGTAATCCCTGAACACGGCGGCCTTGTTGGCCTGGATGAAGGCGTTTCCTAGGATGAAGTTGGAGATGAAGGTGCTGTTGGGCGCGAAGCCCGTCAGGACGATGCCGTCCGAAATGTCTGGGAACGCGGCCGTGAGAGCGTACGAGTGCACCGAGCCGAAGGAGTGGCCGACGTGGACGATCTTCTCGAACGTGCATCCCACCCCCGGGACGGTGCCCGCGCGGAGCTTGTCGGTCAGCGCCTTGAGAGCCGCGACCTCCAGCCACGCCTGGATCTCGTTGATGGGCTCGCCGTGAGAGGACTCGGCGATGCCGAGACGATCCCAGGAGAAGGTCGAGTAGCCGTAGTCGTCGACGGCCGGGGCGACGTAGCTGTAGTTGTACTTGTTGGCGGGGAAGTCCCAGTAGGACCTGTCGAAGCCGATGCCGTGGGTGAGGATCTGGAGGACCTTTCCGGCGCCGCTGTCTGGCCGGCAGTATGTCGAGGCTAGTTCATAGGTGCCCCCGACTGTGGCATACTAGACAGCTGGGTCAGTTCTCGTCCTCCTTCTCCATCATAACCCGGGGGGGGGGGGGGGGGGGGGTTCTGCTCTTACGCCTGTAAGGTGCTCCGCCGAGAAGTTGCTTCCTTGCCTTGAGAGGCCGAGCATGATGTTGGTCACATCGACGTTCGTCTTTGGGGCTGAGATGTTGAACACGCCGTTCCGCGCTGAGATTGTGACTTCGACGGTGAGGTCGTGGCACACGCGCGCCGCGGCGAGGGTCGCAAAGGCGACCGGGAGGGCCGCTGAGATCAAGTTGACCATGGTGTCTTTTCTGGGAATTATATGTTGCGTTTTGTTGTATGTACCGGGAATTTATGAACGGAGAGGGCTTATTATAGCGTGGAGTGAAGATATCGTCAGAGTCAAGGCCAAAAGGAAGCGGAACTCGACTAGTTTTATACATGGAAAACCGAAGCAACAATTCAAATACCGTCCGCAGAATAGCAGGATCATACGGGTGGGCAGCCCTCATTCGTCAGCCAAAAAAGCCCAACTGGGAACCGTGATAGCCGGCCACCTCTGCGTTAGTGATGCCAGTAAGCAATTGTCATTCCTGGTGAGATTACTACGGGGCCTCGGCAACGAACCTTGCGGAGCAAAACGGCCGTCGAGCGACCCTCCCGCAGCCGGCCCAGAGAACCAAGTCCCGATATTCTTCGGTTCATCGGCCCTAAATCCTGCCTCTCTCGTGCGGGCCAAGGGAAATGCTGCGAGAGGAGTTGCACTCCCCCACGCTCTGTCGGGCTTGAAAGCATCGGAAGACCGGTAAATCTCAATGGCTCCTTGTCCATTGCTTGTGCGTAGGGAAAGACATGAGATTGAGTCCAGCTCGACGCTAAGTCGCAAGCATCAACCACAAGTAGTGATGCCCGCCAACAGACTCACAGTAGACAGGACAGATGGGGCATGTCGGAGCAAATTGAACCTCTATGCAGATCTCGGTTAGAGTTACGATTGGCTAATGTAATGTCAAAAAACGATGACAGAATATGCCTACGTACCTGCCGCGTCGTCCTAGTGGCAACCTCAACCTAGCGCAGTTGATGTAAAGACATTCCATTCCGCCCCTCTCCCCTCAACTTACCGCTAACCAACGGGGCCACCGAACCTAAAGCAACACAGAGAGAGTAATCACAAAGGACCTTTGCGGCTGGCCCACCCGTCTGCCCGCCATGAAGGAGTGGCGCATTAGAGTTATTTGTCAACCATCGCTGTCAAGAAAAGTGGTTGACGTAGATTGGTATTTCACGTCGCAGATACGATACCCCGGTTCATCAGGGTCGGTAGTAGGGAGTTGATTCGACGAACAGCCCTGTGACTGGTAACTGGTAGTAGAGTCTTCGAGAGCTCAAAAGGGCCGACCTTGAGTGCTTGAGCCGTGAAATACTGGCGTGGGCCTCGGCATTCCTGGGCCAGTAGATGATGGTAGTGGTAACGATTATACCGGTACACTACTGCGACGTCACGTCATCGAAGAACGTCGCTAGTGCGAGAAAGGCATTTTCCTAGATTTGAATTATTGACAAATCCTTACGAGCTGGGGGCCGTGATTGACGCAACGGACGGCCCGGTGCAAGCCTACAGGGGAGAACGGCATTTGTGGGTATGTCGTCGAATGAGAGCCCCTTGGGTAATCCGTGTGAGGCCTAGCTACATGTGCACCACTTACACACGTGGCTTACTCACAACACACTCGGCAGCTGACACCGAACGCTGCATTGGCTGAATTGATGAGGCGGCTACCCGAATAGGAATTGGCTTAACAGCAGGCAACGCTTGATATTTGACAATGTTCGGTAATCTCTTCTTTGAGATCAGATCCTAACTGGAGCTCTTGCTGTTGCCTCACGGGCGATTAAGGTAGACTCCTGCCTGTCTCCATGCTCTGTAGAACCGTGTCTCCGCGTCCATGTAGCCCCAGCTGGTTGGCATCGCTTTTCTCCTAGAGTTACTATGCAGCCGACCGCCCTCCTGACCATGCTGTCTGCGTAACGCCATGCTAAAAGGATAAAAATACAACACGGAGGTTGAAACACTCCTATGAATCCGATATATCTCTCTGGCGCTTGCCCGGCGCAGAATGTAGTGCGCTTGGAATCTCGTCCAGTTCTTACTTGGGCTCCGATGTGTCCAGCTTATCATATGCGACCTGCATGGCTCTCGGTTCAATCTCGTCACCCTCCAGGGCTGCCAGCCAGTCTCGAAGCTGGATGTTCTTGCCCTTCTCCTTGTCTTCGCGCCAGTTGCCGAGCCGCGCTCGTCCCTCAACTGTGAGCGCGTGGTTCGCCGGAGCCGGAGGACCCGGAGCCGCTGCGCCGCCCGCCTTTCCAGGCGTGCCAAGTCTTGGTGTGCTAGCACCGCTGGCCCCGCCCGTCATCCAAGAGTATGACTTGCCACCCTTCTTCTTTCCAAATAGCGATCCCGTCTTGGGCATGCCGACGAACATGCTACTTGTGATGTTCTGGTTCGCGTGGCTACTAGCCTCGGCCTTCTTGACAGCATCAAGTTTCTTCTGCTCCTTCTTGGAGATGGACTTCTCCGAATCAGGTGCTGAGCCACCTGGGGTTCCGGGCGCAACTGAGCCAGCGCGGGACGGTGTTGACACGCCCTCGGTGGTTCCGTCTTTGCGAATATTGCGTTTCCGCAGTCTTCTCTCCTCCCAGTCTCGCTCCGCCTTACCCACTTCTCGGACAGTATGGCTCATTGTATTCGTAGCCGCAACTTTCTGCACCTTGGTGGCTTGGTTGGAGCTAGCATCTTCAAGAGGGCCTGGGCAAGTGTCAGCGTCATGTAATTACAATACTTTCCACATGTACCAACGTTTTTGAGCGCTTGAGCGAGGACTGGCGCCATCTTCAGTCCCCGTTAATTGCGTCCCGTCCTCCTGTGTCTCTGTGGCGCTTTTTAGCGGTGCCGCAGCCACTTGCCACTCTTCTGGGACTTCTCCATGCGATGAAGTCTGTCGAATCTGCGCGATACGGTTGGAGTCCTCTACAAGCGTCCTCAGGCGCTGCTTAGTAGCAAGTGAAAGAAGAGCCAGCTGGTCGACTAAGTAAGCCTCCTGAGGTATCCAGGTTCCCGAAGTCGTCACCATGGTGGAGTCAGGTCCGTTCTTGGTAGACACCGTCACGGTGGGCGCGGGAAATTCCTCAGGCAGCCGCATCCTACCCATTGGCTGGTTGTTGTTCTTGATCTCCAGATTCAATGAGAGGCCCTGGTCTTTGGCAAACTTCTCCGCCTTTCGAAACACGACCGGAACTTGCAGGAACGCGTTGTTCAGCTCCATAGTTCTAGTCTGAGCCAACCGTTTCGCAGACTCCTGCCATGCCTTTTCCGCCTGCTGTGCTACCAGTTGATTTTGGGCATCAGTGCCGGCTTGCTGCGCAGGCTGATTGGCGGGACCCGCGCCGTAAAAGCTTCCCTTATTGCCCGCGGGGTATGGTGGGTAGCCGGTTCTCGACTCTGGGACGTACAGTTCGGACAGAAACTGCTCTTCGGCTCGCAAATCGATGCCCGTGCCAGCCAGTGAATCCGTCACATCGTACTCGTACTCTTTCTGCGGTCGGTCGGGGGGTCTTGACGGCGGACCCATGGTCCCGGGAGTCGGCGAAGGTTGCTGCATGATGGGTGTTCCAGGCATGCTGTTATGGCCAGGAGTCAAAGTGGCAGTCGTGTACTGAGGAAGAGTTGGCGGCGCCGGAGGTTGTGGAGTAGATACTTGTGGAGGAGGTGTCGGTCGAGATTCAGGCAAGGCCAGGGTCGGGGTGGTATTTCCGTTTGTGTATGGGGTCGCGTAGGTGTTTGCCGCAGGTTGTTGTTGCTGCTGCTGCTGCTGCTGCTGCGCGCTGGGATAAATGGGAGAGGCAGCCGACGTAGCAGCGGTGGAAGGAGTAACCGGAGCACCTGGACTCGCAGCGTAAGGCGACGTAGAGTATGGTGATTCGGGTTGCGGAGTTGCGCCGGGTGAAAGTCGCGGTCGTTTGTTGGGAGGGAGCGCAAAGCCAGGTTGCGTCGCGGCGGGGGAGGGAGAGGGCTGCGGAGGCGAGAATGCCCTCTGCGGCATCTGAGGCTGCGGCTGCGCCATATTCGCAGCTGCTTTTACAAGACGACGAGATGATATTCGGTCGATACAAGAAGCAGGCCAAACGCCGCTCTGAAGCTCAGCAGGCCAAACAGCCTGGGGATTCCTCACGCGACTCTGCCCATCTGACGTGTCGCCTTATCGCCGGAAGGATAATTATTCGAGTTCGCGCCGGGTTCGTTGGAAATTCGCAGCAGCTGGAGCTCGATAGTTGCGCTGACGGGATGCGTGGTAGAGGTAGTTGTTGGGTGATATCGGGCTTGACGGGGTGGCAGTTGCGTGGATGAGGGAGCTGTCGCCAGAAGGATCTGGGAACCGCGTAAATTTAAAGTCACGTGATGTTCCAGCCTCCTCTCCCGTCTGGCTCTGCATGGCCCGAGCGTCTAGGCTGAACCAGACAGCTGCCGCCAACTTTTACGCGACTCATCTAGGACCTGCGCGTCACACCTTGTCTTGTGCAGCTCCACAACTCAATTCCTCTGCTCGTCGTTGAGGGAGGACGGTCGCCATCGACAACTCATCGCGCCACCTGATTGATTGCAAATGAGCTGACAGCTTAGTGACGGCCACCACAAGGTGCGAAACTCGTGATTTTATAGGCCGGCTTGCTACTTTTGACTATCGACAAGCATAACCATGGCGGCGAAAAGAAAGGCGTCGGCCATGGCGGCCACCGTCTCCGAAGAACCAGTAGACCCAGCCGATGAGCTGATGTTCCTGTGTCTTGGAGGTGGAAACGAGGTCGGCAGGTCTTGTCACATCATCCAATACAAGGGCAAAACGGTCATGGTAAGGACGACCCCCTGCCCCTAGGCAAACAGACACTAATGCTCTGTTCCTAGCTTGATGCAGGTCAACATCCTGCTTACGACGGCCTCGCGGCGCTGCCCTTTTTCGATGACTTCGACCTCAGCACGGTCGACGTTCTCCTGATCAGCCAGTAAGCCCCCCCTCCTCTATGCTGTTGGATCACAGGGCAAGGCGGTGAACGACTTGGAACAATACACGGGGTCATGCCCATGCTCGGGAAAGCGCCTCGGCGACCATGATACCCCTGATGGAGCCTCTTGCTACGTCTCTATGCTATTTCATTTTTGTACACAGAAACAATACAAACTTCTTTCCACCTGCCTTGCCTTGCCATCCTCGCCATCGTGATAGCTCTCGGCGTTGTCAAAAGAGCATTGGTGTACATCTTTAGCTAGTCAAGGTGCTAATAGCCGATAGTTTCCATGTTGACCATGCGGCATCCTTACCTTACGTCTTATCCAAGACCAACTTCAGAGGACGGGTCTTCATGACCCATCCCACAAAGGCCATCTACAAGTGGCTCATCCAAGACAGTGTTCGCGTGGGAAACACTTCGTCTAACCCGACGTCGCAACCGGTCTACACGGAAGCAGACCATCTCAACACATTTCCTCAAATCGAGGCGATTGACTACCATACGACACATACCATCTCTTCTATCCGCATCACCCCCTATCCCGCCGGACACGTTCTCGGAGCGGCCATGTTCCTAATCGAGATCGCCGGTCTCAAGATCTTCTTTACCGGAGACTACTCCCGAGAACAGGACAGACATTTGGTCTCCGCAGAAGTACCAAAGGGCGTCAAGATTGACGTCCTCATCACCGAGTCGACCTACGGCATTGCCTCTCACGTGCCCCGACTAGAGCGAGAGCAGGCCCTGATGAAGTCTATTACTAGCATTCTCAACCGGGGAGGCAGAGTCCTGATGCCCGTGTTTGCCCTCGGAAGAGCCCAAGAGTTGCTTCTGATTCTGGATGAGTACTGGGGCAAGCACTCGGAGTTTCAAAGATTCCCCATCTACTACGCGAGTAACCTCGCCAGGAAATGCATGGTCGTCTACCAGACATACGTCGGCGCCATGAACGATAATATCAAGCGCCTATTCCGCGAGCGGATGGCCGAGGCGGAAGCCTCCGGTGACGGCTCCGGCAAGGGAGGCCCCTGGGACTTCAAGTTCATCCGCTCGCTGAAGAACCTCGACCGCTTCGACGATGTCGGTGGCTGTGTCATGCTGGCCAGTCCCGGTATGTTGCAGAACGGCGTCAGCCGAGAGCTGCTGGAGAGATGGGCCCCCAATGAGAAGAACGGCGTCATCATTACCGGTTACAGCGTTGAGGGCACCATGGCGAAGCAGATCATGCAGGAGCCCGACCAGATCCAGGCGGTCATGAGCCGGACGACAGCGGGTGCCCGACGGGGTCCTGGCGGCGAGAACGAGAAGGTTTTCCTTCCACGTCGGTGCAGCGTCGCCGAGTACTCCTTTGCCGCTCACGTAGACGGCGTGGAGAACCGTGAGTTTATCGAGGAGGTCGCCGCCCCGGTAGTGGTAAGTCAACGCCAACGCCCCCTTCACCCTAAATGTCAGATGCAGCAGCTAACCGGCTACCCCGCCCCAGATCCTCGTCCATGGCGAACAGCACAACATGATGCGTCTTAAATCCAAGCTCCTCTCCCTCAATGCCGGTAAGACCTCAAAGGTCAAAGTCTTCAGCCCCAAGAACTGCGAGGAGCTCCGCATCCCCTTCAAGCAAGACAAGACGGCCAAAGTCGTCGGCAAGCTCGCCACTATCCCCCCGCCAACCTCTCTCACGTCCCCCATGCAGCAGCAGCCGCAGCTCGTCACGGGCGTCCTCGTCCAGAACGACTTCAAGCTCTCCCTCATGGCCCCCGAGGACCTCCGCGAGTACGCCGGTCTCAACACCACCACCATCACCTGCAAGCAACGCCTCCGCCTCACGGCCGCCGGCATCGACCTCGTCCGATGGGGCCTGGAGGGCGTGTTCGGCAGCGTCGAGGAGCTGCCCGAGATGCGTAAGGGCCACCCGGCTCACAAGGACGGCACGGTTGAGAACGGTAATGGTAACGGCAACGGCACCAAAACTGAAGACGACGAGCAGAATGAGGAAGAGGCGGACGAGGAGATTGCACGTCCCGTGGCGGCGTACCTCGTCATGGGTTGCGTCGCCGTGCGGTACCGCAGCGACGGAGAGGTCGAGTTGGAGTGGGAGGGCAACATGCTCAACGACGGCATCGCTGACGCCGTCATGGCATGCCTCTTCTCTATCGAAAGCAGTCCTGCAGCTGTCAAACGTACGTTCTTCCATCCAACCCCCCCTTCCCCCCTTTTCCTTTGTTTCTCATCCTCATCCTCTACATCACTTGGAAATAAGAACTCGCACAACTAACACATATTCAACAGGCTCCGCCAGCTCCCACACCCACGACCACTCCCCGCCGCCCTTGCCCCGGAACCCCCACGCAAACGTCGCGGCCCCAGAGCGCCTCGAGCGCTTCCTCATGTTCCTCGAGGCCCAGTTCGGCGCCGACAACGTCAACCCCGTTGCTGAGCCGCGCCTCCCGCCGCTGCCCGAGGGAGCCGAAGAGGCCACGACCAAGGCCATCAAGGTGGACGGCGAGAGCGACGCCTCCATGGACGTCGTCTCGGACAACGAGGCCGAGCAGGAGAAGAAGCTGGCGGCGAGGCGCCAGGCCGAGATCGAACGCCTGCACAAGATTGGTATCCCCGTGCCCGGCGTGCGCGTCAAGGTCGACAAGATGGAGGCCGTCGTGTGGTTGGAGGATTTGGAGGTCGAGTGCAGTCACAAGGCGTTTGCTGACCGTGTAAGGCGCGTATGCGAGCATGCCGCCGAGGTGACGGCTCCTCTTTGGGGCTAGAGACGGGAAGATTTCAAACAAAAATGCGTGGTTCCTTTTACGGCGGTTTACGTTGTGTATTATAGTCGCAGTCACAAAAATCTACAGTGGCAACCTGGGAAGCTTAGATGCCAAATGCTCTAGTGCATTGAGCTATGTTACAGAGGGGCTAAGGTTACAATGAAAACAGGATGCAATACATCAAACTGCAGAGAACTATCAACCAAAGGAGTTATCAACCGAGGTACTCCTTCAACTCTTCGGACTCTTCTAACGTGGTAGTGAAAGAAAAGGGGTCGAAAGCCCAACCAGCAAATTCTGCGAACTTGGAGAAAGACTCGACCCAGGCTAATCTGAGAGAATGCAACATGGCACTGGTACCCTCCATCATGACCAAAATGGCGATTGCTAAATAAAAAGTAAGCGAATGTGACTGAGTGATAGAATTGAAGCGACTTACTGAGGAAAAACCACATGTAGAAAACAACAACAATTGCAATGGCGCCGAAAATGCCAGTGAAACCAAGGGCCGGGCCGAGGGTCATGGACCAAAGCACGGCGCTGAGCTGCTGGTGAGCAAGCGACAAGGCCCAGAGACGAAGGTATGAAGCCGTGTGGGAAACGCAGTTCAAGCAGAATTCTGTATACATTGTTAGCGTGTTTGCCAGAGCTATGGGCTAGTACAGTTTGACAACTTACCAATGGTGTGAATGATTTGGTGAATCATGACTTCGCTGAATTCAAATTCTTCGTGCTCCTCGTCGCCGTGCAAGTCTTGCGTGATCATAGCAACGCCTTCACCGTCAGATTCGACGCTCGGGCGGCCGTTGAGTAGGTTATCCTCCTCGTCGTCGCCATCCAGAGCACTAACGCGGGAGCTCTCGCCAATGCCCCTATAACCCTTGGCGCGAGCTTGGTTGTGCTCCCAACGAAGGTAGAAAGGCTTCAGGAATAGCAGAATCGGCACTTGAGCAACAGCGAGAAGTAGGAGTAAGACTTGAACAGTTGCCTGTCCGGGATACAGTTGTCCTCCTTCCTCAAGTTTGCCGGGTTGCAAGAACATGTAAATCAACATGTTCAACAGCCCGGGAGGGTTGCGAGGGTTCTGCGGGTCGTTCCAATCGACAGACCACTTGTAGAGGATGCAGATTACCAGGTAACCAAAGATAGACTGGAAGAAAATCATACCAGGGACGAAGTTACCCCAGATATCGATCGGCTTCTTGAAGTGCTTGGCATTGACGTAGGCGAAGAGAAGGGAGTAGGTCATGTGAGCCCAGCCAAGAACGATACTCATCTTCATCTTGTAACTGTTGCTGAAGAGAAGATTGTTGTCCGTGTCGTGCCATCTCCAGTCCAAACCGAAGGGGTAACGGTAGCCGTCGCTATTAAGCTTACCCGTAAGAGTCTGGGGAGGCTCGTATCCGGCAGGAACATCCCACTTCCAGGCACTGTCGAACAACGTCAAGGACTTGGAGAAGACATCATTGTAGATGAGACCGGTGAAGAGCGAAAATAGACCCATGACCAAGGCAATGTATCTTCCGTAATAAAGCATGGCGAACAGTTCGAAAGTGACCTTCTTCAGAGGTTTCTCCCAGTAGATCATGGCAAGAGCAGCGGATACCATGATGACAGCATGGCCCAAGTCACCAAACATGACGGCGAAGAGGAAGGGGAAGGTAACAATGACCGGGAGTGCAGGATTGACTTCCTGGTAGGTAGGGGTACCGTAGGCGTTGACGATGGTCTGGAAGGCCTCCGTGAACTTGTTGGTCTTGATGTAAGTCGGGGGGGTCTTGTTAGATCGGATCTCGTTGATAATGGAAGGCACCGAGAGCCCAGCTCGGTTCGTAACGTCTTGCAGGGTAGACCGAATCAACGGCAGATCGTTCGTCGGGCACCAACCCTCGGCAATCAGGGTACGACGAGCACGGTCGTAGGAAAAGAGGTTGAGCGTGTTATAGACAGCCTTTTCCTTCGTGACCAACACCATCCAGGCGGACAGAGCCTGAGAGATCTGAGTGAGCTCAGCATTCAAGGTCTGCTGGGTGTTCCGGAGAACGTTCTGAACGTCGTTAAGACGAGCGTTGACCTCATGGATTTGGTCGCGACGAAGGTCGCTGTTCTCGTCCACATTGTACACCTCGGCGCCCATGGACTCGGAGATCTTGCGGATCTTGGCCAGAATCTCCTTGCCGTGAGCGAAGATGACGAAGACATTCTTGTTAATCTCCTCGTTGTTGGTGGGGTCGACCAGCGGCTCGGGGATCTCGGACTGATTCATGTACAAGTTGCCACGCAGGGTTCTCCAGAGGATGCGCTCAAAGGATGCAACGCGGTCCCTGTTGATGACACCAGCCACAAAACCGATGTTCATGCCGGAGAATGATCGCTCGACATCAGGGGCCGAGTTGTGCTGCTCAACATCCTGGAGCAGAGGGGCATCATCATTGTCGCTAGAAGCGCGAATTTCCTCGACGTTGCCGTGGGCCCTGTCAAAGAAACCACCAGCTTCACGAAGAACCCAGCGCCACTCGGTAAGCTCAACCTCGCGCTTCTTCAATGTCTCGTAGCTGTCGTTAAGCTGGTAGACGCGTTGCTCGAGGCTCTGGCTTCGCTCGGCGAGCTCGTCGATCTCGGAAGTCGACGGGTTGGCAAGTCTTTCGGCATCAACGTCGAACTTGCGGAGAGGAATGCCTGCCTTTTCCATCTGGGCATAAAAGTATCCTAACGCGATGTTAGCTTTTCCTGCTGTGTTGTCGAGTGGCGCGCGACCGGGATAGATGACGTACGCAGCTGGCGTTCAACGTTGTCGAGCCTTCGGATTTCCTGAGTGAAGGTACGTTGGAATGCACTGACTTCTCCATTGAGCTAGAATTGAGAAGAGTTGTCAGCTTCGATGACGCGACCGATGTCGAAGGTTGAGGGTTGAGGGGGGTTGGCAACGTACATCTCTGAACTGGAGGAGACCAAGCTCTCCAAGGGCTGTAACAACTTCGCGACCGATTTCGTTGGAAATGTACAGCTGCACCATACTCATGTTCGCAGAGCGAAACATGGTATCTTGTGCTGGAGCCATCTTGATGTATGGCGGGAGCTCCAAGCCGTTCGAGGGGGGTTGTTTTCAAGCTTGTCGATGCAAGACTAAGGACTAAGCACGGAGCTGCCAAGTTGATGTCGTTGCCTCCAAATGAACGATGGGGCTGAGCCGGGATCTCGGCAGATTTATTGTTCCGTGAACCAGATGCAACCGTTCTAAACTCCACTGTTCGTGGCGCAAGCTGCAGGTGGAACCGTGGCGGTGCACTTTCCCAGCGAATATTTCTTGCGATTTATCCACAAGCAAATTCTTCTTACTTCTTCTCTCTACATACTTCAACAGGTTCACGGCGATGGGCATTGATTACCAAGTGTACTACTTGGTATCGATTTCAGACCTCTTCAAATTGGAAGTTGGTCATTTGTCGCCATGTTACTCCTGGCAGTAATTGTTTACGACCGGGAGTCGCTGCTTCGCAGAAATGTGGATGGCCCTTGTGGTCGCGGGATTCCCTGAAGAGAGCTGAAGGCATTCCATTGCATTTACTAATCTACAGCTTGCTACAATCATCATAGTTGATGGCGCTTTCGAAGCTTTGTTGGCGGCCTGCAAAGGCATCAATGGTCAATCAAAGTCAATATGACGCCTAGAGCAAACCATAAGTACCCTGCCAAGGGTCATTCTCCGTCGTGTTACAAAGTCTTAGCGTTTGCAATTAAGAACTTTGCGTCAATTTACAACGAGATACATCCCATTTGTAGAAATCTTACAAATTTGCACGCATCTTCCGTAAGATGCGTTCGGCAAATTCGCGCCGCGTGACGGCCATGAGCCCTGATTACATTCGTGCCCATCGACTTGCTGCTCAACTAGGTCTTTTAGCCGACCTAGGTTTGATGGGGTGTGAGGTATAATAAATCACCACACCGCAGCAATTGGGGCAAAGATGATTTTACGTCTGCCTGTTGCCTACTTGCTATGGCGTCGCATTACTGAGACCATCACAATTCCTTCTTTTCCTTCCCGGTCGAACCAGCCGCAGACTTTTGCTTTCCTGATCCTACTGGAACCTTCGCAGGCGTTGCCTCGCCCTGCTTAGCAGCAAATACGAGTCCTACGACCGAGACAATCAACTCAGTGACGAGGGTAACCATGCCCGAACATGCCAATTGCCATGAAGCGATACTGACGCTGCCAATCGGCGCCTTTGGGAAGGACAATATCCATTCCGCGTAGTACGGGAACCACCCATACGGCAGCCAGAACATGGGCTCCTTGGAGAACCAAAAGGGCAAGCCGTATTGAGGCACCTTAGTGAAGATCCATCGGAAGCCGGTCAGGTAGGTGTCGAACTTGGATCTCGAAGCCTCTTGATTTTGTTCTGCGGAGGTATCGTCGTCAGTATTTGTCAGGTAGTATGGGAGGAGCAAAATGACCGTGACGTACTGCTCTTCTCTAGCTGCTCAAGCTGCTTGTCGTGCGTCCGACGGAGCTTCGCCCACTTGGCGAACTCATCTTGGCTGCTGGTTGCGTTCAACTCCTTTCGTGTTTTCAGAAATTCGGCCTGCAGGTGCCGGTGCTGCTTCGCTGCCTGCGACGTCGAGATGGGGAGGTAGTTGAGCAACGTCCAAAGCTGCTAAAGAGTTAGTTATGGACGATCCTTCCGCAACCTGCAGGCCAGACGGGCCAAGGACGGTAAAAAGGGATAAACGGACCAGGTTATTGATGGCGGCAGCTCCGATGGTGTTGACCAGATGGGAAACCACCTCCAGCACGAAGATGATGACCAGTAAAGAGGGCATGGTGGACGCCCTTGAAGAACACAAACTCGAAAGCGATCGGAATCTATCGGCGCATACTGCACTGGTTGGAGAAAGGGCGAGGCTGATGGTTTGTCGTGCGGACAGTGTGTGACGGGTCTGATTGAGCCCTTTGGCGGGCAGGAAAACGTGGTCCTATGTCATTGCCCCGCGAATTGCATCTTTAGCGGGGACCTGTGCCACGGCAAGCCACGATTCACCTCAGCGGAGAGCCGGAACCAATCACATTCAACTCCTGCCTCTACATCCCTCGGAGCAATGCCAACAAACGGCCTCAACGTCTGGATCTGTAACTGAATCCGTCACCGTGGTTCAGCTGCATTTATCGCCGTCGGTACAAACTGTTGCAACTGCGCTGGCTTTGTCGCGTGGCTCACAGACATGCCCTGAGTCAGGACTGTTCTTATCGCCATCAATGCAATGTCGAGAGCTCTGGACAAACATGTCATCGCGGCTCTGAAGCAAGGCGACCACGAGAAAATATTCAACGACATTTCCGGAATCTTCACGCAGTACCAAGATGGTCGTCTTCTCGAGATCGAGATACTTGGCAGCGGTCATCCCTTAGGACCAGGGGAGAACTTCCTGCGAGACGAGAACGCAGTTGCCGTACCCAAACTACGCCTCGTGCAAGCCTTCCTCTTCGCCAGACAAATTCTTCAGAAGCATTTGGCCGATGGCCATGTAGAAGCCCATAGACTGCTGCCTGCAACCAGTGTATTGCTTCTCATGGACCCGGAACACCTCACGGCTGCCAACACCAGAAAACGTCTTCTTCGGGATGCAATCCCTGCAGGAGACGATGCTAGGGTGCATTTGGCCCGGGAAAAGTGGTTTGTCGACAGCTTGCTTACCAGTCGTCTGCATCGGCACACAAAATCGCCAACATTATGGAACCACCGACGCTGGTTATTAGAGCGACACCGCGATGCCGGACTTCCTCTCACGGTCCAGCAGGACATTGAGACGGTTGTGATGGTGGCCGGGGAACGGCATCCGCGCAATTATTATGCTTGGGGCCATGCGCGTTGGTTGGCAAAAACTTCTCTGGTTGATGCCGAACCCAAGCTGTTGCTCTCGCTTATTCAGGACGTCAAGAAGTGGTCTTTCAGACACCATGTCGACATCTCTGGCTGGTCATACCTCGCGCACTTGACGGAGAGGGAGAGCATGGGCGGCAATGAAACATCCTTGTCAGTCTTTGAGGAAACATTGAGTCTGGCCGAATCTCTGCGATGGGGCAACGAGTCAGTGTGGTGGTTTCTGCGCACCATGGCTTCCAGGCCCGCACTGGGGCAAACTGCACGGGAGCAATTCGTGAGGGTTCAAGAAAAGCTGGCGGCCACGAGTGCCGAAGAATCCACTGAAGCAATTGTGCTGCAAACGGCACGGAAGTGGTGCGATTTGTACGGACCGCGTGGTGATGAATCTTTTCTAGGCGGGTTGGGGCAGAGGTGTGGGTAGGTTAGAAGCTTTTGTCTAAAATAAAATATAAAAAAACCTTAGACCGCGTGGTCGCGGTGGTCTCGTCCAGATTGGGAGTCTGTGTCGGGCCTGGAGCCAGGCCGCCTTTGTTTGTTTAATGGGCTTCCAGGTTGAGCCCTGGACTTGATCCCGTTGTGATTGGACTCGGCGTTGGAAGCCAGGGAAATACGAGCGAACCACCGCGTCACACCTTGGGCATTGGTGACGAGATGTTGCCGCCGAAAATCGTGAATGGAAGAGTCGTTGCAAAGTGTCGAGTTTGATGAAACGATCCACCGATCGTCCAGGGCATCATCATCAATGTGCCTCTTTACATACCATCCTGCGACATGGAGCAACGCATTTTCTAATTACTACGTTCTTCAAGCTACGAGTCGAGGTTAGTTAGGTTAGCCTCGAGCCACCCCCGGCATGTAGTAAGTCGGCGATAAGAGGCTGAAACTTTGGGCGAGCTGGACCCCTGTCCATCATATCCACATTAAGACGCCCCCTGTTCACACACCATACCCGCCACTGACAGACGAGAGAAGATCGGGATCTACGGCTGAGTGGGCGGAAGTGAAGCTCGCCGTGTAGAGCCACCGGAGGGGGACAAGGCCGTTGGGAATGCGGCATTACAACTTGGCACGCCGCCTTTATTATGATTTACGAAGAGCGGGCTTGCGTGTCCTGGTGTATAGAACACCTGCAAACAGCCATAACAACGACGACATTTCATCATTTGGCGCACGCGGATGGGGTCGGTTTGCTAGAACAAATGGCCCGTCATCTGCAAGGCTGTTTGTCGTGCAGCGCCACAGTCGGGCCAGGATGCCGCTGTCCAGGCATTGCGTTCTATTGCTGAGATAAGGCAATAGCCAGGCCCGTTGACTCCCATTTCCACACTGTAATGAGGATGGAGTCCTGGGCGGTGAGGAGGGGCCCTCGCTCACTTGTAGAGTTGACGACAAGAGAGGCTTTGGTGCCGAAGGAAATGGCGGGTAATTAGCAGCCAGATCAAAAGTCAGGTGGCTCAAAGCAAATTAGAGCCTGGGGCGGGCTGGGGTTGTCGAGTCTGATGATTTGCACAGCGAGTCGAGGCATCTGGCGTCTGTGCTCAGTTGGTCAATCGCCGACCGGGTACAGACCCTCCAATGTCGGGCCAATGCACGTTGAATCAGCCGGGGACCCCAGAGGCAAGAGGGCGGAAGTGGACAGACTCAAAGAGACGGAGAGAGTCAAGGAAGATGAGAGATGACGGGAAAACGGAGAAAACAGGCGAGGTCGCGGGTCTAGGCGCAAAGGCGGCCAGGTGGCACAACAGAAAGAGAGTGAGAGAGAGAGAGATGGGTATGATTGCGGCGCGCAGCAATTGTGGTGGCAGCCCTGGCTCTGGTTAGAGCTCCGGCACCAGGGACCAGAAGCAGAGGGCATGGCATTTAGCAAGGGCCCTGACGTTCAAATGACATGAGGAGCACGAGCCAGCCACGGCGCCCGCCCGTCAGCTCGTTCGATGGCTCAATGATTTTGATTGACGTGAGTGCGTGGTTGAGCAAGAGCCGTGCTCGAGTCCGCCGGGAACGTGCATTTGTCGGCGGCCAAGTAGGGGCCTCGACCCAGCTGTGACAGTGACAGAATAGTTGCATGCAGCCATCGCTAAGTTTTGTACAGTGGTACGGTAAAAGAAGCGTTGTGTCTGTCTCACGGCTGATCGTTGGCTTTCCATGCCCACGGATAGCCTCCCGAGCGAGACTCGAGAGGGTGAGACAAGAGGCAAAGGCGCTCGTTCCGTGGACCAATGTGCATCAATATGGGCTCAGTCCCAAAAGGGCCGACGGCCGTCCTAGCTGCAAGGGGAAGGCCTGGAAGGAAGCTGGAGAAGATGGCCCAAATCAGTAACGAGGCAGCATAAGAAGTGGAGAGTCTGCAGACCCCCTTGTTTTCCTAGCGCTAAAGCAGGGTAAGTGGCTTTTCGGTGGCTGCGGCTAGCAATTGCCTTTTCGTATCCCACCACACGTTAACGGTCGTCCCAAGGAAAGGAAGAGGCATTTTACCACGAGGACGTGGCTTGCCGCCATGGGGATGGGATGCGAACGGCGAACTGACGAAGCTGTTGGGCGGCTGTTTCGTTTCCGCCCGGGGCCGCGGTGATAGTGAGACAGAAAGACAAAGACTCGGACCTCCAATATTCGGGGGGAAAACGAACCTTTGGAAAAAAGAAGGGGGGAAGAAAAAACGATGAACACGGCTTGGCAGCCGCACGCGTATGGATATGGAAGTAAGTGATGGTAGGATTGGCGGGAAGATAAGGGACCGAAAAACGCTGGGGTACTTGGTAGTTGGAGCAACAAGAAGAGGTTGAACCGGACGAGAAGACTTACTGGCACACTGGTGACTGGGGGGAGAGTTGCCCCTGAGAGCATGATCCCAAAAGAGAAAAGAGAATCGACAGGTTGGGACGACGGCGTAAAACAGGTAACCAATCATGTGCGGCATGCTGACGGCCGACCGCCCGTTCGTCCCAAGAGTACAAGGGCATGACTTTATTTCCTCACAGACATGAACGGAATATGCCACCTGTCGCCCCCTTCTCAGCTTCTCGCCTATGTCTCGCCAGGTACCTCTGGCCATTTTCTGGGAGAGAGCGACCTGCATGATGAACCAAGCAGCCTCCACTCTACAACGGGCATGACCTATGCACTACGTATGGTGGAGGCTAGCAAGTGCCAGGGCCCACAGCTGATGGTCTCGACCGGGGCATGGCTTTCCCTGGCAAGACATTGACAGAAGGACAGCCAAAGGAACGGAATAGACGGCCAAGGACAAGAAAAAAAAGGGCATACGGCTAGAGGGAGGGAGAGAGTGTATGTGGCTACCGCCCAATAGCGCCCACACAGGGCCACAGACGCCGCGCGAAGCCCATGATGCCCCTGGGCCATTGCATGCATGTGTGCAGATCTGATCATCCCAACTTACCCACTGGGCAGTGTGGCACTCAGTCGCAACGCTGAACAAATCCACACTAGCATCGGGCCCCCGGATGGAAGCACAGAAGTCTGGCCTGGGCAAAGTACCCCTTACGCCGGCTGTTGCCCTCAAGGTACTAATTTCTTCCAAGCCCGCCATGTCACCTCTCTGCAGCCCTCACACAGACGGACTCCAGCGTCCCTCTCCCACCCATGTCAGCCCGCCGCTCAACACCATGCTCGCCTTCCACACTTGCCCACTGACCCTGGACCAGACCATCATCAATAGAGCCTAGCACGCCTGGGCCTGGCAGGCTGTCCAGGGCTCCTCATTCTCCGATTCGCAAATCCCCATATCTACTCCCCACGATCCCCTCCTTCGCCTCCTCTTGCCTTGCCTCTCCCTCCTCACTCCCATCACCACTTTACCTCACCAACCTCCCCCGGGGACATCTCTTCTTTCTTCTTGACTTGTCTGTCCGTATCCCTTTACCTCCCTACCTTTTTTTGTCTTGTGGTGGTTTTGGCACAAATATAGACGGGAGAATCGCATCGCATCGCTTCTGCGTGTCGCCTGCCCTTGTCTCTCATCCCTGCCTTGTCTCACTGTCTTGCATCTTGTCTCTGACACTCCTCGCTGGTGGCGTCCTCGATCACCCGTCCACCTATTCCGTTGTCTCGCCCTTTGGTTCGACCGGCCCGCATACCTATAGCATTTCCAGGCCTGTTTACCAGCCAAGCTCGCACTCAAAGATTACGCATTCCTCATTGTTATACACCGAGTCTCCTGACGGCCTTCCATCCGACCTCGAGCAGCTTTCCAATGCGCTCAATATAATTCTTAATACCATAATAACCTCTCCATCGCGGAGTCTGGTACCCGCGAGCCTGTCCCAAGCCCGAATCTACCGCCCACCATTCTCACGGACCCTAGCTGCACGATGCGTTCGATTTTGATCCTGGTCCACCTCTCGCTATTCTTCACGTCTATTAACGCTTTCTTCCCCTGGATCCCGGAGGAGCGCTGCCAGAAGGACGGTGGCTGCAGTACTGAGACGAGGAGGCAGTTGAAAGATCAAGATGCGCTTGGGTCTGATGATGTGAATGCCGTCGATGCTGACGAGCTTTCCACCCTTGAGGTCAGTCACCAAATCACTTGCGAGCCATTCAAAAGGAGGGGCTCCCCCCCCGTGCTTGACATAGAACTGCGCTCCATGAAGTTGCTTATCCTTGAGCCGGAGGAATTGCAACCATACACACCGAATGCTGTCACAAATGGCACAGGATGCTAACGTGATGCATTGCAGATCGAAGACCCTGAAACCATACGAGTTGCCCGCGAAGTCCGACGGCTCACTCGCAAATATGCGAGATTTCAACCTGACGCCGTCCTAGACGAGACATTGCCGTCCAAGAGACAGGCTTATTACAGAATTATCCAGGCGGCGAATACCACGCTCCCGACCGCGGCCAGCGTTGCTCAGGATGGCACCGACTTCTCTTACTTTGCCCAAGTCAAACTCGGCTCCAAGCAGAAGCCCCTCTGGATGCTCATTGACACCGGAGCCGGCACCAGTTGGGTAATGGGTTCCTCCTGCAAATCATCGGCTTGCGAGAAGCATGGCTCCTTCGGTCCCAACGACTCGGATACGTACAAGGCGGAAGGCAAAACCTTTTCGGTCGCCTATGGATCCGGCTCAGTGAAGGGTGACAAGGTTACCGACACTTTGTCCTTTGCAGGCATGAAGTTCAACTTCGAGTTCGGTGTCGCCAATGAGACCTCGGACGACTTCAATCACTTCCCCTTTGACGGCATCCTGGGACTCTCAATGGCAGGCGGAGAGACAGAGAACTTTATGCAGGTCGTCAAGAACTCCAGCCAACTCAGCGCCAACATCTTTTGCGTGTACCTGAACAGGGCTGTGGACGGGCCGAACACGAGTGAAATCAGTTTCGGTGTATGTAACCCTGAAAAGTACACTGGCAACTTTACGTACACCACCGTGGGTAATGACAATGGGGACTGGGCGGTGCCTTTGGATGGTATTGCCTATGATGGGCTAAAGTCCGGCGCAGCAGGCAAGCTCGCTTACATCGACACGGGTACCTCCTATGTCTTCGGTCCCCAGACCGACGTCGCCGCGTTTCACAAGAACATCCCTGGGTCTACTTCGGAGGATGGTACGACATATAAGGTGCCTTGCAACAGTAACAAGACAGTCACATTCAGCTTTTCTGGCGTCAGCTATGTCATTTCCGCCAAGGACTGGAGAGGCAGCCCTGCTGACGATGGCAACTGCACGAGTAACATATATGGCTATGAGGTTGTGCCCGGAGCCTGGCTGCTGGGAGACGTCTTCCTGAAAAACGTATATGCCGCCTTCGACAAGGACCAAAAGCGCATAGGTGAGTTTTCTCATGGCAACATCCGTAAATTATGCTGGAAACTAACTGTGTCTGTCAGGATTTGCGACCAGAATAGATCCTCCACCAGTAACAACCACGGCATTTGACCCCACTGCCACGCCGCCAGTGGTTAACAATCCTGGCCAAACGACCGTTGTGGCTGCAGAAATAACACCTAAGCCCGCGATCGGCTTGGGCGGGCATGAGTCGGCCACTAGCGATAGTCCTGCTGCGCAGACCTCAACAGCCCAGTCGGGGGCGTCTTCATCCATGTCTCTCACTCGAATCAACGCGGCAGCCGCCGCATCTTTCTGTTTCTTTATCATGTTGGGATTTTAGTAAGGAGTTTTGCCAAGCGCAGCGATCTCGTAATCGCGGATAAGGATTGGATGGTTACGCGCACATGATACCCAAAGGGACCGACACAGACGGCCCCTACTATTCGGCCATTGTAGATATAGTTAAAACTTGTAATGGTATATAAAAGCGTCTGATTCTATTTCGGCCAAACAATGTTCACTTTAGATTATTCTAGTAATACGAACATTTGGCTGCCACGTTCTTCCGGACAAACCATTCTTTGCTCTCTTTGTTCCTTTCACTTTGGCCTCCTTTTGCCTGTTGGTTCAGTAGTAGGGGGCACAAAGACAACTGCGCCAAGATCCGTGCTTTTGCAAACGCCACTTAAACCCAAGGTACATCGGGCAAATATCAACAGAGTCAAGGATATATGTATGTATATATGTATATGTATGTATGCGTGTTCTAGCAGCACGCTCGCTCGACTTGCAATAATGTGCCAGGAATGGCACACCACAGAACAAACGCTCCGTCTCGTATAAGGTAGGTGGTAGTGTACGGGGTATCCCAGAAACGAAACAAGACTGGACACAAAATAGGCAGACCAAATTCCAAAAAGAAATCCAGTAAAAGAATAAAAAAAATAAACCGCCCCTTGCTTTTCCAACCAGCCAAATTTCATTGTACATTTCTTCTTCTTCTTTTCGTCTTCGTCCCCGCGTCAAATCATGAAGGCACAGCCAACCACAGTCACTCACATCTTGACCTCGGCGGCAGCCCTGACGGCCCCCAGGCCGCCGACGTCGGCCTCGAGCATCCTCAGCGCCTCCCTCGCGAACGGCGCCGCCTGGGCCCGCACCCGTAGGCTCCAGAGGTACTCCTCGACGCGGTCGGCGTAGTACATGGCCTCCGCGTCGTCGTCCGAGGTCGCCCACAGCAGGCCCGCGAAGGAGCCGATGCCGGCGAGCTGGGCGGAGGCGGCGAAGCCCCAGAAGGACTGGATGTGCTCCATCTGCAGGTTGGCGATGATGTTGGAGGCGTTGGCGAGGCGGGCGCGGGCCCCCGTGCGGATTGCGTGGCGCAGCTCGGGGGGCGCGTTGGAGGAGATGTTGCGGACCAGGGAGCGGTGGAGGGCGAGGTCTATGGAGATGTAGGATAGATGGAGAGAGCCTGGGGATGTGTGAGTGGCCCGAGTCCCCCCGAAGAGATGGGGATTAGGAAAAGGGAGTGACTTACCGTTTGCAGAGAGCTTCTTGAGGCGCGTCTCCTGGAGATGGAGGGCTTCTGGGAGTTTGGCGTACCATTCTCGCAGCATCATGACGATGGGCTTCGCGACCTCGGCGACGCCGACGGTGCCGATCTGGTCGAGGGTGCCGCCGCGGCGGGTGGCCTTCGTGGTGTAGAATGTGCCCAGCACGTCGCTGAGTATGAGAGACAGCTCGATCTGGCGCAGGAATATCTCGCGGCCGATGACGACCTCGGCGCTGCCCTCGGGGTCGTGCTCCTCGTCGGCGGCGTTCTCGGGGAAGTCCTCGATGCAGCAAGGTCGGACGTCCCAGTCCTCGTCGAGGCGGATGTGCGACGGGCGGCCGTGGACGAGCGCCCCCCACTTGTCCTGCATGAAGAGCGCCCAGGCGAGCCGCCGGCGGAGACCCTTCTCCCAGTCCGGGACGGCCCAGTCGCTGCAGTCTACGTGCAGGCCGAGCCCCTGGCCCAGGGCGATGAGCTGGGCGGTGAAGGTCCAGGTGTTGTTCCGGAAGCGCTGCTGGATGAGC
Organism: Colletotrichum jinshuiense; assembly: GCF_051148585.1. Classification (NCBI taxonomy): domain Eukaryota; kingdom Fungi; phylum Ascomycota; class Sordariomycetes; order Glomerellales; family Glomerellaceae; genus Colletotrichum; species Colletotrichum jinshuiense. The sequence continues at coordinate 964,593 of NC_139309.1, read as the reverse complement.
AGGCCCGCTTGGAGCGTCGAGATCTTGGGCCGCTTCATGTCGTCACTCATGGTGCGGAGGGCCAGGGCCTCGAGGGCGGCTTGGTCCGGCTGCCACGAAGACGTGGCCAGGGTGCGATCGTAGAGGGACCAATCCAGGGCCAGGAGGTAGACGGCGGCGAGGAGGGGCGGCGAGAACTCATGGTACGAGCGGGCGTACTTTTCGAGGAAGACCTTTTTGTGGAGGATGGGGAAGCTGGGGTGGACGATGCGGAAGTAGAGGTTCACGAGCGTCGAGCCGAGGGGGTGGACGACCTTTTCTATGGCGTCTAGGTCGGCTATCCGCTGGGGTTCTGACGAGGTTTCCCGGTCACGGTGGATGAGGAAGGTGGTCGAGTCGTCGAGGCGGCGGACGGACCTGACGGCAGGGTCTTGTGGACGGTGTAAGTCCAGTAGTGAGGGCTCCCGGTAGTTTGTACAGCCAACGTACTCGGAATGGGTCTTGAGGTGCAACCCCAGAGTGCCGTCGAGCAGCGAGGGCTGGTTGAAGTGCACGGCATGTTCAGAGCCAGCCAGGGACGGCGACAGCGCCTCTAGCAGCTCGGGAGAGGGGTGCCTACAGGTGAAGACAGGTCCATTAGACCGGATGGCTCAACATATGGCTGGCTGTGATGAACCAATGAGGGAGGGCATATGTAGACAGTTGAGGAAGGGAATGGTGTAACAGTAGCACAAGGCATTGGAGATGGGCCTTGAGAGTAGCCTCGAGATGAGGAATGAGGCAAGATAAGGAAATGTCATGACACTTACGTTATCTCTTCTTGGGGATCCAGCGGTGCGGGAACCTGCGGAGGACCTGTGGGCGCAGATCCAGATCCATTGGTCGGGGGCCGCTGTTCCGGGGGGTCGGTAGCCTTCCGGCGCTTGCGCGGGAGCGGCCCGCGCAAATATGTGCACGGCTGGCCGTGGAAGGAGCACATGACGCACTTGTCGCGGCCATCCTCGCGGACGCAGCGCGTCTTGCGCTGACGACATATGTCGCAGGGGCGGCTTTGGGCGGTCCCTGTCGACAGCGAGGATGCTGATTGCCCCGCCGCTGAGGGGTGAGACTCGAACGAGGGAATGTTAACAGACGGCCCAGGTGTGGGCGTCGGCATGCCCATAGGGCCGGGGCCGGCGGAGGCGGGGGTGCCGAAGGGCGCCGGTGTCGTGTCCATGTCCATGGCGGCGGGCGGAACCGGGCGACGGCCGAGGGCGGGGGGGTGGTGAGCGAGTGAGATAAGGGTGAGTGATGGTTACGCGCGACGTTTATCAGATGGTTCTCTGAGGCGAGATAGGCCGGACGAGATTAGGTGGTGCTGGGGGGTCACGTAAAAGCAGTGACACACATGAGGCGTGTGGGAAGAAGGAAAAAAAGGAATAAAATGAATCGACTTTCCCCGCTGATGATGATAATCGTAAGTCCGGTTCGGATGAGAGGGAAGTTGCTCTGTCTCTCATGCGCCAACGCTGCCTACGGAGCCAAATGCCTGGGAGATTGGGGGGGCTACAGCGGCCATGGGGCTGACAATCAAGACTGAGCTGAGCTGCAGGCCAGTGTCATCGACGGCCCTGTCTCTCGGTACTTGGGACCCGACCGAGTGGTCGGCAGTCCAGTCCAGCCTTGACCGATGGTTCAGTTTGAGACTGGCACGCGAGCAAAGGATCGCCGACAGTACGGGACTTCGGCCGGAGAGGATACCGCAGTCTACGATTAGCGGCTCGAATATACTATGGCACGGAACAAGCTCCAATGTCTTGTTAACGGGGGTCCTTCGGCGAATGAGCGGCTCGTGGAATAAAGGGTTGTGTCGTCTGATTCGGCTGGGCTGCGTGCTGTTATCGTAAGCTGGGCGGGAATTTTTTCGTCGATAAGTCGTTCACCGTCAATACGCCGAGCCTTCTGTGTGGGATAAGTGAAAAATGAACTAGCCGAACTCGGAAAGTCTCTGGTTGTATAGTTCAGCCTCGGAAACACAAGAAGGTACATCCCGGTACACGACCGCTCAGAGAGCAGTTAACCCCCAATCCCAGGGGGCGGCTCTACCCCTGCTGCGGCGCTGCCGGCTACGCGGACTGACGGACTGCTGCGGTCCCCCAAGTTCCAGATGAGGTACGTACCTCGCCTCAGGTCAGGTAAGCTCCAGCTTGCAACGTCGACCAAAAGTGGCCGACTATAGACGTTCTTTCGACATTGAACAAGAACACGACTGCGCACGGGAGCTCTGACACCACGAAACAAGACGACAAACGGCGCCCTTCAACATCACGAGGCCGCCTTCGTAGACCGCTCGTCTTTATTTTCCCTTTGGCGGAAAATGACTTTGCAATAACTTACAATGGCCAAGGCCCCAAATCATGGAGCCCACCGAGACGACTCCCATCACAGCGCTGCTCCCGGCCCAAGCGAAGAGGACAGAAGTCTCCTCGCCGACGACCCCCTCGCCCACGATGCCCACGACAACGAAATCGTTGTGACGAAGTACGCCACATCACTCCGATCGCCGGGCACGCCGCGAACCCCGAACCGCGTTCGTTTCAACCCCATCCCCTCCATCGTCGAGCCGCCGCCGCCGCGGGCGTCAATGACAACGAGCAATGGCTCCGCCCGCCCCAGCCGCGACAGCTTCGACGTCGATGACGAGCTCTTCCAGCACGCCCCCGGCGCTGACGACCACGATGGCCACTACCGCCTCCCACTGCTGACCGACATCGAGGCCCCCTCCGTTGCACTCGCCAACAGTCCCTGGGGCGCCGACGACGTGCACGAATGGGCGGAACAGGAGCGCGCTCGGCCCAAATCAGGTCTGCGCATGGCGTTCATGAATATGGCGAACTCGATCATCGGCGCCGGCATCATCGGCCAGCCCTATGCCTTGAAGCAGGCGGGACTGCTGGGCGGGATCATACTCCTTGTCGTCCTCACGGTGGTCGTCGACTGGACCATCTGCCTGATCGTCATTAACAGCAAGTTATCCGGGAGCAACAGCTTTCAGGGGACTGTCGAGCACTGTTTCGGCAAGACCGGACTCATCGCCATCTCGATTGCGCAATGGGCGTTCGCGTTTGGTGGCATGGTCGCATTCGGCATCATTGTCGGCGACTCAATACCTCACGTTTTTACGGCCATCTGGCCCGACTTGAGGCAGATGCCTGTGATGAGTCTTTTGGCGAACAGGCAGTTCGTCATAGTGGTTTTCGTGCTGGGTGTCAGCTACCCGCTGTCCTTGTACCGGGACATCGCAAAGGTGAGACTTAAGATAGACACCAAATGTTTGACGCTGGTGCTAATGAAGCCCTCGATAGCTGGCCAAGGCAAGCACGCTAGCCCTCATAAGCATGGGTGTGATCGTTGGGACTGTTGTAATCCAGGGAGCCCTGACTCCCAAGGCCGAGCGTGGTTCCTTCTCCCCGGCCCTCTTGACAGTGAACACTGGCATCCTTGAAGCCATCGGCGTGATTTCATTCGGTATGCTCCTTCCAGCCTTCCGGTTCTCAGTGAACAACTCCTCTAACAACCTCCTCAGCCTTTGTGTGCCACCACAACTCTCTCTTGATCTACGGCTCCCTCAAAACACCAACAATAGATCGCTTCTCCCGCGTCACGCACTACTCCACTGCCATTTCCATGGTCGCCTGCCTTCTCATGGCTCTGGCTGGATTTCTTACTTTCGGCGATAAGACACTCGGCAACGTTCTCAACAACTTCCCGTCAGACAACGTTATGGTTACCCTTGCCCGCCTATGCTTCGGCCTGAACATGCTGACAACCCTGCCTCTGGAGGCGTTTGTCTGCCGCGAGGTCATGTTCAATTACTTCTTCCCGGGCGAACCGTTCAACATGAACCTCCACCTCATCTTTACTTCCGCCCTCGTCGTCTCCGCCATGGCCATGAGTCTCCTCACCTGCGACGTTGGTGCTGTCTTCGAGCTCGTGGGCGCCACATCCGCCTGCGCCATGGCTTACATCCTTCCCCCACTGTGCTACATCAAGCTCACTACCCGCTCATGGAAGACGTATGTCGCCGCAGCCATCGTCGTGTTTGGTACTCTGGTCATGGTGATCAGTCTGATACAAGCCGTCGCCAAGATGATAAGTAGTGAGTCTTTTTGCAACTTTTTGGAACTTTTGTGTCCAAATACTAACTCGAGCGCAGACGACGGGGGACCAGCAAAGTGCATGTAAAAATATCTGTATAAATAGAAGGGTGTCTTTTTTAGAGTAAGAGTAGGGAATTGCCGGTCTTCAATTCTTGGTGCATTGATTTGAAAACTCGCATGCAACTCTGTACAACAGGGAGATGATTGGATAAGACACAGCCCATGTGTGCGGTTGTATGCACTCGACGCAGCTACATAGGGAAGCTTAGAAATGGCGCCTATTATCAAGTGTGTCAGATGTTTCCCACTGCAGAAGACCGTGATTGCATGATCAAATTGATCAAATTGAGACGAAATCACAAATGTGACGCTGGTGAGACCTCTCCCAGCACTACAATCAATAGCTTATATCTATCCAGCCAGCGTCGTGAAGCGCCTTTAGTTCTATCAAGTCTAGTCGAATCGGATTTCATCAAACCAAAATTGCACACGCGCAAACATACACACACGCGCGCACAACAAAAAAGCAGCCATTGCTCACTCGACTTTCCCATCACCCGAATATCCCGCCATCACCGCGTTACGCGGTCTCGACAATGAGCAAGTCGTCGTACGGCCCGACGACGTCCCCCTCCGCGACCAGCATCTTGGTCACCCTCCCCTTGAAGGGACTCCAGATCTTGATCTCCATCTTGTTCGACTCGATCCACACCAGCGCGTCCCCGACCTCGACCTCGTCTCCGACCCCGACCTCGCACTTCCAGCACCGGCCCGGCATCTGCGCCTTGACCCTCTCGCCCGCAACGTCCTCCTCCTCTCCAAAGACGCCGCGCGGCGCGCTCTCGGGCGGGTTGTACGGCTGGAGCAGCTCCTCCATGAACGGCACGCTGCGGATCGCCTCCGCGCGGAGCCGGCGCGTGGCCTCGATGTCTGCCTTGTTCGCCTCGAGCCAGGATTCGTATTCTTCTAGATCGAGGCTCGACTCGTCGATCTTGATCAGGTCCGCCATCTTGCCCTGTGCAATGGCGACATCAAGGGCGGCCTCGGAGACGGGGTAGAAGGAGATCCGGTCGAAGAGGCGGAAGAGCCAGGGCTTGGAGTCGCCGCCCCGCGAGGTGACGGCCGCGGCGGTGACGTCGTCCCAGATGGGCACCGTGCGGCCGACGAGCTGGTACCCGCCGGGGGAGTCCATGCCGTAGATGCACATGTACTGCCCGCCAATGCCGACGGCTCCGCGGGGAGTGAAGGAGCGCGAGGGGTTGTATTTCGTGCCGAACAGACGGTGGCGCGGGTCCAGGGGCACGGCGCAGGGGGAGCCAAGAAAGACATCTCCTAAACCAAGGATGAGGAATGTCGCGTCGAGGAAGATGCGTTCGACGTCGGTGCGGGAACCGAGGGCGTTGAGTTGTTGGAGGAAGTCGACGTTGCTGGGAAGCCAGGGGGCCGTGGCGCGGATGGTGGCGGCGTAGCGGGTCACGGCAGCGCGGGAGACGGAGTCGTCGAAGGCGAGAGGGAGATGGAAGGTGCGGGAAGGAATGGAAGAAGGAATGGCATCACCTAGGGATGCTTCGTGACTGCGGAGGGCGGCGAGGATGGTTGTGGCCGGCGTTCCATGGTTGTATTGCACGTGGAGGGTGCGAACGCCGGGAGAGAGCTCTAAGACGTCCGGGATAGGGTTGGTCTTGTGTCTTGCAATGAAGGAGAAGATTTGGAAGCTCTGACGGAGAGAGAAGACGTCTTCTGTGCCGAATTCGAGTAGCATAGCATTGTCGCCAGCTTGGCGAACGGTGATGCGACGGCCTGCGCTGCCGATGTCACCAAGTAGGGGGTTCGAGTCTGCCGTTGTTGGGCTGTCGGCGAGAGGGGCAACATCCACCGCCAAGGGGGTGAGCTCATTGATAGACTTTTCGAGGGCGGTCTCCAAAAAGAGAGCGTCGTCTACACTGATGGGCTGCAGCTTCACTTTGTCACCCGGCCGAAGCTGTCCCAGCTTCCACATTTCAGCCGAGGCCACGACGCAGAAGACGACGAAGCCACCAAGACTGGGGCCATCGCAAGTGAGGATGACGGCTTCGTCACCGGTGAAGCTGACGCTGCCGACAGAATAGGGGCTATCGTGTATGTTTGACGGGTGGAGGCCGGCTTCGCCGCCGGTTTGCCGAGCCCACTGTGGCTTGGGACCATCAAGACGGATACCCACGCGGTTGCTGTTGTAGTGGACGACCCATTCGCCGGCGAAAAGCGTATTGAAGCCTTCCTCGGTGAAGTGTTCGGGTGCTGAGTGCTGTCCGGGAACAACGCCGATAGACCAAAGGGCGTTGGTCGGCTCGGAAGGAAGAGGTGTAGCAGGTCCAGAGACAGCCGACGGGGTAGTGGCGGTTAGTCCTCCCACTGGTAGGAGATCGCCGGAGCGGAGATTTCGCCCGTTGTGGCCACCAACCTGGCCCAGCGCAAAGGTGGAGCGGGAGTTGAAAATCTCAGGGACTGAGATACCACCACGGACAGCAATGTAGCTACGGTAACCGGACGTCGCGGCGCCAATGAAGAGCGTCTGTCCTTTCTGGATAGTAAGGACCTCGTGCTGTTGAACGACCTCGTTATCTATTTTAATCTCGGCAGTAGCACCCGTGATGGCCAGAACAGCATCGCAATGAAAGAGTAGGCTTGGTCCGTGAATGGTACATTCGAGACCGGCGGCGCGGGAGTCATTGCCGACCAATCTATTGGCCAGTCTGAAGGAGTAGTCATCGAAAGGCCCCGAAGGTGGGACGCCGACGTGCCACAGCCCCTTGCGGCCTGGGTAGTCTTGAACGGCAGTCAGAGTACCTGGGTCAACTACTTCAACGACAGCGGCATCGAATGAGAAGCTGTTGAGCGATGTCGTGGTGAAGGCACCGGATTTGAACATTTCGGACGCGACAATGTGGCGAGCGTATTCCAGATTAGTCTCCACGCCAGAAATCACCGTCTTCTCGAGAGCATCAGCTAGCTTCGCAATCGCAGACGTTCGGTCCTCTCCTGTGGCAATGATCTTGGCGACAAGCGGGTCGTAGGACGATGACATTTCCATACCGGCCTCGACCCAAGTATCAACACGCACTCCCTCAGGGAACGAGACATCTAGAAGGCGGCCAGGTGAGGGTCGGAAATTTTGGAGCGGGCTCTCGGCGTAGATGCGAGCCTCGATAGAATTGCCCTTGATCTCAAAACCTTCCGCCTTGTTGATGAAGATGTCTCTGCTGTCGCCAGACGCCACGCGTATCATGCACTCAACCAAATCCAGTCCGGCCACAGACTCTGTGACTGGGTGCTCGACCTGTAGTCGGGTGTTGACCTCGAGGAAGTAAAATTCTGTGGTATCAACATCGTAGATGAACTCGATGGTGCCAACATTGCGGTACTTTACTGCAGAGGCAAGTCTGACAGCGGCCTTGCGCATCCTCTCTCGAATACCCGATGGTACAAATGTTGCAGGGCTCTCTTCGATAACCTTTTGATTTCTTCGTTGCAAGGAGCAGTCTCGCTCGCCAGCCGACGTGACATTGCCGTTTCCATCGCCAATGACCTGCACCTCGATGTGACGGGCACGTTCGACGAAGTGCTCCACAAAGACGCCAGCATCACCGAAGTTGGCCTGTGCCAGCCTCTGGACGCTCTCAAACCCCTCGATGAGCGACGCAGCATTGTCGCAACGCTTCAGACCAATGCCGCCACCACCGGCAGTGCTCTTCAGCATAACTGGATAGTGGATGCGCTCTGCCTCGGTGAGGGCCTCCTCAGAGCTTTTGAGCAGGTGCTTGCTTCCCGGTACAACAGGAACACCAGCCTCGATGGCTACCTCACGAGCAAGGTGCTTCAACCCCAATTGTCGCATCTGGCTGGCTGTAGGACCAACCCAGATCATTCCTGCAGCCTCAACAGCGGAAGCGAAGTCGGCATTTTCAGCCAGGAAGCCATATCCTGGAATTATGGCATCCGCACTCGCACTCTTTGCCAAAGAGATTATCTGTGAACCGTTGAGGTATGTTTCTGAGACAGAAGTGCCTTCAAGAGGAAGAGAGACGTCAGCGTCGCGGACGTGAGGCGAGCGAGCATCAGCAGAGGAGTGAATCGTGATAGCTTTCAAGCCCATGGAGTGCAAAGTGCGGATAATGCGAACAGCGATTTCTCCACGGTTGGCAATGAGAACAGACTTGATGTCGCGGGGCTTCTGAATGGTTTCATTAAGTTGGGGCTCGGCGTTGAGGGAGTTGATGAAGGCACGCCAGCCTCCGAATGAGGTGATATCGGTGGCGCCTTCTAGACCGTGAGGCTCGCATATGAATCCAGGGGCCCAGCTCCCGTCCACCAGCTCAACAGATCCAATGCCGAGAGGTGAGGGCACAGTCTTCAAAAAACTGCCCATCTCCGTCGTAGGCAAATTCCAAACTTCAACTTGAATGGCACTGCCGCCATCTGCCACCCGCTTCAGACCCGGCTTCTTCACTGCTCCGCTATTGTTGAGAGAATAGAACTTGTAGTTTGGAGAGGTTGTAGTGGCTTTCTCTAGTGTTGCTCCACGGGACGTCAGGTCTTTGTTCAAGGGAAACCCCGTCAGGTGAGCACCTACCACCACAAGACGAGTTGTCTTCGGCTCGCCCATGGCGATTGTGTCAGGCTTTCGTGTTTCCAGTCTTTCGATCTTGGTTGCGCCCAAGGGCCGGGGTTCTGTAGAAAGCCACTCCCGGGCTAATGTGAGCAGCTTCGGCTCATCCCATGTCGATGATATCAACGTGATGCCGAAAGGCAGTCCATCCGATCTAAAGCCGGCGGGAATAGAGAGGGCAGTCCAGTCCATAAAGTTGACGAAGTTGGTGTACGTGCCAAGGTAGGCATTCTCATTTATGGGTTCTCTGGCGAGATCCTCAATGGTAGGGAAGGTGGGTGCAGTAGGAACGAGGATAGCATCAAAGTCGCCAAACTTTTCCTCGATCTCCCGCGTCAAATCCTGGCGAAGGTACTCTGACGCAAATAGATCTGCAGCATCGAAGTTCTTGGCTTTGAGGATGATCTCCCGAACAGTGGGGTCCATCTGGTCCTCGTGTGTCTCGATGAAGTCCTTGATAGCGACATAGCGCTCGGCAACCCAAGGACCCTCGTAGAGCAAGCTGGCGAGCTTGAATAAGGGAGTGAAGTCTTGGGGCTCAAGGATCCACTCAAGGGCCTTTGCTTTATCCAAGGCCTTCGCGTAGACTGCAGCCTGTTCCGTCTTGCCGAACCATGGAGGGTTGTCACAGATTGCCATGCGATGTCCCTCGACTAGACTTGGGATTTCAGGTCGAGCCCTAGAGAAGGAGTCTTCTGGATCGAATCCCTCTGCCGCAGACAAGACAGTCTCAGCGTCATCGACCGTGAGTGCAAAGATGGATACGCAATCGAGACTGCGGCATGCGGGCACCACTCTGGTTGTGCTGAGAGCTCCTCTCGTTGGCTTCAAGCCGACAAGGTTGTTCAGACCGGCAGGCACACGACCACTGCCAGCAGTGTCGGTGCCCAAAGAAAAAGGGACAACACCCCTTGCAACGACGACGGCGCTGCCGGAACTGGAGCCACCACTGACTCTTGTGGGATCAAACGAGTTGCCCACGGGACCATATGGGGATCTGGTGCCTACGAGACCTGTGGCAAACTGGTCGAGGTTGGTCTTGCCTAGTACGATGGCACCAGCAGCCTTGAGACGGGTAATGATGGCGGCATCCTTGTCCACAGGGCCAGTTGCAAAGCTGGGGCAGGCGGCGGTCGTGGGGAAGCTAGCGACGTCGATGTTATCTTTAGCTGCAAAGGGGACGCCGAAGAGAGGCACAGAGACGCCAGACGAGCGTTGGGATTCGGCATAGGCCCATTGCTGCTCGATCTGGGATGGGGTGGCTAAGGATATCCACGTGTTGGAGTTTAATCTAGCTTCAGAATCACGCAGCGACAGGAGCCGGGAAAGGCCGTCTCCGTTCTCCTGTGCAACTCTCCATTCCTGGATTGTAAGAGGGAAGGTGTCTTGCGTAGTGGAGCCTGTATAAGGGTGAGTTTGCGTTAGTATATCCTGGTCGATCGGTATGACCCGACCCAGATGCTAGTACAACAAGATGACGTGATAACGCACCCATTATGTATTATATGCCAAAAATTGTCGAGGTAAATTAAAGAACAGCGTGGGAAATCCGGTGAGTGCTACGTTTCTCTCAGAATAGCAATGGATCTCAGTCCCTTTTTATGATCAAAACGCTCTCTTCGAGTGCGCAAGTTCATGCGTGAGGCCGTCGTCCTCTCCAGATGTACACTTCGGCGAAGCCTGCGGGCAGTCATGTGAGTCGCCGGCGGGCTTTGGGGTATGCGGTCCATTCAGGTCTATCGAGGCTGGTTTATGTGGGATGGCCGAGCCAAGGACGAGAGCAGTGGAAGCTTATCGCAATGACGTTGTGTGGCCGACTGGCGATGTAGGTGAATCGGCCGAGTCGATGGACGAGCCGCTATCTGACGGATGTTAGGGTGTGTAGCTTGGGAGCTATCGCCCAAGGTCTTGGCTTTCTGGGGATGTTTGCAATAGAGCTCGGCGAGCCCGGCGGCTTTGGAGATGTTGGAGGGCCGCCGGCGGGACAAGCTGGGTTTTGGGTATTGACCAGCCGGTGCCGGCCGGGGCCCCGTTTGAATGGGGAACGTACCTAGGTGGGCTGCTCTTTGGATGGCCTGCATGATTACCTAATTTTGGACGCTGAATAATCCGGCCTAATTATGAGACAAGGAATGATCCTCCAGTGCAAGGCCCGCTACATCGTGGCACAGCACGACAAACATCCCCGCGCCGTCGGCTGCCGCGTCTCTTCGCACGGACCAAAGCGGGTCTCCTCTGGAGTGACATGCGGAGACGAGACCAAAGTTCGCTTCCTGCCGATACTCAGCCCTTTTTGGCCCCTCTTACTCACTCAACCAGACGCTGCCTGCGCCGTCTGTCATCTCGACAATTTTGGAAGACTTTACACTAGAGTCGGAAACCCCGCCAAGAGCAGAAAAGGATCCATAAGCCTGGCTTTGGGATCCAGTGGGAGGACCCGGTGACGGAATCCTGTGTGGCTTTTGGACGACTCATAAACGGCAACAGGACTGGATGACCGCGTCTGAATAGCCGCCTTTCTACCAGGTTGTGGCCGTCTGCCAACCCAACGATGCTGTTGATGAGATCAGGCTCTACCAAACATCACCATGGTCTTCTTCGCTCACCGTCTTTCTGGTCGGAAATGGCGAGCAGTCCTTACTCCAGAACCCCGGATGCCGACCAGATAGACGCCGCTTCAGGCACAGACAGCCGACGCCGCCGCGGCTTTGATTGGCCAATCTGCAGGGATGCGAGTCGAGCTGACAGGGATGTCTCTCGAGTCTGGCGCTTGCGCCTCTTCCCCATCACATCTGGCTGCCCAAAATAGCCAACCAGAATTGGAGCTGCCTACGACGAGGGGGTGTCGTCCTGCGTGCGACTCATTCCTTCGCTCAATCGCGTCTATTGTTTGTTCCCTAGTCACACTGCATTGCATATATGTCTGCTTAGTGGCGCTTCTCGACGCCCGCCTTCGTGGTGAAGCCTTCGCAACTCCCCAACATCTTACACTTTCCAATCTATATAGCCGCTGTCCCCTTCTTCCCTACCTTCATCACTACTATTTTCCCCTCCCTTGAACTGATTGTCTCATCCCGGTGATTCCAAACCCTTGGTAGGCTAAGGTCGTCGCTTGACCCCTGTACGACCACTCCGTCGGCTCGGTCGCAGACTTCCAACCTCGACCAACTCACACCACCCATCCCGCTGGAGAGTCGTATCACGTGGCCACCATGGCTACCCAAACCGGTCCTGCGTCGAGAAGGCCCAAGTTATCTTTGTCCATCAAGACATTGCCGGCTCCTCACACAAGAATTAACAAGTCCTTGTCTATTATCGACCCCAAGGATCCCACAACCTTCAACACTCTCTCCAATGTCTATGTTACCGCCATCGAGAGGTCGACCCCCATCACGACGGAGCCGTTGACTGCCATCAACACTCTTCAACAACAGCCTCCGCACTTGCAGAATGATTCGAAGAATCTCCAGCTGCGCATACAAACACCGCATGCCATCTCATACCCCGAGACCCCGTTGACCGCCCACCCCATCTCTCCCGCGGTCTCCATGGAGATGGTCTTTCCGAGTACCATGACTGCGACGCCGCCCCTGTCAGCCGGTCCTGTGGATCCAAATGGCCCTCGGATGTTCGGGTTCTCTCCCATCGACATCAAGACTCCATTGACAGCCCTGGGAATCATGACCAATCAGCCAGAGCCGCGCAACCAGCGCAAACGAAACAACTTGACTTTGTCAAGCTCCAAGCCGCCTTATACCCATCCTCGCTCTCTCCACAGTATCCTCCGCAACTCACCTCTCCCTCCCCCAACCGCCAAGACACCTATTTCACCACGGCGGCAGTCGCTGCGCTTGCAGGAGAAGGCAGCCCGCCGAGTAGCCTACAACAGCCCGATTGAGCAGACCATCACGACCAACACGTACACCAAGTCACACATCGACTTGCTCGCCGAAGATGTATCACCGGCATCACCAGCCGCGGGCCAAGATGTAAATTCTCTATTGGACGTTGCAATGGCTTTCACAAGTGATGAGACGCGCAATGGCGGTATGACACCAGGACCATTTGAGGACATGCGGCGGCGGATGGCTAGCCTTGTCGCCAACTCACCACCAGCCAGCCCCTCGGGCGGCATCAGGAAGCGAAAGCGCAAGGAGAAAAAGCGCCGTTGGGTCTGGACCATCGGCAATCAAGAGGAGGATGAAGAGAGCTTGGGCGGTGCTGTGGCGGCTTTACGAGCGGCTGAAGGGTCAGCACGCAAGCCAGCGCCCGATCAGAATGACAGGCCTGCGGCGCCCGTGGTGGAAGTGCAACACTGTGTCGATCTCCCGACACCTAGTGTCGAGACCTTTGACGAGGCCGGTGACGTTGAGATGTCAGACACAAGCAGCGTTTCGTATGGCCGAGGATTAACACCAGGCGATATGGAGTTTGATCTAATAACACCGACGGTGCCCAAGCGCCTCGTGTCATACAATGACAGGCTTGGATCGGCGGATCTTATCAATCCAGAAACCGGGAGTAGACGGGACACGCCCGTTCCTCCCGACATGATTGTTCATTGATGAGAGAGAGAGGGCTGAAAGGGATCTAATTTTCTCGATTGGGAACACATGAATTTGCACCGTCAGCTAGTGTTCATGGATGGCGAAAATGGCGGATTAGTGCTGTAGGATATGTACTAGTACCGGTTTAGGTTAACGAGAATACGACGCAATATGACCATGCCTTCGGCAATCTGATCGATGACTCAATACTCAGCATGGCACAGCTATGACCCAAGAAAGAAGTGATTTTAGAGTACATTGGTTGATTTTAGCGGGCGGGCGAGCAAGTCGCTGGCTTGAGCCAGCCAGCGCAAAAATTGGCGCCAACGGCCCGCTGGATGGGTGAGTGGGATGGAGGATGAATCGGCCGATGGGTTAATCCAGAACGGCTTAATGAGGTAAGACTAGCAAATGCGGAGGCAGAAACGCAAACAAGCCCAGGTGCGGCACAGGGGACGGAAAGCGGGGATGATGGAGAGTGGACTGACAAGATCAACCTTGGCTTGCGTAAGGGTGGTGATATTTTTGTGCAGAGCCCTGCAAACGCTATCCATCTCTCGGAACTACGGCATCCATGTCGATGAGCCGCAACGCGAGAGGAGTTTTCGATAGAATAGGCGGACAGCCAGCGTTCGAGGAACGCAATCCGCTTGATCCCTTAATAAACTCGACGTCGTCTGGGATGCCCCTCCATGCATGCCGAGTGAAGGGCCTTGAACCGATGCACCTCCTCTTTAGACATGGACTGCATCGAGACAATAATGGTGTAGTTCGGATGACCCACAAGCGATGGCCGGAGCAAACGATCCCACCATCTCCCCCTTGCTGTTGACCTGTCAAGCTCAAAAAGAGAACCACCTAAGCACATAGCCAAGGAACGACAAGCCAGCTGAAAGCCAACTGAAGGCCAATGAACACGCGGCCAGACCTGTTATTTTCCCCAGCCATTTACGCAAGCACGTAGCGATCCCTACCGCAGATCAGCCACCACTCGTCGCATCGTTGTCACGCAGTCCATCGAAAAAAACAGGAATAAGGTAGCGGGAATGTCGACCTCCCGCCTAAAGCCACGCACAATGCCCCTCAGAGCCAGTTAGCGTATTGCGTTCCAGCCACAGAGGCATGCGCTCTACCGCGTCGCCGGTCTTGAAGACCTGCGTCAGGAATGGCTGCCGAAGACGTACAGATATCTAATGTAAAAGAAGTAGAGCCGTAAGGTAGAGCGAAGCAGGGAAGAAGACGGAGACGCTTGGGCCAGGACAAGTACCGGAGACTTGTTCCGTCATAGGCTCTGTAAGGTACCGGGGGCTTGCCGATGGTGGGGCCGAATCTGCATTTAGTGGGTTTTGGTGGCAGCAAGCCGCAAGACAAGCTACGTCATTGACCATCACAGCTTCCCAGCCCAAACGCAAGTCTGTACAGGACACGGCCAAGCTACCATGGCTGCCACAGCTGGCCAAGCTGGAGCAGCTATGAGGCAATGGAGGGGCTGTCCCCCCCTTCTGGCCTGCCGGGTCCTTCAATGCCGTACCTATGATATATCCCTTCCCCCAAGATCCAACCTCTGCACTCCCAGTTCTGTTGGCTGGTCTACTTGTTTGCCAATTCTCTTCGCCTTCTTGTCTTTCGGACTAGGCAATTGACGAAACGACACCTGCTTATTACTCGTTTCCGACGGCGCAGTATAAGCTACAACTGGTCTCCCCAATCCGCTTCCATCCCCCAAACAAGCAGGTCGGGATAGCCGTGTTGTGCATGGTAGCAAGATGAACATCGACGAGCACCATCTGCCGACCGGCGGCCAGCACTACAGCGGTCGAAACCGAATCCCCAATATCCACGAGTTTGTCGCACAGCTCGACAAAGAGAAGCGTGAGCGCGATGCTGTCATTGAGGCCGAGGACAAGGAGCATAGACAAATAGAAAAACAAGCTCAACACCAGCCCCAAAGCGAGTCAAAAGACCACATCCCTGAGAAGAAGTCTCGCAAGAAGACCAAGACAGTACGGGATCCCGTTACCGGAAAAGACGTCGAGATCGAAGATCCAAAGGATGACTTCAAAGAGATTGTCGAAAACCCCCAAGTATGCAACCGAACGCCCCTTTGTCTTATTTAAACGTTCAACTCCTTGGGCGCAGACTTGCTGACCCATCTCAATATAGCTGTCCGTTCCCAATGAGAACCTCGGGAAAAAGGCTACTGTCTCCACGTCTTCCAAGCAATCGGGCGAAGAGTACAGAAGAGCCCAAGATGTCACAGCGCCGCCAGACCCAGTCGAGCCTGGAAGCACCTCCGATGTGCCAATTCACAGTGAAAAGACCAACGTGGTGTTCTTTAAGACTCCTAGCGTCAGCTACGAGCCAATGTTCGAGCATCTAGAGCGGCGAGCAAATATATTGTGTGGCGGTATCTTCTTCAGCATCGTCATTGTTGGCAAGTTCTTCGGCGGCGCCCTGTATGGCTTGGTTCCTCTTGGGTTTTGCGTCGCATCCGGTGTATTTTTGTGGGTAAAAGATCTCATTACGCAGGGAAGAAACACGGAATGGTCTAGCGAACAGGAGCGTGGCGAGACTGCCACTGTCAACTTGGTTCCTGAGTCGGTTGAGGTAAGCACCAAGAGCCTACTATGGTTGGCATTCTGCTAACAGCGACGCCAGTGGATGAACACAGCCGTTGGAATCATGTGGAACTTGATCAACCCGGAAATGTTTGCTGGCATTGCCGACACTCTTGAGGACGTCATGGTTGCCTCTGTTCCTGGTGTTATCGAGAATGTCCGCGTGGCGGACATTTCGCAGGGCAGTAACCCGCTTCGAATCCTCAGCTTGCGCGCTCTTCCAGACCATCATGTGCAAGACATCAAGGACGAATCCCGCAGGCAAAACCAGAAGAACACCGACCCGAACGAGTTGGCGGCCATGGAACAGGCTGGTTCTTTCTACAATCTGGAGGCATCTGTCGCCTACCATGCAAAGCCGTCTGGCGCCGACGTCTCGTCCAAGGCCCGCAACATGGGAATGCAATTGGTCTTCTACCTTGGTGTTCGAGGTCTCTTCGGAGTTCCTCTTCCAATTTGTATGTACGATGTTGAATTTTACCATTGCAGTGGCTAACTAGTTGCAGGGGTTGAACTTCAAGGTCTTGTCGCCACTGCCCGGATCAGGCTTCAGCTGACCCCCGAGCCACCTTTCCTCAAGACCCTTACGTTTACGCTCATGGGCATCCCCAAGGTTCAGGCAGGCTGCACCCCAATGATGGAGAAAGGTATCAACATTCTCAACCTGCCCCTAATCTCCAACTTTGTAAACTGGGCCATTGGTACCGCAGCTTCTATGGTAGGCACCTTGACACATAAGCCATCATCCCACCGCTAATATTATAAATTCAGTACGTTGCTCCTAAAAGCATGACACTTGATCTGAGCAAGATGCTTCAAGGTGATGATATCAAAAAGGAGACACTTGCCCTCGGCCTCCTATTCATCCGCATCCACAAGGCGGTCGGCCTCAGCAAGCAAGATCGCCGTGGCAGCGAAGGTGGAGGCTCGGACCCGTACATCACTGTCGCCTGGAGCAAGTTTTCAAAGCCTCAGTTCTGCACTCGTGTTATCCAGGACGACTTGAACCCCGTATTTGAGGAGAGCTGTGGCCTGTTGGTCACTGCCGATCTTATCAAGGCGGATGAGCAGCTCTCTGTCGAGCTTTGGGACAGCGATCGCTCGTCTGCGGACGACGTTGTCGGCAAAGTAGAGTTAAGCATCCAAAAGCTCATCCAGCACCCTGGTAAGATGTTCACTCAAGTCTCGAAGCTCGCTGGCGTCAAGGCCGAAACCACCATGCCCGGTGAGCTGCATTGGGAGGTCGGCTTCTTCGGCAAGACCCAGTTCCGAAAGGCCCTTCGCACCGACGGTAAGGACGTCAACCTGCCCCCTGAGCTCAAGGACAAGAAGGAGCTCCAGGACGACAAGGGAACCATTGAAAGTGCAGAGGAGGATGCTGTTGAGCATACACCCCCTGACCCTTTGTGGCCTTCCGGTATTCTCAGCATCGTTGTCCACCAGATTGTTGGGTTGGAACTTGCCAACGTCAAGGGCTCCAACGGCAAGCGCAAGGGACGTGAATATGAGCCTGCGCGCCTGGATGCTGGCGAGGTTAAAGAAGAGCAGGCCAGCAAACTGCCCAGTTCTTACTGCACTATCCTCGTTAACGATGAATTAATCTACAAGACGCGAACGAAGGCCGTATCATCGCAGCCTATCTTCAACGCCGGAACCGAGAAGTTCATTCGCGATTGGAGGTCAGGCATTGTCACAGTGACAGTTCGGGATTCCCGGAACAGACAGCACGATCCGATCATTGGCGTGGTGCCTCTCAAGCTTTCTGACATTCTGCAAACTGGAAGCGAGGCCACGAGATGGTACCCTCTCGATGGAGGGGTCGGGTATGGAAGGATTCGCATTTCCATTCTTTTCAGATCCGTCGAGCTGCGGCTTCCCCCATCTCAGTTGGGATGGGACGTCGGTACATTCGAGTTCATTTCGCGCGACATTACTGCCGCCGGCTATGGCCATTTGAAGACCAAGATTCGACTCCGTACAGGTGGAAGCTCCGCCAGCATCAAGAGGGATACTTGCAACAAGCTCACTGAAACGGAAGGATACTCTTGGGATATTAGCGGCGAAAACAAACACGACAAGATTCGACTTCCCGTCCGCTACCGATATAGGTCTCCTGTCTTTTTTGAGTTCTACCCTCCTGGCAAGCGTCAC
Organism: Colletotrichum jinshuiense; assembly: GCF_051148585.1. Classification (NCBI taxonomy): domain Eukaryota; kingdom Fungi; phylum Ascomycota; class Sordariomycetes; order Glomerellales; family Glomerellaceae; genus Colletotrichum; species Colletotrichum jinshuiense. Next base: position 946,514 of record NC_139309.1, on the reverse strand, counting down.
GCTGATGCCTTTGCCACGCTCTGGCTTCAAGATCTTCCTGACCAAGAGGAGCGAGATTTTGACATCCCTATTTGGAAGTGTGACAAAGGCTTGCGCCTTTCACAAAATTACATCACTGAGGAAAACTTCAAAGACATCCCCGACATGAAAATTGAAGAGGTCGGCCGGCTTAAGTTCCGTGGCCGCTTTTCCACTGGTACCGATAGTGAACACGTCAAATTCGTTACCGATAACGATTCGCGAGAGACCATCGAGACGTGGGAAGCTTGTTTCGCGGAAGGTGTACGTGGCGAGGAAGTCAAGACTGAAGTTCCTCCTGCGGTCCAAAAACTCCACGACGAATCCCTCAGTCACGGTCGTGACGTTCTCGCTCAAGCAGATCCCAAAGAGAAGGAGAAGTGGCTGTCCAAAGATGGAACCGACTGGAGCACAGCTTTTGGTCAAGATCCCACGAAACTAATGGATGGCGAGCCTGAAGATCTGAACTCTGAAGAGCACGATGACTTCGACTCCGATGCCAACAGCAGCGACGTCGACCTCGGACTCACGGATGCCAGCACCAACCCAGGAAGTGACGCCACTCGGCAGTCAATCGAAAGCTCTGTCAGTGAGACACCTTCCAATGCTTCCAAGAAAAGCAATGGCCCCATTCAGGCTTACAAGGACTACAAGAGCAGGAGCCGGGATTTGCATCGCCAGCACCGAGGCCTGATGCAGTGGCGTCCGATGCGCAACATCCAGTTCGCCAAGGATGAGGCTAAATATGCGGTCCGCAAGGTTACGAAACTGGGGGCTCTCAATGGGCGCAAGCCAGATGTTGAGACTGAGGTCTAATACAAGTTTCTTTTGTTAATTGTAACAGAAATGAGTGTGGTGGAGAGGCAATGGGCAACAGGAAATGGGTTTCATGTTTTGTGACGGCCTTTCGTAATGTGTATGAAGTATACCTACATCAAGCAAATTGGAACGACTGGGATGGAGGCGTTTGGTAGTGTAATTGTAGTCAAAATAAACAAACAATACGCTATTTCTTGGCGAGATAGCCTGGCCTGGTGATGTTTGAACTGAGTCTTTGATTCAATGTGAGAAATCTCCCTCAAAGTCTCCAAAGACCGCGGGTTTCTCCACCAAGATCCGCATCCCACAACGGGATCCCATCTACAACCGGCCGGTTGGCCCAATGGCAAGGCGTCTGACTACGATTGAGTTTCTCACTTGTTTACAAGCGGGAGACATCCATCAGTTATCAGGAGATTCTGGGTTCGACCCCCAGGCTGGTCAATTCTTTTGTGTCTTTCGGACAATTCTTTTTTTCTTTTCGCCTCAATACTTTTTCGTTTATTCATTCATTCATCTTGAGCTCTTCATCGTCGGCTGTGAAACTTTTTCACAGAAAAATCGTGCCCTCCCGGGGACGTGGTTGCAGACTTTTTTTCACTAGTAAAATGGGTCCTCTACATGGTGTTAGGAAACTCCATCAAATGCTCTTGAGTTTTTCCAGCCAGCCAGCCACCCAGAGACTGCGTTTTGTTGCTGGCCGACGGGGTTATGAACAAATCTCCAATCTCCAAGGTATCGTCAAAAAGCCAAGAAACTATACCGCTAATCCACCTAGTGATCACGTCTCAAGGGGCAGGAGTATGCGTGACCTGCCTAGGGGCACTAATATCGCAGAGTGGATGCTGGAGATGGGGTAGATCCCACTCTACATAAAAGGTAAAGCATTCAAGTTACAGCGATACAGGCAGTCGTGTTTCGGACAGAGAGTCCCAGATTTGATTCAAACCCCGGCAAAGGGAGTAAATAGGAAGAATAAGAGTGCTGGTGTATTGAAATTTGCAGAAGGAACTGTGTATTGTTCACAGACGCTACTAATGATGTTGCGCAAGTGCGTCCGTGACCTGCTTCATCGTCTTTTGTATTATCACCAATACTCGGGGGCTTCTATTTCTATTCTCATCCGAGTTTTATCGCTCCATTTTATTTTTTCCCTTTCCCACGCCCGCCAAACCCCCACCCGATCTGGTTCGCCATCTTGACATTGACACCAAGCTCATCGGCGTATGTGTAGACAAGGCCCGGGTTCTTTTGGAACCAACGTCCACACATTATAACGTCTAAACCCGCCTGAAGAAAACCTTCTGCCATCGTGCCGGTGCTGATTCCGCCCACGGCCGACACAACCATCTTGTCCCCCACTGCCTTCTTGATCTCCTTGGCAAATGGTGCTTGATATCCAGGGCCTCCTTTGATGCTCGTCGATTGCAAGGGGTGGATGCCTCCCGAGCTGACATCGAGGAAGTCGACGCCCCTGGAGGCAAGTATGGGTGCCAGCCTGCATGAGTCGGCGACCGTCCAGCTCTCGGGGAACTCCTCCTTCATGTCGTCGAACCAGTCAGTTGCGCTGATTCGCACAAATAAGGGCATCTCCTCTGGTATCGCCGCCCGAACCAGGTCAGTGATTTCGAGCACGAGTCGAGTCCGGTTCTCCCAGCTGCCGCCGTAATCGTCCGTCCGCTGGTTGCTGATCGGGCTGAGGAACTGGTGGATGAGGTACCCGTGGGCGGCATGGATCTCGACGACATCGAAGCCGGCTTTGACGGCCCTTTTCGCGGCGTCCACAAACGCGGTCTTGAACTCCTGAATCTGCGCCAGCGTCATGGCCTTGGGCTGTGGGTAGGCGTCGTTGAAGCGCAGCGCCGACGGCGCGTACACCTCGTCGGGCCAGCCCCCCACCTCGGCGCTCGAGGTGGCATTCATGTGCAGGAACGGCGCGACGGTGCTGGACTTCCGCCCGGCGTGGCTGAGCTGGATGCCAATCTTCTGGCCCTGGCTGTGGGCGAACTCGATGATACGCCGCAGCGGCTCGATCTGGCCGTCCTCCCACAGGCCGATGTCCTGGGGCGTGATGCGGCCTTCCCTCTGCACGGCCGTGGACTCCATAATGGAGAGGCCGGGCCCGCGCTGGATGATGCCTCCCAGGTGGGTCAGGTGCCAATCCGTCGCGTAGCCATCCTTGGCCGAGTACTGGCAGAGGGGCGCCAGGAAGATTCGGTTCTGGAAGGTGAGGCCCCTGACGGTGAGGGGGGTGAAGAGCTTGGGAATAGGGGCGCCGGTCGTCGTGCTGGTTGCGGTGCCCGAGACGGGGTCTTGGGCCGGGGTGAAATAGGGAGCACCCTCTGCCGCGGTGTTTTCAATAGGAGGGAAGTACAACGACTCCGTCGTTCCGTTGGTTTGTGACGCCATGGTGATGCTGGTTTCTGCGTCCCGGATGGCTGCGAAGATGCTCGGTATTGATTTGACCAGACACATAATAGAAAAAGAATAATATTTTTGTCGTTTTATACGAATTTGAGCTGGGAGTACGAGCTTGGCGCAGTTCTCCAAGCAACAATACATGTGGCTGCGACGCCGACGTCTCTCGGCGCTCGACGTTCGTCACCGAGGAGGCCCGGCCGGGCTGTGGGACTTCGGCCGCTGCATCCGTGGCGTGAGCGGCCGGCCGACCTGGCTGCGGCCGGAACACCGCGAGCACGCCAGCCTTTACATTGTAATTTTTCGGGATTCCTATCCGCGTGGGCTAAAGCAGCCGAGTCACGAGGTGACTCACGCCCGTGAGTGCCCGGAGACACACTGCAAATGCAAATGCAGCCTGGGTCTAAGAGGAGTTGTCGGCGTCGGTCATCTTTTGGCCGGCGGCCAAATGGACATCACGCCGATCGCCACGATGACAAAATTTCGATGGCGTAGCCAACTTCCACTGCTATGTTATTTAGTCGGCGTCGACGAAGCGAACTCTCCGGCTGTATTTTATTACATCCAAGTCTGACACCGCCAGTGGTCGGCGCATCGTGTAGCAATGTATCTCAGCAGTAAGGACGAACACATAATATATGGGGATGTTCTCAGTCAACGATGGCAGGCATCGCAAGGGCAACTTGAAGCCTTCGAAACCACACAAAGGACTTTGAGATTGGAGCTGAAATTCCAGTTTCTACCAGTACAGACGTGACAGGGCAATGCTTCTTCCCAGCACTTGGCTTAAACAGGTGATGTTATTTCCTACTCAACTATGCTTGCTTGGCTACGGTCTTATAAATGGAATTGTATCCAAGCAGCGACTTCTCCTCCAGCGCCGCAAAATCCTGCCCTCTGAATCGCTCCGGGTCAAGAGCCTCCCGTGTCTTCTCGTCTACCTCCAACCCATCAATTACTTTCGTCAGAAACTTGGCTGTACCGGCAGCATGGGTCACCCAGACCGCAACAGCCATATGTAGACCTTGTACTGACCCCACCGAACCAGCGAGCGGCATGTTATCGGGTGTCATTGAGAAAATTCCGTTGAAGCTTTCCCCGTGCTCGAAATCCTCTGCGGCAACCGATGGCAAAAACCCCGTGCCAATCTCCAGCGGCTCCTTGAAATCCTGGATCCAGTCTCCAATAGCAGTCCCATTTGTCGACTTGCATCCAACTGGCGCGTGGTCATAGCTTCCAATTCCGAATCTTTCGCCATGGTCTCTAGCGTAGACGTGATGCTCTGGCCAGCGGACGAACGGTACCTTCCGAGGCAGCGGTGACCTCGTCTTTCCGTGCATGTATGGGTGGCCGACTGGGATAACAGGCACTGGGAAGTCAAGGCTGCTGCACAGGTCTTGTGCCCATATACCCGTCGTGAGGATCACTCTGTCGGCGTCTAACCGGCTCGTGGAGTCTCCGTCCAGGATTTCGACGCCTGTGGTGCGACCCCCGGAAACGACGAGCTTCTTGACATCGCTTTGCACGAATCGCACCCCGGACTTCTTTGCCTCCTCCTGGTAGAAGGACGTGATCCTGCAGGCGTTTGCAGTTCCGTCGGTAGCGAAGAAAACTGCGGCGCCGGGGCCCGACTCTTTCACCAGCTCCGGCGCGAGCGCGTGTGCTTTCTCGATGCTCAGCATCTCGGCCGGAAGGCCCAGCCGCGCTGCATTTGCGCATCTCGACTTCAGCCGGTCAACGCCTGCGGGCTGGAAAGCAATTTCCAGACCACCCACGGTCTCAAAGCCGCCGTCAATCTTGGTGTACTCCGACACGGTCTCGACGGCCAGTCTCGTAAGGACTTCCGACTCGTTGAACTGGCCGACGAATCCGGGAGCGTGGCCGGTGGACCCGAGGAGCGGGCCGAAAGACCGGTCGATTATTGTGATGTTCCGGGGTGTGGGCGATGCAGACAGGAAATACGCCAATGCGGAGCCGACAATGCCAGCGCCGACGATGACGACGGTTTCAGTGGACTCGGACATTGTGAACAAAAGGGATGAGGTGATGATGCGACTGAACTTAAAGTGATGGGACAAAACTCCCATTTGAAGTGTATTTCATCTCTATATACCTTCATCTCGTCTCATGCCTTTGGCTCATACAACTGCACAGCTCAGAGATACGCCCATCGAATGTCAAGAGTGGCAGCCAAGTCAATGAAAGGGCGCAGCCGCTAGCAGCATAGTGTCGTTTCGACCAATCAAGAGCACAGTGCCCCGTTCTCGACAAGAGTTATTGACCCGCAAGACACGCCACGGTGGATTAGAATAACCGAAAACATTCTAAGAAAAACCCGATGGCTAGATTATATTGGAGACAAGAACTTGTATTAACAACGGTTGGACAAAGACAGAATTTAGAACGTCTAGAAAGTTGAGGCCTATGAGCAGAAAACAAGCCATTGCCAGACATCGTGCCGGCAAAGGTGATAACTACGAGTTCCCACGAATGCTATCATGACAACTCTGCAGGGCGACTACCTTCTACTTCTGCAGCTCTCGTGTACGCTGCCAGCTCAACAGGAGGCGGCGGGGCGGCGTCCACTTCTCGTGCCTCGGGCCCGTGACCAGGGAGCTCCTGTTTAGTATCGTAGCCCATGCCTTTGTAATATATCCCGTCGTTGGCGGCGTTGATGTCACTCTGGGCAGCAAGAGCGGCTCTCTTCTGCTTCCGTTTGCGTAGACATATGAAGACGCCGCCGCCCAGAAGCAGGAGAGCCAGGACCACTGCCCCAACTACAATCCCTGCTATAGCCCCGGTAGCCAAGCCGGCCTCATTTGTGCCGTTTGTGCTTTGAAAAGGCGCATGGCCGTAGAGTGGAAAGACGGGGTGCTTGACGGAAAGCGGCCCGGAGCTTGGGAGATCGGAGAGAGAGACCTTCCTCCATGAGCTCCATAGTGTCTTCTCGGTTCCTCCGCTGGTCGCGATATTGTTGACCCAGACTTCGGTCGGCGTGCTGAGAAGCCTCACGCAGTCTCTCCACGGCGTCGCCTCGCCCCATGCCGTGAGACAGCTGTACGAGCCTGGCGGACAGCACCACGTCTGGACGAAAGTCTGGGCACTTTCCAGGGTTAGGGTTGTCGTGCACGCCGTCGTCCAATCGCTAATACAGGCCGTGCCTGGGTAGGCCAAGCTCGCCACATCGCCTGGGTTCGTGTCTTATTAGCAGCATTCCCGCTGTTCTTTTCCAGTCGGGGCTTTCTTACTGAATTTGCTTCCCGACGGCCGCCAGATGTCGTTGTAGCTCTTGGGGAAGCATTGCGTGGGCAATGTGGCCTTGGTCTCGTCCACCACTTGGTCTTCCAGACATTCGGCGCCCGAAGTCAGTTCTTCAGGCTTGTTTTGGCATCGAACCGCGACGGAGCAGACACCGCTGGGAGGCGTGAACGGTGTGGTTTGGGGCCCTAGGGAGATCACCTTGGTTTGTTGAAAGCCGCCCGGAGTAAAGGTCAGAGTTGCCAGTAGCGGCTCGTAGGTAGAGGTAGAAGCCATCATAGAGACTGGGTGGTTTCAGATGTGTAGTTAGAATACGGCAACTTTCAAACAAGAATGGGATGACATGAGAACTGAGGCAAGTGAAACGTGAGGATCAAATTCGTTGAGAGAGGGAACAGGGGGAGACTGCTAGATTATAAGCGGCTCTCTGCCTGCCAAGATGTGCGTGACGAAGCTAGAAAACCGTTCACGGCACAAATACTACATCCTGCCCCTCGGAATCCTTGATTTTGGCTGCGTATTTGACCCAGCCTGCTTAGAGCCAAGGATGTAATTTTCTAGTTGCATATGCGGTGTTCTGTCTGTTGAGGTCGGATGGTTTATGGATGTGAGACGAGCGGATGCAAGTCTCACAAATTCGGAGTTCTCCCGGAGCGTGACATATATAATTAGCAAAAGCCAGAACTTGATGTTAGTAAGCGATGTGATACTAGAAAGTTAGGCAACAGATATCAATCGTTACCTGCGCTGTTCTAGCAATTCAAGATGTCTGCTTCCCGAAACTGGCAATGTGACTTGGTATCTCTGCCCCTTTTCTATCATGCATCTTTTGAACGTGGTTTATATTCCCACGTAGTTATTATTCTCTGACGACAGTATTACCATGCTTGCGACGATACCTGTCTTATGTACTTTCGTGGGTCCTTGGTCTAAATGTTCTTGTTCATGATATGCTGCGCATTAGGGGTTTCTTTGTATACGTTTAATCCTCATTCAAACAAGAGCCTCGATTCTCTGAGTTGCATTTAGTTTCTATTACTCATTGAGATAAGTCACCAATCCCCAACATGTACACCGTCCTAGCTTCACTTCGGAGGATTGTCTGCATTTAACGAACATTCTTACACGTTATACTAGAAGGAGTCAGCGGCTCCAGCCACCGAATGTACCTAGACCAAGTCCCACCAAAATCACAGAAAACTAAAACTTGTAACGGCAGACTTATCTTTAGCAACAACCTCAAGTTCTGTTCCATCATCCATTAATGCAAAAGCTGCCACGTTAGATATTGGAAATTGCATCCCCCCCATCGAATGCTCTCATCAATACAAAGTTTCATCCGGTTGAATGTGCCACGAGTCCTTTGTGCGGGCTGGGTTGGCTAACATTGCGACGGGTTGTGTTTCTCGGAATGCGGAAATAACCTAAGACAGGAGTCTGCAAATGCCATTGTAACAGGCAGTGAATGTTCATTCCTCCACTTGACACTTGACTGTGGGGGATCAAGCCGTGGAATCCACACCGTTGGAGAGCCGTGCAAACTCTGCTGGAGAAGCCGCCCATTTCATTGGGTAACCGCACAGTGCACACCCTTGCTAAGCGACCCTTATCGGGGGCGGGGTGGCACGATAAGGATTTTTTGCGCCAGGGAAAAATTTGGGAACTGCAGACAGGAATCTCGACTGCATTGGCTTCCATCGTCTCCCACAGTTGGTCCCGACGGATTGGAATACGACAAGCACAATGTCGACTCCAACCCTTGCCGAGAAGCTGGACAAGATCCGCTCTCCGGGCCTGCAGAGCCAGAAGAGGGTGAGCTTTTCTGTCGTCTACATTTGTGAAATGCTTCTGGCTAACATGTTCCGAAGACGGTGGTTGTCCTCCAGGCGGTCGACGCAACATTGAAGGAGCAAAACACTCAGCCCACTCCGACCGGCTACTTCGCCGCCCTTCTCGCGCTCCTCACCCAAGCTGTCGAGAGCGGCAACATAATCTCGGACACTACGACCTCCGTTGTCTATCTCCTCGACACCGTGACCCCGTTCGCGCCTCAACCTCTTCTCCGAGCCAAGTTCACCCAGATTCTTACCTCCCTGGCACCCGTACTCCTCCAAGAAGATGCCGAAGCTCTCCTCCTCCGATCATCCATTGGATGCCTGGAGAGTCTGCTTGTTGCGCAGGACTCTGCTGCTTGGGAGCTCGGCGTGACCCAGATTGGTCCCCGAAGGGCCGTCGCTGGCCTTCTCAACCTCGCTCTTGACCACCGCCCCAAGATCCGAAAGAGGGCCCAAGAAGCGCTCCGAACTGTCCTCAGGAACGCGCCCCCGAGCCCCTCAATTGACCACCCGGCTGCGGACATGTGCGCCCACACCGCCCTTGCGAACCTCGAGGACATTGCTGGAAAGGCTGAGCAGGCGAGGAAGCAGAAGAGCGGAGCGGAGTCGGCGCACGATCCCGCTCTGATCCACGCCCTCCAGCTTATCAAGACCATTGCTTCCTCGAGTGGAGGCTGGCCCAGCAAGAAGATCGAGTCTCTTTGCGAGCTGCTTCTGGGGATTTCGAGATCGGGCAACGAGTACATGACCATGTCCACTTTCGAGATCTTCGAGATGATTTTCGAGGGCATGGCCGATGAGGTCGCCTCAGCCAAGCTCCCGCGTCTTATGGAGATAATCTCAGAGCTTCGCCCTGCCGCACACGACACACAACTGATTCCGCCATGGTTGGCCATTCTCTCAAGAGGATACGACGTCTCCGCCCAGGTTGAGCCCGAGGACGTATTCCAAAACTTGCCCGAAATCTTTTCCATGGTCGCTCAGTATCTGGAGTCACCAGCCCACAACATCCGAATTTCTGCCTCAGAATGTTTGGTTTCGTTCATGGTGAACTGCGTTCCCAAGCAGGTCATCCTCGAGCCATCCATTTACGACGAGAAGACGCTTGACAAGATCGCCAAGATTGCCGAGTCTCTGCTCAGTGTCAAGTATCAGCAGGCTTGGATGGAGAGCTTCAACGTTTTCGGAGCCATGTTTGACTCTTTGAGATGGCGAGCACACCCGATGATGCTCAACATCACCAAGGCCGTTGGAGACCTCCGTGGCAGTGACTCGTTCCAGGGCAAGAAGGAAGCCGACGAAGTTATCGGAAAGGCCGTTCGTGCCATGGGTCCTGAGGCAGTGCTCTCTATTCTCCCCCTGAACATTGCCAAGCCCGTTAAGGGTCAGCAGGGTCGCGCGTGGATGTTCCCCATCCTCCGTGACTATGTCAGCAACACCAACCTGGCGCATTTCCGACAGGAGATGGTTCCTCTCAGTGAGCTTATGTTCCAGCGTGTGCTGGACCACGGTAAGGCGGAGAAGACCATGGAGGTCAAGATCTTCGAAACCCTCGTGCAGCAAATCTGGGCGACTCTGCCCGGTTACTGCGATCTTCCGCTTGATGTGACCGAGACCTTCGATCAGACCTTCGCTGAGCTCCTGGCCAACATTCTGTACAAGCAAGTTGAGCTCCGCCTGGAGGTTTGCCGTGCTCTCAAGACTCTCATCGAGTCCAACCAGGCTATTGCCACTATCGAGGATGATGGCGAGGAGGACTTGGTCCTTCAAAGCCGCGTCTCCAAGGCTACCGCGAAGAAGAACTTGGCGCACCTGGGCAGTTTTGCCGGGAACATGCTTGCGGTTCTCTTCAACGTTTACACGCAAACCCTGCCTCAGTCAAGAGGTCCTATTCTACTTACCATTAACGCTTTCCTGAGCGTCACTCCCGAGAAGGAGCTTATCGATACTTTCGACCGGGTCAGCAAGATGCTCGCAGCGGAACTGCAGCAAGCTGCTGAGGAGCAACAGAAGCCTAAACAGCAACAGAAGCCCAAGGACCAGATGCCGTCAACAAGCAACACCTTGATGGATCTGATCATCACCATTGCCGTCTACCTTCCCCGCGAGAGCTACACTGCCCTTTTCGAAATCGCCACTGTCATCATTTTCAAGGAGAACGAGCCGCAGTTGCAGAAGAAGGCCTACAAGCTGGTCCCCCGTCTTGCCGAGTCAGAAACCGGCAAGCTGGCGCTTGAAGCTCGCAGCGACGAGTTGCAACAAATGTTCTTGACTAGTGCTGACAAGGTGTCCGCTCCTGCTCGCAGAGAGCGCCTGGGTGCCTTGTCTGCGCTCCTCCCCTTCATTCCCGACACCTCCCTCCACTTTATCCCCTCCATTCTCAGCGAGGTTGTCATCGGCTGCAAGGAGAACAACGAGCGCGCCAGAGAGGCCGCTTATGACCTCCTGGTTCAGATTGGCCACCGGATGGAGTCTGCGAACGGCGCTCCCATCGACAACACCAAGGTTCCTCACATGCCCGATGATGCGCCCGCTGGCAAAGCCAACATTGAGGAGTTCCTCACCATGGTCAGTGCTGGTCTCGTCGGTAGCACTCCCCACATGATCTCTGCATCCATCACTGCCCTCAGTCGCGTGCTCTACGAGTTCAGACGATCCTTCAGCACCGAGACCCTGGCCGATCTTGTCCAGACCATGGACCTCTTCCTGACCTCCAACAACCGCGAAATCGTCAAGAGCGTCTTGGGATTCGTCAAGATCTGCGTCCTCAGTCTTCCCTCGGAGCTTGTCATCCCCAGGCTGTCGACCTTGATCCCCAACCTCATCATCTGGGGCCACGAACACAAGGGCCACTTCAAGAGCAAGGTTAGGCACATCCTGGAGCGCATGGTGCGCAAGTTCGGCTTCGAACTCGTCAGCCAGAACTGCCCCGAGGGCGATAGGAAGCTCATCGTCAACATCCGCAAGACCAAGGAGCGCAGCAAGAAGAAGAAGGACGCCGCCAGACAGGCCGGTGAGGAGAGTGACGAGGAGGACCCCCGCCAGGGACGCAAGTTCGACAACGAGCTCGACCAAGCACTTTACAGCAGTGAATCCGAGGGCTCGGATGACGAGTCCGACGACGAGGGTGCTGCCGCAGGCCCCAAGGGCAAGCGTGGCAACAGGAAGGGCGGCAACACGTACATCGTCGAGGACGAGGACGAGCCGCTCGATCTGCTCGACCGCAACGCTCTCGCCAACATTTCGTCCACCAAGCCCGTCAGGATGCGCAAACCTACCAAGACCAGGGCCAGAACCGATCTCGACGGCAAGCTGATCCTGGGCAAGGATGACGATGGTGCGATGGAGATTGACGGTGCCGAGAACGGCGAGTCTGGCGTCGGCGCCTACGTCGCTGCGCTCAAGGGCAAGGACGTGGCCAAGAGGGGTCTTCGCGGCAAGCTCAAGTTCAGCAACAAGCGCGGACAGGATGATGACGAAATGGAGGATATGGACGAGGGAGATGCCGCGGCTGTCAAGGCTCAAGTCGATAGAAGCCGGGGTGCTGACAGGTCTTTCCGCGGCGGACGCGGCGGCCCGGCCCGTGGTGGACGTGGTGGCCGTGATGGACCTGGCGGACGTGGCGGATTTGGTGGACGTGACGGACGCGATGGACCTGGCGGCCGTGGCGGGTTCGGTGGACGCGGTGGACGTGGTGGACCTGGCGGCCGCGGCGGACGCGGCGGTAGGGGTGGCATTGCCAGCGGCCGGAAGGGTCTCGGCGAAGATAGGAGACGAGGAGGCCCTGTGTCGAGCGGAGGAGTCAACAAGGGTGGAAGAGGCGGACGAGGCGCAAGAAGATAGACGCTGCGCATGTTGGGTTTTCTTGAAATTTAGTGTGATTATACCCCTTCAATGAGGTTAAAAGCGACCCCGTTTTGAAAGGGAGGGTCTCAAATGCGGCGTCTTCACGGTACGGTAAATAGAGAAAAAGATTGATATTTACAACAACCAACTGAGATTCGCATGTGTATGAATGTCTGACAGAACGCCATTTCTAGTGCCATGGTGTTTTGATTGATACGTCTCTGTTTCGACTCGGCCTTCTTCAAACCCAGACCAGGGGCATTTCTCATCGTTATATAACATTCACCCGAAGCCCCCTTCTCCGCATAAACACAAAACACTATGAAGCTCCCGGGAAACAAATGAAAAAAAAAAAGTAATCGTGACAGAATCCTTATACAAACCAAAAACTCCGGACCCGCGCCTCTGACGGGCCTGCTGTTGCCGCTGTTCTTTATCTGAATTTGCTGTAAATGACGGCAATGATGAGAAGGACCAGAATGGTGATGATGGAGATGGTGATCACCCGATTGGTAGCCATCCTTACACTGTGTTAGCGATACCCGTTGCTTGTTGACTCCAACTACTACTGCCGCTGAAGAGGGGTGTAAGGGACGTTATTTACCTACGTGCCATCCCCCGCAACGTCTTGACGCTGCGGTCCACATAACCCTCACTCTCGAGCAGGCGGTCGTGGGTATGCTGGATGGTCTCGCGTTGCGTGTGGAGGTCTCCAAGGATGCTGGCGCCAATGCCCTCGGTCTCGTTGGCGAGGGCCTGGCTTGCCTTTAGGCGCTGGGTAGACCGATCGAGGCGGTCTGTTCCCGAAAGCAGCTGCTGACGCTGCTCTAGCTGGACGTCCTGCCCACTCCCCGAGGGGTTATCGGTGTAGCGGGCACCAAACAGAGCGGCGCGGTCGTCGGCGAGAGAGCGCAGCTTGCGCTTGTGTGTGTCGATGTCGGACTCGTGGTTGCGGAAGCGGGCGTTGATCTTGCTGCGGAGGGTGGTGGGGATGTTTGCCTTCTCGAGGCGCATCTGGGCGAGCAGCTCGTCTGCCTCCTCGAGGGCACGCTCGGCGGAGCTGAGGGCGGCTTTGCGCGGCTCGCCAGAGAGTTCGGGGATTTGGTCGAGTTTCTGGACGAGATCGGCTTGTACAAGCTTCAACTCGGCCTCATAATCGCTGAAGCGCTCGGAGCCGGGCTCGGTTTCGAGAGGGTTAGACATGGCGATAGACGTTGTGGTTGAGTGTTGCTAGGGGCGTTGGAGGGATGCGTGGCTTCGCCTTGAGGGTGATGGGGGGGGAACGGATCGGAAGGGGGAGCGCCTCCTTTTTGTGTGTCCACTGGAAATCTAGCGTAAACGTTTCTCGTTGTGGATTGATGTTGGAATCGATGGTCGTTTAAGGCGGGTTCGTCGGTTGTAGGTTTGGTAAAGCCGGGAACGGTCAAGGATGGGAGGGTTGGATTCGTCTTGTTGGATGTCCTTGGTCGCATGTAGTCTGCGTAAGTCAGGACCGGGCTTGGCGACATCATGCTCCCGAGTGGCTGGTGCACCAATCGGGGTGGGTGCGGGGCACCAGCCACTTGGGCCTAGTCAGACCGGCGCCTTACCTCAGCTGCTCGAGAGAGACACACGTGATGTCTATGGTCCGTGCATTCTAGTTTTTCGTTCCGCTGCAGGCTTTTTATAGAGCTCGCCCTGCGTGAAACTTCGTTTCCTTTTCTCTTTTTCTTCTTCAAAGTTGAACCCCCGGCTCTAGAAGAAACTCGGCTCTGCGTCGCCTGGACACTTCGGTGTTCTAACGGGCGCTGAGTTGAACTTAAGCCGGGTAGACTGATGGCGTGGTGTTCTCTTTCGGGAGACGCTTCGTCACGGCGCTTTAAAGAATTGGGAACTCGATCCTGCACGTTTTCCGATCCCGTTGAGTGCTCGACATTTTACTGTCGTGAACTGCTGTTTGCTGTGACTTGTGTGCATCGTATGGATCTGGACTGCCCGAGAGGCGTCATAATTATCCTTGTTTGCCACGAATATCCCACGCAGGATGTGGAACATCCTACGTGGCCAGGCTGCTTGTCTGGTATGGTACGGATAGGCCATGGACCGGCTACTGCAGCTTCGTTGGCCGATTTGGGCCATTTCAAGGCTGCCTGGATCAGGCGTCACTGCTACCAGTACCGGTCGTGGGTTGGAGCGACAAAAGCTCCATCATTACACGGATACAACTGCCTAGATTTCACCTAGGCAGGACCAGGAATGCTGGGTTCGCTGTGTGACCGATGACATGCATTGCAACAAGGCAGCTATTGCAACATTGAGCTGCCATCTGACAATTCTGCTCACCGAAGGCCCCCCCGGACCCGGCATTATGATTTTGGCAGTATCACAAGCAGCTACGTAGTCTAAGAATACGCGTTATATCACGCGTCCTGTGCGGACAAATCGTGCGCAGCGCATGAGATCTTGAATGATGTGATAGATCTGGCAGAAGAGTCGCCTGCCGCACGCGACGCTCAGTACTGTCTCCAAACAGGCGCCCGTTCCATTGGAAATTTATTACAGCCAAATATTCGAAGAAAATTTGGTCCGCGCCCTCTTGGGCTGCCATCCAAAGTTTGCAGAGAAAAGTTTTCACGTGAAAGTCGTCCTTCGTCGAGAAAGCGGCAAAAACAGCCTGCACCTGGGCGGTGACCAGCCTTCGCTCAAGATTTTCAGCTGTCGTCCCCCACCGCAGAGAGAAAAATTCTCCCAAGCGATCCATGGCCCGTGCGCAACCGCCTGCCTGGCCAGAATTCTATAAAAGAAGGACCTCCCACCGCGTCTCTTAGGATTTTCTTCTTCTTTTTTCCTTATGTCGACAATACTTCAGAGAATCATTTCTATAGTATTCGACCCTCTCTTGGTTCCCTAAAGGAGCCACAGATCCCACCCTGGTTGATGAGTGATATCCTCGACACCCTAGAGTGAAGAACTCTGGTTGCTCTCGCACCCTCCGCAAGGAGGGCGGCCTGGACTTCGTCTTTGCTGTATAGAGAGCGGTGATGATCTCGTCCCCGATTATGGTCTTGCCCTAGGGCGCATGGTCGGGGTGGGTGTCGATGGACGTCTGACAGGCGTACCTTTTTCTTTTTCATTGCTTGCTGGAGCTTGTCTCCGGTAGTGAGGAAGAAGTTGTGATTTGTTTTACTGAGAGATGTATAAAGCCTATTTGCTTTGCGTTGACGAGAGGCGACATCATGCTACTGGAATTGGTAGAGATACATACTGCTAGAGCTGATGCGTGCAGGGGCGCTTAACCACTGTTAACAAAGTACAATTGCACTTGACGAGGATCGATCAAATTCTAAGATCCAGGTGTTTCGAGAGACGAGGTTTTAAACAGGTCTGGAAATTGCAAACCCGCCCACGTGACAGCCAATGGTAGTGAATCGGTTTACTTCTTCCTCACGATCGTCCCTCAGGCAGTCGGTCTTCTGCGCCCCAACAAATGCGTGATGTCGCCTGTAGTGACTTCCGAACTTAATGAACGGGCGCCACGACGTTCTTAGCCTCTATTCACGTCAGACGGCCCGGGCAGCCACCTGTGGCGCCAAGTGCCTTGTGTTGAGCCAGAGCGGAACCAAAGACCGGGGGGGCTGGGAACAGTTGGGGAAACAGAGATCGGGTGCAGGGGATGGGGGACAATGCAAGCGTCATTGCGCGTGGGAACTCCGGGAGCTGAGTTTGGTTTCATTCCATCGTGGTCTCCCGAGCAAACGTCTGCCGCATTCCTCCCGACTCTCACTTTCCCTCTCCCTGTCGTCGCAAAACTTATCTTAAAGATCGGAGGGGCGCGCGCGTCTGTAGCTACTTGTCGATCATCCTTGGCTTCACCACCCCCCAAATCCTCGAACACCATCAATATGGCCCCTGGTCAGCCGCTGTAAGTTGTTTCTCGCATGTCTCATTGGGGCTTCGTGTTCTTCCTTCCGTCCTTGCCTTCTTGCCACCGCCGCCCTTTTAACACACACACCACTACCCACCTCGCTGTGCTTCTTTCCTCGAAACTGTCTGCCGCTGGCGCAAGCTGCAGCACTAGGCGCATTGGTCCGGAGCTCGGCTGTGCTACCATGCCATCTCCGCAGACTTGATACTTTGTCCTTCCCCAAACTTGGGGCGGGGTGTCTGAGGGCAGCTGGGCTGTGACATGTGCGAACCATTATCCTTCTTCCCCAAATCCTCGCCCGTGGCTTGTGAGCGGCCCCCTCCTCGCCGTCTTTCCAAGACACAGACTACCTGCCGACCTCCCTGATTTCTTCGTCATCTCTTTATATATGCGACCCTAGCATTGCAACTTGCGCGCGCGCGCGAGACGTGCCTTGTTCATACCCCAGACCTTGCATTCTTCCCTTCTCCGTCCACTCTCCTCAACCATGCCCCGTACACCGTCGTTGGATTCCGTGGGCTCCGTGGGCTCCCCTATTGACCCTAAGCTTAGGAAGAAGGTCGCCGTTGTCGGAAGTGGATGCGCCGGTATCTCTGCCCTGTGGGCGCTGAACCGGAGTTACCATGACGTCTATTTGTATGAGGCCTCGTCGAGGCTCGGCGGACACACCAACACAGTGAGCTGGCGGAACGGCAAATATGAAACGAGCGTCGATACCGGCTTCATCGTCATGAACACGGCGACATATCGTGGGTCTCCTCAAAAAGCTGACATGAGTGTCTTACTCACATAATATCCAGCCAACTTTCTCAACTTCCTCAAAAAGGTCAAGGTGGACACAGTACCAACGGAAATGACTTTCGGTGTTACTCGGGACCACGGCTTGTTCGAATGGGCTGGCACCAGTTTAGACGCCGTCTTCGCCCAGAGGAAGAATATTTTCTCGCTCCGGATGTGGAGGATGATTTTCGATATTATCCGTTTCAATCAGTTTGCTCTGGACCTGTTGATGGCCGACGACGAGAATGATGCCGCTGCGGTGAACGGCAACAGCAAGGGAGCTAAGCGGGAGGAGACGATTGGCGAGTACCTCGAAAGAGAAGGTTATTCGGATGGCTTCAGGGACGACTATCTTATTCCCATGACTGCCGCCGTGTGGAGCACAAGTCCGGACAAGTGCACGCTGGACTTCCCGGCGGTCACATTGGTTCGCTTCATGTAAGTGTCGTTGCTTTGCGAGTAGTGAGTAGAACTGACATGGGCCAAGGTGGAATCACCACCTCCTGTCGACAGTTTCCACAAGACCGCAGTGGCTTACCTTGAAGAAGTGTGGCAAGTCTTACATTGACGCTGTCATGAAAGGCTTCCCTTCAAATCACCTCTTCCTGAACACGCAAGTCACGCAGGTCACTAGTGAGGAGAATGGCAGAGTTCGAGTACACACACACAACGGCAAGTCCGATGTCTACGACCATGTTATCCTGGCAACGCACGGGGACCAGGCTCTCAGAATTATAGAAGGGTCAGCCACGCCGGAAGAGAAGGAGATTCTCTCCGCGTTCAAGACGTCCGAGAACTCGGTGGTCCTTCACTCAGATCTTTCGCTCATGCCGGCATCAACGAAAGCATGGTCTAGCTGGAACTACCTCACCCTATCTTCACCCTCGACGGGCAAGAAGAATATCGACCAGGTCTCCCTCACCTACAACATGAATATCCTTCAGCACATCCCGCGCGAGACGTTCGGCGACGTTCTCGTAACAATGAACCCCCTGCATCAGCCGAATCCAGACACGATACAGGGCTCATTCACCTACCGCCACCCTCTCTATACGCCGGACGCCGTCCGCGCTCAGAAGCTTCTCCCTCGCATCCAGAATAAGCGAGGAATTAGCTACGCCGGCGCCTGGACAAAGTACGGCTTCCACGAGGACGGCTTCAGCAGCGGATTGCACATTGCTCAGGATCACCTGTATGCAAAACTGCCCTTCCAGTTTGTTGACTCTACCTACAGCCGCGGGAGGAGACCTTCGCTTGGTCTTGGTGACCTTTTGGTTAGGCTTGTTATCCTCATTATCCAGGTTTTCGTGATAAGGATACTGGACAGAGTTCTGGGCGTGGCGAAGAGAGCGATATCCCCCCGTGTGAATGGTCTGCGAAGGTCACTGAAGAATGGTAAATCTGCATGAAGAAGTGCTTGGTTCGAAAGAACCCGCCTTACTTAGTTATATAATTGTAAACATTGACAGCTTTCTATCGAATTAGCGAACATATTTGATGCCAGAAGTGCATGTAGATCTATCTTCTTCGTGTATGTCTGCCAGTTGTATGTTGATGAGGTGTCGAAGCATCCTGGGTCCCCTGCAGAACTAGAGATTCAGTGGGGTACCCGCTGACATCCCAGTGCCTGGACCCCTAAAGCCGCTGAGGTCGATGCCCGGGGCGGAACAACCACCCCGCCCGTTCCGGCCTCCTTCGGCGTCTGCCAGGCGTCCCACCTCTAAATCCCGGTGGCTTGGGCAAATGGCATGACACCGAAGCAGCTTCCAACAACCTCCCTCACGTTCACCCGTACCTCTCACGATCATGAATGCTCTACCGCGCCTCCCGTGGCGCCTGTCGTCGCAATCGACACAGAAATGGAGCTGCTTCTTCTGCCAGCACGCCCGTCCCTCACCTCGCAGCGTTCATTCTTCTCCCGCAGCCGCCGCCCGCCGCGCCGCCTCGACGACGCCGTCACCGAAGCAGAACACACAGAGCTTTCCTGGAGCGCCGTCCATGGAGCAGGTCCATGCACATTATAAACGGAAGAATGCCACAACAGCGTAGGTAACACGGAAGAGCAATTGATTGCGCGGGTCGCAGGCTAAGCGCAAACGCAGGTACTATACCCTCAGCATCATCCTAGGAACAGTAGCCTTATCCTACGGCTCCGTTCCTCTCTACAAGATGGTACGTTTCTCCTCCCAATACTTGTCAATCCATCATGAGTACCGCAGTGCTGACCATATACAAGATCTGCCAGACAACAGGTTGGGGCGGCCAGCCCATCCGCGCCCACGGCCCCGACATCGACTACAGCGAAGACGGCCTCGCCTCGCGCCTCGTCCCCGTTACTTCCGCAAGCCGTATCCGCGTCACCTTCAGCTCGTCCGTTTCAGACGTGCTGCCCTGGAAGTTCACCCCGCAGCAGAGAGAGGTCCGCGTTCTCCCCGGTGAGACAGCATTGGCCTTCTACACGGCAACGAACAACTCCGACTCGGATATCATTGGTGTCGCGACGTACAGCGTCACGCCGGGCCAGGTGGCGCCGTACTTCAGCAAGATTCAGTGCTTCTGCTTCGAAGAGCAGCGGTTGAATGCGGGCGAGACGGTCGACATGCCGGTTTTCTTCTACTTGGACCCCGATATCGTCAATGATGTCAACATGCGCGGCATCGAGACTGTGACGTTGAATTACACCTTTTTCAGTAGGTTTTGCTCTTATATGCCTTGGGGAAACTGTCGTGTTTGCTGACACTGTGATTCAGAGGCCAAGTACGACGACAATGGCAAGTTCAAGGCGCCTGTGCCGCTTGCATCCAAGTAGAGCGGGTTTGTCGACCTCACGACAAGGACGAGACGAGCTCCCTCTGCCACATTCCCCACTCCGATGACATCTTTTACCATGATCCTATTTGTATAAAAGCCACCTGAACCTCGAGCTCATATCGTGTTAACTATTACTGTATACCGCTTGGGAGAGAAGAGCATTAAACAAGGCGTTTAAAAGGGCCTTTGCATTTATCGGAGTATGAATTGAGCGGCATATAGACGTCCAAGGCATTTCTCTACGAGTAGTTCTCGCACGTCGTAGCGGATATTTCTGGCAGCTTTCTCAACCGAGAAACATCAAAGCTTGTCTCAACAGCGACGTAAGAGAGCATCTGTCAGGGAGCATCTGTATGTAAGATAATTGTTGAAGTCAAAATGTAGTAACAGCGGCCGATACTACCGGCAACTTGTTCACGATGTTGAGTGTTGAAGCCATCGTCTTGTGCGTGTTAAACATCCGACTTACGATATGATATTCGCAATTCCCCTCGTTGTGGAAATGTCTTGCGACAATACGAAAAGTGACAGTACAGAGCTGAGCGGACCTGATCGACAACGTGCAAGGCGCGGATCGTTCGAATAAATCGCAGGCAAGAGCTGTCAGGGGTCTCGTACCACAATGGAGCACGATCTTATCTTATCACATGCCCCACTTGTTTGCGGCCGACACCACGGCCTTTGAAATTTTCTTCAAGGAGACGGGAGAGAAAGCCGGGAGCTTGGGCCAGTGAGAGTCAAACCTTCAGCTGGGCATCCTAGACCTAAGTCACGTGCAACCTATTTTCATCCCCACAACCACAGCACTACTCACTCCGGCCAAACTTTTTTTTTCCCTTTGGAATTTTGACCCTTTGCGACGCCCAACCTCTACGATCCCTTTCCCATCAACGACGTTCGTACTAACGCCCCAGCCAAAATGACCAAGGTTAACCAGAGTATGTACTACCCTTTTATTATGGGAATTGTATCGAATGGAATACTGACTTTCTGCCCCAGATGTCTCGGCCTCGCGCCGCAAGTCTCGTGCTGCCCACTTCGGCGCTCCTTCCAGCGTCCGTCGTGTCATCATGAGCGCTCCCCTCTCCAAGGAGCTCCGTGAGAAGTACAACGTAGGTTTCCCCCCATGCTCGCTCATAACCCACCCGAACACAGCGTCCTGACTTCTCCCAAAGGTCCGCAGCATCCCCATCCGCAAGGACGACGAGGTCACCATCGTCCGTGGCGCCAACAAGGGCCGCGAGGGCAAGGTCACCTCCGTCTACCGCCTCAAGTACGTCATCCACGTCGAGCGCGTCACCCGCGAGAAGACCTCGGGCCAGTCCGTCCCCCTGGGCATCCACCCCTCCAACGTCGTCATCTCCAAGCTCAAGATCGACAAGGACCGTGAGTCCATCCTTGAGCGCATCAAGGTCGGCCGCGAGCTCCGCGTCAAGTCCAAGGCCACCGCCTAAATTCCCCCTTCTTCGTCATCACATCAACATGACCCTCCCAATTGACGGGCCGTAAAGGCCTAATCATCCGGGAGGGAGATGAGAAGCCCCCAAAAGCGGCAGTTCGAGGGACGGGACAAACCAACAAAAGCACGGCGGCGGGAAATGAAACCTTTCAATGATATCCATCTTCTTCGACGGCGTTCTGCGACAAACGAAACCTTGACGCGTTTTGGCAACGGGCATTGCCTGGGAAAGGGAAACAAAAAGGGACATGAGGGAAACAAGGCTAAATCAAAAAAGTTTCTAGAAATCAATCGAGAAATTTTTATTTCTCAATGGCCATTTCACGTTTCCAAACTGTGAAATGCTCCATGGGAGGTCCTCCCGAAGCAATCATCGCCCGTCCCTCTTGGGGGAAAGGGTTGATGCTGGCTGTCTCTGCTACATTTTCCGTGACCAGGCTAACCTCACAGCGACTTGTATTTTCCCCTTCGCCCCATGAGGACATCGTTTGCTTCACTGAAATTGGCAACGTCCTCTGAACGGTAGGTATATCGTAGATGCACATGCCCCGCTAGGATATCTCCGCGTTAACCACTAAATCCATGGTTTTCGAGGTATACGACTGGCGAAGAGTAACCCAGTGGGAGAGGCTGGAATCACCACCTCTCCCACTCGCCCGAAGATTTTCACTGAGTTTTGCAATGAGGCTGGAAATTTGATGGTGAGGTACATGCTTTTTCCTTTATTTTATTTTTCTAGTTAGCATCTGCCGCCACTACTTGGTTTACAAAACTGCCTGCAAAGCCAGGGTGGTTAGTCAAGACAGTTCAATTATAGTCACAGCAATTCAAACCAAACTCGGTTCATCCGACGATGTCACCTTTGATTATTAATGCTATCTACTTGCCATGGCGTCCATTCCCACCGCCTAGCAGAATCATGTACTAAAGACGAAGTGCATCACTGCACGTATAGGGGACGATCATCGACAGCACGATGGTATGGGCTCCTGAATACTCGAAATCAATGCCGTGATATTGGAAGCTGTCATCCCATAGGTCGCCGCGAAATAATCCGTACAAGTGTTGGGAACATAATTCCATTCTTACACATACAGAAGTATCAGATGTTGGTAATGTTCCGAGCGAATTGTGTCACTTGGTTCGCTATCAAAGACAGTCAGAGGTTACCTCCGTTGGCTGCGTGGGAAACAAGACTTACAATGAATCGGTTAGGAGGTTGATTCTCAACTCGACCATCTGTCGACACGGCAAGTAAACCCAAGCTCGCGTCCATCTTGCCCCTGTCATTCAACTTGGGTGGCGAAAGGCGAGACTGACAGGCAGCATTGACAATCGCTGGAGAAAGCGAGGCTGCGGCATGGCCCATGGCATACTGCGGAAGATAGCCTTGGGCGTTCTCCGACGTGACAGTCCCGGGAAGAGCTGTAGCTGCCGCCGTGACTCTCTCCGACCAGGTCCGAACGCTGTTGCAATGTCAGCGGAAACACTTAATATTGATATAAAAATCAGAGACTGACCAAGAGTTGAAGTAAGCTCGCTCTGAGTCCGTTTCAGCAATGTTGTCGGATGAACCAGAACTGCCCTTTGATTCGTCGAGACCCTGGCTGTTGAAGTAGGCTACTGGGCGCAGCTTGTTGCGACGCTTCATAGGAGATGTAACATTGTCTGACTTCGTCTCTCTCTTCATGTCTTTTAACTCTCGCTCTCTTACCATCCGGGGTACATTCCCGCGGTAAGGTTCCAAAGGGGCAAAGGGGTCAAGGTCAGCAGACGGTAGCGAGAAGCCGTAATCCTCCTCTGGTCGTCCCGTCGGCAGGTTGGAGACGACTTGGACCGTAGGGCGAGGCTTCTTTTCAGGTGAGACTGGGAAGAAGTCCTTTCCGTCAAACTTGGGGAACGTCGCGCGGAGATGCTCAGGGGCGTCGGTCCAGAACAGATGCTTGGCCATTTCCTCGTCCTGAGTGAGAGGGCGATGGTAAATGTAGTCTCGGATGTCAGGACTAGGGTCCATTCCGAAAGGAACTTCGCCAACCAGATAGGGTAGTCCGAGGCCAGCATTGTCGCGAGCGAAGTTGGAAAACTCTTCGATATCATGAGCGGGAGTGGGTGGAGCGATGGATGACAGGTATCGTGATTCCTCAAGGTTGGCCGGAATGGGCCCAAAGAATCGAGTAGCACGCGTGTTCTTTTCTTCTTTGGTGACTGCTGAAATTGGAGGCGTGTTCTCACTGGGGCGACGGAGATCCGAGCGAGGCTGGAAGACTGGTGCCAAGGCTGCAGAGACGGGCAGACCAGAAGACGGCTTCCGAAGGAAATTGTCAACCTCCTTCTGTTGGTGTTCTGTTGATTCAAGGGGCATCGGGGAGATTGCTGCCAACATGTTGGAGCTGAGGAAAGGAGCCGGTGCCATGGAAGTGTCCACCGCAAGCTTGACTTTGTCCCTCTTCCGGGACCTGGCTCTCTTATGCTCCTCGACCACCTTGGCAGGGGCGTTATGGGTTGCCTCATTCTGGGTTTCAGCATCAGCCGACGAGAAGGAGAAAATGGCCTTTCTAGACTCTATGGCAGATTTTGGCTCCTTCGAGATCTTGACATCGCTCTTCTCTTTCCCCTCATTCCGCCGAGGGATGGTGTTGTCTTCGAGTGCGAGTTCGCCTTTGAGCTTGATCTCAAAGTGCTCGATATCGGAACGAAGTTGTCGAGCATACTCCTCCATGTGATTTTCATCGATCTGATGACGATTGTAGGCTAGCTGAGCCTCTGCTTTTTTGAGGCTGGAACGCAAGCCAGCAAGCTGATTCTTTGTGATTATGCTCGGTCGAATAGACGAGACGGGGCAGCTTTCGGTTTGCATTGCTGAAGTGAAGGATCTTGTGGCAGTCGAAGGCATGGGCTGGGTAGGTTGCTGGTACATCATCGTCTGGCCCATTGGACTGAATGCCACGGGCATCATTGGTGTACTAGGGAATTGCATACCCATTGGCATCATTGGATGAGGTGGAAGGAACCACTGCCCGCCAAACGGAGGCACTGGCAAGGCCCCATTAGCCGGAAGAGCCATATCTTCGTGCTCGATTTTCTCTTCTAGATTGCTGGAAGGCTTTGCACTACTGGCTGGGTGGGCAAAAGGTGTTTGAGATGGAACTTGCGAAAGAGCGAATGGATGCATCGGGAATCCACCAAACGAAGGCATGGGAGTTGGTCCTTGAGCCACCATGGGGAAAGGAGAGTGCAAGACGGGGTGCATGGGGCCCAGAAGCGGATGTCCTGGCAGGAACTGAGCACCATTGAAGGCTTGTCCCAGGAGCGGCTGGACGCCATTGGTGTCTCCATTAAGCCTCTCCCTGTGGGTTTTGCCAGTTGGAGACAAGTTTGAGGCGTCGAGAGTGTTGGGGACGATTCTTCCTCCAGCAGTGACACGAACGTGGGTTGGGGACCGCACGGCTTCATAGAACTGCTCGAATCCTTTCCGCTTTTGGTCGGGAAGGCTAGGTCGCTGGAACGCGTCGGACTGAACATCAGGCTCGGCGTCTTGTCCATCGAGCTGCCGGCCTGCCTGCCCGTCAAGCTGGCCGACCCCTTTATTTTCATATCCATGGGTTTGGCGAGCGGTCTGGTCGTGGGTATGAGCAGCGACCTGAGAGGCTGGAGGTTTGATGGACACTTGACTCTCGGTCTCAAAGGAGGAGGACTTCCTTGTTTCCATGTTGGTTCTGGAAAGAAAAGGTGCCCTTCTCTGGCGAGCGAAATACTTCTGGCGCAGGATATCGCCTAGAAGGGCTTGTCAGTCTAAAGGAAGCATTGAAATGCGAGGGAACGACGGCCATCGTACTCAGCACTTGGTTTTCTTTGGCATCGTCAAGGAGCTTTCGCTCGAATGAAGATTGCACCTTGGAACCCCTGAGGGCCAAGAGTTGGGCGATGCTGTAGTGATTCGAATCCATCGGTATCTCGACAAGCATAACGAGGAGGAGTTTGTCTCAGGGAACGAAAAACGTTCGACGACTATCGTCGGGGCAGAGTGAGCAAACGGCCAAGTACTAAAACGAAACAATGGGGGAAAGGTAACATGGAGGTGATGGAGATGCTGCAAATATGGCCGACTCACCAGAAACCAACAGGGCGAAGCGACAACAAATCCAGCAAGGGCCTGTAAGCATACAATTTTTCGGGTTCAAGTGATCTTGACAAAATCGTATCGACAGAACGAGATTGCCGCACGAGAGTCGGTGTTGACGGCCAATTGGTCGTGTTCCAAAAGTTGGGGAGAAGCAAAGTGAAGCTGAGTTGACGATGGAGGGATTGAGCAGTGTATCGTGTTGGTGGAGGACTGATGTGTATCGACGTTGAAGGGAGAGAGGTAAGGTAGTTATTTACCTGAAGACGGGTCGACTGGTTGCCCCGTGTGAATGTAAAATCGGAAAGCGGCCCTTGCTAGTGCTTTTCAGGTGGAAAGGAATGGAAGGTGCTTCCTCGGAAGTTGATCCTTAAGAATGAATTGGAAGGAGCGACTACTTAACAGCAGCTAGTGGCGATGATGCAGGCGTTGACTTCCAGGATGGCCAACTGAGAATGGTCAGTAAAGGTAGCCATGAGAAGGAAAGAACATCGCTTCGGTAAAATCACACAAGTGACAGGAACTAGAGCTATTGACCCTGGGGGAACTTTGCTGCCATGTTCATGATCACGGTACTTCTAGGTTGTACGCCTCTTTGATAACAGTGATGGTTTCCCGACTAACCGGCACATCCGTGAGTTTACTAACTTGATGAGGACATATAAAGCTATGTTAATCTTGTAAGATGATTGCAAGCTCATGGGGTGACTTTCCGGCACTGATGAAATTTTCTTTTGGAAAAGCCAAACCTTGGGAGATATCAACTCAACTCTGTGTCTTTGGTGGCTTTGTGTCGCCAATCGTATATCATTGATCAAGATTGGCACTGTTGCCACATGATGCTCTTAGAAGAGGAAGTGAGACGAAACTTCAGTCAGTGCTGCGATGCGTTTAGCAGCAATAACAAGCAACCTCAAATGTACGTTTATAACAAAAGATTTTTTTTTTGGGGGGGGGGTTCCAAAGATGACGATTGAGCTGCAGCAATGTCTTTATGCGACGGCGGATTCAAACGTGTGTTTTCCAAAGACAGTGACAATATACCAAGAGTAACCTCCATCAATATTCTTTCATGTCACTGATGAAATTCTTTTTGTGATGCCAGGAAAGACTAGATTTTCTCCTCACATCTACTTGGCAGGCGTTGTAAGAGCAAAAGATACTAGACAACTAAGGGGGAAACCCCGGTTTACTTGAAAAGCAAGGAGTGAAAGATGATTTTTTGCTGACACTAAGGCTTATCAGCAGAGAAAGCCACGACCTATCTAGGTTGTGAGGTTGCATCGGGCAATGGTAGTTTCTACGGCAGTTACTTCGTGGGGAAAAATCAGTGTTGCTGCTGCCGTTTTGTTGCCTTCTGAACCTTGCGGCTACTCATGCTGCTCATTTATTCTGCTATTCTCTTTCAGGACTAACAAGACGAAAAATCCTGGTACAATTTGGTTCCGACTATTCATCTCCTGTCATCAACAACTGACAAGAAAAAGCACAAAGCCCTGATCTCAATAGCCCAAGCCTGGCATCCCTGAGCCCTGTTTGTTCCACTCCATAGCAAAAAAAAGAGCAAGGAACATATATCGATAACACTGCCGTACCCCAGATGAGTTGCCCAACTCCTAGCCGAAGAAAAAGCGAAAGGTTATCGTGTTTGCCGTTGGCAGATACCAAGTCTGATTTCGACGCTTCAAACCCGAGACTGCATCGCATCGCATCCAGTCAGAAGCCTAGAAGCGATAACCCGCCGAAACTACTCCAGGGAAGGCTGCTGCTCAGCATGCGAGCTTCCCAGAAATGATCGATTGCGTGGTTCTTTACGTTGTCACTTCGTTTGGGCGGAAAGAGCATGCGGGCATACCGGCGCTCGTACCAAACCCGGAAATTCGACTTCAGCTGCATAGCCTATGCATTCTTGTCTCTAAAGAATCGATACGAGCCCGTCTAGTTGGTTTGATCGTGATGCAGTGCAGTTCGGTTTCAATCTTCCGGCCATCCAGGGTGTCGAAAACAAAATGTTGCGGCTGTTGTCATCCATTTTTGCGGGCTAGAATCAACATGCACATCGTTGATAGCCACAAGAACCCTGGAGCCCGGGCGTCTGGTATCTCCAATAGCCCGCCCGGGTCTATGCTTGTCGCCGGCCATCCGGGTTGTCGGGAACGGGCACCGGAGGGTCAGGCTGAGGCTTAGGGTGCGGCTTGTTGCCCTCTTGCATTGGGTAAAATTTCGAAGCAGATTGCATTTGACCGTTGGGGTGTCGAGCAAGTCGGTTAAGGACCAGCTATTGCAGTTAATGACCTGGTTGTTGGCCTGTCGAACCTCGGGATGCCAAGAGATGGGACGGCCGATGAGGCGCAGAATGAAGATAAGGAAGCGAATCAAGGGTGGACTTGCGTCAATTCCGATTACTGCGGGGTGCGGTGTTCCGAATGGCAAAGATGGAATCGAGTGATGATGGCTAAACGAACTGATCTGGACAGGCGGCCTTTTTACATCTTTTTAAAGAGCCTCCTTTGGGCTCTCTGCCTTACCTTGCCATGCCACCCCACCCCACCCTCACGAGCCCAAGACGCTCGAGCGGCGGGAGGGATCAGGTGCGGAGCATACAAGCTCTTTCGAGGACCTCCCGGGGGGACTCGACGGCAGGGACGGGAGTACGTTTGCTTGCTTCTCCTATGGGAGCCTTTGCCGAAGGCACACGTGGCTCTCAGCAATGAAACCTTTTGACAGTTTGATCACCGGGAGGACAACGAGGGTGATGTGCATATGCGCACCGACGGACGGCGGCAATAGACGCCTCTCAGCCTTCAGAGAAGCCCCTCTTTGTTTTGCCGACATGATAGACCTGTCTCGAGGTCTGCCGACGTCGCACAGGCTCACACCTGTCACACCTTGTTTTTATATACAAGGGAGATACCGCCGAGGGTCATGGGTGGGGGCAGGGATACAAAACCTGCTTGGTTCGTCTAGCCGACGATGACAAACAACGGGGACCGAACATTAGAAAACAGCGGAACGCAAGGCGATCAATCAGTGCAGAGGGCGTGCCGGCGTGGATGTTGTCGTCCAAGCAGGCTGGTCATGTACTCATCCGTTGCCCTCATATCGCCATTGTCTCGTATCAGCTCGAGGCCGTCACTCGGTTGTGACTGGCCAAGGTGCTGTGAGCCACCAACCCGGCCAAGCCGTCAATGTGGGTTGGGTTCGGTGAGCGGCAGATCGACTTGTGCGGGGCCACTGTATATTGGGCTGTGGCAGGGCAATCCTGAACAATCAGCGAAGTACCGGAGATTGTTCAGGATTGTGCGGATTTGACAAGCTGTTTCCCGTTGAGCTGAGCCTTATTGCCCACCAGCCTGCATCGCTGGCCCTCGACTGGCGCAATTCACCACCAAACTTTGCGGCCTGAAACAACAGGGTCATGGAAACGGGGACGGGGACCCTGGTTGGGAGCGAGCGGTCCGAGGAATGGATGGCAACTACGTGAAAGGGAGGACATGGGCTCACTCCCATTGAGTTCTTTACCGGACGAGAAACATATTGAAACCTGAATGGCTGTCGTTTGAGATTCGTCCAGGACCACATTGTGGTAGACACACGAGGTGGATTCGTATGTCCCTGGTTACAGCAGGTCTCGAACCGGTGCGGCGGGTCTTGCATACGGCAGCTTGGGCCGAGAGCAATAGTCCGCGGCCCCGTCCCGGTCGCTGGTCCCGGTCGCTGTATACGGTCAAAGACCACCCGCGTGCGTCGCAGGCACCCCGGCAATGGCATCCAGGTTCCAACGGAACCCCCGTGCGTCCAAGGGAACATGTCCCTTTCCGTTTGCAGCTTCACCTCCAGCCATGCCATCTTGAATGCTGCACAATGACAGCAGCTCCCGTCCGTGGTGGCCTCATTCGATTGTCGACAAGCAGCAGCAGCGCCATTATGGCTGTCAATCAACGAGAGCAAGCTGTAGTGAGACATTCGATGACGGGATGTCAAGACTGCCTGAGTGAGATCGCCTGACTGTCACGTCCGTTTAGCGTTTGCCCGCAAGGACATGGTGCTTTGATTGCACAGGGAGAATGCCAATAGATTGGCAGCGGGGTTGTATGACGATGAGTATCGTTAACACCGTTGCCCGGGGATCGAGGGAAATGTCGCCGGCGAAACCAGAATCGAGCAGTTTCCCGTACTGTAGGCCGGCCAGCTCCAAGGGCCTTTGTCGTCTTGGTGGCCGAAATCACACCCTTGAAATCACCCGCGAGACGCAGGCGCTAGTTGAATACGTACGCGGCTTGGAGGTACGTCTTTGAAACAGGCGGTGATTGCCGTCAAGACAAGGAGACTAAGCAAGCGAGGGGATGCACATGCAAGGCCGACATACGAAAAAAAGTCAAAATCTGCCCGGCTTTCTTCAGCGGAACTATCAATGTCACCCAAGGCTCCGCAATCCTCAGACATGGGGCGGAAGATGTTACCGCACAGATATGTACCGGCAATGTCGTACACCCGAGGGGAGATGCAACACCCTACGATGGGCAATCAGACTCGCTCGTCATCAACCATCACCGTCCATCATCCTCGGTCATCGGGCCAAAGCAACGAGGAGAAGGGGGACGGAAAGGGGGGGGATGGCCGACCCAGCCGGAACCCCCACTCTGGAAGTCGTGGAAGAGCTTGGATGTTCCAGAAAGCCGCCTGTCAAAGGAGGGGTACAGTCTGAACAATGAGGGGTATTCGGGACACTACTATGGTACAGACGAAGCTCGTTACCTCCCCCCCGTACCGGCCCTGTAACATGCCTTGGGGCTAGGCTGAGCGCGGTCTAGTTGGGCTGTGTTCTCCGTGCCTGGGCATGCACCTCAGGGGCTTAGGAGGAGCCGCTTTTGACCGGATCCGTCTTCGAACATTCAGTCATTGGCCAGCGCCCCGGAGCCTCCCTTTTACTGCAGCAACCGGACGGGCGCCCGGGGACGGACTGCACCACTATTGTCTGGGGTGTCTGGACGGATGTCACGAGTTGTCCCTGGGGCAGTTGGATGTTGAATGGCCTCTCTGGAGATCCATCCTTTGCCCCGCAACCCTTGCGTGCAGAAACACGCCGCGGCGGTCCCCCGCAAATGGATTGCACAAATGGAAATGCATGTGGGCGACGTCTTGTGCGATGCAGCAACAATTGAGCATGCTGACTGGCTGCGGCCGCGGCAGAGAAATGCGCGTGAAACCTTGGACAACCTTGAATAGCTCGGCACATGCTGACGTCGGATGGTCTACCCCTCCTCTTGTACAAGAGCTGAGGGTATTCCAGATGGGTTCATCAGCTGGCATTCTGACTCTTCCTTTCCACACTCATCACCAATCCGGCCCAGTCTCACCGAGCCACCCATCCACGCATCGACCTGTGTTTTTTGTATTACTATACTTTGACTTTTTGAGAACTGCACTTCTTCTCTTTTCCATCCCAGTAGTTCCACTCTTCGGGCCAAATCCCCACGTTCGTCATGTCCCGCCGCTGTCAACATGTGACAACATGCTAACCCATATATCCAGGAACCTGTCCGACCGCACCCTGTCCCGCCCAACACGTAGACGAGACGACAACAGCTTCGCCCCGAAATCTCACAATGGCACCACTCACACCCCATTGGGTCCAGCCGTCCCACCCGGACGTCCAGGAGGTTGTCAAGGCGAGCGAGACAGAGTTTCTCACCAAGAGTTTCTCCAGGGTCGCTCTGCCGCCCTTTGCCGTCTTCGCCAAAATGTCCTTTCCGCCGTGCGATTTGGCCGACGAGCCCACATACGCGACCGTCCAGTGCGGCAAGGACAAGCACCTGAACCTTAACAGCGACCTGCTGTACATCAACCACTCGTGTGAACCGTCTCTCGTCAGTCTGCCTCTAGAACAGTGCCCCCTCCGTCCCATAACCCTCGGGGGGCACGAACAGGGTCACCCCGGAACATGTGAGATTGACAGGTGCTATTAATAGATCTTTGACACGGGCAACTTTAATATCCTGGCCGGCCCGAAAGGACTGCAGCCAGGCGACGAACTGACAGTGAGTGGCCGCCCTTAATTTCTCCCGTGTGGTAGAGAAGCCATAGCCAGCGTGAGAGTGCAAGGGGAAAGGGGGCTGACACACCATGAACGGCAGTTCTTCTACCCCTCCACCGAGTGGCACATGGCCCAA
Source organism: Colletotrichum jinshuiense (assembly GCF_051148585.1). Taxonomy (NCBI): domain Eukaryota; kingdom Fungi; phylum Ascomycota; class Sordariomycetes; order Glomerellales; family Glomerellaceae; genus Colletotrichum; species Colletotrichum jinshuiense. Next base: position 915,073 of record NC_139309.1, on the reverse strand, counting down.
GCCTTTGACTGCTTCTGCGGCACCCCCTCGTGCCGCGGCAAGATTGGCGGCGCACGCGACATGACCCGCGCCCAGCTCGAGGGCCTGTGGCTCAACGGCCACATCCGGGAGCTCCTCGAAGAGCGCGACGCGGGTCGCTCTGGAAACGACGACCCCACGGCCCAGGCGCTGAGAGATGCCCTCAAGGCCGCCGAGCGCGTTGTCGAGTCCGCCCGCCTGGCGCTGAGGAGCTACAGCGAGGCCACCGGCAACGGCAACGGCGCCGACCAGCACCCGCACCAGAAGACGGTCAAGAACGGCGCCAACGGCGTCAAGCCCAACGTGCCGTCGCCGCACCAGCAGCCCGGAGTCGCGGCCGCCGGCCGGAACGGCGCCAGCGCCAGGGAGTTGGGAGGCGAGATGAGCGGCGACACTCGCGCTGCGTAAACGGGCCCCTCTCCCTTTACTTTCCTCTCCGGGGGGGCCCGTGATGAGGCGTGGAGAGGCAATTCAACTTGCCTTGCGCTCTCTCTTATTTCTGATTGGCGTCCTTTTTCTCCTTTCTCTTTTTGTTTTCTCGGGATCCCATGCTCATTTTATGCGAATTCAACATCTCGCTTCTCTCCTCTACTACACTGTCAAGCTCTGAATGGAAACACAAGGAGACGACGAGACAATTGAAAACTCAAAAGAAAAGGAGGGGGTATAATAAACAAAACAAAAACTAAGGAGATAGACAAGAATCAACTACCGTAGCCATCCATCATGCATGCATCATCGATCGACGCCGTATCTTCACTTGCCGTACATCCCCTCGTCAAGCAAGGGCGCCAACCGCCCGTGATGAATGAATGTCTAGAGGGTGCCATCAATTCTTGAACTATTTTTTATTTTATTTTATTTTCTCTCTTTATTCTGGATTCCACGCGGAGGAGGGGACCTAATCTCTAAATAAACAAACTCCAGTGATATATGCCCGACCAGTCCGTAAAAGTACAACACGATGATCCCTTGCCGTCGTCACGCGAGAAACCCCCCATGACGCCTATACTACAACACAGTCTCCCCATCTACACTCATTCGCTTTGTGTATACCGGGGGCGAAATGTTCAAGTTTTTTTTCTCCTTTTTTTTTCTTTTTTTTCACCTTGTCGTTCCCTTGCCCGGTTGAAAACAAAACACACAAGAACTCAATCCGTCCGCCCGTCTGTCCGGTCTTTGGTTTGTATTGCGCGGGTAAGTTCTCATTTTGGGTTTTTATTCCTTGTGGTCCAGCCAGCGGTCGCCCCAGCCGCCGCGGCGTCCCTTCTCGGTGCCGGCGCCGCCGACGTACTGGCTCTCGTTCTCCTCCCAGTCCTTGCGCTCGACGATGCGGCGCGCGAGGAACGCCCGCGCAAACTTCCACGCCTCAGTGTCGGCCAGGTTCCACGCCTCGACGGCGCTGCGGACGGCGAGTTCGCGCGTGTCCTTGGTCTTGCCCATGTCGCGGGCCCTCTTGAGCAGGGGCGGCTCCTTCTCGAGCTCCTCCGGGCTGGCGATGGGGCCGTCGGCCGGGTCATGCTTCGGCTGCGGGCGGCGCTCGGGGCCCGGCACGGGGGTCTGGGAGGTGCCGTCCGTGGCGTTGTGGGGGATGGCGAAGCCGAGGTGCCAGTCCAGGTCCTTGGGTAGGTCCTTTTCAGCGGTGAGCCAGAGGGAGTGGGCGGCCGCGAACTCGCCCGCGACGGCCTCCTTGAACTTCAGGATGCGGGGCTCGCTGCCGATGCCGGCGCCAAGGATCTCGGTGGTGACGGCACTGAGCCAGGCGTCGCGTTCCGACTTGCGGCGGATCCAGGGGATCTCAATCGAGTCCTGGAGGTTGGCGAGGAGCGCGGTGGTGTACGGGTGGGGCACGGTGGCGATGGTGTAGAGGGTTGAGGTGTTCCGGTAGCGCGGGGGGGTCGCGACGTGCATCGGCTGCGCGGAGACGCAGGGCTTGCACTTTGCGTTGTTGGGCGGGCAGGAGGAGGGCATGGGGGAGTCGGAGCACGTAGAGAGGTCGCCGGCGAGGTCCCAGGCGTTCTTGATCATGTGCGTCATGTGCTGCGGCAGGGGCTTGAGCACGGCGATGCCGTCCGAATAGACGTTCTGCCAAGTCGTGTGGAGGTGGGCGTTGACGAGGTTCTTCAGGGCCTTGAGGCCGGCGGCGCGGTCTGCGGCGATGGCCTCGGCGACCTTGGGGTACTTGTCCTGGATGATGGTGGAGTCGTAATAGGCGACGGCCTTGGGGAAGTTGTCGATCTTGAAGGTGTCCTCGGTCGCGGCGGCGACGAAGTCCTTGGCCTCCTTGAGCTTGGAGCTGGCCATGGTGGCCTTGATGGCGGCGGTGACTTCCTTTTCGGCACCCGCGAAGAGGCCGTTACCGAGCTCGTTCCAGCGGGTGAGCGCCGGGTACTCGCCGCGGCGGAGGTAGGAGAGGAGAGGGTCCTCGTGGGGGCCCATGGGGAGCGTGGTGTGGTAGGCGAGCAGGCCGCCGCGCATGTTGTCCCATGCCAGCCAGCGCATCAGGTCGGTCTTGAGGTCCGGGTCTACCTCCATGCGCTGGAGCTCATCGTACAGGGGGTTCTTCATGGCCTCGGCGGCGCTGAGAATGATGGGCTTGAAGCCGCGGGCCCACCAGGCGCGGCGCCAGGTGAGCAACAGGTCGCTCTCGGCGTCCTTGCTCGCGGCGTCCTTCTTGATGGTGGTATCGTAGTAGCAGTAGATGGGTGCGCGTGGCCTGAGGGGCGGCAGCAGGGAGCGCTCCTCGTCGAGAGTCAGGGAGGAGGAGAAGGGCACCGAGAGCCACTTCCAATCGGCCCACCAAGAGGACTCGCCGTACGTGTCATTCTGCTGGCGCGGGGGCGAGTGCGACGGGGACTTGAAGGGGTTGAGGCGGCTCGAGGCGCCGAAGGGGTGCTTGAGCGCCGACGGGATCGAGAACTTGTGGTCGGTGTACTTGGAGAGACTCGGGCCGGAGGGAATGGAGCTCGGGAGGGTGAAGAGGAGGGAAAAGACGGCGAAGATGGAGATGCTGACGAGGAGGAAGGAGATGCGTCGGGTGCCGAAGCGGGGGAGCGGGCGGCCGAAGATCATGTGTTGCTTCGGCATGATGGGCAGCTTGTGTTGCCGGTGAGGCGGCGGAGGTAACGCTCAGGACGTGGAGCCTCGAAAGATTGGCCGGGTGGGATGGATCGATGGAGGGTATCGTCGTTCGGTCGGTCGGCCGGGCGTGGTGGTCAGGCCTAGGTGGTGGACATGGGCGGGGAGCTCCAAGCAGGCCAAGCCAATTGGCAGACAAGGGGTTGATAAATGAAGAATAAATGGATTGGGTCGAAATCAAACAGAAAAAGAGAAACCCTTGAACGAAAGAAGAGGCTGTAAAAGTTCTAGATCATTCCCGTGCCAGTTGAAGCGCACACAATGGTGGAGGGACAATTGTGGCTGTCGTCGACTCAATTCTCCTTCATCCCCTTTTTTGGGGGTCAGGAGCTGACGAAGACACGGTCGGCACACGGCAAGGGGGGCACAGGCAACAGCCAACCAACTCGCTCTGCTAAATGTCACCCGTCATCCCGTCCCGATCCCCCCTAGAAAACCTGAACGCGTACTCCTTACCATAGTAGCTTCTGCTTGCAACAGGGATGTAAAGTGGCTTGCTCTTAGGTGTCCGATAGATGAGGTGCTGGCTTGTGGTGGCCAGTGCTGTGGCTGGTGAGGCCAAGTGGGTACCTCTGCTGCTGCTTTTCCCCATCCGAGCGTCCTAGCTCGTCCACACCACACCTCCAAATGTCACGATTGTGTCGAACAGCAATCTTTCCTCGCAAAACGGCCGACCAAGTTGTCTGGACCATGGAAGGGATACCCAAGAGACTGGTGAACACCTTATTTTTTGGTGGCCCCTATTTTTAACCGCCATGAACCAGCAATCTGGGGACCATACAGGGCTTTATCGTGTCCCGGCTCCAACTGCGTTCGTATTCCTGCAGTCCAGCGGCACAGCAAAGTCTCTCGTTCTGTATTGGCCTCTACCTTCACGTAATTAGCCTAGGAACTGAAGATTGAATGTAACCCTTCTCAAAACCCATGCTTCGGAGCTTGCATTGCAAGATTGTTTGTCTTAATTGGGCCTAGCCAAGGCAGACTTTAGATGAAGACCAAAGTCCCCTACGGCACGGTAGCAGGCGAATTGCACTTTATTGAAGTGCTCGCCCCCCCCCCCTCTTCCAGATCTTGTTGGTTGTCTTGCTTACCGTCGCGTCTTCACATCATGGTCTCCCATCGCCAGTTCTGGCCCAGCCATGCGCTATTGGGTCTCTTGTCTTTCTGGGTATTTCCCTCCCGAGCTGACTACTTCACCGAACCACCGAGTTTCGAACTCGACCGAGGGGCCACTCGAGTGACCGTTAATGACCTCAACACAACTTATGTACTCGGCCAAAAGGTGCAAATCACCTGGGAAGTCCCATCTGTGCCATGGATATCACTCAGCCTGGTGCACTGGGGAAAGGATGCCGGCGTGACAGTTGCCTCATTCCTGAGTAAGGGTGCTCTACACTAGCGCGTTGCGGCTACACAAACTGACGTCTATCAAGCCAATGAGCGTAACATCGGATACTACACGTGGTATATTGGGGAGAGCGACGGCGTTACAAAAGAATCGCTGGCCGCGAACCCCAACTTTGCGCTGACTATTATTGACCCAACCGGCAATTACACCAAGACAGGCGCACCCGAGGGATTCATCGACCACCAGTTGCAGAGCCGAGGTTTTGTCATACAAGCGAACGCGACGTCTGGGTCGGCGGCGACGCAGCCGACACCTTCGGCGACGGAGACGACGGTCCCTTCGGCGGCATCGCCCGGTCTTTCTGCCGGCGCGGTCGCAGGGGTTGCTGTCGGATGTGTCGCAGCGGGCGTCCTAGCCATGCTAGCTATCTGGTTGCTTTTCCTGCGAAAACGAGGTCCGGCCGCCCCCAACGTTGAAGACCAACCCCGCCATCATCCGACGCCGACGCTGCATCCCGTTATGCACCATGAAATGCGCCAGGACTCGTCATACGTCAGCCCTAATTCATCGGGTGATCACATGTTCGTGGTACCTCCATCTCATGGTCACAACGTTTCGCATCGGGATGATGTTAGTCCCACCACCCCGTTGGGACGGCAGACGCCCCCGCCGTCGTACCCGTCGCCGGTCGGCGAGTACCCGGCGCCGATGACGGAGCTATCCAGCGTACGGGAGCCACAAGAAGTGTCCTCGGTCAACCCCAACTACCCACCGGAGCTCCCGGTCTCTCATAGACACTGAGATGATGGAGTTATTCCATGTGTTTTGCAGCTGCTTAGCGTGGGTTTGTACCAGTTGGGATTGGTTCTCTGGAAGTGGGCGTAAGAGACAGCCTGGGAGGGCTGGCTGATTTCAAAGGTCAAAGGAGATACCCCATTGTAGTCTTATACAGTAATTAATAACCAGAAGTTTCGTCTGATGTTGTCCAATGATCGACCCCCGGACTTCTTACAGACGTGGTGTAATTAGTCCATGTTCGCATCACACCCACTCGCTGCTCCTGTTCTGGACCCATCGGTTACATCAGCTCGCGTGCGCACGTCAGGGACCCGAACAAATTTTTGCGGGGAGGGCGATGCCGGACCGGAGCAGGAGCAGGAAAACCAGGGAAGCACCCCGCGGCCGCAACCAGCAGCAGCTTCGGGACAGGAACCGTAGGTAGGGACGGCGCTGCAGTTGCGCTGATGGGTGGTCAATGGCGTTGGCCCTATTTTTTTGCTCCTTTTTTTTTCTTTTCCTCGTCTCCAGCTGGGTCAAATTTTGCCGCATTATCACCCTTGCCGAGCAGCTGCGCGGTGCGAACTCTCAAAACAAAACTTACACCGCCCTCCCCATTTGTGACTCAATCGTACCTCATCCAATTCATCCCCCCGTCATCGCCTTCTTCCCGGTCGATCCTTCGCCCTAGGATATCTCAGGAGAGTGACATATACCCTCCCAAGCAATTGCAGTGTCCCGAAAGTCATCGCAGCTGCAGCCATTGTGAGCTTTTGGGGCCTCAAAAAAACTTTTTTCCTTCGTAGCCTTTGATTTCCCTATTTTATTTTACCCCTCCCCCGCCATGGCTTCCGAGCTTCCAGACCCCACCAGGTGAGTTGGATGCGCCGATACGGAGCACGCCAGTTGCATCTCGAATGTTGAACCCGCGCTGACGCACATCGCAGCGACCTGCACTGGTCGGCCTTCCGGGGCGCCATTCAGGACATCTTTTCCCAGAATGCCAAGAAGCACCCTGACAGGCTATGTGTCGTCGAGACCGCTTCTTCTTCGTCCCCCAGCAGGGAATTCACCTACCGCCAGATCGATGAGGCTTCTAACCTCCTCGCAAACCATCTTGTCGCCTCTGGCGTCCAAAGAGGAGATGTCGTCATGTTCGTCGTCCCGGTCTGAACTGTTTGTGTGCCCTGCATTGGATACTAATGTCCTGGCAGGAGCTATTCCCATCGTGGTGTTGACCTTGTCGTCGCCGTCTTTGGTATTCTCAAGGCCGGAGCCACCTTCAGCGTCATCGACCCCTCTTACCCCCCAGACCGTGAGTTTTGAGCCATTGACCCGAAATAAACACTCTAACTGAAGCCCATAGGCCAAAACATTTACCTTGATGTCGCCCGGCCACGAGCCCTCGTCGTCATCGACAAGGCGACCAAGGAGGCCGGAGAGCTCACCGACAAGGTTCGGGCTTTCATCGCCGAGAACCTTGACCTCAAGACCGAGGTCCCTGCTCTTGAGCTTAGAGCCGACGGCAGCCTGGTCGGTGGCCAGGTCAATGGCAAGGATATTTTCGACGGCCTCGAGCGGGAGAACGGTCCCAATGTTCTCGTTGGCCCTGACTCGAACCCCACCCTTTCTTTCACCTCTGGCAGTGAGGGCAAGCCCAAGGGTGTTCTCGGCCGACACTACTCGCTGGCCTACTACTTTGACTGGATGGCCGAGCGCTTCAACCTCAGCGAGAAGGACAAGTTCACCATGCTCAGCGGTATTGGTAAGCTACCCCATACCCAATTCAGCGCATGCTACGTTCGGCGCATTGACATCAGGCAGCCCATGATCCCATTCAGCGAGACATCTTCACCCCTCTGTTCCTCGGTGCTCAGCTGCTGGTCCCCTCCAAGGAGGACATTCAGCATGAGAAGCTTGCCGAGTGGATGAGAGAATATGGCGCCACCATTACCCATCTGACCCCGGCCATGGGCAATGTGCTCGTCAGCAATGCGACCGCCGAGTTCCCTGCTCTGCACCATGCATTCTTCGTTGGCGATATCCTTATCAAGAGAGATTGCAAGGCCCTGCAGAAGCTGGCCAGAAACTGCTACATCGTCAACATGTACGGCACAACGTAAGTGCCGAACTAGCCTGTCATGCGTCTACAAGACTGTACTAAGCCAATGCAGGGAAACCCAGAGAGCTGTCAGCTACTACGAGCTCCCCAGCGCCAGCGCGGATCCCGAATTCCTGGAGAGGTTCCCCGACAACGTCATTCCCGCCGGCAAGGGCATGAAGGACGTGCAGCTCATTGTGGTGGACCGTGAGAACCACGAGCGTGTGTGCGGTGTGGGCGAGGTCGGTGAAATCTACGTCAGAGCAGCTGGCTTGGCCGAGGGCTACCTGGCCAACGACGACCTGAACAAGGCCAAGTTCGTCAGCAACTGGTTTGTCAAGGACAACAGATGGGCAGAGCTCGACCAGAAGGCGTCCCAAAACGAGCCGTGGAGGCAGCTGTACAAGGGCCCCAGAGATCGCATGTATCGGTCGGGTGACTTGGGCAAGTACACTGAGGACGGCAACGTTGTCTGTGTGGGCCGAGCGGACGACCAGGTGAAGATCCGTGGTTTCCGTATTGAGTTGGGAGAGATCGACAAGGTGAGAGATCCATCATTCGAAACTCGAGTAACGAATGCACTAACAATGTATCCAGTATCTGTCGGATCACCCCATGATTCTCGACAACGTCACCCTTGTCCGTCGCAACAAGGACGAGGAGAAGACCTTGGTCAGCTACATCGTGCCCGACATGCAAAGATGGCCTGAGTGGTTGGCCCAGAACGAAAAGAAGGACGACACTTCTGGTGGTGACAACTTGACTGGCCGTCTTCGCAGATTCTGGCCACTGGGTGAGGAGGTCCGAAAGTACCTCAAGACCAAGCTCCCCATCTATGCCATCCCCGAGATCATTATTCCTCTCGAAAAGTTCCCCCTGAACCCCAACGGCAAGAAGGACAAGCCCGCGCTGCCGTTCCCCGACGCCGCTCAGCTCGCCGAGGCCCGCCCGCACACCGAGGCCGCCGACCTCTCCGAGACCGAGCGCAAGGTTGCCGGCATCTGGGGTTCTCTGCTCGCCAACATTGACGAGCGAAGCCTTGGACACGATGACAGCTTCTTCGACATTGGTGGCCACAGCATCCTGGCCCAGCAGATGCTGTTCCAGGTCAACCGAACTTGGCCGGGTGTCGATGTTACCATGGCCGTTGTGTTCCGCAGCCCGTCCCTGAAGGCTTTCTCCGCCGACATCGATGCCAAGCTCTCTGGAAAGGCTCCGACGAACGCCACCCCCGAGGGTGAAGACTACTTTGAGGACGCCAAGAAGTTGCTGGCTACTCTCCCGGAGAAGTTTGCGCCATTCGATAAGACGGCCGTCGAAGTCAAGACCGTCTTCCTCACTGGTGCCACCGGTTTCCTTGGCGCCTACATCCTGAGAGACCTCCTGACCCGTAACGCGCCGAACGTCAGGGTCATTGCCCATGTTAGAGCCATCGACGACGTTGATGCCTACAACAGAGTCGTCAAGAGCTGCCAAGCTTACGGCGTGTGGCAGCCCAGCTGGAAAAACAGCCTCACTGCCGTGCAGGGCAGCCTCGGAAAGCCCCTCCTTGGATTGTCGCAAGAGCGCTGGAACACCCTGGCTGACGAGGTCGACGTTATCATTCACAACGGTGCCCAGGTCCACTGGGTCCTGCCGTATTCTAACCTGAAGCCGGCAAACGTGCAGGGAACTCTGGATGTCCTTGCGCTCTGCGCGGCTGGCAAGCCCAAGCAGCTGGCATTCGTGTCGTCGACGTCCGTCCTCGACCACTCTCACTTTGTCAACCTCTCTCAGGGCGGCAGCCTCGTCAGCGAGGAGGATGATCTCTCTGGCAGCTCCAAGAACCTCGGCAACGGCTATGGCTCGACCAAGTGGGTTGCCGAGTACCTGGTCAGAAATGCCGGTAAGAGGGGCCTCACGGGCACGATCGTCAGACCTGGCTACATCACTGGCGAGCAGTACTCAGGCACCAGCAACACTGATGATTTCTTGCTGAGAATGCTCAAGGGTTGCATTCAGCTTAACTCGAGACCCAGGATTGAGAACACCATCAACATGGTGCCCGTGGACCACGTCGCCCGCCTTGTTGTTGCCTCGGCGCTGCACCCTCCTCGCCAGCCTCTCGGCGTTGCGCAGGTGACCAGCCACCCCAGACTCACCTTCAGGACATACCTGAGTGCGTTGGAGAAGTACGGATACAACGTGCCGGAGGTGGAGTACAGCCAATGGAGCAAGAGCCTGCAGGACTACGTCGCCGAGGGCAAGGAGCACGCTTTGTAAGTTTTGCTGAGTTTCATCGATATGGATTGTGCTAACGAAGAACAGGATGGGTCTGTACCACCTCGCAACTACGGATCTCCCGGGCGACTCCATTGCTCCCGAGCTCGACGACGTCAACGCCGCGGCAGCTCTCCGCAGCGATGCCGAGCTGACGGGCGAGGACCTCTCCGCTGGAGGCGCCGTCAAGGATGAGACTATCGGAAGATACCTGAGCTACCTCATCGCGATTGGCTTCCTCGATGCACCGGAGAAGCCCGGCCAGCTGGCCATCCCCGCCGCGGAGATCAGCCCTGACCAGAAGGAGGCGCTGTTGAGGGTAGGAGGTCGTGGTGCTCTGGTCTAAGGATTACATCTTGTCTTGGGAATGGGTGAATGTTACATATGAGAAATCCCGGAATTTCAAAGGAATCTTGGAGGTGGGTTTATGACTAGAAGGCCAAAAATTAAATGGTTTTAGAGGCAACATGAGGAAATAAATAAAAAAAGACGGTTGAATAGGACAGTATCAGAGTCAAGAAGCAATGGCTCTAACAGAGGCCCCACTGAACCTCGCTACATCTCGCCGTGCTGATCGCCCCCGCATTTGTTAGTGCGGCAATAGGCCGCCTTTGGAAGACACTGGAAATCCATGACTCTACACTTCAAGCTCAACTCAACTTCATAGCCCAAAATACCTTAACTCAACCCCCATCAGACCCTACCACAGTCCTGCAATGACCGACGCCCAGCCCGACATGAAGATCGACCCGACGAGAGCAAGGACTCTCATTTCTCAGCTGCAGTCAGTGCAGGAGCGCGTCACCGCCGCGGCGGCGGGGCGGAATGTGAGTTCATTCTCTCCGGTCATACATGACGGCCCGTACCTCGGTGATGAAATAAAATGAAACTCCAGCAGTCTGCTTTGGCAAGAGCGGGAAAAGAATGAAAATCAAAGTTACAAATTAAAAGCGAAGTTGAGATGCTGACGACACCCAAACACAATAGGTCCGGCTGGTGGCGGTCTCCAAGCTGAAGCCCGCCAACGACGTCCTGGCGCTGCACCAGGCGACGCCGCCGCAGGTGCACTTTGGGGAGAACTACGCGCAGGAGCTAGGACAGAAGGCGGAGATGCTGCCGCGGAGCATCCAGTGGCACTTCATCGGCGGCCTGCAGTCAAGTACGTCCGCTCCCTCCCGTCCCCGTACCCAAACGCCCCATGCAACAACCCTCGCAGGCTTTCATAACCTCGAGAGTTTGGCGTCTTGAGCAGGAAGAAAAAGAAGGAGAAGAAGAGAAAGAAGCTAACATCAGGGGCCGCAATGTAGCACACGCCAAGAAGCTGGCCAAGATCCCGAACCTCTTCTGCGTGTCGAGCGTGGACACGCTCAAGAAGGCGCAGCTCCTCAACGCCTCGCGCGCGGAGCTCATCGCCTCGCCGCCCGCCGGCGGGCCCCCCGCGGAGCCGCTCGGCGTGCACGTGCAGGTCAACACGTCGGGCGAGGAGTCCAAGTCGGGCGCGGCGCCCGGCGAGGAGACGGTCGCGCTCTGCCGCGCCGTCGAGGAGGAGTGCCCCTCGCTGCGGCTCCTGGGCCTGATGACCATCGGCGCCATCGCGCGCAGCAAGGCCACGACGCCCGAGAACGAGAACGAGGACTTCCTGTGCCTGCGGGAGCAGCGGGACCTCGTGGTCAAGGAGCTCGGGCTGGGCAGGGAGCTGGAGCTGAGCATGGGCATGAGCGAGGACTTTGAGGGGGCCGTGAAGCTCGGGAGCGGCGAGGTCAGGGTCGGCAGCACGATTTTCGGGGAGAGGGGGCCGAAGAGTGAGGCCAAGCTTTTGGTTTAGGAGGGAAAGGGGGGAGGCTTGGAGCGGAGATACGGGTTGATGTCAGAGGAAATGGTGCTGGGAGGGCGCTAGGGGAGATGCTTAGATGGTACAGTCTAATTTAACCCGTGGATGAAGGGTTTAGTGGCCCATGAAATGAGAGAAGAGCACATGTTAATTGATCCGGGTCGCAGGCATATAAATCTGGCGCCCTTAACACCATCGTAACTCTTTTTCTTTTCTTCCCGCCCCACGGTCTCATCTGTGTGATTCTCGTCTCTGATACGCCGTCTTTGTTGATACTTCAAGACGGTGCTTCTTACATGGGTATTTGCTATACCGGAGACATTCTTTGGCATCCTCGTGCTCGCAAGTATAGTAAGTGTCGAGTCTATGACTGTGACCTGATGGCTAAGTCGTCGTGATCTGACGAATAACTGGCGAGGAAGTTGACACGGATGATGTCTTGACGACGGAAAGGATTTGTTGAGCATAGTTGCTTTCCCGACCCGTTTTCAAAGTCCAAGGCAGAGAGGTAGTTTCTCTCATTGCCCTTGTCCGATTCCGTCTGCATTTCGCCGAGTACGAGACCTCTCGTCTCGTTTCAATATCGCAATATATGCAATTATCGCTGTCAGACACCTTGAATGGTGGACGCTTCACAACTGGCTTGGTGATGGCCGATGGAAGAACTCGGACCATAAATTGCCCGTCATGGTTCTATGCGCCCCGTACATCCTGAAAAGAGTTGGCTAACCTCCATGATAATGCATCCAATAAGGTGAAGTCAGCGAAGAGACGCAAACAAGTATCTGAACAGAGAAAGAAGATAGACGGACACAATAGGGGGCAGGACCAAGTCACGATCAATCATGCTATCACTTCTTATCACAGAAAGGAGCCAAGAAGCTCTTTTTGGATGCATTCAGTTGTATTAGCCATGGAATTTATGAAGCACCCAATACTCCATATTCCGTTCCCAAACCCAAAACATGGTGCTATTTTGCACCGGGTATCTTAATGAATCAAAGGGTATCTCAGTCAAGCCTCTGGCTTATAACACTACTTCCCAAACCCGACCAAACACGGCGCCCAAAAGCGCAGGTTTTTTTTTTTTTTTTTGCAATTCCCATTTCAGATCCCCTGTCAGCTCCTCGAGTAGCCTCCCAGGTGTCATAGTACCCTTAGCCCTGCACCGTGCTGATGAGCTTCTCAACCTCCATCTCAGCAGTCTGATGAAAGGGGTGGTTCAGGTTGGTAGGACGGATGTTGGTGATGCTGGCGGCCACATCAGCCAGCGCGGTATAGCTGTCCACCAACTTCGCAACGATCCCCGATGCCAGGCTGCGGTAGGCTTCGTTGTCATCGGTGAGCAGGAGCAGCAGATCAGCCACGATCGTGGCCTGCTCCTTGGCATTTGCTCTGAGCTCGGCGAAGAGGATCGTGCGCGTCTCCTGAAGCTTGCGGTTCTCGGAGTGGTATGGCAGGCGCAGGATGTTCTGGTACCGGAGCGGGCAGGGCTGGCTGCGGATGTTGTTGGTGATGATCTGGCGGACCTTGCCCAGCTCGACGATCGGCAGGAGCGACTTGGCGCTCTCCCACTGCTCGGGGTTCTCGACGAGCATGCGGCAGAGGAGGACGGCCTCGACCAGGTAGTCGTTGACGGCCTCGACGGCGGCGTTGTAGCGGAGGTTGGTGGTCTTGTGGGTGCGGCCGTCGGTGTCGGAGGGGAGGCACTCGTGGATGCCCTTGCCCATGCACCTTTCGCAGGCGGCGGCGCCCTCCACGCGACGGCACTTGGTCTTGCTCTTGCGGCATGCGTCGCACGACCCGGCCCTGACCTCACGGGCAGGCTTTCCGTCGGCATCAGAGCGCGTCTTGGAAGCGGCCTTCTTCTTGCTCACCCTGTTCTTCTTGGTCTTGGGGGCGAGGGCGCGGTCGACGATGTCTTCCGAGGCTGGGGACGCACGAGACACGGGCTCGACAGGCGACGAGGACTGCAGAGGTGCTTCGGCCACGGGGCCTGCCTCTACAGTCCGCTGCAAAGCATCCCCAGCCGGCTGTTGTTGTTGTTGTTGTTGTTGAGGGGGAGGGGGAGGAACCATTGTGGGGAGAACGAGGGGCATGGGGTCGTAGGGAGCCTGCTGGGAGGCGTGGTCGTCCTCCAGCGCCTTTATTATGGCCGCCACATCAGGATCCGAGCCAAAGAGGCTCGTTGTATCCGAGTCCTCTACCTCCATGGGATCGCTGAAGAGAGCATCCTCTGGTTCTCCGCCGTTGCCATTGCCATTGCCATTGGCGTTGGCATTGGCGTCTTCTTCGTTGTAGTTGCCGTCGCCGTTTTCGGCACCCTGGAAGTATTCATCCTGGACGTATTCAATCTGCTGGGGCTGGAAGAAACCACTGACAAGGTACTGATCCATGTCGATGCTCTGGTCGAAGTAGGGTTGAGGATTCAGAGCATCCTCGTAGCCGTTGCCCTGAAGGCCGGCCATGTAATCAAGTAGAACGCCAGAGGCCATGTCAGGGACGAAGCCGGGGTAGAAGAACTGGGCAGAAGTGGAATCCATGGTGAATACTAAGCGGGTGGTTGAAGGTATAGACAGGTGAAGTGAAGAAGTACGGACGGGCGAATCGAAACAGTATAAACGAATCGAAGAAGTACAGACGAATTGAAGAGTGTAGACGAACTGAAGAAGTATAGACAGTCGAATGGAAGAAAGCCAAAACGAAGAAGTGAAGCCAAGAAAAAGTAGTGTACAGAGAAGCGAAGTGAGTATGTGACTGGGGCGCGGGAATGTTCAGAGAAAGCAGAGCATCGGGAATAGGTGGGCGCCATTATATACCCCCCCGAGAAGAAGTGCAATCACTCCGGGGGCACAGATGTTGACGATAGTTTGGAAATATCCCGGTTCATCTATGGGTCTACCAACATTGGAAGTGATACATCAGTTAGTCACGGTGACGGTTGGCGATGTACTGGTTTACATTGGTTCTATTGGTCTAACCATTAGTTGCTCAACAGTTTACACGGTTCAGAGAGACGGATTTTGAAGGGGGTACACAGTGAGGGTTGGCTTTCTCAAAACCTCCATTACCCAAAGAGGCATTTTGAACTGAAGAAAAATAATTCAGGGGGGGTTGTGGGGAGGTATATTGACATCGTGACCATGTGTAGCTTTTACAACAGAGTTTGGGAACAGGTTGGCATAGAAGAGTGGCCCGGGCACTGGGCTGTCATATGATCATCAGAACCATAATGTTTGAACAGTGGTACTAGGAGGTGGACCGGGGGGAGCTGAGTTGGCTCTCAGTTGGTGATCTCCAGCGTCGGGGACGTTGATAAATTCTCGACTTGAATGGATCAAATATGTGGTAAACGAAATCGAATATTCATTTCCTTCAGTTTCCCATAAATAAATGCAAGAATGAAGGGTGTAGGTGAATGTTTATGTCGATAGAATGCACAGCACAGCTAGGCATGTTGCCTTGAAGTCCACGCACACCTCTATTGAGTACGATTTTGGGCTGGATTCACACTCTTGATGCTGTCCCACCTCTCCGCTTTTGTTTTTGTGAATCAAATTTCTCTACAGATCATATTGAAGGCTGTAAATGGAAGGGCAAGAATATACTTACCTCTTGAGCATGGACGGTATGTTCGGTCGACGTGTGTGGTATTAGACGCATTTGCACCGTTTAACTGACGGGGCAGGCCATGGCCTTAAAAGCAGGCTACTGCAGGAAGGGTCCTGTCGCTAGGGAAGAAACACAGGTCACTATTGGTCAGTACAGCGTACCGGTAGAACGGCTATGGGGCTGATCTTCAGGAACAGTTGGCCAGTCCCAACTTTAAATTGTAACCCTTGGCAACGAGCAACGACATGTTGTCGTGTCAGACTTGATCGCGGGTTGCGTCTGATCCACGGCCATTTACGAGAGCAACCAATATCCTAACTGAAGTTGGAATCATCTGGACTGAACCGGGCGAACTGCTCATGGCAGGTTCCTCTCAACCTTCTCCGTGATGGTTCCCCGATGAAGTGTGCCCCCGTGCGATCGATGTCTAGTACCCATCTCCAGAAACATCTGCTGCCCAGAAAGGGGTAAACAAAGGCTATCTGACGGAGATGGGAATTTTGTTAGACTCTATTTTTCAGGGACGATAGTTGGATTGCCTGAGCCAACCTCGCCTGGTTTTTCTGGGTGCAGGTACATGTTACACTGGCTACCGCGAGGTTTTGGAACAAGTCACGGTACTCCAGAATACTTTTTGCAAAAGGTACAAGAAAGGGGGGTGGAAGGAGGAGGGGGGTGATAGTAGGAAAGAATTGGCTACCTTTTTTGCTCCCAGTTTGGACCGCATGTAGTGAATACGAGAGAGAAAGGGTGTGTGGGTCATGGGCACACGCCCCTTCCACCAGCACTTGGGAGGGGGCTCTCTTTCTGAGGGCAGTGACAGTACCCGAAGTTCGATCGTGGGTTAGCCTTTGGTCTTTGCTTCCATCTCGAAGTCTGTAATCCTCCTCCTGGGAAGTAGACCACGAACTTTGAAGCTAGAAGACGTGAGGGACAAGAGGGGAGACCAGCATCCATTACGAAGCCGTCTCTGACTTTTTCACGGCTTCTAGAATCCGGAACGATGCAGATTCAGAACTAAGACGGACACTTCCCTTGGACATCTTCAACATGTATTATGGTTGCTATCTGTATGTGGTGTGGACAATGTACTCTAGTTGTCATTGTTTGACGATTTGCCTGACATCAGCATTCTTGTCGATGGGACGGAAGCGAAGAATGACGCTGGTTCGGATCGGCTCTTCAACTTTTGAGATCATGTCAAGTCTTGGAAGTTGCCTAGCACTGTCGACATGAGCATGGGCTGCAACAGCCCTCTGTACATGTTGACATGGAGAGCGCCGGTGCAGCGAACAGCTTGGACAACTGAACGATGGTACAGGCAGCAATTTGAGACCGAAACGAACCCTTTATTCCTATACTTTGCCTTTCAAAGGCCCAAAACTTTTACACATCACAATATGAAAGGTATCAAAGCCGTAATACCACCCTGCATCATCCAGCCCTCAAACTCCTCGCTAGGCATTATTTGGAAAATATCAGAGCAATACGGACACCATCCCCACAATCATTGCCGCAACTGAGAAACCTAGCGGAATGGTCAGCATGCCCGCGGCGCCATCGGGACCGCTTCCCCGCGAAGTCTCCGCCGCCGCCCCTTCCGTGGCCGATGTTGTCCTGGTCTGGACGGGGAAGGAGTTGTTGTATGTCGCCGTGACGCCTGGGCAGACACCCTGGAGAAGTTGTTGGGTGTACAGGGTAGCTGCCTCGGTCGGGCAGACAATGTTTAAACATTCCCTGGCAACATGGTCAGTTCACAGCGTTCTTGGTCCTTTTATAGAGAGACGGAAAGCGAAACTCACAATCCGACGGTCCGGTAAGCTGGACATAAGCAGTCGGTCATGACACCAACAGCGTCGGTATCATCCAGCGTTCTCGTTGCGTACGGCGAACAGTCGCTCCTGGTTAGTTGCGCCAGCATCGCCGAGTTTGAGCACGCCGAGTAGGACCTTTGAGCGCCGTGTTAGTTACTTGCTCATCGGGCTCGACGGCTGATTGAAGGTTCTTACATCCACGGCGCGATAAGGCCTCTCGTCGTGCAAAGTTCCTCCCACGGCGTTATTCTTGATGTCGCCGGACCAGCTAGAGTGGGCATGATAGCAGGTATCGATTCCGTCGGCGTAGCCGTCGTCTGCGCCATCGCAAGATTGGCCATGATAAGAGCACAGAGAACGAGAAGAAGGGCCGACATGCCCCTTTCCTGGGCTGAAATGTTGGCCATTGCGAGGGTGGGCACCAGTATCTTCGTTATTTGGATGCTATTCAGCTAATCACTTTCGTATCCAAATGCGCAGCTGTTCAGATTGTCTTCACCAAGAGAGGCCACCACTGTATCGCGGGGGACGCGATCCTTTAAATCCCATTTAACACATGCCGCCTTTGTGAGGCGTAGCAACCAGACCGGGGAAATTACGCTTGATTCAATTGGTACTGAAGCCCGCCTGCTGTGCCGCTTGGGTGCATCGCAGGGTGCTGGTTAAATGGACGAGTACTACCTTAGGCCACAATGTACCTCATTTGGTCTCGTATAGGGGCTCATGCCAAGCTACGAGGTTGACTAGCAGAACGGCCTCGGGGGATCTCGACCCATGATTGAGTTGATGCCATCCATCATGAGGTTTGTGCTGGTTGGGGTGATGATTGGAGCCCTGGCTGGGTGGAAAAGGGGCCAGACGGGTGGACGGGTGCGACCAGCTGGCATCAGCCAGTGACGTCTGGCATTGGCCGAGGCAAGCATGGAAGCCGACGATATGCGGCGGCCAAGCTCTCCATGTCCCCCAGCTCTTTGGCTCTGCAACTTGCCGATCAACCCCTCGTTACCATTCTCATATCAATTCAACTTCGAAAATGTTTTCAATTCGCCCAGCGATTTGCAGGGCGTGCAGGAAGGCTCAGCTACGCCCCGTAAGAGGGTTTGCGACCGCCAGCGGCCCGATCCAGCAACCGTCCCGCGACAACTACGTTAAGCTGATCGAGGTCGGCCCTCGCGATGGACTGCAGAATGAGAAGAAGACGATACCCCTCGCCACCAAGATCGAGCTGATTGAGAGGCTCGCCAAGACCGGCGTGTCTACGATTGAGGGAGGCTCTTTTGTCGCTCCGAAATGGGTTCCCCAGGTAAGTCAGAGAAAGTGGCCTGACAAACACTCAAAGCTGTGTTGCTGACGGTTGTGACTTCTTCAGATGGCCAATTCGAACGATATTCTTGAGCACATCCTGACACGAAAGATCCCCTCGCCATCACAAACGTCATACTCTTTTCTCGCCCCAAACATCAAGGGATTGCATAATGCCCAGGCGCTGCTGGCCAAGTACCCCGGCGCTTTCGCATCACAGCTTCAACCCTCGGCCGACGAGGCGACGCCCGCCATCGAGGTCGCCGTCTTTGCGGCCGCGACCGAGTCTTTCTCCAAGAAAAACCTCAACTGCGACATCGCGACATCACTAGACCGCTTCCGCGACGTCATTCGCGAAGCAAAGGGGGCCGGACTTCGCGTCCGTGCATACGTCTCCGTTGTCCTCGGCTGCCCTTTCGAGGGCTACGACGTCGATCCGCACAAGGTCGCTGAGATCGCGACAGAGCTGCTGGAATCGGGCGCTGACGAGGTTTCGCTGGGCGACACCACCGGCATGGGCACCGCTCCGCGGACGAAGGAGCTGCTGAACTGCATGCGGGCTGCCGGCATCAGGAACGAGGATATTGCGATGCATTTCCACGACACATACGGCCAGGCGCTCGTGAACACTGCCGTCTCACTGGAGCACGGCATCCGCATGTTTGACAGCAGTGTTGGTGGGCTTGGAGGATGCCCTTACAGCCCTGGTGCGACTGGCAACGTGGCTACGGAGAACATGATCTACTTTATTGAGAGTTTGGGCATGGAAACCGGCATTGATCTGGATGCCATGTCGGATATCGGTGCTTGGATCACGGGAGAGCTGGGCAAGGCCAACGACAGCACTGTTGGCAAGGCGGTGCTGGGAGCCAGAGCTCGTGAGGCGACGACGGCGTAATCCGGTTATTTCAGCAGGTAATAAAAACAAATAAAAACCATGCCAATGAATTCCTCCAAAATATCAGACATGCTCTTTAGCTGAGAGGCGTATTAGTGCATTGGCTTCCCCGCCAGTTGGTGTAGTGAGACCAAAACGTCCAAAGACGACTGGGAATGAGGTGCAGTCATGTGATGTCACTGCCACACTGCCGCTAGCGCCCCAAACTGACACTGGCACCGACACTGGGAGCTCCCAGGCCCGCGCCCCCAGTGATCTTATCGGCGCCACCAGCTTGCCGAGCGGGCTCCACCAAGACGAGGCAAGCTCCAGTGCGGTAGACGACACTGTACCTGCCAACCTCCTCCAGCTACGTACATCGCCTTGCAACGATCCATCAACCCGCCGTCCACGCCCTTCCTATCGACGCCCTCGCTTCAACACGCATTGTCTTCTAATCGGGCGCTGTCTCTCTGATTGTCGAAGCAATGAGTGACCCGCGGGAGCCCTCCTACTCCATCGTGCCGAGACTTCGGTACAACACCGTCGGCGGTGTCAACGGACCCCTCGTCATCCTCGAGAATGTGCGTGTCGCTCGCTGCGCGCTGGATTTCGCCATGGCATTCTGTGGACGGCGCTGACTTCGCTTCCAGGTCAAATTCCCTAGATACAACGAGATTGTCTCCCTGACTCTGCCTGATGGAACCAACAGACAGGGTCAGGTCCTCGAGGCTCGAGGTATTTACCTATCCGACTCACATCTACAGTGACGTGATTGCTAACGAATATCTACAGGTGACCGAGCCGTCGTCCAGGTATGCGAGTCGAGCGATCATTCGAAGAACACCGATTGACGATGGAATAGGTCTTTGAGGGAACAACAGGCATCGATGTCCAGAAGGTATGAGATCACCGGCATCTCGACAAAGAATACATGCGCTAAATTCCTGTCAGACGAAAGTTGAGTTCACGGGCCAGAGCTTGAAGCTCGGTGTGTCGGAGGACATGCTTGGCCGTATCTTCGATGGTTCCGGACGGGCTATCGACAAGGGCCCCAAGGTCCTGGCCGAGGACTACCTCGACATCAACGGCAGTCCCATTAACCCCTTCACCCGTGTAGGCTCTCCCCCCCAAACATCATCCTGGCCGAGGCCCTGACATATCGTAGGATTACCCCGAGGAGATGATCTCGACTGGTATCTCTGCCATCGACACCATGAACTCCATCGCCCGTGGCCAAAAGATCCCCATTTTCTCTTCGTCCGGTCTGCCGCACAACGAAATCGCCGCTCAGATTTGCCGACAGGCTAGTTTGGTCCAGAAGCAGGGCATCACCAACAAGGGCGTCCACGACGGCCACGAGGAGAACTTCTCCATTGTTTTCGGCGCCATGGGTGTCAACTTGGAGACGGCCAGATTCTTCACTCGCGATTTCGAGGAGAACGGCAGTTTGGAGCGTGTCACTCTTTTCCTCAACCTTGCCAACGACCCTACGTAAGTTTTCTCGAGAAAGTGGAAACCGAGGTGGAAGCTGACATGCATGCAGTATCGAGCGTATTATTACTCCTCGTCTCGCTCTTACTACCGCCGAATACTACGCCTACCAGCTCGAGAAGCACGTTCTCGTCATTTTGACTGACTTGTCCGCTTACTGCGACGCTCTTCGTGAGGTCTCGGCCGCTCGTGAGGAAGTCCCGGGTCGTCGTGGTTACCCCGGTTACATGTACACTGATTTGTCCACCATTTACGAGCGAGCTGGCCGTGTGGCTGGACGAAACGGTTCCATCACCCAGGTGCCCATTTTGACCATGCCCAACGAGGATATCACTCACCCCATTCCCGATTTGACGGGTTACATTACCGAGGGTCAAATCTTTATCGACAGAGCTCTGTACAACCGTGGTATCTACCCGCCCATCAACGTCCTGCCGTCCCTGTCCCGTCTCATGAAGTCTGCCATTGGCGAGGGCATGACCCGCAAGGACCACGGCGATGTTTCCAACCAGCTCTACGCCAAGTACGCCATTGGTCGTGACGCCGCTGCCATGAAGGCTGTCGTCGGTGAGGAGGCTCTGTCGGCCGAGGACAAGCTTTCTCTGGAGTTCCTCGAGAAGTTTGAGCGCCAGTTCATCAACCAGGGCCAGTACGAGGCGCGCACTATTTACGAGTCTCTCGACCTTGCATGGAGCTTGCTCCGTCTCTACCCCAAGGACTTGCTCAACCGTATTCCCGGCAAGATCCTCAACGAGTTTTACCAGCGTGCGGCAAAGGAGGCCAAGGACAAGGGCAAACAGAGGGCGCAGGTGCAGCAAAACGAGGAGAACCTGATCGACGCATAAGCGGGGGACACTGCGTGCGGGTGCTTGATATCCTCGAGGGATCGGCAGTGTGAAAGTATAGCCGGCCGACATTTGTGTATACGTATGTGGGGGCCCGAGAGTGCGTAGTGGGCAACTTTTGGACCTAGACAATGGCATGCAATTATTAGTTCTTAACCAAGTCATGTCTCAGTGATGTGTCTGTTTATGCAGAGAATGCGCCGCGACGCCTTCATGTAATAAATCTCAAATATGTCTTCTTGAAGGAAGGAAAGAGTTCGAATTGATGTGGACAATGTTCTGTTGACTATCTGGGTCTTAATGTATTAACACTGGAGCTGTTGATGCGATGGACGACGAGGTGGCCGAGATCCAGTCTGCAGCGGGTTGGATGGAGGTTACGGTGCACGGGCCAACTTCGTCAACCAGCCGCACCGCCTCATCGAACCCCACATCCTCCACACTGAGCCAACTCCCCACCATTGCCTACGGCTACCTTACCTCACCTCCCGACCTTACGCAAGGCGATTTCCTACGCAAAGGCCCACGACGAACACCTCCCAATCCCGCCCCTTGACAACGCTGCACGATAATTTCTACTCGGACTTTTCGTACACGCATACCGAGAGCCGATTACAATTTCAAACCCCGTGCGGAATTTCTACCCGACGACAATGTCTATCATCCAGCAGCACACATCTGCCACGCTTGGCGACACCTGGCGGACCATCAACATCGACGCCCTGCAGGAGGACTCGCCGCACAACTTCGACACGTCGTCGCTGCACCCCCCGCAGCCCGAAATCGGCGAGGATGAAGTGCGACAGCTTGCTGGCCAGGTGCGGCAGCTGCTCCGCGGCGGGGATGCCGAGGGAGCGCTGAGGGGATGCTTGGAGTTCCCCGTTTACAACGGCCCTGATGCTGCCAAGGTGCGTGGGAGTCCCTTATTTTGCTAGCCCCGGCCGAAAACCATGCAGAGGCTAGGCAGAGTTGCTAATGAGTTTTTGGTTGTAATAGGATGCCCACCTCCAGACCATCACCGAGGTCCTCCAGTCCATCAAGGCCTCCGAGATGACGCCCCTCCTTAAGGCCATCTACGGCTCCGCCGGCGGCCCCGAGCTGGTCGACGTCCTCATGAAGTACATCTACAAGGGCATGGCCGGCTCCGCGGGCTCCTCCGGTGCCCTGAGGTCGCCGCCGCCGCAGGCCGCACCGGGCGGGTTCAGCCAGGTTGGCGGACGACCGGGTGGCACGAACGAGAGCGTGGGTAGCGCGATGAGCGTGCTGCTCAGCTGGCATGAGAAGGTTGTCGATGTGGCCGGCTTGGGAAGCATTGGCCGTGTCATGACGGACTGGAGACGGGTTTAAGAAGTGCGCCAGGGGGGGAAGGGGAATGTAATGAAGTTCATGACGATTGAGCATCCAGCGGGTTGAGGCGTTGCCTGTCCTGAAGCCCAACAAAGCTTCTCTTGAACGAAAGCGAATTAGACAGCCAGACAAGTCGCGCCGAAAATGAAAGCCATAGATTTTTGTTCATGTGTTTTTACAGATTTTGGTGTTTGTACAGGTCCGGCCCCATCTAGCTGGACTCTAGGATGTCCTTGAGGTTCACCTCTCCGCTGCCCCTAGGCAGGGCCTTAGGCTGCTCTCCTCCCTCATGCCATCCGATCATGTAAATGATTCTGAACGTGGCGGGGATGCTCCCGTCTGCGTTGCCGTGAAGCTCCCTGTAGATGCCCTCGTTCGCCAGCAGCACCTCCCGCCTGATGGCGCCCATCTCCCGGCCGAGGATTGCGTTGCCCTCGCCCATGGCCTGCAGGTCCTGCATCAAGGCGAACGTGTCCGGGTAGTCGACAATGATGTCGTCGACGTCGACGGTCAACATCTTGAATCCGGCGCGCTGCATCAAACCACCGACGTCGCGGACGTCTGCCAGCGGGGACACATGCGGCGAGATGCCGCCTCGCCTCTCCTGTTCCGCGAGCTGCAGCGACGTACGCAGCTCAAACAGGCTGTCACCGCCGAGCATGGCTCCCATGAAGGGGCTATCGGGCTTCAGGACGTTGTTGATCTGCGTCAGGACGCCGGGGAGGTCGTTGATCCAGTGCAGACTCAAGGAGCTGAGGACGAGGTCGAAGGAGGCGGGCTCGAAGGGGACATGCTCCTCGTCGACGAGGACCTGGCGGGTGATGTTGATGTCGGAGTTGAAGGGGAGGTCGGCGTCGCGGTGGAGGAGAGCGTGGGAGGACTCGGCAGCGATGAGCTCATCGATTCGGGTCGCCAGAGGGGCGGAGATGGGCTTCGCGGGATCCGGATCGGGGTTCTCTCGCGTGAGAGCCCGGGCGATGTTGCAGGAGTTTGCGCCGAGGTCGAGAACGCGGGGGAAACTTCGCTTGATGTCCTAATTTGTTTACGACTTCGTCAGTGTCTGTGGCGGATACCTAAACCCCCATGGTTTGCACCAAGCAGAGCGAGGATGGGGACGAGGGGGCGGGGGGAGGTTGCAAGCGTACGAGTAATCTCTCGCAGAGACGGTTTGCGACCTCGTCCTTGAGGTAATCAGCCTGCCGACCGGCCTCCGGGTTTGAAGCCGCACGCTCCTTCTGCAGCCATTTCGTGTGGCGGTTGAAAATCTGGAAAGCCGGGGCGCCGCCGCCGGCTGTGAAGGCGTAGGACCGGCGGGAGGCAGCTCCGGCGAAGAGCCGTGAGCTCGGCGTCGCGGCAGACGGCGCGAGGCAAAGCCGTTTGATCGTTTGGCTCATTACGGGCATTACATGTCTGGACTGGAGGGTGGGAACGGACATGGAGGAGGTAGTAGCTCCCTCAATTGGGCGGTTGCAGGAGAGGGAGGGTGGGCTATAGGGGATGCTCGGAAACGAAGGTTTTCTTATTTTTGGACTGACAGCTGGGGGGGCTCCAGCTTCTCTCACAATGGGAATTTCCCGACCTCGATGATGCAGCGACTTGCGATTGACGGGAACGAGTTTAGTTTAGCGCGCCAGGGTACGTACCTTGACGGGAGCGACGGGGGTTTATTCGATGTGCTTGTGCTGCACGGGCCCGTCTTGCTTGTGCGTGCTGAGGAAACCCCCCCAGTCCATGTTCCCCCCCTCTCTCCCCCTAAATTGCTCTCCAACCCAACTGTCATTCCAGCACCGAGAACGACATGGTGCGGTGTGGGTGCAAGTACCTTGTAACCCCCCGACGCGCCCAGTCTTCAAGCAACCAAGTGCGCCGGCAACAGTGCCTTACGGGCGCTGGGACGCTTACCTCACGTTGGACTTGCAGCGGCGTACTGCCCGTGTCGGGGTGGCTTGACAAGGCCTGTCGCACGCGCTCTAGCTATCCGTGCTTTTTGTGTTCAGGACCATCTCCACACTTTTGGCAGCATTCCCAAGCCTTCCGGGCCTGAACCTCCACTGGTCTTTAGAGTGTCGTTTTCTCGCCCGTGAACCCCTCGACCCCCTTTCCTTGGAGCTGTTTCCTGCCCACCCGGTGCAACATCGCGCATCGACAGCTCATTCGATCTCAAAGCCCAGCCTTTGACCGCACCCCCTCCAACGCTTGCACGCCCGCCATAGGGACTTTGTGTGCTTCGCCCGATTCCCCGGACGCATTGCGAGACGCCCTCAGCGGGACTTGCCGGCCGGTTTCGACCTCGATTCGCCGAGTCCACCGTACACCGAACGACGGCTGATCCCCCAAAACTCCACGTAGAAGCGGTTGGGGTTCCGGACAGTCAATCCAACGAAACCACGCGCGCGCATGGAGTGATCACCCAACGCTCGCCCCAGAGCAGCTTTCCTCCCGAACGTACAACGAGCCGACCACCGTCTCCCCGAACGTCGAACCCAAACCCGCGCCGTTCTACCAACGCTTTGGCAAGCCCGCCAATTGCCTGCCAGCCCGTCCCGTCCCGCTAAGAGAGGGGAGGGAGCCTTGTTGGGAGAGAAGAGAGAAAGAGAGACGTAGCTTTAGTACGGCACTCCGTCAGACCCGACAACCACCGCAATCATGTCGTCCTCGGCGGCCGGCTTTCTCGGTCGCTCGAGCAGCAACAACTCGAACATGCGAGGATTGGTTCAATTCATTGCCGATCTGAGAAATGCAAGAGCCAGGGAGCTGGAGGAGAAGAGAATCAACAAGGAGTTGGCCAACATTCGGTGAGCCCCGACCCCGAAAGCTGTTCCGTGACGGGTATGCTGACAGAGGTTCTGTCCACAGGCAAAAGTTCAAGGGTGAGGATGGATCGCAGTGTGCAGGCGGCGCGGTGCAGCGGTACTAATGGGTCTACAGACGGTAACCTCAGCGGCTATCACAAGAAGAAATACGTGTGCAAGGTATGGACTCTCGTTAGCAGCGTTGGGCAGAGACATTGTGCTGACACCCGGCGAAGCTCCTCTACATCTATATCCTCGGATGGAACGTCGACTTCGGCCACCTCGAGGCGGTCAACCTCATCTCGGCGAACAAATACTCGGAAAAGCAGATTGGCTACCTCGCCATGACCCTGTTCCTGCACGAGAAGCACGAGCTCCTGCACCTGGTCGTCAACAGCATACGAAAGGACCTGCTAGATCACAACGAGCTGTTCAATTGCTTGGCTCTCCACGCGATTGCGAACGTTGGTGGTAGGGAAATGGGAGAGGCCCTGAGTGGAGAGGTCCACAGGCTTCTCATCTCGCCGTACGTGTAGTTGGCCCTCCTCCCTCCGAAGCTCCAGCTAACAGGAACTACACAGCACTTCCAAGGCGTTTGTGAAGAAGAAGGCGTCGCTCACCCTCCTCCGCCTCTACCGCAAAAACCCCGACATCGTCCAACCGCAATGGGCAGAGCGCATTATATCCCTGATGGACGACGTGGACATTGGCGTGGCTCTGTCCATCACATCACTCGTCATGGCCCTTGCTCAAGACAACCTGGATCAGTACAAGGGCGCATACTCGAAGGCTGCCGCGAGGTTGAAGAGAATCATCATCGATGGGGAGTACACGCCCGACTACCTATACTACAAGGTCCCGTGCCCCTGGGTCCAAGTCAAGCTTCTGCGCTTGCTGCAGTACTTCCCTCCCTCAGGTGCGTTGATGAATGAAACACAAGGTTGGATGCCCCGGTACTGACTGCTATAGACGATACCCACGTCCGTGAGATGATCCGGGAGTCTCTGCAAAAGATTCTGAATCTCGCCATGGAACAGACCAAGAACGTGCAGCAGAACAACGCGCAGAACGCTGTCCTCTTCGAAGCCATCAACCTGATTATCCACCTCGACAACGAGAATGCTCTGCTGAAGCAGATCTCATCTCGCCTAGGGCGGTTCTTGACTTCTAGGGAAACCAACGTCCGCTACTTGGGATTGGAGGCGATGACGCATCTCGCAGCCCGAATCGACACTCTGGAGCCGATCAAGCAGCACCAGGATGTCATTCTGGGTTCCCTCAAGGACAGAGATATCAGTGTGCGGAGGAAGGGTCTCGACCTTCTCTACAGTATGTGCGATTCGTCGAATGCTCAAGTCATCGTCGGCGAGCTTCTCCACTACCTCCAAAACGCCGACTTCGCAATCCGGGAGGAGATGGTGTTGAAGATTGCCATTTTGACAGAGAGATACGCCACTGATGTTCAGTGGTATGTCGACATTTCGCTGCGTCTTATTGCCATGGCCGGCGATCACGTCAGTGATGAGGTGTGGCAGCGTGTCATCCAGATTGTGACGAACAATGAGGAGCTGCAGGTCTACGCGGCGCAGCACTCGTTGCAGTATGTCAAGTCGGATCACTGCCACGAAACACTGGTCAAGATCGGAGCGTACATTCTGGGCGAGTTTGGTCATCTCATCGCAGACCAGCCCAAATGCAGCCCTATCGAGCAGTTCCTGGCTCTCCAGAGCAAGGTTGCCGCTTGCTCGTCAAGTACAAGGGCCATGATCCTTTCTTGCTACGTCAAATTCGTCAACCTCTTCCCTGAGATTAAGCCTCAGCTTCTGAAGGCATTCCAAGTTTTCAGTCATACGCTCGACTCTGAGCTACAGCAGAGAGCGTGCGAATATCTGACGATGGCGACCATGCCGACTGACGATCTCCTCCGAACGGTATGCGACGAAATGCCGCCGTTCTCCGAACGACAATCCGCACTTCTTGCTAGAGTGCATCAGAAGCACGCCAACACCAGTGATAAGCGAACCTGGATTGTGGGCGGCAAGGATGCCAATGCGGACGTGGCAGAAATGAAGATTGCTAAGGAGGGCGGCCTGAGGCGGACTTTCAGTACCAACGGCAACCCGCCCGCGGTCAATGGAGGCGCAAACGGTGCCAACGGTCACGGCAACGGCGTAAACGACCTGGCCGGACTGGACATGATGAACCTCGGACCTGCCGAGCCCAAGACGAAGGCACCCAACCTAGCGAGTGCAGCACACTTGTCTCCCAACTGGGAGATTGGATACAACAATCTGCTACTCAAGGCTGAAGGCGTGTTGTACGAGGACGGTCAGATCCAAGTTGGTGTGCGGTCTGAGTACAGAGGGCAGATGGCGTGCTTGATCCTTTACTTCAAGAATAAGACGCCTACAGCACTGGGCTCTTTTACTACGACACTGGATCTTGACGACAACGAGAAGGGCAAGCTTACGTGGGACGTCAAGAACCTGCCGGAGAGCACAATCTACCAGGGAGGACAGTCCCAGCAGGTCATCATGTTTGAGTCGAAGAGAGTGTTTGACAAGAGCCCGACAGTA
Organism: Colletotrichum jinshuiense; assembly: GCF_051148585.1. Taxonomy (NCBI): domain Eukaryota; kingdom Fungi; phylum Ascomycota; class Sordariomycetes; order Glomerellales; family Glomerellaceae; genus Colletotrichum; species Colletotrichum jinshuiense. Next base: position 886,942 of record NC_139309.1, on the reverse strand, counting down.
CGCATCAGCTATCTCGCTGGCGCTCTGCAGGCCGTCACTCTCAAGCTGCCAATCACCGCTCACAAGTTCATGGACCCCGCAGATCTGTCTGCCGAAGACTTCTTCAGGCGATGGAAGCAGATTGGCGGTGCTCCCCGAGAGGCCCAACATATCTTTGGTCTGTCCCCCGGGAAGTCGGATAGGGACATAACCGAGTCCTTCGTTCGACAGACAGTTGACGGCTTCCGGTGGCGTATTCTTGACGGCGTTGATCCTAATGCGAAGAACTTTGTCGGTGCCAGTGTTCTCCATACCTCTGAGGCGGGCAAGTTTGGTTGCTTGATGCGTCTTGAGCCGAACTACGGAACCAAGGTTTGTTTCCCCTTCACAATTCATGTTTTTACTGCCTTTTGCTAACCTAACCAAGATGATCCGTCTTACCATCCGCGCCACGGACGAGAGTGTTCCCGCCGTTCTTTTGAAGATCATGCAGGAACGTCTCGGCGCTGGCTTCTCGCCAGAGAAGTTCCAAGCTCCAACCCCGGCCGAGATATCGGACGCATTTAGCAATATTCTGGTCACATAGCCCCCTCCAGTTGTAATACACCCAATATCTCGTAATGACATACCCACCTTGTTTTCTTCTCCCTATCTTTGTTCCCCCGTCCTCGAATTCTTCTGCATGGCAAGCTACTGGGGTGGCGTCAGGTGGCATCGTGGTAGCAGTCGTTCCCTATAGTTCCGGAGTGGAGGTTGATGCTGCCCAAAGGAAGCATAATGAAAAGTACATATCGGTACATTGTCGGTTCCCCTGGCTGGCCATTGCGTATTCTGCCCGTGGTCTCGTTCCGTGACTGTTATTGCTTGTGGATTGTGCCTGGGTCTCTGACGTAGTCCTCGAGTCTTCCGCGAGACTTGACCAACACCTACGGGATCAAGAGCATGCCTTGTGTTATGAGGCTCGTGATGATATTGTTAAGCCACAGGAGGGTGAGTTACGGCCGTGAGGAAGACTATGTCTCTGTCTATCAACTCTTGTCCACTAACTACGCGGTTTTTTACTGTTTTGTTGTGTTGATTACGGTGGCTTTTTGGTGACGTCTTTGTGCAAGCTGTACCTCCCGTTGCTGATGAGCTTTACGGTATTTGGAAATTCGTGTTGCTTTGGAGACTTCTTTTTGCCAGCCATCGGCGCTTGGTGGAAGAGGGCTGAGGAGGTTTAAGGGAGGAGGGGGCATTCAAATCAGCCCTATGGCCATGACAGCTAACAACCCCGTCAATTATTTATGACGTCGGCTGGGCCGTCTCCTTCGAGACCCCGTCACCGCCACCTCTGTCACCACCTCAGGCCTGACAGGTCTCCAACCTGAAGGATAAACATCCGCTGGGGCTGGGGGGCCCTCACTGACACCTTTGGCCGACTGGTAGGCATTGGACGATATTATGCCGGTGCGGTACACGTGTTGGAGAAAATGGAAGTCGGGCCGCCTTTCCTCGAAGCGATATCCATCCAGCATGTGTCCCGCGATATGTTGCATACGTTGAGAGAAGTTCATCCCTGCATCGGTACCACGTTGAGTGTTGAAGATGAAGTCGTCACAGTACCAACATACACACATCGTGGGAAACATGCCTTTTAAATGATCATCCTCGGCGTGTCGAATCCACAGATCTACCTCATCCAGTCGGAATTCTTTCGGACATCCGGTCCAAGGCTGGAATTCGCAAGACAGCATGTGTGTTCTTGCTGGAGCCGGCATCCGCTGTTTCGAGCTGTCTCGCCCAGTGGCGGGCGTAGGGAGGTAGTCCAACTCAGAAGTGTTTCTGGTGTCCATAGAACCCGCTTCAGTTTCATCGTCACTGGATTCATGGACCGACTCAAAATTCCTTCCAGTGCTTATAGTGCCTGCTTTAGTTTCATTATTACTGGATTCGCAGTATTGTCTTAAATCTTTGATCTCGGGCAGAGCAGACAAGGCTAGGTCCCTTTGATGATTACCAACATGACTCCCGTATCTCCCCAGAGATGGAAGGCTCACTAAGCAAAAGGGACATTCAATTTTCGTGTTAGAATCCAAAGGCTGTGAGCTCAAATTGGTCAATGTGGTCAGAGTATCAGAGTAATACTTGTATGCTGCTTCCGAATGGTCCCTTTCTAGATGCTCCCGGGACTTGGCGGCGGAAGAGTAGGTGGCGGAGCAACCCAACGGGCACCGGTAGGTTCTCAAATGGTTTTGCAACATGTGTTGCATCCAATCCTGCCGTCTCGAAAAGTCTGGTGACGCGCAGTCTTCGTCAAGACAAGTATAAGGTCGAAGATCGCTGTAGACATGCTCCCTAATGGACTTTTGGTCAGCTTGTAGATGCAGGAAGCATACATATCGTTGGGCTTACCTCCACGAAATAGCATTTTTTATGGAAACCACCGTGTAGCAGTAAGGGCATTGGAATGGCCCGCTGGCCGCTTCTTTCGGCAAGGCAGGAACATTGCTTTTCCCCATCACCTTGGCGGGCTTCATGGATGGATCGTGCCAAACTTCGCCTTCCGAGCCGGAAGATTCAGTGAATTCGTTGTCTGATGCGATAAATTCCTCGCCGTAGTTTTTGTGAGAGGGGATAATAAATGGTTCAGTCTCTGGTTCGTCGGCGTCTCCCTGAAGTTTGAGGCTGTAAGTGGTGTTATGGTGATTGGCCTCTCGATACCTAAAATACTCGCGGCGCCGTGATACAGCCCTTCCCAGACGGATTGCGAGACGGCCGTTGATTTTCTCAAACTTTTCATTGACAAGCTTGATATCGAGGTTTTCGTCTACAAAGACGCCCGCCAGCTTGGAAGCCATGATCTGGTCGTGTGGAGCAGGGCTGTGGATGGAAACGCTGAGCCGCGCAAGGCAATCAACCACTTCGGTGACGTCCTCTACAATCTGCGCAATCTCTGTCCCAGTCTCCAGGTCGTCCGTGGACTCCGCGCTACTGTCGGCCTCAAAATCCCAGGGTGTCTCCAAGCCGGCAATGATCTGTACGGCATCGTGCAGCGAATCTCTTAGGTCTTTTAGAAGCTGAGAGACTTGCTTACGGATATGCGAAGCATCACGGAGTCGATACTCCAAGGAGGCTTGTCCTGTTCTGAGCGCACCAACATCACCAGACCAGACCTTGAATTGGGCCAGTTCATCGACCAGCTTGATTCGGAGTGGCTGGTGCAAGATTTCATCTTTGGATTCCTGGATGGCATTGAGGACGGACACGAAAGAGTCGGCTATCTCAGAGGCAAGGCTTGCGGTGCTCTCTGTCATGACTGTAAAACCAAAGACCAGCAACAAGAAGGCAATCAGAATGAACTGGTCAATAAGTGAAATTCGACTCGAGTTTTGACTGCCACATCTACTGGATAAAAAAATGTGGAAAAAAGGGTTGCTAAATATGTAGGCGCAAACGCACTCGCAAACAGACCAGACACAGTGTAAAAGCCACCCGATAGATCTCAAAGATCACCTGGAACGAAGACATCTTAGCCGGAGATGTCGTCAGTTGACGCAAAGTAACCCCGCATCATGCACAAATCAATATTTGTCTTGGGGGGTAGTGCAGGCTGGCCAATCTTAGGAGAGGCTACCGGTTCAGAGGCAAAGAAAATGCGCGATAAGGAAGCGCCGTTTCACCATCTATATCTCTTCAGTTCCAGACATCACAAGACTTCCCAAGGAAAGATTATTTGTCGCAAAGGCCTTCGTACGGTAGCGATGTCTGGTTTTGAGGTAGCTGGCGTTGTTTTGGGCAGCATCCCCCTCATCGTATCAGCTCTCGAGCACTACAAACAGGGCATGTCGACCATCAAGACGTGGCGCAACTATGACCGGGAGCTGAGGAGCCTCATCCGAAATCTCGAGACAGAAAAGATTAGGTTTCAGGATATTTGCGAGAAACTCCTCATCGGTCTTGTGCCATCCTCTCAAATTGAGCACATGGTTGATGATCCATTTGGTCGATTGTGGCGTCAAGACTCTGTCCAGGACGCGATCAAAGCCCGTCTGTGGAGGTCTTATGAACTATTTCATAGTATTGTGAAAGATATGGAAGCTGCCATCAAGGATATCATGAGACGGCTTGATCTTCAACCGGATGGAAAGGTAGGGGATGGTTCGGAGACCAAAGGCTATCAACCTTTGCTGACTTTAAATGCAGATAAAATGGACAGAAGCCTCGTTCATGGTCAGGGAATTTAGGCGCGCCAGCTTCGCTATCAAGAGGTCTGACCACAAAGATTCAATCAACACCATCAAGGACAGCATATCAAGCCTCGAATCATTGATAGATCGGAATATCAAGATGGAGCCCGGGAGGACGCTAAGATCTCAAGGTAGAATGGCAAGGCTGGTCCACGAGGTGTCTAGCAGCGTGTATCGCGCGCTGCTTTCGGGGTTTTCATGCACCTGCGCCCACAAAGTGCATCTGGGCCTCACATCAAGGCTCATAAAGGCGACACGGACCTTTGACGACTCGGTCATGCAGAAGATTACATTTCAACTTGCATTGACTTATGATACCCAACGTGGCATGGATGATAATCAAGAGGCTCGTCAGAAAACTCTATGGGAAGAGATATTCATTAGAACGATTCCGCCAGAAATGCTCTACAGCCTGATTTCTAGACCAAAGCCACCGGAAAACTCTCGGCCTTCAATAACAAAACAGAACATTGCCTCTTCCGCTGCATTTCGATCATCATCGACCACAGCTACTTGCGTTGAGGAAACAGTCATTCCGGTAAAGACCCTCCAGAGTGAACTTTCGTCTCTAGGTGGAAACTATGGCGGTGTCGACTTTCACAAAAACATCAATGTATGCGAAAAAATTCGCCGAGCTCAAAAACAGACCGCCGTTCATTGCTACGGCACAATTTCCGATGAAACTCCGCAAACGTCATACACATTCGGCATTTACCCACAACAAAGTATGGATAGCCGAGATAATCTGTCGACAGTGACATTAAGAGAAGTACTGGAGAAGCCACTCATGTTCCCTTACATGTCGGTTCCGGTCAAACTGCACCTGGCAGCCATCATCTCATCGAGCTTCCTTCAGCTACACCAAACACCCTGGCTTCCAGACACTCTGACGAGCCGAGATATCCTATTTTTGAAGAGGGGATCAGACATGGAGCTTGACTATGAGCACACCTTCGTCATGAAAAAACTCCCGGCGGAAGTCCCAAAAACGCTGCCCTGCGGCTCGTTTCCCAGCAGCCGCAACCCAGCATTACTCTCGCTCGGAATCTTGCTTCTGGAGCTGAGGCTTGGTAGCACGATCGAATCGTTTCATAATCAGCACGAGCTTCCTCCGAGTGGTGCCTCAAGCCTCATGCATGAATCCATTACAGCGCATAGACTTCTGCAACAGAAACAACTGGGCAGCTTGAGGTACACCAGCGCGGTGCAGCGATGCTTGTGGGGAGAGTTCGGTCGGGAAAACCTCGATCTGAGCAGCGAAGCATTCACGCAGGAAGTTTACGAAAAAGTTGTTGCCTTACTGGAGACTGACCTGAGAGATGCGACGGGGTCTTTTGGCATCGCTGTCGGTTAGTGCTTTAGAGGACGTTCTTGTATAGAGTTTATAAAAATCCATATATAAGTAGCCTATTTTGCTGTATACTACGACGACGACTCTTTGTGCGAAAAGCCCGACTTTCATCGGACGGGTCGCGGCATTTCCGGACGCCAATCCGGGCGCTAACGGGGTGTGGGGCCGCCTGGGTCCGAGGTCAAGTCGGCGGTGAGACTTGGTTGGAGATGTCGCCAGTTTCCGTTCAGGGTCAGCCCAACCACTTTGAGACAACTCCCATAACCTGACGTCATGTTTTTATCATCATCACGTTGACAGAGTGCTATGAAAGTCTTCAGTCGACTCAGTGTCACACCGGCGCTTGTGCTTGGCGAAACAGTCACCGCCTATGATCCCTATGCTGCCTATGTCTTCAAGGCTGCCAAAGAAGACAAAAGAAGGGAGCTACCAGGAAAACAAGAGAAGGAACCTACATGTAACAGTATCTTTGAGACTGCCTTCCCCATCCAACACACGTTGCCCAAACACTTCGAAACTCGCATCATCATCTCGTAGGCAAGCAAGCAACCAAAAAGAAACACTCCCAGCAAGATATACACGCCCAAAAAGAAAAATCTCATGACCCCCACCCGATTTGAACGGATAACCTTTCGATGAACTCTTGAGCTGGAGTCGAACGCGCTACCGTTGCGCCAGAGGGCCAGATGCTATTTGATGAAAGGGGTGAAGAAAATGCCGCATATGTAGCTCAGGTGGGGCGATTTGGCGCAGGAATGAACATCGATCTTGTGCGGGGTTGGCCCCACAGTATACCTAGTTCCCAGTTCGGCCACAACCTTAACCAGCACGTGGGTGCAACAACTCGACGTTGAAGACAAGCCCGAACAGTCGCCGATGGGGTTCACTTACGAATCCCTGGGAAGCTAGCTTTGATCGGAAACAAAGCCTGCCATGGCCGAAGTATCCGTTCTTCCAACGGGGTGCCTTTGGCGCCTTGATTTCTGCCAAATGTCGCTGAGAGCGCTGAGACCCCGAGTCAGCCATCCGACAAACCTACCCACACCCACAAGGTACCTTTCGCCCAAGTCGGGTAACGAGTGACAACGGGTGATCGACATCAACTTTTACCTTTTATTCGTTCCACATATTTTCCACAGGCGCTTAAGCCGGCGTCAAGTCAATTGCAACGTGTGCCTGGAGTCCAGCGAGGTGAGTTGCTTGCATCGGAGGTTCATTGCCGTCTTCGGCAGGCGACAAGAGGGCTCCTTGCAAGATCTCCAATCTCGGTCACATGCGGTCAGCAGCGTTCCATGCTGGTGTGGCAGGACCTGTCACTGATGCTTCAGCGGCGGGCGGGATTGCCCGCCCAAAGTGCGCCTCGGCCGGGTCTTCTTAAATTCGAAGGGGCGGGGAGAGCACGAGTTAACTTTGCACATCGTTCCCATCCCCTCCATCTATCGGCCGAGAAATGTCGACTGCTGATCCCGCTTTGACGTCCCTGCGTGGATTTCGCCGTCGCCCAGGCCATCGTACGGTGTAATTGCAACACATTCACCACATGCATTTTGGGCAGTCACTGAGATTCAAAAAATGCAAGACTTAAAAGGTTTATGTATTAGGGGGCCGTCATAAGAGAGCGCCAAAAGCCCTCGCCCCTTACTAAGAGTACATTATGTGCATGAAGTTCGTCCGCGAAGCCGGCCAAGTGGCCGGCTCCCAATTAAAAAAGAGGTGTAATGATCATCACTCTCATCCCGTTCCTCGTAATCTCTCACACCAGCACCTTTTTGAAGAACCCAACAACCCGTCAAGGAACGCCTTTTTACAGGGCGGCCTTGCCAAGGTTGTTGTTGAAGTTGCCCTCCTTCATGGGCACGTTGGCGCTGCCGAAGTCGGTGTTCTCGAGAGCGGTGCGCGCGGCGGACGGCAGAGACTCCCACGCGATGAGGGGCTGCTGGCCGCCGACGTCGCTGGTGAAGATCATCTGGTGGTTAACGGGGAAGATGCTGCGGTAGCCGACGCGCGGGTGGGTGGTGCCGGTGTAGTCGATGCCAGAGGTCTTCTTGTCGTATTCGCCGTGGGCGGAGACGGAGACGCCCAGGACGGTGGCGGACGTGGAGGCCGCGGAGAGCCAGACGACGACGTTCTCCCAGTCGTGGCGGTGGCCCAGGCCGGTGGAGGGCGAGTCCTTGGGCATGTAGTACGAGTACATGATGGCGTAGGCGCCGTTGTAAGAGGCGCCGCGGGCGTAGACCTGGCCGGTGCTGGAGGAGCAGCCGCCGTTGGAAGAGCCGGTGGGGCTGAGGCCGCCGCTGGAATCGATGTTAGTCTCGGGCGGGAGAATGGGAGGGGGAGAGACGAGGGGGCTTACCTGGTGTCGCCGGCGGCGTTGACGGCGGGGAAGGGCACGCAGCCGTTCACGACCTTGAGGTAGGGCTTGTACTTGAGGTACAGGCTGCCGACGGTGCCCGAGGGGACAGTCTCGGAGAAGCCAACAACGGCATCGTGGGCAATGACAGCGCGGGGCTCGAGGGGAGCGGCGATGGTGCCGGCTGCGGCGGCGAGCCAGGAGGCGAGACGGAAGACGGAGGGGGCCATTGTGGATGAGGAGGGTAAAGGGGTGAGAGGGCGATGGTGAGGATGAGGGTGAGGTGAGTTGGTGGTTGAGAATATGTCAGATGAACTGGGGGATCGTCTCTATATATGTCGATCCGATCTCTGAAACTGTCACGACTGCAGACAACAGTAGTGGAGCGGAATTCTGCTTCTGTAAAGTAAAGGGGTGGCAGACTAGGCTTGTTCCTGCATCAGATCAGCGTAGTCTTGCGTCTTATAGTCGATTCTCCCCGTCTCGTCCTCTCATAACGTGCCATCCATACACGGGCTGAGGGTGTCTACAAGGGGGCCCTAAGAGACAGAACCAATATCCCACAACGCAATCATTTCCGAGCGATGGCACTCTGGATCTAATCACTTGAGCTCCCCGTCCTTCTCCTTTCGACCCCGCCCGTGGCATGGCACTGCTACGCCATTGGGCCGTGGTTGGACAGGGTGCAAGTGCCGCGTGCCGGTGCTAGTATCTCAGGCCCCTCTTGCTCGTGAAGAAACCCCTGGCGGGAAGAGAGGAGAAGCAGACGATATCGCGGGATTCAAAAGGTTAGCAGCTGCCGCTTGGGGGCCACCCGCACCGGCGGAGGGAGACAGGTGGTTGGGGGAATTTGGCCCCCGGGTAGGGGACCTGGCACTGAGGTACCGAGCTGATCCCTGCCAGCGTTCCTGGAATCGGCATATTGGTCCGCCGCCAGTGGGAGGCCATGTAACCTGGGCATCCCCGCTCGAGCGTTGAGCGTCAGCGCCAATTTGCACGTTTTGGCGGTGACGGAAGCCCGCCGATGGGAATTGAGTTGTGGAGAAAGAGCCACTGCTCGATGCACTATCGTGCTTGGCTCGGCCGAGTGGGCAATATTGGTGGTTTTTGCATACCGGTGATGACGCCGAGCATGGATGACGACGAGGGAGCCCGTCTCAGCCGCACACGCGGCAAACGGCTATGCATGGCATGATATGCGCTTCCGACTCGCCACTTGCGTATTGTGCTGGAGCCGGGCTGTCACGCCGTCGCAGTTGCGGCGTGGGATGAATGATGGGCCGTTTTACAAAGCGTTTCGACGCAACCCGCGCGACCCAGCGACCGCGGGCAGGGATATATGTCGACTGGTCGTATAGGTGTGGACATCGGCAGCATTTATTGACTCTCCTTTGAGCTTCGGACAAGCTTTTCAGTTCCACTTGACAATTCGGACCTTGGGGTTCTTGATCATGAGAACACAAGGGTCCAGTAATTAATTAGAGAGGCCTGCAGCTGGCTGACCTTGGTTAGGTGTGGTCCAGGCGTCTTTTGGGCTGTCCCTTTTCCGTCGTGTTCCTATGCCCGAGTCAGTTCTCGGGACCTTCCGACTCCATGGGTTCCCGGATGGGCTCTTTCAATGGGTCCCAAAGCAGGCGTAGGAATGGCGAAATTTGGGTGAGACGAAATTGCGGCGGATATCGGGCCCAGATAAAGCGTCCATAGGGGAAGGTGAGAAGAGGTCAGACCAAACCCGTCAACTTGTTATCGTCGTTTTGCAAGAAAAAAAATCCCAAGGGCCTCGTGATGAGCCCTCGGCGAGTCAAGACCGACATGATGTTGTTACATATCTAAATCTGCTGAGAGGAATTGAGATGGGTATCACAGGCTTTCCGAACATCGTAACAACAACGACCCATGACAAAAAATTTATCGCGCCCTTCAAAAATCAGGGGCATTCCTTCCCGGAGCTCCTCCCAGGCTTATCAACCGATTTCGAAATCCCGCGGACCAAAAAATGAAAAAAGAAAGCAAAAAAGATTTAGACACCGCTCAGCTAAAGTCCCACGATTCTCCCCACAACTCATTCAAGTTCAATCCCAGAGCTTCAAGACTAAAGTCGGGATTGAACGATTGCGTCTTTGACAACAAACTGTCAGCGACGAGCGCTGGGGAGAAGTCTTCGTGAAGACTCACCTGCGGGTCAATGGATGCTGGCATCCACGGCAGAGGTTGAGGCAGCAACCCGTCGACGGTGTTTTGCGACGACGGGTATCCCTGGAAGGTGAACGGAGTAACCGACTTCGGGGAGCGAGTCAGCAACTGCTCAATGCTCGACAGAGGGTCTTGGATTCTCACCTTGGGTCTATCCGGAATCTCCAAGCCGGGGATCTTGGACAACTCCGATTGTTGGCTCGACACGGGCGGTTCTTGATTCGCCAACAGCTTGTAGTGCAGATTGACGAACCGTTCCGCGGACGATGCCTTGGCTTGTTCCGTGGTCTTCGTTCCCAGATGGGCCTCGAGCAGGCCGAGGGCCGAGCACATGATTGAGTAGCCCCATGGCTCATTGTTGCCGCACCGGAGGATTCTGTCCTCCTTCATGGAGAGGCATTTCTCGAGGAGCTTGACCGTGTGTTGCGAGTTGATCATGATCATGTTGGTTGATCCTCGCGGCTGAAGCATCGTGACGCTGCAGAGGTTGACAGCCGTGGTCAGCGCGTCCTCGCGCAGGAAGTTCAGGCATCGGGTGCCCTGCTCGTAGAGCTTGTCGTGCAGAAGGACGATATCTCGCGCGGCGTTGTAGTAGATGATTTCCGAGTACTGGTACTTGGCGTTGGATTTACGGAGCTTGAGGAAGGGCTGGTGAAGAGGGATGATGTACTGGCGGAGTTGGATATGAAGGAGCGTGTAGGCGAGAAGAGGCCGCTTGCCGCCGTGCGTGTTGTTGTTGTTGTGCTCCCAGGACGGCAATGAGTCGATCTCGTGAGTTATGTCGTTCGTGTATCGAATGACTTGGTCGTAGTCGACCTGCCCTGGTGATCCGCAGAGAAGCCGGCTCAGCTCCATGCGCAAGGGCAGACTCTGACGGGCCAGGTTCTGATAAGAAGAGTATGTGTACTCCTTCGCGTGCTTGGACGGGGGCAGTTGGGTCGTGTCCTCGTCAAAGTCCTCGTCGTCCAAATTCCTCGGCGGCTGCACATCGTAGTGCAGTTGGCTCACCAGCGTGGGCAGTCCGTGGTCGAACGAGGCTTGCATGTCAAACTCCTGCACCGTTGCCCATATCCTTCGCCTCATCTCCTGGTTGTACACTGAGATCTTGCCCGACATGTGGCTAGGCTCTCGGTGCAATCCGACTGAGATGCCGTCCTGGATGAGGGCTCCCGAGTTCGTCCAGAAGCGCTTCTTCTTCACTGTGTTTACCCGCCTGCTGAGATACAGGAGACATGCCACTTGGTAGTGAATGAGCTTCCGATGCTTCATGCTCTGGCTGCTCTGCCATTCTTCGACCGCCTTGATCCACTTTTCGGCGTTGTTCTGGGCGTTTGAAATCATACCTGTGAATCTCAGAGACTCGTGAGTGTGAACACAGTTGGCGACTGCGCAGATGGCCAGGACAAGGGCTGTGAGGGCGGCGTAGCGGTATTCGGAGGGGTTCTCCCAGAACTGTGAATATTCCCTGCGGAACGTGGGAATGTGGATGATGCGGTGCATTTGCTCGAACTGGTCAATGTAGACTTCGACCAGCGCATCGGCTTGCTCCTTGGGCGGCAGCAAAGCCTCGAGATGAGGGTCGCGCTGAGCATAGAGCTTGTCTCTATCTTCCTTGCGCTTCTTGCGATCCTTGCGGTCATGAGCCTTCACCGGCTTCAGCCACTCATCTGCCGTCTCCTTCATGAAGGGGCACAGGCCAGTCAACTGTGAAACGATCAGACAACTGTCCACAAAGCGAAAAATAAAAATTTCGTGGAATCTCAAATGAGAAGCTCTCATATGGGGGTTTGAAAAGACCTACCTCGATAAACGCCATTGTGGCGTTGTGGGGACCAAAATACCGCGTTCTGAACTCCTTTCCTCTGAAGAAGCGCAGCTCTGACTTGTCTCCGTCGCTGTACTGGTGCCAACATGACTGCATTTCCGAGTTGTTCGCGCAAGGATCTGCGGGCGCATCACTGGTCTCATCCTTCTGGGTGAGCGGGGAATGCGTGCCGGCAATGGTGCTCCCATCAAATGAAGACATGGCCTGTCGTGTGAGCTGAGTTTTAAGCTGGGAGACCTCAAGTTCGAGCCGGCGAATGCGGTCATGGTCCTTGGCCGCCTCCCGGATGACGGAAATCTCTGACTCTTTTCCTGACATGGCCAATTCGCCGTTTCTTCGCGAGTCCAGCTGGGCGAAGGCGGGTGGAACGCCGGAGCTGGCGTTCAAAACAACACCCGACTTGGTCTCGTAGGTGCAGCGGTCCGGTGTGCCGCTTTTCAGACACCGCTGGCACGGGTACCCTCTGTCACAGGACAGCTTCCTTCGGCGACACTCCAGACAGCTTAGGCGTACGCGCTGGCGCTTGCGAGGGTGCTGCGAGTTCTCGTCGTCGTCTCGCGAATTGGCGGGAGACAAGCTCCCAGATTCGTCTACTGAGAGAGGAGACATTGTGTGGTTGTTCATGTATGCGACTCAATATTGCAGCGCAAGAGGCGAGAATGATCAAAAACGAGGAAAAAATATGCCGCGCGTAAGGCAGGCTACCGTCATGGTTATATCAAATAGTACGAAGTGACAAAGCGATCGATCAGCCTCCGGACCGGAGAAGCCACTTTTTACCTGCCGTTTGCTGTCAAGATGTGATTGAAATCAAGGGAAGAAAACTTCCCCCTGCCCGCCAGTGCCGCCAGTTACCGCCGAGGGACGGTCGTTCATGCTCTAACTCTCCCCAGGCAGAATTTTGCGGCATCAGTGTTAAGAAACCGAGAAACCGCTTACATAAGGCCTGTATTTCCGAGCCCCGAGGTGGTATGACCGAGGAGCACCGAGCAAAAAATATCCACTTTGGGGCCACAAAGATGTGGGGCATCTGATAAGATTAGATCGGGCCTTCCCCTCTCAACGCTCCATTTTTGACTCACACTGCAGGGATTTGGATCAGATAATTTTGCTCAATGCATCCACAAACCGAAGGGATACGCAGTAAGCCGACGCAAGACGCCTCGTTCCCACCAGTTTTACATAAATCGACATGCCCCCCATCTGCGATTATCCACGTTGGGTTCTTCGAGCATGCGCCTACATGGACGCGATGGACATGCAAAGACGCTGAGGACAAGGACGAGGACGAGGACGAGGCGATTCTAGACTGAATGAAGCAACACGAACCTCGGCAGACGACGACGGCTCATGACGTAGGCGAAGTATACCCCTACTGCCATTGAGCGGTAAAGATGCTGCCGTCAATGCCACCTACCGTTGGAGTCATATGAGATGCCTCTCTGGGGATACCTGCTCTATCCGTACTGGCGGGCCATGCACATGTCATGGGCTGTGCCACACCGACTACGACTAGCCCTGCCGACCATACCGGCCCCTGCGGCCATCGCAATGGGTTGTCTCCATTGATGGATCTTCTTTGTCATTCAAACCTTGAGGAATGCTTGGCGCCTGCTTCTGAATCAGGTCAATATGCACGAGTGTCTTTAACACTACTCGGATTCATCAGTTGTTCTCTGGAATAAGGCGGCTTTGGGCTTGGCATCGGAGCACGATAACGTTGACTACAATCGATTGGCGGCTGTTCCTTAGAGATGACAGAACGGGATCTGCTGGCAACGAAGCATTTGGCGGAGGAAGAGTTTTGTGGTGGGCGTCCCATCCTCACCAAGCCTCGTTACTGTCGGGTCCCGAGGGTATTCTGATGAATGTTTCCAAGTCCCATGAAGCCTTACTATGGAAGGTCCAAGTCCAAGAAAAAAGAAGAAAAAAAATAGCAAGGAGCAAGGGCTAAAGACCGCCCAGGGCCCAGCTACGCGGACCAGTCGTTAAACCCAGGTGGAGACAAACCTTTTCAGCTGCATCAGTCGATGCCATTCACATTCCCTTGCAGATGGGCCTTGGCCCCAACCGGCTGACACGAACCCCCACAAGACACCCGAAAGAGCTCTAAAGCTTCTTGGAGACTCGAACTTTGGGTGATCGTCCACGCAGCGGCTACGCAACCTTCAATCCTCGCGACGATTTCTTTGACCCAACAAAGTTATCAGATGAAGACATCCCTGTCACTGCAGATCAGCACTCCGAAGTCGGTGCGTGGGCCGGTGTGAGCCACATGGAAGCGTTCGAGCGTTTCAAGGGGATCGACGTCAAACACTGCACAGGATGCTTGCTCGCCTGCGCAACACACAGCCGCTACGGCCCCAGTGTGCTGTAGCATGCTGAGACAGGACCCGGGGCAGATGCGAGCCCGTGGCGACGTGATCTTCTGCTTTGCTCGAATCGCGAGAATCATAGCCAACTTGCTGGATAAACAAACCACCATACTCCTGCTCCTTGGGATCGCCTATCAATGAGTGCAATGCAATAACATACACAGCGACTACGATGCGCCTCTCACTCACCTCTCTGACCGGATTGCTGGCGATCGTCGGAGCCAATCACATCCCCGGTAGGGCTTTTGATCGACTGATTTCCATCTGGCTGGAAAACCAGGTTTGCAAGCCCACATCCCTTGGTGGGCATCAGCCCTTGCTAACATTGGTCGTTCAACAGGACTTTACCCAAGTCGTCAAGGATTCCCACATCGTCGATTTGAAGAAAGAGGGGATCCTCCTCTCCAAGTACTATGCGCAAACCCACCCCAGCCAGCCCAATTACATTGCAGCTCTCGCCGGAGATTACTTTGGCTTGAACCACGACGAACGTGTGCGACTGCCAATCAACGTGTCCACCATCGTGGACCTTCTCGACTGGCGGGGACTATCATGGAAGGCATACATGGAGGACATACCCGGCCCGGGTTACTTGGCTGATGCGAGCGACGGTCAAACAGGTGACGGCAAATTGGACTACGTTCGAAAACACAAGTTGGTTCTACCAGTAAAATCATTGGACCCGCAGGTGCTAATATCTACACAGTCCCTTTGTCTCCTTTGACTCAATAAATTTGAACGGGACCCGACTTCTCAACATCCAGGGATTTGAAGAATGGAAGGCTGATTTTGAGAAGAAGCAAGTGCCCCAATACGTTTTCATGTCCCCTAACCTGATGAACGATGGCCACAATACCTCACTAGAGTACGCTACAAAATGGGCGCGTGACTTCCTCAAGCCTATGCTGGCCAAAGATGCTTTCAAGGAGCGAACACTTATCCTCCTTACCTACGACGAGGCCGCGGACTATGGGAAGCCGAACCAGGTCGCGTCACTGCTGCTGGGAAGCGCGTTGCCCGAGAATGTGAAGGGAACGGAGGACAAAACATTTTACACGCACTACTCCGCCATTTCAACTGTCGAGTACAACTGGGAAACCCCGAATCTCGGACGGTACGACGTTGGTGCCAATATTTTTAAGTTTGTACAAGATCTCGGCAGCAGGATCCTCGTCGCGAATAAAGATCCACCGAACATGGCCTCAGTGAACAACTCGGAGTCCTATTTCGGACCCCTTAACAACGATACCAGCAAATTTCGCCCCTACGCACAACCGAATCTCGCCCTCAACGGCTCTAGCGGGCTCCCGGTCTTGGAACATGTTCGTCTACAATGGGTCTTCCACAATGAGCCGACGCCCTACGATGGAAATGGTACTCTCTACGACGCCAACTTTCAGCCTCAGTATATACCACCGCCGGTAGTCACCAAACCTTGAATATTCAGACGATCTATATATCGCACTACCCCATCTTATACGGCGACGTATTGACCCAACCTTCGATGACCTGCAATAGACATACTACCCACGACAGGAGATGTTGACTTGACGTTATCAGTCGTGGTGCTTCCGTTTTGGCATTTGCGGATCAGGCAATCCTTCGAAATCCAATGTTGGATCGTCCTACAGAACTTCCCAGAGAAAAGCAGAAGCCCTTTGCTGTCATGGTGGTAGCACTGTCGTGTAACCATTGTTAATAAGTGGCAAGTCTGAAGCATTGGATATCGGGATGAATCCGATCTGGTCTATTGTCACCCGGCTGGTTTCAAGACCTATCATTTCGACAATATCATTGACAACACCGAAACATGCTATTTCCAAGCTTACTTGTCTTGGAGCTTGTTAAATTCTGCACGAATCAAGCCATGATCACTCGGCCACCAAGACTAGACGAAGTTCTAAGGTGTCTCCCGCGACTTCCAGCAATATCGTCAGCCAACAACGGACTAGATAAAGATATGTTGTCTGCGGGCTCTCAAAGGAGCCATATCATACATGGGCGTTTCGCGACCGGTCGCTTCATCGCAACCCTTTAGACAAGGGTACAGCTATGCGAGTTTATATATTGACCACCATATGATGAGACTACGACAAGCCAATGAACATGCTCGCAAACTTCGAGGTCGCCTCGTGTATGGACTGGGTTGGCAGGAGAGAGCGATACACATCATAGGCCGAATTGATCAACCTTCCCAGATCATCGGGGATACCATCTGGCAAGCCTGTTGCAAATTTACAGCAGTCCTGCTCGTTTAGTGATAGAAGGCTGGGATCAAAAGTTTTACGCAACGAAATGCCGACTAAAGACTTCCAATTTTTATCACGTTCGTAGTCTTAGGTGGCCGGTCGGCCTTTTTCTGTATATCAAGAACTGGCTGGTGAACAGCTGAATTGAATCTCATCACTGGTTGATCGATACTACTTTTGCCTTTGCCCGTCCGGGCGACTACAGTGATTGGATATTCCATTCGATGCGGCACACCGTTAGGTCACCTGCAGTGCTGCAGCTCAATCGGGGCCCAAGCGGCGTCAGAGCAGAAACACCGGTCTAGTCAACGAAGCTGGTTTGTGGGCTTTGGCATGACTCGAGACTACTCTGGGCATAAACCGCAGCATAGTCCCCCCTTGGGAAGCAGTCTGCAGCTTACTTGAATAAGGGGGCAAGATTGCCCGATAAAATGGCGGGCCGAGGTGCGACAGATTAGGTGGGCAAAAAGGAGGAAATATCTCACCAGCCACCCGTAGCAAAACCCCCTTTTGTCCAAGACTGATGCAAGTCCAGTAATCGTGGAGCGGCGCCGACGAGAACCGTCGCCGCGCTTGCAAGCTAGCGCCATCGAGACGGGCTAAGAACCGTGGGCTAACGACGAGCGAGGCAAGGCTTTGACAGTTTTCACCCTGTCTTGGAAAGTTGATGGAACAAGGAGACGTCACGGCGCACACACACCAATCCGAAAGGCTCACTTTTGTCTTGCAAAGGCGCCTTTGGTCCGGGTGGCTGACCTTGCCATCGCGACTTTTGTCCGAAGTGTCCACCTCCTCTTCAATGTCACGTTTCAACCCTCAAGGTATCGGCCGCGGCTACAACCGAGTGCAACGAGGAGAACTTATCGCTGGTGTCCTCCCGCGATGCACGACCGGCAGGACCGGATTGTCTGTGGAAGGAGATATCTGCATCTAGCCGCCAGCATGGAACGGAAAATCATAAGGTGGTGTTTCCCCTTGAGTATAGACAGTTTCTTGAGTAACGATGATTACATCTTATGACAGGTAGATTGGGTTTGGGACCGTTGAAAGCCGCGTCTGTGCTACCGTTTCGTATTCAACATCTCATTGTGGAACCAGCCTCCCGCCCGCCATCCGGCGCTGGCTGCCAATATATCAACTCTCATAGGGGCGCGCGAAGCTGGATTAGATGGTAAAGCCGCGTTGAAGCTACAAAGTACACTGAAATACACTGGTTTACGCTGGACTGGCATACTAAAACAGACTGGCGACCACACGGGCAGCCGAATGACCCGACATCATTGGTGAGCTGGTTGGCCTAGCTCCAGATCTCGCACGCCTAAATAGCTAAGCTAGCCTGGATGTACCAACGTTGCATTACAATGACATACTCGCTGCACGGTCCCACGCATGGTCTCTGGTGGCGGCGGATGGCGAGCAGCACGAAGGGAACTTCCCCAAGTTCCCAGCGCTGACAGGCTGGCTTTGTCGTACTCGGTTTCTCCACGGAATGGATGAAACTTCGAGAGTACATTGAGCGAAAGGCAAACATGATTCAGTCGCACCGACCATCATGGGTCACGCTTGAGAGTGAGCAGTATGGTGGTTAGAGTGCCATTTGGAGCTCGCTGGCCTACCAATAGGCATTCCGATCCTGTGGTATCGTCTCACTTGTTCCCATGTGGCAAATGGGGTTGGCGATTTATGGTTCCAGCAGTCAACCGGTCTAGGTTTTCTGGTGCTACAGGAGATGCACTGAACCGTCGGGGTCAGGAAGCCAGATCCCAGCTCACCTGGGGCATTGACTCAAGATCCACTGCCACGAGGTTCGACTGCTTGTTCCCTCCTCCTCCTCAATATTGCGGACATCCTAAGTTTGATGGGGGAAAGCCCCTGGTCCTGCTGGCGCAGAGAGATATTTCCAGTTCCTCCGTGCCTGTTGAGGCTCATTGGACGACTCTGGTTTCGCAAACCGGGCGGGCGGTGAACGTCTCCACTGCACATTGTGCGCTCTCAGGCTGCGTTTCCGGTGCGCGATGTTGCGGACCTCCTCTTACTAGATGGGACGGCGAGCTAAAGTTTGGTCTCGTCCTAGTTTCCAGTGCGGTTCCCCTGAGGGGGGCTGCTCGGACGGCAGTCCTCCGCTTATATCGCAGATGCTCTCCCACGCCACAAACCCCGGGGTGGCATGCCAAGTGTCCGTGATTGTCTGTCAAACAAGTAGTTCGTCGTCCCCGCGGCGGACCTTCTTCCGCCTCTATCCTTGATTCCTTTCTTTTATTACCTTTATCACACATTATCACTATCGATCGGCAATAGTGTGGTGGTATGAGGCAATCGATACTGATCGGCGGCCTCCTGGCCGCCTTCATTGGAGCCTCAAACGGTTCATTGATTGATTACGCAGGCAAATTGCCTGCGTGCGGGGTGAGTAGTCGCCATCGCGGATATGTACAAGACCCCAAGCACGCTGCTGACCTTGGTGCCTTCGTCTAGCTGGAATGCACCCTGCAAGAAATACCATCGTCGCTGTGCAAGGTTGTGACGAATGATACATGCATATGCACCGACGATACATTAAGGGCAAGTGTGCAAGCTTGCCTTCTCGAACGCTGCAATAGGTTGGATGCGATAGGTAGGCTTTTAGTCGAAGGACCACCCGCGGTGGAAAGAGATGGACTAACTCCTGCTTAGACGTTGCAAGGATAGAAGCCGAAGCATGCAACCGACCGATTCGCTCACGAAAGGTGGACATTCTGGCGCCCATCGTTATTCAGTTACTCGGATGTATAGCGGTGCCGCTGCGTTTATACGCCAGATGGACGACAATGCACCGCTTTGAGGCGGACGACTGGATCATGATATTCTGCGGGGTACGTCGAAGATGCGAGGGCGTATTATGCTAGTCATCTAACAAGTGATAGCTCATGTTCATTGTATTTGTCATACTTGGGCAACTGGGTAAGTGATTCATCCCCGGCGTTATTTCGCTCTTCGTTAACAGGTGTCCAAGCCGGTGCCGTTGCCTTTGGAGAAGATATCTGGATGGTTAAGCCGGACGAGCTCACTTTTGCACTCAAGGTTAGCCTTTTAAAACGTATAATACAATGTCGGCGAAGCTAAACGTTGCAGATCTTCTTCATCGACGAGAGCTTCTATCTCATGTGTCTGGGTCTGACCAAAATATCGGCACTCTTCTTCTACTTACGGATATTCCCAAACAGGAATTTCCGCAGGGCCACGTTTGCAACCATGGCCTACATCATTATCTCGACCACGGTGATGCTCTTTGGGCAGATCTTCCAGTGTCTGCCATTGGAATACAATTGGCTTGGCTGGAAAGGCGACTTTGGCCCTCACCACTGCCTCGACATCAACACGCTGGCGTTTCTGGCGGGCGGCCTCAGCATCAGCCACGACATCATCATCCTCCTCCTCCCACTCCCGCTTCTGTGGGGCCTCAATATGTCGAAGCGCTCCAAGGCCGGCATTTTCGTCATGTTCAGCCTCGGCATCTTCATTCTCATCACGTCGTGCGTGCGACTACGGTACATTGCCCAGTTCACGCAGTCGCTGAATCCGACGTGGGACTTCACGGATCCGCTCATCTGGTCAGGAATCGAGGTGTCAGTGTCGATGATCGTCGTGTGTCTACCCGCGCTGCGGGTCCTTTTCAAGCGCATCGTGCCGAGGATGTTCAGCACAGCCGCCCACTCGGACATCACCGGGCCCAAGAAGGCGTCATATAAGCTGTACCCGCTGAAGAATTTTGGCAACTCGGTGGATAGCAGCAGCCCCAGCGAAGATGCCGGGAGGAGAGAAGCTGCCAGGGAAAATGCGGCCAGGATAGAGGACAAGAGGAGGAAGTTCTTTTCATTCAGGTCGACGAAGGCGGATCCGAACGAGAGCGAGCTGGAGCTGGGGGACAAAGTCAGGGGCGAGGTCCGGACGCAGATCAGACACAGCGACGGGGAGTCGTCGAGGCGGAGGAGTTCGATGGAATCTGGGATCCACGTGCGGACGACAACGACATTCTACGACGGAGTAGGTGGTGGCGACGACGACAGGAGGTTTTGAGAGCTCTCCGGTCGCGCCAGAGCATTACATCGACATTGAAGGGACTCGGTCCGTTGGGTAGGGTTGGGCCCTCAACGAAAACTCAGGTTCACAGCACTGAGAAGCATTGGAAAACAAGCATTATAATACGATACCCGGATTAGGACGGAGTGTAAGGGATTGATGATACCACTGCATCTGGAGGCGCTGGGAATATGCGACGCGCAGCATATCAAAATGAACAAGTCACAAGCTAGAAATTAATATTATACATGTACAAAACAATCACCGACATTGCACAGCCCCACGAGGAAATGATTATCGATGCACGCATTGAATGATCACGTCGATGATAGTCTTGTCTGTCTGATATTAACCAGACCTTGGACATGGCTTTATCGAAGGGGCCCAATATCGGACTGGCAATCGGACATCCGACTGTATCATTCCATCATCAAAGGCCAAAGAAGCAAGCGATGAGAGGGGCAGAGCGCGATGGGCTTATTAGCAGCCTTCAAAAACAGATCTGCCAATCATCGAGCCCCCTTGAGAAGGCAACTTGGCAGCCAGGCCACGATGCGTTCCTTCAAGAAAGCTTATTTTGTGTCTCATCCGAAGGGGCCTGAGACTTTCCACATGTCTCGGACATGGAAGCTTTGCCTGCCGGGGTGGATCGTGGTTTGGAGGGGGACCAACCGGCCGTGCGTAGTAGCCATGTGTCTAGGAGTGGGGGGCCTCTCTTTCGGTTTCGACACTAGTGACCCTGCATTGTTATTACAGTCGCATGCAGGATTTATCTATAGATATGTTTCGTCCGTCAAGTTCGTCTAGACAGACTGCACGCTAGAGGAGAAGACATGCATCTCGTGCTCACGTCTCGACGCATGCCCCGAGCTGCAGGTCCCGCCGCCGCCAGGGGTTGTTATCATTTTAAGACGAGAGTCCAACGAAACCAAGTCGAAGCCAGCATGGGCTCTACAAACATGCCGTGTCCTTCAACTTCCCCGGAGTTGGTGCAATGCGTATGGCGTCTCCGGGTGTGTTTCCGAGATGTCAAATGTGGCGATGCCGAGGGACTGGGCGTTAGGAAGGGAAGGAGGCGGAAGTATGCGAACGAGAACTGAGCGAGAGTTGGAATATCTGAATTTGTCAAGAATGAGTTGCGCCTGGATTGGCTTTGGCCGGTCAAGGCATCACCCGAATTGACAGAATTAGACGACTTAGAGATGAATATTCCCTCCTAACAACTAAGCGTCAGATCGGAGGAGCGGACGTAGTCAAGGAGTCTAACCAAGAGATCCACGACAACTCTTTGATCTCGATATTGTCATGCAGTTATTTCGGAAATGGAAGACCCGCTGTCTCAAATCGTCAAACAATCACAGTGTGCCATTGGCCTCAGCTGGGCTGTCAGTGTCACTATAATGCCTTTGGACGACGGCGAGGGCGAGTCTTGGACACCGCGAGAGCTGGGCTTGGTATTGGACCATGGGTACCGGATGTGACGCGTCCGAGAAAGTCCAGCAGACCAGGAGAACACCCCGGCCTAGCTTCGGACGCAGAGTGAGATGGACTCTACGTATTTCAGCTATCCATCTTCGGCACATCGGGGTCTGAGTTCCTCCACTAAGAGTCGTACCTAAAAGCCGCCAGTAAGTTCTTCATACCTGTAGATGTCTAATCGAGATCTACGGGTAAACTATATGAGCCCCTTGTCTTTCTTGAACCTCCACTGATGCGCACAGCAGAGTTCATACATGGCGCATAAGATTGGCGTGGCAACCGAGTGCTTTTGAGCTTCCCGGACGACCTCGCCGAGAATATTCTCATGCTCGATCAAATTCCCCTGTGTTCAGAAATATCAGACGCCGAGCTCTAGCAGTTGTGAAACGGTCATAGAGGGAGCATACCTTTTCAAAGTCGACCTGCATGCTGGGTTTGATATTCTCATCAATGGGGTTGAGCTGAATGGTCCTCTCAATAATGTCATCCGGAAGTTCGTGGCCTGCTGCTCGTGCTACCTCAAGGACCTCCCTCATAGCAGGAACGACCATAGTATCCATTGACCTCCCCGTCATCTGCAGTTCGCTAGCGTTCAACCCAGTTAGAGCGCAAATCGGGTTGAACGAGGCGTTGTACACAAGTTTACTCCATCGATCAAAGGCGACGTCCGGTCTGTGGAGACACGTCGTTCTCCCACCTGCGCTGTAGATTCTCACGAAGCGTTGTGCAGCTTGCTGCTGCTCCTCTCCGCCGAGACCGGGGTTCTCAAAGGCACCGATATGAAGGAGGTCGTGCTGCTTCTGTTCCACGACGCCGGGGGAGACTTCGTGTGCGTCGATGCGGCTGACGCCGGATAGGACCGTGTTCGAGGGGAACCGTTGGAAGAACGGGGCCTGTATATTGAGGCCGTTCTGGATCAGGACGATGACGGTGCGGCCTGGTGATACGGCGGGGGCGACGATGTCGCAGAGGTTGGGGCTGGCGTCGGGTATATTCTTGGTGCAGCATACGATGAAGTCAAATTGTTCGTCATGACTTAAGCTCGGGGTATCCGGAACTGCTCTCAATACTGCATAACGATTCCTTCCGGATGCGGTTAATGACGCCGTTTTGGCATTTAAAGCAAGATGGTGGCCGAGACTGACCTTGTGTAGGCCGCCAACTCTGCAAGTCGCCGTGCTCGCAAGACTTGATTGAGAAACCGTTGCGACTCACGGCATCGTAGTTGGAACGTAAAACGGAAGTGACTTCTGCAAGGCCCCCGCGCTCAAGGTTGAGAGCGGCGATCGTGCCGATTCCGCCGCTACCGACGAGAAGGATACGCGACTTAACAGAGGCCATTTGTCCGAGCAAAGGGCCGATGACTGACTAACAGATGGACTCCGACTTGAGGATCGTACGGATTATAACCACCAAAATAGGCTCTCGGGTAAAGACTACGAGTATGAGCTGTATAGCGTATGCGGCTGAGCCTCTGAATGTCCACCCACCACCGTGTAGGATACCGATAGCTGCAATCCAGTTGTGATGTAGAGCCGATGCGTGAACCAGGTAGGTCCGGGCTGAAGGACGGGCACGTTTCCGAAGGGTTGAAAGATGAATTCTTTATCATGACCATGCAACCGAGCCCATCCGGTATCCGGGACCGGATACCGGCTTCTTGGCTGGAAATTACCCCGCCTACCCCGCCACCCTGGGCCCGTTGGTAGGCCCGGACCGGCTTCTCACGACTTGGAGACCCGGCCAATAATCCGGGTCGGCTCTCGTTCTTTGGCGGCTTACCATCCCACCATGGCCGATAAATATGCGTAGAACTTCAGACGGGAGTACCCAACTTAACCCTTGATGCCATAAGGGCTGTTTTACATGCAACATGATATGAGTTTTGTAATCCTTATGAGCCGATCCATCTTATTTAATACAACCTATCAGTGCTTGACGAACTCCTTAATTGATGCACCCGTGGCTGGCAGGAAGGCGAGAGGGCATTTGGAGCAGAAATCATAGAGATATTTGATGTGGGATATGGCGGTCTGTGTGTTCAACTGGTGGAATATGAGCATAATTGACCATTACCCCAACGGGAAAACGCGGGCATTCTATATTAAAAGTCGTCAACAGTGTTACATTGATCGATCGGACCCGAGTTCTTGGAGTCGCTTCATGTCTTTGCTGACGTTTTGGTGTCTGCCAAAAAGAAAGAATCGAAGCGTCCGTGGGAGCAGAGCAGTCGGCCCAGGTACTTGCGGCACCGGACGGAATGTGGAGAAAAGGACACCGACAACCACACCACAGGCAAGGATCGCACAGACCAATTTCGCAATTTCGCTGGTTGTTGGTTTCAGTGACCCTTCTCTTCGCCAACCAACCTCGCCAACCCCTTACTCACACCTTCTTTTCCCCAATCCCCCTCCCGCGAACACTGAGTTAAAGCTTTTCGATCTTGCTTTAAGCTTCTAAATAAACCTAACGGTGTCCCGGCACCAGGAATCATCCAAGAAGGGACAAGCGGCATCTCCTCGAGGGTTCTAATCATTGGAACTCAAACCGTTCACACACTCACCAGCAACTCCAACCACGCCAAAACTACAGATGGCACACCAGGCCGGAGCTTCCGCCACCGGCGGCAACGCCAACGCTCCCTCCCCGCGCGACCGCATCCTGTCGCACATGAACCAGGACCACAAGCGTGAGCTATCCTACTACCTGCGGCACTACGCCGGCCTCAGCCGCAAGGCCGCCACCGCGCCGTGGCTCAAGGACGTCACTTTCAACGGCATGACCATCGCGGCCGGCGGCCTCGGCGGCAAGGAGTTCTTTGTCGAGTTCGACCCGGCCTTGTCGTCGTGGGGCGATGTGCGGCCCGCCGTCGTCGAGATGGCGCACGTGTCGCGGAGGGCGCTGGGCTACAGCGACATCACCGTGAGCCACTTTGCGCCGCCGCAGGGCTTCGACGTCGTGGTGTTTGGGTCCGTCACCTTCTACTTTGTCTGCTGGCTCACGCTGGGCTTCGTGCTGCCCGGCACGCCCATCTGGTCCTTCCTCCAGACCGTGTTCCCCGGCGGGCCCACGTTCTACCACTGGCTGGTCAAGGCCATCTTCCTGCCCGTGCTGGGCATTCACCTTACCGAGTGCTACTGGTTCCACCGGACAAGGCTCCAGAGGCACGGCATCGAGCTTGGGTCGGGACTTTGGTGGACGTGGATTGGTAGCTTGTTCTTCGAGGGGCTGTGCGGCTTCAGGAGGTTCGATGCCATCGTCGCCGCCAAGAGGAAGGAGAACGAGAGCAAGAGCCACTAGAGAGGGGAATCCCACCTCAGGTACGGCGGGGAGGGTCGACGGAGACGCCGGGCTGCATCTGGATGCTCGACCGTTCCCTAACCAATGACAGCCGTTGAGCGTCCTGGTTGGTTGGTTGGTTGGTTGGTTGGCATCTACAGCTCGAAGCCTTATCGTTTCCGGTCACTGGCAAGGCAGCAAGGCCGGGCAAGGGCTACACACATTTCATGGGCCGCGATGGGACAGCGGAAGATGCTGCAGGCTTTTGTCAATTTGTCAAAGGTGGCCGCGGAACTCTGTGGCAGTTAGTCGAGTCCGGTGGCGAGTACCAGGATAATATTAATTGGCATGGGAGACATTAAAAAATACCAAGACGTTGTTTGTCGTCCAGTTCAAATAACAACCTGCCGGATTCAATAGTAACGATGTTTCAAGCCCCCCTGGCGAGGCTGAGCATCCCCAAAGTAGGCATCCCGGTGAAGCTATGCGGCCAATTGACTCAGAACCGGGTGGCGGTAGGTCTGTCTGGTAGACACGGAAGGGCGGAGAAAGCAAGCGCAGAGCGTCCGTCCGGACTGATGATTTGGAGGGGCCGTTTGCTTCTGCCGCGGCTCGACATACATAGTATGCCAGGTTGGAGCAAGGGACGCCCCCACCTTGGCCTTTCGTCCCTTGCTCCGCCGAATTTCTTCTTCCGCCCATCGACCCAACCCCGGGTCCGTCACTTCCCGCTGCCACATCGCCATCAACCCTCTCCCCTCCCGGATGAACGACACCTCTCCAGTGCAAAATTGAGACTACCAATTTCCGGTACCATGGCGCGCGCTTCGTGCGGTTTCTGAGACTTTTCAGCCCAAGGGGTCTCGCCTCTAGCGGGCGTCCCAGGCGGGCCATGACATCTTCCTCCCCGTATCAACGACTGGCTGAAGCCATGGCAACGTAGTGTGATGGGCCTGGTAAGCGCTTTCGAATAACAAAAAACACCAACCTGCGACAGCGGATCGCGTAATGTCGCTCGCATGCCGTGCTTTCCCTTTCAGAGACAACGTTGCGAGATGTTGGTGGCGGTCGTCATCGTTTGCATTCACGTCGAGCATCGCTCTCTGGCATAGGCAGGATGGACTGAACGGCCGCACATGCTAGTCGTCGACATGAGGTATACTCCCTGCCCTAACGGCTACAAACATGCTCATGAGAATACAGCAGCTAAACAATGGCCATGCATTGCCCAATCGCAACAAGTCCTTCGCTCCTTTGGACTCTCTTCGGCAACTACCCTCTGGTTCCCAGACTCTCGTCATATGGAGACGGTCAACCTCCATAGCAGAGGCAGCTGACAATCTGAGGCACATATGCTCGAGAGCAAACAGGGACGTACAGGCCTCGCAGATTGCGCTCGGCTAGTCTGGTGTTGGTTGCCACGTCCGTCTGGTCCCAAGTTCGAGCTAGCCGGCCAGCTATTGCCGCTTCGTGTCATCTCTCTCGCAGTCATGACGGGGAATCCATGACGTAAACAACAAACATGCCCTAGAGTCCTCCGAGGCAACGCCATCGCCAAAAGACAGGATTTACATGCGCGTCGCCAACAACGGCCGAGCTCTGTAGCGGTGCTCTCGCTCTCAAGACTGCATTTGTCTAGGGCGGCATGGGAATGGTTGGCCGTTGGATTGCTCAACCCTGTAGAGCTATGGGAACCGAGGAGATCTGTTTTTGGCCGGTCTCTAGCCTAGCCTATCCCGAGGCACCATGTGTTGCAACGTTGAGCCCGCTAACCTCGGACGGCTAGACGAACCGGGCGCCATCAATCTCAACCAAGTTGTCTATCTGGATCGTCTCGACCATGATTCGTTTTTGGTTGCCAACCGGGACAACAACCAACTGGTTTGCACTACCGGTACCTAAAGTTGCGGGCAATGGAGATTGAGTTTTGCGATTGCCATCAAGCTTTGCAGATGAACGCTTGGCTATTTGGCGGGGAGGGAGAGGTTGCGGGCGATCGTTTTTGGTCTCCTCACCAGCTTTAATTTTCCCCGTGAAAGTCGAGCCGTCTTTATTTGGCTTGCATCCATCCATCCAATATGCGTTCATCAGCCCTGCAGTACCTTTCGTCTGGTTTCAACCCCAACTCAATTTGACACGATTGTACCTGAAAACCGCGACGCCAAGGCTCGACATAGGGTTGAGGCGAAGTTCTCGACGCTCGGTCTCGCGACTCGAGCTCGGTCCACTGCCGCATTCGCTCGCTGTATGCGCTGTTCGACACACTTGGCCGCTTTGCTGAGCAGTCGCAGCATTAACGCTGGGCAAAGTCAAAATAGCAGCCTTGATGCCGGGCTAAGTTTCCTAACTAAACCAACAAGCGCCGGCTCGCCTAGCCATTCTACCCCAGCAGCATGTCGGCACCATCGGAGACTTAGAGCCAACCAGCACTTGACGACACTCTTTCCCCGCTTGATGTAATTTCGGCACCGCTTGTTCTCGCGACGCATCCCTTCCTGGGAATGGCATGGAAGTTCTTCCGCAGGGCCAAGTCACCGACTAAGGGGAAGGGTCCAATACGGCGGCAGACCAGATCACGACGCCGCCGCATCGGCCCCAGCGACCCCGCTCGCCGCTAAACTAAACTTTCGGCAGCACCACACACACACACACACACACACACACACACACACAGGCACATACACGCTGCACCAGGTTCACCGCTGTTGAGAGATCCTTCATGCGTGTGATAAATCTGGTGTGTCTATTTGCTGCGCCGCAGGTCACCACCGTTCAAAGAATTGGTTTTTCCCAAGTTGATTTCGCGGCCGCTGTCACTTGCATTCGATAGCCGCACGTGGCTGAAAAAAAAGGAAAATTTTCTCCGATGTGGGCTTCCATGCACACGGAATATTGCTACCAGAGATGCCAGAGGGGGTAAACGATTGCTCCCCGATTTGGACACGCTTGCGAAGATACCCACTAGCCGACCATTCGCGGCCGCTTTGAGTTAGCCAGCCTCTGAGGCTCTATCAGAGGAATCCTACGAACCGGCCTGTCATCCGCACCTCTGCCCGTCAACGACATGCGCAAGTGAAGGGTTCCCTGCAACAGACAGGCCGACGGTCGACCCAAAGACCCGCCCGCCTCCCAGGACTCCCCAGGATGCCGCCCACCGGGAAGCGGGCCAGCGATCTGGGATCCCCATCGAGGCAATGGGACGGTTTACGCGAGAGACATCTCGTTTTCCTGGGAGCCGTCACTCTTGACAAGGCGTTCGAGGAGCTAGGGGTAGTTCTCCCGGCAAGCGTGGCATGGTCCACCATGGCATCAGCAAACCCCGTTGACATAAACCAAGGGCCTAGTCTCGTTCCCCACGGTTGAGAGAAGCGTCACGGCCTTCCTCTTAATCTCGCCTATCCGCAGCTTTAAGGCCAGCCGGTCCCGTCCCAGGCTTCTCAGTTCCACCTCCACCCTCACCCCAGGTCTTTGGTCTCTTGGTTTCCCGTCCACTCGCTTAACCGGTAAACCAACATCCATCATGAGGACTCAAAGCACCATCGAAAACGTCCTGAGGGTCGTGGTCGCCGCCTCAGGTCTCGCCGCCGCTAATACCATCCTGCCCCGTTGGACTGTCGGGCAGTCGGTCGAGACCACCAGCGGAGTCGTCGAGGGCCATGCTGCCTCCAGCGTGGACCAGGTGAGCGAGCACACATGTGGCCAGCCGCGTGGGATTTGCTAACGAAGGCCATCATCAGGTATCCGAGTACTTGGGAATCCCGTACGCTCAGCCGCCCGTGGAAAGTCTGCGCTTCCAGCCCCCCGCCAAGTACACCGGTTCCTCGCCCATCAACGGCTCAGCTTATGTAAGTCTAACCGCGCTCATCATCCCAGTACCCCTGGCAAACTTCTGTCCGTCGACTTTGCCATCAGCGACACTGACAATGCCATCTCCAGGGCCACCAATGTATGCAGCCAGCCGGCAGCGGCGTCACTCTCGAGGTCGCTGTCAAGCTGGGTGTTCCTGCCTCGGCCACGGCGGTGCTCACGGCACTCGGGGACACGGGGTCTCAGAGTGAAGACTGCTTGACCCTGAACGTGTGGACGAAGCCACAGACGGGCGATGCCAAAAAGGCTGTGTTGGTCTGGGTTCACGGCGGCGCCTTCACCACAGGTAAACATGCAACCGTCCGAAGTTGCGCAAGCTTGTGCGGCCGACTGACTCGTGTGCCCACAGGAAGTTCCCGAACCCCGGCCTACAGCGGCAAGTTCATCGCGGACCAGACTGACGTCGTCGTGGTCTCCCTGAAGTGAGTTTCCAATAAACGCCGGGGTCCAGAGAACCGTCAATGCTAACGCGGGCTCAAGCTACCGCCTCAACATCTTCGGCTTCCCTGGCAACCCCGTCTCCGCGCCGAACCTCGGGCTGCTCGACATCCGCCTGGCTTTGGAATGGGTCCGCGACAACGTAGAGAAGTTCGGCGGTGACGTCAGCCGGATCACCATCTTTGGACAGTCCGCCGGGGGTTCCTTGGTCGACTACTACTCTTACGCATACGCGTCCGACCCCATCGCCAATGGTTTCATTCCCATGAGCGGCACCGCCCACGGGTTCGGCGTCTTTACCAACAAGACCGTCAACGAGAAGTGGTTCAACATCTCCTCGGCCGTGGGCTGCGGCAACAACTTGACCGACCACAACGTCGTATCCGAGTGCATGCTCAGCAAGACCGGGGCGGAAATCCTCTCGGGCCTGTCCTCGAGCGACGCCGGCCTCGGCTCGGTAGGCGGACTCTCCTTCTCGCCAGTGGTGGACGACGCCCTCATCTTCGGCGACTACAGCATCCGCGACTCGGCCAAGGGAGGGTATCTCATCGGCAACACTGAGAACGAGGCCGGCCTGTTCAAGCTTGGGGCCCCAGACCTGAACGAGACGTACTGGTTCGGGTTCAACCTCGTTGCCTTCAGCTGCCCGGCCGCGAGGAGGGCGGCCCGAGCGGTTTCCGCTGGCCACCCGACATGGCGGTACCGTTATTTCGGCGACTTCCCCAACATCGCCATCACCACCACGCCGCCCAGCGGGGCATGGCATGCATCCGAGGTACGTTTGTTTGTCTGCGCTTTCTTTTTCCCCTGTCAAGGGTCTTTTTTTGGGGTCCCAAGACATAATAGTTGACTCACATCGCTTAGCTCCCTGTATTGTTTGACACGGTGCCCGAGTCCCCAGTCCCCAGTACGTTGCGCGAAAAGGCCGTCGGCAAATACCTTCGGAGCGCCTGGGCGGCCTTCGCCAAGAACCCGACATCTGGCCTTGCCGAGCTGCAATGCCACGGAGCGTGGCCAAACTACAAGTTCGACGGCGAGACCCTGAACCAGATCTCGTTCGACAACAAGACGGGCACGAACCTGGCTCGGGGCGATGCTTACGACGGGTACTGCGCGCAAGTTGGCGTTCCCGTCGCTTGAGCCCTTCAGCCACTAGGCCTGGGGGATCATTGCGATGATCCAATCTCATATCATACTTAATACAATATAATACCTCTCTCGAGGGCTCTTTTCACATCCGACAACGTGACATCCGTTCCTTTTCCGCGTCGTGCTCGAGGGCCAGTGACGCCCCCCCCCCCCCCTCCCCCCTCCTAACCTGCCACAGATAGCAGCGCCGTGACGGTTTCCGCTCAACGTGATCACCCTTCGCGAAACAAGGGCAGCAAAAATTCTGTCGTTGTCGCACCACGCCTCGTTTTCATTTTCATTTTTATTTTCGTTGCGCGTCGGTTTCAGAAAACCCAGCGATCCCTGGAGTTGCGGCCATCAGCTGCTGCCAGAGCACCAAAAAGTCCCACACAATCCCAGGAACGGACAATTAGGGGAGCCCGCCTCCCGCCGAAAGCGAAGGCCAGGCAAGCAGGGGTCACGGATTAGCGGCATTGAGCGCTGGAGGAGTACGTACACGCCCTGATTCCTGAGGGGAGAAGAGCCCTGGGAGTCGGCGGTGCACGCTCCAAACTCTAATTGAACTTCCTGTACGACTTCGTCTCCCTTCTCCTTTTCTTACGGCCCCATCACCACATCGCCACGGGGGGCTGCCGACAGCAATTGTCCCAGAGCAAAGAACGAGGGGGCATTTTAAACCCGTACGGGCACGATGTAGGCGGGCCGTCGTCAGGAAACTATTGGCAACAGCCACGTGTTGCTCATATCCGGGCTAGCTCTCCCCCAGCCTGCTTCGAGCCGCCGCACAAGTGTGCGTCCACCCGCTGCGTCCTCTCGCGCCAGCGCCCTCTAGTCTGCCGAATCGCTGCCGTTAGCAACGGCCGTTGAAGTCCTCTGGACGGGTAGCTTCGCCGGTGCTTCGCGAGGCACGTAAAAATAACGGCGCCCCCCCCTCCCCGCCCTGCAATATCGGCTGCCTGCAACCGGGGTTGGCACGTCCGCCCGCAGTCCGCATCTCGCTGTCGATCCTCTGTTCCCCTCCCTCTCTCTCACCCTCTCTCGACGTGGCATGATGCGAGCCATAGCTTTCACCGGATTCCAGGTTCGACGTGCCTCGTGATCGGGGGGCGGGCGCCGAGACTCTCCAAACGGCCGGCCATGTCCGATGAACGGCTTCTTGGGGGGAGCTTGCCCAATTGAGCACCGTTACTGCTTCTGGTCACGAGATCTGGCCGCCGTCGGGTCAATTGAGGTATTCAGTTGGTCAATCTCGGGTGCTCACGGTGTCCTCGACTTGTATCTTCCACTTGAAGCACCAGTTGGGCCAAAGTTGGCATCAATGGCAGCTCTTCCGGTTTCGTTGGCCAAGGGCTCAGCGGATGATAACCGCTCTCTTATTTAGCATTGTCGGGAATGCTTCGAGTGAAGTCAACCCTCAACGTCGCGCGCAATTGAGCAGTTCCGGCCTCGCGGGACTCCATGCGGCTACACCTGCGCGACATCGCGCACTCTGCCGTATACCCACCTGACAGCATGAGCAGCTCTCCCCACATGATCCGATCTGCCATCCTCCTCTCTCGCGGAATCCGGGGCGTCCAATGGGCCCTCTTATCATGTTACTATCGGCTCCCTCCTGCACTCGTTATTGGGCTCCCCCCAAACGAGGCGGCATCTCTGCGACAGGATGTCCCCTCCCGATGTTCTCAAAGCTGTTGTTCGCAAATGCGCGCGCACGGAAGCGCTGTGAGCGTCAGCAGCGGTTTCCGGCAAGATAAAAGCTACGCCTGTCTGCCTCGGAGCCTTGACTTGATCCGTTCTGATCCTCTATCTCTCTCCCTCTCTACGCTTCATCGTCCTCTTCTGCTCGTCAGATATTGCAGTCCTTGGCTTTTGTTCGGCTCTTCTGCTCTGGGGCGGCATCTTTCGACCTGAAGAAGTACTCTGCAATGTCCCGGCCCCAGCTCTAGCGTGCACTCGGGAAAAAGAATGCACGCAGTACTCAGACCTTCGCACCCTACTTCTTGGTCCAGATCTACTACCCGTTGCGGAGCCCTCAGCAAGCGTACCTCGTCCTTCATCGACATCTCCTACCTGATTTCCCGGCTCAAGCCCCTTTGCAACACTTGGCCGGGCAGTCGTCTACCGGACATGCCTAAAAAACACGAAACAACCTCCCCCAAACCAGCCAAGTCCTCCAACACTCGAGCCAGTTCGAACCTTGCAGTGAGACAAACACCAGTACGTAGAGAAAGCAGCCTCCGCCCTCGGGGACTCCATTCTGACGCAAGGCAGGGAACAGAGAAAACCGGGACCGCACGATCTCGGTCCGAACACAACGGGGGAGGAAGCGGGGCCGAGAGCGCCTCTCGCAGGTTGGTCACCGTAGCCCCCTGGCGATGCACCGAGGCGTGCGTTGGCCTAACAGAGCCCTGCAGGTCACACCCCAAGGAAACCACCCGGTCTCGGGGACCGGAGCCGCCGCAGACGCCGGCCGACACGTCGTCCGACTCGGGCCACAGCCGCAGCAAGCGCAGCCTCGGGCCCGGCGCCTACATCGACACCTACGTAGAATACCGCAAGCGGCTCTTCATCAAGATCTTTATGGAGAAGGTGGATGAGTGGCTTGATGAGAACGTCTGTCCCCTAGAAGAGGCGTACGACTACGAGGAGGGGGGGCCGGCGGGCGGCGGCTCCAGGTCCTCGGGGGCGGCGAGGACGACGGGCGCCGGCGGCGGGAGCGGCGGGACCGTCGCCGGGACCAAGAGGCAGCTGCGCGGGGACGACGACCGGGAGGGCGAGAACTCGGAGGGCGACGAGCGGAGCCGCCGGGACCGCAACAAGAAGCGCACCAAGACGGAGGAGGACGACGACCGGCTGAGGTTCGCGTGCCCCTTTTACAAGTTCGACCCCCAGCGGTACAAGAACCACCGGAGCTGCTACGGCCCGGGGTGGACCACGCTCCACCGCTTGAAGTGAGTCTATCTGCACCACCTCCATCGTCACCGGATCAGAGGACAGGTTTTCGTTTCCCCCGCAAGACAGCCACTGACGCGCAGGCACAACAGGGAGCACATCTACCGCCACCACCGCCTCTTCACGTGCGCCCGCTGCTGCGAGCACTTCAAGAACGAGAAGTCGCTCGAGCAGCACGCGAGGGCCAAGACGCCCTGCGTCCTCCGGGACAAGGGCGCCCGCGAGGTGGACCCGGGCGCGGGGATGGACCAGGAGACGGAGAAGAAGCTCCGGTCCCGGAAGCTGAGCAAGCAGAACGACGTCAAGAAGTGGTACGAGATGTACGACACGCTCTTCCACGGCGCCGTCGACGCCGACAACCTCCCCAGCCCTTGTAAGTATCCTAAAATACCATGATAAAAGAAGAAGAAGAAGAAGACAAGATCAAAAGAAGAAGAAAAAAGAAAAAAATAATTCCCAATTTGTAAAAGTCTCCGGCGTTGACTCGGCGCTTAGATTACGACCCGGCCGGCGCGCACGGCAGGGACCCCATGTCGAGCTCGGAGAGCATAAAGCGCGAGTACGAACGGTTCCTGCGGCGCACGCTGCCCGCCATGATACGCGAGGAGCTCGAGGCCGAGGTCGAGAACTCGCTCCGGGACGTCGGGTCCGCACTGCAGGGGCGGCTGGCCGTCTGGATCCGGAACTCGGCCGCGCGGTGCGCCAAGATCTTCGACTACATCCCGTCCCCCTCGGAGGCCGCGGCGCAGGGCGACCCGGACGCCGCCGGGCCCAGGTCGCGCGAGGCGTCCCCTACGTCGCCGCCGCCGCCAAACGGCGCCGGCGGCGGCAAGCCCGCGGAGGACGCCGCGGCGCACTGGTCGTACGAGCTTCCGCGGCTGGAGGATTTCGACTTCGATATCGCGCTCCCGCTGGAGAACTATCCGGCTTACGAAGACTGCCTGCCGACTTTCGACTCGGCGTACGGGTCGGGCAGCGCGGGGGTCTCTTCCGAGGCTTGGCGATAGAGGTAAGCAAAGTGCAAGCCGGGACCGCCGCGGGTTTCTTTTTTTTTATACGTTTTCTCCGCGTCACGCGTGCGTCTACGCATACAGCAGGCAGATGCAGATGGAGAAAGAGAAAAACCATACGTTTCACTCACAACACTCCTTTCGAACCGATGCTCGTTTTCTTTTGTATACAAAGTGTATCTTGTATTTTGTATTTTGTGTTAAACATCCGAATGGCCCGCGTTATCTGTGCATGAAAGAGAGAGAGAAAGAGATGGGGTGTAATATCAAGGAGGACCAAAGCTAAGAAAAGAAGGAGACGTTGGGTACATTATTACCACCTAGGATCCTGTGTGGCCAAGGTCTTGATTTGTTTGTCTAGTCGTAGCCTCTCAATCTCCACTTCATTATACTGAGCCGAACCCTTCCCTCTCTCTCGTGTAACAGTGAGCTTTCTCCAGGACTGAGTGGGAGAGCCTGGCCAATGGCAGTCCCTAGTAGCCATTACCGAGATAATGCACAACTTGTTCTTCTATTGGACAGTCACGGTGTATGTAAAAAGAGGCTGGCAAGTGACCCTTCGCATAATAGACCCCTACACCAAAGGCGCAGATGCCCCGTCAATGCAGGCAGACTTGCCTGCGCTGCTGCAAGCATGCTTTTAAGGCGCCATGGATGGCTGTGCCGCGAGCCTTGCATGGATTATCCAAACTCTTCCTGTGATAGTGTGCATGTACCAATCATGGACTGTCACTCAGCCGCCCAAAGCATTCACAGAACTGAGTGCATATCACCTAGGCGTATTATCAACCCCGGTCACTCAACCCCTCAACCCCTCAACGTAGCCCTCGAACAAAATTCATTTTGTGTTATTTCTTCCTCGAACATACCTCGTCACGCCATCACTTCAACTAGTTCCGCGTCGGTCAACACGCGAAGAGCTTCCGCCAACCGGGCTCTTCAACGTCTAATATCCCCACCGCCGCGTGAACTCGTTTAGAGCAGCCATGTCGGCAGTCTTCACCTTCGGCAGCCTTGGTGACATCCTCACACTGTGTCAAATTGCCATGGCGCTGGGCAAGGCGGTGGGCGACAGCCAGGGCAGCGCGAAGACGTACCAGGCCTTGAAAAACGACATTGACGCGTTCGTCCATATTCTCATGAAGGTCAGCCGGACAAGAGGATAGGCGTTCCACCCGCAGTTTTCTAACAAAAGGCGTTTGCGTAGGTTCTCGGTGCCCTGCAGGAGCGGGAACACACGGAATGGGTCTCGGACCTGGAGGCCATCATCAAGCAGACGGTCGACGGCTGCGCCAACGACTTGCGCGAAGCGCTGGTGCATTTCCGGGAGAGGTACGACGGCACTCTCGGAGGCGGCGACGGAGGCGCCCGCGCGGGGTTTCGTGCCGGGCTGAAGAAGATGGAGTTCCGGTTCCGGGAGGAGGAGAGGTTGCAGAAGCTGCAGGATAACATCTGCGCAAGCACGGCCCGGCTGACGCTGCTTGTGGTCCTGCACTCACAGTAAGAAAGACGCGTGAAGCCGTCACCTCTGCCGATGTTGACGGGAGAGCTAACGAAAGTCGGTCTTGTCCACAGGAAAGCGGCTCGTGTGAGCGACGCCACGATGGCAGAGAGAATGGAGGCTGCATCGCGACTCCTTCTCAAACAGGCAGACAGCTTGCGGCACCAGATGGTGTTGGCTGCGGAGCAGAGCGCCGGGTCTCGAGACCTGATGCAGGAGGTCTGTGAGATGGGGGACAGAATGAGGCTTCAAGAGGAGAACGGGTTTTGCATGATGGAGACGCTGCGGAGCCATACGCAGAGCCTGGACCTCCTGGGGCAGAGGATTTCGGACATGTTTTCTCAACTCGCCGAAGTTCTCGACACGCAAACGCGTCACAGGTACTTTGCCGGTCCCGACCCGACCTTCCAGAAACCCGTCATCTTCGAAGATGCACTGGGACACGTGATGGAGCTCCCGCTCGGCTGGATACGCTCATGGGATGTAAGTGACAATACGGGCCCCTCGCTACCATCCCACATTTTCCAGTGCTCAACTTATTGCAGCATCTTGAAACAAACATCCGACACATATTTGAAGATAAAAAAGGCTACAACAAGGTTCTCGTTGGCGAATATTGTCTCGAGGAAGAGATAAGCGGCACCGAACTAGACCGCTCCCTGCCCTGGACGGCTGTGTTCAGAGCAGGCATGAAAATCAACATGTGCATGATCTTCCTCTCAGAGAAAGTGGATGGCGAGCCGGGAGAGAGCTGCTGTCCCGGCTGTGGCACTCAGGGACAGGGCCATGTTGACGCCAACATCCAGTGGTAAGCAAGGGACAACAAATTTTACATCCATGGCCCGGGCTTTTATAAGCTGACATATTATTAGTACGCTGCCCTCATGTGGCAAGTGGTACAGAGTGACAAAGAAAACAAGCGTTGAAGCAAGCCCTGGTGGGAGACATTGTGACACCGAGCGCAGTAGAACAGCCGGCAGCGGCAATAATGATGCCCTCCAGGGAACCCCGTCGGATTTCAACCGCGTGCGTCTCGAGGTTGTTGACGTCGCATTCCTTGCAAACCAAGCGACCGACAACGTTGCTTACGATGCCAAACAAGGTGACTTGATAGCTAATTCTCGCCAACGGAATTGGCTAGATACGTTTGGAGCCCCTTATAATTCGGAAACTCCTCAGTACAATAGGTGCTTTGAATATGGCTTCAACAGTTTCGATGTTCTAGTCGCACTAAAGTCGTTGCCTGGTTATATCACGAATCCTACCATCCCTGAATATCCGGACTGTCACCACACTTTTCCCCCGGACCCTACCTTTGTTAATACCACAATATACCCTTACGAGTGGCTTAGTCAAAGATGATCAAAAAGAGCAAAACTGGTACTATACTATGGTGTGTAGAAGAGAAGAAATGAAAAATAGGCAGCGGAAGCAGCAGTTGAACATATCGCCGTTAGCAGCCCAAAAAAGAATCTCCAGGCTCCATATCGCTAAGGTCTTGATTTGTTTGTTTACCTAGTTGTAGTCTCTCAATTCTCCATTTCATTATACTGAGTTGGACCGTGGTCACTCTCGCCTTGGGAGTAACCATGCGCTTCACCCTGGACTGGGCGGGAGAGCCTGGCCAATGGCAATCCCTAGTAGCCGTTACCAAGATAATACACAACTTCATCTTCTATTGCCTCAAACCGGCTAAATATGTAATTTTGTTCTGATTGGAGAAGGAGACAGGTATAGTGTATGTAACAAGCGGCTGGAAAGTAACCTCTCACATAATAGACCCCTACACTAGAGGCGTAAAAGCCCCATCAGTATAGAAAGACTTGCCTATACTGCTATAAGCATCGCTTATAAGGTTCTATAGGCAGGCTGTGCTGCAAGCCTTATATATATTATCTAGACTTTTCTTATGACACTATATATGTACCAATTATAGGTTGTCGCTCAAGCCGCCTAAAGCATTCACAGGGCTGAGTGCGTATCACCTAGGCATATTATCAACCCCAGTCACTCAACCCCCTCAACGTAGCCCTCAACCAAAATTCATTATGTGTTATTTATTCCTCGGAAATACCTCGTGAAGAACCGGACTGCTGCCCATCCACACTGGGGGATGGGTCTGTTCTATCCGGCCTGTTTGTGGGCCTTTCACCTTCCCTCAAGGACGTTTGTTGCGGAGGATGTGTGACGCTGATCTCGGTTCCAGCTTTGGGTGTAATATTTGCTACTCGGATGTTTGTCAATAAATCTAGTTGCCGCTGAGAAGTCCACCTGCCATACCTTGATCGGTCTCGCCGGCCTTAGGCGCTGTCAAGGCCGTTGATTCCTCATTTTGAGCAAGTCGCTGGCCAACTTCCAAAGATGCTCGCGCCGAACCCCCAGCCTCCCGAGGAGCCTGAGCTCTCATCTTTCGCAGCTTGATCCACAGCATTGCGCCGATGCAGGGTAGCAGTGTAAATGTCGTAACAACCGCCATGACAGTTGTGCCCGGGTCTGCGAAGAATCTGTCGTCAATGTGCTCGATAGACCATGGGTAGCACTCCGAATCGACTATGATGAATATGCCGAGGCCCAAGTAGAGAAAAGGGACCACGATGCGGGCGTACTTCTGAGCCACACGGAGGATATGCTTCTGCTTCATGACCAGGAACGCAGCGAGGCACCATACTCCAAGTAGGACGTAGTACGTGACGAGATATACCGCTATCTCTGCCCCCCTTGCTTGCGAAAACAGCGGTATGTATGTGCTAATGTTGTCTGCGCCGTTCATCACCGTGATGCTGGCAACTTTGAAAATGCTCTTCATCCCAGCAATAGTGCACATACCGACAGGGGTGGACGTGCCGGCGGTGGTGGGCATATTGGCAGTAGTGAGATTCTCTGGTGCTTCTTCTTTATCTGGGAGAAGAACGCCAAAGAACCACCAGATTCCGAGCAGAATGGGCAACAGGCCGAGAAATCCGATGGGTTCGGTGGGAAACAAGAAAGAGGCACCAAAGCCAATCATGCTGATGATGATGATGACCGTGAATCCGACATATTGACCGATGGTGATCCTGAGAGGAGTGAGAGTTTTGCTGGTGGATGACTCGGCAAAGAAGGTGACCAAGACGAATATGTCGTCGATATTGGTAACAGAGAAGGTGGCACATGCAGTCCCGAGAGCTTTCCCGAAGTCCATGCTGCTGGTAGAGCGACGGTGGCACTAGCAGCGTCGGTATGGAATACGATCGACGGGCGGGAGGAGAGGGGCGCCCGGGGACGAGGTCGACAGGTAGGTGAGTTCTGGAGCTGTTAGGAAGAAGGCCTGGTTAGACTTGGCGATGAGGCTCCAATGAGATGGCGGCCCATGGCCCGTGCCCTTTGGCGGTTCCCTGTCCAACTATCATCATTGGACAACGGTGAGCAGAGGAAACAGGGCACAGCTTTATTAGTAAGAGGAAATTAATATGGGGGGCCCAGTTGAGCCGACTACTCCTCTGGCATGAGCATCCTTCATCATCCGCTCTCTCGTTCTCCCGAGGCTTTTCAGCTCGTCGAGCCGGTCTAGAGTCGCGCGCAGGTGCTCTTCGAAGTTGACCTGGCTGTAGATTTCGCTGAAGACGTTCTGCATTGCGACAGAACCGGCCCGAAACCATCCCTACAGAATCGATGCTGAAAATTTCGAGATGATCATCCTGCTGGGTGAAGTCTGCCCTGGCCATTAACTGCCTATCCTCATGCAGCAGGAGTCTATGCAGCTTGCTGTCATAGCTATGCTCATCAACCTCGTCTGCCTCACGCTCTATCAGAGCTTTGACCAGGACCATGGCTGCGACGCAGAACTCTTGCTGGTCCTCGGCGTCATCATCCGTTCCCTTACAGCACTGGCTCAGGAATCAGCGATTCTCCTTCCCGAGTGTGGATTGGCAAGTGCGCAGCATGTCTGGGGACCGAGCCACGTCATCTAGAAAGCGGAGCCGGCCGCCAAGCTGTATTTCCCCCTTCCCCATATTGGCGGCCTTGCTGTGGGCTGGGAACAATATCCGATGGAATAATGACGTTTGTTAATCTCATAGATTTTTGAAAAACAGTTTCCATGTTTCTTCGTTCATACTTGTTTAAGTGCTGATACCATCGTCGCTTTAAAATCATGCATTTACGAACAGACTGTAAACTCGCATTCTTACGGGATTCAATAAGTTGTTTGCTATGTTTCTGTGATGGGTAAAATAGGATGTTAGAATGAGATTGAAAGCCATTCTAACATATCCCAGGAAACAACTTTTCAGCTATGTTTTGCGACTTCTGCCTATCAAGTATGGCGAAGTAGCACAGTAAGGATGAACGGATGCATAACACCACGACACACCCAACAATTGCCATGCATCCTTTCCGCCTACCATGACAGCGAGTACTCGCAAGATAAAACGTGGAGGACTTATGGCTCAAGCATGTATCCTTCACGTCATCTGGCAATCCCCGTTATTCAACTCGTTTCTAACGGAGAAAGTCCTGGAGCTGAGATGCTGGGTGCCCGTGCCGCGGAAAGCATGGCTGGCGGCCGGCCCCGTTGTCGTGGACCGGCGCCACATCTGTTAAAATGCTTGCACATCAGATACAGCAGCGGATACCATCAGACCTATGTAGGTAAGTAGCTTCTTGTATCGGCAGACTGGAGTGTTCCTGTTGAGCATGTATCAGACGGCGCTCATCTTGAACTCAATAGCGCATACCACCACAATGGTGTATTATTCGTAGGTTTTCAGCCAGTCCTGTATTGCCATGCTTTCGACCCGTGGCCAAGGGCTGGGGCTGGGGCAGTAGGAGTTGGCCGGTCTCATGATAAGTAAGAAGGATGAGCGGTTTACAGGGGTAGCGTGCTGGAAGCCTGCCAATGACGGACAGTCTGCGGCTTCTGACACCTCTCGTTTCCGTGCAGTCCGAGATTCCCATTGGTTCGCTAGCCGCCCGCCGCTGCTCAGCCTGATGCTTCCATTTCGTAATGTGAAGAAAACAGCCTGTCAAACTCCTCGTCAGTCCATAGTCCCGCCGACTGTGCGAAGACGACAGGCCCAAGCGGCGGCAGTATTACAAACAAGCTTCCTACGGGGCAGTGGAAGGAGACTTGCAGACTTCATAGTGTCGAG
The DNA here is from genome assembly GCF_051148585.1 of Colletotrichum jinshuiense. Classification (NCBI taxonomy): domain Eukaryota; kingdom Fungi; phylum Ascomycota; class Sordariomycetes; order Glomerellales; family Glomerellaceae; genus Colletotrichum; species Colletotrichum jinshuiense. Next base: position 845,546 of record NC_139309.1, on the reverse strand, counting down.
TTAAACAGAAACTCATGCATTCCAATGGCGACAGCGGGGCAAGCCACCAGTCAACGGAGCCCCGGCCCTCGGTCGGAATTTCATGGACAAGGGATTTTGCACTCAGGCTCTGGAGGCTTCAACGTCACCGGAAATGTAAATATCGGTCAGTGGTTGAGATTCTGTCGTCCAAATTTTACTACTAACAAGCTGGCCAGGTGTCCATGACCGTTCCGAACAAGATACCAAGTTCCTTGTCGACCTGCGACCTACCGACCCGCGTGACGATAAGGCGCGCATTGAACGTACCAAGGGCGGCCTGCTGCAAGATTCATACCGCTGGATCCTTGAACACGACGACTTCCGGCGATGGCGCGATGGCGGGCAGAGCCGCCTACTATGGATCAAAGGCGACCCCGGCAAGGGCAAGACCATGTTACTCTGCGGTATTATTGATGAGCTGGAGAAGCTGCCTGCAGATACTCGTATCCTATCCTACTTTTTCTGCCAAGCGGCCGATGCGCGCTTGAATAATGCAACGGTCGTACTTCGCGGTCTTATCTACCAGCTCCTCGATCAAGAACCGTCGCTTATTGAGCACGTACGGAAGAAGTACGATCATGCGGGCAAACAGCTATTTGAGGACGTTAACAGTTGGGACGTTCTGTCTAAGATGTTTACTAGCATCTTGGAAGAGCTGAGCCTACAGAAGAACACCTACCTAGTTATCGACGCACTCGATGAGTGCCAGATAGACCTTTCGCAGCTCCTACACTTGGTCATCCAAATACCCTCCTCAACCCACGCCAAGCTAATCGTATCCAGCCGCAACTGGCCGGTTATTGAAGACGCCCTGGCTGATGCCACACAGAAAATTCAACTAGAGCTAAATCAACAGTCAATATCGGCCGCCGTCAGCAGGTACATCCAGTACAAGGTGCACCAGCTAGCACAGTGGAAAAACTACGACAACAAAACAAGAGATGCTGTCCAACAGCACTTGGCGTCTAACGCAAATGACACATTCCTTTGGGTTTCCCTAGTCTGCCAAGAGCTAGCAGATCCAAAGGTCCGGAGATGGCATACGCGTGCAAAGTTACATACGTTTCCGCCCGGGCTTAATTCACTATACGTACGGATGATAGACCATCTCTTTGACTCAGTAGATGCCGATCTCTGCAGTCAGATACTGAGCCTTGTATCGACCGTATATCGGCCTCTTCACTTAGAAGAGCTAAGGTTTCTTGTCGACCTACCAGAAGACTTCCCTAATGATGATGAATCCCTAATAGAGATCATTGGACTTTGCGGGTCTCTACTGACTCTTCAGGAGGGGGTAATCAACTTCATACATCAGTCAGCAAGGGACTTCATACTGAACAACGAATCCAAACGAATCCATCTAAATTACATAACACAAAAGGATATCGCCTTGAGATCGATCCAGCTTATGTCGAGGACGCTCCGGCGAGATTTATACAATCTACGTTCACCAGGATTCCCCATCAATCGTGTTGAGCCGCCTACATCTAACCCACTAGTGCACACTAAGTATTCCTGTATTTACTGGGTTAACCATTTGGTGGCTGGGGATCTTGTCGAGCTGGGACAGTGCGACCGAGTACTCCAGGATGGCGGACTAGTTCACGCATTCTTAAAACAGCACTACCTTCACTGGTTAGAGGCGCTCAGCCTTCTCAGGAGCGTGTCAGAGGGCATCCTTCAGATGTCCAAACTGGTGCATTTAACTCAGGTGCATCTCGATAGACAACCCTTGCATCGAAAAATCGTCAATGCTAACAATATGCAGGTATCAGAGGAGACACCCCAGCTTAAAAAGTTGGCCTATGATGGACTACGGTTCTTTCGTACGCATAGATCGAGTATCGAAGTCAGCCCCCTTCAAGTATACACTTCAGCACTCATCTTCAGCCCAATACGCAGCGCAATAAGGGAGCTGTTTCGCCATGAGGAGCCTGCATGGGTAGCCAAGAAGCCTGCTATGGAGGATGATTGGAATCCTTGCCTACAGACGCTTGAGGGCCATAGAGAGCGCGTTAATTCAGTAGCCTTCTCACGCGATGGCACGCAGTTGGCATCAGCATCAAATGACAATACTGTTAGGGTCTGGGACAGTGCTACAGGCCAGTGTCTCCAAACGCTAGAGGACCATAGCGACCGTGTCATTTCAATATCCTTCTCAGGCGACGGCAAACAATTAGCATCAGCATCAGATGATACAACTATTAAGGTCTGGGACAGCGGTACAGGCCAGTGTTTCCGGACGCTTAAAGGCCATGTGCTCCCCATTAAGTTAGTGGCCTTCTCGTGCAATAGCAGTCAGCTAGCATCAGCATCGTATGACGACACTATTAAGGTCTGGGACAGCGCAACAGGCCAGTGTTTCTGGACACTTGAGGGCTGTTGCAACAACCTCAATTCAGTCGCCTTCTCAGACGATATCACACGATTGGCTTCAGAATCAGAAAATAATACCATAATGATCAGAAACAGTAGTACAGGCCAGTGGCTCCAGACTCTTCAGGGCCATAGAGCCAATATCTATACAGTAATCTTCTCACGCAATGGCAAGAAGCTAGCATCAGCATCACGTGATAAAACCATCAGGATCTGGGACATCAACACAGGTCAGTGTCACCAAACGCTTGAGGCCTACGGCGAAGCTATTGCGTTCTCAGGCAATAGTATGCAGCTGGCATCAGTACCGAATGGTACAACTATCAAGGTCTGGGATATCACTACAGGGAATTGCCTGCAGATCCTCAAAGGCCATAGCGATTTTGTTTGCTCGGTATCCTTCTCAGGCGGTAGCACACAGCTAGCATCAGGGTCTTCAGACTGTACCGTTAAGGTCTGGGATGGTGCCACAGGACAATATTTCCAGACGCTTGAGAGCCATAGCAGTCCTGTCAACTCAATCACCTATTCAGGAGACGGCAGGAAGCTAGCATCAGGGTCTTGGGACCGCACCATTAAGGTCTGGGACAGCATAACAGGCCAGTGTTTTCGTACTCTTATGGGTCATGGAGGCGCTATCTACGCAGTAGCCTTCTCGAGCGATAGCAGGCAGCTAGCATCAGCATCAGATGATAAAACTATTAGGGTCTGGGACAGCGCGACGGGCCAGTGTCTTTATACCCTTGAGGGCCATCGCTCCTATGTCAAGTCGGTAGCCTTCTCAAGCGATAGCAGGCGGCTAGCATCAGCATCAGATGACACAACCATCAGGGTTTGGGACGTTGCCACAGGCCACTTTATCCAGGCACTCAACGGCCATAGAGGACCTGTCCATGCGATAGCATTTACAGGCGATGGCACCCAATTGGTATCGGCGTCGTGGGATCAAACTATCAAGGCCTGGGATGTTGCTACAGGCCATTGCCTCCGGACGCTTGTTATAGGCCAAAACATTTCGGAAATTTCCTATCCAAGAATTGCCCTGCAGCTATGTAAAGAACTGGGTGCTGTCGGCCTAGAAAGAACAACTGCTTTATGTACGGCGAAGACAGTATCACAACGGCTGACCGGTACGACTGAAATGCCTCAGTTGTATGGTTATGCAGTTAGCGCCGACAACATGTGGATTACAAGAGACTCTGTCAACCTACTCTGGCTGCCGCCAGAATACCGGCCGGTTAAAACGGTTTCAATAGGTTCTATGCTGGCTATTGGCTGCGATTCAGGTCGGGTTTTGGTTTTTCGATTCTCGGAGGGCGAGTTGCTTGTCTAGCAGTCTCTCTTCCTCTTTTCTCGTTTCTTTTAATTCTTAGTTCAACACCGTCTTTTCTTCCTTGGCATAGCGTATCACATGAAAGGCGTAGGGAGAATCAGGTTCGTGTATGCTACTCGCGAGACAAAAACACCACCGGTTCAAGCGTATAGTCTCAACTGCTGCGGTCCTCTTCACGACAACGCCGGCCGCCTTGCTGCGAATAAAAACCGAGGTAATGCAGGCGTTGCAGCTGACGAGATGTTAAATCAAGAGGAAGGCTGTGCCCGTGGGATGGCAGGTGGGGATGTACATGCTTCATGGTGGCTCTGGAAATGACTTCAATCTTGTCTAATCGGGTAGTCAATCGGAGTATTCCTTTTTTGGGTTTACGTAGCCCATTTATTTACCCAACAGTTCAAACCCTAAATCAAATTAATGAGTGTTGGCCCCCAAAAAGAACAAACAAGCAAACTTGGAGCCAGACATTTTTGTTTGATTAAATGGCAAACCTTGCCATCCCAGTATCGTCTTGGCATGGCACAGACAGACGATCACATCGATCCATGCAACGATCCATACTGCGATTCAGGCCAGAAGTTTTTCCACAGGCCCATACCAGAAATATGTGACGGCTTTCTTTGAGCTTCACGAATTCTTTCTGTACTTCCCTTTCCCACATCTTGTCCTGCAAAGCCAAGCGCGTCATGCCTTGCAGTGAGCTGGAAGCAATATCTGATGAAAAATATGACGTTTGTCTATCTCATAGATTTTGATAAATCGTTGCTGTGCCTCTTCATCTTACTCGTATATGTGCTGATAACATCGTCGCTACAATTTCATCATCGTACGAATAGATTGTACACTCGCAGGCTGGCGTAACTCAACCACGGTGTGTTTATTTATGCCTTGTTGCATCGGATAACTTGTTAAATCTCTTATAAGAAGCTGTAGATTTAAATTCTTCTGCCCGAGCAAAAATCTTGCCAGCTATGTCTCGTGAATCGTGCATATCAAGTATTGGCCAGGTGCATTTACAAATCGCCGATCAGAAATTGTAGAGTCCTAGAGGGCTGGACCCAGCTAATTTCAAGCGATCAAGAACTGAATTCTCTAAGACTAGGTATATACAATAAAAACAAGGCAGAACCTTCAAATCACAGGTTCGAACCAGGCCTTTGCTTCTGCAAACTAGCCGCACTCCGCTGTTTGCAGGCCATTCTCCTCAAGACAGCGGTTTTGGAAATCGTTGTTCCTCGTGGGGTCGGAGACGAGGATGCACTGCAGAAAAAGTCAGAGAAATGATCGGTAACAAAGAAGCTACGCGCATCTTCCGAAGACGACGAGCCCTCAGGAGAGAACGTAGAAGACTTACGGCATCGCCCCCTGAAAAGAAGTCTGTTAGTGAAAGTTTCGGCAAGCTAACGGGAATCACTTACGCATATACCCCCGGCCACTGCAGGCGTTGCTCGTCCAGTCGACGCGGATGCGCTGGGAGGCCTGTTCGCGGCAGAAGCATGAGATCTCCCGCTGGGCGACGGCGCCGGCTGCGAGAGTGCTGTGGAGTAATTTTGTCAGTAGGGCGGCAGAGGCAGAACATGGTCCTGGAGCAAACGTACAGGAGAAAGGCGAACGACGGAAGCATTGTGATTTAGCGATTTTTGTTGTTTGAAGCGAGGGTTTGTCGACGATGAGTGTGTTTGTGTCAGGCATCTAAGACGACACCAAGGGTCTACAGGGGAGCAAGCAGCGAGGGCGCAAGGATCTAGGCTGGAGATATCTAGAGGAGGGTGCAGCGACGGGTATAAGAAGCTTGGATTGCCCCGAGGCAATCCAAGGGGGGCAGCTTTCAGCAATAGTCTCATCTACGACCTACCTCCGAATACGAAGATACTGCGCCCCTTACTCTGCTTGACAATACCTCTGACAGTTTGGAAGGGTCCTGTCGACAGCAATGGGAGCTGTGAGAATTCTCTTGCTACTTATACCCCATTTTCAGTCCTTGTGGATTACAGATCGAGGTCATTTCCCCCAGAAAGCTGCGAAGCGCGGGTCAGTTAATCATTTTGTCTTTGTCTTGGCCTAGATCTAAGGGAGTCAGTGATAATGCGCCAAGAGGGCTTCCTTTTCATCACGGTCGGCATTTCAGTCTGTTCAGAGTACCGGATGAACGGTTTAGGTTTTGACATCGATTTAAGCGGCGCGGTTGCTGGGATCGACCTGGCTAGCTTCGCCTGCTTGTATTCATATAGTGCTGAAGGTGGTTGAGTCATCTCTTTGACCACCACAACTATGCCATTTAACGTTTCCGCGCAAGCCGGGAATTCGGCGGATAACACCAACTAGTGTAGATGCTCAAGACCAACCGCTTTTATAATACCATAAACTCGTCACGCAAGGGCCAGCCAATTTCGCGCTAAACGGTGTATTGTAGTCGTCAAAGGGATGTGTACCAGCAGCCTCACTCGATTGGTTAGCGCCAAGAAGAAGGTAAAAACTTCTTATAATGGTCTCTCGTGGATGGATCTACTTAACTTTTATATCTGACAACCGGATGAACTCTCATATGTACTGCCTAGTTCAAAATCCTAGGTTGGTATTGGAGGGTATTTTTATTTGATCCGCAAGGCTTGCTAAAACTATGGGAGGAGGGACATTGTTCGCAGATGTTTGTAATGCAATCTACCGACCTGTACAAATTTCGTCGCTCTTCCAAGTCAACTTTGATGATTTATGATCTTGCTTCCCGGATTTGAGCGTGAAGCGTTCCAAACCTACAGAAGCGTGTCAAAAGTCTAGAATCATCCCGCAGTGCACCACCAAAACCATGTTTTACACTACCTAATAGAGGCTTAGGAGCATTACAGAAAATTAAAATTAAAATCTAATTAGATACTTTAAGTATTATTAATAAGTTTACAACACTTGATGTTAATTAAACATAGTGGATCTGTCTATATACAGAGGACAAATAGTAAGTGTTGGATTACCTGACCCGAATACGAGCAGGTGGTCAGAAGCAGCTGGCAGCCGGCCGCCGCAGCGCAACCCGGAAATCCGACCTCCGACCTGTCAGCAGCTATATATTTACTGCTACTGCTGCTGCTGCTGTCAACTTTCCTGCTTTCTCTTCTACACACACAGACGAATCCAGAACCAGTTCACGCATTGACCTATTTTGATTTCCGACCTGTACAGGTATCCCGTGACACCAACAGAAATATAAAGCTGTGTTAATAGGTAGGAATCATTTGCTTATGTCTTTCTGTCTCTGTAGTGATGAGAATGTAAGTGGACTGCAACCGTGAGACATGATCATATGTCTGAGGCGGCGGGCACTGGTAGTAGCAGTCCAAAGCTACAACGCCGCGCAGATCACAATGTTGACTTGGATATAACGATAGCCAATAGCTCATATTTTGATCGAAAGCAAGTCTTTTACGATGTCTCACAAGGAAAGTTTTCTCGTATTGTTCGGAGGTTACCAGATGGTAGACGCAATGAAGCCTCTTCATCGCTAGGATATCATTTGGTTAGGATTGAGTGATATTGAACAAGGCTTGAATATTCTTTCGGTTTTCAACCATAGAATGACAACAGAAAGTCAATGCACCATTTAACATACAATCATGAGTGCCTTGAGAGCTCGCACTAGCTGTTTGAGGCTTTCGTCAAAAAAAGATGCAGGCGCCCAGGGAAATCTGTATCAAGGACCGTCACAATGGCTAGTCGCAATTGCTCTTGTTTGTCGGGTTTCAATGTTGAGGACATCATTTCACGGGTATTCCTAAGTTCCACACCAAACTGTGTATTTTCCACAATCGAATTATTCATTGCAACGGTGAATTCCTGAAACCAGCGCCTCAAGTGCGAGAGTCAGAGAAGTGGGAGAGCGTATTGCGTGCCCACCCCAAACACCTGCTTCATCGCCCCAGCTTCGTCGCCGACGCCAACGGGCGTCGTCAGTCCTACTTTCCCCAAAGTCTACGTCGTTGAGCGTAGTGCGGATCGTGACTCTGCTTGAGGCAGCCCGAGTCGCTTCGACACATCTCCCGGCACCCTTGATCCGGAAGGTCATAGTTGTGACACATATGGTTGCAGAGTTTCAACAAGCTTATACTGACGATCAAACATGGGGGCCGGAGATCCGCCTCGACCAGCGATATGCTGCATCATATGATGTTCTCTAGGGTCGCGGCGATTGCACGTGCAAACCCTTGTGCGCCGGTTGCCCGTTATAGCCGTGTTAAAGACTCCAGTTTTTTCCCTCTCGTGATGTTTTGCGCAGCCACAACAGCCAGGTTGAGATGCAAGAAGACAAAACCCACCCGCACCACACCGACCCCCCCGGTCGCACGGTTTCGTGATTCCCGGGCCGTTTGTCGAAGGTCTTTGAATTGCATCCGAGAGGAGCAAGAGACGGGTGAAAACGTTGCGATTGAGAGACCTCTAGGAATGTATCAATAGAGAGCCGAGGAGACCCTCTCAAACGCGCGGATATCCCGGGGGAGGCAGAGCCCCCTTTCCTGTTTCAATTGACAGCCTCCATACGAGTGGCTGAACAAAAGCCGTTTGCCTTCCCGTTGAGGTCATGTCGTCGACCGAGATAGGAAGGTTTTTTTCCCTTTTGGAGCGCCACCCGCACATTTCCAAACACGCCAAACCGTCTTCCGACCAAAAAGAGTTGGGTGTGTGTGTGTGCCTGAGTCGATGAGCCAACAGCCATAGAGACGAACATGTTCTCACTTGACACTCAGGGTTTCCATCCAGTCGCGCGTGCATGTCTCGGTGTGGTTGCATTCGGTGACAGAGAACGAGCTGCCACAAGCAGTGATTGACCGATGACGCGGGGGATTTTGATGTCATAGCCCCCCCTTTCTGTCGCAGGTCGACAGGTGCCAACCCTGATCCGGCCGACCGGGGTGGGATGTCAACGTTTTGACAAGTCGTGCCACATCAGCTGGGTTCAACCGGGTCCGACTGCGAAGATCGCCCCCCCGGATTGTTGTTTTGAGGCTTGCTCAGCCTCACATCGGGGAAGGAAATGGAGAGGGCACACAAGGGGGTGGCCGGCGCGGCCGATACGTTTCCCGCTCGAGATAACTGGGTGTTTTTTTGCTTTAACTAATATGTACTGATTGGAACAAAATTGCATTTGCCCAATCGTCAAAAAATAAAGTAGGTACAACAATCTCGCTGCCGATCCCAACAACGCGAGTAATATACAAGGGCTATTTTTCGCCGGATTTATTTCCCCACACCCCAGTGCCTCCCCATACCATCCATGAACTCCGATAATGTTTTTTGGTCTCTCTGTCGGGGATGTTCCCTGACGAGCTTCGTATCCAACGGCATGTGTTTTTTTGTCATGACTTGAGACCACGCCGATCGCGACGAGCGTTGGTGAGATAGAGAGCGTGTGCGCAACAAAGAGGATGGCTGTCAAAGCCAAGACGAGGGATTGTGTGGCCCCTGAGCCGGTAAAGTCGCTGTGTGTGGCGACCTTCGGAACGCCCTTGTCGGCGCCAAGGGCGAAGTGAAGGGTTAGGTAGTGTGATGTAAGGTGGGCGTGGTTATGGTGTCTTTGTTGCGCGCTCTTTCTCAATGATTCGAAGTTTGATTAATCTCTCCTGCTGGAGATGGAGTCCAATCTCATCTTGTGGATGGAAAGCCCTGGGTCTTGCCTCCTGTCGTAACATCGATTTCCTAATCGTTCCTAAGGAAACCTGCGGGGCGGTGGCGGCGATAGCCCTTGCTGAACATGCCCCTGCTCAACATCCAGATGCGATATCGAGTGCGGGTCGTGTTCGAAATCCAAACTCTTCCCCGATTGGGAGCCGTTGAGGTCCGGGCCCTCGCCTCCTGATAGCGGCCACATGTCGGGCAGCGGCGCCGTGGGCGGGCGCGGCTTGAAGTCGGTTTCCGATGGCGATGACGAGGCGGACTGGTTGGGCTTCTTCCAATAGCCGGCGTCGTCGCCGGACTCTTCGGGGATCTCTCGCAGCGCGATTCTCTCGGCGCCCTGCTTGTCGTTGTTGTTGATGCCCGTCGACATCCGCTTGCCGCTGCTGAGCTTGCTTCCGAACGTCGTGCTCCGGCCGTCCGCCGTGGTGGACTCGAGCCTCTTCGAGGTCAGGGAGGTGTGGATTTCCCGGAGGATTGGGCGCAGAATTGGGATGCACTGCACGATGATGGTGCCAGTAACTTCGGATGAGTACCTGCGTAATCTTAGTGGACGCGTCCTCAAGTGGAGACGTGGAAACTCGGCATTCTAAAAATACTCACCAGACTTGGGATATGCCGTTGCGGTCTATCGGGCAATGTTAGCCATATGCAAACAAACAAAAAAAAAATCTCATGGCAAACAAGGTGCGGACTTACAGATGTAGTAAGGGTCACGGTCGTTGCCCTCATCTTTCCAACCGACTCGGATGGCCGAGACGATGGCGACGCTGTGGTTGGGTTAGATTTGTGCCCGACGAACCGCATGACTCGAGCAAGTTCAACTCACATCATTCCCAAACTCATCGTGATGCAGAGACCGACCTTCTCTGCACGTCTCATCTCCAGAGTCCGGGTGATCAACCATGGGAAACATGCGAAGACGAAGTCCATGATAATGTTGTAGACTAAACGCCGAGGTCAGCCCCATTGAACGAATCTCAAAAAAAACTTTCATCGACCGGGCCCAGAAACTCACCATTTCCACCCTCCTTGAAGTCGTTGCGGAATGCCTTTTGGAGACAGAAATCCAGGCGGAAGTCGGCGTCGTAGCTTTTGCTGCCGCAGACCTTTCCCCACTGGAGGAAGACCTTGGCGACCATGTAAAGGTTCATCGTGACGATGCAGAACCATAATACCCATCGCTGCCATTGGTTACTCATTCTGAGAAGGGTGACTCCGAAGGCCGTCTTGGTCCATGCTTGCCCAATCAGCGTGCCGCATGATGAGATGTTGATAAGAATGTGCATGCGGTCGTCCCATTGTTTCGTCGAGTCTTCGAGAACATAACCGGTCGCGAACTCGTATACAATCAAAATGTTATTTGCAAGAAGAATCGACTGAAGCGGTATCAGTAAATGATAAGGGTGCACATGAGTGCCGGATTCGTCGCCCAAGGGATGCAGCAGCTCGCAGAAGCCGTGCATCGTCGTCTGGCGCGGGGGATGCAACTCACCCAGGATACCACAAGAATGTAATCATCGTACCACAGCCCGTGTCGTCTCGTGATCTTGCACCAAAGTCGCAGTGCGAGGAAAACAGTCGCACCGGCAAAAAGACACCATAGTCCAACATTCAGCTCCACCATGGGGTTCACAAAGGTGTGAACGGTGTCATCGTGGTTCCGAGTTTCGGTACTCATCGTTACATTCTGGGCTGGGCCGTGAGCCGCAAACCTTCGAAATGTGGTTGAGCAGTCGAGGGATGAGTGGCGGGCGGGCGGGCGGCGGCGAACACACGGCACGGACGGGAAGAAAAGAGAGGGAAGGCGGAGGGAGAAGTAGAATCAAAAAGGCGAACCAAACGAAGGAAAAAGCGACCAGGCGCGGGAACGGAAAGTCAAAAAAGGTAAAAAGAGTGTGACTGACGGCTTAATCAAATGAATTAGCTGCAGGAAGAGAAATGAGGAGAGGTGTGGGAGTGCGGCGCAGGATCAAGCACAGGCAACATCCAGGCATAAACAGCACGCCAACAGGAGCAGGGAAGCGAGAAAAGGAAGGGGATACAAGGTGCTGCCAAGTATCTCCCACCAACATGAGATTCTAGACTTGGCGGACCCCTCCGTGCCCGCGAAAGCGAAGACTCCTGGAAATATATGAACAGCCGGGGTTGCAGACGTTAGTGTGCGACTTTTCTCCACCAGTACGCAACAGCAGCACTGGCCGATTGGCCATGCGGATGGGGGTGTTTCCCAGCAATGTACACTGCCATGAAAGACGCCCGGCAGAGGTACATTGCGCAGTCGGGTGTTGCCAAGGAGCTTATGCAGTCCACTTGACGGGCTGAACCACACCAAACGGAGGTTAAGGAGCGAGTCGGGCAGGTGAGCTCTCGGGAAGGATGGATGCTGGGACGGACTCCTGGGAAGTTGGAGATGGAAAGGCCTCCAGCCCTGATGGTGGAGGCATGAGGCTATACGACGGCGAGGTGCTGGACGGATAGAGGCAGCGGTGCAACTCACTGAAACTACGCTGCCCCTGGAACTGCGGATAGCTGCTCTCTTGTCGCCCCCAGAGTGGTCGTCACGACTGGGATGCACGACCATTGTTGAGTCAAACTCCCGGTCTGTCTGGAGGACGGGCTGTGCAAAGGAGTGCTGTAGATGTTTCTGCGACCTCGACGGGGCTACTCCCGCTGACTACCACCCAGCGATGATCAGTGGTCTCTCCCCCTCAACGCGGTTAGGGTTGGACCGCACTAACGGTACTAATTGTTTGGCTTGTGGTTTCAAGCGCATTCGCCTTGGCGTCACCAAGAATGGAGTCTTGGTCCGCCCGGCGATGGCATCAACCCCCGCTTTAAACCAGGGATCCCTGGCGTGGCTGTCGACTCATGTTGGACGATATAGATGAGACATGCATCCATGTCCCGGTTCGCACTCACTCCACCAACCTCCGTATCCCGGCAGATCGTTTCTTCCATATCCACCGAGGGCCTCAATGGCCACTAAACGTGTTGGGTTTTTATCGCTCGTGACTGATGTGCGTACGGCCTGCTCCCGCGAACCCAGTTCGGAGCCAGGTTCGTGGTCCTCCAGCCAGTGGCATTGGGTTGTTGGTGTTCCCAGAATGCACGTAAGTGCATCGTCGAACCCGACAAGGGAACATAGCACGGACATTGAGGTTGGGCGCGCGATTTCGGGTGACATGGAGGATCGTGGCGAAAGACTCCTACCTGGTGGTCTCTTTTCCACCCCGGTTTAGGGGGCTGACTGAGTGTGCTCCTATACGTGGTACAATTTTCCCACATCCCGGCTCTTTACTCAATCCGTGCGGCCACGTGGAATCGTGAGCAGAACGACGTTTGGATCATTCCAGCAGTGAGGTCCCAGAACCGGCTCTGGCTTCGGCCATGTTCCTTCCCCTCGTTCCCGTGCTAACGGATACCGGGCGTTGACAGTGTTGCACTCGAGCTGTCATTGTCTCACGACTTGTCGTTACCGGTATTTCCGCGGCCGCGCGGCTGTCACCGTCCGCCGCCCCATCCCAACTTTTGACACTTTTGATGTGACCGAAATCTGGACCGGGATTGTTCCAGAATTGGGTACCGAGGGGAGGCAAATAAGATAGAAATTTACCCCTCCATGCTGATCTATCCTTGATTAGAGGCCGCGTCCGCATTGGCAGTTGGTGACGGGACGAGAAGAAAAGGGAGGGGGAGAAAAAAGCAAACCAACGCCGTGCCCGGCTCTCGCTGAGCGTTGGACGGTGCATTCACTGCCCATGATTCGGCCGAATGCTCAACTTATGGCACTCATGGCCGGGGTCGGGATATTTTGGTGACATGTGTCGACGGTATATTTGTGGGAACCGAGTCTCAGGAAAAGAGGAGACGACTCGGGAGTTTTTCGTACGTTATTTTCCTTTTTTGTTTCCCACATCTTTCCTTTTTCTCTCTCTTGCGCGGCAGTTGCATCTGACCCTTTTTTATTTTTTCTCCCCGACTGTGGGCAGAATGGGGTGCATTGTTGGAGACCTCCTGTCAGGGTCGGACACATACATAGGAGGAGAGCCCGCGCGGTACTACATCAACGACAAATTTCATAATGGGTCAATATGGCCACATGCCGCCCAAAGCGGGCCACGCTCGGGCATGGAAGGCTCGGTCGTTCCCAGGGGATCTTTATGGCCGATTCATAGAGAGAGGGCCGACGTTGCACAGAGACGGAGCCCCAAGGAAAGCACAATATTGTTCCGTAGCAATGCTGATGGGGTCTGTCTCCCTCGACAGCGGCGTACGGCGAGAAAGAGGGCTCCATGATGTTGCCGATACATCGTGAAGATTCTGGCCAAACCTTACATGTTCCACGTGTAAAGGCCCAGACCTAAGCGGAATACGTGTGGGGGCCTTTTTTTGGGTTTGTATCCAGTTCATGCTTCTCTCTGGCTTCGCGAAATTCTAGGAGGATGACTGTGGCGGGACTCGGGAGCCCAATGAACCAACTCTGACGCCACGCGAGAAGAGGGACTCCTTTCCCGCAAATTGCCTGGCAATGCCTTGCCTCGGCCAAGGGAGGGTTTTATTTTGGTAGCGAACGGATTTAAAGGACCAACTAGCGATAGGCGAGAGGTACCTCGTCAGCCGGTGACGACACGACGCAAGCCCGTCCGTGTCGGAGATGGCACCCCAAAGAGGCATGCCATCGCCGGATAAGCGCAATTGAGCGCGAAATGCGCCCCCCAGGCACACGAGAACCGGCGTCTTGGCTCCAACGGGTGAGCTATGCACCCGACCTTGGGGGCAAGAGCTTATGCCTTCTAGTGTGTGTTAATACCCGGGGAAGCTAGCGGGTCTCACTCCGGTCAAGGAAAAGCCCAACACGCTAGGCAAGCACTTTGCTTGTGGCACGCATCATTAAACAAACGGGCTTCGCCGGTGGAACGGCTGCTGTGCGAGGCGTCCGAGGCACTTACGGAGCTTGCATGGCCACCCGGCGCTGCCTTGCTGACGGCGGCCTTCTAGAATCCCGTGGCGCGAGACAGACCACCCGGTCCTCCTGTCGCATGACAGTAGGTGGCTTGGCCAAGGCTCGAGTCGTGGCGGGCCTCCCAATTCCTTTGGCGAGCTGAAATTTTAGCTTAAAGTAACTTTGATTAAGCAATCGCGGCGCAACATATACCGAAGTTGGATTCCTAATCATCGCGGGAGAAGCGGAGAAGTCCGATCCCGAGATATGCACAGTTTCGATAAGGCAAAAAAGTATTGAATGGTATGCAACATTGATTGCGTCGTCACGAGGACCTTGTGCTTGAGCACTCGTCGAGTGTGCCGCCGGCCCATCAAGATATGGGCAAGAGGTCAAAGGGGCGGCAGCCGGCAGGCACTGTTCCGCCAATGGAGAACGAAATTGAAATGACTACCTAGATGAGCAAACAAAGCCCAGTGAGGACCAGGGGGGGGGGTTCGTTGGTGTGGCGGAGCGGAGCTGCTTGCAGAGCGGGGTTGCATAAGACGATGCCAGACTGGGAGGACTAGGAGGCCAGAGCCTGGAGAACTCCCGGCGATCGATGTGGCGACGGAGGGGATGCTGCAAGTGCCCGCAGGATATGACCATGTGCCATTTCCTCCGTCAATCAGTTGCTAGTGATGGCTTCGGAATGTGAAGCCATTTGCCATCCATCGCGCCGCGCCCGGCAGATGAACAGGAGACGAAGTTCCTCCATTCATTGAGAAACCGACAGATGCTCTTCATTGAGAGCAATGCCGCACAACTTGCGAAGGGGCGGCTTTCTCGCCCGTCGATACCATAAACTTAGCCAGCGCAAACTGCTATCTACGACAAAGAGCTTCGATCAAATAGGCAAAAACGAATCTTTTAACGCCTTAACAGTTCAGAGGCCTTGCGAGTGAGCACCACATGTCACGATGGGATTATCAGATGAACTGAACGGAGTAATGTCAAGATATGGAAGGCCACGTGGCGTGGGCTCGCCTGCTAAATCTGCCGTGGCTCGCAGTCGATCGGCACTAGATCAGAGTAGACAACACGGACGGCAGTTGAGGTACATCATGACGAACTGACAACCAGATCAGATGATCCCATGCTGTCGTTCGGCTGAATGCTGATAGAATATGTGGCTGGCAACTGGGGGACTGGCCATGCATGAACTCAACTGAGCGCTTCTGGAAGCCAGTCATTTCGTCGATTGGGACCTCGGTTTCCCCGCCCGTGTAACCTCCATCATCGTCCACTAGAACCATAGCTGCTGTCTCCGTGCCCATTTACGGATAGCTTTGAAGCCCATTTCCCTCACAGAGTCAGAGATCAGACCCTCGTTGTTTTCAAGTAGCTGAGAAAAGTCTGGCGGAGATTCTCTGATCCCACCAGTCGGCCGAGGAACCACACTCACAAACTATCTTGCCGGCGTATCATGGCCCGCTCCATCTGTTCCGTTAGAGATATCTTTCCCTGTATCAGTAAGCTAATAGTTCTTGATGACAGTCTGCTAAATCATCAGCGTCTTGGCCGATCGGAACTCTCAGTGTAATTAGCCATCTGACCTTCTTCGCTCAACCCTGTTCTGCCGCCCGGAGCCATGGCAATAGCAAGATGGCCCCGACAGATAACGAGACGGAGAGAGGTTATCGGCCCCGCCCAGGCATGGAGTTTAGCAGACCCAATCAATGGCATGCGGTATCTCAACTAATATTCGATTGTGCGAAGGCTTCAGAAAACGCAAGGCCTTATGGACGATTAACTTCACTGTTTGGGAACTTATCTGGCTTAATTGGCCATCCATGTGAGGGCCGTTCCCATGACTACAACACCAAACATAAACCGTTACTAAAATTCGCGAGACGGAACGATAAGTTCTCAACGTCTCTGATTTCTTCTTATAACAAATGATGAGTTTATGTACCAAGGTCTATCTCTTAATAAAAATTTATATCCTATCATCGAACCAAGACTTGGAGGGACGCCAGATCATTGTGGTCCTGGTCCAAAAATCGCAAACCCAGCATTTATCAAGCCATCGGTCCAGGATGCCCCGGCCGCTGCTTAAAACCTTATTATTCATAGTTTAGATTTGGCCTGAGCTGCATTTAGGTCGGGCCCGCCTGACCCAAACTTAGCACCGTACTTGTGGAAGACTTTCGTGGTGGCCTGCCATCGGTCATAAATCTTGACGGGGGTTAGAAACTCAGTGCATTGTGTTCGGCGCCCAAAGCGTCTAGCTCCATAACAATACGGACAACAGCAGCTGTCTGGATGATTGCTAGGACATCGTTGCGGGTTTTGATTTGGGTGGCACTACTACCCTTTCGCAATGAAAGCACAGAAATTCTCAATTGAACCAGCTAGCATGTCGGGCCCGGGTGGGTTGATGAGGCCGTACATGGCGGCGTCCTTGTGGAAAGCTTCTGCAACTTTTTCCGGGTTACCAGCGCGAAAATCGTCGACGTATATGTTAGCCACTTCGATAACAGCATCGAATCAACGGTAGCAACAGTCTTGATGCCATTCGCCATTATCTAGGTGTCGCAGGTTAGCTTTGAGTTGTAGATGTTTGTTGGATAGGGGCCGGTACATCTCACCTAGGTCTTAAGCGGCGATATCTTAGGATGACATGCGAGACTGATTTGATCTGGATCATTCTATGTTCGAAGCTAGATGGGCTTTGCCGAGATGTTCGATAATACAATGTCAAATGATGTAATTTACCTTACCTTATACACTGGCCACAGGCAATGCAGTCAGTCTCCCGTGTCCGACGCACGCTGTTTTGTTCAGATACAGCACCAAGACATCTTTCGGCTACCATCCAGACAGCAAAGCGATACTTCCAATATACTTGTCCATTAAGTAGACATTAATGTTCAGGCACGCCAGTCTGTTGTCATGTTCCACGTCCCCCATCCAGTCTGCTGCCAGCTGTACACCATCACCCATCACCAGCAATTGTGCCTCCTCTCAGAGCGCAATGATACATACGGAAGGCTAGAAAAGAACGATGTTTCAACAGCCACACACACACCTGCATAAATCATGCATATTTGCGATAATATCCTGTCTGCAAACGGGTTATGGCGTTGGCATTGCTCGTTTCTCTCAGACACTCCCTCCTGCCATTCGTATTATTCATTCTTTCTGACCTTCGTTTCCCAGTAAAGACATGCTCCATTCAGATCTTAACTCAGTCGATGCCAAATTGAACTTCCTTCTTAATGCTCACCGAAATACTTCAGAATTGTAGTGGTAGTGAAATCACACAGGGTTACGGAGGCGTGTATGCATATAGGAATCCTTTCCTAAATGCTTGGAAGTTCCTTTGGGGCGCTTTCAACCAGCCTAACGCTGCTCAGAAGTGCTTGATGCTCTTGGGTCACTTCCGATACATGTTCAGAAACCTATTACCATACTTATACTACTATAATACTGGCTATTCGTCATTGCTCTGTGATATTTCATGTTTTGATGTTCAATACGCAGGAGGGAAGATGTTGCCGAGGTAATTTTAGTTATAGGGATAGGTGGTCTGGAAGTGGGTCCTCGAAATATGGAGATTTCACGAAGTCGACACTAGGCAGAGTTCCCAAGGCTACGCGTTTGTGACCGGTTTCTCTTTTTCGCCTTCTCCAGGAAATGCGTGATACTAGAACACCTCTCATCCCTTTCCCAAATAACTCGGACCTTTCTTTAGTTCGTTATCCGAATCTTGAGCATACCACATACCGGCCAACATGAACGACTCGATGTCCCCTAATGCCCAGGAGACTTTCGTTCAACACATGCGAAGGTGGCTCCTAACTTGCGATAGTCAGCATACATGTGCCGCTTTAAATCCAGGGAGGTCTTCATGGCTTGTAGATACAAGGGAATACTGCATTGTACCTGGGTATAGCATAGGCGATTATGTTGCTCTCAGCTACACCTGGCAAGACAGCACAACGCCGAAGGATAAGGAGCCCTTTCGATTGCTCGAAAGCAACAGGGGAATCTTGACCCAACCTGGTGCATTGCGCCACAATGATCAATTTTCGTTGCCCAAGGTTATTCTCGACGCCTTGGAATTGACAAATCTAGTTGGTCAGAGATATCTCTGGGTGGATCGACTGTGCATCATCCAAGACCAAGAGACCGCAACCATGTCTGAGGTAATGCGTATGGACCAGATCTACTCAGGAGCCTACGAGACAATAGTTGCGGCAGCGAAATACGGGCTCTTCGACTCACTGAAAGCTACCCCGAGTGACCCCGAATTCACGTGTAAACAGAACTTCATGGACAATTACGCAAGTGACGATTGGGTCAAAACACGGCAAATCCAGTACCACTATATATCACTCTCTCAGTCAGCATGGGCGCAGAGAGCTTGGGCATATCAGTAATCAATCCTCAGCAAACGCGCCATCTTTTTCTCTGGCGGCACAGCTTTCTGGCAGTGCGAATGCACAGTCTGGGACATGCGTTATCTTTCTTTGAGAATGCTTACCAAAAATAACTCCTCGGCCATATCGACTGCCATGTCAAATTTGACGCTTACAAGGCGGTTTTCAGTACCGTCCTATCCTGATTTCGGTCTCTACATGGACCTGATCTGCCCGTACAACGGACGCCAATTCACAGACGAGAAAGATGGTCTTTCAGCATGCTTGGGTGTTCTAAATCGGCTGGCTCCGTCTTTCCCGGGTGGTTTTCTGTATGGTTTACCGACAATGTTTCTCGACTATGCACTTCTATGGCAGCGGCTGAAAAGTTGCTACAGAAGAACCAGCCCATCTACGAACGCCCGTCCCCTTCCGTCCTGGGCATGGTGCGGATGGCAGTGTTTCGTGGATCCTTGGAGTTTCCAAGCTAGCTTTTGTCTTGACAAGAACGATTATTTGCGGAAGCGGAAGGCTGGCTCCTGGAAAATACGGAACCTTGTCACTTGGGAAGTCGGTTCCAATCGGGTCGACAAGGTCGCCCAGCAGTCCTCAAGTACACTTACCGAATCCTCATGCTTGGACGTTGAACAAACGGCAGCGAACATGTCCACGCCAAGCGGCAAGCTTACTCCAAGCAACGGCATCTATACCGACATACAGCCAACATTATTGTCCTGTCAGACAGAACATGCATATTTCCTTCCGGCAGCAACCCTAAAGATTGTGGAATTTCCATGGATTCGGCACTACGCGGGCCTTAGAATCGCATTCGTGGACCCTGTTCTAAACGAAAAGAATTTAATCAGTTTGTCAAAGGTTATGGTTCTGCAAGATCGAGAGAGGGTGTTTTCTGGTCTGCTCCGATTTACGGGGAATGCGGAGTGTAAGCGAGGCACACCAATGGAACTCGTCGCGATCTCAGAGGGCAGTGCGAGTCGCAAGGACATGGCAATGTGCTTCGAGGAAAAGGTCTTCCGGAAAAGTCGATTTCGCGACGCTGCCCCATTTCACGCCGAATTTGACCGCAACGGATGGTGGACCAGTATGTCAGATCATTTATCTGGCTACGACCCGCACAACTATAAAGTTATTACTGAAGGGGAGTATGAGGAGAATCTAATGTTCCCGTTGGAGAGTCCGGATGATAGGGCAATCTACGAGTTCTACAACGTTCTATGGGTGCAAAGGGGAGAAGACGGAATTGGGCACAGGGTAGGTTGTGGACGGGTATTCCAGGACCGTTGGAGGCAAAATGAACCGAAAAAGGTGAGGGTTACTCTGGGCTAGCCTGTATTAGATATGCCTCCATGCCCGGAAATCACAGTGATAGAGGACACCTCTCAAGTTTTAGTAGTCATTAGTCTCTTCGCACGAAGGACTTAAAAAGGACCGAACTTCGCAGAGCCCTGTGAGTGTGGCAATATAATTACGTCGCCTGGCAAACTCACCTTAGATATCGCCTTAGAGGCAATGGCCGGACCATCTTCAACTCTACTGGGCTGTGAGACATGGCATCTCACAGGAACCAATCCGCTCCCTCATACCATCATCTCGCTTTAGCAGGGTGAGTAGATACTCAGGGCGACCAGATGCGGAAGCACCAAAGATACTTTAGGCCGAAGCCCAAGCTGTTTCGCCCGTCGAGGAATAAGTAGAGCTTGTGCTTTCGCCCGCCACTCATTGAGGTTTATCTTTCTGACAAAAGAGTACCGCCGTTTGTTCTGTTCAGAGACAACATGTGTTCGGGCGGAAGGAGTAGGCTCATATCGGCGGCTCGAGCATTGTTTACTACAGTCCCATTCCTGCTTCTCAGTTGCCCAAACCACGCAGTCCTCGTAATTGCCTTCTTCGTTATCCTGGTTCTCGCCCTTGTCTTCGGGACCTCGTCGCTCTCTCGGAACGTCTCGTGACAAGAGGATACTGCTTTCAAGATAGTCAAAGGTCTTGTGGGCGGCGGTGCCATAAGGCAGGGTTTTCGGCTGCTCAACGCGGCCCCGCAGCATTGATGATTGACACAAGGGGTTTGTCATCCATCTTTGACATGGTAGGGACACTAAGAGCCTTGCAAAGGGCGGTGTCAACCTCCAGTGTTGACCGTTCTGGTAGAGAATCAGACACCTGAATTGGAGGGGCATCGATTGAGGTAAGAACCACTTAGCCTATTATGGACTAGTATCTTTACTCAGGATAGTTCGGGGTTTCTAGCAAACGAACTCATTTTCTAAGGTGCACATGAGACTGGAAAACGGGGAAACCTTCTGATAATTGCATAATAGCAAATGAACACGTCTGATGCTAGACTTGGTGAAAGGCAGTGAGGCATTCCATGTAACGTTCATTGCATAACTACCAGATCGTAATATAGGCACTCTGAGGGAAATTGCAACAGGACGGCCCATTGCACCACAAGCTATATCAGCCTTGTTAATTGCTCTTCCACAGACTTATGCCTCCCTCCCTACTCCCTACGGTTCACCAATTACTTTATTGGCCCACGCCAACTAAGCACCTCTTGCAGAAAGATCAAGGTTAGTTTCACACCCCCGGGTACCCAATACATCTATCTGCTCTTTGATACACCTTCAATTTTGATTAAATGAACTTTGGAGCATCTCTGGTCCGGTATCAAGGTTATTTGAAAAAGCAATTTTCTTTTCATCCTGTCACAGATTCCATTGCTTTTTGCCCTGTTGACCATATTTCAGGCCTCCATGTTAAGTGAACTGTCCAGGAACGGATAACTGAACTATGTTTGGGACGGCTAACCTTTACAACGTCGGCCGATGAACAACCACGGACTACCGTCAAAGGCACGAGAACTTTTGAACCAAAATTTCAAGTAAACTGCTGCTGTGTTTTAGAGAGAAATGGGTTTGATACCTCGTTGATTCTGCTATAATAGAGGGGACCGAGTGTGATCCAGACCTCAACCTCATGCTCACCCATCCTCCATGTTTTGTCATGCACCCCAGGCTGGATTTGATAATGCTTCTAGTAATTTTCTTCTAGATGAGATAAATTTTGCTGAACTCTTGATAATTTCGACTGGGATCCAGCTGGAAGTCCTTTCAGCTTATGACCCGGTAGGTGAATGCATAATACTCCAATTCCTAAGCATTGGCCTCAACCGAGGCAGCGGCACATGCTGCTCCGTGCATCTCCACACACCCGATCATGGTGTCCAGCGTATCCCAGACAAACTTCATTACGTGCATGCGTCTCAAAAGTAAGCTGTGGTCAGCACGCCAAGCCTTGTGGCGCCATTCAACGCAGTCATAACAAGATCTTTATTGGACGATGCACTCTGATCCAACGTGGAGAGCTGGGATGGGGTTGTCTGATGTTTGTCAGGGACGCGAGGCTTGCTCGTAGCTCGCTTTCTCTACATTAGTTTCAAGAAAATTACCAACCTGCCGTTCAATTTGCTGCATCGGGTAATCTCAGGGGCTGCAGCCAGAACAGATTGTTTATGTGCCGTGCCAAGCCACTACGGCTTGAATTACCGACGTGTCACAACAGCTGCCGGACAGTTTCACTCAAAACATTGGGAGACAACATGGCGGACTCAGAACAGATCTAATTGACGCGTCTAAGACTCGTATATACACTGACGATGCTTTTTTGAACGGGTTGCCTCCAGCCGAAGCTCATTCCCAAGGTCAAAATGCCGAGGAAAGATCGTCGAGGCCAACAGGGATATACAGTGAATAAGAAAAAAATTGTTTGCCCGTAAAAATCTTGCAAGTGCAGATCATAAGCGGGCATAAAGCGTTCCCTCCAAGGGGCTCAACCTCCCCCCAATCGTTTGCAATCGGACAGGCCTGCCGTCTATCTTTGCGCTGATGTTTATTCTCGCATCATAGACCCGTGATCCCATGGAACCATTTAGTCGACAATGAAGAGGTCGCGGGCGTGGCTGCGGCGCTTCGCGGCGGTGTACAGAGCAGGGCCGGGAATGGGGTAGCTGGTGGCACCACTGTAGATGTCGAAGATGACGCCCTTGTCCTTGGCAGTGTACAGGCTGGTGCCAGCAACACCGGTAGGGTTGGCAGAGCCGCCGCCAGAGACCTCGAGGTTGATGCACTGGGGGTAGAACTGCGCACCGTTCTCCTGGCCGGCGCTGTGGAGAGCAATGATCTCGTGGCGCAGGACGTAGTTGCCAGCGGCAATGTCGCTGGGGATAGTGATATCCCACGTGAGGCCGTTGTTCAGGAGCTCGTCGGCGGCCCAGCTGGTGCCGGTCAGACCCTTCTCGGCGATCTTGAAGAACTTGAGATCAGCCTTGGTGGCGCTGGAACAGTCACCACTGCACTTGGCGAGGTAGTCGATGACGGGGCCCTTGTGAGACGCAGGCCAGGTGTTCCAGGTAACGGAGATCTTGTCACCGGCGGCGACCTTGACGCTGGACTTTCCGGGAGTGGCAGACTTGTGGCAGATGATGTCGGCGTTGCCGGTGGCGTCAGGGGCAACGAATCCAAGGTCCTCTGTCTCAACCGTTAGCATACCATTCCACCCAGCATTCGATAATCTTTACTTACGCTGCTCTGCAGCCCAACCTGGCACATCAGGGGGCGAGGACTGGTAGGGTGCCGACGTGGGGTTGTAGTTGTCGATGGACTGGCCGCCAGCGGTGATCTTCTCGACGAAGCCGTGGGCAGAGACGGCAGAGGCGCCGATCAGAGCGGAGAGGAAGGCCTTGGTGTACATCTTGATGGTAGGTGAGGTGAAAATGGGTATTTTGGATGCGAAGAGAATGAATGAATAGCTCACAGAGCAATGAATGAATGAGATCAAAGAAAGGTAGGAGTTGGAGGGCAATGCAGGTGAAGTGAAGGACGAAGTGGGAAGCTTGGATGAGAAAGATGGAAAGCCGCCGGCTGGATGGCTTTTCTTATACTCACTTCCATCGTCTGTCGAGCCATAAGTTCAGACGTTGGGCCTCCCACGTCGTGGATTCATGGGCCGTCATCCCGTCCCGTCTCCTGACCCCTGAGCTCCAGTCTCTTCCATCTTCTGTGAAAGGAAAGTTGAGGGCCTTGTTCCGACGAATAATGGAGTATCTCTGTCCATACACGTGGGCCCGGACCACTGATGTTGACCACAAAACAATTTATTTCCCACGGGAGGTGCTTGGCGGGATCGACGGTCGGTGGTATCGGGGCCGGGGTTGTGGTTGGGCGAGTCATCGGAACCGCCTGCGGACAACCGCGTTTGTGGGAACAAGACAGCTCATGATCCGAATCTGGACCAGTCCACCATACCTGGATGGATCCCGAAAGGTGCGGCATGAGACCAGGCGGCAGTCGGAGTGGTGTAGTTGACCGGGGAGTCCGCATGGTCAGCCCCTCGACGCTTCAAGTTGAGCGCTGGGTAACGCCTTGTGCAAGCAGCGGCCCCGACCAGCGGCAATCGAAACTCAAGGAGGCGCCGCATCTAAACTTCCATTCCTTGGTCGAATCATCTATTGGTGTCGTACCAAGTTTTGGCATTACGTTTTATCTTGTATGCCTTTACAGGCTGACAGATTGATGAGTCTCGCGACAGCGTGTGCACACGGCACCTCCCATCCAGTCCCATGCGAACGGCTTGCAACCTGGTCATCAAGTGCCGGGAGAGCAGCAATGGCAGAAAATCTGGGGGTGACTGAGGCGATCGGCATTCGTTGATGCATGACGCACGAGACAAGGCCGGGCGCCCGGGGCTCATTGACAAAAACGGTTGTCCACCCGCGGAGGATTGCTCCGCCTGGCCCTTTTTGGTGAGCCATGGGCAAGGCGAAGACCAAATACAAAGGAATCAGTGGGAAATCCAATCTCTGAACGCCGGGTTGTTGACCCGCGTTCCTGGCGAAACCATGGCGTTCCAGGGCCTCGTCATCCGCACGCAACTCGACCCGAGGTACGCCACCAACCGATGGGTCCTGAAACACGACAGAGACAGGCCTGTCCTTGCTCATCGGAGTCCAGTCGAGCACGGGAGGACAGAACTTTAATTAATGTTATTCTTAGTCCGGCCCTTATAGGTCCTAGCTCCCTGGGCAGCCCACGTTCAGCAATCAATTCGGATGCAGGCGGGCGGGCCACAACTCCAGCCCCAATTCAGATGAAAAGGGATGAAACAAAAGCGGCGAAAAAGCGGCGAAAAACAAACCAGTGCCCCCGAGGTAATGTCATGACATCAAAGTTCATTCAAAATTCTTATGCTTAAAAACTTGGGCGTGGAGATTTATGAAGTAAAATTCAAAATACTTTCTTGGTTTTTTTTCCCGGGTTCTTGCCGCCCCTTTCTGGTCCACTGTAAACGGATGCAGCTTACCAAGCACTAGAAGAGTGTTGCTGCGCGACTTGTTCGCGACAATTACAAGTCTAAGAGAACCAGGCCTGGCAATGTTTATTGTCATCATCATTAAAGCCAAGTGAACTCGGTGTTGAAAAAACCCCGTCGGCGCGACACCGTCCGCCTAATGTGACTTAAGCCCTGGTTGGCAACTGTCCCATTGGTTGTGGAACACTTCTGCTTGCGCCTATTGCAAGGGCATGTAGGCATAACGCGACCATTCCATGGTACCATCCACTTTCTACACGGTGCTTCCGATCACTTAGTAACCCCTCCGCTAATGCCTAGAAGCATGGCGCAACTCCGCCAAGCATCACGCATAGTGCGCATTGGGGCTTTCCCAGCGACCCTTGGTTGCCTGCCATCGCTTGATCCTGCCACGAGTTTCTCACTCTAAACTCAGCCTTGCTACATTTAACTTTTCCATAGGCCAAGATATTACTAACGGTGCAGCTCCTGCCTATTTGGGACTTCTTTTCAATACTAATGCGAAGTCTGGGGGACGAGTCATTCCTATAGTGCCAAGCGGCCAATTCTTCAAGGAATTGGAAATATTTCACCGAGTTACTATTTTGTAAACCTGCGGAGTACAGTTGCAGTCGAGGAAGAGATGTGTCTACGGAAAAACATTGCCGAGCTACTCAAGGGGTTGGAAATGTTGAGCGATAAATACTCCGTAAAATGGCCCGAGGTACATAGACCCGGCCTGCTGATTCTCAGAGAGTGTTCGGATAACCAAAGCAGAATGGCACAATCAGTTAGACAATCAGTTCAGGCCATTTTAATTTTACTACCTATGGCTCGGAATACAGCAGCGTAGTCAAGATCGCTAAGATCGTTCTCGGCTATGATTTGGCGATGGTTCGGCCCGAGAGACGACTCTTAGTACCCAACAGATGTTTCCTTAACATCCCCATACCAGCCCCGATCATTCTCGACGAACCGGTTACTCTCTTGCTGCCGCTAGGGGTGAGCGAGATATTTAGCAGTTGGCGTAGATGGCTGGACAGAAAAGTCAGTGATCGGCCAATAATAGATGCAAGCCCTCAACGGTCAGGCAACTTACACTGAGCAAAGAGAGTGTAGGTGTCAGCGTGGTTCAAGTTCTGGGCAGCGCTCAAGCTGCGGACGAAGTTGTAGCCGTATCCGCCGTAGTCGGAGGTTCCCCTGATCTGGGTAAGGTGGGTCATCTCGTGAACAATCCTATACAGGTCAGCATCGGTCTGATATAGTGGGGGCTTGGTGTCCTACGTGGTCTGCTGGTCCTGGGCGTGGCAAGTTCCGGAGGCGGCGGCCAAGTTGTTGAAGAAGTAAGGGCAGTTGACCATGTAGCTCTGGGACGGGAGGGTGTAGGCAATCACGTTGCTGCTGCAGGCGCCGTAGACATCGGTGCAGAACTGGCGAGATACACCGGAGGTGGTACTGCCGCACTCAGAGACAATACGGCCGAAGACGGTAGCAACGGTGTTGCGGGTGGCAGTGGTAGAGCTCTTGAAGTACTCTGTCATCCGGGCGGCCGGGCCGGAGGCGGCAGCCTGCGAGGCAGCGACGGCAAGGGAACGGCATCGGCTAATGGCGTTTACCTATTCAAAAGCGTCAGCACAAGTGAAAGTAAAACGAGTCACATCTCCCAGAAGCGTGTGCATGTTGAATGTCGGGCACAAGAATCCCGGGAAATTTCCCCGGAAGCGGAACAAAGGGATGGACCCACAGTAGCGGTGCGGCGGGTACCGGTGCAGTCGCTCTGGACAGCGGTGCGCTTGGCTAGGAAAGAGGCGCGGACGGAGGCGGCCTCCTCGCCGTTGATTTCGGTGTGGACGCTGTTGCTGGAGAAGGGAACAGAGCCAGCGATCTCGGTCGAGTCGGCATCGGCGTACAGGAAAGCACCCTGGGTGACGATGTCGACAGCACCGCCCTTGCTAAGGTCGTGGAGCTCAGCAGCGTCGAACTCGACCTCGAAAGTCTCACCAGCAGCGACGACTTGGAAAGCCTCCTCGGTCAAGCCGGTCGTGGCGATCTGAAGGCGGATGCCGTCGAAGTCAATCTTGTTGCCTGTGTTTAAAATCAGCACCCATGTTCTAACCCTGGATTGGAAGGGAGCAAGTACCAGCAGCGAAGACCTCAACCTTCTCAACCGGGGAGTTGTCGAGGATGGTGCCAGTCTTGAAGAGCTTGATGGCAGAGTCACCAGTGTTGGTGAGGACAGCCTTCACACCAGAGTTGCCAACGGCCTCGAGCTTGACATCGAGAGGAGAAGTGTCGCGCTTGGCCATGTCAACATTGACAGCGCTGGCGAGAGTGGCCAGGAGGGAAACACCGATGGAGAACTTCATCGTGAAAACAAGAACCGGGAGGCAAGATCTGAGGCTAGTGAGGATGTTGTGAGTTGTGGGCGATGAGACAAGATAAGTTCTTGAAACTCGAAGGATGGTCAACGTATCTTTATACTAGTTTCTTTGACGACGGATATCTCATGATCTATAGACTGCCTCTTGATCTACGCGAGAAGATACACACACCCAAAGTCCTATGGTGAACGAGCTAGTGAGAAAAAGGAAGATGCGCTGTCGCCCAGAACGCCTAGACGGCCTTTGGGTGGCAGCATGGAAGGTAGGTCGTGCAGACCCAACCAGTGCCAAGGTAGCTAATATCAACACGGATGGTCTTTAAGGTTAACTGCAACCGCTCATCAGATAGGCACAGCAGAATCTGGGCATTGTGATTGCTTCGGACATATCTTCCCACGCTGTCACGTACGGGTGGGTACACCCAGATCCGGTACCGAAGCGGCTGCAACATTGCGATTGAGTGTTGAAGTATGAAGAGAATTCTTGCACCGTAGTCGGTAGGATGTACGATGATGTTACTCTGCAATGAAGCCTCAGAGCATCGCGTTCCAAAGACAGTAGACTGGCAGTGGAATTCTCCTCAAAAAGAAAAATACAAATATCAAGAAACGGCGTGAAACCGCCACCTCGCCATAAATTGGGCACCTAGGGCGGCACTGATCGAGAACCCCAGACGGACCCGGCCGTCGCCGCCATGACTTGCGATCAGTAATCTTCGGGGTCAGGGGCTCATCACAGTCGGTAGTCCATTATGAGATGCAATTAACCAATTGGGTTCAACCAATATTCTAACCGAAGTTGGTGATCCCGGATGCCCAGAGTCAACATTAAGCAACAATTGCCAATGGGATATTGCCAAAAACTGGATACTAAGCTGCCGCCAAGTCCACAAGCCGGAGACTAGCTCGAGAGAGGAAGGAGGCAAATAAGAATGAAACGCCTTTTCCTCTGCCGAGATCTTGTTTCTTCTCAGCACAAGCTTGTTAAAGGGTAATCGGCTAGCTAGGATTCTTGGATTGACAAGTGGCTCGAGCGATAAGGAGGGACAATATGCAAGTGTATGACATGTTGAGAGATAGGTCGTTGTGTAGCGGAGCCCGCTACCTTTGAGACATCCGCCTAGCATTACATTCGCTTAAAAAGGTTATGTCAAGGTTAACCCGAATAGGTAGCTGCAAATGCGCGATCGGTAGGCTCGGTACCTTAAAGACAATAAGGTAGCTTTACCGAAAAAACAACGACGTGCATTATATATAAGCGCATTAGGGACACAGCCTGACAGAGACCTGAAGTTATCTCAGATTGGGCCTCAGAATTGATGGGCGTCTTGACTGTGTGAGCGTGACTGTGTGAGCGCAGTCCATGAGAGAAAACCTTAAAACAACCCCGCAAAAAAATACACCATGTTGAGGTATTCACCGTCATTCGGGGCTGAACCAAAAGACCTTCCCTCTTCGGTCCGGATTGGAAAGGCACAGCAACCTAATCGGACTAGAATCTAGGCGCGACATGGCTCGTATCCGTAGTAGATACTGCAGCTCACGTCTTGTTGCTTCTTGGCACCCTCTTGGCAATAAATACATCCGCAACCGCCCTCCCAGTTGCCACTCTCCCCGCAATCATTCCCTTGCCCAAAGTGCCAAGCTCAACGCTGCCAAGGGCTTCTGGATGCTTATTGTCTTTTTCAGCCGTATTTCCCGCGTTGCCGCCCCTCTGTGACGTCTTGAGTTGCTTTCGTGCATCGGGGATGACTATCGAAAGAAGCAGGTCTTTTTCAAACGTTCAAGCTTCGAAGTGTGATATTTTAGACTTGTACCACTTTAGCCGCGTGGTATGGATATGGTTCGAGCTGCCTTCAGCAGCCTGGTACTGATCTCTCGGATAAGCAGGCTTGGCCTCCGGGCAGGTTAAGCTTCATTCCGCTCGTGGCCTTTGACAAAGTATTGATCTGCAGATGAAACGACTGATAGTGATTTAGCGCTGCAGAATTGACCTCCCTAATTCGAAATGTGCAGATTTCTTATCCGGATTTAAGCTGCCATCAGTCAGCACATGAGTTTGCAGTGTGTGTCACTCACTTGGGACTACACAGTTGTCAAATATAGGCCAGAATGTACCTGAAAATTGACCCGATAGATATCATTCATTTTAATGTCATATGTGACAAAAGTCTGAACCTGTGTAATGCCATGGCCCTGCGCAGCGTGCTTCTCCACTGCTACTCCGAAACGACATAGCAAATAGTCACCCTGCTTTTAGGCTCACAACCTATTGGCCTAGCGGCTTTACGCAGCACAACCAGGGAAACGAGCATTTTAAATCACCCATGCAAATATTTTGTGACGGTAGCCTGCAGGGCAGTTGCTCTGCGTGTTCCTTGCTTTGAGCCATCGGTAGGATTGCTACGATTTGGCTGTGTGCGTAGGTTGTGGCATATACGGTATCCATCAGGTGAGACGATTCAAATGGCGTGTAGTGTCAAATGCAATCGTTTTGTGGCTTTTGATGAGGTCCAGCACTTGTTGAGCCGCAGCTGCAGCAGAATTGAGGGATGCTGGCATGCTACCTTGTCTGGTGATTGCTCAGCTCCCATTCGCTCTTTGCAAACAACCTGCGCTTGAGTCGACGAATCAGCTTATCAAACGCTCTTAACACATTTTTGTTGGAGGACCCAGCCAGAATACGAGGTCAGCATCAGCCGGCAGCCGGCCGCGGCAGCGGCCGCAGCAGCGGAACCCGGAGATTACATCTCCGGGCTACCAACAGTAATATCTTCACCACTGCTGCTGCCGCCAACCTTCCTACTTTCTCTTCTACACACCGATTTACAGCTTCCGAATATACCATATTGATATTCGGTGAGCTCCTACCTGTACAGATATCCTGTGATGTTAACAATTTTACTGGCTTAAATGTCTGTATTTTGGCCCGTCTTGCTGGCAAGTTTAGGTTCGGATAACCAAAACCTGTTGTTAATCACCTACCTTGTAGGTATTTGATCGTTTACCTTATAAAACACAAGGACAGATCAACTTTGTTAAATTTTTTAAAAGTCGTCGCAACATAATATTCAAGATCACATATCATCACATCTTCGCCGTTCATCCAATCTACTACATCTAACATCAGATCATATCTATACTCATGTCCAAAGTCATTGGTACGTCTTGCAAACTAATTTCGTTCTTCTTTCGGATTCACCTAGACGCTTTCTTCGTCGCACGCCGCATCATCCTTGACACTACGCGCCTTAAATTGGGCAGTGCCCAAAAACCTCAAAATGTTACAAGGCGCCCCAGTAACTTCTCAACACACCAAGTTTTCATACACCGACATGCGTAATTGAGGCCAGCCAAATTTTGGCCTCTCTACATTGCAGATATGTTCGTCACTCGAGATCCCCAAATTACGACAGACATTGTCATTCGATGCAGGAGCATAACCGGCAAAGAAACTGCGCTCTGGGCGAGCTCATAATCAGTATGTGAATTCGAATGAAGGGAGATGCGTCCTTTACCCCGAGCGCAGTGCTTGCGTCGGTGTCGCCAGCATCAAGTACCTAGGTACGTTGTTGCTATTGTTGGATGCGCTGCTATGGCTTAGGCCACCCACCCCGTAAAACCTCATCGGTGCACTCCGTATACCACAAGCTAGCGTTAGCGGGCATAGCGGGTTTTGTGCTTAGCCACGCTTTGCTTCAGCTTCTCCGTCGTAAATGATGTCACTTCGAGACATGCTGGAATTAAGGGATTTAAAAATGGCATGCTATTTTGCACGTTTTCTGATGGGTAGCTGCTGATCTGACCTCGGTCTCGGGTTCGGCAGAATCGAAAATGGCCGAAGTGGCTAGGGAAGTTCGGTGAGCAAATGAGCATCTTGCTTTGTCCTCGGAATAGCCCCACGACGGCTTGCGCTGTGGCTCCGACATGAGGAGTCGACGAGGGACATATTAGTCGCCGCGTCATGCACCCAGTGCTTTCAGGACTCAGCCATCTCTGTAGTCAGCGGTAGAGATGCCGCTGGGTTGTAAAAATTGTCAACTCTTAGACTAATTCGAGCTTTATGCCAACATGATCTACACGTACGCGGCCCTAGATGGGCCAATCCGTACGCGTGTAACGCTAGTCAACGACTTGTATCCGAATAACCCATTTGCAATTAGTATCCATCGAAGCATTTCGGCCTCTATATATTAAAGCATGAACTTCTCCTTTGAGCCTCTTACATTCTTCTAATCAGGATCATCGGCATTCATTCTTTAGTCACTAGATCTTAACAGTTTTCAGAACCATCTTCAATCTTTTCACAATGACGCGGAAAGCTGCAGCCGGCGCTGCACTCGTTCAGATGGCCAGCGCAGCCCTCTACGACAGCGTTATCCAGACACAGCATGGCCTTGTTCAGGGATATCCTGCATTCAACAGTACTCCTGCAAACATGTCCCTCACCAACTGGGCAGACATCACTGTTTGGAAGGGCATACCCTTCGCTGCAACCACCGCCGGCGAGAACCGCTTCAAGCCTCCCCAGCCTGCGACTGCATGGAACTCGACTCTTCAGGCCAAAGATTTTGGAAATGTCTGTCCTTCGGCCCTTGCCTTTGGCGCCGACGACTACACAGTCGACGAGGACTGCCTGAACCTCAACATCTGGAGCGCGGCCAACTCAACCGACGCCAAGCTGCCGGTCGTCATGTGGAGCTATCCCGCCGCCTCTACAGCCGCATTCCCTCTCTTCGACGGGGCTGGAATGGCCGACAAGGGCGTGGTGTTTGTCAACTACAACTACCGGACGGGATCTTTCGGGTGGCTCGCAACGCCTGAGCTCAACGAGGAGAGACTCGGTACCGCTGGATCCAACAGCTCCGGGAACTGGGGTATGTTGGACCAGTTCGCGGCCTTGACGTGGATCCAGGAGAACATTGCCCGCTTTGGCGGCGACCCGGACCACATCACCGTCATGGGCCAGTCCGCCGGCTCGGCGGCCACGTATCACATTCTCAACAGCCCCTTGCACGGCGTGAAAATCAAGGGCGCCATCATCGAAAGCGGCGTCCGCGACCCCCACGACCCTCTGTGCACCAGCTTGGCCGAGAACTACCGGACCCTGGACGTCAACCTGGAGACGGGGGCAAGATTCATGGCCTCCCTGAACTGCTCCGACATTGCATGCATGCGCAGCCTGCCGATGGATGACCTGGTCACCCAGTTCATGTCCACCGAGTTCGACTTCACGGCCACGCTGGACTACTACGCCATGCCCGACACTTATCTCAACACGCTGAAAATGGGCATCGCGCAGGACGTGCCCGTCATGACGGGCAACACACGCGACGAGAGCGGCGCGGAATACGGACTCAACATCACCCTGGCAACCTACCTCTCCAATCTCAACGAGACGTACACCAGCGCCTGGAAAGACGAGTTCTTCGCCGCCTACCCCGCCAACGACTCGGCCACTGCCTCGGCATCCTACAACGCGCAGTTCACCGACCGTTCCAAGGTGGGAACGTACTTCTGGTCGCAGCTGTGGAGCGCCAACGCCACATCGCCCGTGTACAACTACATCTGGGACCATGCCGTTCCGGGCCAGTCTCAAGGGGCGTACCACGAGAGCGAGATCAACTATGTGCTCAACAACCTGTACGGAACAGACTCGCCGTGGACCAGCCAGGATTACGAGATTGCCAGCACCATGAACCAGTACTGGATCAACTTCATCAAGAATGGAGACCCGAACGGCGACGGGCTGGTCAGCTGGGCGCCTGCGAGCGGCGACAATGCGACCGTCATGGAGGTTGGTGAGGGGTTTGGAGCCATTCCGATTGCGAAAGACAACCAGATTGAGTTGTTTACCCAGTGGTTTGATTCCCTAGTCACCTACTAAGGTGCACGGCAGAGTGTGCAAAGAGAAACATCGGCGACATATGAGTTTTAAGTAGGGTAGGCAAGAGTGGTGGGGAAAGCTGGCGAACTCGATCGGCAATCATGGGAAGAAAAGGTCAACAATACACATGAAAGAGAACATATGGCGCAACTGTTCCGGTGCTGGAAATGCCTGAAAATAGCCCAGGCGGACAAATTGTATATATTACAAAACTCCTTTAGGGAACATTCTAGTCGTGCACTCGTCCCAAACCTGAACGCCTACGAAAACCACATGATTCGCCACTCGGCATTGATACAAGTCCCAAGGGGATACAGCCCATTGGGAAGCCCCGCATTGTTCCGTTTTATTTTGGAAGTCTAAAAGGATGAGCCTCGGTGTTGAAGACAAATTCGTCCAAACTGATCAGGTCGTGAGGCGAAAAAATGAGATAGAAATATTTTAGCGTCTCAGAAAGCCAGAAACTCTGTAGAAAAAGATGCCGTCAGCGCTTACTTCACGTATTGCAAGGTCTGATCAACAAAAGTAAGCTTAAACGTACCTCCATGGAATCGGTTTTATGGGTCGTCTGGTCTGGGGGAACCGTCACGTCGGCAATAGCCGAGTTGGCAATATCAGTCTCCGTCGCCTTCATAATCGACTGAAACATGCGCCAGGCGATATCTTGCAAGTCTTCGCGGCCAGTCATCCTGTAGAGCAGAAATACGCTCTCGATGGCTTCAGGGCGGAGAATGTACTTTGGATCGCGAGCGTTCTTGAACCCCTTCTTCAACCTCTTGTCGCCCTCCTGTTCCCATCTCTCTTCGTTCCATTCACACTTTTCTGTTGTCGAGAAGCAGGCGATGAGATTGAAAATTTCGGGCATGACACCGGCGGGCATAGCGTCATAAGCCCAAGCGCAGCCGCGAGCCACACGGTCCCCGAGGTCGACATGCTCGTCAATAGCGAAGAGTTTGCCGCCCAGACCAAGCATTCCACCGACGAAACAAGACAGATGCTGGCCTTCGGAAACATGGTCAATCCTGTCGGCATGAACGTAAACGTCGCCGGCGAAGAGAATATCCGCATTGTCCTCTGTCATGGGTCGGAAAAGAAGATGTTGCTGCACGATCGTCATGGCGCCAACATACATCTTCTCGTATGACTTGTCCCGGCCGCCGAGAAGGACGTACATCTTGGGCAAGTACTCATATAGAGAGTCCGCAAGCGCGCCTAATGAGAAACTGTTGTCGGTATCGACTTTCTCGTCCTGAAAGTTGATCATCTTGGGCCACATTCCCGGGAGCCTGGACTGATATTGGGTGCGTTCAAGGAAACGGCTGATGCGATTGACAGCGTCAAAATACTTGATGTCGCCAGTGAGTTGCGAGAGTCGTGTGAACTCGAGGGACAACGAGGACGGAGAAGCCGATGGGTCGTGTGTACCCGCCAGCTGAGATCCTTCCTTCGCATCTTTGAAGTTGATCCAGAAGCCGGGAATGCGATTGGGAGTGTCGAATCCCATGTAGAGCATATCCCCCAGCTCCTTTGCCTTCTCCAGAAGGGCAACCTCGCCGCTGAGATCGTAGGCACTAAGGAGGCCACCGAGATGGCGGATAGTGGTCTCGAACATGTTTGCGCTCTGCTCGGTCGTATTGGTCCAGTCCAATTGGGCGGCAACTTCGGCAGCAGCATAGAATTCGTCGTGGAAGCCCATGATCCAGAGCGTATCCAGCGAGTCGACCAGCGACGCCGCCCACCCTCCAAACGTATCCTTCCCAGCCATGCTCACAGGCGTGAGCTCATCTCGGGTCCAAGCATAGCGCTTGTAGCTGTTGTAGCTCTTCTTGAAGGCGTCTCTGACAGCCTTTTGGCGTTTGGGCGCTTCGGGGTGCGGGTTTGCGACGCCGAAGTCGTGTTGGACGCGGGGGAGGCTGAGCGGTTTGCCTGTCGGAAGAGGCGCGAGGGGGGTCGAGACGGGATGGAAGACTTGGGCGGTCGACCAATTGAACGAGCTGGGACGGAACTGAACGTTGTGTTGCGGCAGCCCGGGCGCGGGCGTGGACGTGGACAGCTGGTACGGGTTGTAGAGTAGCAGCAGCGCGACGCAGGTCAAGGCGACGATGAGAGTGAAGCGCGGCGGGCGGCGAGCGAGAATCATGGTTTCGGATGCCTTACCCAAGAGGAGATTCTTCGAGATGAGATGTCCATCTTGCTTTTGGACAGAGGGGAGCGCCGGTTAGAAATGCAGTTGGTCAAGGTTGGCGAGCCTGTTAGAGGGCAGGGGTCTGGTGAAGCTTGACCACATCATGCAAAAGAGTGCATGGACGAAGGTATCTGTAATTGGCCCGTTGACGATCATGAACCGGCTTTTAGTGCAACGGGCGCTTAAACAAGCCAAAGACCCACCCAATGAGCAGGCTGGAGTATGACGGCCGGGTGGCTGCCGGGTTGCTACTAACAGATCGGCAAGGCAGCTTGCCTGCATTTCTGTTAAGGCTCAGGCCGCCGACTCAGACCAACTTAATTTCGACGCCGCACCCCTGCAGGCCCCACTCTGTTCAACCTGCTACCAACACACAGTGCGTGTTGTTTTTCTTCGATCCAACAACATGGCAAGCGTGTAAGACAGGTAGATAGATGTTGGTACTTGGCGATGAATATTGACCCCCTGGAAAACTCCTTCTTCGTTTAAGCGCCTGCAATGGAGTGGGGGGTTGGTTTCTGCCTTGCCTCCAACCGGTAATTAAGTATGCACTGCAACCCGCAGGTCCCAAGACCACGTTCTCCGCCTGTTTGCTTTTCGAACATCCCCCCGGAATCGAAGATCTTCGCTTTTGACGCTTCTCTCTGATATTCCGGCATGATCGCCAACCTCTATTTGTGAATGATTCCCGGCCATGTTACTCTGACCATGATTTGGCGTTTGGTCTGTATCGGGGCCAGTCTCGCACTCGCCTCGTGCGACTTTGAGCCTGTGGCCTTGCCGATCCAAGATGTCCAGGTCGACCCAGACATTCCCGACTCCTTTATGAGAGGAATCCCGGCGAAAATCGGGACGCCGGCACAAAATATTGTAATGCTGCCGTGGGCGTAAGTCTCGTTCCATTTTCAGTCGTCTTGGGCCGAACACCTGCAGATACTTAACGATCCATCTCAGTGAACTGAACAACACGTGGATTTACAACGAAACACCCAACTGCGACTCTTCCATCATCTGGAACGATAAAATATGCGAAATACGAAGAGGAAATCTGTTTCACACAGACGAGTCGACAACATTCAACAAATCTTCCGACATTGTTTCTGCTGGCGGTGCTCCAGAGGAGATCACAACTACCGGCACCGAAGCTGGGGCCAAGAAACTCATTTCCACAAGTTTGGGCGGAAGTGACCGCCTCGATGTCGGGGAGACAACCCTTGCGAGCACACCAATCGGTATTCCGACTTTGAGGTGGGATAATGGATATACCATGCTCCATGCCCTCGGGCTAGGAGCCAATTCCACCTACATTACCTCCCTTGCACAGGCTGGCCAACTTGGATCTCGAGTCTGGTCCATCTTCTGGGGTCGTATGTGGACCAGTAATAATATGGATGGTTCCGTCGTTTTGGGAGGCTACGACTCTGAGAAGGTCACTGGAAAGAACGTCACCCAGCGCCTGGATTACAGTGAATCGACAGGCTGCTGGACGGGAATGAAGGTAACGATCACCGATGTCCAGGTCAACTTCCGTGACGGCAATGACAAGAGCATCATGCCACTCAACACTGCTCTACAATGCTGCATTGTGCCTCATAGGCATCTTCTGTGGGAAGCACCGGGCAGCTTTGTAGACAGGTTCGAGAACGTGACGAATTCCAGGGACACTGGCGTCTCGTTCGGTCTTCATTGGTCCGCACGGTTATTCCAGTCAGAATCTGCGTAAGTACCTCCGTTTTGCCTTCGATATCCCCGCCGCCATCGTTTGTTATGATGATTTCCGTTCGTATCAGTCGAGCTAATACATTTGCAGTTTTGATGGCGACATAACATTCTTCCTGAGTTCCGGACTACAAGTCCGAGTACCAAACAACCAATACATTGTCCCCTTTGTTGACATCGAGCGGAACGGTTCACGAACAATAAGCACCACCCGAAAGGAACTGTTGTTCAACGGTCTATCAGACCAGCCCGCCACCCTTGGACGCTACTTCCTTACCGCGGCGTATTTGATGGTCGACCACGACGCTGAAACCTTTACTCTATGGCAAGCAAATCCTACAACTCGTAGCAACCTCGTCAAGGTTGCCAACGACGAGTCCAGATGTGGCGAGCCTCAGACTTCCCAACCGGCGGCAAACCCGACCGGTTCTCCGACCGACACTGCTAGTTCGGACAAACAGCCCGCATCCTCCGAAGGCCAAGTCGGACTCGGTACTGGGGTCATTGCAGGAATTGCGGCAGGCGGTGGCGTATTCCTTATTGGTGTCGGCTTGGGCTTGTTCTTCTTTTTGCGCTGGAAGAAGCGTAAGGCTGTGCAATCCCTTCCTCCGCCGTACAATCCCGATCCTGCCGTCCCACCCGAGGAACTCTACTCAAAATACCAACAAGGTTACCCGCAAGAAATCCAAGGCTCGCAAGGCTTTTACGTAAGCGAGCTCAGGGGGCAAGATCATCATGTGTATGAAATGGATGGCGGTCACCACCAGCGGAGATAGGAACACCCGGATGATGTAATAATGTATGATTTATGTAGAAATTTGGCTTTAACAGCCGTAGGCAGAATTCCCATACCCCTTGTAGCGAGACCATTTGAATTTTATTTCCATACAAAGAACACACTCTCCCATCAACTCTCCAAAATTCTATTTTGCTCGGCCGCTGAATCCTCTTCACAAAGCGTCTTAGGTGTCTCCCGGAAACAGTGCCATGTTCTGAATACCAGCTAGGCCATACAGCGCTGCAATATTAGTCGAAACCCATGGAGCCTCGTCAGTCGGCTCAACCGTATGGCCACCCTCGATCCGCCTGCTCTGCCAAGAAGGACCCGAACCAAAGTCTCGAGACCCATCACCTTCTTCGAACTCCTCCAACGCGCGGACGAACAAATCTGGTTTCCCCAACTCCTTCGCCGCAAAAGCAGTGAGTCGAGAATGCCCCTGTCTTAGCTGAAGCCGTCCCCACCCGTCGCCTCCGTACCGTGCTGTCTGCTGGAGAGTGCTGGCGCTGAAGAAGACACAGTAGTCCAGCCACGCGGCACGGAAGCCCGAAGAAGCCGCCTCGGAGGGGAATAGCTGCAGAATCTCGGCCGCCACCTCGAAAAGCCCAAACATGGCGGACAGATGCGATACCTTGACGACGCCCTTGTTTTCGGGATCCGACGAGGGTGGCGATACGCTTCCGGTTGCTGGGTCGTAAGTCACGTTCCCGGTGACGAAGCCGTTGGCTAGTTTTCCAATGCCGTCGATTGACTTGAACAGCTTTTCTTTAGCCTCGGCCCATCGCGGCCCGCGACGCTCGTATTCGAGGAGCCACGAAGCTGCCAGTGCGGCCCAGTCGGTACCAAGACTGATCTCGACAGCATGCGGGTCTGGAATGTATGTTCCCCTATCCTTGCGGACCTTTCTGTAAGGGTCGAGCACAAGGAACCTGCTGTCGGTGTCTATTGTCTCTTCTACAAGCTCTCCGATTCG
Source organism: Colletotrichum jinshuiense (assembly GCF_051148585.1). Lineage (NCBI taxonomy): Eukaryota > Fungi > Ascomycota > Sordariomycetes > Glomerellales > Glomerellaceae > Colletotrichum > Colletotrichum jinshuiense. The sequence continues at coordinate 806,522 of NC_139309.1, read as the reverse complement.
CTCATCCCCACCAGACAAGTAGAAGAAGAAACGCCGGTACAGCGCGTTCGAAATCCGAGCTTGTTTGCAGCTGTCACTCCAGTGCTGCACACCGTGTCTCGTGCCAAGCCCCTTGTATATCCCCAAGTGGTAGACATCTACTTCTCCTGTGTGGCGCGTCAGAGCCTCCGCCATGTCGAAGACGTCTGTTCGGCCAGTTCGTAGAAAGTACAGCCACAGCCAGAGATCTGGCGACAACTCTGAGTTATCCCAAGCGTATCCGCCAACGTCGTATCGCCACGTGTGGCGGTCCGAATCATACGTGTGCATGATGTCCCCGTGGTCCCAGAAGCCATACCAACGTCTCTGCTTGACTTGGTTTTGGTAGAAATCGAAAAGAAAGTCGAGTCTATCATTAACGTTTAATAGTTCCTTGGAGGGAACCTGTGACTTTGGGGACCAGTATGTACCAAACGCTCGACTGGCATGAATAGTTTCTGGATCGGGCAGCAACTTTGGAGGACTTCGAATCAGACCAGCCAAATCCGAAAATGTTTTCGCGTCTGGAGTCGATTCAGATACAGAAAAGAACACCTCATTCGTGCGAGCCACCCCATACGGCGATCCGAGTTCTGGCTCCCAGTCCTCGTAGGTGATCTTCAGAGCGTCCAGTTGATCGTCAAAGTCTTGTTGGCCTAGACCATCGTGATAAGGGCGCAAGTCCATCGGCCCAGCTTGGGGGTCGTACAGCCACAGCGTCAACTCGGCTTCATCTCGAGGAGCTCCAAGACCACGAACAGTGATGCCGGTTGGGTATCGCTCCCAAAAGTGTCTTGACCCAACGGCAACCCCTCCTCTGTTTGCGCCACCAACGTAGACGACGCCGCCTGCCTTGGTACCACTGGTCGTCTTAATCCAAGGATGACCCTCTTTCAATCGTTTTTCGATGGTGAAGCCATCTGCTGAGAGCTGGTGTAGACTGTAGTCGTTCCAAATAGGAACCCAGCGAAGTGAAGCAGGTGGCAACTCTGCATTCCAGGTGTCAAGTGGCGGAATAGGCTCGCCTTGTACCTGCGCTAGCCGGACGTGTTGACCGGGGTCCTTCCACAGTCCAGTCAGCCCCTGTGAACTCTCTGCCAAGATGCCGCCTGCAGCTCCAGCGAAGCGCACGTGGCGGTTAAATGGTGCTTCGTCGGCCAAGGGGACTTTCACACGGACCCCGATGCCTCGGACAAAGTCGTTGTTGTCGCCATCGTACGTGATGGTGTGGACAATTCGGACCATTTCCGAACCAGCGTACAGGTAGAACCTGAGCCTGAATGGGATCCACGCACGGTGGGATTCGGCCTGGTTGCGGGGGTCTTGAGAGACTTCGGCGTGGGCCCCGCTGACGGCGATTACGGCGCGGACGGGCCCGGCCTGCTCAACCTCCACTTTGCCAATATCTCCTGCAAACTCATGGTACTTGATGGAGGGGTCTGGCCTATCTGGATCGCAGACTCCACTCTGAGAAAGCAAGACCAGGCGGCCGTCAACCCCAACGACATTTCCCTTGGCATTGACGATGCTTTTGACAATCTCCTTACCGGTTTTTGAGAAAGTGGTGTTGACCTTGCCCGTTGACACGGAGATGCTTTCAACATCCTCCGTAACGTTTATTGCATTCGGGACACCGGTCGTGGCCTCTGCCGCGTCGGCCGCGGTGATGTAATAGCTACCTTCTGCTGCCGACGACGACGGGATAGCGTGACTGGTCCATTTGATGGAACCGTCAGGCCAGTATGCGGTTGGCCATGTCTGCAGAGGGATTTTATTGCCGCCCTCTGCAGTGCAAGAAAAGGCAGTATTCGCCGATTCGCAGACCCCTAGCTGCCAAGGCACCGCAAATGTAACTCCGGGATTCAGGGTCGGGCGTTGTCCGAGCCATTGGACCTTTGTCGTTCGGTCCGATGCCATTGCTAAAGCGGAGGATATTGGGTGTTCTAGAAGTCTTGGGTGCTCGGAAAAACGCAAGTCAGTGCAAAACACAAGCCGAAGATGGAAAGAATGTGGGAAGCGGGGGGCTGGCTTTGATTTCCTAAGCCACAAACCTACCTAGGCGCGTGGAAAACAGGGATATTATGCAGGCTGCTCGGGATGATTAAGACTGATGTTGCCATTCAGAGGATTATGGTGCATTGGGGCCGTCGGCTACGGAGCGGAGCCGTGAATTATGGGTCTTGCCCGATAAAAGACTTATCGCACCGGCCAGGCCCCACGTCCCGGGCTCTGATGGCGTGACTGCGCATCCATTTCGTGTCATCAACATTTTGCCTAAAAGCGATTCTTCAGTGTGACATTGGTCCATAGGGGAAAGTTTAACGCTCTTATCATCAACTGCGCTGGGCTCCTTGATTCTATCCTTTCGGCGGTCAATACGCCGAGTGTCACGGCGGATACCGGAGCCTTGCCGATCGAAACTTGCAGTTAATAAATATCAGAGCACCGTTAAGTAAGTAGTAGAGATATCCTGTTGTGGTTCTATGTGATCTTCCCGTTGTAGCTCTTTGTGACCTTTGCCTCCTTGCCAGTCAAAATGGCGTCCATTGGTATTAGTACGGAAAAGAGAGAGCCGGATGTCGTCTCAACGGACATTCCCAACCTCAAAGCGTCGATAGACGACCTAGCGGAACCCCCAGTCCAGCAGGACACTTACACGAGTTGGGGTTTCGTCCGCAACAAGCGTCAGAAAGTCGACCTGGACGCCACTGCAACCGTTCGAAGCGTCTTTGACAACCCCGACCTCGGCCGCTTCTACCATCCGCGCCCCGACTACGAGAACATTGGCGCCTTCGACCCGAACGAGAGATGGACGCACCGGGAAGAAAGGTCTGTACGCCGCAAAGTCGACCTACGCATATTCATCTGGGTGCTCGTCATGTTTTTCGCCCTGAACATTGATCGCGGAAACCTGGGGCTCGCCACGGCTGATGGACTGGTCAGCGATCTTGGCATCGATACGAATGATTACAACAACGCCCAGAATATGTACAGAGTTGGCTTTTTGTTGGCGGAATTGCCCTCGCAGATGATTGGCAAGAAGGTCGGCACAGACCGTTGGATCCCTACGCAAATCATCCTCTGGAGCATCGCATCCGGCGGGCAGTTTTTCATGACGAACCGGGCGTCCTTTTTTGCGTGTCGCTTCTTCATCGGTCTCTTCATGGGCGGCTTCATCCCCGATGCGGTGCTTTACCTCTCATATTTTTATAAAAACAGCGAGATGCCGATGCGTCTGGCCATCTTCTGGTTCGTCAATTCCATGTCCTCTGTCGTCGCGTCCTTTATCGCGTATGGCGTGTTCAACCTGCGCGGCTTGCACAACCGGGAGGGCTGGCGCTGGTTGTTCCTTATCGAGGCCATCATCAGCATCACGATTGGATTCCTGAGTTTCTTGTTCATGGTTCCCGGTCCCACCCAGTCCAAGAGCTGGTGGAAGCCGACGGGGTACTTCACAGAAAGAGAGGAGAAGATCATTGTCAACCGCGTTTTGAGAGACGACCCCTCGAAGGGAGACATGCACAATAGACAGGGCATCACGCCTGGTATGCTGTGGAAGAGCTTCAAGGACTACGACCTGTGGCCTATTTATGCCATTGGGATTTTGTTTCAGATGCCGGGCGATCCTCCCGGTCAATATCTGAACCTCTCCCTGAGGGCCATTGGATATGACCGTTTCACCACCACGCTCTTGAACATCCCTGTGACAGTGGCGGCCAGCTGCACCATGCTGGTAAGTGTTCTCCACTTTCAAATTTACTATTAGTTTTCATTTGGCTAACGCACGTTCGCTATGACAGGGAATCACGTTCCTCACCGAATATTTCGTACGTACCTTGCTCTTTATTTCACCAGTATTGAGTTGACTAACTTCTTACAGCATCAAATCTCGTTCTTCGGTCTCATTTCGCAGCTCTGGTCACTGCCGTTCCTCGTCATCATTTACACGTCTGCCCAGCACCTTTCCAACTGGTCGCTTTACGCTGTTCTCTTCCTCTTACTTGCATCACCCTCTGTACACGCCGCGCAAGTGAGCTGGTGCTCGCGCATCAGCAACTCCGTCCGCACGCGAGCAGTCAGTTCTGCAGTCTATAACATAATGGTGCAACTGTCAGGTATTGCGTCCTCGAACATCTACCGCAAGGACGACAACCCGCCCTGGTATCCCCGTGGAAACCAGAACCTCATTGCGATCAACGTGGGTGTCATCGTATTGTATGCTCTCACAAAGGTGTACTACGTTCAGAGAAACAAGCAAAAGGAAAAGCTGTGGAACGCAATGACAACGGGGGAGCAGCAGCAATACCTTATCGACAATGCGGACCTTGGCAACAAGCGATTAGATTTTAGGTTCGATTGTTAAGGGTGCTTTTTGTGCTATGGTTCACGATATTACGGGTTTGAGTAAAGACGAGACGATTTATGAATCTTTCAAAAAAAGAGAAAAGGTCTAATTGGCTGATTTAGAACTTTTAGAGAGCTACATTTAAACAGACCTTTTGCAGGGAGATAGAACTAGTAGAAAGGTACAAATGAAATTTCGAGAGTGATATCTCAATCACCTCAACCGCAGCTGAATGTCTCTCAGAACGCTATGCAGAGCGCTGGCCAAACCACCCCGGCTATTCCAGCTTGGCTTCGTGAAGTATACCCCGGCCACCAGGAATCCGATGCCAAAGGTCCAAGGCAGCGCCTTTCGTACTCCAGTAAATATCGCCAATTTGAAGAACCTGTTCTGTTTCGTCCTCACACGTTCAACGTGCTCCTTTCTCCGGTTTGTCACCGGGAAGTCAATTCCTTCCGGCACGTCTTTGCCCAAAAACTCGCATAGTGGCTTCCAGCCCTCCTCCAGCTTGAACTCCAGCAGCCTTTCCTGTGATACTGCAGCCCGGATTTCCGCGTAGTGTCTCTTGTACCGGTCTTTGGCAACGTCTCTCATCTCGTTTACATTTTTCACGCCGTAGAAGCCTAGGAGGATCTTCCTCAGCGTCTTTCCACCGTTGAGGCCCCAAATAGGCCCGAGGTAATCAATGACAAGGTCGGCGCGCCATCCCCACGTCGTCTTGAAGATGGCCTCCTCCATGCTATTATACCAGCTGTCGACATTACGCTCTACGATAATAACCTTGGCGTCGGGGTATGCTTCGATAAGTTGCAAAGCAAAAAAGGAACCCATGTCCGTGACCGCCTCATAGGATCCGAATAAGGACTCCCAGTTTTGACGCGTGAATGGCGCACCAGTGTAAGTAGGGAGGGCAGGGAAAATCGAGTCCGCTGCCGCAGAAAAGATTGTCCACTCGCGAGGTGAGGATATGGCTTGGATGCCATGGTGGACGCCTTGGTATCCCAGGATTGTGAGAGCCTGAGTGATGGAAGCAGAACCTGGGATTTTGGTTAGGCCTACTTGGAACATAGGAAGCAAAAAAGTCTCGTGTACGAACCGGTTCTTGTCATTCCCAGAGAAAGAACCTTCATCTCTTTGACAGGTTCAGAAGCCGAAGCCGGCGAGGAAATGGTTTTGTTGGCCATGTCAGTTGTTTGGTGAGATGCGTTGTATCCCGTATGTTTTTTTTTTTACGAAAAACGAAGGAAACAATGTCGGTGAATAGGAAACAAAGATTGATGAGTGAAAGTTTAAGAGGTGTATGGAGGTCGAAGGGGAAAGGGCCCCAGATCCAAAAGTTCCCATGATAAGCAGCAAAGGTCACTAATCGGTATCAGTAGCAAGAGACGAGCACGTGGACAAGTGAAAGGCGGCCACCTCGAGTTGAGTAAAGCCTTTGGTCTAGGGTTCCCTTGTCTTTTTGAGCGAGTCAGGGATATTTCTGAAGTTTATCTGTTCCTATTTGTGGACCATGTCTTGACTGAACGCGTGTCTGCATGCTGAGATGCCCTGACCATGCAAAATCTGCCGTTCTAGGACGAGGGTCCAGGGTATTTGAATCGGAAGAATGGTTGAAAGTTACAAATGACAATGTTCAATCCAGTGTGTTGTGAAATGGCTGATGCAAGCCGTACATTTGTGGAAGCTGAAGCATAGATCCTCAAATAAGCCGAGCATTACTTTTAAATGCCGTGCTTGATTAAGCAGCATGAAAATGAAGGGTGATCTTCAATGCCTTAATATTCGTCTTTTATGTGCAGTTTTAATATCTTCAAGCGGAAAGAACTCCAAGAGATCATACATTTTTGTTTTGTTTAAAATCATGCATGCGCAAATTACTGTAGGAAAATAACGACATCTAAATCAGTGCCCCTCGAACTCCTGTCCTATAATATCAACCCCTTTACAAAGCCTCCTGAACCAAAAGCTTGCTCTTGCCAGCCAAGTCTGCCGCAAGCTGTCTCATAGGGATATTGGCCATAATGTCAAAGACACTGACTTCAACTGCCACCTCCTTGGCAATCCAGTTCCGGACCTCCACAGCAACCAGACTGTCAACACCGTACGCGCTCAACGGCTTGCCCGCATCAACATCGTCCTCCGGCATCATCATCAGCTTAGCCAAGCGCTGCACCAGCGCCGAAGTGATCAGGTGAACCGCCTCATCATCGGCCTTTCCGCAACGGACGAGCTCGTCACGGAGGGAGACAGTAGCAGAGCCTCCAGCTCCAGAGCCGGAAGCCTTCTTTCTCAGGCCAGCGAAGCGCTGGTCTTGAATCCAGTACCAGGCATCATCGTGCTCGTTGTAAGGAAGACCACACATGACTTGGGGCGGGTGCGCGTCGGAGCCCTCAAGCGCCGTAGCCATGAGGCCGTGGAGGTCACTCTTGTGCATGACCTTGAGACCCATAGCCTTGACATGATCGACGTACTCGTCGTGTTCGGCCACGAAGCCCACACTCAACAGGTAACCGATGTCGATGGTCATGGCACGCAGACCCTGGCTGCGGCGGAACGAAGCGAAGTAGTCCTGGAAAATGTTGCCGCAGCCGTAGTTGCCTTGTCCACGATGGCCCATGACTCCGGCGAGGGAGCTGAGCATGACGAAGAAGTCAAGATCCCTGGGAAGAAGCTCGTGCAGGTTCCAGGTACCATGGACCTTGGGTCCGACGGTGGTGCGGACGTGATCCGCTGTCATCTTGTCAAAGAGGGTGTCCTATAATGTATCATTAGCAAGGTATCCTGTTTTGTACGGGTGGAATTTTAGCTTACCCTGAGAACCATAGCGCCAGTGACGCATCCCCTGACAGCAGGGACGTTCTTGGACTTCAAGTCATTCAGCACTTGCAGGAGTGCTTCTTTGTTGCCGACGTCGCAGTCGTATGCGTACGTGTTGGCTGCGTAATTCTTTTGAAGTTCGGAAGCAAAGGCTCTGTTCTCTTCGCTGCTGGCCGCAGATCGAGACAACAGAACCAAATGCTTGGCACCCTTCTCAGCAAGCCAGCGGCCGATCTCCTTGCAGATACCACCGACACCGGCAACGACGTAGGTCGCATCGGCACGGATGTCCACACGAGGTGTGCGGGGGACAGCAGGAACCATGTCCTCAGCGTCTACACGGACGACAACCTTGCCCATGTGCTTGCCGGCCTGCATGAACCGGAAAGCCTTCTCGACCTCGGCCATGGAGAACAGCTGGATAGGCGCAATAGGCTTGACGTAGCCATCGTGAATGAGCTTGGCGGTGTCCTCCCAGAGAGCAACAGCCCGAGGAGTAGGGTTGTTCTCAAAATCGAGCAGGTTGACACCGATGTAGCTCTTGTTGTCGAGGAACGGCTTCATGTCAAGGCCGGTGTTGGCAAAGAGGTCAGCCTTTCCAATCTCCAGGAAGCGACCAAATTTGGCGAGGCAGTGCCATGATAGGCGAAGCGCCTCGCCAGCCAGGGAGTTGAGAACAACGTCAACGCCCTGGTTGTTGGTGGCTCGCATGATTGCCTTGGCGAAGCTGGTATCACGACTGCTGAAGATATGGCTTTCGGGGATGCCGTACTGCTCCATAATGAGCTGTTTCTTTTCATCCGAGCCGACTGTGGCAAAGATTTCCGCTCCCTTGCGCTGCGCAATCATGATGGCAGCCTGGCCAACACCTCCAGCGGCGGCGTGAATCAAAATCTTCTCGTCCTTGACCAGGTTTCCAGCGGTAACTAGGGAGTAGTAAGCCGTGAGGAAGATGAGGGGCATGGATGCCGCCTCTTCGAAACTCATCTTCTCCGGAACGGCAATAGCACCCTTGGCTGGGAACCGGACAAAGGTGGCAAAGGTGTCGCACGAAGCAGTCATGACACGATCGCCGGGCTTGAATTCCGAAACCGCTGAACCAACTCGGGTGACAACACCAGAGGCATCTACACCAAGCTTGTTCTCAGCGAGGTTTCCCAACGCCACGAGAACGTCCTTGAAGTTGAGGCCAACTGCCTTGACCTCAACCTCAATCCAGTCCTCTGGCATGGGCTGGTAGTACGTCTCGTCCTCCTCCCATCGGAAGGTGTCGAGAAGACCCGGCGTCTTAATAGTGAGCTTGAGGGGACGCCCGCAGCCCTTGAACGACACGAGCTCCGGTTGGCCCTTGGCTTCATACTTGCGAAGAGAGCCGTCAACGTTGAGGATTCTCTCCACCCGGGGGACGTAAATGGTGTTACCACGAGCCGCGTACTCTCCGTCAAAGCTGTCGCTGTGGCTATGGCTCAGAGCCATCTTGAGAACGTTCTTGGCAGCTTCTTCGAAGTTGATGCTGTCTGGGGTTTCAAGATCAAAGGTGGCAAGGCGAACGCCAGCGTTCTCGTTGCGGATGGCCCTGGCAAGACCAACCATCAGGGACTTCATCGGGTCAGGGCAGTCCATGGCGGAACCACCGGTAATCCAAAGAGTTCCGGCGGAGCCAAGGATTACTTGGCGCAACCTCTCCCAGTTTTCGTCCGTGAGGTTCGCAAGCACAGGGTTCTCCCACTCTGCGAGGCAGAGGCAGTATTTCCCATTCACCTGAGCCTCAGAAACCTCGTTCCACGGCACGATGGAGATGTCGTGGCCTGCGGAGGCGAAAGTCTTGTGGATGGATTGACTGAGTTTCTCCGATGAATCGGAATCTGTGCCAATGATGACAAACTGCGAGGGGCCGGATACCTGCTTCTCAGGCTTCGTCGAAATGATCAGGGAGACGGGCTCCTTGGAGGCCTCACGGTCACCGCGGATATCAACATCGACACCCGAGAAGCCGGCCTGGTTCAGCGCAACGGTCCACTCATCAACGTCCAGCAACGGTCCTCCCTGGCGGCCGTCGTCCTCGCCAAGCCACCATCCAGGAAGGGGGCCCATGATAAAGCCACTGAAGATTCGCTTGATGGTGACTTCAGAAAGAACGAGACGGCCACCGGGCTTAAGAAGGGACTTGCAGTGGGCGAGGGTCTCTTGAATGCTCTTGGTAGCGTGGAGAACATTGGCGCAGACAATGAGATCATAGCTCTCGGGAGTAAAGCCTTGCTCGGTGGGCTCATTCTCGATATTCAGAGTGGTGAACTCCATGATGGATCCGTCGGTGGAGAAGCGCTCAGCAGCCTTGGCGAGGAAACCCGGAGAGATATCTGTGAAGCAGTACTTGGCTGCCTTGGAACTGCCATCTGCATTGCGAAGACGCTCAAGCACATGGTAGGTGGTGCCGCCAGTGCCAGCGCCAATCTCCAAGATCTTGACGCCAGGGGTCTTATCGGCAATAAGGCCCACGTACTCCGCAACGTTGGTGTTGAAGCTGGTTCCGAAAGCACCGCGGTAGAAAGAGTAGAGGAGATCGCCTTCAGTCATGACCTGCAAAGGCTCGACCTCGTGAGAGAAAATCCGGCTCAGGTTCTCTCCAATGCGATCAACCATCTGAACTGTGATGTCACCACTCTCGGAAAGGACGATTCTCTTGCGCGCAGCATCCAATTCAGCTTCAACTTCTGCTTCGCTAGCAGCGAGAGGGGGAAACTGCTTGATGGTGTCGTGCATCCACTCAACGTAGAGCTTCCAGAAGCCGTCTTGGGGAACGAAGGCCTTGCCCTGCTCACTTTCGAGCCAGGCAAGGCATCTATAGATATGGACAAGGCAGACGTATTCAAGCTTGTCGAGAACTGAATCATCATCCTTGCTCTTGAGAGTACGCTTGTAGACAAGCTCCTTGATTTGTGACGGCTCAAGCAAATCAGCGTCCTCGTGCCATGTCTGTCCAAAGCAAGAAGCTCTCGTCTCCTGCATCTGCTGAGCGTCTCCTTCGCCGACAGAAGCCAGTGAAACACCGTCCATTATGATCATGGGCTCGGAAAGGTCCTCAGAGATGGTGATGGACGACTTCCATGTGGTGTAGCTGGTCTTCTGGGCCGTTGAGCATCCGTGCAACTTGGTTCCAGGAACCGTTGAGAGTTTCGCGGAAACAAAGATGCGGTCGAATGAGAAGGGGACAACTGCCTCGTTGAGCGACTGATCTTCTCCACTAATTGACGGGAAAAGAAGATGGAGCACAGAGTCAAGTGTGGCGGGGTGAACCACGCACGGGTATTCAAAACCCTTGGGCATGACTGCCTTGGTGTCTGGGACGCTTATGATGCCGTAACTAGCACTGGGTCCAGCAAACAGCTCAGTCATATTGCGGAAAGTCGGTCCGTACTGCATGCCAATGGTCTCGACCGTATCGTAGAGAAAGCTTCGCGCAGGCTTTTGGCAAATTTCCTTGGCCTCCGCGAATGTTTGCGCGTAGCGATCGTTTTCAAGAGCGAGTTCCCGCTGCATTGACGGGGAGATCGAGGACTTGAAGGTGACTGAGACCAGTCCTCGGGCATGAACAGTCCACTCTTTGATTTCTTCCGACCAAGAAGAGACAGAAAACTCGTTTAGAGTGGCAGAGGGTCCGGCCTTGGTACCAGTGCGACGCGGGTGCAGCTGGATCATGACCTCGATGCCCTTATCGGTATCCGGCACCCTGAGGGCAGTGTCGATAGCAACATCACGGAGTTCGTATCCGTAGACCTCCTCTGTGGCACTCTCCTCGGCAAGCTGGCGAGAAGCTTCAATGGCCATGACAACAATACCAGCGCCAGGGTAGAGAATGTCACCTTGGACCTTGTGCTCGCGGATCCAAGGGTTTTCGTTGCAGCGGAGGAAATTGCGCCACGTGGGATCCGGGGTACCGGGAATGCGGTAACCCAGCAGATCCGTACGGGGCTTTTGTCTAAGCCTGTATTCGCGGCTGAGGTAGGACTCGTCCCAGAATGCACGCGTGTGGTTCCATGCGTATGGCGGGAGGTCAACAAGCATGTTGGTGTTGTCAGCGACTTCATTGACACGGTTAATGTCAACGACGCAGCCCTTGGCCCATAGTTGACCCATTGCCTCCAAGGCAGTCTGGACACCATCGAACTTCCGTCTCAGAATAGTAGCATATGAGAGATCGGAGAAGCGCTCCTCAATTGCAAATGTGTCGAGCAAATAGCTTCTCAAAGCCGAATGGGGTCCCAATTCGACAAAAATGCTGGCGAATGCAGTTCTGTCATGGGATCGAGCCTTGCCTTCGGTGTGGTGCAGGAGGGAGCGAGCTGCACCGACAAAGTTGACAGGTGAAACCAAGTTGTCAACCCAGTATGAAGGTGTCATCTGCTCAGGGGTGACCAGCTCGCCACTCACTGAAGAGAACATAGGGATATCGCCGGATCCGTGGGGGATACCTGCCAGAGCAGCCTCGTATCTCTCTCTCGCGGCTTCCATGTGGAAAGAATGGTAAGCGACATCCATCGACAGGCGAGTGCATGGGATCTGTTCCTCCTTGAGGATTTCTTGCAGCTCATCGATGGCAGCACCATCGCCAGAGATGGTGCATGCCTTCGGGCTGTTAAGACAACCGACAATAGCCTTGCCAAGCTTGAGGGACTGGAGGTGTTTGCTGACGGCCTCAGCGCTCGCAGATACAGCCAACATGCCACCACTCTTGGAGACAGTCTGGGAGACTTGGCCTCTCAACCACGCAATCTTCACGGCTGCCTCGTGGTCGATGAAACCAGCACAGTAAGCGGCCGCAATCTCACCACTGGAGTGGCCCATGACAGCGACCGGTCTGACACCCCACTCCTTCGCGAGGTCGACAAGGGCTACCTGCAGAGCAGTGCAAGCCGGCTGGCTGTAATCAGTCCGGCGCAAGTTGCACTCTTCCTCGGGACGGTCCAGCTCTTCAGTCAACGTCCAAGAACAACCCAGAGACTTGAGAATTGACTCGGAGCGGAGCATACTGTCTCTGAATGCCTTGTAGACGGAGAGTCCTTTGCCCATCTTGAAGTACTGCGCTCCTTGGCCAGTGAAAACAAAGGCCACTCGTGGTACCGACGAGTTGGAGGACCGAACCACGGCAGGAATGTTTTCAAGGTTCTGGCGAAGACTAGTAACGTCGGAAGCGATGGCAAAAGACTTCCATGGCAAAGCAGTTCTCTTGGAAAAGAGTGTGTAGCCCAGCTCGGTCATGAAAGAAGACTTGGCCAGGTCCTTCGTATCGAGATAAGGAATCATCCGCTCCACATTGCGCTTGACACCTTCTTGGTCATTGGAAGAAAGCACAAAGATCTTGGGAGTAGGTCCATCGCCGGTGATACTGCTTGTTGTCTCTGTTTCGGAGCCATTGTTGCTAGCGCGGCTAGAGAGCGGCTGAGGGAGACGCGGCTGAGGAGTTGTGGTATGACGTCCTGGGAGACCGTGGCGGAAAAGGTAGGAGGCAGCGTCCTCGACAATAACGTGGGCGTTGGCACCTCCAAAGCCGAATGAGTTGATGCTGGCTCGTCGTGGGCCGCTGTGCGGCCAAACAGTAAGAGTTGTAGGAATCTTTACGTTATCTGGAAGATCGATCTGGGGGTTGAGCTCTTCGAACCTGTAAAGCTATGTTTTAGGGGCTTTTCTTTACATACGGGCGGCGCATTAGAGTGAACGTACCACAAATTTTGAGGAATCAAGCCTCTTTCAACAGCCAAAGCAGCCTTGATGACACCGGCGACACCAGCAGCACCTTCCAAATGTCCAATGTTGGTCTTCACTGAGCCGACATAAAGCTCGGACTTGCGGTTGGGCTGGTTTCCGATTGTGGTTAAGATGGCGCGGGCTTCAAGGGGATCGCCGGCTTGCGTTCCAGTGCCATGGGCCTCAACGTAGCCTGTCTCGGCGGGGTCAACGCCTGCGTTGCGGTACGCCGTGCGGATGAGAGCTTGTTGAGCCTCGCTGTTGGGCAGTGAGATACCAGGGGTTCTGCCGTCCTCGTTCGCTGCCGAGGCCAGCACGACAGCACGGATAGTGTCACCATCGCGAAGGGCTGCGTCAAGTGGCTTCAGGATCGTAACACCGAAACCTTCTCCGCGAGCAAATCCATTGGCGTTGGCGTCCCACATCTTGGACTTGCCTTCGGGGGAGAGAATCTTGGCGGCACCGAGAAGAATTGACATATCAGGTCCGAACATCAGATTAGCGCCAGCGACAACACTCTGTAGTGGAAGAGTCGTGTTAGTAACATATCGCAGGCTAAGTGTTTTTATTCTGTACTCACCATCTCTGCTTCACCGGTTCGGATACTTTGGCAAGCCAGATGAAAAGCCGTCAGACTTGACGAGCATGCAGTATCAATCGTCATTGAGGGTCCCCTCAGGTTGTAGAACCAAGACAGCCTATTTGAGGCCAATGAAGACGACAAGCCAGTGGCATCTTCAATTGATGTCAGTACAAAATTGTTCAAGGAAGAGAATAGAGGTTTGAGGCTCACGGTAGATGGAAGGTCCTTCATTGTCGCGAGCCTGGAGATTGGGGAAATCTCCGGTAAAGGTACCGATATAGCACGAAGTTTGCGTTCCTGAGACATCTTCCAGCCTCAATCCAGCTTTTGAAAGTTAGCTAGGTTTCTCCACGCCAGGCCTCCCTAAGAAATTACCGTTCTCAAAGCCTTCATATGTTGCTTCCAAAAGCATCCGATGTGTTGGGTCCATGGCCTTGGCCTCCTTGGGTGTGACGGAGAAAAAGGGAGCGTCAAACGCCTTGAAGTCTTGCTTCAGAAAGTGAGCATGCCTGTTGTAGAGTTTAGTTAGCACTACGTAATGCTGTAATATTTACAGTCAAAGACCTACCGAGGCTGGATGCTGCCCAATCTTTCAGGATCGGGATGGTAGAAGCCGTCGACGTTGTAGCGATCTTTGGGGATCTCAGAACGGGCAGAGCGAGCATCCAAAAGCATTTGCCAGAACTTCTCTGGATCGGAAGCATCTCCTGGAGCTCTCAAGCCAATGCCAATGATGGCAATGGGCTGACTTGTGCTTCCAGCACCTGTGGACTCTTCGATGAAAGGCATGTTGTGTTAAGAGGAGAAAAGAATAAGAATTATGTGGGTAAATTGTTATCGGGTATCTTGGTGAGACAGTGAAGAGCGGAATGAGTAGGACGAGAGTGTCAGAGAGAGCAAGATTCAAAGACAAAGAGATCGGAAGCGAGCTTGATGTATTATGTCTGCTCCTGAACGAGTTCGATCGGAGCTATCCGGCGTTTCCCTTGATACCAACAGTATCAGATTCTTGAGACCCATACGCCCTGATAACGGCGCATGTGCCTGCCGCCGTTAAGGTCCGAGGAAGCTCCATCGAAACAGTAGCACTGGCCCAATGCAATTGAAAGCTCCAGGCACGTTGTCTGCCTCACGAAACTTATCCCGGTGGGAGACCGGGCAGGTTGGGAGCGGTGACAGCCCGCCGTGCCCAAGACGCTTCCATGTCCCTGCGAAATCCGTTCCACAACCCGATCGCCAAGGGTCCTGCCAAGAACGGGAGGAATCTGGGGGACGTTCATATTGATTGTGGATCGTCCCCATCTTCAAAACTGCGGTAGTCGGAACGGGTCCTCCAGGATGGGTCCTTTGCATTCGATATTACTCTGCGGGGCGTCATACGAAAACACTGACTCGGCTTTTTGGGGATCCCAGCAGAGCTGGAACGATTGGCGAATACCCAAACACGGGGTAACGAGAGCTTTGGATAGCTCTGAGGCACGTGGGCATTGTTACTTGCTGCGCGAGACTGAAATTGCAATACTCAAATGCCGCTAGCGCCACTGCGCCCGGGTCGGTGACGTCTCTACGTTCGTCGTTCACCATTGCAAGGGTGATCGAGTAGAAGACAGGGTCCCTTTATCTGTGATCCGGGATCGGATGACTGGCCGTTACGATTCAGAAGACTGTCATTGGAATGGAAATTGATATCGTGTATTTTGACGGGCTGGGAATAGACTTTAGTGATGCTACCTCGAAGCCATGGTCTTGAGTGACTGGTGCCTGGCGAAGTGTAGAAATTTAAGGTTTATCTTGACCAAAACTTTCGGGCCAAGCATAATGAAAGAAGTGAATGCTTATTTTAAAGTAACTTGAAATTGTTCAACAAATAGCTTCATTTAATTGTCCACATGAACTTGTGGTTTCAAGAAGACGTAGAGATTATGTACATTCTGTGTTTAAGAAGGCCATTGCACTTTCAGTCCTCGGAACCCTCGTGTTCCATCAATGGTTGGTACCAGCGGAACACATTGTCAGGATCGTAAAGCATTTTCAGGGCACGCAACTTCTCGAGCCTCCATGGTTCGTAGCCGTATAAGGCTTCTGGGGGGTCTCGCAGCGTAGAAGTCGTATTACCATAGTTCACATATTGTTGTAGCCGACCGTATCCTGAAGTAGCGATGAACTCCTTCTTCCATCGATCGAGGTGAGCCTCGAATGTCTCCCGGTGTTCTATTTTCAGCGGTGTAGCCATCAACATCCTATACATATCGAGTCAGAACTTGAACAGCACCACCAAAGGTTATCGTTAGCACCAAACTCACAAGAAATGATTTGAGCCCCAGCGCCAAGGAAAGGCAGTTGCGTCGTTTGGCTGTTCTCTGACTTTCTGGTGTGGCAAGCACTCGAACATGGCTCCAAAAAAGCCCTTGCCCGCCCATTCCTCGTTCATGGCCTTGACGCTCTCCAGGAAAGCCCGAGTGGTCTTCAGGTCGAACTTTTCTACACAGGCAGCCCCCATCATCTTGTTAGGTGCCAAAGTCCACACTTCCGGCCTGCTGAGGGCCTTGTTCATGCCCTTGTATGTCGTCCACGGGAGCTCGGCCCAAGTAGCCGTGATTTTGCCGCTGTTGAGTATGGGATTCAGACTTTCGAACCGGTCGACCCAGGGGTTTGCTTGGTCTTCAGAGCCAGACCAGACAAGATTCACAAGTATATGGTGCTGTGACAAACTCTTGTGTTATTCAATTTTCGGTCATTGAGGGTTGGGCAAGACGTACCTTTCTTCCACCATCACTCTGACGAATCCAAAGCACAAAGATGGCCAGATCAGCTGGCATGTTCTCGTGCACGCTGTTGAGAGTCTCAAAAACAGCATCACACTGGTCCAAGGTATACTCAAGGTCCCAGGTATAATGAATTCCCTTGTTTGCCTGGGGATACACGCGAAATGTGGCCTCAGTGGCAATCGCGAAATTGTGTCCAGCGCCCCGGATGGCCCAGAACAAATCAGGGTTTGATTCCTCTGATGCGATCACCACGCTTCCATCAGCAAGAACTAGCTTGCAAGACACCATGTTATCGTGCAAGAAGCCGTACTTGCCCTGGAGCCGGCCAAGTCCGGCTCCGAATGCCACACCGATGATGCCGGTAGTCGGGCAAGACCCGACATCTAGATTGTATCAGCACGGCTAAAGACTGATAAATTTGACGGAGGCTTTCTACTCACTGACTTCCATCCCCACTGACTGGAGGAACTTCACAAACTCATCCGTTATGACGCCACCGCCGACCGTAACTTGTCGGTTCTCGGGATCAAACTTTATATTGTTGAGCGAGCGCATGTCGATGAGAATGCCATTCTTCAGGTGGCGCATGGTGGTTGTCACAGCATGGTGTCCCGACCGAGGCGCAAACGGGATGCCTTTCTCTCGCGCGTATTTGACAATTTGAATCACATCCTCTTCGCAGCCTGGCTCAACCGCGGCCAGATAGGTCTGTAGTGACGCATCGTCAGTGTTCGGCTCGAATAGGTGCATTATCCTGCCTTACTGGGCGCTCATATTCGGTGAAGCGCAAGTTAGACTTGGCAAACCCTTCTGATTCCGGTACGTGAAGCCGAGCCTCGGCAGAGAGCTTAGGCCCGAGCTCAACTCGAATATTTTCAGAGCTTGTCGTCTCTGTCATGTTGCTTGATGTTGTGGTGGGATCGAATAAACGTAATAGTGGTGAGGACACAGAACACAGCCAACTTTGACGGTGATTGCTTGAAGGTTGGCTCCAAGCATATCAGAGCCGAACCCGGAGGCATCACATGTCCAAGACTTGATTTCTTCTTCAAGACATAAAGCGACGACGGGCTATTCCCCCTAGACTGGTCCACTTCGCACATGCTCCACTGAGATGAACCCCGCAAAAAGCGCAACTGCCCTTAGTTGCCGGAATATTGGGCAACACGGTCCCGGTCATGCATTCCAGCGATATTGCATCCCACGTGGAATATCCTACAACCAATCGGCATTCTGTTTCTTTTGATATGGCCTCAGTTTCTTGACGACAATACCGGTAGTTGGAGCTGTGAGCTAGTTTTCAAAACAAGCATTGACTCGCGTTCTGTCCCGAGTTAGCTGCAGGGTTATAGCATCAAATAAGCTTTTTTGCTGCAGCTAGTTAATCAACGGGCCCCCAGGAGCTCCATAATTGGTTCAGGAACCCGGCATTCCTGAATACTGCCTTCAGGGGCCTGCTTTGACAGGCAGGGTCTCTTGCACCCAGTCCCGCTTATCAAGACCAGGCTCACCAAACCCATGGTGTTTTCCTTATCGCATTCCATCCGACAGACGGCCGATGAGGCCCAGTTGCGGAGCCCCAGAAACGTGCGATGATGTCTTCATATCATTGGCAGGTCTCAACGAACGAACGACTCAGTCTATCCCGAGAACCCTTGCTCGGCACGTGCCCAGAAACCACGGAGCCCGCTCCGTGCAACATGGGCTACGATGTGTATGGAGGGGGTATGACCACAACTATTCTGAGTCTGGAGCGTTGCTCAACTCCAAACGGCGCCCAAGCCTGTTGCAGAGGTCGAAATTCCGAGACGCCCAATGTCCAAAGTTGAGTTGTCTGAACACCTTTCAAGTTGACTCAAGCGTTGCCGTCGCCAATGATGCATCAACTGGCCCATTCGCAAGCTCCATAGCCAGCATGGGCCGTGGTGCGTATCGCGCCCGACAATGTTTCCTATACGAACTCGACAGCCTAGGGGAGGATTTACGGCCAGCGCAGCCCGGATTTCCCAAGTTTCGGGACGGTTGCGGTATTATGCCTCCTACACCCGAGGAAAAACGAGTATACGAAGCTCGGGCGCGCCATCAACCCACCTTTCTCGAAACGTGCTCTTCTTGAACAGTGGTGCTACTTTAGGAATGATACGGATAATAGTCTCATCAACAAGCCGAAAAAGAGGTGCGACGAAGGGGCCATCGGCATTTCTTCCGGATAAGACTGTTAGCTTCTAAAGGTAAGTTGCGCATTCAAATTCTTTGGTGCCACAGATGGAATAATCGTGGATGAACAACAGATCTCGCTTTCAGCACCCCCGCCGGCTACCTCGAGAACACCGATCAGTCCTAGCTCAGCATCGCTCTCACCCACGCAGATGGATACGTACGGAGTCGTATGAAGACGCAATACGACGTCTTCGATCTTCTTACTTAGCTGACAGCACGCCAAGTGACCGAGTCGCGATGGAACAACATCGCAGTGACAGTGGCGAGAGTGAGACTGCGAATTGAGACCAAGATGCCGTACGAGGAGTTCATGTCGTACGAATTCGACAATAAGAACGAGGAGGTTA
The DNA here is from genome assembly GCF_051148585.1 of Colletotrichum jinshuiense. Taxonomy (NCBI): domain Eukaryota; kingdom Fungi; phylum Ascomycota; class Sordariomycetes; order Glomerellales; family Glomerellaceae; genus Colletotrichum; species Colletotrichum jinshuiense. Next base: position 787,679 of record NC_139309.1, on the reverse strand, counting down.
CCAACATTGAGCTCGCTCATCATGCTCACGAGCACTTTCAATCTCGCTTGGGTGGGACTATTGTGGAAGGAATGTCTTGCCTGGAATACCTGCTGCTGCAAGCCCAGAGAAGTTTGAAGAGCCAAAGGTGGACATTCGGGGCACGTTCAAGACAAAGGTGACGGGTTCACAGCGGCTATACTGTTGTGGTTGATCGGTTCTCAACAGGCCATTCCGATCTCATCTTCCGCTGTGCTCACAAGTTCACCCCCGAGAGATGACCCAAGCTGACCGCTGGCTCTCAATTCGTCGGACAATACAGCTGTCCACCATTCTCGTACAACCAACACACGTGCATCGGTAGAGCATAAGTCTCGTTTTGCGCCAAGAAATTTGACGAGGCAGATACTGAACTATCTGCAGGATGGCTGACACAGTAGGCCGCGATGACTCTCACCGCGGAAGATAAAATTTTAAACTTTGACTTTGAACTTAGGATGAATCTAAGAGTTCATCGGAAGACTGGTGGAGCGAGGGAAAACTTTATGCATCCACGTGCGTTCATAGACCTAAATACACGTGTTTTAACGTCGAAGCAGTCTCGATTGTGCTACTTCAAACTCAGCGTTTTGTACGATTAGACAATACAATCAACGAAACAACTGGAATCACTTGGAGTTCGACTCTGCACAAAGGCGCAACGCTCCTGCGCGAAAATGCCAAGTCTTCAACGAACTGTTCCCTTGGCGCGGTAGCACAATGACGCGCCCCCGACTCTTCAGTGAGTAACACGCGTTGGATGATTGGATAGCTCGCACTTCGAACCGCAAGCCAAGGGCCTGGCGCAGGGTTCAGGGTTCAGACTTTGAAGGCCATGAGCTGGTCGCTCAATCGCCCAGCAGATCGGTTGCGTCCGAGTCAGGATGCGGGACCCAGGGGTACCCATCCCTTGCCTCTGTCCCGGAGTCCCTTGCTCTCGGGTCCCAAACCCCTCCGACGGGATGGATCACGATTAATGCCCATGTCGTTCGTCCTACGCTCTCGGGCCAATGCCAAGTCTCATTCTTAGCACGTTTGCGGGGCTTGAATAACGGCGGTGACGTATGGCCCTTTGATCGATAGTACGCGGAGATCGGAGATGGAGGGGCACTGCGGGCGCTGTTGTCCGACGCTCAAGAAGAATGTCGGCCATCGCGAAGCTGGGAGTTGGTGATGATGGGCTGGTGGCATCCATTGAGCCAGCCAGCGCAATACCCGTCCTGTGCTCTGCCAACTGACCCAGCAAACCAAAGCTGCGACTCCAAACATGGCGACCACAAGTCCGTCTTTCGAGGCGCTGCTTCAAGTTCTGGATCCGAGAACGCATGGCCGCCTTCCGTTATACGTCTTCGTCCCCGTCCTCCTCCTCGCCATCCGCCTGCTGGGAGGCCTATACCGCGCCCTCTCCCAAGCCCGCCGCGCTCGCCAACTCTCCTGCCTCCCGGCGCCCCTCGAGCCCTCCCGCCTCCCCCTCGGCCTCGACACGGTGCTGGCCTCCCTCCGCGCGGACCGCGAGCAGCGAACGCCGGACCATGTCGCCGCGCGCTTCGCCGCCCTGGGCGTGCACACGTTCCGCATCTCGCTCCTCGGCACCACGAACCTCGTGACGGCGGACCCGCGCAACATCCAGGCGCTCCTCGCGACGCAGTTCACCGACTTCGGCATGGGCCTCGCCCGCAGCACGAACCTCAAGGCCGCGCTGGGCAGGAGCATCTTCGCCGCCGACGGCGCGGCGTGGCGGTCGGCCCGGGAGATGATGCGCCCGCTCTTCAGCCGCGACAACGTGTCGCGGCTGGACCTGCTCGAGGCCCACGTCCAGACGCTGTTCCTCTGCATCGAGAAGGGGGCGACCGCGGCGCCCGACGGCCGCTGGTCCGCGCCCGTGAGCCTGGCCTCGCTGTTCCCGTGCCTCACGCTCGACTCGGCCACCGAGCTGTTCCTCGGCCAGAGCACGTCGACGCTCGAGGCGCGCCTGCGCGGCGACGACGCCCACCCGGGCGCGGCCTTCAACCACGCCTTCGAGCGGATGCTGGCCGTCTTCGGCACGCGCATGCGCCTCCGCAGCTTCTACTGGCTGTACGGCACCAAGGAGCTCCGGGCCTGCGTGCGCACGCTGCACGACTTCGTCGACGACGCCGTGGCCGCCTCGGACCGCGCGCGCGCGCAGGGCTCGTCGCTGGCGCGCTACGACTTCCTCGACGTGCTCCGCGAGCGGTGCGCCGGCGGCGACGCCGAGGTGCGCGAGCAGGTCCTCGGGCTGCTCGCCGCCGGCCGCGACACCACGGCCTCGCTGATGAGCTGGACGTGGTACTGCCTCGTGCGCGACCCGCGCGTCTTCGCCAAGCTCCGCGCCGAGGTGATCGCGGCCTTTGGCGAGCGGCCCGCCGACCCCGCGGCCACCGTCACCTTCGCCGCGCTGAAGCAGTGCGCGTACCTCCAGCACGTGCTCTCCGAGACGCTGCGCCTGCACTCGGTCGTGCCCTTCAACTCGCGGCGCGCCGTGCGCGACACGACGCTCCCGGCGGGCGGCGGGCCCGACGGCGCGGCCCCTATCTTCGTCCCCGCGGGCACCGAGGTCAACTTCAGCACGCACGTGCTGCACCGGCGGCGCGACCTCTGGGGCGACGACGCCGACGAGTTCGTGCCGGAGCGGTGGGAGGCCAAGCGGGGCGCCGCGGGCGCCGCGTGGCACTACGTGCCGTTCAACGGCGGGCCGCGCATCTGCATCGGCCAGCAGCTCGCGCTGACCGAGGCCGGGTACGTGCTCGCGCGCATGATGCAGCGGTACGAGGCCGTCGAGGGGCTGGACGTCGACCGCGCCCGGGACTGGCACAACTTCACCGTCGTCTGCGGGCCCGGGAGCCCCGTCGACAGGAACGAGGCCGTGCTGTGCCGGGCAAAGGTCGGCCGGGCGTGATGGGAGCTTTCGGAGGAACGTGGTGGGTTGAGGCTCGGTGGTTGTGGATCCGGGATAGAAGATCCGGGGCAGTTCGAGCAAAACACGGAAATTAGGAATTAGGAGATGTAATCACTTGATTTGAAAGGCAATGCATCAGGAACACTGGTTTCTATTTCGGCCTTCAGTGCCATTAAAGGGCGAAGCCTCCGTCTGGAGGGGTCTTTGACCGGCACTCCTTGCATCTGAAGTGATTATCCAGAGCTGGCAGGGCCACATGCAGTCCGCGGTTGAGCACTAGGACGCCAATATATGCCGCAAAGGTACTATCTCAACATAAAAGTAGATAGTACATGACGCTTCGCTTCACATGGAATGGGGGTTCTGTCCCGAGAGCAACCGTAAAAAGGGGTATCAAAGGGGGGGTAATATCATGAGGGAAAGCCACAAGTTCCCGTGTTCCGTCCGTGTCACAATCCTCGCCCGCTTCCCCGCTCAGACACCCTCCCTCGGCTTGACCGGCGACGCGCCCATGACGCTCGCGGCGTCGTCGTCGTCGTCGGCGTCCACCGCCTTGGCCTGGAAGTTCGGCCAGCTCTTGTCCGCGACGGCCCCGGTCCCGGTGGCGACGATGCGGCCCTCGCACAGCTCCCAGCTGCCCTGGCGCTCGTGGCGCACGCCGCGGCTGGACACGGAGAGGTCCGGGTCGCTGGCCATCTTCTCGGCGGCCTTGAAGCCCCCGAGGCCCGGGGTCGGGCCGTCCTTGTCCTTGCCCTCGCCCTTGTCTTTCTTCTCCGTCCGCCGGATGCGGAAGCCGCCGAGGATGCCCCCGGCGAGGACGACCAGGCCGAGGACGGCGAGGACGATGACGGCGCCGATGATGCCCGCGACGAACGGCTTCTGGACGGCCGACCGGATGGCCTCGACGATGGTCTTGGGCGTGTCGGCGGCCGGCCGCTCGCAGAAGGGCAGGCGCGCGTTGCAGATGGCGCACCAGTCGGAGAAGTCGACGCCGAACTTGAGCATCTCCTGCTTGAAGTAGCCGTACGTCACGCGGGTGTCGGAGTCGGACCGGCCGAAGAGGGAGTGCTCCCTGAAGGGGGTGTCCGGGGCGGCGTTCTCGCGGTAGAGGAAGCGGATGTAGAGGTTGTCCTCGGTGGGGTAGGCGCCCGTCCGGTTGGGCTGGTCGCCGATGAGCTCGAACACCATGGCGGCGCCGTTGTCCGGCACGTCCCAGAAGGGGTTCGACAGCGTCGGGTCCCGGCTCTGGAGCTTGGCGAGGGAGAAGAAGGACAGGAAGGGCTCCTGGGAGCTGAACATGAGCGTCATCTTGTTCGAGTACCCGTCGTAGCGGCCGTTGGCCTCGAGCGCGTCGACGACCTTGCGGGCGAGGGTCCTGCCGGCGATGGTCCGGATCATGTCGCCCCGCTTCAGCCCGGAGACGGCTTGGTTCGACGTCATGTTCAGCTGCTGCTGCCTGGCGTACATTGCCAGGAACTCGCTGGTGTTCACGTACGTGCTCTGCATGGCGTCGTGGATGGGCTGCTCGTGCGAGTAGCGGTAGCGCACGTAGTCGTAGATGTTGTAGGCGTCCCAGAAGTTCGCGATGGCCGGGGAGACGGCGCCGTCGTTCAGCGGGTAGCTGGTGAACAGCGCCTGGTACGTGGGGTAGGACGACTCGTAGAGGCCGTGCATGTACGGGTCAGCGCGCATGATGTGCTGCGTCGAGATCTGCCACTGCGGGCAGTCCGTGTTGCCGCGGATGCTGGATTGCGCCTGTTAGACCCGAGCCCGGTGTCCCTCGTCATGCGGGCCGAACTTACTAAACGGACCTCTCGTCCGACTCCCCCAACGTCTCGATCCTGGGGTACTGGTAGCCGTCCAGGGGGTACTGGGTCGAGTTTCCGGTAAAGGTCGAGTAGGAGATGTTCGTGCCGCCGGCCTCTGCAGGAAACACCTGGGTGATTGGCGGGTAGAGCCCCTGCATGAACGCGATGGCACCGGCGGCGATGTGGGCGTCCGGGAGCGAGAGGATGGAAAGCTGCTGGTGCTCGATGCCGTTCCGCGCGATGCCCTTGATGGCGGCGCGGGAGGTGATGCGGCTCTCCGAGGCATTGGTCGGGGCCGTGCTGGACAGGTAGCGAATGCGGAATGCGTTTCCCTGGGCGTACATCTGCTGGGCGCCCAGGGGGGTCAAGTCGTTGGAGAGCACCCCGCGCAGCGGCGTGCGCTCGCCGTGCATTATCATTGCGACCGAACCCCATACTGTAGGACCGGTCGACAGCGCAGAGGCCGTTGCCAGCAGGGCCGAAAGGAAGAGGATCGTAGATTGGGCGGACATTGTGAGGTCCGACATGGATTGCTCGCCCAGCTGCTGCTGCGACCAGGTTTGGAGGGATTACACGAGCGACTGACGGCGCAGTGTGCAGATGTCAGCAAGACGGGAGACAAGCTGTTGCGAAGACGGCGGGGGGCCGAGGGCAGAGCTCTGTTTAAAAGAATAAAACAACGTCTCAGTAGGCAGCGGGAGAAACCAGACCAGACAGGTCGCGCATTCAGCAAGGCGGTGGGATGGCCAGGCTGGTCAGCCGGGCTGCATCGTCCCAGAGAGGTGGCAGACGTCTCTCACCGCACCACGCCCTCGATAGCGTCTGTTTCCCACCAGGACGCTTGTCCGGAGGGCGATGTAGACGGTACCATGACATGCCCTCGACCCAGCGGCAAGTGACGAGTCATGGTACATGGCTCGACAGGGCATACCGCACCGAGGGCGTCGAAACCGCTGCCAGCGTCTGGTTCCTGGTTGGTGGTGAAGCTGATGGATGGCACCAACGCGGGACAGGGTGGGAAGCACGGCGAGGATCTAAAGTGTTTGCAGCCGGCGGGGCGGGGACGGCGGCACACATGGCGGATAGTCTAATGCTAGCTGTCTCGGCTGCCAGACAAGGCTAGGTGAGGTGAAGGTGCCAGAGCGTCATGACGGCCTAGAGACGAGAAGAGGATGGGCGGGCCGAGGGCTGGGCTGGGACGGAGGGGGATGGACGGCCGAATCAGGTGCGGGGTGAATGATACTGCGACTCACTCGCTGCATGGCGCGATAGAGCTCCAAGCTTCGTTATCAGCGAGGGCGGATGATCCCAGCCAATGCGTGGGCAAGCCATTCAGCCATGTGGCGCCATGCAGCGAAGAGGATGGTATGCCGCAATCAGCGGTGGCTGCCGGAAAAAGCCAATTATGCCCTTGGCCGTTTTGGCGTGCAGCAGCAACGACGATCAGGCGGGGAAAAATGACGGCCAGAATGTGACAAGTCGGCGTGGTAGAGCCGGCGTGGGCTGGATTGACTCCTCCCTGCATGCCACCTCCAGCTCGATCTCAGGCATGCCCGGGTTTTGTTGGCCGGCCGAGGGGGGTTTCTGAAGCAAGCTCAAGATGGCATGACATGCACGGGCGAGTCTGAAAACTTGTATATCGCCATGGCCCGATGATCTCGACGGACCATAGGTAATCTGCATCGACGGACCGAGAAACATGTCCCCCCAACGGATCGGGTTGCGAGGAGATAAACGTCCGGGAACGGAACGGAACTTTGAGAGGGATTGGCTTCAGGCTTCGGCTTGTGCCATCAGCACCACGCCCCCGGTCGAGTCTGCCCAATGGGCTTACATCAATGTGCTCACATGGCTCACCGACAAGGGGACGATGGCACGGACGGATAAGGAACGCTGTAAGTACACCGGCGCGGGCGTTGGCTTGCAAGCGTGGTCGCGGACATTGAACCAGAGGCGACGCATCAAGCCGCGATCAGCATGTGGAGGGCTCGTCTGGCTTCGGGATGCAAACGCGGTTCGCCAGTCACATCGCGACACCCTGAATCGACTGTCTCGTCCGTGGTCGTCAGAAAACACCGGAAGCCAAGGACACAGCCGGTATCGATGGTCCAATCTGACGATTTGCCAATTCTTCGCAGCGCCGCCCGGGGGGTGATTAACAGTAAATGGGTTTATCTTATCAGGTAATGTTCTAAAGTTGTTTCTCATCTAATCGTGTCGCGGGGGTCGTGCTTCGGTTACCCATGGCGATGCGCTCATAGCGAACTCTCCAAGTCCACCAGGTCCTTCAGTACGACATCGTTGTCCCCCTCGAACTTCGCGCTCGCGACCTGGCCGAGCGGCCGTCTGCTCCGGCCGCCGCCGTACCCGAAATACCTGTCCAGGGCGGCCTTGAGCCCGGCGACGCCCAGCTGGACCAGGACCCAGTCGGCGCGGCTCAGCTTCGTCTGCAGCTCCGTGGCCTCGGCGAGCTTGCCCTCGTCGTACAGCTCCAGCAGCCGGACGTGCACCTTGGGCGTGAAGTTGGCCGCGGCGGCGATGACGCCGTTGGAGCCCGCCACGAGGCCGTGCAGGAAGAAGTCGGACTTGCCGGCGAAGGCGGCGAAGGGCTGCGGGATGCGCTCGTCGTGCGCCACGCGGTGCAGCTTGCCCAGGTTGCCGCACGTCAGCTTGCAGCCGACGATCTTGGGGTTCGACGCCGCCAGCGCGGCGATGAGGTCCGAGTCGAGGTCGATGCCCGACGTCACGGCCGGGAAGTTGTACAGGAGGATCGGGATGGGCGAGGCCGTCGCGACGTCGTCGAAGAATTTCTGGATGACGGGCTTCTGCATCGCACCGGCTGCGGAGGCGAAGACGAGTCAGTCATTATTGCGCGAAGGACGGCACTGCGTCCGGGTGTAGGGTGAGAGCGAGGGGGGAAGGGACGGGTTCGACTCACTCCAGTAACTCGGCGACAGGACAAGGGCGTAGTCCGCCCCCGACTCCTTGGCCTCGGTGCAGAGCTGGATCGTCTCGCGCGTGCTCTGCGCACCGCAGCCGGCGATGATGACGGCGTCGGGCTTGCCGTGCTTCTTCAGCACCTCGGCCGCCGTCGCGATGACCTGCTGCCTCTCCGAGTGGAGCAGATGCGGCGCCTCTCCGTTGGATCCCTGGATGACCAGGCCGGCCACGCCCGACTTGGCGAGCCGCTCGACGTGAGTCTGGAGGGCCTCGATGTCGAGGGTCTCGTCCTCGTGGAAGAAGGCCACGACGGGGGCGTAGATGCCGCGGGGGGGAGCGCGAGGAGCCATTGTGTGTGTGTGTGTGTGTGTGTGTGTGTGTGTGTCTAGTGAGTGATGAAAGTGAAATAATAATAATAATAGCACGCAACACCGACCGTGGACCTGCGAGGCCTGCCCCGAGAGGAAATGCCAGCTGCTCTTATTGCCCCCGTTCCTCCATCCCCAAGACTGTTCATTTCGGCCTTCGTGTCCTGGCGTGCTTCGGGGCATTTCGTAATCTCGTCTGGAGCACACCATCGAAGTGGACTGCGACCCCGCGGGCCCCTCATCCGAGCTCGATCCAGGCCGGTGCCGGACCCTGGACCGGCTCCCACCTCCGAATCGGCTGGGGTTCCGAGATCCCTGGCATACTCATACCCGCGTCGCAACCCTCGTCCTTTGACGAGTGTCGCAGGCGCAATCTACCGCATCGCATCGCATTGGATCGCATCGCACAGCATAGCACAGCATCGCATCGCATCGCATCAAATCACATCCGAAAATGGGTTCAACCAAGCAGCAGACGTCGGCCTTTGAGAGGTCAGAGTTCATCCCGCCCGATGCCATCTTCGACGTCACCAGGCGCTACGTGAACGACACCAACTCGGACAAGGTCAACCTGGGCCAGGGCACGTACCGCGACGAGAACGGCCAGCCGTGGATCCTGCCGTCGGTGAGGCTGGCCAAGGAGTCGCTGGGCGAGCCCGGGCACGAGTACCTGCCCATCGCCGGGCTGAAGGCCTTCCGCGACGAGGCCGTCAAGCTCGTCTTCGGCGCCACCAAGGCCTTTGCGGAGGACCGGGTGAGTTGGCGCAGCCGGATCCGCGCACGCATGCCCTCCATTCTTCATTTTCCTGACACTCGAGCAGATCGCGTCCTGCCAATCCCTCTCCGGCACCGGGGCCCTCCTCCTGACCGGGCTCGCCCTGAAGAAGGCCGCCACGGGCATCGAGACCATCTACATCACGGACCCGACGTGGTCGAACCACGAACTGCTCTTCAGCTCCCTCGGCTTCGAGGTCAAGCAGCTGCCGTACTACAAGGACCGCGCCTTCGACTTCGAGGGCTACATGGCGACGCTCAAGGCCGCGGGCCCCGGGTCGGCCGTGATCCTGCACGCGTGCGCCCACAACCCCACGGGCTGCGACCCGTCGCCCGAGCAGTGGAGGGAGATCGCGTCCGTCGTGGTCGAGCGGGGCATCTTCCCCGTCTTCGACTCGGCGTACCTCGGGTTCAACTCGGGGTCGGTCGACGAGGACGCGTGGGCGATCCGGTACTTCGTGGACGAGCTGGGCCTCGAGGCGGCCGTCTGCATGTCCTTCGCCAAGAGCATGGGCCTGTACGGCGAGCGCATCGGCGCCGTGACGTTCGTCGCCGACTCGGCGGACAGGGCCCGGACCGTCGGCTCGATCCTGGAGAACGTGCAGCGGGCGACGGTGTCGAACCCGCCCGCCCACGGGGCCCGCATCGCCGCCGCCGTCCTGGGCACGCCGGCCGCCAGGGAGCAGTGGGCCAGGGACCTCGTCACCATGTCCGGGCGCATCCGGTCCATGCGGCAGAAGGTCTACGACGAGCTGGTTCGGCTGCAGACGCCGGGCGACTGGTCGCACCTCGTCAAGCAGAGCGGCATGTTTGGGTACACGGGCATCAGCAAGGCCCAGGTCCAGCACCTCGAAGGTTGGTGGCCTCGGCACCCCGGGAGTGCGTCGCGGAGCGTGCTAACCATGCTTCACAGAGAAATACCACGTCTACATGGCCGACACATCACGGATCTCGATCGCAGGGCTCAACGAGAAGAACGTCGAGTATTTCGCAAAGGCGCTCGACGATACGGTTCGGAGCGTCAGGTAGCCGGGAGGATCGGGTGCCAAGTTGTGTTTAGTTCTAGCTCATTAATGCCAAATCCCATTCGTTCAATTGCCACTATTGTCACTATCGTCACTGTTGCATTGCATTGTCTTCCGAACCGTGTGCTTACAGCCGTGTATGTGAATGTGAATGCGCCGAAATGAAGGTGTCGATGATGACTGCTAATTACCTAGCTAGTACAAGCACGTACAGGGCTGATCCCAACTAACACCGCCCGCACCCACTAAGCGGAGCTCCGCCCTGGGAGGGCCCTTCGGCCGCCCCTCCCGAGACTGATAAGCCGGCGACGCTGCGTCCATCCCCCTACCATCCCCTCCCCGCGGGGTCTCTGAGGGGCAAAAGTTGCCCGTCAATCTGGACGCACTTATCGGCCCCGAAAATACCTACCTTACCTAAGATCTGGAGCTCTCTCACTCCGCCTCCACCCCCTCCATCAGCCATGACCAGGTGGAGCATACACTGCCAGAGGCTCGCTCTCGCTGAGGGTCCCCCTCCCCCCCCGAAGAGCCCGCCGAAGGAGCCCCGGCGACGGTTTGCGGGGGACCCTCGGAGGACTGCCTATTCGGGCTTATCGAGACTCTGCGTCCAGCTCGAGGGGACTCGTATAATCGTCGCGGTTCCAGCTTCAGTTGAATCTTGTTTCGATTCGATATTGCCAATTTTATGAACTTTTAACTCACTCGACCTTCCATCGTCTCAGAGACACTGGGCCCTTTCACCTCCTCAGATACCCACCCACCCACTTACACCTCACAAACCAGAGTCTCAGTCGCCATGGGTTCGCTTCCGGGTCCCGTTCAAGGCATCAGAATATCAATCGACCGTGGTGGCACCTTCACAGATGTAAGTGCTGATAACCAGTACATGAGAGATTGGAATTGAACGCTGACGATGTAGTGCGTTGCCTCTGTGCCCGGTCAAGATGACATCCTCGTCAAGCTGCTCTCCGTCGACCCCAGCAACTACCCCGATGCCCCCGTCGAAGCGATCAGGAGAGTGCTGGAGAAGGCGACGGGGAAGGAATACCCAAAGGGAAAAAAGATCTCGCTGAGGGGAGTCGGTGAGTTTACAATGACGACGAGAGGGGGTTCTGGCCGCCGCTAACAAAACGACACGCAGAGTCCATCAAGATGGGAACCACAGTCGCCACAAACGCCCTCCTCGAGAGGAAAGGAGAGCGGACGGTATTCGCCGTCACAAAGGGTCTCAAGGTACGGCTCGCCGTCCCCGGTGGCTCGAGGGCAGCTCCCAGGCTAACAAACCGGTGCAGGACCTGCTTCACATCGGCAACCAGTCAAGACCGAAACTCTTTGACCTCGCCATCCGCAAGCCCGACGTCCTGTACTCCAAGGTCATCGAGATCCCGGAGCGGGTGACCATCGAGGCGTGGTCGGAGAACAACAAGCCCGAGGCCATCGACATCGCCTCGGACCCCGCCCTCGTGGCGGGCGTCACCGGCGAAGCCGTCCGGATATTGGAGCCCCTGGGTAGGTTCATTCTTCATCCTCCGTTATGCCATCGTGGACAAGCGTGTCTAATGAGCGGGATCAGACGTCGAGGCGGCAAAGAAGTCGCTGCAAGAGGCCTACGACGAGGGCTACCGCTCCATCGCCGTCTGCCTCATGCACAGCTACACCTTCCGCGACCACGAGGCGGCCATCGCGGAGCTCGCCGCCGACATCGGCTTCACCCACATCTCCCCCAGCGCCGAGCTCTCGCCCGTCGTCAAGATCGTGCCGCGCGGCAACTCGTCGACGGCCGACGCCTACCTCACGCCCGAGATCAAGCGGTACATCGCCGGCTTCGAGTCCGGCTTCGAGGACCTCGCCACCAGCGGCTGCCGCTGCGAGTTCATGCAGAGCGACGGCGGCCTCGTCGAGTTCTCCGGCCTGTCGGGCCTGAGGGCCATCCTCTCGGGCCCCGCCGGCGGCGTCGTCGGCTACGCGAGGACGTGCTACGACGAGGCGGACAAGACGCCCGTGATCGGCTTCGACATGGGCGGCACAAGCACGGACGTCTCAAGGTATGAATCAGAGCTCTTGTCCATTGAATCTTGTGATTGCTCACCGTAGAAATCTGCAGGTACGCCGGCGAGCTCGAGCAGGTCTTCGAGACGACGACGGCCGGCGTCATGGTCCAGACCCCCCAGCTCGACATCAACACCGTCGCGGCCGGCGGCGGCAGCATCCTGAGCTGGCAGAGCGGCATGTTCAAGGTCGGCCCCGAGAGCGCGTCGGCGCACCCCGGCCCGGCCTGCTACCGCAAGGGCGGCCCCCTGACCGTCACCGACGCCAACGTCGTGCTCGGCCGCGTGCGGCCCGAGTTCTTCCCCAAGATCTTCGGCCCCAACGAGGACCTGCCCCTGGACGTCGACGCCAGCAGGCGCCTCTTTGAGGAGCTCACCGCGAGCATCAACAGGGACGAGAACACCAGCCTGACCGTGGAGGAGGTCGCCGCAGGGTAAGCAACGAGCCGCGAGCGAGCGTGGGCTGGATTGCCGCAGTGTGGAAGAAGACAGCTGACATGTGCCCCCCAGCTTCCTCGACGTCGCCAACGAGTCCATGTGCCGCCCCATCCGCACCCTGACCGAGGCCAAGGGCTACGACGCGGGCCTGCACAACCTCGCGTCCTTCGGCGGCGCCGGCGGCCAGCACGCGTGCGACATCGCCAAGACGCTGGGCATCTCCCGCGTCCTCGTGCACAAGTACTCGTCGGTGCTCTCGGCCTACGGCATGGCCCTCGCCGACGTCGTGCACGAGGACCGCAGCCCCTGCGCCCTGACCTACAGCGAGGCCAACCTGCCCGTCTTCGCCGCGGAGCTGGACAAGCTCGTCGCGCGCGCCGGCGACGTCCTGCGCATGCAGCGCATCCCCGAGGAGCGCATCGCGTCGGAGCGCTACCTCAACATGCGCTTCCAGGGCAGCGACACGCCGCTCATGATCCAGGAGGCGCCCTCGCGGCCCGGCGGCGGCTACCTCGAGGCCTTCAAGGACGCGCACCAGAAGCAGTTCGGCTTCCTGCCCGTCGGCCGCGACGTCATCATCGACGACTACCGCGTCCGCGCCGTCGGCAAGACGACGGTCCAGCTCCCGACGCCGTGGCCCGCCGAGCTGGCCTCGGCAAAGGCCGCCGCCGCGCCGCCCGCGGCGTCGGCGAAGCGCGTCTACTTCAAGGGCCTGGGGTGGTCCGAGACGCCCGTCTACGGCCTCGCCGCCCTGCCGCCGCACTCGACCGTCGCCGGCCCCGCGCTCATCATGGACGACAAGCAGACCATCGTCGTCATCCCCGGCGCCTCGGCCACGGTGCTCTCCGAGACGGTCGTCATCGACGTCGCCGTCGGCACCAAGGAGACCATCTCCACCACCACCATCGACCCCATCCAGCTGTCCATCTTCGGCCACCGCTTCATGGGCGTCGCCGAGCAGGCCGGCCGCGCGCTGCAGAAGACGAGCGTGAGCACAAACATCAAGGAGCGCCTCGACTTCTCGTGCACCGTCTTCTCGCCCGACGGCGGGCTCGTGGCGAACGCGCCGCACGTGCCAGCCATGGTAAGTTCTTTGTCCCATTGCGGTTTGGCAGTTGTGATTCAGGGAAGCTGACTTGGTGTTAGATTGGTAGCATGGCCTTCGCCGTCAAGTGGCAGATTGACTACTGGGGCGACAACCTCAGGCCTGGGGATGTCATTCTCTCCAACGCGCCAGGTAAGAAAGAAAACAAATTACTTTCTCTCCGGAATTCCAACGCAAGTTTGCTAACATGCGCGACCAGAGTGCGGCGGTACCCATCTTCCCGACCTCACGGTCATCACCCCCGTCTTCGACGCCGAGGGCAAGAAGATCATCTTCTGGACCGCGTCGAGAGGCCACCACGCCGATGTAAGCCCACCAGCCCCCTGCCTTCCCCGGCCCATGCTAACCCCTCGCAGGTCGGCGGCATTCTGCCCGGCTCGATGCCCCCCAACTCCAAGGAGCTGTGGGAGGAGGGCGCCGTCATCAAGGCCTTCAAGGTCGTCGAGGGCGGCGTCTTCAAGGAGAAGGAGGTCACCGACCTGCTCATGGCCCCGGCCAACTCCCCCGGCTGCTCGGGCACCCGGTGCCTGCGCGACAACATCTCCGACATCAAGGCCCAGGCGGCGGCGAACCACCGCGGGAGCCAGCTCATCCACGCCCTGATCGAGGACTACGGCCTCGACGTCGTCCAGTTCTACAGTAAGCCGAAGTCTTTTTCCTTTGCCCCTTTATCGGGCGTTGCAACCACGACAGCCACGCTAACCACAATCACCGCGCAGTGGAGGAGATCCAGGGCGCGGCCGAGCGCGCCGTCCGCGACATGCTCAAGACGATCCACCGGCGCACGGCCGGCAAGCCGCTCGAGGCGGTGGACTACATGGACGACGGCACGCCGATCCAGCTCAAGGTGACGATCGACGCGGCGACGGGCGGGGCCGTCTTCGACTTCGACGGCACGGGCCCCGAGGCGTACGGCAACTGGAACGCGCCCATCGCCATCTGCAACTCGTCCATCATCTTCGCGCTGCGGTGCATGGTGGACGCCGACATCCCGCTCAACCAGGGCGCCATCCGGCCCATCGACGTGCGCGTGCCCGAGGCGTCGCTGCTGCGCCCCACCGAGGCGGCCGCCGTGTGCGCCGGCAACGTGCTGACGTCGCAGCGCGTCGTCGACGTCATCTTCCGCGCCTTCGGCGCCGCCGCCGCCAGCCAGGGCTGCATGAACAACCTCACCTTCGGCACCGACGACCCCGAGTCGGGCTTCGGCTACTACGAGACCATCTGCGGCGGCGCCGGCGGCGGCCCCACCTGGGACGGCGCCAGCGGCGTCCACACCAACATGACCAACACGCGCATCACCGACCCCGAGTCGCTCGAGCGCCGCTACCCCGTCGTGCTGCGCCGCTTCTGCCTGCGCGAGGGCAGCGGCGGCCCCGGCGCCCACCCGGGCGGCGACGGCATCGTCCGGGACATCGAGTTCGGCATCCCCATCAAGGTCAGCATCCTCAGCGAGCGCCGCGCCTTCGCGCCCTACGGCATGGCCGGCGGCGCCGACGGCCAGCGCGGCCAGAACGTCTGGGTCAAGAGGGGCGGCCGCGTTGTCAACCTCGGCGGCAAGAACACGGCAAGGATGGACGCCGGCGACCGCATCGTCATCATGTCCCCCGGCGGCGGCGGCTGGGGGCGGCCCGAGGACCGCGTGGTCGGCGGAGGGGAGGAGGAGGACAAGAAGCGGGCCGGGTTCGTGGGCGTCGCGAACGGCACCGTCGACATGATCCAGAGCATGGGAGAGTCCGCATAAGCGGTTTCGGTCGGGATTATTTTCTTGTCTTTTGTTTTTTATGGGCAAAAATGGTTGTGGGTTTTTGGAACGGATCGCATCGCGGGCGTAGTCTGGATAGGCAGGCTGCTTTTTTTTTTTTTTAACGATTTGTTTGGTCTGGAGCATATGTAACTTCTGCGTAGTCGGTTGCTCCTTTTTTTTAAAAAAAAAATTTTATTCCACCGATCTATTTTTGTACAAGGCCAACGTGCCCTTCTCCTCAGCTACTCGCATATGTCGACGTCGACCAACGCGTACACTGCCAACGTCCGCTTCCATGATGTTGAACTCATCGACGAAGCTACTGGCCCCTCCCCAGCTCAGGGGGAGCCGCGGTCTCTCCAAGAGCGCAGACTACTTCCACAGCCCACAGCTTGCCTGGCCCAAGCGGTGGAATATCGTTCAACAGACACCTCGGCCGTTCTCACGGAGCGCTGGTCACAGCAGCTGGCATCGATGGCACGTGGTTTTTACAGTATTCCCGTCCCTTGATTCGTTCCCTATCGCTATGCAGTAGTCTTTTCTGCCCCTGACCAAAAAGGCGGCTTGGTCCGCCGCAATCGCCCTTATTCCCTTCTCTATCAATCGTGGTATCATAGCAAACAAAAAATCGCTTTTTGGTGCTGCCCGTCTCTGGCCTCTTTCCTCGCTTTTTTTCCCCCGGCGTCTCCTGAAAAAAATGTGTCCACATGGTAAACATGGTAACAAGCCTCCCATATATAAAGTCCATCTTGATAAAAAGAACACTGGCTTGGCCTTTTTTTCCTTTTCAGAAATAGCCGCCTCCGGCACGGTGCGTTGCCTTGCACCTCGTGTCGCCGTCTCGAAGCACCATGCTTTCGAAAATGCCGTGCGTATGCAGAATGTCGACATCCTGGACGGAGCCCCGACCCGAGGCCGTTCGTATCCACAAGATAGCTAACATCTGGAGATTAAATACCACCATATCGTAAACGAATGCCTAGAAGTAGGCATGAGCGCCTTGGGAGTCCCAGGCTCCCCGAGGAAGCATCGGATCCCCCAGGCTGTTGATATCGGTATCCCAATTAACGACGTCGCCTTGGTAGTCGTCGTGGATGGCGGGCTGGTTAATGTATGAAGAAACATGTTCCGTGTCACTCTATGACAGGCTGGCACTTCCGCTGTACGCCTCGAGCTCGCGCAAGCTCTGCATGAGCGCGGCCTCCTTAAGGTCTTCGTTCTCCTGGCTGTACACCGGCGCAGACGGGTCAGCTGAGTACTGGGGTGCGGGCTCCGCGGCCTGTGAGACCTGGGGTTGGACATGCTCTTGTTGGGTTTGTTGATGTTGCTGGTGGTGCTGTTGCGGCTGCGGCGTCCCCGGGTGGGAGTGGTGTTGGATATGAGAATGTGTCGGCGTGTGCGGTTGCGCTTGCGACAGGGCGTGGTGGTTTTGGGATAGCTGTGCGGCGGTCGCCGCGTACGGCGAGGAAGCTGGCGGGACTCGGGTGTGTGATGGAGTGGCGTTGACCGGTGTCGCGGGTGGTGCGGACACGGCAGCATGCGTCGGCGTCGTAATGTGAGCGGCCATGTGGTGCGAGATCTGGGCGGCAGACTGCGACGGCGTGCTGGGCGCGGTAGCCGGTGTCCCGCGGTTATGCTGCGGGTGCTGCAAGCCGCCAGCAAGGGTCATGATTCCCTGCACACGAGCCTGCTCCTCCTCCGAGTTCATGCGGGCCCGCTCCTCGGCCTCCTTGCGCGCTGCTTGCGTGGGAGCGCGGGTCTTGAGCTCGCCAGTGACGGCTTGCAGGTAGTACGGCATCTCCGAGTTCGTCTTCAAGAAGAACAGCTTCAGGTTTCGCGCCTTGTCCTTGAGCTGCACCTGGGTCCGGTCTTTGAGTATGTTTGAAAGCGTACCCTCTGCGCCGAACAGCGACAGGATCTGACTCCAGTGGGGTCCCTGGACCATGTCCAACCCGGTCATCAACGCCTTCTCCTCCTCCTGCGTCCACGGACGTCTTGTCGACGTCGTGCCCTCTCGTCTTTGCTGGTTGTTGGTCTTGCTCAACGCCGCCTGGCGTGCTCTGTCGTACAACACCGCACTGGGCAAACTTTGACTGGGAGGAAGCTTTTCGGCGCTCTCGTGGACTGCAGGCTGCGGCGGCTGCTCGACCGGCGGCGGGTACCCATAATACGGTGACTGCTGCTGGGTTTGTTGCAGGTGTGATAGATATGTCGTCTGCGCCACTGGTGCCGCCCCGGTCGGAGTGGGCACCGTCGGCTGGTATGGTGCAGGAGAGAGGTTGTTGAGAGTGGTGCGGACGTACTCCTGCGTGCTCTGTGCGACAAGCGCGAGGATGTCGTTCGAGTCCTGCGTCTCGGTCGCGTTGCCATTCGTGGCCGGTGCGGACGGCGTGGCCTCTGGCGCGGTTGTAGCTGGCTCTGTCGGAGGGGCGCTGCCCTCTGTCGTCGGGACCGGAGGCTGCTCGGTGGGCAGGCCGTCGATGGGGTCGCTCGGCAGATACTGCGCAACCAGGCCGTCTGTGGCCTCCAACAGGGATGATATGCCAAGGTCGTCCAAATCAGGGGGCACCGAGTTGTCGACGTCCGCGTTCGTAACGATTTGTGGAAGGTCAATGCCGTGTCTTGATGCCAGGTCGGACAATGACTGCAACTTTTGCCGGAGATACATGTTCAGCAAACGGAAGAGATCCTCGTCGGGGTATCCAATTTTCAGTAGCACTGTGCGCAAAAATATCAGCTTTAGCACCGGCAACCCAGCACTTGGGAACATACCGGTATCTGGAAGGCCCGAGGCATAAGAAATCAGGGCCGCCTTCCGCTCCTCGACCGCGGACACCAAAGCTTGCTCGTCGGGCGTCAGATCAGAGCCCTCGTGTCTCGCGCGCAATTTCTCTTCCAAGTCGGAGGAGAACGCCTCGGCGATCAGCTGGTCGACTGGCGCCGACTGGTCCGCCGTCGTGACCGAGTCAATGACGAGGTGCGTCTTGACCGCGACAAAGAGTTCGGATATGTCGTGCGATATGCTCTCGCCGCCGGGGAGAAAGACTGAGAAAAATTGGTCCTGCAGAGCCAGGAGCTCCTTCGAGGTCGAATCGTGATGCCCGTCGAACGTCAATAGGGCGCAGCAGAAGCTTGCCAGGTTCGCGACTTGGATGTCCGTCAGGTTGTCTGGCGCGGTGAGGTCCAGCACGGCGGGGTCCAAGATAAGGTCGGTGTTGGAGTAAATCGATCGGGTTTGCTGGAACAGGGTCTTGATGGTGGCAAACGACTTGGAGACCTCGGAGTCTTTTTCCAGCAGCTGGCGGTACACATCATCGAAGACGTGCTGCGACATGATGACGAGGAGCTGCATGGCCTGGAGTTGGGGGAACGGTTAGCGGCGCCTCCGCGACTGACGAGACCGCCACATACAAAGTTTGACAAACAGGAGGTAGTTATGCGCCTCATCAAGGCCAGCGGCTCGGACAGAACGGCCGTATGTATGTCGGAGGACGAGGCAGAGTCTTGCGACACGGAGGCCAGGGGATCTGCATGCATATCCACGTCCGGGACGGAGTCCAAACCGTCGACCTTGCCCATTTCGTTGTTGATGTCCATCATGACGCCCTGGATCATGGCGTCCATGTCGAAGCTCAGGTCGAGAGACGGGGCTTCATCGTCCACTTTTAGCCTTTTGGACTCGGCATCGGGGTCGTCTGCGCTCGAATCGCGGGGTCGTTTCAGCGGGAACGGGGGGGTCTCGCCCAGGTCGGTCGCAAGCGTGGGCGACTCCTGCTTCATTTCAGGACCTGCTACTGGAGGTCAGCATCCACCGCGACGTGTTCCCGAAGGTCTCCAAGTCCGTTCGAGGGGCTCTCGCGTGGAGAGGGGGGGGAGGCTGGTAGAGACGGTTGGCAGGCGGGAAGGCGGGAAGCCAAGGCGTACCTGTCGGCGAGTGCGCCTCGGCCTTTGCGGCCTGTGCCGACTCGGCAATAGCTTCAATGCCCTCCATGAGCATCGAGAAGCACGGAGACAGCGTTTTGGGGTCAGACTAGACGCCGTGCAGCTCGATGGCGGGGGCGGTCGTGATCTTTGCGGTTCTTGGGACTTGGGCGGAAAAACTTTTTGGGAGAAAATCCGAGCGCCGATGCCCTTATAATCTGCCCCAAAGAAGATGTCACTCCCGATACACAAGATGGAGCGATTTCTGAAAAAATTCACCGCCGCTTTCCGGTAAAACGTGCGCTGTGATTGGCCGAGGCGGCCAGAATGCGACGTGGTAGGTGCGCCCGTCCCCACCACCGCTGTTTATCGCAACGATTTTTTTTTTTCCTCTCCCCTGCCCCTCGGAGCCGCACTCACCTCGACGCCGAATAGAGATGGCGATCCCAACCCCTCAAATTTTCCGTCCTGACTGAGCCGACTTTGCCTGCCGCTGGTTCTTGGTGCTGCCTGAGGAAGCACGCTCAGCACTGCACCGTATCTTATCTGGACCTACCCATTTTTTCCCATTACGGATTAAGAAGAGTCCCTCGAGGCCAAAGCAAAGACGCACTTCAACCAGCTGCGGAATTACAAACCACGCCGGGTTGTCAATCATTGTGACGTCATTCCCCAGACGTTGCGAATGGGGAATGGCAGATCGGTCCCATTGACTGATTGGCTTGGGGATTTGATGGCCTGGCGATCATCTTCTGTTGCTGCTACAGAAGCATTCTGCCAGTCGAGACCGCCAGAGCTCTTTTAAAAGAGTGACGGCATCCTTGACAGCGGCCTCGGTGACAGCCACCTCCGGGAGGCCAATTGAAGCCAACATCGTCGTGAATACATCTCTCAGAGGTGGTACTAGCTCTGATTCCCATATGAGTCCTGCAAAAAGACGGGGTAATGTCATTCGATATGTAAGTAAGTCTGTGCTATGGATGGCACAAGCTAGGGTGGGGTAGGCAGGTCATGGCGATGCCGCAACTAGTATCGTCTTAGTCTTTACGGCGTTACTATATACAGAGTCGGACACGACATTTCTGCTTTTCCATTCACATAAATCATCAAATGGAAATGTCGAAATCTCTTATTTATGCTGCTGGGCACGTGTGAAGGAAGCGATGTAGTCGTGTCTTCCTGCTAGGCGAAACGCAGACCAGGACGGACTTTTCATCAAGATTGTTATGTCAACTCTGGTTCCGCGCATGTTAAAGCAACCTTCAGCAAGTATTCCATTGCTTGTTTAAATCAGCCATCACTCCTACCAGCAGAGACCTCGACACCTTGGTCGTTCCCTTGCCCTTCGTCCGGTTCCGTATATAAACAAGATTGACTGGGAGATGGGCATGCCTAGACATTAGGACCGTGACCCCAATACAAGGAGCTATCGCGAAAAGTCGTGCAATTCTCGTCTCAAGAATCCGAACCCGTTCACAAAAATTGCCTTAGGTTGTTCCGGTGCTTGAAATCATTCACTTGATCCTGTTGCTGGAAACCCCCGGTGTACCTGAAGAAGCATGGCTATAAGTACTTACAACATCAACAAGGACATCCGTCTCAAGACGAGAGAAAATCAGTGACCGGATCCAAACAAACCATAATATAAACCCTGGTGGCATCCACCCCCTCCTTCTTCGCCTACCCGAGTACTGAGTTTCATTACATCAAATCCCTTGGGCCAAGACAAGGCCAACTATGTCGTAGGGAAGTCAAGGCATCCTCAAGCTTGCAGTTTCTTGCGCGAATCCCCCCTTCGCCCACGAAACGCCGTGGCTCAGGCAAGTAAACAAGCCGGCCATTGGACAAATATCCGTTGGCCAGAAGCTCGTGGGCACATGATGCTCCCTCACCCATCCTACGGGATCAATTCTTGGGCGAGCAGGGTTTCCTCTCGATGATATTTTCATCACACAATACACAACACGATGAGAGATCCACGACCCTCCCAAGTTCTCAATCATATCTCTCAGCAAAGGTGAACCTCACCAGCGATGCCGGCCAAACGACCAACTGCTGTACATCAATTGCGGAGAACAGACGAGGTTGAAAACGTATTCTCGACTAAGATGCAGCCCATGCAGTATCCAGGCCACCAAGCATCAAGGGTTCACGACAACGCACCCCCTCTTTAGGCCTAGCCTCAGGCGTAACCATCGACATGCACGCAATATGCAACACCGAAGCATATGACTTTGTCGTTTGGGCTCGAGGTGTCCGCCAAGACGTCGGCAACCTTAACCATGACGCGGGAAGGCACGGCAAAGGCCCGATATCCCAGCCGCCTGTCACAAGTAGCACCATGGCACACATGGATCTCCAAGAAGGGCACACATCAAGGAGCCGCGCATATATGGCCCGGAGCCGAACGAGCTTGGCTCCCGGCGGGGGGCGTGCGAAATGTCAAAAAGTCTCCCCGCATCCGATTCGTCTCGGGAGGGGGTTGACAAGAGCTGCTGCCGGTGTAGCGGCCCAGTCCTTGCATGGGGCGTTCGACGGCCGGCTCGACTGCATCTTACCCTTGCCGGGGTTGTCTGGGGGGCGGGGTGCAGAACACCCCCATGTCTCGGCGGCAAAACACCATCTGGCGGTCCTTCCCAGACGAACAGTCGCAGACAAAGTGATCCGGTTAGCGGGAGGGAAGGGAACTCTTGCAACGGTTTCTTAGGGTCAAGGCTACTCGCGGGTTCCAGTCCTCCGCGTCGACGAGAGCGTTGAGGAACGGTTGTTGCGGGTGCTGTTGCTGTGGGAGATGGAAACGAGGTTGAATTCTATCTATTCATTCGCATTTCTTTCGAACGAGATGACTTTGAGGGAGGGCGTCTCTGCTATATATAGTGTCAGTCTCGACATGAGATTCCAGCTGATTCGGACTGGTTACCAACAAATCATGGAAGGGCGGGCTGTCGAAAAGCAAGGAAAGCATCAGCTTCCCTGTCAGGACCAGACCGGAATGCAATTTGCAAGGGAAGCAGTTCGTTCGTTCTAGGAGCCGCAAAGTGCGGGGGGATTTTGGGGGGGGAGGGAGGGAGGGAGGCAGGTGAGATCGCTGGCGTTGGCGTCCAACCGGGCGTATTCTTTCAAAAAAATGTGATCGATTCCGCCCAAGATCGCAACCCGTCCATCCATTGGACCAGGCGGGCGTGTTAGTGGCCATAGGCCTTACACCCGTGCCATCATTGGATGGAGATGCCGCCAGACGGTTGATGAACCCCCCCTTTCCTCAAGGCAGAGACGTCGATCCGCGTCGAGGAGATGGACTATTATCTCGGCACTTGTCACTCCCGTCCACCTCTCAGCTGTAGATCATGTCAGTCTGGGTGTCGCCCTATGCAGCATCGATGACAAAAGCAGAAGGGCAATTAGTCAAGCAATTGCCCAATGTTGATTCGGAACCTGGTGGAACAGAGTTCGGAACCCAGCTCGGAACAAAGGGACCCTGGCGGGCTTGCTTGCCAGGGGCGGCATGCAGGGCGGGCTGGCGTCGTCGTCCCAAATTGAAGAACGACACGTCCAACGACGCCGCCTGCATGACACGACGCGGAGAATAGCTTCGAGCTGGAACCTCTTGCCACGACACGTCGAATAAAGTTTCAAGGCTGGGGACGCTTCTATTTGCGTCCTTCCGACATTTAGTTAGTACAAGCACCGGCCCCGTCGCCAACAGAGACACAGACCAGAGCTTCCGTGTAGCCGTGAAACTGCCATCAGACCGAGGCGATTTCCCCACAAAATCCCCAACAGCTTCTTCGGCCAAGAGGGTTGGTTGCTGTCGAATGATGTCGGGGACAAGGAAGCTAGCTGACAGGGGGATTCGGGTCGGGGGGGGCGGTAGGGGAATGCAGCCAAAAAAAAAAAAAAAAAGAGGAATGGGCGGGGTGGGGGGGAACGAATGGGGGGATTTTGGAGAGCACTCGAGAAAACGCCGACCCGGCGTTTGCAGGACACTATATCGACATCCACCGAAGCTAAGCACACGCCCCTCTTAGCTCATCTATTGGGTTTCGGTGCGGGGGAACTCGAGCAGAGGGGAGCACAGAAGTGGCTCGCTGGGCATTGTGCCGAACAGCAGCCCGGTAAAACAGCAGTAAAGACACCCCGAGACGAGGCATGGTGAGGAGGGGCCTTGCACTCAACCTCGTGGCATAAAGCACCGCGATCCCGCTCGAAGACAATAGTTCGGCCCCATCCGTCTCGTCTCGGTGCTTATCTCCTACGGCTTTCAAGGTCTGCTCGCGCGGCGTTAAGCCTGAAGAAGCTTGGAGACGCAGTGTGGATCGGTTGGCTGCTGTCATCGCCCGCATGGAAGGCAATCTTAACGGTAACCTTCAAGGTGGCATGCGTGCCGGCCACCAAACGTGCGTACGTCAATGTGGGAAGCAAAAGGTGGGGGGTGGAGGGGGGAAGAAGCGGAGGTGTCGAGGCCGCAGAGCCTTTGTTCTGGGGGCCCCCAAAGAAATGCCATCTGCACGGGGCGTTTTGGGTTGTTGGGAGAGGGAGCGCGTTGTTCTGACTCGACTCGGCAGCTAAGGGCGACGACGACAGACGGGTTGCTTGTTGCTGGATGCTGGCGGGGTTTGCGAGCTGGCTAAACTGCCGCTCCTCTGTCACACTCTGGCAAACAAAAGCGTGCGGTGGTCTTCCGCCCGTCCATCCATCCAATGAGAGGGGTCCCGATCAGGCCATCGAGAGCGGCTTTATGCCGAAGAGTCTGGGGTAATGCAGTTTAGCTTTTGGTAGTGCATTGCTTACTATGTAGAAAGGACGACGACCTGACGCGCCCGGGCTGGGTCCCGGAGGACGTCGGTGCCAACAGACAGGCCCGAGGGACCCGCCATGTGGAAATGTGGGCAAAATGGTTGAGGGCGCAGAGCCCGCGTGTTCCCGGGTGATGCACACCCGCGATGTCGATGTACACCGTACACATTAATGATTACTATGCCATACGGAGCAAGGGCGGCAGCGGCGATACATTTGTCACGACGGCCTACCTATCTTACCTAGTGTAGTCAGGAAACCCACCCCCAACCGAAGATTTGCCCCCCCTCCCCGCCTTGCTAGTTGGCGGTGTCGATTCTATTGTCAATCAGTGGCTGCGCTGCGCTGCACCAAATAAACGTAGCTGCTATGCAATTGTGATGTGCGCGCGAGATGAGCCGCTTTGAAGCGGGTGTGGCTGCTGCATCCAGACAGACCAGCATTTCGCCGCCTTCTGATTGGGTCCATGGGTGGCCGAGGACGCAGCTGGCGATGGAGAAAATGCGGGGTTGCGAACCGCCCCGAGGGAGGAGCGGCGGAGAGAGGGAAGGGAGGGGCCTGGTCTGGAGGCAGGAGCTGTGGCAGAGCTTGCTTGGTTGCTGCTGCTGTTTCTGCAAATTCTCTCTCTGCAAGCAAAGAAGAAGAAAGAGAGAAAGAAAGGAAGGAAGCAGCAATCCAGTCAATCCAATTCAATCCAACTCAATTCAACCGCCCCTCCACTCTGGGATCCAACCCTTGATCCGTCTCATATTCTCCCCAACTCTATCATAGTTCCGTAGTTTGTCCTGCGAACCAGGGGATGGGGTTAGCCTGGGGGATGGGAATGGAAATGGGAATGGCAATGGGAATGAGAGTGCATGCAGACGACGTCAAATTCCACCGGCCCATGGGGTAGCATTTCTGGTGGTGAACTTGAGCCGAGTCTCCAGGCATCACCCTCTGACAAACACCATCCAGCATTCCCCACTAGCCGAGACGGGCGGTCTTTGCCAGCCGGGGCTCGTGCAAGGAAATAAGAAAGAAAGGAGATACGGATACTATAAGTTGGAAATAAAACAAATAAAAAATAAAATAGAGGAACCAGGTCGAACTTGGGCGGGGGCACACCCACCCGTTGCTGGCTACTGGAGAATGGAACATGACCGTCGGCTGGAGAGGCGGGGAATTCAACAAACAAACCAGACAGACAGGATAGCCACAGCTTACTACACTAATTACAATGTACACACACCGTGGACTCGTCTCGAGCTGGCCGAGAGGAACACACGCGTTGGCCCGAGACGGCGCCCACCTTTCCCCGTTTAGCTGGTCATCCCTTGCATCAGAGGCGCGACCACACTCCCACCTTGCCCCTCCTTCCCCCCCTCCCGCATCCATTCACCCCCGGTCCTCCAGACGGGTCTGTGTGTCCTGGTTTGGCCGTGCCCATGCCAATCTGTCTGGACCTGGCACCTACCTACACTAGCACCTACCCACCGGGGTGGCGGACAGACAGGGCCCCTCATGAGGGCCTCACTCATTCACTCACCCTCACGCTCACAAAACAAGACAAGCCCCTACCTGTGTGGCTTGCCTGCTAGCATTGTCGCTGCCCCGTCCCATCCACGAACACCATGCAGATAGATGCCTATGTCTGGCCCCAATGTGGAGAGCTCCAGTCCCACCCCGCCAGCCCACTGAGTGACCGTGTTTGACGTTGCCCGCACCTCTTACCCAATGCCCATTTGTAAATCCGCACACACTAACTAACAAGACCCTCGGGATCGTTGCAGACCACCCCTCATCTGCCTCCATCCCCCATCCCCCATCCGCACACCCCCTCCCCCGGCTGCGCTGCTTGCGCCAAGCCCACAATGCCCTCCTCC
Organism: Colletotrichum jinshuiense; assembly: GCF_051148585.1. NCBI lineage: Eukaryota > Fungi > Ascomycota > Sordariomycetes > Glomerellales > Glomerellaceae > Colletotrichum > Colletotrichum jinshuiense. The sequence continues at coordinate 761,911 of NC_139309.1, read as the reverse complement.
TCTCCTCGCCTCTAACATTTTTGTCTACCGAACACTTCGCCGTCTTTGCTTCGTCGGACTTCTCTCCCCCAGCTCCTCGCCCCGTACCCCGCTTTATATACAGTCTGTCGTCCCCAGCTCTCTCCGGATTCCTTTCTTCCCTCTCTCACTTTTCATCTCAACTCGCAATCCCCATTCAAACGACTTTTTCTTTCTTTCGTGATACCTTGATACCAATACCTCGTTTCGTCTGTTTCCACCTACGCCACACACACATTCACAATGGGTTTCTCCATCGAGCTCAAGACCCCGATCACGGGCGCCTACACCCAGCCTACCGGACTGTATGTGCTTTTTTTTGCCTCTGATTCTGCTCTTGCCCTCCGCGCCCCTGCCATACCGTTTCGATACTGACTTTTGCCGTCTCCAGCTTCATCAACAACGAGTGGGTTGAGGGTGTTGACAAGCAGACCTTCGAGGTCATTAACCCCTCCACCGAGGAGGTTATCTGCTCCGTTCACGAGGCCACCGAGAAGGATGTCGACATTGCCGTCGCCGCCGCCCGCAAGGCTTTCGAGGGTGACTGGAGAAAGGTCACTCCCAGCCAGCGCGGTGTCCTCCTGAACAAGCTCGCCGATCTCGCCGAGAAGAACACCGACCTGCTCGCCTCCGTCGAGTCGTTGGACAACGGAAAGTCCATCTCCATGGCCAGGGGCGATGTCGGTGCCGTCATCGCCTGTCTGAGATACTATGGCGGCTGGGCCGACAAGATCGAGGGCAAGACCATTGATGTCGCCCCCGACATGTTCCACTACACCCGCTCCGAGCCTGTAAGTTCCCCGTCCCTATCATGATCACCCCGGACCGAAAGCTGACATTTTCCCCCTACTAGATTGGTGTCTGCGGTCAGATCATCCCCTGGAACTTCCCCCTCCTCATGCTGTCGTGGAAGATCGGTCCCGCTCTGGCCACCGGTAACACCATCGTCATGAAGACCGCCGAGCAGACCCCTCTGTCCGCCCTCGTCTTCGCCACCCTCGTCAAGGAGGCCGGTTTCCCCCCCGGTGTCTTCAACCTGATCAACGGTTTCGGCAAGATCGCCGGTGCCGCCCTCTCCGCCCACATGGACGTTGACAAGATCGCCTTCACCGGCTCCACCCTTGTCGGTCGCCAGATCATGAAGGCCGCTGCCAGCTCCAACCTCAAGAAGGTCACCCTCGAGCTGGGCGGCAAGTCCCCCAACATCGTCTTCAACGACGCCGACATCGAGCAGGCCATCTCCTGGGTCAACTTCGGCATCTACTACAACCACGGCCAGTGCTGCTGCGCCGGCACCCGTATCTTCGTCCAGGAGGGCATCTACGACAAGTTCCTCGCCGCCTTCAAGGCGCGCGCCGAGGCCAACAAGGTCGGCGACCCCTTCCTCCCCGAGACCTTCCAGGGCCCCCAGGTCAGCCAGCTTCAGTTCGACCGCATCATGGGCTACATCAAGTCCGGCAAGGAGGAGGGTGCCACCGTCGTGACCGGTGGTGAGAGACACGGCGACAAGGGCTACTTCATCCAGCCCACCATCTTCAGCGACGTCACCCCCCAGATGACCATCATGAAGGAGGAGATCTTCGGCCCCGTCTGCGCCATCGCCAAGTTCAAGGACGAGGAGGAGGTCATCCGCCTCGGCAACGACACCGACTACGGTCTGGCCGCCGCCGTCCACACCACCGACCTCAACACCGCCATCCGCGTCAGCAACGCCATCAAGGCCGGTACCGTCTGGGTCAACTGTAAGTTCCATCACCTTGTCTCATCACAAAAGACCGCAGCACTAACAAAACCCCCCACAGGCTACAACATGTTGACTGCCCAGGTGCCATTCGGCGGCTTCAAGCAATCAGGAATCGGCAGAGAGCTCGGCGAGGCCGCGCTTGCAAACTACACTCAGAACAAGTCGGTGGCGATCCGTCTCGGTGGACCCCTCTTCTAAGGGAATTTGGCAGGAAAGGTAATGAAAACTGGGGCTCTCTGGCGCAATGTGTAACATGACCTTTATGTAAATTTTCAATATCACGTTGAATGATACCATCTAAAAAAATATTAAAATTAAATTCGCCGTGTGGTTGTATCAAGATGTGATGTCAGCTTGTTGGCCTGAAGTATTACATATTTTGCACGAGGAGCTCCCAGGAGCATTCCAGGACCAACCCCGCTGATCTGTACATTATGATATCATATCAAATGCTCCAGTTCGTATCTCATTGGGTGGGGCGGTGCGCTGGTGCACTGTTAAACCTACGCGAGCCTTATAGATGTGCCTTATCAGATCAATCGAAGAACTCTCCAGCGAAGCAGTGATGATAATAAACATATTCTTCTCACTTGGACCTCAAGTCGACAACCAAGGAATTCGGCCACATAGTGGGAACGCTCGGGGGTGGGGTATTCGCCGGACCGGGGTGCGACAAGAACCCCCTCGCCAGATGACAGCCCTACGAGATTTGTTCTCATTCATTTCCCGTCGTGCGCGAGATTCCAACCTTGCTGTTGCCGTCGTCGCGACGCCCTGATTACACGAATGAGTCCCGGGAGTGTTGAGAGGCTTGAAGCCAATGGGTTCTGCTCTATGTGACTGGCCCTCGTATTCAGACGCAAGCCGGCTGGAGTGCGCTCCTAGACTGCCGCCCGGTGGACAAAAATGCGCACATCGTACCCTATTCACTTACACAATCTTTTTGACCAATTCTGTTTGCCTGCAAGTTAGTACCCTCAACTCCTGAAATCATATCCAGAAAAACCGCGCAAGATAGAATTCGAGTCTCTGTATTATTTTATTGGTGTTTTTACACCAATTTTTACTATTGATCCAGTCTGCTCCAAGTGCGGATTGCTTTACTGATCTGTCAGGTGCGCGCTTTTGTGTCCACGAAAAAAGGTAATGTGTTGAGCTTAACAAGTGGCTGAGACAGACGAGGTACAGCAGCCGATCAAGTGTTGCGAGGGATTACGTACGCGTGGGGGCCTAACGGGTTGGTAGCAGCAGAGCAAGGGCGACTCATTCTCATTGTCGTTGAACGGACGGCTTTATGGGTATGTCCCTTTCAGCCGGCTTCTGCTTTCGGCGCCGGACACGGCGCTTCAAGTGGGTCTTCGACCGACCGCCCCGGGATCCGGAGCGCTTGGCGGCCCCGCGACAGACGTCAAAGACGTGAGTACACTGCAGTCGCTGGCTACCTGGAGAATACGTCGTGGTTTCTTGACTGTCATCTCGTACAGACTTTCTAGTTGATAGGTCGTTGTCTGAATGGAAACATAAGGGGACTTGGGCCTGTTTTCTTCGTTTTGCTCTTAACCTTCCTTCTATTGGCTTATGCTCGCTTCTCGGATACCGAAGCAGTATCGCAGAACAGTCTTAGAATACCGCGCCAAAGCCACGGCAAGCTCTACATCTGGTCCTCCAGTAAACATGCCTTGGTCTAGATGTTTCCCGTCTAACAAGGTTTTGAGTGCTGACATCTGTGTCACCCGCGTGGTAGGAGGTAGCTGAGAACGCCTGCAGGGAGGACTTGCAGATTCTCAGTCATTTTGGCCAATGACACCAATTCCACCAACCCATCAGAGCTCGCTCCCTCAGCTGCCAAGGAGAGATCATTCGAAATAAGGAAAATGTTGCCTCGGTGAGCCAATCACCACGCTGTCGGCCCAAGCCGGTCAGCATCCCTGCATGCACCCCGGGCCTTGGGCCGCCAGCCTTGCCCGGCTCCAACATTCATAGACTTCTATAAGGCGCAGAATCCCTCTTGTATTTCGCTTTCAAGGGCTGCGTCCGACTTTCAATGGTTAGGAGCCTTTCAAGGAGCCCCAGCCACCCGCCCCAATCGCAGCAACGGCGAATCAGACGAGCCGGGTCCCATCTCCGTCAAGCCACCCGCGTGTGTTGCAATCCGCAACCCGCTCAACAGCCCGACATGGCGCATCGGCTGACATGGAGGTGCCTCGTTCTGTTTTCGCTGGTGGCCTCGGCGCGCGCCGGCCCCCTGGATGATTTCACCAACAACCTCTTCTCCGACCTCGCGCCGTGAGTTTCCCACTTCCCACGCTCCGTCCGACCGTCCCGCTGACCCCGCCCGCAGCGTCCTGGCGCTCTTCGGCGAACGCGCGACGATGCAGTTCATGAGCCAGTCGCTGGGGTGGGCGGATTGCATCGCGCTGGCCATGGCCCCGCTGGGGATCATCACCATCATCGTGAGCGCGATCCGCGTGGGCGGGCCGATGCGGCTCAAGGCCGTCATCGGCCGCGCGACGGAGAACACCTCGGTCGCCGAGATGGAACTCATGTCCTCGACCTCGCGCGAGGTCTGCGAGTTGTACAACGGCGAGAGCATCGTGAGGTGTCCGGGGCTGGCTCCCGTGTGGGAGTACATCTGCCTGGTCCCCGCGGGCACGACGGCGTCAGATGGGAAGAAGGGCGGGAGAATCGAGTTCAAGACGCTGGAGCAAGCGATCAAGGACGGACTACTGTTACTAGAAGGTAGGGGTGCCCGACGTTTTTTTTTTTTGTATGTGGAGGCCATTCCGGGGCACTCGGAAGCGAGATGTTGACAGTTAGAAAAGGAGCCAAAGACCCGAAGCCCGAAAACCAAACGCAGGTCCCCAACACCACGCTCGCAGCTTCAGCAGCCGTGGTTGGCGATGAGGGCATTTCGTCGACTGTAAGCGCCACAGTCACGCAAAGCAACGTGAGGCGGATTCGCCCCTGGTTCCGTCGAGGCAAAGGTAAGCCTCCTGAAGGTGGCGGGACTTCCCATGTGTTGATGGCGTTTCGCTGATGGGACTTGAGCAACAGGTGACCCGCCGACATCGCCAGAGATCTCAATGGAGCAGGGAGATGTTTCTCAACCGCCCGCCAGCCTGCCCCCGGACAAGGCCGCTGTCCAGTCCCCAGCAGAGACTGGCGCGCCTTCTCGCGAGAGCTCCGAAGACGGACCTGCCGAGGAGGCTGCCCAGGCCCCTTCCATGGTCGTCATTCGAAATACTGGCCCCGAAGCACCCAACATCTCCCTGAACCTGTTGGAAAGCAGGAACCGCACGGGCATCAGGTTTGTCGCGGTCCTGGGGATCCTGCTGCAGTTGGCCGTCGTGGCGTTCTTCGGCATCATCACCTATCCCGCACACATACGGGGCGATTTCAAAAAGGAGGACAAGGCCGTCCCCAAACACGCCTTCCCGCTTGCCGTCAGCGGCACCGTGAGCTTGGTCGCGGGCCTCCTCCTGTGTGCCCATGTCGTCGAGGGAAGCACGCACGAGCAACGCTACAAACCCGGCGGGGACTATCGAATCCATGTTTACTGGCTGCAAAAGGCGCAGACTGTGAGCGACCAGGTGTTTGAGTCGTTTGCCACGTACCCGTCCTCGCCGCGCACTGTGATCCTTACGTCCCGCCGTGGAAAGCACTACGGAGAGGGGGCGAAAAACAAGACGCTGCACGTCGAGGTGGTCGTCGGTGTTTTCCTCGGCATTGTCGGGTTTGTGATCCAGTTCGTTGGCCTCAGAGCCATGAATGCGGCCGCGTCATTGGCGCAGCTCGGTGCTGTTGGCGTCATGACTATAGCAAGAGCGCTGGTTCGGCCCGGGTTCGGGTTCGCGGGCTCTTTCAAGAAGGCAAGGCTCATCTCCGGATTCGAGATCGATTGGTTGGCCTGGAAGCTGATCATGGAGGGACGCGACTCGGGAACAAACGGCTCATCCCAAACCCAAGACAAGGCCAAGCAGCCGAGGCCTCCTAGCGATGATCAAACAGAAACAGAAAAGAAGGGGCCCCGCTCGCTGAGACGATTTAATGGGGATTTGCAGGCTGGTCGACACAGTAGCCTTGGGACTTGGGCTGTTGTGACCGGCGGCAACTCCGAATACCATCCATTCGAGGCCGTCGAAGCTGGCCAGGGGCATGTTCGGTCTCAGTCACGACTGTTGGATGTGCGACGAGAGCTCTCCAAGCTCGCCAACTTCCAGAGAGAGACATCCAAGATAGCGCTGAACCTTGCAACAGCAATGGAGCAGACTTTGTCGGTTCTCTTTCCCGATGGCACTGGCAATGCAGGCTGTGATGACTTTGTGTGGAACATCGACACCCTTCATGATGGCTTGATTCCAACTCCAGGGTCCGATCCAACGATGGCGTTCCAGCTCAGATTAGCCTACAACGGGTCGTCTTGGAGAGTCATGGTGGACGACTTGGATGCTGCTTTATCGCTTTGGACCTACACTGTTAGGGGAGCAGACCAAGAGAATGAGCTCAACAAAGGTGCCGAAAGTTTAGACGTCAACTCCGAAAATGATAGTTGGCTCCGCAACAAGATTCATCCCGCCAGCCTGAGGATTCTCTGTCCGGCGAACAACGAGATGAGAGACCAGATGGTTCGGGACCTCACACTGTGGGCCCCAAAGGCCTTTCAGTCAGTGTTCAATATAACTGAATGCCGTCTTTCAGATGGAGATCCTTTCGGAATGTACCATGCGGTAAGAACGTTCCAGCAGAGCAGGGTGGTCGGATTCAACCCACAGAAACAGATCATCTCAGGGAATCAAGCTGGGGAGCGCGATTTCTGGACCATTAAGCGTTCTGTGCCAGGGCTCAGACCTGGCATGGCTGAGAAGGTACATTGGGCTATCGATACACAAGAGACCCTTGACCTCCTGTACGCGAAGGATCTTCTCTTCTCGTTCTTCTGCTCTGTCGCGAAGACGCTAAAAACTCCCGTGAGAGGCAAAACGGAGATTGAAACCGCCCTGACGAAAATCACATGGCGCAATGTGTTAAGAAAAGACACCCGTCTCTGTGTCTTGGGCAACGAACACTTGCGCGACCTCATCGACGTCCTCGTCAACCTTGAGCTTGGTCTTGAGCACGAAGTTGCCCTGAGCGTCATGGTGCCCCTGAGCTTCTGGGACAAACTGCCGCCGCCATATCCGCTTTTCCAATCTCTATGCGAGAGAAAGATCGAAGCCCGCAAAGCGCAAGATTGGGAGGCACTATACCTTGAAGTGTTTGACTTGTATGAGCTTCAGAATTCGAAGCCGGCGCAGCTTGGGAGAGGCTTCTTTCAGCACCTTTTCGTGTTTTCGGTGGAGCATGCTCAAGATGCCCAAGATGAACTTTGGTTAATGAACGTTGAAGGCAGGAACTCGGGTCGAGACTATGAGCACTTCCAAAAACATCGAACGTCACTGCTAAATTGTCTGGAGATTTTCAAGAGCAGCGACCTTTTTGACGATTTAGAAACCCTATACCGCCACTTAGATAGGGACACAGCCTTCCTGGATTATCTCAGGCGATTGCCATCTCTAATACCCAACGACCCAGAGCATTCAGTATGGAAGCCCGAGGGGCGGTTGAGTCACAGGTATCACGCGAACAAGCTTTTGGATTGGCGCTTGCGCAAGGACCCGCCAGACTTATCCAACCACTTCCCATCTTACTTTAACGTCACGGCTCTACATCGAGACGCGATGAGGTTGGATGGAAAGTCTAGCAAAGCCCTTCCCTGGATCAACCAGCCGGATATTTCCGGCTCGACGCCCCTCCATCATGCTGCTAGATCAAAAAGCAGGACGATGGTTGAACATCTTGTCAGCAATGGGGCGGACGTCGGGGCCAGAGACTTCCGCGGGTACACAGCACTTCACTACGCCTGCGGTTATGGCGATGACAACATCATCATTCCACTCACTAATAAAGGCGCAACATTCGATATCCAGGGCTCGAATGGCGCGACCCCGCTGCATGTGGCAGCAGGCGAAGGAAATGACGCGGTACTCTGGCACTTCAATAAAACAAGCGAGCCGGGCTATCGGGGGATAATCCACGGCCTTGAACACATCCCGTGGAAAGCCAAAGATTTTAACGGTCGACTAGCTGTACACTGGGCTGTGATAGGAGGACACTGGTTGGCCGTGGAGGAGTTATTTGGATATGTGAATGAAAGAGACAACTACGGCTGGACAGCACTACACTTGGCTGTTTTACACGACAAAGATGACATTGTTTTCAAGCTGTGTAACCGGCCTGTGGGGGGAAACGAGGTTCGCGTCGATATGGAGAAGCGAGATGAGAAAGGACGAACAGCTCTTCAGCTGGCCATCGAGAGAGGAAAGCCAAAGGCTGCCGAAATACTCAAACAGGCTAGCGCATTAGCCGGGAATACTAGCTCCTAAGCGGCGACTAAGAAGGAAGAAATTGATATACTCTGTAAAAGCCGTTTGCTCTTCTGGTACTATTATCCGGTTATCTATGTCAAGAAGAGCGTGCCCAGCCTATATGGGCAATGTGACAGTCCCGTCCGTAAGTGTACAAGCACTGGCGGATCTTTTGGTTTAACGGCCTATTGGGCAGGGGCGTCACTTCCAGCGCGCTCTACTATAGACATAGAAACCACAAGCAATAGCACAACGCTAATTGTGCAAATACACCCTCCGACTCGAGGACCTCTGCTATCAACGCCATCCTCGGCCACATGGCAATCACGAAAACATCGACGAGCTGTATCAACATTCGCTTAATAGCCGCAGAGTTTTGGATACTCCTGACGGCGCTACCAACCTCTCTCAACGGCTCGGAGCTACGGCTCGGAGCTCAGGCTCTGGAACCATAGGAAACGGCTAATCTCAACGTTAGCATGGATAATTTCAAGTGACTGTGACACCCTGGAAGCAACTTCTCGGTAGGTAGGTGATAAATTCATACTCAGTGCTGCGAACTTTGGCAAGGCGGAAGGCGTTCTAAACGTCATGTGTATTTCTGGTGATCTAGTGGCACACTATACATACAAGAACTGCCTAGATGCTAGATAGATTCGACATCTCCGCCGTAGTCCTTAACTCCGGCGCCTTTATGTTTGCTGAGACGAACCCACCCTTGGAGATTCCCATGGGAAAGAAACATGTTGACCAATTGTTCCGCAACATTAAAATTAATATTCCATCCCGGTGCAAGACGAGTCTTAAACTTGGTTCACTAAGAAAAGAGTGCAGTTGAACGCTGCTTTTGAGGACGAAGCCATCTCTGGCCAGAAATCCGGATGTGGAGCAGAAATTCCAAGGAGATTATGGCTACTAGACTTATATGTTGAAGGCCACATGGCTTAAAGCGGAAAGCAATAATTATAAGCAAATGTAAGGGGAAAGGTCAAATGAATGGTGGTTATGGGGAAAATAAAAAATAAAATAAAAGAAAGAAGAGAGATCCTAACTATTTAACTACTACTCTTGACATGGAATAACTTTGACTAATGTATAAAAACACAACTGCGTTTGAGAAAAACGAAGTATTTAAGTACATGGCAATCGTTAGCTAAGTAGTTACTGTTGGATTACTCAGCCAGAATACAGGGAGCTGGCCAGCAGCAGCAGCCGGCCGCGGCAGCGGAACCGGGAGATCCAACCTCCGGGCTGCCAATAGTGATATCTTCACTACTGCTGCTGCTGTCAACCTACCTACTCTTCTACAAAAACACAAGATATACAGAAGAATACAGTACCAGTTTGATCCTTTGATTACGTTCGATTACTCCCGTACGGGTAACCTGCGATTCCAACACTAACCTCTAATTAGACCATCCCCTTATTTCATGAAGAAAAGAAAGGCCAGATACATACAGGTGGACTAGCATGATTGCCAGTTCTGTCAAACAATGGGATGTAGAACCCCAAGTCTGTGTTGAGGGTGTTTATCCTGTGGTTATACCGGCTTCTGCAATTTGAGAGCGATACAGTTGGTAACGTATGGCTTTAGTGATGATTGTTTTGAGATTCCTTATCCGCATGATACAAAAGCCTGATTAGTCTCAGCTTACATCCAGGCCCTCAGCTCAATTGGATCAATTGATAACTATTGAGTCTGACTTTGATCTGACCATACCGTGTTGCACTTATTAGTTGCAGAAAGAACGCCCTGTAACCCCTCATTGTTTTCCATGACTGGCAGCCGCTGATATGGTTCGACAGCAATCTATGTAGCCTACTCTTCACTTTTGCGAGCGTGGATACATGAAGCTGCCCCCAAATACTGTGCGCACAACCTCTATATGGCAAGCAAAAGGAAGTTATCAGAGAGCTACAGAGCCGTCTATTTAAGTATTGCCTCCCTCACCAAGACGCCGAAGACATGGTGGCCAGAGTAGGCTTTTACGGGACTCCCCGAAATTGCCTGCCGGCTTGCCATGACAACAGGGAGCCCCCGAGACATCTTGGTGTGACGGTTGAATGCCACGCCAGCAATTCCGCTACTGCATAATAGGAAAGTGAATCCTCCAAACCCTTCCATGCCACTGATTGCCACATGATTTACCCGAAGTGGTACGATCACTGGGAGCAAGCTGCTGCAACGTATTTGCTACGATCAACACAATTGGCCAATGTGCAGCATAACTATATAACGCAAAACAGCCTCTGTTAGATTACCCAATTACCCAGCCAGAATACGGGCGGCAGGCGGTCAGCAGCAGGCAGCAGGCAGCAGGCGGCCGCGGCAGCGGAACCTGGAGATTCCCCTTCCGGCTACCAACGATATTTTCGCTGCTCCTGCTGCCAACCTTCTCACTTTCTTTTCCATCGATAAACAAAATAGAACCGCATTGCCAACTTGAATTTACTACGTTGATTTACCACCCGTACGGGTATCCTGTGATACCAATAGCCTCAGAACAGGAGATAATAATACATAGTTGTCATTATCGAATCATTTGCTTTGTGGCGCAGTTGGTTGTCCGCTTGTGACACCACCCGGTAAAACCCCTCGTATTATAACAATTTTGACACGACTTTAACTCTTGTTCGATTGGAGTTTTTACGTGGATAAATTGTGTTACAACATGTATTATATACCTGCAATGACCGAATTAGGCTACAGTCCACTTTTCCCCCGGCCCCTCAGTCCTATTGTGGCATAATGACAACATGATAAGCGAGCGGTGGATGTGCGGGTGAGTCTGGAGTGGCCGAGGTTCGGATATGTCTTAGTTGATTTAAACTTAAGAACATTTGGTTCAGTGGGGCTGTCTAGTGATTAAGTTTTCACAACGTTGCAATCTTACATTTACGCGAGCGCCATACCTCTTGAGAAACAAAGCCATTCAAGTTTTCATGGATATACTCTACTGAGTTGTGCAAACTGAGGGACCTTGGAACATTCTCTCGCGTAGTATCTGTGTCTTGTTCTAGACAGGACCCAAGTAGGCAAATCATCAGGAGGCTGTGCTCAAGTAAACCGTGGTCTCTATCCTGGCTTGCTTACCTTAATGTCCACCCGAGTGAGCTCCACCTCGTATACTGTGGTCAAAAGTTGCTCATCATCCTTCGCGCCCCCGTTCTAGTTCTCATTGCTCGTGATCTAGCGTGCGTCTTGGCTGACCTTCAGAGGAATCCCCCTGCTTAGCCGCCATCGTCATTATGGCACTAAGGCAGCATTACATCCGCAATGGGCAAGTTGTCAACTAGTTGCAAAATCATTTCGTCAGCTTAAGCGCCGCCTGTTGAAGGATGACTTCGATCTCCGAGTGACGATGAAGAATGATTGCCGAATCGAGTAAATCGAAGTATCTCAAGAAATGGCATGAGTGACAGATCTGCCTCGTCTGATCCGTGCGTTCTATTGCACCCATGACATGATCATAAGAGCTGACAATGGGCTATAAAGAGAGCACTCTTGCCGGCCTGTATCGAAACCTTTCACTCTCTACCTTCAATCAAAGCAACAAACTTTCAAGTCCTCAAACAACGCCAACTCCTCATTCTTTCAGAAACCCCAAGACTCCCAATCATCAACATGAAGATCACCACTGTTCTGACATCTCTTATCGCCCTCATGGCCGTCGGCATCGAAACAGCCTCAGCCACGTGCTTCCAGACGGGTGCGACTTACGAGAACAAAAACGACGCGAAGTACCACATTAAGAGAGCCTGCGAGGGATATGACGGCAAGGCCGGGGCTTTCCAGGGCTACTTCAAGCCCGGGGAGTACAAGTCTGCCTGTGTCACTATCTCCGGCACCCAGGTCATCAGAATGTCCGTTGGAAATCTGAACAAGAACACCGGGTTTGACCTGGCCGACAAGGACTGCACCCTGCGCCTCCAGAATGAGGTGAACAACTGCAACCGCGGCAGCGAGCACGACGTCAGTGGATGGCGATTCCGGTAAGCTTTTCGATGCAAATCAAGCATTTAATTTTAAAACTAACAAATCTGCCCAGCGTCGACCCGAACAACGAGCGCTGCTAAAGGACAGGCAGAGAACAACTTGGGGTACGGCGAATCAAACACGCGACGAGTCAAGAGGAATTAAGCGGTTGATCACCTACGCTGAGGCATCGTGCGAAGTTGTTGAAAGTTTACATACCTGCATTTTTACATTCGTTCTGCTTTTGTGGAGGGCTCTCGAAAGATCGGTCTCAAACGAGAGAAGCTATCATAATCACACACTTCGTGTCATGTAGCATGAATATCACACTATTTACCAACAAGTCTCACTGCTCTATGGACCATGCGTGCTGCAGCATTCCCCTATGTCTTTAACTAGACCCTCCAGACAGCCCTTGAACCTCACAGTTGTGATAATTCCAGTTAATATCGAAACTTCGTGGCTCATCTGGGGAGTTGCTTTATACCGACTCTGTCAAACCCGCAACTTGTGGTTGGAACCCTATGCCCTGCAGCCGCCACCAGTTGTCGTTATGTGACAGAGGCATGGAAAGCAGTTCGACTATAAGTAGCAGTGTCCATCATTTTCTATAATAGGTAAGATATCAAATCAGCGTCAGAATATTCTGATTGTTTGGAAGTCATCATTGCCGTCAAACTCCGTCCCTGGCCTCTTTAATTTGCGTGTTGGCCTGTCGAGGATTTCGATCTCTGTAGCCTCAGCGGTTACAGCTATCCCAATCCTCCTGAATTTGTTCCTGTCATCATCCAGGGCAACCAGCAACAAGTATGACACGTGTTCATTAGCTGTTCTCTGCTTCTGAGCGGGGATGTAGTAGAGTGTTTTTGCGTTGTTCTCATCGTCGAAGCTCTTTTGGCTAACATCCAAGTGCACAAGCGGACCGTTATCCCAGTCTTGTTTCTGAGAGTCTTTGACAATGATGCCATCCACCTTTAAGAAGAATTGCTGGAGTTGAAGGATCTGTTTGACAACCATCTCAAATGGTTTGACTTGGCCTCTGAGCTCGAGATATCCACCCTTCACAAGACCTGTTGTGTCACCTGATACATGTTCTAGATGGACGCTAACCACATCGATAAGTAAATCAGCATCGTTTGGCGTTCCGGCAATGACTTTCTCGTCTACCGAGGCCCACGAGAAAGATGGAGCTCTGTAGGTTGCTGGGCGTGTGGAGGGCGATCCGTCAATCTGAATTTGATTATCAACCTTCCACAGCAAGCTGCTTGCCAGGTATTTTCGCCACATTCCCACAACATACGTGTCGTTGATCTGCGTCGCAAAACGCTTCGCAACGCCTGATAGAGCGATCAGCTTATCAGCACTCCTGGTAAGACGGGTGTCTGAGTATTCCTCTACAACCGAATTCCAGACTCGATAGTAGAACATGGGATCAGTGGAACTCTCCTCTTGCCTGGAAAAGCCTGTACTACGCGTGCTTGGGTCGAGTCTCTTAAAGTTCGCAGGGGTGCCATTGCGCAACGACCTGGGAAGCGACTCGGGATAGCACTCGGCGGCTGCATGCTCCCTGCATTCCCAAAATAGTTGGTCTTTGGCGAAATGCAAAACGCGAGGGGCAAGCAGGCGTTCCTGCAAGACCCATCCCCGTTTGTTGAGGGGACATTGGCCGATACCATTGTCCCAAAAGTTCAAGTCCACAATGCTGCAATCCATGTAGTCGTTGTCCGTTGAAAGTCCAAGGCCCTCCACACATATGCTCACATCGCCTGTATGGCTTACCCACGGATCTCTTTCAAAGAAGAGACCTTTAGAGCTATCCTGGGCTCCTGCTGCGGATATATTGCAATAAGAATGCGAGTAAACTTTGTGCATCTGTCCTGCCTCCACCAGCCAGTCGGAGAGGTCATCCCGATCTTGTAAGATGCAGAGGGAGTCAATCCAAAGGAATCGGACGCCGAGTCGTCTGGTTACTTGAATGGCCCCTCGGAAAGTGTTCGGAAGTCTGTCCAGCTTCACACCTTTCTTGAATTCGTCATACGTGGCCTTCTTGAGTTGAAGAAACTGCGCGGAACCCCAGCAGTGACTCAATGTCGTGTATCGCTCATCGGGACCAATTTGGTGTTCGGAAGTAACCACGATGCGGAACACGTCTGGGTTCGAGTTGGGGGCAGCTAGGTCGAGTAGACGGGTGGGGTGCCACGACCCAGCCTTCGTTTCCACGTTGCAAGCAAGGTGGCCGTAGGTGCAATCTTGAATCCATGTTATGGCTTTACTCCATGACTCGTCAGATTCTGTGTTGGTACTGGAGAATGTAGTCATCTTCTCCAAATCTTTGTCTTGTGCACTCAAATATTAGAGGACGTCGTGATTACGGCAGTGGTCGCGCAGCGTGAACTAACCAAGCCCTCTCAGCACCATATATGTACCGGATGTGTCCTTCAGGGAAGGTATTTCGTCGCGAAAATCCGACTCAAAGGTCACAGAGACCAACAGGTCCATTCCGGCAGATTCCACCTCCTCTTCTCGGCCGATATTGACGATGGCGCATATCGTAACAAGGCCTGTGAAGTCGTGGAGCGTCTGCCCCGGCAGCCTAGCAGTTTTGGCTGCGTCGTGCCGAGAGGTCCACTGGAGATCAAAATCTCTCAGTTTGGACTGGTTTTCTTCGTCAATCTGGGACCAGAATGGGTAGCATACTTCACAAGCATTGCGGGCAGACGACTCAAGGCTACCGACCGATCCGTGATGTGCAAGCAAGATATGCGGATCTATGGCATCGCGATCGTTGCGTACCCAACCTTTGCGCCAGTGAATCGCACCGATACAAACCTGGCATAGCATTATGAGATGCCCTGGGTGTTTCTGTGGAAGGATATGTGCGTCAGATCGTAGTCCAAGACCATGAGTGCAGGGATACTGAGCGAGCGGGGTTACCATGTTGTAATTAGTATTCATTGGGAGCTTTAGTAGCATTTGAGGAACCAATAGAGTCGTCTCAAAGCAGCTTAACTACTATGCAGCTACCGGTACCTCCCTTACATGGGGGTTCAAGCCTCTTGGACTGCATTTGAGTCTAATCAAATCGCAATGAAATTGATCTGAATGATAACTGTAACGAGGATTTTCGATAACAAGTCGCGCACCACCTGTGCAATAAGTATAACCTGCCACCGGCTTACAACCTGAACTTCGAGGAACCCATTCAAAGCGAATCAAGCATCTATTCTGAGATTTTTAAATCGAAAATACTGAACACGTTATTTCTCGATGATATGCATGAGAGATGTACCCAAGCCTCAAAATAATGCTCATACGCCGATAGCCTTGAAACTCGCCACGACACTGTCCAGAGTACACGAACAGATCATGGCAGTAGTTGAATCATCGCCGTTACAAGAGAAGAATAATCTAGGGCACTATGTCCCAAGCTAAGAATTGCATCCTTGGCGAATACAGATACATGCACAGCATTTCTGATGAAAAGATGTGCCTCTCCAACGCGAGTCCAACACTCCTTTAGACAGCACCTGGACAAGCAAACCATGCCGTGTGGGTCCAAGCAGTCCGTATAGAGAGTGTAAAAATTAATATAGCCTCATGACATAAAAGAAAAGAAAAAAGGAAAAAAGAAGAGTCAGGAGCCTACTTCAAATGGTGCCCGAGCACATTAATGATGTCGGTCTAATTCAGTGGGCGGTAGCATTTGTCTCCGTATCTGTAATGAACATGTTGGTGAAACTCAAGGCTAATTTAACTAATTCACCATGAATAGACTTATGGCCGTCTGCGTCGTCATATCATGTGGATGATTCGGTCTGGCTGGCTATATTCTCTAAAAGTTGTAGAAGTGCACCAAATTCTCAGGTCACCTCGAATGCTTGATTTGCCACTGGCTTGAGGCGTATTGTATACTCCACAATTCTGACTTTTAGAGTAACGGCGCTAATGGTTTCAGCCTTCCAAAAGACAAGTTAGCACAGGCAACGAGTAGGGCGACACTGTATCCCACCGGCTACCGTACGGCTTCCGACTTAAATAAACATTTCTTGTGAAATGAGGCGGACCAAAATACTGCTGATGCTAACGGCTGCGTTTAGGACTCAAATGCCGCTGATGATGATGGCTGGGTTCTCTAGGGTAGCTAAAACCCTTCGAAGGCCTTTTGGATTCTAGGCCTAAAAGGATGCATAGGTGTAAGTGCGATACTCAACAGCTAAAATTTACAGGCTTCGAAATGCCGCTGTGCAAGTGGTGGAGGGACGGTGCAGGCGATTTGGAGGCAGATGGCACACCTGCAAGAGAGACAAGCATACAGGAGATATTTGGACCGGCGACATACTTATTCATGCTACTCTATGTCTTCAATATTCGCTACAAATAAGAAACGCTACGGCTTCGTATTTGGTTAGCCACCTTATTTTAGTGGCTGTCGTGAATGTTCAGTTTCTGATGTTTCCGGGTCCAATTTGGACGCTTACAGAGCTGTTTCTTTTCATGCCAAGATTACAGAATGAAATTGGGAGGCGGTCAGGCATGAGCAGTAGACCAGAGTAGGTCCCGGAGAACTCTGACTCAAATCGGCCGGCCAAAGACCGCAACAATGGATACCGGTAGGGCTTTCATGATGTTTAATATGGATGGCTGCCAAAAATGAGTTTTTAGGTTCTTTCACATCCCTGTGATAGTTCACGAACCGCTCAACCGGTTACTATCGGACGATATGCCTCAACTTCCACTTCTGGACAACTAACGCTAGGTTTAAATCTAACACAAGATTATTGGAACTGGGGCAGTGTATACGCTCCGTATATGTCATGCTCCAATAAAAGCACCTGGGAGCCGCTTTTACGATCTGGAACACTCCCAAACACCAAGTTGCGGAGTTGCCGAGGCTGTGCGCCTGGTTGCAACGCTGCAATTCAATCATAACTTAGAAGCATGCTGCTGTGTAGCCAAACGTACTGCGTGATTGAAAGTTTCTATTACGGCTGAAACTGAATGTAATTAGTATTCGCCGCACTTTTGAACTTGTACTTACGTACAGGATGGAGTTGGGTAAATAGCCTCTGCAATAGCTATGATGGGGATGTAAAGTGGTCCAGAGTTACAGGCTGGTTAGGCAGCTTCCGTAAGGTCCACAAAAGCCTCTTTCATTTGCGTCTTGGCGATATGTTCAGACTCTATCCACACCATGGTTACATACGGGATCATCCGAACGTGAGTCGCGTATAGTCGATGCCAAGCTGCTAACTCACCGCAAAGCCACAAGCCTGACTAGCAGCCGATACTGTATTGTTAATCTAATATAGCTTTTAATGTAGAAGATAGTCTAAACTCTGATTCAGTATAGCTCTGCAATGAGTGTCAGCTTGAGCACCTGGATGAATATTTTGTAAATTCGTATGCTTTGCTTAATCTTGTGGGTCACTTGACAGTAAAGATCACAGAACATCTGTAGATGGAAAAGGTATAAGAACTCTCTATTGTTCCCACAACATTCTAATTCCATCATCACTCTCATTATCATCACATTCGCTTTCACGTTCTCTATACACACTCATTTTATCTCCACTTTCAGTTGCATATCCAACATTCATCTTTTCGAACTCAACCAAAAAAACTTTCAAGATGCTTTTCAAGAATATTCTTACTGCCAGCGTCATTGGTTTCGCATCATTCGGCATGTCCAGCCCCGTCGACATTGCTGAGGTGAGCTTTAGAGGCTATCCAAACCTATTTCTACCGAGAAAGTCCACTAATCCATTCAGCGAGGCGTCGTTGTTTCTAGCGACACCGGATCAGTCGACGTTGGTCAGGTCATCACGGCCGTCAAGAGAGATGTCATGTGAGCTGATAAACCCCTTAAACTATTCTTCAATTGTAGGCAAGTGAACTAACATCTTTACAGCGCTCGTCAAGATATCAACATGCCAAAGCCTGGAGGACCGGTCCCCAAAATTGGTAACACAGGCTCTGCTGCCACTGCTATCTTGAAAATCGTCAGCCAAGTCAACAACTTGATCGCCAAGATGATTGAAGGCGATCTTGCCGTTCGTCTACCCTAGTCCCCGAACACCGCCACATTGCTAATGATCCATCAGAAACGCAGAACCTTCACCCAACGCACAGTCGCGGAGGTCTCCCAACAGCACCCTGGCCTCAGTGTCGTGGTTTGCAATGTGGGATACGTTGTTACTGGAGCCCCGGCCCTACTTGTTACAAGCGTCAGCTACAATGCCAAGCTTGGATCGAACGTCAGGTATTCAATCTCCCCTCGCACAAACATAACCTAAGTGTGTGGGGTATATTAACATTTGTCAGCTTCGATGTTGTTGTGTTTGGAAGAGGTTCTACTTTCACCCGCCGCGGCGATGGTGGCTTCGAAAACGTAAGTCTTCCAATAAGTTTCTGTCCCTGACATCTTTGTTCCTACTAACAATAATACAGTGGGCATACAGGGTTCCTGGCTGCCAGGCTAACGGCGCTGTTCTTACTTGTTAAAAGACATGCCAGATGTTCATCCACCTGTCATGAATACACGAGATGTACAGATGGGGCCCGCAACTCGCTTGTAAGAACACTTAACAGTTATCGATTTGTTGTTTTTTAGGGATGTAGTAGACTGGATTTTAGAGAACGAGAGATTTATGTAAAGAAAAAAGGGGGGGTGGCCTAGACTGTGTAGAAACCCTGATGCCTTGAATAGGTAGCTGAGAAATATTGGCCAGTTTCCCTAATCATTTACCACCCAATTTCTATTTTTTGAATGCGATGAAAACTCTAATTCTCGAAATACTGTATAGCTCGGCCATAAATGCCTATCTTGTCCTTCAAAAAGAGGTGGATAACGCGACTCAGATACTTCAGCGCAGACACGCATGAACGCAAGCGCCCCCGATGCTGCCTGGGCTGGTGATTGCTGAAGACGAAGAACTGGGGGGCGGGCGAGGGCATATTTGACCAGACCCTGGCGGTTGTCAGGAAAGGGTGTGGGCATGTGCGGCTGGCCAGCGTGTCGTTCAACGGGGCGGGGCGGGGCTTGGTACTTGTCATGGTTGGCGTATTGTGGTCTGGACCAAGACGAAGAGGGGGTGATCGATTGCGGGCGGGAGCTGGGAAGGGGCAAACCCTGTCCAGAGATGTGGCCGGGTAACTCACTTTTGCTTCTATGAGGCGGTGGGTGCCCAAGGAGAACGGATGCAACGATGAGGCCGTGAGGCAACGGGAGACGGCAGGTGAAGAGAGCAGGCGACTACGGAGCGAAAGAGCGTGGTTGCGAGACACACGGTACGGAATGGGGTCCGATTAGCCAGTCAAAGATAGATAGAGAAGATTGCCAATCGGCGTCTTCCCAAAGGGCCGCCCTTGTGATTGGCTGCTGATTTGGCTCCAGCATGCTGACTCCTCCCCCGTCCTCCATTTCCCTCATGAACCTGCTGTTTCTCTTTTTTTGTTTTTCTTTTCTTCTTCTTGCTCCGATTCTTCATATCCTCCCTCCTTCTTCCAGACTATTGCCGATGCAGATACGGATATGGCCTGGCGTATCTGCAGCCCCGTGGAGAGGTGCTAACAGATACGCAGTGCCAGAACGACGCATTGGGCATGCCCCTCTCCTTGAAAGTCTGACCTCCGTCTCTCGCTCACCGTTCTTGACTCCGTTCTGTCGGGTTTGAGCGAAAGGGCCAGCAACCCGAGAGGCCTACGTCGCCGACTTTTCAACACCAGCAGTCTCGGGAGTTTGTTATATGCGCTTAGAGCCTGATTATCTCGCCCCTTTTTTCAGCTTCAAGATGCATCCAGCCTCCTTCTGCTTCACTTACACCGTATCTTTGATTGCCATGTTGGATTCCCGCTCTTCCTCCATCCAAGGATCGGAACACCAAGTCAGGCCAGACCACTCCAGCGTTGACAACCTTTCTCACCTAGACATGCCATAACATGAACTACTACTATGGGGCGAGTTCAAACCTCCATTTCTTTCACTTGACCAAAATTGACGCACTTTCACGCCAAGTTACCAACACTTTTGCAAAAACAAGTGGGTGCATGTGTATATATCTAAAAACAAGCACAGCAATTTACATCGTTTGAGTGAAGACGGTCCGCAGAGCCGAAAGAGGCTGCTCCGTTTGCTCCAGTTGGCAATATGCCAAGCCGCGAGAGAGGCGGGGAAACGGCGTTGCAGTGTCCCGTGGGAACATTGGTGGCGTGGGCTGCTGGCGTTTCTTTCCACGTCCAATGAAGCAGACCTGGCCCCTGCCAAGAAACTCGAGTGTCTTCTTCTTTATTTCTTGTGTTGTCTTATCTGTTGCGGAACTTTGGAAGCGCCCGTGGCCTGCTTCTCGCAGCGGAAGATTCGACATAAAGTCATGGTATAACGCTTCATATTACTGCCGACGGACTGCCCTTCACATGGCGCTCTTAGCCTCGCACTCTTTGGCCTAAGCATGATTGTTGGAAAGGCCCTATTTTACGCTGGCACTCTGGTTTGTTAACGTACCGCAGGGCGCCTTTTCTGACAAGGGGCCTCCTTAAGGCGAAGCAAGACATACTTTCAATCTTCCAGCACACAGAGGGCGCTTGTGCAGACTTGCGGTTCATCCGATTGGAAATTGGAAGCTGATGGCTGAGGCGGGTCTGTGTAACGTGAATCACTGTCAAATGTTGGAACGCCTCGGCCGCGGGTTGCCGGAGAAGTAGCTTTTGATGACGGCAAAGTACGCCCGCAAGCGAGACCCCGTTGAGGATGCATTTTGTGACATACGACGCACGTGGCCTATCATAAGGCATCTACTAGCACTGCCTAGAGTGAAATTGCAAATCTGTCACGCGCAATAAGTACCATGCATTTGACCATCTCGTCCATTTGAGAAGGGCGACCAAAACAGCTTTCGCAAACCTCGCTCTTCTCGTGCTAGTGTATTTAATCGGCAGGGGAAACGGCGTCGCTGTTTCCAGGATGCGTCTCCTTACACCGTAAAAAGTTGTATTTGGCAAGCTGGTGACAAAAAGTGATACAAAGAATCAGACTCCCTTGCCCACGGCCTTGACAACAGTACCAGCGACTTCGTCAATATTCATACTGTTTCTGATTGAAGAAGACACTCCTACTTAATAAAACTCGATCTTAATATTTCCGAATATTAGAAGCAAGAGTTCAGGTTCCCGTAGAGGTATTTCTAAGTGAAGCAGGGGACGAGCGGCAATTGATGTGGTTTGTGTATCTTAAGGATGACAATACCCCCCTTTCATAACGAACAAGTCTGGGGCTGGCGCGGGAGATTCCCGCACTCCCTTCCAGGGCAAACCAATGTGTCTTGCTCACTGACTGCAGAACACTAGAAAGAAGACCTCTGAGAATACCGGGCCATGATTAGTCTGCCTTATCCATTTTCAGGGGTCAGTATCTGCCTTGCTGACCCATACATTCTCGCCACAGGCTGTCACCGCACCATTTCGTCACGCATTATGTCAGTGATATAGTGGCCTAATTCTCTACTGAATATGTTATGCGTCTTAAGATCAGAACGAGTGACTTGGAGACCCTGTTATTTTTTCCATAGTAATCCCAATATATCACATAACCAGTTAGTATTACAAGGGTTAACGACACACCTGCAAATGGTGTTGCCGGCTACCGATCTGTATCCGTGCTGTCCGTCTAGTGGATCGCAACTACGGGGGCGCCATAATTTGTCAAAATTGGGGCAAATGCCAGCGATCTAGTGAGATTATCTGATGCCATGGTGTCTGGACGAGGCGTAGTCGAATTCCAACCTCTATCTTGTCAGTATTCCGCGAATGATATTCTTTCCTACAAGTCTTTGATCTTGCTGGAGGCACGTTGTAGAGCCGACGACAACATTATTGGTCTGTCAGCACTGGCTAAGGCGAGTATCGTCCCATCTTTCGGGCGCTCGCTGTTGTTTCCATGCCGTCAGCGACTGGGGGTTTGCACGAATGAGAAGCCTATTGCGAAATCGGAGGGTTTCCCGAATTCTTGGGTCTACATTGACAGGCCAGATGACTGCATGAACCTGGAAGCCTTCTCGAAGTTGACCAATCGGTCTGCGGTTAACCGGTCTCTCTGCAGGCTCAAGCTCCACTGTCTCGTGGCGGAGTCCCAGGCGGCTAGAAAATTGATGGTCGGGCCTTCTTGCAAAAGGGACCATTGTACCCATCCAACTGTCGGCCTTCAAGAAAAGCTTTGTGGAGGAGCGCGGCAGACAATAAGCATGGCAGGGGGGGTGTCGTTCTTGGCATGGATGGTGTTCGGCTTGGCGGATGCGGCTGAGACAAGATGAACTTGAGTAACCTCCCACTTGTCACCTCCCGCGTTCACAATTTGCACATATCCAGCGCCCTTGGGACTTGCGGCGGTTTTGGCTGGGGACTGGCATATCAGCGGACAGCGGTTGAACACTTGATCTGACGGTTGTCGATTACATGCCCCCACTTTCGAACGGTGCTTGCTTCAGGTCTAGCGGCGAGCCGGACTTGATTCCAGATTGGGACCATGCTTTGGAAAGTGGAATAACTTCTGCAAAGAGATATCCAATAAGACCATGGACATCTGTCTCATTGTAAATGTTGGTAGGAACCTGACAGCCCATTCCGCGTCATCCCTAGCTGGTCGGGCAGAGTCTGGGGCACAAGGGCCGAGACAGTCTTGGCTGGCTTCGGGTAAAGCTGTGTTCGGGTAGGCTGGCTTCGGGTAAGCCTTCATGACGACCACGCTGCGCCGCTATTAGTAGGCACAAACATCAATGAAATCTCTGAGTGTCACTACTGCACCAAACCCATAGAGAACTCTGCTTACTTGCTGACATCACGCCCGCATAAGTAAGTGGGCGGTGAAGTTGAGCATCTGGCTAACCACTCATGTGGGTGAACAATTGGCTTCTGGCCGTTTAAAAATGTGCGGAATTTCCAGATGGGCACGACTACTTGAGTTCTTTGGCTTATAAATACTCAAGCCGAGAGCTTCTTCTTCCTGTGAGCTGTATGTCAAAAGACAACTCCTCCATTCACATCATATTCACAACCTTGCTTCTTCGTACGCCTCCCTTCAGACTAAGAATTGCACATTGGAACATGATGGTCAACTTAATCTCCCTCACGCTTCCGCTGGCCTTTGCAACCATTGCGGTGGCACGGGTGTGCCAGAACCTCACGGTCGAAGTCTCGATCACGTCGAAGAACGGCGTCTATAACATCTCGGTCCCCGAGACCAACGTCGATGTCACAAACATCATGATCGGCCTCGCGACTCAGTCAAAGGACCTTTCAGCAGATTACTTCGTCGGCGTAAGAAAACCAATTATACCAGAACCTTCTCCCGCACAGCCCCCCAGCCCCCAACGCCCAAAAGAACTAACATTGGCCACTCCCTCTATAGTACGCCAACGTCAGCGGCACCTACCAGCTTGCATCAACATATTGTGAACCAGATTCAGGCCCTGGCCGTGTGCTCCAGATCCTTACCCACGGCGTTGGCTTTGACCGCAGTTACTGGGACTTCCCAGCCAACGGCTATAACTACAGCTATGTGGCCCCTGTTGTTGACGACCACGGCTACTCGACCTTCTCCTGGGACCGCGTCGGCATTGCTGAGTCGACACGTGGCGACCCTATCAACGAAATCCAGGGCTGGCTTGAGGTCGCTGCCCTCAAGGCACTGACGGACAAGCTGCGCGCTGGCACCATCCCAGAGGTTGGCTCTACGTTTGACAAGATTGTCCACGTCGGTCACTCGCTTGGGTCGATCCACACGTACGCGCTAACAGCAGCATACCCAGACGTCTCAGATGGAATTATCCTGACAGGCTTTGCGCCAAACGTAACCTTTATTACAGCCCTTTTGCTTGGCGGCGCCTTTGTCCAGGCTAGCGACTACGCCAAGGGGTATTTCGCGCTTTCGTACGAGGGCGCTATGCAAATCTGCTTCTTTGCGCCAGGGAACTTTGACCCAGCTATCCTGACGTCGGCGTACGAAAGCAGCAAACCGTTAACGGTCGGCGAGCTGTTCACCATCGGAGGGGAAATCGGGCAACTCAGTGCGTTTGCGAAGCCCGCATTCGTTATCGCCGGTGGTAAGTGTGAAGAAGAGGAAACTCCTCACGGGAGATGTCCCTGGCTAATGGCAATTCTGCCTTGTTAGAAAGAGACCTCATATTCTGCGGGGGTGATTGCTATGCAACTGGCATTCCTGAGCTGCCCTCGCTCCCAGCAGCGTTTGGCTTTCTCCTCCAGGGAGCGACCCCCTTCGAGGCCGCCGTAGTTAATGACACGGCCCATGGCATGACTCTTGTACGTCGGTCCCGACCCCCGTCCCCCGACTCCGTTCAACGATTGCTGACCGTTGGCTTTTCCAGGGCTACTCCCATGTCGAAGTGACTAGCAAGATCCAAGAGTTTCTCGGCGAGAACGGCTTGGCCAGTAAGGCTTCTTGTTCTTGAACATTCGTCACTTTTGCAGCACAGATATAGGGGTCTTTTGTAATACTGAGCAAACATGGATAGTGTTGAGGATAAAGAAGAGGGGAACGAGGAAAATCCCATATAAACAGGGTTGGGAATAGGATTTCCTGTAAATAATTAGTGATTTATGCATTGAATTGTGCACTAAATGCTTTATCTAATCTCAAACCACTCTCTCTCTCTTCAATTGACATTGTTTGCAAGTCAATAACCCAAGCTTCATAGTCAAAGAACCTATGAGATGAAGGTTCTTGAAACGGCGGCGCTCACCTGCGCGCTCCTGGGCTCGGCGGCACGGGCTGCGGCCTATACCGAAGCGCTCATCAGCTTACACAAGACGCTCGTCGAGGGCGACTCAACCACCAAGTCGGAAGCACTCGAGACGCAGGCGCTCAAGACGTACCTAGAAACCAACTTCCCGTCGAGCTCCAGACCGTCGAGCTCCAGACCGTCGAGGGAGACTGACAGAACGTCTACGCGTACCCCGGCAACAGCCGCAAGGCTTGTGTGCTCCTCACCTCGCACATCGACACGGTGCCGCCTTACATCCCGTACTCCCGCAACGGCGACGAGATCTGGGGCCGCGACACATCGGACGCGAAGGATACCCAAGCTCGACTCATCTCTGTGGCCACACCGTCACTCCATCTAAAAGCCTAACATCGCGGCATGTCTTCGAGGAAATGATGACAAGGATTTGAAGGTAAGTAGGAGTTTGACATCACGCATGGAGACCCCTCGACATACGTAGAATATGCTCGTGTAAAGGCATGTGGACATTGTTCTACAACAAGCATTTTCACTCCCCAATTACGTCCGGCTGCTTCATTTCATCGCCGATGCTATAATTTCTTCACTGCTTCTTTTGATTTCATCCAATGCAGCGGCTGTTTCACCGGTAGTTAATCCGTATATCCATTCTTTTACTGGTTCCGCCAACTCTGCCGTCCACCCCCACATTCCTCTTATTAGTTCTGTTTGGGCACCGCACCGTGGCCAGTGGCTTGATGAGAAAGGGCAAGCTCGTCTTCTACAAAAGACATCGATCTCACTCCATCGCTAAACTTGCATAGAGACAGCATTGCTTTTCGTATGCTCCGACAAAGTAATTGGTCTTTGGCATCTTGCGAGACTAACAAATGAAAGTCAGCAAATGAGAAAGATAATGCAGGACCATGGAGAAGACTTACACTGTGAATCGAGCTCGCCATGACGAGTTTCGAATAGCAATTTCCAAATCTTCAGACCGCATTGGATGCGTTCCTTCAGACGCTGTGCATGTATTCGTAGGCGCTTTTTTCCTAGTGGGTTGATGATCTCGAGAAGCTGAAGCCAAGACTCGGGAGGCAATCGAAACCATGGCTTCTCTGTCAGTAATCTAGCCGCAATATCCGATTGATCGAGTGTTAAGCGAGGCGCTTTCAACATGCTGCGCAAAGCTTCGTGATGGATATGGAACCGACTTTTGTGCTGTCTGTTGTCATCCAGTGTTAGCAATTGCCCTTGAGAAGGCTAAGAATCCCACGTACATCAAGTCAGAGGGCATATAAAATTTAGTGCGGCACGTTTCCGGAGCCTCCCACCCAAATTCTACATAATACATGCAAATCAAGAATGCGCGTTCTCTAAGCTCCTCAAGTTCTCCAGGTTCTTCGTTTGCCTCGTCTTCTAGGCTTTCCTTAACCAAGGATCTGTCGAGGCGATTGCTGATGGGACCTTGCCCACCCTCCGCGCCGGTGGATTCGGTGCATGGCGGCTTACGGCTCCGTGTGGGACCGAAAGACCCGGTTGCAGTCTGGGCCGATTGTGGTTGAGTTGGTAAAGAAGTGGCATAACTTGTGGCGAGAAAGGCGGAGGATTCGCTGTGGGGACTCCATATCCACGTATATTCGCGTGAAATATCACTAAGAGGGTGTGCGAATGGAGTCTGGGCCTTTGGCGGATGGTTCCCTAAAGTGCTGCTCGCGACGCGCAAAGCGCTGGGCCGCCCCTTTGGGGAGCTGAAGCACGCGGCAGTGCCAGCATTGGAAGCATTCCCCTGATATTCGGTCGCATTTCGTAGAATTTGCTTTATATCAGGTCTTCGTCTAGCTTCCGAGTTTTCCCCCGTGATAAGGAAACTCGCAAAAGGTTCAATTGAGGAAACGAAATCATCGGGGGGAGCCGACTAGGAGAACAAGGTTAGTATTCGTTCGCGCTGGTGGATAGGACTTCGTCCCGAAAGAAAAGCAACACAGCTGTGGGTGCTCGAGGCACCCCTGTGTAGGTCAACCGAAGATATGGAGTTGTGATGATTTATAGTACAACAAGCGTTCGAATGGAGCGTGGAGAATTAAGAGATACGACCAAAGGAAAGCCCGCGGCCGTCTCCGGACGTTCAAGGCGTCGTCCTAGGCGCCCGGGAGGCACCCATCAAACTCACCATCCTTTTGTTGCCGAATCCATGGTCCCAATGGGCCATGATGCAGATGCGAACATCGACAGCAAGGTTCGCCAAAAGACTGCAATAACGGGTGTATAAGACAAGATAAATGCGAGTGGAATCCTGCCCCCTGACGGGTGAACTGCTGGGGGGTGTCACACCTCTGGGCTGCTCTTCTTGGCAGGCATCTCTTTTCTCCACGACCACAAGCTTGCTTTGCCACTCTGTCAGATACTCTATTTCAGCTCGGAATCCTTATCGCGCAAACTTCTACCAATTGAGGAGTCCCATCAAGCCCGTCAACGCCCTCCCAAGCTGGTCGTGGAGATGCTATACTGGTGTCCACAAACTATACCCAAAAAGGACGCCCGGCGTCACTGGCAGGGCTCGGCGCGGTACCAGAAGTACTGAAGAATGTTGCTGCGAACAAGTCTCATATCTTCGCCATTCTTCGCCGTCATTGTTATTCTCCTGGACTTATATGCACCGCCCCCGTCTACCACGATGTCGGGGGGGGGGGGGGGCTTAAGGTTTGGCTCGGGTTCGCGACTCTGCTCTCGGCTTTCTAGGTCTTAATCCTCCTCCCACGCCGCCACAGGCCAGCTGTCTCTCCTTCTTCAGCCCCAGGATGTTCTTGGATAACGGGATATCCCCAAATGTTTGGCCAACGGCACGTAGCAGTGCTCGAGAAGTTCTCGTCATACGCCTCAAGACACCGTGGTTCAACGTTCGTGAGTATAGTTCGGTGGCCATCATTCAAGCGAGCCTCGAGCACTTCGCCAGACCGTAGGAGTGCGACCTTTGAGAGGATCCCGGCTTCTTTACATAGAGTCTCGAGTCCAAGGTCTCAATCTCAGATCTCACAGCTGTGAAGATGCCATCAAGCCTCGGGAGACCCGTTCCAATACGGTCTCCTACACCCAATGGATGCACGCCTACGCCCTCTTTCCACCCCTCATCCGAGTGCAGTATCTCATTCTTATCATGGTGACGTACTTTCATTGTGTAGAACACGTTATTGCCAGCATTGCCGTTATCTGATAGGCCGGCCATAGGTTCATGAAGTGGCTACGCTCGTGTCTGCGCTAGCCAAACCATTGATCCCTTTCTCCACGACTATGTTGAAACGCCTACAAACCCACCCCCCGTGGACGTTCTTCTACGCAAATGGGTAGAAACGGTGGCGAGGTGCGCTCCTAACGCAGGGTTGGCATGCTACATAAGTATTCACTCCCCTCTCTCTCTCCTGACCGGGACAGCAGGCAATTCTTGCACCCATCAAGCCAGCAAACTACTGAGCTCGATAACTAATACCAAAATATACCGAAATATACCATAATGGCGGTCCAGTCATGCCTTGTTCTCATCGAAGCCTCTCGGGCAACCAGACCGAGTGGCTACACCATCGGTGTTCCCGACGATCGAAACGCCTAAGTTCTCGTGGAGAACATCAGGCGTACGCTCACGGAGAACACCAGCAAGACCAGGAGCTTTTTCAACTCCTACATCCTTTTCCAGAAGCCGACCGTTTCGATTGCCACCCTGCGATCTGTAAGCTTCTCTCCTCAACGCGCCTCCGGCCTTTTGGGTTTCAACCTAACAGAAAGTCTCAACCCAGATTGAGGTTCATGATCTCGCGGCGCTTCCTACTTGTAAAGCGTTGGTTCAGAATGCCGCACTCGACGAAGCGCTCACCGAGGCAGTAAGAGACCCAGACTTGCCAGACAGGACCTTCTACACCCACATGTTCGCTCTCTATGAAGACGTTTTCGTGGAGATCGAATATCACCACGATCTCATTGTTCTGCCCCGGCAGGCCTTGCTGATCCGACACCAGATGTCGCCAAGAGTCAAGGGGATCCTAGGCGGGGTGACGTCGGTAATTGGAGGCTTGATTGCCATGGCTGTCAAGCTTGGGGGAGGCAACTGAGAGCTATGTATTGCCTCGAGGAAGCTCTTAGGTGTGGGTGGGACAAATATTGTACGGTTTCGGACTTTGAATTGAGTTTATTACTAAATGCTATATTGCACGGAGTGAAAAAGAAGTCAGCTGAAAGCAACAGATAGGTCATGTTGAACAAAGCAGGATGATCTCCCCAGACCGAAAAGAGGATGTCCTCCTGATGTTCTTGGGCAGCAAAAAACATACAACACCAGGTATTCGCTGGTCGTCACCGACCCAACTACTAATCCGGCCCTCACTGGCTTATCTATGGGAGAGCGGACGGGATCCCGAGTTCTCCAGTGGGTATGGTCGTATGTGGTTGTAGATGCACATATTGATGCTTAAGATGGGCAGGGCGGTTGCCGGACTGGGTTGGGCCTGGTCCTGGTCCAACATTGGGAGCACGTAGATTCAGACCGAATAAAAAACTCTGTCTTACTCCAGTTTTGGGTGGCTTTGCCAGTCAAATAGATAGCATTTAAGAAGAGAAGCGAAAGAACGTCGCCTGCCCTTGGCCAGGGCCGTGGATCTTTGATGCTCAGCTCACTGCGATTGGCTTCACTTCATAGTGCGGCCGTTTGACTTGGCCGGTAAATACTCTAGCGCACCACCAAAGTACCTAGTAGCTAGGGCGCCTTATAACCTGATTTGTCCGCCCCGCCCATTTTGCCGGGGCCATGGGACTGGGAACCCCTGCGAGGCGCCGAAGGACAACTTAATTCCAACGTTGTAACAAACGAATGCTAGCTAGGCATGCTACACAATGCATAGACACCCATCTCTTTCCCACCACCAGGCGTGCAAATATATCAACGGATAATCGCCCTAATAACTTGCCTGCTTCCTATCATGAGGATTTTACACCACGAGGTTCTCAGACATCCAAGTTCTAGCATACCGCAGTTGCCAGTCCGCAAGGTGTTGTTCAAGATGTGTTCCGACTCATCGGGGACTGTAATGATGCCCGGGGTAAAAGCATCAGCGTCCGCTACTTGAAGCGCCACAAGAATGATGATCGGCTAATCCAAGTTACGTGTGCTATCATGGGCCTTGAGTCTAAATCAGCAAGTGACTTTACCGAACACGTCAACAACTCCGGGCAACAAGTCTGGGAGATTATTTTCATCTTTCCAATCGTCCTTGATCAGCGTCATGAGGGAACTTTGTCGGGCTTCTGTAGCGCCCCGACCCAACCCAGGAAGCCAAACATGTAAATGCCTTGACAGCGAGCTCGCCCACTGTAAAGACTTACAAGTTTTGGGAGGAATAATCACCTAGGAAAGGCCTACTTCGATATGAATACTTGTTTGGAAACACCCATGTACCAAGGCGACGACGCTATAAACCGCTTTGCGGCTTGCCAAAGGCTGAAAGAGGAACTCGGAGGTCTGACTCCAAGGCTTGATATCAGCATCACGCTGTTAGATCCAGCACTAACTCAACGTACGAAGTCACATCACCCCACATCAGGCATCTGCCTGAAGGCTCAAGAACTCCATGTCGAGCTGCACTGGTGAAGCAGTTGGCCAATGAGAAGTCACTACCAGAACAATGCTCATAGTGAAACCTCGCTAAGATCAACGGTCTCTGCATCCTTGTTCGCCATTCATTTTGTTGCTCTGATGTTCAGCTTGCCCCGTTTTAGGATCCGTAGACCCTAGCTGACAACTCACTCAACGCTTGGCTCTCTTCATGTCAGGGACCTCGTATTCCAGGCACCTTCATGGACAAGCGCCTTGTTTTCTTCATCAGAAAGAATCTAAGCTTTGGGTACATCGACATCAGTACCAGGGTTTAATTCCAAGGTCAAGAGAAGCCCTTCTCTTTGGTACGACCGCTGGTTGGAGGAGCAGGGTACCAATTCGCTGTGCACATGTCCCTACAGATGATACGTAGCCTCGTCGGTCTCGATCTAAAAGTCATCGATGCCCCCTGATTACAAGCTTGGGCCTTCTCCTCTGCTTCCTTTCGACAACCGCCTCGCCCCGTGCGTCTCTAAATGTTACAAGCACGGGAGATACCGCTCAGCTCACTTGTATACTGCTCAGCCGCTCCTGTGCTCTCAACAGCATATGTAATTAATAAGATGTCGCTTTGGTCTTAAATCAACTTCTTTTCGAGACAATGAGTTACGCAGTGTAATAGCCCAAGTCTATTCAACCAGCAGGAAGAAATGAGAACTAAGTTTCAGGAGAAATGACAAAAAATATAGGAGCAAGCTATACAAAAGAGAAACAAGGAGTAATACTTTGATAGTTTAATTATCTTCATATATGCATATTTGTAGTTGTTCCTTGGATTTCTCCTACGAAAAATACTAAATATTTGACTCTACTTTACTCAACCCACCTCACCTCACCACATCCTCGCCCGTTCAAGATGGTTCATGATGACAAGCCAGATCGCAATCTTCACACAATGAAATATATTGATGCAAACCATTCATCTTTTTTTCATATAATGGGCTTTTCGACCCTACTCGGAGTCCAGCTTATCTGTTCCGAAAGCTACTTTCATCCGGGTTGTTGACGCTTTCCACTAACAACCGGGACATACTGTGTGTAATGGCGAACGTCGACTATATACACACTGTATGGGCTTGATCAGAGGTACCCCACTACAATCTTCATCTCGCTGCACCCCGCCATCACCGCCAAATGTGCGACCCCACGACGCGATCTCTCCTCAACCTTCAACATACCCCAGGAAGCCAACATGTCGTCGCACAAGCGGACCTTTTCTCAGTCCCAATCCGGGACGAAAGAAAAGACCTATTTCGAAGAGCAGCGCGAAGAGCTCATCGGCGAAATTGCCATGGTAGGGCCCCAGTGCCGGGAGGCTGTCAACAAACGCGGACACTAATAAACAAAAAAAACAACAGAGCTTCGAACATGTCCTCGCCAATATCAACAAGCTGAACCGATCGCTCGAGGCCGTCATCACGGTAAACACGCTTTCCGATTTATTTTCCCGGATTCACGTCACCGTTACTGATCATTCCGCAACACCATAGGTCGGAAACGAATTCTCCTCCGTGGAGGCGCTGTGGTCGCAGTTCGAGAATGTCATGGCCAAGGAGCCCGAGCAGACCAAGGAGGGCGAGGGCAGCGGGGAGGGCGAGACGAAAAACGAGGAGCGATCATGATACCCACCGAAATGAATGATAATGATTGAACGTCAATCCATTGCACGTCTGTCACCATGCCGAAGCTGTGCTACGGCACCAATTGCTACAACCCCATTCGAAATCGACGCACATGAACCGTCAGCCCGACTTGCTCCCCTCCGAGCTTTGCCCCTGTCCCTTATACTTCGCCAGAGCTACCAGCTCACATACCGAATTTCCAAAGCCAGCCTTCACCCGGATTTCTAACCTCGCCGCGATACCGAAGCATCGTTCTACCACCCGCCTTGACAACCTCTCCTCAGAGCGCGACTGGCTGGCGAGATTCCGGAGCTAGACTTGGAACACCTCACGATAATCTTTGCAATGAGCAGCCCTTTGGCCCTTTGGCCTCTTCTCTTGCGTCTCTGGCGTCTTGGGGCAGGTCGACGTGGACTTTCAGCATTCCCACCTCCGATGCAGCCTCACCAATCTCGTGCAAGAGTGACAAGAGCACCTTTGCGTCCTTCCCGATCGCTATGTTAATGGCCGCTGTGCTGTCAAGAGTCTTCAACTTCTTCCTCGCCTCTGTATTGAGCGTCGCCATCTTTGACCCCTGGGCCTTCTTTACGTCATTGACCGCTTCGGACAGCTACTCGGCATCCTCGGCAATGCCTTTCGCCTTCTTACGGAGCTCATTCGCAGTTAGGGTAGCCTCCTCATACTGCCTCCGAAAGGCATCAAATATGTGACGACGATCTCAACATGTCTGCGCAGCACGGCCTATTTCTTGGACTCTCCAAACGAGCGGCAACAATCACCGAATCTTGCACTGTTGCCCCTACCGAGCGAATCCGACCAGAGGCGTCTCGGCTGTAGTCAGGGAAGCTTGGCACTGCGCGGCGGCACTTTGTTTCTCTCGGCATCTCGGTGAGGGCGTTCTCCAGGTTGCAGTCGGCCCTCGAGGGTTGCATTGAATGATTCAGAGCCGCGCTTGGTTAGTACTGGGTTGGTGGGTCGGTCTTCGGCACGACCTGTGAAATCACCACCACCTTCCGGGAGATCGGCGATGACAAACCGGGCGGCGGACACCATGATTTGTAAGGATCGGCCGGCAATCTATTGTAAACAGGACGGGAGGGCAGGATGAGAATTTGGGCATCAGAATCGCAGATGTGCAGCCATCGGATTCTCAAGAATCCCATGAATATCAATACCTGTTTGGACACTTCTCCGATACCTTTCGCGGATCCTACGATCCCTTTTTCGCAACGCCTCACTGGACCCCGAGGCCGAAAAGCTTAATTACATACAGCCTAGCTTCATGCTGCCAAACACTCTCGATTCTACCATTCACCGTCATCACGCGAGGCAGTTAAATACACGTTCATTTTGATGCTTTTGACATTTCATGTTTCCTGTCCCCTTGGAATGCCCTATCAAGACAGAAAACCCGATGCTGCTACAGGAGAGGAAGAGAAAAATGAAAAGGAAAGATAGAAAAATGCCCCGCAGGGTAAAAAAAAAAAAAAGTACTTTGATGGATACAGAAACTGGTCAAAGTCTTTCCTGTACCCGCTCCGTTTGCGTGTTTTTGCGTAAAAGGGTATGGATGAGTCTCGAGACTCCGATGAGAATACCAACTCACTTCCCCCCTCCCGCTCCTTATTCCCCCCTTATATACCGTTCTTCTCCAGCAAAGAAGAAAACACATCCCGCGTCGAAAGTCATCCCCGGTCTAGAGTACATCCAGCCCCAGAGCAGGAGACGCCCCTCGCTAATGGTGGCGCATGCTTTCTCCAGATCGTAATAGTAGCAGGTCGTGACGAGATCATGCAGATAAAACAAAAGTCATTCATTACGCCCTCCGCCTGTGTCCAATGCCTGTCCGTTACAATCCCGAAATCCCCGGAGAGGGCTTTACAGGATCTTGCAATTCCTCTTCTTCTTCTTCGGCTTCAGAGAGACGCCGGGGATGCCAGCACTGCTCCCGGGAGGGCCGCCGGATGACGAGGTGGCGGCGGCTTGAGCCTCCATGTTTTTCCGGTCGTTGGCGACAACTGTCAAGATGGCCTGCTCAAAGATCTCGTCGACACCGGTCATTTCCTTGCTGCTGCACTCCACGTACTGAGCACCCATCTTGCGTGCGACGGCGCGGCCTTGTTCCTGAGTTACGGGGGTGAGGCCTTGTGTCTTGAGCATGTCAATGCATGTCTTCTTGAAGCGGAGGTCGGACTTGAGGCCCACGAGGACCAGAGGGGTATAGGGGCAGAAGTGGAGGACTTCGGGATACCACTGGTAAAAGAGATTAGCATTAGCGGCAAAAGAAGCCCCAAAAAAGGAGGGGCGGGTTTATATGAGGGGTGGTGACAACAATACCTTATCCATGACGTTTTCTAGCGAGTTCGGGCAGTCAATGGCAAAACACACGAATATCAGGTCAGTTTCGGGGTACGAGAGCGGTCGCAGCCGGTCGTACTCCTCTTGACCGGCCGTGTCCCACAACGCCAACTCCACGGTCTTACCAGACGGCGGGTGCGTCGGATACGTGATGTAGTTTTCGAATACGGTGGGGACGTATTTCTGTAGACACTCGTAGTCAGCATTGTTTTGGTTCATTTCGCTTCTCGAAGGCTCGTAAATGGCGCACAGATTTGCGCGCGCAGGCTGATGGGAATTTTTCGGGGGGTGTTTGGCTCACCTCTGGAAAGTAGCCTTGGCTGTAGCTGATGAGGAGACATGTCTTGCCGCAGCCGCCGTCGCCGACGACGACAATCTTCTTGGAATAGGCAGGGCCCTCAGTGACGTGGGTCGCAGCGCTCTCGCGCCCTGTGGACGAGCTCATTGTGGTGCTGACAGTGCCGTCGCTGCTCCTAAGACGAGTGTTGCGGCGGGAGGTGGCCGGGCGTCCCAGGCCGTCGTCGTACTTTTCGCTGATGTTCTGGGACGAGGAGTTGTGGTATGAGTTGCGGTACTGGTATGAAGACGCCATAGTGTGGCAGACTCAAGAAGGATATTGTGTGTTGCGGTGCGATAACGATGAGGTCGTTTCGCTGCGCAGCCCCTCGTGTGTGTTTGCGTGTTGGTTGCTATGTGTTGATGTGTACCGGGGGCCGGTGCGCTCGCCTGGGGGGGAAGAGGGGTGGGGGTTGTTGGGGAGACCTTGGGTGGTTTGTGCTTTAATATGGTCTTCTCCGAATTGGATAGATGTTGATGTTTCTTGCTGCGATGGTAGATGATGCCGGGCCGCCGGTTCTACTGGTAGGAAACTCGAATCGTAACTGCTCTCAGTCGGATGCCGTTGGGATACGGTTTTGGGTGAGGCACGCGATGCGGGTAACAGACGTTGCGGCGTATAGTTGAGGAATGCTGGAGAAGTGCTTGGTCTGCTTGGGATGGTTGTGTATTGTATGGGGGTGGGTTTGTGTGTGTGAGATGTGGATGGGCGGGTTGTGCTGTGTTCTTGAGGAGAAGGGACGGGAGCAAGGAGGGCAAGTGTAAACAAGTCGACTGGGCAACCAGCCACTTCTTGCCGGGGTGATGACGGCAGGCGCCAGCGACAACTGAGAAAATCGGGGCGCGCTAAGGCGGATCAACTGCACCCCTGGCGGTGCCTGGCAAGCCTGGTTCCCCCTGCCGTCCGAAAACAGGAAACACAGAGTTTTTCCGTGATGTTCCGCCCGGCGCGGGAGGAATATGGCCCGTGCATTGGCCCCACCACCGCCGCCATCAAAAATCGCGACCTGAATTTTTTCGTTCCTCAGCATTGTTCGAACGCGTCGACCTTCATCGAAGGCTTCCATCTCGCCACGAGCATCAAGCCCACACAGGAAGCTGCACACGCAATCAGAAGATCCGTACCTCTTCTGCTCTCTCTGGCATCTCGCCCGAGAACCTGTTGCGCATCTGATTGACCGCCATCTGGTATTCGCTCCCTGCCGAGCTAGCAACCATGGACACGGACGGCGCCACCCAAAGCAAGTACGTTACTCTGGTCTCGAGTGATGGCTACGAGTTTGTCGTCTTGCGGGAAGCTGCCATGATCAGCCCTGCCATCAAGGGCATGCTGGACACCAGAAGTCGGTTCCGCGAGGCCACTCAGGGCCGCTGCGTCTTTGAAGAGATCAGGTAAGCCGTCATCTCACTATCCTCACCACCAACCAAACCCCTTTCGCCCAACGCCAGTGGGCTGGGTTGCTATGATGAACTCAAATTTATTTCGCTGTGTTCTTACTGACAGACCGCCGCTACCACGGCTGGTCTGCTTGATTGCCAACTACACTTGATCTGAAACAAGCAACATTTCTTTTTTCCCGCTTCTTACCCAGCCACCACACCACCGGCACGTTCCTTTTTTCCAAAGGTTCTGGAAGCATCTGACCGTGTCGGCAGTGGCGTTGTGCTTGAGAAAGTCTGCGAGTATTTCCAGTACTGGTATCGCTACCGCGAGCGCGAGGACGTCCCAGACATGGACATTCCGGTTGAGCTGTGTCTCGAGCTGCTGGTCGCCGCCGACTATCTGGGCTTGGACAGTAAGACACCACCAACCTCCCCCATGTTTCACGGATGCTTTTCTCACACGGGTTTTTGCAGAACAGAACACCGGCTCAATCTGATGACGTTGATGAACATGTGAAATTCGGCTTCTTTGCTACGACGGAGTTCGGGCGTTGAGCTATCAGGGTTGGTAATCCGGACGAGATACCACTGCTATGACATTATGACGAAATGCCATGCCAGGCAATCGTGTTGCTATTTTTCTCCACTCTCGATGACAACGCTTCCACGTTGTCACCCCTCACGTGAACGTGATGAACAACAACATTCAACAACAACCCCATCTTAGCATATGCGTTCCTCTCTCTAACTCCTCCGTGGGTTGAACGTCTATTAAAGATGGAAGATTGACTCTATTCCACTCACTCTGCTTGACTCAACTTTCTACCATTGAGATCTACGCTTTTTCTGTTGGGATACATGCATTCACGTACATACACACTTAGTCGTCTTATTCGGGTATAAAAAATAAAAGCTTTTTGGCATCCCTGCATCTCTTCTTTTTTTTTTTGCGTGCGTGTGATCCTCACCGACTCTGAGCGTGACCATATCGTTCCCAAAGCTAGTTCCAACCGCGGCCTCTGCCACCTCGTCCCCTACCACGTCCCCTACCACCACCACGTCCACCACCACGTCCACCTCCCCTACCGTCTCGGTTGCTCCTATACTGGCTGGACGGCGGCCCTTGGGCCCTCCTCTCCATCCTCTCCTCGTCGCTGGCGTGCCAGAGGTTCTGAATCTCCAACAGCTCGCAAAACGCCGACGTCTGCGGGTTGGTGTACTCAAAGGGCTGGTGCGACGCATCCTCTGGCGCGCCCGCCACGTGGGGCGGCGCCGTGATCTCGAAGTTGAGCGGGACGTCCAGCTTGCCGGCCTTCACAACGTTCTCTTCGACCCAGAGACGCTCGGCGTCGATGAGCGGCGCGTAGTGCTCTTCGCCCAGGTCCGGGCTCGGCTCCGCGGACGGGTCACCGATCGTGAGGGCGGGGTGCAGGACGCGGGTGATGGCGAGCCACTCCGGGTCGTACTGCAGGCGGAAGGGGCGCTTCGGCGAGGGCGTGTCGGCCGGCAGGACGTTGTGCGGCTGCACGTCGAGGAGCTGGAGGAAGCGGCGGCCGGGCAGGCACTTGTCGAGGGCCAGGAAGTTGACCTGCTTGTTTGTGATTGTCGGCGGGACGGGCTGGCCCGGCGTTCTCTTTGGCTGCGGCTGGGGGCGGGCGAACGAGGCGGGGAGCTGGGCACGCAGCTCCTCGGGGACGGCGTTCTTGTTTTTAGATTCTTCCTTGCTGGCCGTGTTCTCCGAAGCGGCAGGCTTCTCGTCGTCGTCGTCATCGAGATCGATCTCGTTTGGATTCGTCTGCGCGGCGGCCGGAGGGGCATCCGTCAACTCCTCGTCGCCGTCCAGGTCGATCTCGTCAGGGTTGTCCGGCGCCACCACCGGCTCGCGCGCCGGGGCGGGAGTCGCAGCTGGAACTGCTTGCACCGCAGCAGACGCCTCGTCGTCCTTGTAAATCTTCAACGCGGCGAACTTGCAGTGCATGTGCGCCGAGAACCAGTAAGGCGGCCTCAGGCGGTCACAGACATACTCGGCCGCGACGTTGCCCAGCGTCCCCTCTCTCGACTCCCGCTCAAAGGCGGGCTTCATCCTCCACAACGCCTTCTCGTCGCCCCACCTCTCGATCGCCCTCGGCCAGTCATGGCTGATGCCGATGTCGACCTGCTCCCTCACGAGCAGCAGCTTCCTCACGTCCACCTCCCTGACGTGGTAGATACTCTTGATCCCGTCGCCCGCCATCGGCAGACGCTCGTTGTGCGCCTTGCGGTAGTCGAAGCCCTTCCAGATGCCGCTCATGGCCGCGATACGTAGCGGGCCCAGGCGCACGACGCTGGCGGCGCCGAGGTAGTAAATGTTGGGCGCGACCCAGCCGCCGTAGTAGAGTTCCCACATGTGGCTCGCGGCCTCGTGGTTCCCGCCCGCGAAGATGGTCAGGTAGGGCGCCGTGCGGTGGCCGCCGTAGTACTCCCAGAAGTCGCCGAGCGCGCGGTACTTTGCGGGGACGGACATGACGGTCAGGTCGGCGGCGTTCCGGGCGGCCTGGAAGTCGCCGCCAATGATGAGGACATCGACGCTGTCCCATTCCCGGGCGGCGCAGGCGGTGGCGACGGCCTCGTAGATTGCCGTGAGCTTGCCGTGGCCCTGCGAACCCGTCAGTCATTGAACATGTAACAAATATTGGTCAGGTTGCTAAATGACTTACGCAGCCTTCAACGGCGACACGGACGCCGTTGGTCTCGAATGTTTGCGAGGCCATTGCTGCGGTGGACAATATGCCTGTTGGTGCTGTTGTTGTAAGGCGGAGGTTAAGTGAGGATCAGTTGCACCCGAGAAAAATTCACAGTAGGACCAGCCGGGCAATGCGCATAAAATGATGACTTGTTTCTCTTTCATGAGTGAGTCACTCACCAGAGTCATTCGCGACTATCTTTCATTTTCATTGGATTGACACAAGACAACTTCTATTGGATATTAAATTGTCTTCGTCTGCCTAGAAGGATTTTGAAGAATCTATTTGGATGGGTATATTTGCGATGCGCCCCGCTTGCGCACCTAATTCAGCCAGCGCCCGTCATATTCGTACAATACATGGGATTTGATTTGAGTAGAGTTTTCATTCCAAAAAAATAATGAAACGCTCGCTACAGCTGCTCATAGAAACCAAGCAGCTTCTTCGCACCGACTTCCCACATCACGTCATTCTGCAAGTGATGCCCGGCGCCCGGTACCCAGGCCAGCGTCACCCCGTTCTCCTCATCGTCCTCGTCTCCCTCACCACTAAGACGCTTGACCTCGTAAACTTTGGCATCCAGTTTCTTTGCACGTACCAATTCCGCAAATGCATCTCTGTAAAATGCCGCCATCTTCGTCATGACGCCGTGCGTCATCAACTTGTCTTGGGCGCCGGTCAATATCATGATGCGCTCGCTGGTACCCCAGCCACCGATTGAAGTGATAATGTCGGTAGCCCTGACGAAGGGCTTCATCATGCTGATCGGCCAGAGGAATGACTCGTACCGGTTGACGTGCTTCTGGAACTTGAGGACGCCGGATTCCGGCATCTGGTCGCCGAAGAAGGCTTGCTTGACCAGGAAGGGATGGGAGAGGGGCGAGTTGGGATGCCAGCCGTGGAAAAGCATTCGGATGGCGAACCAGGGGTCAAAAACCGCCCAGTTGGCATAGACTCCGTATCTACTTTGTGTTAATCACCCTGACAAATGGTCACTTTCAAGTTGTACTCACGACCCGGCGCCTGGAACAGCTCCAAGCAGCGCGAGACCCTTGACGCGGGCCTGCTTCGCCGAGAGGATGCCTTGGCTCAATCCACCGCCGCTCGAGTGGCCCACGAGCAAGACCTCGCTTCCCTGACGCTCCTGGACCCATCTGATAGCCGCGACGGCGTCGTCTGTGAGATTTTGTCTGGTGGTGAAGTACACCATCCTCAGGTACGATGGGTGCCAGCTGTTCCCGTGCCCTCGCAGGGAGACGGCGTAGCAAGGAACATCGTGCTTGGCAAAGTACTGCATGTACTCGGTCCACACCCACGCGCTGCCCATGCCACCATGAATGAAGAAAATGGGCGTTTTTGACGTCTTCGGGTTCGCGCCCTGGTTCGACAAGACCTCGATTCTGCCTGACGGCGTCTCAACCCAGTACCGTGTGAGACCTTCGGGGGCGGCAGGTGGCTCTCCGGTGGGTGCGGTCCAATATAGCCACTGGTAGGCCAACTTGAAGTCGAGCAAGCCCATGTCGGAGGTTTTCTATGCTATAGATTGAGTCAAGATACAAGAAATGAGGCTCATGTAATAGAATCGGATCTGAGATTAATCGAAGGCTTATTGATGAAGCTTGGGGTGGTGAAGCCGCACTTGCGACCTGGGATCTACGCAGCCTTTAAACAATCAACTAGCCCGAGACCCCCGACTAACCCTGAGAGACAAGAATGCAATGAGGCGTTCCATAAGCCACGGGCTGAAAAAACACATCGTGGCATGCATGGGTCCCCCGTAGAATAGCGATTCAATGAGTTTCTTCCGAGACGTTTTCGCGCCTTTGGCCGGGCACGGAAGCCTCTCAAGACTCATCGCGGGACTTTCAGGGACGGCAGCGCTGCCTGGTCCATGTAACCAAGGCGCCCGTCGCCGCCGCCAATTGGGCAATCAACACTAATGTGGCTGAGACGGCTGCACTATGGACGTTGCGTTTGGTAACCACCCGAGCTGTAAATGTGCACATTTTGGGCGAGGAATCCGGAACCAGATGGCGTCGGCGACTTTCTGCACTGCTGCGTGACCTCAAACCTAGGCTGCAGGTTCACTGCGCCGGCGAGTAACGTAGCGAGGGTTTCTCAGCCAGATGACAGCTCCGGAAGGCTTGCAACGGCATGGGATCACGAAGCAATTCTTGAGGCTGAACACTGTATATACACCCTCGCATTGGAAAGTGTCGTCAAAAAGGAAACCTCGAAGTACAGCACAGTTAGTTGCATTACCAACCTTTAGTCCGAGGATGGCATCCTTGGGTGGTGGCTATCGAAGCCGAAGAACACTGCTGTCGAGGCCAAAGCTCCAGCGTCCCCAGATTTTGGGTTGCATCACCCGGCGGCACCTTACAGTGGACCCGATGATTTTCCGACAGCCTCACTCCCGCTGCAGCAACCTCAGGTGCACTGTGCCCGCCTAAAAATTGTTAGACGCAGCCAAGGAGGAGCCTCGCGATCGCAGCCTCGAACCGCGCAAACCCATCTTCCCCCATCCACACATTACATGGGCTGTTTCTCACCCTCGAATCGCCCACCATGAGCGTACGGCCATCCCCAAACCCCCTCCCGCCATCGATATCGGTAGAAGCTAACCTGGCGTTTTTTTATTATAGTTCGTGCCCGTTAACCCGCGGCCTATGCTGCAAGACCTGTACGTCCTGCACTGCACACCCTCCGCGCCCACGGCCTCGCGCCATCAAACCCATCCCCTCGCACGCCCATCGCGGCGACGAAAGCTCAGCGCGCTAACATTCGTGTCATCTGCAGTGTCAACCAGGACGTCGTTATCAGACTCAAGTGGGGCGAGACCGAGTACAAGGGCAAGTTGGTCAGCATCGACAGCTACATGAACGTCCAGCTCAGCGGCGCCGAGGAGTATATTGATCAGAAGATGACGGGAGCTCTGGGCCAGGTTTTGATTCGGTACGTCATCTTTCCTTCCACACCATTTCCTGTTTCATGGATTGGCCAGCTGACGCGCTTGCAGGTGTAACAACGTCCTTTGGATCCGTGGTGCGAAGCAGGGCGAGAATGGCGACGTCAAGATGGAAGGTTGAACGAAACGACCGACGAGCGGAAGCATCTCCACCGCCTGGGACCTCTTTGTAGCATGGCAATCGGGAAAAGGAGAGGAAACGAAATCACGATAAACTTGGAGCATGGAAAGAAAAAAGAGTTTGAAAGGACCCCAAAAAGCCGGCGACGATGGATTCGCAGTTTCCACTCAGGTTGAATACCCCAGGTCGCGCTGCGCAAAGGAACCATCTACTCCCGCAGCAACTATAGAGAAAAAGGCGCACATCCCGGCGCCTTCAGTGCCTCCAGTACCATCGCAGATACTACATAAGACAAGCAACCTTGCGGCTACTGCAAAGATCCGATGACGCGACCTTGATCCGCTGGGTCTCGCTCACCCACGTGTACGCCTCGACGAGCCACTCGTACCATACCCTCGAATCATCCGTCTGTCGCCACATCGTGACTTCCAACTCAGTGTCGGCCGGGTAGTAGATGGGTTGCTGTGAATGTTAGTTGATTACAGAGATCCTGGCGGGCCAAGGAATATTGCTCACCTTGATGGGGAAGAAGATGGGGAACCATGAGATCATGTCCTTGCTCTTGCGATCGATCAACTCGGGGTGTGTGCTGATCTCCACCTTCTCCTTGTTGCCGGTCTGCGGCGCGTAGAGGACCGACTCGAAGTAACCAGCCAAGCCATGAATGACACCCCTCGTGCGGCAGACGAACGTCAGGTGGCAGAACCGCGAGTTGTGATCATTGGCACCAACGGCACCAGCCATGCTTCCGCCGCCGCCGCCCATAACACCTCCCGCACGCCGCGTCTCGATCTGCTTGAGCGTGGCCTCGGGGACCGGGTGGGAGAACTCCCACGCCTGCTGGAAGCGCGGGTGGCCAGGCACGCGCACGGCGGCGAAGTCGAGGGCAAAGAGACGCACCACCCAGGGCGTGTCGAATGCGTTGGGCTCCGTGGGCACTCTGGTCAGGAGATCGGCGTGGATACGCGGCGTCGCGATGGGGCTCATGTGCGCCGTGTAGGATTCCGGGATGGAGATTCCGCCGGGGGCCAAGACGTGCTGGACGCCGTCCAAGCACTCCGGCGAGAGCTCGTTATCGGCGAAGGAGCCGAGCAGCTCCGACACCAAGATGTCTACCTTGCCGTAGACGGGCTCGTTCTCGGCGGTGCCCGAGATGAGGGGTCCTTTCCATGCGCGCATGTCCGTCTTGACCACTGTGACCCTGCCACCCCAGATCATCTCGTTCTGCCTCAGGAGGTAGACGTATGCGTTGGGGTTCTTCTCCACAGCCCAGACCTGGACAGGCACACCCGTCGCTTCACTGGCCTTGAGAGCTCTCGTCACGAGAGGTCCACGGCCGGAGCCCACCACAGCGATGACAACAGCGCCGTCCTTCGAAGAGGTGGCTCGGCCCAGCTGCGACCACTCTGCAAGAGCTTCCGTGACGGCTGCCTCGTACTGGTTGTACTTGACCGGGTCACCCTCAAAG
Source organism: Colletotrichum jinshuiense (assembly GCF_051148585.1). Lineage (NCBI taxonomy): Eukaryota > Fungi > Ascomycota > Sordariomycetes > Glomerellales > Glomerellaceae > Colletotrichum > Colletotrichum jinshuiense. Next base: position 718,421 of record NC_139309.1, on the reverse strand, counting down.
ACCTCGTACGTTGCTGACTCGAGATTGTCGGACAGAGGTTGCAGAGGCGACTGCAGCCAGTCTTGGAAGCTGGTGAGTGTCGTTTGCTCAAGGTACGACAGCGGCCGCTGCTGCATTTCGAGCCATTTGAGGTAGGCTACGTAAGTGCGGAAGGTCTTCAAGGGGTCTGCCGTCAGCGGGGCCGCACTGGAGTGGGCCTCGCCCAGGCTGGGGAAGTCTGCGGCAGTAGGGACCTGGTTTGAGATGGTGACATCTTGAAGCTGGGCTTCAGCAGTGAGCGCGGCAGCGTCTGGGCCGACGTCACTGAGAACCAGCCAGGGGGTGTTCTTGAGCCGCATGTAGTTGAAAATCATCTCCTGGTGGGCCTTGGGGAGGGCCGGGTTGCCGCTCTTGTTCTTCTGGAAAGTGTTCCCGCTGAGGGACAAGAAATGCAGCGGCTCGGCGAACCACTTATCCTGAAGCTCTTTCTCCGGCAGAGCTCTGGGGATTCGAACAGCTATTGAAACCTCATTAGCTTCTGCGGGCTTGATAGCGGTACGAAGGCTCCTTACCGACAAACAGACGCATATCGTACTCGCAGACGCTGCGAACAGAATGCCATGAGTCCCAGGCGCTGTAGATGTCGATGTGCTTGGTGTCCTCGGTGTGCGGCTCATCAGACAAAGTCGACAGGAGCTCAACCCTCTCCTCCAGACCAGGCTCACGGTACATGGGCATGTGGATGATGAAGTTGAGGCGCGATGCAATGTTCATGGCCTCCTGGACGGCGCGGGCGTACTGAGCGATGCCTTGGCTACCGCCATTCTTGGAATCATCCCGTCGTGGGCCAGGCACAATGATGCTTCGAACGCCGCAGAAGTTGGCGTAGGCAATCTCAAGGTTCAAGACCTGTCGCGAAACACTGGCAATGACGGGGTCGATTGAGGCAAGGTCGATCCATGGGCTGGCGTAGGCGATGTAAGTGGTCACTGCGTGGCTGGGGAAAAGCGAAGTGTCCTTGGGGGTCAGCGGAGGGACTACAGCATCTGACAGTGAGGCGGCATTCTGCTTGGCCTTGGCAAGGTGCTGAGAGACGAGGTCCTTCACACGAGCATGAAAATGCTTGTTGGTGATGGGCGTTGTGACGAAGTTGACCTAGGGTGAGGCTTAGTGAGAGTGAGAGACTGCAGGGCTCACAGCGACTTACACCAGCGTTCAAGATCTGACCGTACTGAAGATCATCGAGAGGCTGATCCCTGTCCGAGTCGTGCTGGCCGAGGCTGAAGACGGGCCTGATCTGGTTGAAGTTGCCGCCCTGCATGGTCACTACGGGCTTGTTGCGCTGCGTGGTGGTGAGATTTGTGAATGGTGTAGTTGCTTGGCGCACAAATCACAGCGGTTGTGTAAAAAGCGGCACGTTGTGAGAGCCCTGGTGCTTCGGCAGGAGGAGAAATGCGGGAGAGAAGAAAAAACAAGAAAATGAGCGGTCAGCAACTCATTCTTGACAGAATGCTTAACCTAGAAAATACCCAAGAGACACAGACGTCTTTTGCACTCAGGTCACTCTCAACCTGATGTTGTGTGATTTGAGAAGTCAGGCTGTTGTTCCCACCCCAAAAGGCAAAAATGCACCAGGTTTTGTGAGCTGCGACCCGGTGCTATTGGTTGCACTTGCATGCAGTGGACATGACGAGCCTGGACCCTGGGCCGAAAGAAAGAGGGGAGACAGTGCCCGCTGTCAGTCCTAGGTACTTGGCCATGCTCTGTGGTGTTCAGGTTGACAAAGTCAACGTTTGCCCAGGATGACGGAAGGATCTGTATCTAGAGGGCGGAAGTGGGTTTAGAGTGATTCTAGAAGATTGCAGCTTAATACCGAGCCGACTGAAGAAATCGCTAACGTTCTCGAATCCGGATTAGGTGTAAGCCTTCAAGACACCCCAAAGTACTTGCTACAGTGTTCTGTGTGTCTCACACGGTACGTCCCATGCATATTCCTGCCTTATCTTATCATCCCACTATCCCATTGGCCCGTGCTCGAACCCGCCTAAATTTTTCCCGCGACAACAAAAAGTTTCCCAGCAGCCTCGCTTGGAACGCCTTCCGAGACTGTTGTCGCCGTCGTCGAACGTCGAATTCAGGAGAGCGCCCAAACCACGCTCTATTCTTTCCACGACCCCCACAATCGACCAAACCCGCGACAATGGCGGACACGGATCCCAAGGGCTTCAAGCGCAACAGCGCCGACAAAGAGGGAAGCTCGAGAAAGAAGGTCAAGAAGGAGGACGAGGACGAAGAGCCCAAGTACAACCCCTACCTGGCGCACATGAAGGAGGAGAACGGCTTCAAGTCGGAGGAGGGAGCCATCGATGCCAGCTCGCCCTTTGCCGGCTTCAAACAGCGCGCAACGACTGCGAAGCAAGCCGAGCAGGTTGAGGATCTCGACACCAATGCCTTCACCGGTCGCCCCCATTCGCAAAAATACTTCCAGATCCTGCAGTCCCGTCGGGACCTCCCCGTTCAAAAGCAAAGGTACGGCACTTTATAACCCATCTTGTTCCATACCCGCGCGGCTTGCTGACATGAACGCAACAGACAAGAGTTCCTCGACAAGTACCACTCCACCCAGATCCTCGTCTTCGTCGGTGAGACTGGTTCCGGAAAGACCACTCAGATCCCCCAGTATGTCGTCTACGACGAGCTCCCCCAGCTCAACCGCAAAATGATTGCCTGCACCCAGCCCCGTCGTGTCGCTGCCATGTCCGTCGCCCAGCGTGTCTCCGACGAGATGGACGTCGAGCTCGGCGAAGAGGTCGGCTACAGCATCCGTTTCGAGGACAGGACGGGCCCCAACACGATCCTCAAGTACATGACGGATGGTATGCTTCTCCGAGAAGCCATCCACGACCACGAGATGTCGCGCTACAGCTGCATCATCCTCGACGAGGCCCACGAGCGCACTCTCGCCACCGATATCCTCATGGCTCTGCTCAAGCAGATCGCCGCCCGCCGCCCGGACCTCAAGATCATCGTCATGTCCGCCACCCTGGATGCGCAAAAGTTCCAGCGTTACTTCAACGACGCGCCCCTTCTTGCCGTTCCCGGTCGTACGTATCCCGTCGAGATCTTCTACACCCCGGAGCCCGAGAGAGATTACGTCGAGGCCGCCATCCGGACGGTGCTGCAGATCCACGCTTCAGAGGGCGAGGGAGATGTCCTCCTCTTCCTGACCGGTGAGGAGGAAATCGAGGACGCGTGCAGGAAAATCAGCCTCGAGGCCGATGAGATGACTAGAGAGATCGACGCCGGGCCTCTGGCTGTTTACCCCCTTTACGGTACTCTGCCGCCGCACCAGCAGCAGAAGATCTTCGACAAGGCGCCGGCCCCTTACAAGAAGGGTGGCCGGCCTGGCCGCAAGGTTGTCGTGGCGACAAACATCGCCGAGACGTCGCTGACAATCGACGGAATCGTCTACGTCGTCGACCCCGGCTTCAGCAAGCAAAAGATCTACAACCCCCGTATCCGCGTCGAGTCCCTCTTGGTCTCCCCCATCTCCAAGGCGTCGGCCCAACAGCGAGCCGGTCGTGCTGGTCGTACCAAGCCCGGAAAGTGTTTCCGTCTGTACACCGAGCACGCCTTCAAGAAGGAGCTCATCGAGCAGACCCACCCTGAGATTCTGCGCTCCAACCTCGCCAACACTGTCCTCGAGCTGAAGAAGCTCGGCGTCGAGGATCTCGTCCACTTCGACCTGATGGACCCCCCCGCCCCGGAGACCATGATGCGTGCCCTCGAGGAGCTCAACTACCTCGCCTGCCTCGACGACGATGGCGAGCTCACCACCCTCGGCAGTCTCGCCTCCGAGTTCCCCCTCGACCCGGCTTTGGCAGTGATGCTTATCTCTTCGCCAGAGTTCTACTGCTCCAACGAGATCCTCTCCATCACGTCCCTCCTCTCCGTGCCACAAATCTGGGTCCGCCCGGCTGCCTCGCGCAAGCGCGCCGATGAGATGAAGGCCCAGTTTTCCCACCCCGAGGGCGACCACCTCACGCTCCTCAACGCCTATCACGCCTTCAAGGGCCAGGCCAACAACCCCGGCGTGGACTCCAAGAAGTGGTGCCACGAGCACTTCCTCTCCTTCCGCCACCTCAGCAGCGCCGACAACGTGCGCGCCCAGCTGAAGCGCATCATGGAGAAGCACGACCTGGAGCTCATCTCGACCCCCTTCGAGGACAAGAACTACTACACAAACATCCGCCGCGCCCTCCTCTCCGGCTTCTTCATGCAGGTCGCCATGAAGGAGAGCTCCGGCAAGGTCTACCGCACCATCAAGGACGACCAGGCCGTCATGATGCACCCCTCCACTGTCCTCAAGACCGACTACGAATGGGTCCTCTACAACGAGTTCGTCCTCACCTCCAAGCAGTACATCCGCACCTGCACGGGAATTAGGCCAGAGTGGCTACTGGTAAGTGCTCCGATCCTACCTTACCTTCCTCTCCCCTCGTCCGTTCCCCCATGCCTGGTCTTACAGTTCATATTATTCCATCCCCCCCCTGTCTTGCATCTCTCGGCAGATGCGTCGTCCTATCTGTTGCTCCAGATCACAGCTAACATGAACCCATTAGGAAATCGCCCCTATCTACTACGATCTTGACTCGTTCGACAAGGGTGAGGTGAAGACGGCGCTCCTCCGAGCTTCGGAGAAGAAGCGCCGCAAGGAGGCGATGAAGCAGGGTCGGTGAACGGGAGAGCGCGTCGTTGAGCGCCCAGAAGCGCAGCTCAATCCCACCCCCTCTTCGTTTTCCCTGTGATAACGCCGGAATTAAAAGGGTGGGCTAAAGGGGGGCGGGTGAGGAAAGTCGAGAGTACAAATAGTAAAGCGATTCAGAGCCCCGCGATCGTGGGACTCTGGCGAAATGCTTTCCCATCGCGGGGGGTTACAGGACCGGGGTTCGGGTGTTCGAGACCCTCTGGGCGCAGGACTCGCGCCCTTCCCTCGTTTTTCCCAATCCCCCTGCCACGATGTTCACTGCCCAAAGTCAGGGGGGGAGGGTATAGAAAGGTGTGTTACAAGGGCCCGGCCATCGTTGGCTCAACCAAATCATAGACTGGTTGTTGAGCGTGCCCAGTAAAGGTGTCTTGCTCGTTGGGGGGAGGAACCGGCATTTTTGACATTGGCGTCCAAAGGAATTGCAAAAAGAAGCATCATCATCATCATGATAGGCATGTTTTGCGTGTGCGTGTAATAAAGATTTTTTTTTCTTGATAATATTTCCAAAAGAAAGAGAGGGAAAGCAAGGGGGGAAACCCCCTCCGGAACCAAACGAACCTGCTTGCGCCCGCGCGTGATGTGCGCCGTTGCGCCATTTGCGCTGTGATGCTAAAAAGTCGCCAGACGCGGGACACAACGATAGAAGCACCCCGGCCCCGTATCTCGAGTCGTTCGGCGCTCGCGGCGGCGCGCGGCGACGGCGGCGGGACTCGTGCAGCGCAGGATTTCTCTCTCGTGTCCATGGGTGGCCGGCAACGTTGGCCCCCAGAAAAGCAAGGGGGGAGGGGGGGTGTGGACGGATGGATAACGGACGGGACATATTGACATGGGGCGTTGAGGGATACAGGACGCAGGCGCAGATGCAATATGCACAACATGCCAAAGAGAGAGTGAGAGAGGCAGAGAGCGAGAGAGTGCGAAAGATTCGCAAACTAAACCGAACACCTGTAGATCGAGACGCGTAAAGCAGCTGCTGCGCGCGGAGGGATGCGTGGGAAATGCGTAAGCATGGTGGCATGCTGATGCCCCCCTCCTCCCGCTCCGCCCTCACTCCTCCGAAGCTCTTTCCCCCCCCCTTCCCCCTGCTTAGTGGTTTTTGGGCGGATCGATCGCGTCTCTTCGTGCAGGGTGGCACAATCGGAACGAAAAGGAAAAAAAATTATACAGTGGAAACAAAAACAAAAAAGAAAGGAAAAAAGGAGAAAAGTGAAAACCCTAATTTTCGGGAACGGCAGTTGGGGCGGGAAAGAAAAATAACTGGTACTGGAGGGGGAGGGGGGGGGGTAAAAAATATTATACGATGGCGGGAAGGGGGAAATGGAACGCGCGCGCGCGGGCACCCTCCCGAGAAGGTATGTTCTGCGTCGCCGAGCGTCGCATCCGGACGGCTGCGGACGTTGCAAGAGCCGGTAACCGGTTTGCCCATCCCCATCCCGCCCGGGTCCCGCGTACACGTGTCACGCGCGTGGTCCCTCCCATGCTCCACCGATCGCTATGCCACGCACAACGGTCACTCAACACATCTCTCTCTATTGACATGGTCGCAGAGTCTTCGGTGCCAATCGCGGGAAAAGGGAAAAAAAAAAAAATTCCCTCCAGAGAAAATAAAAATAAAAACACCCCACGCTGGCCATGATCTTGTGTGGTAATCAGGCACCGGTAGCAGCAGGGTTGGAGTACTAGTCGATGCTCCCCTTGCCTCCTATGAGATGGCCAAATCGGAAAAGAAATCCCGGGATCGGCCAGCTAGCTGGACGAAACAATCAAGTTGGATCAAACCCAAACTCTTCCATGCATAAAAGCAACCCAAAAAAAATTAATTTTTTTTCTTCCAGTTGCCGAGGGGACGGGAAAAACGTATTCGAGGAACCAAAGGCAGGAGGCGGGTGAACAAGATATGCACCTGGTCTCCGACATGCGCCCGCAGTACCCGCCCCCCCCCCCGTCACAGCGCAGCATTGGACTTGGACCATGCAGAGTATCTGGACCCAGAAAAGGGAGAGAGGGAAAAAAAAAAAAAGGAACTCCATTATGGCTGGATGGGAAAGATGCAAAATAAAGTAGAAATCGACTCGTTGGTGGGAATCGTGAGACATTGCGCTCCGTACTCGAATATAGCCCCCACAACAGCAGCAGCAAACGACGCCTAGAGAGGGGGCCATCAAACACTCTCCAGCTGTTACATGAGTTGTAAATGAATCCTCCTGAGTAGTGAGGTTTCCATCGGCAAGAGCCTTTAGCTGCCGCTTGCCACGAAGAAGAAAAAAAAAGTAAGGAGAAAAAAAAATGGCATTTTCTTTCCGGTGCCCGCGGTAGCGGTGGGGCTGCGAGTGCAGTACGTAGTAGCAAGAAAATGGAAGAGTCCAGACCGCTTTTGGGTCTCGCGCCCCGGTGTCTCAGTTTGGACCCTTAAAGTGTGCAGACTGGTAGGTCCCTGGCAGGAAGCTAGCTCTCGTCGAGCCAGGCGCAAAATATGTACATGGGCAAGATAGGTAAAACAAAATCAGAGGGCCGCCGGGTAGTGTTCTCCTCGGGAAACGGTCGACGTCATGGTGACGGGGACATGGCCTCTTTGGCGCCAAACGTGGGCGACGGGTTTCATGAATGAACCGTGGGGGACTGGATAGCTTCCCCGCGATTCCAAAGCGGCATTCGCCACAGCCCTTGGGGAGGTGAACCGACGAGAGAGAGGCAGGCGGAGAGCTAAATGTCCTGGGCCCCATTCCCGAGCTGGGAGGTCGATGGTTGTCAAGCTGAAGATTGACCGTTGTCAAGCTGAAAACTAGTTTCATTGACAGGACGAAACTCTGACCCAAGCTGCCTATTGGCTGGGGGCTAACAGGTCGGAGGCATCCGAAGGAGTCGCCCCGTACCACACGAGCGAAAGAGAGAAAATTATGGGAACGCTGGGTGACGTCCCTGTCAGGTGAGTGATGGACTGGCGAATCCCCGCCCGTAGACCAAACTCCAATTAAACGGCGCTCAACCTCACCGACACGGAATCGCTCTTGACCGCACCCAAGACGATTTGCCGCCTCGCTCCTCTACCCGCTGGCAAGGTCGCAAGAGGGTGCGCTCGAGTATTCGCCGAATTACACGCATGAGAGTGGCGTTTGGGAGCGCGAGAAGAAAGAAAAAAGCAAGAAGAAACGAACCGGCAAGTGACAAGCGTGACTCGAGACATGGGGAACCGTGCCGGGCATGATCATCCCGTGCTACCTGTTAGTCTGGGAACTTACCGCAACCTAGTAAACGACATGCCGGCGGCGGTGTATATGTGCGCCGATGGATAGAGCAGTCGACTGGGCGCTCCCACATCCGACGGCATCTGTATCCCGATGACATCGAAAGACAGCTGGACCATGGCCCCGTGCTGCCGAACCTGGACGGGCTGAGTTCCTAGCATCCTGAGAGCAGGACCGCATGTCTCCAAGGACCTCCATACCTCCAGCGAGCGGGATGTCCCCAAAGATTCGTTCCCTCTTCTGCAAACCTCGACAGCTGACTCTCCGCTCCCACAGCCAGCCACGTCGTTACCCATTGCCCCGGGGTGCCTCTTCCTCCTTCCCCTCGAGGACTGCACGTTTTGAGACCACCATCGGAGAAGCGAGGCTGGTAGCGTATTAGCACATGCCTTTCGGGCAGTCAAGTCGGTACCGATTTTCGATTCGTCGGCGAATCAAATTGCAAAGCGGTCGCCATCGTTGGCTGTGGGACGGTTGGGAAATACGCTTAACCAGTCGAGTGGCAGGCCGGCAGGGTTCAGGTACTGGAGTAGCTCCGTACACCGTCCGTCAGACGCTGGAACGATAGCCAGCCTGCTCGCGGACGGTATTAACGACCAGACCGGAGTGAGATTGGCACAATCCACAATGCTCTCCCGGCAATGTGGGCTTCGACATATGCCCACAAGCGGAACGCCCACCCCCGGTTCGCCCGTCTGACTCGCAAACCGTCTCGCTTCTCATGTCCTGGCGGCGGGCTTGATTTCGCTACTGCAGACATGATGCCAAAACCCACTTCATCGTCTCGAGCCAGATCGCCGGAGTCATCTCAACAGCCGCCATCTAGATAAGACACGGCGATAGACGTGAGCCAGGCCTTATGACGCCTTGGCCAGGCATATCGCCGCCGGCGGTGAGGTAGGCAAGGCAGCTGTGCACTGCAGTTGTTGGCGTCAGGACGAGCCACACCGGATCGTCTAGACGAATCCACAAGGGAGGGAGAATGGAGGCGCGAAAAAGCACGCATCAACCGATGGGCCGATGCAATGCCTCTTCGCCATCACTGCGCGCTGCGCTAGGTTGCAGATCCTCCTCGCTCCCCTCTTTTGCCGGTAAAAGTTGCAAACAACGAAGTGCGCGCGCGGGGATCTCGATGGTCTATTCCATTCGATGTGTAAGTGTCCGCCACAGGGCTGCTTCTAAAGACACGCATCCACACCGTGTAGGTACCAGGCCAGGACAAGAGGGGACCCGTGCGCCAAGTCAGCAGAAAAAAACAAAGTCAGCAAAAGGGAGCTTGATCTTGAGTGAAGGACAAGACTCGGTTTGAAGCTGGGCAGCCTGTTGTTCCTCCAAAGTGCCTGCGGGTGTCAAGTTTTCAAGACGCCGATTCTTTCGTTTGCCAGACCCCTCAAGATTCCTTTCCGGTGCTGAGTGCTGTCTCCAACACACAGGGCTCAGCTGGAATTTGTCCAGTCCAATACCGTTTTTCGTCCGGATCCAAAATTGATACCCCGTCGTTCCAAACCCTGCCAGGATGATGCAGCGGCCACTAAGGTAGGAGGTTTCTGGTCCCATTCGACACGGCTGTACCATAGGGTACATACCCCCGGGACCCAGGGTTGTCCGCCGAGAGATCCTACATGCCGCTTCAACCCTTTGCTCCTTCGATGGAAGCACTGCTCGTCTGATGGAAGTTGGGCAAGAAGCTGGGCAGCCCAACTTCCAAATAGTCCACCCATGGGGGGGGTTTCCTCGGTTCCTCTTTTTATTTTTATTTTTATTTTATTTTTTTATCAAGAAGCGCGAGCCGGGCCAAGTCGCTTAGGCAGCTCGTCGTACTTTGCGAACCGCAGGAATAGCGCCCTCTGTTGCCTCTGCATAACGCAAATCACCTTTGCTAGCCAACCATAATCCACGGAACATTGTCCTGATATACTGAATGGCTTTGGATGGGCGGACCCTTGATGAGCCGGGAAGGGGAGGGGGGGTGAAGAAAGGGAGGGGGAGTCATTGACGCCATTTCTTGTTCTATCTCGTTGTGGATGGTTTACGAGAGACTTGGGAGACCCCGGCCCTGCTGCCGCTGCCGCTGCCATGCATGATTTCTGCGCTCAGAATCCCACAAAGCAGACTGTCCCATGGCCGGCCGGTTATCCTAAACTTGTTCTCTACTGACTTCAACGGCATACCGGTACTCCATTGGATCGACTAAGAGCGTACATAGTCCACATCCTGCATGTGTTCGGTGGTATATGTAACCTCCGAGACAGCCCGTTTAGGTACGCTCAAGTGCGTTAGACAAGGGAACCCATCTCTTATGTCACGTTCTTTGCCTAGTGATGCAGCGCGGTGCTGCCAAGGAATGAGAAGGGAAACAAGTGCTTACTTAGGAGTTGATCTTTGTAGACAAGGCAAGAACAAACCATGGCCATCTTTCCCGATGTAAGGCAGCGCGAGGTCGATGCTTCGGAAGCTCAGTGTTTGTGCCAGGAGTGGGAAAGCCATGTTGGTGCCTTTGGTATCCGTTCGCCGAGCTGGAAGCACTGTGCCATCGCTTCTGCACGTGTAACGTCAGTTGGGCATTCTGGAAGGGGAGCAGAAGGTGCCAAGCCGACCTGATTGTCTTGACGCCCCCCTTCTTTTGTGTGGTTCGACCGCACCCGGGGTTTTCTGGAATCTACTCACGTTTTCCACACTCATCTGGCACTGAACTAGGCTACCTGTGGGTGAGGTCCAAGACGGGGCCAACAGAATAAGCCCAGCCGTAGCAAAGGTTGTCCACTGGAACACCAGATACAAAGTTCATCGCTTCCAGAGAGCCATAACCCCAAGTGGCATGTGTGATATCTGATTAGCGCAACAAAAACCTTCGGGTCCAACCTCGGTTGAATGAAGCCGTTTGCATCCCCATCTTCATCGCCATTGGACTTGGGAACCGCAGGCTAGGTTGCGTTTCGCCGACTCCACTCAGTTCACGGCCTTGGTCATACAGGGTATTCCTCAGAGTACTTGCGTCGGTGCCACTTGAGGCTTTAGAGTCTACCGCGGTAGCCTGGGTCTGGCAGGGCACCCGAGAGTCCGTGGCCTAGCCAGAATGGCAACTTGGGCTAGTGCAAGAAACTTCAATGTCCTGGCCGCAATCAGCTGGAAGGGTCAGAGTGATGGCAACGAATCAACACCGATATATAAATAAACACCAACTGGGTAAAGTATCGTCGCGCCCGCTCATTCCAGGTTTCTCTGTCAGACGGTTGGTTATGTCGGAAATGTTACTCTCGCATCCTGCTCAAGGACATAAACAGAAGTCCGCCTGGCCGTATGCTGGCCAAGGTGTCGAGGCTGTCTCTGCATGATGTTATATGCCTTGTAGATCACAGCTTCCTGTCCCAACATGGAAGAGACCGCATTATTACCTTGCTGGTGATGAATGTGCTCTGCCCTCATGTCGGCAACCCATTGTCCTGGCGCCACGACTATCATGGTCTTTGCCGTGCAGCCGAGCACACGTTAGAGCCACTGGGGTCCGTTTCAATGCGCCAAGATGCTGTTCAGGAAACAAAATCGACCATGGTCCGTTCTGGCCTAACGAGGATGTCGGTGGTAGCCTGGTTCCGAACTCTCGCAAGATTAGACAACTGCGACAGTCGAAGATCCAGGCAACAGCGTGCATATCTGGACCTTTTCCAAATGCCAACGATAAATTTGTGTGAGGCCCTCCTGCCCCGGCTCTTCGTCATTCGGAGATGAAGCGCTTCAAAGAAGAGCGAGCAGGTCTCCATGTTCGTTGAGGCTGGTCTGCCACTCCTCAAGCAAGCGGAGAGGAGTTCATGGAGAGGTGCTTCGGTATCTCCAGACCAACTCAAGGCAGCCTGGGTTGAACCGGGCCTATTTAGGCCCGCTAAGATTTAGCTCCCGCCGCACGCCTGTGATGTTGAGTGGAAGCGGGGAGTGCACCATGGAGCTACTTCGCGACAAGAAGTTGGCCAAAGCGGGGTCCTTGCTTTCCTGACACTTTTGAATAGCCCCTCATGAGGAGTCGTCCCACCTGGCTTGCTGCAGATACCCACGAGGTATTCTTCGGGAAGGTTTATTCTCACGCACTGCTTCGACGGGTTTCCATCCCACGGTATGCCACCAACCGTTTTTGGATGTCCGAGGGCCGTAGGTCTGCGTCGTGGACCTCTCGCATAAGGGGTGCCCGAGGAAGTTCTGATGCAGATCGACAGCAAAAGCTGTCGAAAAGGCCCCAGAAAATACTGCTTTGGTTGCTTTGCTCGGAAGAGAACCTGCATTTAAGGCGCAGCCCCAACTAGCTCCTGGGCTATTGGGATTCTTCGTTTCGTCTGCACAGCCTGGGGCCCTCAATTCCATTCAACTTGCGCCCAAGTGTCGAGGTTGCCGCCGCCGGTGGAGCACATGACTGTAAACCCCCGAGCTTCTCACTGGAAGAGCCTGTGTGAAATAATGGGTGACGAGATTGATATCGGTACTTTTTCTTTCCTCCAGTCTCCTGATTGCTCATGGCTCCTCTTGTTTTCAAGTTGACGGTGCATGCGTTTGCGTGTTCCACACATTGCATGAGGGGAACCAGGTCGACGTTGCCTTGTATAATACAACATGGCGCGTGGCTCTGCTCTGAAAGATCCTCGAGAACTTCACTGTTTCGGGATGATATTGCATTAGCTGAGAGAGCCTGGGAGGTCAGCGAGACTCAAAAGGCCGCCATGCAGCTGTTGTGGTGCCATGGAGAAGGTACATTGATGTACATCGAGCGCTGCATATGCCGCCAGTACCCCTCAGCCCATCACGTCGCTTCGACTCTGTACTGCACCGCAGGAGACCATCGGCCTACGGGTTTCCGGGGCGGCGTGGAAGCTACTGGTCTGTTTTGGTCCAGTTCAAGGAGGGCCCCCGAGACAGTGTGCGTGAACGTTGTCCTGGCTGTTTAGTCCTCTTGTGGGTTGAGATTGTTTTGTACACCTGGACCCGCGGCATCGGTGGTCTAACGGCTTCTTATCCGCCCCTCCCCGCCTGTCAGGTCGCGGGCTCCTGCAGATCGCGATGCTCATTACTGCAACCCTTTGAGCCTCATGGCCCTCCGGATGCGTCTCGTGTTCCACGACCTTTTTCGGGGTCCGCTCAGAAGGCGCACTGCAGCAGACCGAAATTGGATGCCCATCGTCCAAGACCCTTTAAACTCGAGTACAATGCGCCTTGTTGACTGGGACTGACTTGGGATGATACCTGACGTATCCACTCGATGGGTTGAGACCGGCTGGCCAGTCGCTGAGGAGGCGATAGAACTACCATCAAACCGGGAAATCCGGGCAAAAAGAGCTATGTTTCATTGACACTGGGACTCTTTTTATCAGTTTTCATTTTTTGGTCGTGGTGTCACAAGCCACGTTGAGTGCGGGACCCCATCCGCCATGATCTGTCTTCCGTGAATGGCTCATGAGCCGCGGCCGAAAGTGACTCTTCTTGCAGATGTATAGTATCGAAGTGGGTTTATGCGGTGCTCGAGTGGGAAGTTATCAAGTCCTCTCGAGGGTTTTGCCGCAATTAGCAGCCTGTGAGCTGTCAGCATGCATCTTGCAACCATACCGGACACTCTTGCGAAGACTGTCCTGCAGTTATGCAGAGCATGACCAAAGGCGATTAGCGATTATCTCATCTCAGGCCGTGGTCAATGGCCGAAGGCCGGAGTTGTGAGTATAAATAAGGCCCTTTGCAGCTCGGTTTCAATCGTCTTCTGTCTTCTTTGCCACACGCACAATCAACAGACTCCGCCATCACCAGCCTCCTGAAGATAAAATTTGACTAAGCGTCGAATAACATTATAGACTTGCTCAATCTTCCCCCATTGCATTTTCAACATGGACCGATACCCCTGTGCCAACAGATACAAGCACGGCGTCGACTGCCCCGGTTGGGTCAACGTCCACGGCGCTCGCTGCGAGGACTGTGTTGTGGTAAGTGATGCCGCAGATCATGGGCGCAGCAACCAAAGTCTAACAGGGGCCCTAGTACAACCGGTAGATCGCAAGGGTTTAGGCGAATGATATATTCACCTTATTTGCTATGGCATTGCAGGAAACTGCCTGCAACATTGCCACAAGAACTCATGAAGCCGAGGTCGACTGCGAAATAGATCATCAGACAGAAAGCTAAGGTCGTCATTGAGCTGAGGGAACGGGCAGGATGGCCGCGAGGTGCAAAGGCAGAACGGCAGGGGGCTGGGTCAAAGTCTCGGCCTGCACAGATTTCCCTAGAGATTGGGCATGGACCAGAGATTCCGCTAGATTCGGTGGCAAAATGGGTGTTGATCGATAACCAGAAATAAAACGATCCTGCGTTTTGGCGCCATTCACATTAACGGAGTCTATGTGAAGACGCCAATGCCTAATCTGATGCACCTTCCTCTGGGCGTCCTATGCAGGCAAGGTCTGAGTACCAACATAAAAAAACGTTATGAGTTGGCTCCAGGAGATGTTCTCAATATTGCACCACTTTCCAAGCAGTCAGTTGCTTGTCAAGTTGGCATTGTGCGGACGACGCTGTGTAAGAGGAACAGCGTCGGGTGCAACTGGTCATTCGGGTGTTGGCCGATGCCTGGATGGGAACTCCATGGCGGCCAAACGAAGATACTCGCCACCACACGGCCGCTAGACTAAAACGAGGGCGCGGCGCAGACACGGGGCGTGGCCTTGCATGATTGCACGATAATTGCAATCTTGATCCTGGGCCAAGATCGTGGAGAAAATAAAGGGCTGATTGGGTCGAGAATAAGACTCCAGGGATAATGTTGGCATCCAGTGCCAGAGAAAGAGGTACACAATCGTAGGCCCCGCGGGGTTCTACAACCGGGTGTCGTCCAGTAAGTCGGCGATAGGCAAGATTTGTTGTCAGCATGGTTGGGGGTCGTCGGCAGAGTGCGGCTGGGGGTGGCCGAGTGGAGAAGACATCAGCGGTCAAAACGGGCGCGCCTGCATTGCATTGAGCCGAGTCGAACATTGCCAATTGGTAAACCTCTGCCCAAACAAAAAAGGCGTCGATGGGCGTCGATTTGCGTCGGCGGGAGGACAGGAGGGTTCCAAACGCATGTCGGCAGGCCGGCAGGGTCAGGGTCAGGGCCAGGGTCCTCGCATAGGTAGTCGGGGAATGCCAAGTGTTGACATGGTACAGACTGGTAATGGTGACCGTTCCGACAGGCGGGTTTGGTTTGTACCATTCATATTCAGTTGTGCTGAATTAGCTCATCAGCGGTCTACAGCGAAGGGTCGATGAGGGTACTTCGTAGTATAGCAGGAAGATAGGGGAGGTGACGGATGGGGGCCGTCGGTGAGAAGTCGGGATGCCGATTGGGTGCCCCCAACCTCCAAGACATGATTGGAGAGGCTTTGTTGCTCGCAGTCCTTGAAGACGCTTTGGCGGTCTGGCATTCGGTTTTCGGGACTTTTCGCCCCCTCGAGGCTGCCGCTTTTCCCACCTTTGCCAAATGCACCTGCGGATGATAATGCTTATGCTGATATACTTTTGCCGATGCCGGTGCCGATGTTTGATGATGTTGCTTTCGAGGCCACCGCGGGTGCAGCATGTGCGAGGCCATGGTCGTCAAAAGGCCGTTGGTGTGGCTAACAAGTTGGGATTGTGACAGGTCGCCTGGCTGTTGCGTGGCGTGAGGCAGAGGACAAGGCGTCCATCTCGTGGGCAGCATGGAAGGTTATCGGAGAAAATTCCGGATACGTGACTGCATTGTCGGTGACCAGGCCAGCGGGTTGGCGAGGACGGCTTCACTAACATGAAGTCGTGCGCGGCGGTGTTGCTGCTTGGTGGCTGAAGGTGGTTGGTTGGTTGGTTGGCGTTGGAATTGGAAAGAGACTGGACAATGATGATTGCATGGCGGAGATGCAATAAACGGCCAGTGTGTCTAGGGATGGAAAGCACGACCTGGCCTCACGCGCATATTGACAACGACTGCCTGTTGCCCTGTGCCATGGCTCGCTCAACTCGCCGGAAGGTAAGGAAGGTGTCGAGAAACGAGCCACAGCTGCCAACTTTGCTACTTTGGGGGGGGGGGAGTGGTGGGCAACTTGCCAGAGTGTGATACGTGGAGATACTCGCTGTTCCTTTCTTCTCTTGTTCGACTCTAGCATCCTGTCCCGACGACGTTTTGTGCAAATGCAGGCATCCGACCTAATTTGAAAAAGGTGCATAGGCCGGGGCGAGAAGCTATGGCTGTGAAGTCCCTCCCCGACGGCCCAACTGCCTGAGTAAGACAACGCCAAGGCAAAGGCAAACCTGGGTCGCCATTCAGTGAAAATGGTGTATGGCCAGGAATTAAGACAAGATCAATCAGGTGGTCGCACGGGAAGGGTAACACAGCAGGAGGGTGACCGAATGCCATTTGCTGCGGCACGTTCAAGCTTGCGTCGACATCACCTGTTGCAGCAGCGCCAGAGCAGCGCCAACCTGCTTCGAGACGGCTTCAGGTGCAGCGTGGAGACGTCCGCGACGCGTTGAACGGCGACAAGCAAGGCAAGGCATAGACAGGTAAGCATGGCATGGAGGGTACACTGCCTACCTATATCAAGGTACATATACAGGGTACACAGCCTGGGAGGTAGAGGTAATAGATAGGTAGTTAGGTAGGCAAAGTAAGCGACATACACAAAGCAGACGCTGGCCTCCGCGCCAGGGGAAAGGAGAGCGGACAGCAACTCGGTCTCCCCCCCCTTCCTCACGAGTGAGGTGACACAGACCATATGCGGTCAGGTGGGGTCGGCCTTCCGGATCCGCCTCCACCGCGACCCTGGCACTCTCTACTGTCTCCTTTTTCTCTTATTTCCTTCTCCCGTCCGTTTGGTTAGCAGATATTTTCCATGCGCACCTGGCTCTTGTTGGAGACGACGGGGGCGGAGGGCGAGGGGTGAATCCCCACCCCCGACTCCCAACAACGATCCCTCCCAGAGCAGGGCCATACACGCCTACCTACCGGTACATGCCATGCCGTCTAGTCGTCTGCTGGGCAGTGTACACCCCCCAAGTTCGACACCAGAGCCCTGGGTGGCGCCCACACAGCTCTCACCAACACAATGGCATTCCATGATCGCGATAAGGTCAGGTGGAGAGACAAGATGCGGTGAACTACGGAGACGTACTCCGGTGCGGTGTCGCCATCCTGATAGGCGGCCACGCCATGTCCGTGGGAGTGAGCTACAGAGAGATGCCATGACTTGAGGCGACTTGTCAACGACCTGTCAACGACCTGTCAACAACGAGACTATGTCTATGCCGACTACCGGCGCAGCCACAACCAGGTGTGCCTTTCCCGAGGGAAACCTTGCGATGCCACGCCTCGACCATACCATCACCTGCCACGCCTCGCCCCGCCTGACAAGGCGTCTCGGCGGACGGCCTCAGCGTCCGCACATCTCATCTTAGCCTAATTCCTCTGCACTGCACAGCACATCCCTACCCCTCCAACAGCCTATGGTGGCATGTCCCGTCCAGCCCTGATATGTCCGTGTGTACAGTACCCAGGCTAGCATATGCCTGCCTAGTGCCTACAGTACTTATGCCCAGCTTACCAAACCTTGCACCTGTCATCGAAGAGCCTCCCAATCTTCCAAACCCCTCTTGACCAATCCAGCCAGGAGGACACTGACGGTCTGTCGTCGTGGCGCAAAAACATCGTTTCCGCGCTTGGTTCTCTCCATTGCTTGCCCCCACCCGGCGCAATGGTCATCGGTCCGGACCCCATGGGCCTAGGTATCGGTATGTCGTCGGGAACGGGAAACCTCCTTTATGACTTGAAACTTGACGTCCATCGGCCCTCCAGGCAGCATTGCCGATAATTGATACCCACCGCCTTCCCTACACCGTCTCCCCCTCATTTGCACGAGTGGCCGTCTTCCCCGTTATATTCCCAGGTTTGGTGCTCACTGCAGTCCAGTCCTTGCTTTTACGATAATCGACCCAGGGAGCTGATCGAGATCGAAAAGAGGCGCATGCATCATTACTGCATATATATGGCGGTACGTGGAGCCGATAGGCAGTAAAGGGTGTATTCATGTGTCCATGTGTCTAGGTGGATATACAGGCTGCAGGAAAGCCGTGTGGAATCATGCCCATGGCGGTGGCTTATGGTGGCAGCAAACCCTGTCGACCGAGTGGCTCTCGCATCCCCTTGGTTTCCCGCCACCAGCCCGTCGTCATTCCAGGACTGTCCATCTTCAGCAACCATGAACATCTACAGCACCTCGACCGGTCCATGGGACCTGATTAGCCAACCAGCCAGTCGGGGAGCTCTTGGCGCCCACCCCCGGGGCGTGGATTGGCTGTCGCCTCCTGAAAAGGAACCCTGCCCAGCCCTCGGTCTGCCTGCAAAGCCCCTCCTGTCATGTCCGTCATACCGCAATCGAAAAAGCTTGCATACGAAGCCTGGCCCCATTCATAGTATCAAAGGATTGTCATTAAGTCCGTGTCTCGTCGAAAAACCCCTAGTCCACATTACATCAAAGCTGCAAAACTCATTACCAACAGACCAACAGCCAGCGCCCACGTGGTTGGCGGCGATAGAGAACCGGCCGTATTCCCCCATCCGAACGGCAACCCCTGCGTTCCGAAAGTGACGTTCTGCGGGATCGTCGCATTGTAGCACTGTCCACCTGCGATATCCAGGTTTGTCAGGTCATCGGGCACCTTGAAGAACATATAATTGTTCTGCGGAATGTCCTTGAACCCTTCTGTGTTATACGGGAAACGATCCCCAGAGTCGGTGGCGCTAGTGTTCCGCAGCAAAATACACAAGACTTGATTCGGGTAGTCTTTGTATAACGCGGGATACGCCTTCATTACATCCGAGTTCGACGTGTCGGCGACAAGAATAAACTTGCGTTGAGGGAAGGTTTGGAATATCTTATCCAACAGGAACCTTCGAATCGACAGTGTCGCCTTGACATCGGAAAAGTTGAGTGGTCGCGTGTCAAAGCTACCCAGTGGGTATGTCTTGTAGATAAAATCCATGTAGTTCCGCGTCACTTGTTCCGGCGTCGTGGTCAAGTAGTGGAAATGGAAATCCGGAATGGACGCTGACCAATTGGCGTAGATTTCGGGCATGTTCATCCAAGGCGTAAACGGACGAGCGAAAGAGTTGAGGAGACCTTCCTTGGGTTGGTAGATTTTGGTGACTCTTAGGATGTCGTCAATGTCGGACAAGATGGTAACGCCTTGGGGAGGAACAAGGTATGCCGTCGCGTTACCCGACAACGTGCCGTTTGCATACATGTTGAGGGTTTGTATCGATCGGGTTGCGTTGCCTGGAAGCAAGTGTCCGCCGCTGGATCCTGTTGTGTTTCGCAGCTTGACAAAAGCGTCAAAATCTCCTTGGTCCGTCGTCTGGTATGGCATGTTGATCGTTTGGGCTCCGCCACGTGCGTTGATGGCACCTCCGCTCGCACCAGGCCTTACGGCGACATTATTGACAAAGTTCATGGTGACGTTTTGGTCGTCTTGCTGCACAACAAAGATGGAACTGGTCACATTGCGCGCCTGTGCCTGTTGGTCGGCAGGCAAATCTTTGACATCGACATCGATAAGGAATACATTGGCAAGGTCGTCAATCTTGGACTGGCTAATGTTGGGCTGTTTGTAAACATTGCCATGAACACGGACATTCCAGCCCTCGTCGGTCCAGTTTCCATACGCCCTTTGTGGCCCATGTCAGCTTCTGTATATGGTATGACCCGGGAACTGGCCGAATACTCACGGGAGGTTCAAGACTTGGGTGGGCTGGGCGGCAAGATCGCCGTCGTTGATTCCTAGAGTGCTAAGCACCTGGGTACCGGTCGGGAAGTCCTGAAAGAAGTTGGGAACACCAGACGCGACGAACGAAGAGATATCGCTGCCTAATCCTCCCAGAACACTATGAACGTAGCTGCCAATATCGTCGGTGAGATCGGGACTTCGTCGCACACGCGTAGGCGCAGGAGTGATCAATGGGTGAGGAGGGTCGGCCGGAGCAGCAAGGACAGCCGTCAGGAGAGCCATAGGCAGCAGATATGCGCAAAGGGGTGTCATTATGGGCTAGTTGTCGTTTCCTAGGCAAAATCGTGATCGAGTGCCGAAAAGTGAGATGTCAGCGATGACTGTCCCAAGTGATGACCGTTAAGCACAATAACTGAAGGCACCAGCCCGAATTCGAAAGAAAATGCTCCAAAGACGTCGACTAAAGAGAATTTGTCGTGCGATAGGAGAGGAAGAATGGCGGTGTTATTATGATCGCCGTTGTGGTTCAGCCGTTACGATTGTTTCTCGGGCCTAATTGAGATGGCTTGTTAATGGCCTTGTTCTGCCTTGGCCGTTCCTGGAAATGCTGCAGATGATGACGTCAAGGAGCTGGGGGAGCTAGGCCTGGGATTGACACAATGGCGGGTTTCAGATCTACAATGGGCCAGCAAATCAAGCTTCCTAGGTGGGGCCGCTACTACCCCCAAACAGATGGTTTCCGAGGACTGCGAGGATTGCAGCTAAATGCGACAATCAAGCCAGTTGTAAGACGGTATGTCCTCAAGCTTGGACTATGTATTCTTTCGAGCGCCATACGCTGGTTTCAAGGATTGTCCGTGAACATCCTAGTCAATTTTGAAATAAACATTCTGCGCCATGTTCTAGGCCAATCTCTTCTCACCACCTCGGTTCCAAATCGCACCAGGAGAACAACGATAAGAAGAAAAAAGTTTGATTCTATTCGACGAGTTAGCACCTGTATCAGTGGCTTCAAGATTCGGAGTGACTTATCCCCGGCTGCAGGGGGTTGCCATCTCGCCATTTCTGGAGAGATGGCAACCAGGACTACCTTCCAGTGGCCTGTCCTTGTAATCCAACGAGCACACAAATCCCGGGGAAAGACCAGCGGTCCATGTCGTCTACGATCCCGGACAAGCACAAAACTTTGACTCCAACACGAGATGGGTCCCGGGGTCGCTTCAGACCTGTACAGCCGGCTAACCCCTCTAACTCGGGACATTGCAGGGTCGCTTGCCTTGCCTCCCGCTCACGAGCCTCAACCATCACATAGACAGCACTTTCCAAGTTTCGGCGAATGGAGTCGTAGTCAGTGAAGCCTCAAGCAACCAGGGGAAGCTCTCTCTGTTTGAATCGCACGGCCTGCTTGGACTGGTTTTTGTTTCCTCTCCAACGGATATCGAGAAAGGAGGGCGTTTCGCGCGGACAAAAGACATCCATAAAAAACCGCGCTCTCATCCTTTGGTTTCCATTTCTGGAAAGTCAAAAGGGAATGTGTTGATCTCGGGCGAGGGCAACAAAGGATTTGGCGTCCTCCGATGCCGTGGGACGGAACCCACAACTGGAGGCTAATGCGCCTGACCAGATCACATGCGGGCATGTCACATCCGTGGCAGATGCCATGGTGTGGCTCGGGGAGAAGCCGACTGGCTGCAGAGTCCGATGCAAGCAACACTCGTCTGCTGAGGAAGTCTCAGGTTGTGATTCGGAAGGCAGGTGCAGAGAGCTATCAGCGTGGTAGTTGGATTCGTCAAATCGAAAAGTTTCTGTATGTAGCCTTGAAATCCTCGCAGTACCGTGGTACGACAGACGAGGCGAGACCGAGGCAAGGATGCGCAAAGAAACTTCGATGTTGACTGTTTGTGACCAACGCTGTGCCCCTCCCACCTCGCCGTGACACAACTGCTAGCCAACGTATCGGCATAGCAAAACCTGGAAATGCAGATCGTTGCCGGCTCGATCCTGCAGCCATGCCTACCGTCTTTCCCGAGCGATCTACTCTTGGCCAGAGTACTGGTTCCAGCGGATAGGTCCTGACGAGCGGCCTCGGGCCAGAGGCTCTTACCCAAACGACTCATAGAAACCCCCTTTTGCGCACCCATTGGTGACTGGAATGTCTCCTCTGCCGGTCCATCCACCGTGGCCCTCGGTGAACCACACCACTTTTCAGCGGCGGCGGCATGACCGGTAGGCCAGGCAGGCTTAGAAGGCAGGATTGACGACTGCGAGCGCAAAACTTAGACCAAAGGGCTACTTAGGGTTAAGTTCCGAAACTCATTCTCTCAACTGAGCTGCATTGTCTGGCATGGACAACCATAGGCCATGATAGGTACAACCGCGGCAAGCGCGAGATCCTGTTACAGGCTCGGATGCGACGTATCGTGGATTGTCAACCCGTGCTGAGAGGTCTGCTGTAGACATTCCTTGCGGAAAATGAGAGTCGGAGAACTGAAGGGGAGGCGTCGTGCGAGGGCGGTCCGCGTCCAGAGAAGACGTAGGATGAGAGAGCTTCCTTTTGATCGCGACGGCGGCGTTCACAACTGGTCTTCCAGGTCGTATCTCGAATCGGGTACCAGGAAAGGCTGAGTATCAGGCATTGGCTCCCGCAGTCGAAGACAGAAAGCTGGTGGTTGACGGAGGTATCTATGATTTGGATTTGGAGATAAAAGTCCAACGCGGCGAGGGAGAAGGTAGGGCCAGCGACGCGTTGCGGCACCTGCCACCTGGATATCGTGTTGGGAAGCGCGTCTACACGTGATCTAGAATAGAATAAGGTACGTACCCATCAAGTTTGTCCCGCACCGTGCGAATATCTAGTATACTGTCTTCGCATTTCCCACCTCAACCTCAAGGCCAATGACTAAGGCGATGGCGACAGTTCATAAATCTGACATCGCAAATTCGGCCATAATGGAATCAGATACCCCAGGAAAAGATCACCGCTCTCAACTGGCCGAGAGCCTTCTTGATGCAGGCAAGCGGGCATTTGATCCCTCGTCCGACGCTGCATCCATAGAAGCCGCACAAAGAGAGTTTCACCAGCTCATCGATGGGTATGTAGATGCTACTCGGGGCCGTTACAAGCAAGGCGTCCTGACAGAAGTTTTAGGAACGGCTCCTGGAACTTGCTTCCCGTCCTGAACGCATTAATTAAGCCAAATGTTGTGCCACCATGGCTCCGGCCACAGCTGATGAGGATTTTGACCCTGATACCTCTGCGGCCTGACGGCGTTCGCGGAACCATGGAGTTCATCTTCTCGGTGCATCCGAGCAGTACTTTGAAAGCTTCTGAAGCTGCAACTCCCCAAAAAAAGGGCGCCAATATAACCCAGGAAGCCATGGCCGTGGTCACTCGTATTATCACATCGCCCCCGTTGGATGTCTCACCGGAAGAATGGTTCTCAAAGGTCGCACCCCAGCTCATTGTACTGCTGGATGGAAGCGAAGGCCCAGAGCTCAGTACAGCTGCGGCACAGATTATCATGTTTGGAGTTTTGGGAAGGAAGCAATTTGGCGCGCCTGGTAACAAAATGGTAATCGGCATGCCAGAAGCCATGCTAACTTTTACCCAGGGTCTCCGGGTTGGAATGTATTCGTCGAGCCGCTATTATGCAATCTGGACCCATCTCGGAAGGTCACCAGTGCACCAGCCCGCGACCAAGCAGATCAACTTGACATCGTGGACCTCAGTGACAAAGCCATATTGGTCAAGGCGGAAGACCTCTACGTCACTATCCGGCGTATGTCCTCGTTGATCAACTCCACACCATACCCGGCGCAGACCAGAAGAATGCTCGACCCAGTCCTCCCTCATCTCTGGGCAATTTCATGTCAGAGTAAGGGAAACCAGAAAACCGAGGAGCGCTACTCAAAGCCAGCACGTTCATTACTACACACGTTTCTCAAGTTGAGCGCCTCGGTCCCCAAGCTGCATTTGATCATCGAGAACCTTCTTTATCACGGAGAGTCGGACAAGGATCCGCAGTGGCGATTCCAGACAACCCTCGACGGAGGTATTCTAATAGCTGCCATCCCACTTGGCCAGGGGACCCAAGTGCCAGAGTTGAACTGGAACGAGATCCAGACGCGCTCCGATGCTCTTTTAGTTCTCATGAAGGCGAGCTGCACCTCAGAGGAGATATCGTCGTTGTTCTTGGAACTCCTGGGTAGGTGGCTCCAATCAACCGCCTCGGCAAAACATACAGAAATATTACTTCGACCCGAGGAAACACAGTCTGGAAGCGAGATCAAGCAACTTTTGGAGATTACAACCTTGCAGAAGATGCTGGAACGAATTCCGGACAAGCTCATCAGCCGTGTCACACAAGTGTTGGAGCTCGTTTGCCAAATTCTGGACCCCAGCGGCCTCCAGGATCAACCTGACGACATAATTGCGGTGGCCTTGAGCTTGCTGAACCTCGCCATTACTGCACCAAGTTTCAAAAAGTCGAATCTCAAAGCTGAGGTCCTGCAAACCCTTGAAATATCTCTCAACAACCTGAGCATGGCTGGACGCTCAGATGTGTCTCCTACGGCAAAGAACCTCACTCTTTTACTTCGCTATCGCGAAGCCATCGACCCAACGGATGAGGACGCGTTCGTGCCTTCCGATAAGCAAGTTGAAGACAGAAGAACGTACAAGGTTGCCTTGGAATACATTACTCAGGCAGAAAATCCCCCGCCGGTCCGCTCGGAGGGACTCAATCTCATATCTGGCCTAGTGGCTTCCAATAGTTCTGTTCTAGACATCCAGTCTACTCTTGTTTTGCTTTCGTCTTTACTCCAAGACGGCGAGGATTTTATCAACCTGCGGGTCATCAGGCTTTTCACACAACTGGCCAGCAAGCACCCCAAAGCAACCTTACAAGAACTGCTCGAGCACTACCTGGATGCCAAAGAGACGTCGGCGACGGATATTCGCCTACGTTTTGGCGAGGCCTTGGTTCAAGTGATCGAGCGCCTTGGCGAGACATTCACCGGCGACATTGCAAAGCGTGTCTGTGAAACACTGCTGTCGATTGCTGGTAGACGAGGATATCGACCAAAGACTGAAGCTAAACAAGCTCGTGAAACCCGGCTTCAAAGCATGAAGAAGAAGCAGGCCGAAGACGCCTGGGGAGGAGATGTTCCTGACCTAGGTGACGATTTGACCGAGGAAGAGCAAGCTAAGAACGAAATTTTGTCACAAATTGTGGAGGGTTGGGAAAGCAAAAGAGGCAGCGAGGACATTCGCATGCGGGCATCCGCTCTGTCCATTTTCTCTACCGCACTCGAAACAAGTATTTCTGGCATTGGCCCTGACTTGGTTTCCATCGCAGTGGATCTTTGCATCAATGTTCTTACACTCGAGCGAGAGATAGAGACAGGCATCCTCCGGCGTGCTTCAATTCTAGTTGTTCTAGGGTTTGTAAAGGCTCTTGATGATGCGAGGCAGTCAGGCCGGAGGCTGGGATTTGGGTTGACGGACCAAAGCCGAGAAGACATCACGAGAACACTCAAGTATGTTGCCGTCACAGACAACGATGGCCTAGTGCAGCAACATGCCCGAGATGTCATCGAGAGCTTGGAGAACTGGCAACTTACAACGTTGGTTCCTCCAAAAAGCTCGGTTATGGAGCCAAGCATCACCCGGTTGGCAGGATTGACCATCGACCAAGATCGATCACTACCCTCTGTCAATACCAAGCGGCCTAGAATAGAAGAGATCGAGTAATTAAGATAGGCATCAAGGAGTTTGGTACCATTTCTCACAAACTTTGCAAAGCACCGCAAGGCGAGATGAGTGCATAGTATCGATCAAGCAGCTCAGATGCCGACTCTTTGTTTCGGCGGGGATCTCGGTTCGGACCGGCCCCGGACCTGGCTGTCAGAAGTGGGACATGGACCAACCATGCTGAGTTACATGTCCAAGTCACGTGATAACGCGTTTTCACATCACTCTGGGGCGCGCCATCAACCAACCCACTTTTGGTGGGCAGGCGGGATGTACGTGATAGTACTTAGCATAATTCGCCCCAAACTAACCGCTTAACGCGAACCTCCCCACGTCGCGATCTTCATTTCGCCACCATCCTATGCGACAATGGCTCCCTCCCGGATTATCGCGGATTCGGATGATTCCGAAGACGAGTTCGGTTTGGGAGACAGCCCATTAAATCCTGCCATCCCCAAGACCTCCAGCGACGGCCGATCCTCCGACCCTGCAAGTGTCGCGACGGGCTCAACTGACCCTAAATTCTTCCAAGCAATATATACCGAACAACAGCGCACAGCTACCCACGGAATCTCTACGCACCCCGAACGGTCCTCCGCATCGAACGGTGCTACCCCCAGCTCCTTGCCCGCACGTGTCACGGTACAGGCGAAGAAGGACGATACGAATACTTCATCGCTCACTTCGATCACCGACCCTGTTATGTATTCTAGTCGTGCGAAGAAGGCAAGAAAGGCAGAGGTGGTGGACCTTACACAAATTACTACACCAGGCAGGGGCGCCGATCCAACTCCGAGAGACATGTGGGATGTTCCTAGCAGTCCAGTAAGCGACCGTATAGTGCCTGTTGCAATCGCGAAGAATAGGACACCTGAAAGCAACAAAAAGAGGAAACGGGTCAACAATGTCGAGTTTACCTCACCGTTGGCCGTTGAACTGCCTTCCCAAGGGTCGACACAACCATTCGATGCCACACCTGCTGGCAGGGCGAACACTACCTCTCTTGCAACAAAAAGGCGGAGGACCAATGAACCTGAATCGTCACTGCCGGCTGAGGATGACGTCGATATGGTTATCATACCGCGCAGTGCTGGCACGCTATCATTCAATGACCTAGTCTCGGCTCAAATTCCAGTCTCTCTATACATCGAGCCCCAAACACTGAGTGCAAGTCAGCGGCTGGAATATGAGTACCGCTCAGTCGACCCATCTCCGGAGGACCAATGGTCTGCACCCGCCCAGCAATTTGTATCCCATCCTGCAGCAACTCGGTCAAGCGGGGCTACAACCATAGCATATTCTACGCCAAGCCAGACAAGGGTGATTGGTGGTTTACCTGCGGCGCCTTTCACGGATCATACAATCCCCAATCTAGAAGCTCAGCAACTTCAGGGAACTTCAAGGGCCGCAATGGATACAGAAACCACGGTGGAAATCCAATCCTCACCTGACATCATTTCTGCGGCAACTACCAGCAGGCAAAAGAACAAACCTCATGCTGAGTCCCCACGGGCGTCGGAGTTGCATCAAGCAGACGATAGCGGCTGGGGCATGGACGAAATAGGCGTCTATGGCGAAACGTACAATCCTCGCACCAACCGGTTTAGGGGTGGCGACGCTAACGGTCAAGACGAGGTTGGAAGTGCGAATAAGGCCGAAATCCCCGTGGCTGACATGGGCCCAGCTGCACAGCTGCCCATGGAAGATATAACGCCGGTCAGCCCACCAAAGCCTAAGAAGAGAGGAAGACCGAAGAAATCCGAGATTGTCGCTGGTCTTTCCGCCGTTGCCGTCGAGAGCTTGGCTTCACCGCGATCCACAGAGATAAGTGAAGTCACCAAAGATGCTGCTGCAGCAGACACAGCCACAGCAGCTACGCAGCAAACCAAGAAGAAGCGCGGGCGGCCGAGGAAGGCAGACAAGGCCGTGGGGGCAATTACGCAGCAGGAATCCGAGAAGCAGCATGCAGCTGCTGCAGAAACCGTCGGTGACGCCAAGCCAGCTGATCCTGCTATGGATGCGACGGATGCAAGTGATTTCCAATCAGACGATGCAGTAAAGCCCGCCAAAGGTAAACAAGGGGGCAAGAAGCAAGGATCCACAGCAGACGTCGGGACGTTGCCAGCGGCCGGTGGCCCCCAAGAGAGGGGCGAGGCTCGGGTTCTGCAGGCGATGACACCCAATACGGCGTTGAAGTCTGGTTCCGACGGACTGGGCCCGCACAGCGAGGCGGCAGCAAGCGATACGCCGACCAAAAAGGGTGAGGAGAAGCAGGGCGTGGTGGGCAAAGCTGGTGGAAAGCAGGGCCTGACAATGCTGGCATCTTCTCAAGCGGGAAAGCCCATATTCCGAGTGGGGCTCAGCAGGAAGTCAAGGATCGCACCACTACTCAAGTCGCTAAGGAAGTGATTCCCTCATCTCGATGTCTGGTGTGGGTGGCACAGGGATCGTCAAGGGAGAGGGCGTCGGGAGTATGTTTCTTCTTTTTTCCTTTTTCTAGATACCCAATGCATTACGGGCAGGAGGCGTCAATGGTTCAAGTGGGTATATATATATTCAAACAGGCATTTATAAGACTCGGCGGTATTTGCCTATTCGGCCGGCCGGGGGGTAGTCGGATACACTGACGACGGCAGACGAGGGGTGCTCAAACGGACGGTAGTATAGACAGCCTAGCCTGCCCAAGAGATGATCCAAAAGGAGCAATGGAAATGCCCATCAACGATGATCCGCTATCTGTCATATCAGTTCCTCTCCGGTTGAACCTGACAATGCGGTCAGTGGTCGACAGCCGCTGAAGAGATTCGACAGCAACATCAGCCGCATGGCTGCAGCCCGGAAGGCTGAGGTCAGACGGTTCGGTCAATGTTGACTCAATCTGGATGGAGGGGTGATGGAGGGGTAATGCGGTGGAGGGGCAATGTGGTGTGGTGGAGGGGTAAAAGTGTCAACAGAGAGGCGCATGTTGCATGTTGCATGTCGCCGCACATGAATGAGGAGGTGGGCGCCGCGCCCCCTGACATTTCGCAAAGATGTGTAGGTTACTGGCGCACGGCCCAGCCGTCCCCTCTGGAAAGGGACGTAAAGTGGGGTATAAGGCGGCTCATTGTCCAATCAGGGGGTCGTAAATGGGCACTCGTCGCCGAACCCCAGCGGCTTGGCATCCCGTCATCGCTAAATGGCACTCGTGGACATGGCAACCCCGCGCGCCTCCTCGCGCCATGTCCCGCCTGCCTCGACGACTAAGGTACTAATTGTGTAGGCTCTGGGAACCTTGGTGCGGGGCAAATTTTGCTTCGACTGAGGGTGGAGGGGGCGACGGGGGACCCGACCCCGACTTGACGACCGACTTTCGGCCGCTTGACGTGCTGGTGTGACTCGTTTTTTTCTTTCCCTTTTCGTCTGTCGCTCACATCCCGCTTTCTCTGCAGAGACGAGGCCTGGCGCGCATCCCATTCTCTGCTTCCCGCTTCCCTGCTTCAATTGGGCTTCTTGTTTCTTTTGCCCATCCCTCACCGCAACAGAAAAAAAAGCCATCATGGCCACCAACGGTACTACCAACGGCGAGACCGGCACCACCGCCGCCGCCGCCGCTGCCGCCGCTGCTGCTGTTGCCAGCACCACTCATACCCTGTCGCAGCGCTACCTGAGCACTCGTGGAGAGGACAGCGGTGTACGGTGTCCCTTCCCCCAACTTCGCCCTACTGCCATTGGGCGCCTGTCCTGAGACGACCATGCTGATCGCATCCCCAGTTCTCATTCGAAGAGGTCGTCCTCAAGGGTCTTGCGAGCGACGGAGGCCTTTTCATCCCCGAGCATGTCCCCCAGGTCGACGACTGGCAGTCCTGGAAGGACCTCTCCTTCCCCGAACTGGCCCACAAGATCCTCTCTCTGTACATTTCTCCCTCTGAGATCCCTTCCGCCGACCTCAAGGACATCATCGACCGAAGTTACTCCACCTTTAGAGCCCCCGAGACCACACCGCTCCGCCACCTCAGCGACAACCTCTACCTCCTGGAGTTGTTCCACGGCCCGACCTTCGCCTTCAAGGACGTCGCTCTTCAGTTCCTCGGCAACCTCTTCGAATACTTCTTGGTGCGCAAGAATGCCGGCAAGACGGGAAAGGGTATGCACTCTGGAGCCTTCCCACGAGATACTGCGCCAAGTTGGACAATGTCGGACTAACACGCCGCGCAGACAGACACCACCTGACCGTTGTCGGTGCCACGAGTGGTGACACCGGCTCTGCTGCCATCTACGGTCTGCGGGGCAAGAAGGATGTCTCCGTCTTCATCCTCCACCCCAAGGGCCGCGTGAGCCCCATTCAGGAGGCCCAGATGACGACCGTCCTGGATAAGAACGTCCACAACCTTGCCGTCACTGGCACCTTTGACGACTGCCAGGTAAGCCGCCCGATAAGCCAGCCTTCGTGCCCGTCCCCGTCTGACGCCGAATGATTTTCTAGGACATCGTCAAGGCTCTCTTCGCCGATTCCGACATCAACTCGACCCACAACCTTGGTGCCGTGAACTCCATCAACTGGGCGCGCATTCTGGCTCAGATCACCTACTACTTCCACTCCTACTTCTCCCTCGTCAAGTCTTCCGAATCTTTCAAGCTCGGGGACAAGGTTCGCTTCGTTGTGCCGACGGGCAACTTCGGTGACATTCTTG
Organism: Colletotrichum jinshuiense; assembly: GCF_051148585.1. NCBI lineage: Eukaryota > Fungi > Ascomycota > Sordariomycetes > Glomerellales > Glomerellaceae > Colletotrichum > Colletotrichum jinshuiense. The sequence continues at coordinate 688,253 of NC_139309.1, read as the reverse complement.
CCGGCTACTTCGCGTTCCGCATGGGCCTCCCTGTCGACAAGCTCGTCATTGCGACCAACGAGAACGATATCCTGCACAGATTCTGGACGACAGGCAAGTACGAGAAGCAGCCCGCGCCCCCCTCGGAAGCCACCGGCGGCCTCGCACAGGATGGCGTGAAGGCGCACGAGGACGGCGTCAAGGAGACCCTCAGCCCCGCTATGGACATTCTTGTCTCAAGTAACTTTGAGCGTTTGCTCTGGTTCCTGGCCTACGAGTTCGCCTCTAGCGCCGGCATGGACGACGAGTGGAACAAGAGACAGGCCGGCCAGGAAGTGTCCTCCTGGCTCAAGGACCTCAAGACCAAGGGCGGTTTCGGCCCAGTCTATCAGGACGTGCTCAACTCTGCCCGTCGCGACTTCGAGAGCGAGCGCGTCAGCGACCCTCAGACCATCGAGACCATCAAGACCTACTACAACAAGATCAACTACGTCCTGGACCCCCACTCCGCCATCGGTGTCGCCGCCTCCGAGCGTTCCGTCGAACGTGCTGGAGCCGATGTGCCCCACATCTCCCTTTCCACGGCTCATCCGGCCAAGTTCGCCGGCGCCGTCGACCAGGCGCTCAAGGAAGAGCAGGGATTCAACTTTGAGGAGAAGGTGTTGCCGTCCGAGTTTGTCGGCCTGGAGGAGAAGGAGAAGAGGGTTACGGAGGTCACCAACGACTGGCAGAAGGTTCGGGAGATTGTCCGGGCACAGGTCGACGAGGAGCTCAAGGCCGCCGAGAGCTGAACACGATCAATCATATAAGCATTGAGGCACACAGCGGCCTCTCCGCATGCTTTTTTTTTTCCGGAACTGCGAGAGCAAAGAAGAGAAATACAAAGCAAAGCAAAGATGCATGTGGGTTTTTTGGCGCGCTTTCGGTGTAGGTAGTCTGGCTATGATTGGCATTTCGGTACGCATTACCGTGTTTGATTTCGTTCTTCGTCATGCCCTATAGAACAGGAAAAGACTGCCGGTGAAGGAAGGGGGTGGATCGGAAAGGGCCCAACCGAGGGAGGGACTTGGGGGCACATTGCATTGCATGGGGTGCTTGGCGAAAGGTCAGGGCTCCTGGATGTTTTAAACAACAACACAAGACGCAGCTGAGTACGCACTCCATGCAGGGCGGAAACATAAATGATATACGATTTTTGAAGCCTTTTCTCTCCCTCTCGGCCCCCGTTTCGTCGTCGTCGGCGTCGGTGGTAATACGTTTTGTGACGAAGCCCGGTGGCCTGTCCAGAGGCGAAATCATTTTTATCAGCTCGATTCCTGAAGTCCAACAGCAGTGTGTGGGAACAAATGGCTTTTCTTTGGAGATTTCGGTGAGAGCCCGCGGGCTACTCATCTCCCTCGGCGTTCGCCAGACCATAAGCATCACCATGTCCCGCGAGATGGGCTAGGACGACAAGTCTCGCACCACGGGCGGCCTGAGTGATCACTCGTATCATGGAGGGTTTACACGTGTTGCAGTATAACGATTACGGGTGCGGCTCTAGGTTGACACGCTGGGAACAGCCCCCTCCCAAGAAAAGTTCGCGGCTCGCCCGACCATGCTTGCTTATCTTCCTATACGTTTTCTCTTGCGGCAGAACTTGGGGTATGGGCCTTACGTTGGCGCATGCCATCTACGAAAGGTGGGTGGACAAACGGGCCCGATACGACAACGCTGAGCGGCAAGTACCCGTGAACGTCTCAAATATGCCTCAAAAGCAGTCCAGACCCAGGTCGTCGGCGCGACGTTGAGACTAGCTCGCGCTAGTCGGGACTACCGGGCTCGTCAGATTGGACTGATCGCTTTGGCACTTTTGAGCTATCCAGAGATATCCACAAGCTAGGCACCACAGAACCGGTTCATGCAGGCCAAGTGGAGTCTGCACAATTCGAGGTGGTGAGGACGGGTGTTCAATATCCCGCCTACGTTGTTGCGAATACACCTTTCAGCTGACGCATACTTCGTGCGCTTGCTAAGGAGCCTTTACTAAAGAAGCATAACGACTACTCCAAGGAGCCACTCTAGTTGGCCGTCAGCTCTGTATTTGGATGTTGCTGGGTTCTCTGAGGATTTCTCGATGAAGGAGAGGCCCAACCAACTAATGGCTGCTGTCAGGTGCAGCGCATTTCACATTCTCCCTCTTATTTCTTACCGGTCCAGTTCTTCGTGTATTCCACCTCGAACTAATACTCAAAGCCACCGTGACAAGTTTAAATGTGACAGCATCTAGCGGGTCATATTTATCTGCCATGCACCAGGTGCGCCAGTCCTAATGGCGACTAACCTCAAAAGCGTCACGAAGCAAGCATTAACCGAGCAGCTTGAAATGTCTATAAACAACATGCGAATGAGCTTGCCGCACACGAAACCTACCGGTTTCACCAAACGCTTGCTCTATATGGCAGCATTCACGCCCCAGGCTCCGAGCCCAGGCCATCCACTACCGCCGCCGCCGCCATACCCAAACCCGTCGTTGTTCAGGACCCCGCGCCGGCCCATCCCGCCGGCCCCGCTCCGGTTGTGCTCCGCGCACAACGTCGGGTCCTGCGCCCGGGCGTCGACCCCGTTGGCGCACCCCGGCCGCCGGCACCGCGCGTGCGCCAGGCAGAAGTGGGAGTTGTCCGCGGACCTCTCGGTGCACGCCTCGTGGCGGCACATGTGCGCGGTGCAGTACGGCGAGAGGGGCCAGTTGATGCCCCCCCTCCCGTGGACGCCGCCGCCGCCGCCGAACATCATCATCGTCTGGGACAGGACCATGGGCGCGCGCAGCTGGAAGCAGCCCGTGACGGCGCACTTGTGGTCCGCGCAGTGCTCGCTGAACTGGTAGCGCTCGTTGTGGCAGGCGCGGTGGGCGCAGAGGTGGTTCGCGCAGAGGGGCGTTTCGGCCACGACGCGGGCGTCGCAGTCTGCTCTGCGGCAGCGGGTGATGGAGTCTGGATGTCTGTGTTAGATTATTATACTCTACTTGGGCGGGGCGAGTGAATATCTAGTTGGAAGAGAGTGGGAAACAGGCCGCCGAATAGAAAGGGGGAAAGGGGGGCAAAGGTAAGGGGGAAGGCATACGCTCCTCGCACATATCCTTGACGTTCTCCCCGTCGACCAGCCTGAACCGGTCGCAGCCCGGCGTGTTGCAGATGCGGTGCCTGTCGCAGTAGTGCGCAAACTCGCCCTTCCTGTTGCAGCCGGGCCTCGCGCACTGGTGCGCGGGGCAGAAGTCCCCCAGCCACCGCCGGTTCCAGCAGTCGGCGATGTCGCACTCGTGGGTCTTGCAGTACCGCGCGCGCTCCAGCCTGTGGTTCCTGGCCCGGACGCAGCCGGGCTCCTCGCAGGTGTGCGCCGCGCACGTCTCCTCGGCGCCCCGGACCCTCTCCGCGTCGCACCCGCCCTCGAAGCGGCAGAAGTGCGCGCCGCAGTGCCTCGAGGGGACGCCGTGGGCGTCGAGGTGGGCGAAGCGCCGGCAGTTCGCGGTCGCGCACATGCGGTGCCGGTCGCAGTAGCGGGAGGGGTCGTGCGGGTCGCCGGTCGCGCCGGGGCAGCCGGCGAGGCAGGCGGGCGAGGCGCAGGTGTGGGAGGCGCAGAAGGGGGAGGGGGAGGCTTTGGGGTTGGGGCAGTCCACGTGGTCGCAGCGATGGTCTCGGCAGTACTTGTAGTCGACGCCGTTGGGGTGGTTGCGCTCGTGTGCGCAGCCTGGGGCTAGGCAGTTGTCTGGACGGTGTTTAGTCGGCGTAGATAGTCTTGGAGTAGAACAGTCCGAAGTGGAGACAAGTGAAATAGGAGGGATGAAGACATGATAGGAGAGACGCACGATATTGTGAGCAGAACCTAAACTCCTTGGGGTCGTAGTTTCTGATGTAGTTGGTGCAGCGCTGGTCGTTGAGTGTCCCCGTGCATAGCAAATCTGTACACGAAGGGTCAGTTGTCGGAGAGGGGAAGAAATGACATGGGGGCCCGGGGACAAAGTACGTTGCTGGCAATACCCCCTATTATTAGTCCTCATGTTCGTGCACGCAGCGTTGTTGTCAATCTTTTTGCAGCAGTGAAGCTTGCAGAAGCGGGAGACGAAACGGCCGCCGTCCTTTGTCAGCGTGACTCTGGAATAGGGGCAGCGGCCCATTGGGGTTGCGTAGCTGCAGAGCCTCTCCAGCTCTTGTGGGGTGAGACGTCTTCTCTTGCTGAAAGCCATCTTCTAAGCTTTTTCGGGATCGGTTGATTATTTGGGTCAGAGCAGATGGTTCCTTGAGACTTTTTCAAGGCAAGGCGGCTGGGGGAGGGGTTGTCTTCGAGTTGATGAGATATGGAAGGGAACTCCTACGAGGCAGAAGGGAGAGGTGTTTTGGGGGAGCTGGTGATATTGTGAGATTGAACTGTCAGGCGACCCCCTCAGCTTGAGGAGGGAAAGTCGGTAAGCAGCCGGCCGTAAGGCAGACCAGGAAACCATGCCTACCAGAAGCTTTCCCCGTGAGATGTGATGAACAAGGCAAACAGAGATGACGTGGTAAGGCGGTGCTCGAGTGTAGGACAAGGACGCCTGCTCATGTGAGGCCCCCGTAAGAACCGTTTGGGCGTCCTCCCGGCGAATCCCCGTGACTTGAAGAGGGCAAGCAGAGACGCAGGATTTCGTCGAGGAATACGAGCCTCCTGGGTAAGATGATGCATGTTTGGGCATATTGCTGAGGGGCGGTGTGGCCCAAGAGGGTTGTACATGAAGCCGGTACCCGTTTCTAGTTCAACAGCCGTGCAAGTCCAGAGTAAAGATAAGACGAGGTGTTTGCCTTACTTTAAGGATGCAACGAGTTGCCAGTTCTCATGCGGAGGGTCTTTGATCAGAGTGCTACGATTTCGAAGCGTTGCCTCATTCATAGACGTCTGTCAATACAATAGAGGCATTGGCCTTGATCAACGACACCGATTCCGGACAGGCTTCATTATAAGTAATAATTTTAGAAGCAGTAGTTTTATAACGGACAGGTAAATAGGTCGTATGTTCTCGATCTTGGCTTTATTCGACAACAATCCAGAAGAGCGACTGATACAAGCCGACAGTGTGGCTCGGTGGCCCAGTAATTCTGGGAAGTCATGGGCCGTCTCTTCGACACTGGTTTCAATGTAATTTTCATGTGGTATAGGAGATTTAAACACAAGCTTCATTTACAAGCAACTTTACCGTCAGCACAATCGTCATTCCGTGGCCGGATGAACAATCTGATTCGACCAACACTCATTCAATTCTCTCCCAACCCCCGTGACAGAACACCAAAGGCGGCCGTTTGCAACATGCCACACACGGGTCCCGCTGCCACCATCCTCTCTATTTCTTCTCCAAGACCCCCATCCTGTGAGAACATGCCAGCAGCCGCCCCACGACCCACAGCCGACACCTGGATGCGCGATATAGGTGCGCCTCCACTCCTCCCCGTCAACCAACCCACCAGGATCCAGATCCTCGCCGGGATTCATCATCAGCGCCGATGGTTTAGTGGTAAAATTCTCCGTTGCCATCCAGCAGCGTCGGGGAGCCGGGGGTTCGATTCCCCCTCGGCGCATTGCTTTTGCTTCTCTCCTTGCCTGGTCTCTGGTCTCACCATCTCTCTCCCTTTAAGATTGTGTTTTCAGGTTACGTTTTGCAACCCGGCTGTACTTCACTGTCGGAAGACCCATAACAGGGACACCGTTCGCTAAAACCTACTTTCCTTACCTACTCTACCGCGTAGGAAGCCGGTATCGAACAGAACTGTTGAATACAGGGTATGTAACGCTGTCCTGCTGTACTTGGAGAGTTCAGCAATCATGTGCCGCCGTGGCTCCTGCATATGGTGATTCTCGAATTAGCTCGCTATTGGACTGCTGCGTTGTGCAACACATCCAGGGCTAGTAGCTTGGCAAGTGAGATCAAGTACCGCAGTACGAAACAATAAAGGAGAGGAGCCGACATGAAATAGAAGCGTGTTTCTTACTTTGACCATTAGTCCTACTTGCATGGGCTGAATCCATTTTTTCAACATGTGTCGTTCGGCCGATTGAATACATCCCAACTGGCACCGATACTCGCCGCACATACTAGAATATAAAAAAAGTGCCATATACAGAGTGAGTGAGTGCGTGCGTGCCATTGCGACGTTCATTTCGTGTCTGTTCGATATCTATCCCCGGATTTATCACCACAAAACGGGCCAACTGAGTTGGAAACTCGTCTCGTGTCGTAGGGGTGGTGTTGTTTAAACCCCTCTTGCCCTCGCTATATGTGTTGAAAAACAAGCTAGGTCGATCCCCGACCAACCGGATGCCCTTTTTGCCCCCCCGGTACGCTATGCCATGCAAGTGTTTCCGTGCTGTGTATCCGTGTGTCTGTCTAAGCCGAGTCCCCCTCCGAGCCTTCCTCCAAGGGCTCGCCATTGGGGGCCTCGCCCTCGGTGGTTGTGAGCCCCTTTCTGATGGCGAGCACGTTGTCTACAATGACTGCATCGATTCCCTCCTTTACTTGACGCTAGAGAAATAGTCAACATCGTTATGGAATAGACATCAGAGGGGGTGTGTGCACTTACTTGTACCATAATGGGGTTATTGTTCAGCGTTCCATAACTGACGCAGAGGAGACCGCTCTCCTTGACGACCTTGACTAACCGCGGGCTGTTGATCAGCGGCTCGGCGGCGCTGACGATGCCGATCAGGTTCCAGCGACTGGCGAACCTGATAGCCTCCTGGAGAGAGGAGGCTCTGATGTCACCCACGGGGCAGGTGCCCGCATCGGTCAAGAACATGATGGGGATCGACGGCTGCTTGAAACTCAGGCAGAGACAGATGTCCGGGTTGAAGGAGCTGAAGATGATGTGTCTGTTGCCGGCGAGGTCGTATACCTTGGACAGCACCGTGTCGCAGAAGGAGTTCAGCTCGACGGCGTACGTGTCCATCTCATGTTCCTCGCTCTCGTGGAGCATGGGGTACTTCATCTCGATGTTGAACCCGATATGCTCGGGAAGCTGCCGGAACAGGTCCTCCAGCGTGGCGAACGGCGCCTGGATGAAGTTTCCGCGGGAGTTGGCCTTGTAGCCCTTGTTCTTGAAGTCACGGGTGTGCTTCATGCGCTCTTCAAGGTCGCCTCCGTTGAGACTGTCGCCGGCATAGCCCATGGACAAAGACCGTTGTCTGGGGCCAGGCGCGTTGTTGCGGACCTTTTCAATTCTTTCATTGACGGCATTGATGCCGTTTGGACGGTTGGAGTCGGGGTTGATGTGCAGGAATTGCTCCAGAGTCAGCGTGTGAACCGGCGCATCGATGCCTGTCTCACTGACAAGGAAGTCGTGGTAGACGACCGGGACGTGGTCCTTGGTAAGCTGCACGTCAAACTCGACGTACTGTGCGCCCAGATTGGCTGCTGCGATGAAGGAAGGTACCGTGTTCTCTCCAAGCTGGAGAGACTTGTTGCTCGTCATGTTCTTACCCATGCCGCGGTGACCTATGACCATTGTCGTAGCTAGCTTCTTCCAGTAAGTTTGCTGGGAGTTGATCTCCATGTTCGGATGCGAGAAGGGCGTGACCACCAGGAAGTTGAAGTTGACGGTGCCAATGACATCCAGATTGTTCGCCAGGATAGGCACGCAGACGTCACCCTGAAGGTTCATCCGCTTCGCACCGATAGTGGGTTTAATGGAGGAGAGCAGGGCCACACCGCGTCCGATCTTGTTTTTCTCGTTTCCAGAGTAAGTCGGGACAATGTCGAACATGATCTTGACCTGAGAGGGATCCGCTGCCGTGAAGACGATGGGCTCGGTGGAGATGGTCTCGTGGACGGGCAAGTCGACAATGGTGGGCTCCCCCTGGGCGCCGCTGGCCGAAACGACAATGGACAGAGCAGTATCGAGTTCGGTCAAGTGGGCCTCGGTCAGAGGCACGCGGTCGAGCTTAACGGCCTCTAGGTTCTTGCGCATATCCATGGACCCCAGGCTGACCAGAACCATGCTCTTGTCGGTGAGGTAGCGATGGCCAAATGTCTTGACCGGCTCGACGGGACGAACGTAACCATTCGATTTGCGGCCATCGATGGACGAGTTGTTCTCTGGGGATGAGGAGCGAGGAGAGCTCTCGCTGGAGACCTTGACGTTGTTCATGGGCTGAACAATGTCAGCTTCCGCCTGAGTCGCAAGGATCCTGGAAATCTCCAGGTGGCCACGCAGGGCCGCATGCTCCTTGGCGGTCCAGCCAGACGAGTCGGCCTTGGCTACTTCAGCCCCAGCATCGATGAGCAACTGCACCATGGTCAAGTGACCATCAACAGCAGCGACGTGGAGTGGCGTCCAGGCATACGACTTCTCGGCAATCTCGAGGTCGGCCTTCTGCTCGTCAGTGCCCTTGATGAGCGACTGAGCGATTTCGTCGTGGCCGAAGCGTGCGGCAAGGTGCAGTGCGGTTTCACCCGTCTTGTCCTGCCAGTTAATGTCCACGCCAGCCTCGACGAGCATCTCAACAATGACCTTGTAGTTGGACTTGGTTGCCATGGCAAGAACAGCACCGGATTTGGACACGGCCCTTCTCATCTCGGCCTTCTTGACGCTCACACCCTGCCAGTTCTCTCCCTGGAGAAGGGCCTGGGTCGTCAGAGGATGGCCGCCCACGACACTCAGATGGAGGGGCGCGTAGCCGTCGTTGTCCTGCCACTCGGGGGCATCAATGCCGTTCTCGACGTTGAACTGGCCCCATTCCTGCATCCTGGCCATCAGAATCTGGCAGACGACTACAAAGCCGAATCGAGCGGCATAGTGAAGTGGCAACCGCCCAAATGAGTCCCTCGCGCTGAGCGCCTCTCTATGCTCGGGCTTCAAGGTATCCAGTAGATACATGAGAATCTGGACTGCCTCGTCGTCTTTGCCGAGCAGTTTGATCTCATTTTGGTTGAGCGCCCGAGGAGTGACAGCCTGTGAGACAGCCGGCTGAAGTTCGTGGGAGGTGAACTGAGTGCCGATTGGGAAGGGATATGATCTCGGCTCATTGTCTGGGTCAGAAGATTTTGTGCGGCCAACGTGAATGACGAGTCTGTGAATGCAGTTCCTCTCATTGATGTCGTCGGGTTCGTAGATGGACGGCAGCATATCGAGAAGATAGGCAATGCTCGCCTTGGATCTGGCGGCAATGGAGCGCTGCAGCAGATTCAGGAGCAGGCTCTGAGAGGCCTGCTCGCCAGTCACGTTGCCCTCCTCCAGGCCGGCCTTCAGAGAGTCGACATTGTCGTTCCGGATGGCTTGCTCTAGGGTGTCAAGTAGGGTTTGCGACAGGGTCAACATAGCCTTGGAAGAGGCGCGGCCCAGCGACCGTACTGACCTGTCGGATCTGGAGTCGTCGATGTTGCGGGCCTCGCCTAGCGCGGAGATCCATTTGTTGATCTCTGTCAGGAGGCGCGTGCCTGTGGTGTCTTTGGCAAAGGGCAGCGGGTCGACCTTGGTGGAGATGTAGCGGTGCTGCGAGGATGTCTCGGGGAGCTTCTTGTCGAGCTTCTTGGTGATCTTGACGAATCCTCTGCGGTTGATCTCTGCGAACCAGTTCAGGTTCCTCAGCATAACGCGCATCTCGTAGAGAGCGCCCATGAGCTCCTCAGTTTCATCCTCGTCGAGGTTGGAGACGACGTCGGGAACGCGGCCATAGCGGTCGCGCAACAGACTGAGACGGCGGACGGCCTCGCCTAGCTTGCGGTTGTAGAAGGAGTCGACGTCTTCGAGATTCCGGTCCAGGGCGAAGAAGAATTCTGCAAGATGCGGTCAGGGGATGGGCTGCGCCCTTCACAGCGAGTCCGGTCCAAGTCCGCCCACCTGCAAGATCCACCGGCTCCCCATTCTTGGCCGACTGCGCCGCGGCCTTGATCAGCTTCTTCAGGCCTTTGTAGTTGATGTAGAAGGCCGCCCACTCGGGGACTTGGTTGCGGGGGAGACTACGAGGCGTGTAAGTATTCTGAGTACACCAAGTTTAAGAGAATCCAGAATCATCTGCCTGGGTTTGTTTTATTTTTTGGAGTGGGAGGGGGAGTTTTGCCGGGGGAGAGGAGCGCGCACTTTCTGCCGAACTTCATGTTGAAGGATGTCTAATTCCCGTTATCAGAGGGGTGACGACGTGGCGTTCGATAAGTAGTGATGATGTGTAGGCGATACAACTGTAAAGAGTACCGTAACAATGAACTATGAGTCGACGAGAGAACAAGCCGATGAGAATAAGATAAAATAAAAGACAAGTAGCTGCTTAGAGGCAGATGGGCTAGGCGGCACAATTGCTCATTTTTTCCCTTCAGTCTCTCTCGTTTAGTCGTAGTTGGTTAGTTGATGAGGGTTGAGTTGGTAGTAGTAGGTAGGTACGGAGCGTGGGAATGATTCGAGGTTATCGAACAGCTCCAGAAGCAGAAAAAAAGTTGACTCTGCTTCTTTGTTTTGCGCCAGGGATGCAAAATCAAGGCGCCCAAGTCACGAGAATCCTGTCGGTTTCCACGGGACGAAGGAGCTCCACATCCAACTCGCCATTGATCGGGGATGCTATGACGAAGGGTGGTCAATTGCCGAGGGTCGAAGTCATCAAGCACGGAAAGAGGAAAAAAAGATCTGGGTCCCTAAGGGAGCTGAGCTTGTCGGTGGGTTGGAGGGGGGATTTTGAATGAACCAGCTCCCAGCACCAGAAACGCAGAAACCGAACCCCCCGACGTGGATTGACAACTGACGGAAGCATATGCAACAGGCAAGAAAGAGAAAAGAGGAAGACGTGTGTGAGCTCATCTCACATCCACACCACGCCGTCGGGTACCCAAGACCTTGGCGGTCCGTACCTCTGCGCCGGTGAGGAGGTACCTTGCATGCGAAGAATTGCAGGGAAAGGACCACCCGGTACCGGGACGACGACTCAGGACGCAATTGGGAGGTACCTGAGACAAGCCGCTACGCCGCTACGCCGCCAGCGCCAGTCCCTTCTGAACGTGGTGGTCAGAGAGGCCAAACGTCCCCCCCCAAAAAAATAGTAATCATCCAAAAACAGCTTGGGGTGTGGCGTTATCGGGTCGGTGAAGCTGGCCACTTGGAAGCCGCTTTTGGCCGCCCGTGGAGCGCCCCCGACTCATGATTCGCCGGGTCACGGGATCGACGCTCCACCGCGGCCCCAGATGGCCGGCCTGTCCATGGCCACCCCGCCGTTCGTGTAGCACAGAATGCTAGCCATCCCGTCCCTCTGGACCCCTTCACGACACTGACCGTTCATCGCGATGGCAGTACCGGACAGGAGTGGTTTCCGCCGGCTCCCCCCTCCCCCCTTTTTCAATCATTCTATTTTTTCATGGCTTTGCACGCGTGGTCTCTTCTGAAGCTGGTGCCCGGGTCCCGGCATTTCTGACCAGGCCATGTCGGGTCAGATGGGCTGGAAGAAAATTCCAGACCGCTTCGAACTTGTCAGGTTGTCCGCCCTCGTGACCTCCCAGGGCAGGAAGGACCCTGAAACCGACATCGGTCGCTGTATGCCCAGACTTCTAAAAATGCCACCTTTTTTCAGCTATTACCAAATTTGCAATCTTCTCCCCTGGAATGGCTCTAAAACCTTCGCCGAGCCGCTGCATTGTCGATGCGTCTTGCGGGTTTTGGTTTTAGGGGTCCTGTCCCGCCCTGTCCTGTCCTGTCACCGGTCAAGGCAACTAACGGCCTCGGCACCTGGGCGTCTTTTCGCTATAGTGTATCCGGAGTACGTTGTCAACGGGGGCAAGGGGGACGGCTTTGAAATCCACCGAGGCTTTGCCGACTGCTGGGCCTGTCGGCATAGCGCTGTGGAAGAGGATGGCTGGTCGACGCGGTGGAGACCTCGTAAGCCTGGATGCAACAGAGTGACGATATCAGGGTCCAACGGCGACCCACGACCAACGTCGCCGCTGCTCTTTTTAACTTTTGTCCAACAACCAAACCTGTCGAGGAGTTTACCAAATTTTTTGCGTGAATCAAGTACCACCAACAGGGTGGCGCTGTGACCGAACGGACCCATTTCACTCCCCCACCCCGCACTCTCTGTTTAGACTCTCCAGTTCCTGGGATTCAAACTTGCGGCTGATGACATCTCGTCCTCGCTACCCCGTGCCAACTTTGCAAGAGTTTGGGGAGTTGGCTTTTAAGCTCCCGCTTGTTACACAACTCTTCCCCAAAGACCGGCCCGTCCATTGGCCCGATCCCCCCGTTCGAATCGGAATTCGCCCTTGTCCATACTCTAAACCATGTACTATGTGACTTATGCCCGTTTTTGGTTTGTTGCTTTCTGCTTCTTCTTCGGCCGCCAATTCCAGTCGCGCCAGGCAAGGTCGCTCGAGGTTAACCTTTCCCTTGGACACTGCAATGATATCACCTGCAACCACCCTAGCAAAGTCAATCCCTGTGCGCGCGCGCAAGAGAGAGAAAGATAGATAGCGCTTGGGGCCGCAGCCTCCTCTGCTGCAGCGGGGTGATGGTTGTGTCGTTCCTTGGCAGCTCCCAAGCTGCCAGGCACAGCAACAAATAGCGGCCGTCTGAGCCAAGAAGATCGTCTCCCCCCTCCCCCAAAATCATGCTGTCGCTCATTCGCTCATCCGCTCATCCTCCCTTGTAACCCGCATGGTGCGCACCCCTGCCTGCACATCGAGGGGTCTGGACCTGCCCCCCCTTCCCCCCTCGACAACCGCCAGCGATCCCGGGTTCTCCATCCACGCCGGTTAGAGCTGGCCCAAGTTAGTGCCCATCCCCTCACGCGAACCCCATTGTGTAGTATACGTCGATGACAGCTCGTCTGGAATTATTCACTGACTGAATGTGCCTGGGCCGCATGTGCTTGCTGGTCTTGCTCACGTTCTCAGTCAATCTTGATTGCCTTGGCTTGCTTTGGACGCTTCTGTACACGGGCCGGCCGGCGGTGGTAGCCTCCGTATTCTCAACGTGATGGTACTGGGCGTCGGCGGCGGCGACAAATGCCATGTGCCACCTATGGTGTCTCATCAACCTGCAGGAAGACGCCGTAGGGTGGCGTTGTGGACGTCGTGCCAGTCGAGAAACAGACGGATTTTGAGTAGTGACACAGCCATTTTGTGACTGAGTGGCCCAAAGCTTGTCTCCGCACACCTGTCTGCCAATTTGAAGCATTCTCGACACCACGGATGGTGTTGTGCGTCATGGGCGTCTCTGTAGAAGCCGAATCTAGCACTCTGTGATCCCCGCGCCTTGGGGAACCACGTAACTCGCCGGCTGACGTATATCACCTCCCGCGCCATCTAGACTTGTCCGCACCGTAAATCACTTTGTGATTAGGAACATGATGAGGAGTATACCCCAACAAAATGTTGGCGATCCTGACTTGGTAGCGGTGAGAGTTTCGAGGCGTACTGTATGTTGTCTTCATATGAGGCTGCTTAAAGTGTGTCTCGTGAGTTATCAAAGACACAAGGGGTTCACCTGCCATCAACTTCCTTTTGGGTGATTTTGATATCCGCCGATGTTCAACAAAAAAGAAAGTGCGAAGGCAGAAATCCGGAGGCCCACGTGTACATCAGGGCTCTGGCCTCTGTTATCAATATTTGAGATGCTGCATTGCCAAGGGAAGGCTGGGAGAAAAACAGAGGCGGCAGAGGCGAGTGAACGGATAAGATGTGCATGTTGATAACACATAGATATGCTCTGTACATGAATCGTGTTCTAAAGTCTAAAAGTAACAAGCCTCTTGATGGCTGGCTTCGCTCGCCTCGTATCCGTGGTCGCCTCGAGCATATGACAAGCATATGCCCATCATCTTCAACCTCAGAGATGGTATACTATATACATACATGTTCCGTCGCTCAGAAAGCACTGGCGGCGGCCAGCTCTCCATTTCTGCGCTCCGGGATTCTACTCGCCGCCTCGAAGCGAGACCAAGCGTTAGGTTTACTAGGACTGTCCAAGAGCCTGGTCTTTTTCAAGTCTGCCGTCGTTTGGGCCATCTTCTGCTGCCCCTTGTTTGTCCCCGTTGTCTCAACTCGACCGAAATTGCTGCCAACTGTGGCTCTCCTGGTATTTCCAGAAATATCCTCTACAAGCTGTGCCTGCATGACTGATGCGTCCAAGCTCCCGACATGGGACTGCTGCCCCAGCGTACAGTTCCGTATGTACTCTAGGGTTCTCTCAAATTTCCTCAACTTCTTCTCCGACATTTCCACTCGGACTACGAGACGAGTAATTTGCATGCCTCGTCTCTGTTCTTCGGACGGTAAAATCGATGCCGGCAGATCCTGTAAAAACGGTGCTACGGAGGCTGGTGATGAACCCTGGATGCCGCAGATATCTAATAGGTTTTGGATGCGTTCAGCGAGATATGGCTGATCACTCTCTTGGCAGAAGGCCGCGTTGACGAGTCTGGGCCTGGCCGTGAATGCTTGCAGAATCTCATATGCGGCTCTAGGGTCCAGGGCGTGAACGCACTGGTCAAGCAGCTGGGATATTGTCCGCGCGCTGAACGTGAGCCCGAGTCTGATACCCATCGCAAGTGTGGCGGCGGCATGCCTGAGGTAGTCGAAGCTCAGCATGCCTTCGACGATGGCGGCAAAAAGGTCAGCATCAAACCTAGCCCTTTCGATGATATATTTGTTTCCAATGGCCACGTCTTTCATTCGTGCCCATTTCCGGAGTTGCCCGTGCTCAAGCACCTCCTCAATCATCTTTCTTCGAATGTTCAAACCTCTCCTATCCCTTCCCGTCATGCGTTCAATGACGTTTTTGAAGTTCTGGGCTTGGCCCGTCTCTTTAAAGTGATTCAAAAGGCAAACCATCGTCCGCTGCGTCGGCTCAACCTTGGAATGATAGAATGCGTTGACCACAGTAGAAGCCAGTGGGTGGAGACCAGCGCCGTCGAAACCCATGATAAGCGTGTTGTATGTGTGTATAGTAGGCGGCTGTGGCGAGACAAGCAGATTATGGCACACCTTTCGGATCGTTTTCAAAAGGCTAGAAGGATGTGATGCCGTGAATATGTCCCTCAGAGAGCTGTTTAGCTCTGAACTGCATTGCTTAAGAGCCACTGGGTCCACCTGCCGCTCGTAGCAAGGAAGGCAGTCTTGCTTCAAATCTGCGAGTTCTTGCCGTAACTTGCGCATCTCATCATGTCCGATGATCGATTTGCTATCATTGAGCAAACTGGACACCAATTGTCTTACGGCAGTCTCTGCCGCCTTCAATTGTCTGAGCGTTTTCGGCGCGCGATGCTGGATGTCGGACTGAGCTTCTTCCTCAATGAGCCAGCGGTCCAAGGCACGGTAGTCGGTTCGCTTGGAGGCGGCGATGGAGTCCTCCGTCGGGCTGAACCCATACTCCGCCCACATTCTTTCGATCTCGCTAGACCTCGGCGTTGGCTTGGACCATGTGCGCAAATCGCCCAGGGTGTCGAAAAACTCGGCGATTTCACTTCGTTGCTTCTGATGGTCCCTCAATGCGCCTTTGTATCGATTGCCAATGCTTGCAGCAGGTGCCGTATCGCGAATGTCCGGTGCATTTTCCATGAGCCTAGCAAGCTCCGCCTTCGCTTCCTCGAGTTGTCGGTCCAAGTCTTTTCGTCGCTCATCCTTCCTCTTCGCATCCAGCACGGCCGCCGTTCCCATGATCGAAGTATAGCATGCCGTAAAGATCTCGCTGAAGGTCGGCTTTCGCTGAGTCGCTCGCGTCGCCGACTGTCGGATCATACCTCCGGCGGCATTGAAGCAGGGCTTACAACCGCAATGATGCGCCTGGCCTGCTCTAGACCAAAGTGCCTGCATTCTGACGGCATGCCGGCTGCGTTGGCAGCCCCGGTGAGTCGAATTGATGGGTTGGGCGGGATTGCGGTCGGGGTTTCGAGATGTTGTCGGCCTGGAAATTATGGTCTGATGGAGTGGAATTGACGTACTGGGCCGAGTTACCGGATCCGGTTCAGTGGCAGGGGTGGTGGAAAATGTTGAAATGCAATTAAAGGAAATGCAGATAGGCAAAATTCCTGCTTACAGAAGTGAGGCGACAGCCCCTCCATACCCCACTATGGTTTTGTTACGAGGAGCTCATAGCAATCGCGCAGCTCCCAGAGACAACTCGAGCATCCGATTCTAGAGGTATCCCAGTTCGTACCATAAAAAAAGGCATAATGTTCGCCCTTGCACTTACAGCTGAGCTCAACGGGTAAGTTTTCTCTTTTTGAGGTTACAAAATTCGCCGTCAAGAAAGTTTCTCATCTCTCAAGGGTCACAAACCTCCGCCCCGATGATAGCGAGGGCAACCCTTTCTGGTACACTTTCAAAGTACAGTGTACGTCATGCCGCGAAGTCCACGACAAGACCATCGGCGTAAGTAGATTTGTAAGTATCTTCCGAGCCCTCACAGCTTTCTACTCAGACTAAAACGCAACGCAAGGACGACAACGAGATGAGTGGTAGCAGAGGCGAGGCCAACTTTGTCTGGAAATGCAAGAACTGCAAGCGCGAGTCTTCCGCTTCCATCAAGGCCGCCCCCGCTTCATACGAACAAGGCGAGCCCGCAAAGCAGCAGAAAATTCTGGAGTTCGACTGCCGCGGTCTGGAGTTCACCGAGTTCATCCCTGAAGGAGAGTGGCTGGCCGAGGGTATTGATTCGGGTAGCAAGTTCACTGGCATTGAACTCACCGACGGCGAGTGGTACGACTATGACGAAAAGGCTGGGGAGGAGGTGAGCATCAAGGATCTGAAGTGGGTGATCAAGCGTGCTTGAAATGAGTTGTTGAGAGGTGCTTGAGGAACTGTTACCGAACGGCGTCTGGTGTGAAGGGGGGCATTGATGGGTGTAGCGGGTGGTGAAGAAAAATGGGCAGGTTCTTTTCAGCATGGCCCTGCTTATTTTGTCGTGAGGCGGCATGGGCTTGTAATGAGCGTAGCTTCGGTAGTTCTTCAAGTGATCACTTGAGTCTAGGTTTTCTCATTCCAACATGTATTGGGTATTTGACATCTCTAAACCAACCTAACTCTACAAGGAGGTCTACCCCTCGCCCTCTAGTCCATGCGTGACATCGTTATATACGTCACAAAGCCAACCAACCTGCCCTGTCCCTCCCCATTCGTGTGAATTAGAGCAAGCCGTATCAAGGCACATGCCTTAATCCCTTCTTCATGACATATTTCTGAGCAGGCGAGTGAGCAACTCCGTCTTCGTCTGGATCCGGGCGAGCCAGAAGCAAGCTGCGGCCCAGGGAGGAGTCCTCGATGCTCATGCTCAAAAATCACGAATACGACCCATCCATCGGGCCCAACCGAGCCTGATCCCTTGTCGTAGACTCGTAATAAGTCCAAATTTTGTTGCGCAGCTGCAAACCATGCATCGCAATGGTTTCTTTTGGTGGGGTTTGCAGCAAGTATAGAACCATCTCTCATCATCATGCGTTGTGTCAGGGTGCACAACGTCGATGTCCTGGTCATGCCCAGGACTTCGTTACCAAGATGATCCCTTGTACTTAGACAAATGTAAGGCCTGTCATCTTTTCAAAGCCTTGCCGCCGAATATTCGGCGGTCAGCGGAAACGCATCGATCGTCCATCGGGCATTACGGAGAAAACTTGGGCGTTGGGCCCGTGTGCCCCTCTGCGTAATTGACGAGAAATCGGATGCATCCCCGGATTTCAGAAGAGAAAGAAATTGTTCATAGGAAGTAGTCACCCGGTCCACGACGGTTGGCGGGAACGTGTCGCTGGTCGTCGGGAACTGCGGAGAAGATGCTGAACTTGGGGTTGATGTCCTTGTCGACTGTCATGATGGATGCAACATTGCCGCAGCGGTAGCAGTAGTTCGGAGCAGACCACACAGTGACAACCGAGTTCTGGGGGAAGTGGTACTGAAATATATGTTAGTAATGTGGGTAAAGCATATCGAGATGACCGCGTACCTTGTATCCCTCATTGACGAGCTGGTGGGCTCTGGCGATGAGCTTGAGACCATTGACATGATTGAATTCGGTTGCAACCTTGTCGCCGAAGAGCCAGCCGGCACCACGAGGGCTAATAGCCCAAGTCTCAACGTCCTCAGGATCCGACCAAACAAGATCGCAGAAAGCGCCTTCGTGAGGGATTTCTTGGGCACGAGCAACGACACGGATTTGGTCGATGGTACGGATCTCAGGACTCAGACCACCATGGACACAGAGAAGCTCGCCATCAACGATGGCAGCGAGTACAAGGAAGTCAAAGACGTGACAGCAGGCCTTCCACACGGAGGCGTTGCCGTACTTCTGCTGGCACTCCTCGTAGAATCCGTAGACCTGGGTGATCTGACGAGACTCGTGGTTACCACGGACGAGAACAATTCTGTCGGGGTACCTGTGATTTCGGTTAGTACCATAATGAACTAAGCCTCGCTGGTACGTACTTGGCCTTCAGGCACATGAGAAGGGTAAAGGTCTCCAAGCTGAAGTAGCCGCGATCAACGAAATCGCCCAAGAAGACGAAGCGGGTCTCAGCAGACTGAGAGCCGGTGGCAACCTCGACGGCGGAGTCAGCTCGGGAAGTCGCGCTGGTGTCCGCGGCAGCAGCATCGTCATCTTCATCCTCATCGGCAGGCGGGCTTCCAGAGTTTCTAAGCTTCTTCTTGAGCTTGGGGTTCGTAATCTCCGTAGGCGGCTCGATATCCTCGGGGCTGATGACTGTGGTGGCCGTCTTTGGCGCCTCGGCCCCCGATTCGCCAGGCATTCCACCCGCCACGCGGAACAGCTCGAGGAGATCGTAAAACTGTCCGTGGATATCTCCACAAACCGTAACCGGGGTGCAAACTGGCTGAATGTTGGACTCTGAAGCCGGTATGTCAGCGGAACTGAAGATCAGTGAGAATCTTGCGCTCCTTACCCTCCATGAGAACCTCCTTTACGAGCTCACAAAGCTCCTTCATAGCCCTTTCGGGCAAGTAGTGGCACTGCTTGGCCTCCTCCAGCCACTCGTCCAAACCTGCGTTGGGCGACAGGTTGGCGGGGCCGGGCCTGGGAATGTGGCTCGCCATTTTGTGCAGTACTTGTGCGTAGATTCGGGAGTTTGCCTCGACTTGGTACGGATCGAAATCTTCAGAGATGTTGGGATTGAACTCGTCGTCCAGTTCCGTCAAATCGTCCTCTAGGGCGTCGGACTCGTAGTAGTCAGGGTCGAATCCGTCGAGAAAATCGTCAATGTCTAGGCTTCCGCCACGCAGAGAAACGTCGGATGAGTCTTTGGCGGGGTCGTCGGCTCGTCGAACAACGCGGCCGACTCGTGCAGTGTGTACCTCTGGATCTTCAGAGTATTCGAATTCTTCGTGTTCTGTAGACGCTTCCTCGTTGACAGGCTCAGGTGGTGGCCGATTACCACTCGTTCCGGGAAAGACGAAGGGAGGGGCGTTGGAGGGGATTGATACTGATGCGGACCGCTGGCGGCGACGTGAGGGCACTGGAAAAGGCTCCTGCTGGTTCGAGGCGACCGGGTTTGATCGCAAAGGGTGCGGTGGAGCTGTGTTCTGAGCGGGGAGAGGGGCTTCAAAAGCACGGGCGGGTGCGACAACGGTGGGCTGGATGGTGCTAGCAGGGGGTAGCTCTGGGAGCGGTCGGAAACCGTGGGGTTGCTGATCGAGTCTACGAGGTGGGTTATTCAAGTACAATTCAAAAGCACGTCTGTCGTCGGCTTCTCGTTGCGCGACTCTCTGTAGGTGCTCGTGGAAAGGGTTGTCGTAGCCTCCAACAACGACGGGTCGGCTGGAGTTGGGGGCACGCGGACGTATCAGCTGCGCGGTGCGGTTCGCGGCAGGAAGTGTGGGGATGTACGCCGCTCTGCCAGGGACTGGAATGCCTCGACCTCGTCCAGAACCTGACGCAACAGTCGGAAGCGGACCGGTAGTAGATGCCTGAGGAAGGAGGACCGGCTGCGGAGGGAGGTTACGATGTGTAGACGGTAAATTGAACGATACCTCCGCACTCCGATTGCGTGCACGGCCGGCTCCAGCAGGTCCACGACGAGGGACGTTTGTCAGCGGGTTACTGAAGGCGAGATTCGCGCGCTGGATAGCCGCCTGGATTTGCTCCTCAGTCGGCGGCTGATAATCTGAAGTCGGCGCGTCTCTATTTTTAGGACGTCCCTCCAATTTTTGACGCGCTGAAGCTATTTTTGCAGAGTCGAAATCCGGAAAAGTCTCCGGAAAGTGGTCGTCAGGAGGCGGAGTGCCATTGTCCTCGGTGGAGGACTCGGGATCCTCGACCATGATGCTCCTCTTTGGTGGGTGAACTTCGGCTGGCTGTGGCCTCGGAATATTGTTGTGCCGATGTGATGAAGTGAGAATATGTATTTTTCCGAAGTTTCTCCAGGAGCTCCTTGGGCAAAAAATGAAACCCCCACTGAATAGGAGCTATCCTAAAGGGGCTAGCCTCGCCTTATCAGATAAGATCCACATTTTATTGCTCTCTGTGCGCTATTCTTTCAGATCTGTGGCTAATGTGAACCAGGAGCCAGCCCCGCGTCACCACCCTGCGGTCACATCAGTCACGATAACTTTACAAAGACCACAGGTGTACACCTTGTGTCTTGGACACAGAGGCGACCATCTGCTTACTTTGGCACAGAGAATCTTCAATGTTCTGCACGCTGCTTGCACCCAGGCTTCGAGACAATAAACAATAACCAAACAAAGTCCCTCGATTTACTGAGAACCAATCGCCAGCCGCATACAAGCCCATTCGCTTGACGCACAAGGCTTTGTCTCTCGCGATGGCGACATCGAGCGCCCAAGGCGCATCCCGCAAGCCGAATGGAGTGCTTCCGGTCTCTGGTCAGCAGGCTACCGCCGATGCGCCGAAGTCCAACAAGAGCCGGGCTCTTGTCGAAGGCGACAAGGTGGTTCTCCGAAGACTCCCACCGGGCTTGACGGAGCAGGAACTATGGAACAATCTCGGCGATGAGTGGAAGGCTGGGAATGGACTCGTCAGCTGGCACAACTTTGCACCGGGAAAGATCTCACAGGAGTACGTGCTTGTTTGCATGTCTTGAAGGACCAGGGACTGACCCTTTGCTCACGTAGTCCGGCGAAACCCTCGAAGCCGGCCAGGATCTACCTCAACGTCCTCAAGCGCGATAGCCTAAACTCTCTTTCCACCCTGATCCAGGCTAAATCTTGGGAGGACGCCAAAATGACGTCCAACAGCGCCTCTCTGGTCGGCCCACCCGTGATCGAATTCGCTATTTACAACAAGGTCCCGAGCGGCAAGAAGCGCAGCGACCCTAGACAGGGCACAATCGACCAAGACCCCGAGTTCATGGCGTTTCTCCACTCCCTCACCAACCCGGACCAGGACAAGGAGGGGGAGAGCGGCGAGAACAAGGATGCGGAGGAGTTGAAGCCCGAGACCAAGGTCACGACGACACCGTTGATCGAGTATCTCAAGGAAAAGAAGGCGAACAAACAGAAGGAGGCCGCTGCCGCCAAGAGCGCCAAGCAGGCCCGGCAGGAGTCGCAGAACACCAAGGGCAAGGCGTCGGGATCAACGGCGGAGGATTCGAAGAAGGGCAAGAAGGACTCTAAGACGGAGAGGTCGACGGACAAGCCCAAGGAGACGGTCAAGATCCTCACCAAGAAGGCCACCGCCGAAGCAGCCAAGGCCGCCGAAGCCGTCGCCAACCAGATCACGCAGTCTTCTTCGGCTTCTCAAGACGCGCCCAAGAGTCGGCGGGCTGGCATCGCGGCCGCCGCCCGCATCCTGCAGCGGGACCTTGGCATCAGTCCCGGAAGCGCCCATAGGAGGGCACGACTTGACGCTGCCAAGGCCGAGGCGGAAGCAAAGGCGGCGCCGGCAAAGGAACCAGCACCACCCGCAAGCGAACCTCCGGCTCCACAAGCACCCGTCGCCGCGCCGGCCCAATCATCCTCGAACAATGCGCAGACGTCAGAGCGGAGCACAACACCCGCCGCGTCAAAGTCGGGACGTTCTCGCAGAGGCGGCGGCGGCGGCGGCGGCGGCGGCGGCGGCAAGAATTCGGGCGCCAGTGAAGCCAAGGGCAAATCGACCGAATCCGGCGGCTCCTCTAACGCTCCGGCTCCGGCCAAAGTTCCCGTCGTACTGCTCAAGAAGAAAGACGAGGAGAAGAACAGGGACAAGGCCGCCAAGGCCGACAAGGAAGCGTCGGGCCCGGCATCGCAGCCCGCCGCCTCGGCGACGAATGCCAAATCCAACCCCCCGACCGGCCCCAAGGCTTCGGGCAAGAACAGCAACTCGAAAAAGAGCTCCGCGGCCGTCACGTCCGGCGCGACCCGCGGGTTCGTCAAGCACGCTAACCCGTCGCAGGGCGTCACCGAGGCGCTGCTGAAGCAGGCCATGGAGGCCTTCGGCACCGTCACCTTCGTCGAGATCGACAAGCGCAAGGGCTTCGCCTACGTCGACTTCTCCAACCACGACGGCCTCGTCAAGGCCGTCAACGCGAGCCCGGTGCAGGTCGCCCAGGGCACCGTCCAGGTCCTCGAGCGCAAGGAGAAGAAGCCCGCCGCCTCCAACTCCAACAACGCAACTGCTGGCGGCAGCGGCGCCGCCGCCGCCGCCACGGCCAGCTCCAGCACCCCCGCGCCCTCGGCGTCCGGGTCCACCAGCAATGCCACGCCCGCCGAGAAGCCGGAGCACCACAAGCGCACCAGACGCGGTCGCGGGGGCGGCAAAGCCTCGGCGAGCGCCCCTGGCGGCGGCAGCGGTAACAAGGATGCGCAGGCCGCTGCAGGTACGGGATGATGAGGAGGGCCCGAAAGCTTGCGGTTTTGACGGCAATTGTACCTACATGGCCCCCAGACGTGTGCGTCGCGAGTCCGCGGCACGGCGACACGGCAGCAGGGACCGAAGCTGCGAAGGAGGCCCGTACCTGCGTTTTTCTGCCCGAAATGGGAGGGAGAGAGAGAGAGAGAAGGGGGAGAGGGCATGAGCACGGAAGCAAGGGTTCCCAAACGACGAAACGAGCGCGACCCCGGCCGCTGACCGCATTTCCTTGTCTGCATCGTCGACCGAACGGGGACCATTGGGGTCAGCGTGGGAGACGTTTTTGGCAATGTAACGGAGGCGATCGGCGCGGAGCCGGTCGGCGGGAGTGGGACGTAAGCGAACTCTTGACGACGAGTTTGAGTCACATTGAGTTGCCGGCAGGGACGGGCGGGGGGCCGAAAATCGGGGTTCGGGGAGGGAGTGAGAGAACCAGCCAGCAGAAACGGTTCAGTCGCGGGGGATCAAAGTTCACTTAGGTCAAGGACGGGCGGAAGGGAGGCACGAGGGTTTGTCAAACAATCAACTCGATTGAAATTCAGGATGGGGGGCGATGCCGTCTTCCACGGTATCCCTTCGCTGCCAACTATACAAGCCAAAACTGCCCATATCCCCCCTCCCGCCCAACTAGCATCTGAAGGCGCGCCCAAACAGGTTCCCAAACGATCTATTTTAACCTTTTTATTTGTCGAACCCCGCTGTACTCCCATTATAATCAAATCCATGCCGCCTTCCCCGGCTCTCCCCCGTTCACAAACGTCTTGACCAGAGCCGTGATGCCAAAAAGTAGAACCGCCAGCAGAAACCCCAGCAGGATCCCGTCATGCTCCCGCGCCGCGCCGGCCAGCCTGGCCTTGGCCTCGGCCACCCAGAGCGTCTCCCCCGCGTCCCTCCTCGCGGCCTTGAGCCCGGGCAGGCCGTCGATCGAGGTCCGGTTGGTCTCGGTCTGGTACTTGTTGACCGTGTTGTTGTCGGCGCGCTTCTTCCAGTAAAAGTCGAGCGTGGGCCGTTCCTCAAACACGGAAAGCTCGTCCTTCTTCCCTAGCTCGCTGTCTTCGACGCTCGTTGCCGGCGCGTAGAGCTCTTTCCGGACCATGGGGACGCCGAAGCCGCAGCTCGTCTGCACCTCCCACACCTCACCCACCACCACGGCTCTCGCGCCATCGTAGGATCCCCTGCCGGCCTCGCCCTGCGGAACGATCCGCTTCATCCACGAGTCAAAGTCCGGGTGATCCCACTCCACGATTTTGCTCTTGCAGAAGAGTCGCAGGATGCGAGGCGCGGGGCCGAAGGACATAAACATGAGCGTCAAGCGTCCATTCTCGTAGCTGTGCGCTATGGTCTCGCACCCAGAGCCCGTCCGATCGATGTAGGCGACGAGGTTGGGCGAGAGGACGGCGAAATGGGCAGAGAGGCCCTTGGGGGAGACGTTAATATGGGGAAGGTGAGTGGGCGCCGAGGCCGTGAAGAAGACGGGTTGGCGGGCGGCCCAGTCTGCGAGGTCGGGGCTGATGGAGGGGTAGAGCTTCATTGTGGTTTGTTTATATATTTTATATTTTTTGAATGTATTTGTATTTATATATGGGCGAATGCCGCCAATTGAAAGATCAACGAAAACCGAGGAAAATGACCAGGTATATCGTCAAAAACGTACAAAGAGTATTGGGTATTGGGTATCGAGTCGTGGATGAAATGAAACTAATACAAGATTGATACAAGAATGAAAGAGGAAAAAAACAGGCGGCATCGCTTCTTGTAACAACAATTGAGTTCGGTAAACGGCACATTCGCCGGATACTGCAGAGGATGAGTCAACCAGTCGCATGGCATCATCCCAAGGCAGTAGCTGAGAGTCGGGGTGCCTGTGCGGGGATGCTGGCGTTCCTGCGAGCGCCTTACTCAAAGACGGAAGGCGCTCCCAGGCCCCACACCGATAAGCGGCGGTAGAAGGTGTTCCAGGGATGAAGAACATGTCTGTGGCTGATGCAGGATATCTTAAATGGAATTCTCCGTGGTAATAAGAAAAAACCCCTGCCCGAAATGGTGTGTCGCACAGGGGATTTTTTTTCGGTTTCTTTTTTGATTCTTTACCGATGCGTCCTTCCGCGGGACTCGGTTGGCAGAGGGTAAGGGTAATAGTTCCCGTCCTCTGCAAGGTATACCTCGTCGTCGTCGTAACCGTCGTGTCCCGCGTACGTTGATGTGCGTGGGATATCAGCGTACCGGGGGTCAGTGACGGTCGTCGTTGTGATGACGGACGGCCTTATCGAGGAGTAGGATGATTCGGAGCGGTTCGTACGGGGACGGGCCGTAGGCTCCACGACGGAAGAGGGGTTGTAAGGGTCGACGTAGCTGTCGTGTTTGCTACGGCCCGAGCTGCTGCTGGAGGAGACGCTCTTGTCGTCCTTGATCTCGAAACGGCGCCCGAGACGTTCCTTGTCCTCCTTGACGCGCTTGGCAAGCTCCTTCTCTTCGCTGCTCTTGCGCACCTTGCTCTCGCCGCGGCGTTTGGATTCGCTACGGCGCGACGGCTTCGGTTCCTTGGGAGAGGGCGGGTGGGCTGGTAGAGCGCCCGACATCCTGGCGGAATGCTCCCGTTGGGGGGGGCTTGAGCGAGACTTGCGATTATCCTCACGCAGGACATCAATCTCGTCCCGCAAGGTGCGCTTCTCGCGAATCAGAGCCGTCTTGTCGTTCTCCAGGACCTCAATGGTATTTTGCAGGGCGCGGAAGCGGGCATCGGCTTCCTTGAGGTCACTCTTAACCGCTGCGAGCTCCTCCTTGAGCTTCTTGTGAGCCTTTTCCAGTGCGAAGTAGTCCTCGGCCGAAGGGCTTGAGCCATAGCCGTCAAAGTCTGAGCCGACGCCAGAGTCGCTTGTCCGTTGGCGGTGGCCCTTGGAACCGGGGATGGGCTGGAAGGAGACCCTGTGCTCCTTTCTGTTGGCTGACGACATGGCTGTTGGTTATTGGCGGCCGGGGGGGGCTGTCGTCGATCAAAAAGTAACTTGGGTTCGATGAACCAGGTCGAGGCAAAATGCCTTTATGCCTTGCACCGGCACAGCTGGATCGAAAGTGAGGCGCCTGTAGTATGTGCGCTGTGTCCTATTTGGGCAGAGTTGAAATTTTTGAAATTTGATGTGGGTGCGGTGGTGGTGGTAGGCGCGGGTTAATACAAGTCGTGTGGTGTGGCCTTGTCGAGATGAGTCAAGTTGGGTAGGTATATAAAAGGGTGAATGGTGCCCAAGATGGAGATGCAGTTTTTTTCTTAATTTGGTATCCTGGCGATGGGCGCGATTTGAATAACAGGTAAACGTGAGATGGATGGAAAGGGAAAGAAGGAGAGAGATGCGTCGCCTTTTGATTTATTTATTCAGACACAGCCATTGCAGCCTTCACGGACTGGCCATAAAATCGCAGCCGGAGGGAGAGAGATGGTGTGGATTGCTGCCTTTGGGGCTAAGCAAAGCAGGTTGCGTCGGGAAGGGAGAACAGGTGCAGGGGGGGACCGGACGGCAACGAAAAAGGTACCAGCGACACCCTCCGAAGCCTAAGGAGATTGACAACATTCCTCAAGTATCGCATCGGTAGTGGCCATGTAGGGCTGGGCTGCTTGGGCTGGTTGCCTCTTGGCGCAGTTGCGCAGTAGAGTCATCGCATCCATACTAGATACGTACCCTTCACCTTGAACCGCAGTGGTTCGCTAGGCAGGATGGACGGGCGGAATCGCGGGTTCATCCTCGCCAGGCATGCGATGACGGGACGGGGAGGGGCTTCGGGGAGAGGAGGGGTGTTTGGTGGACCAGAACTTGCTGGTGCCGTGGACAAGGGGAGGGGGGGAAAGTGGCAGGACGAGCTAAACGGGAGCGGGACTAGGAGGATAGCAAAGTAGAAAAAGGCGATTGCATGGGATCGACTCCCATTGTTGCTCAAGGTCCATGTTCACCCGTCCAAAAAGGAACGTGGAGGGTGCGGAGGGGGGGGGCCAGGTGGTGGAAGGCTTTCCCTGCCTCAGTGTCAAGAATTTCTCGGTGGCAGCAAATGTTCTGATTGGTGCATGCCAAGGCAGTGCAGGCAAGGCAGAAACGAAAGGTTTGGTTGCCTTCTTTTGGTGGTTTTTTCAATGGCCGCCTTTTTTTTCTGGCCAATGTGCCTGCTGTTTCTGTGCGTCCCCATCCCAGGAATGGTTCGCCAATGCGGATTGGGTACCCGGGGAATTGGTTCGCTTAACCCAGCGAGGTCGGCGGCGATGCGTTTGCATCTGCACTCGCATTTGCAGACGGGAAGGGAGAGGGCGAAGCAAGCAAGCACTCACTCACCTGCGTGCGTGCAAGGTGAGGGGCCTGCCTGGGACGGAGACTGCCCGTTCCTCCCCCAATGGCGAAATACGCAAAGGCGCAAAAGACTGAGGAAGCATGTGCGGACATCGCAGGTACCACAGTACGTTCCGCTTGGCGCTGTGCAGTCCTTTTCTGCAGCCATTATCTGCGCCATTCTCTCTGCACCTCTGGACATGCTCTCCTCCCCGGATCCTAGGATCATGATCTGCATTTCCTTCGTGTCCTCCTGCGAGCCAATGGCATGCACTGCGAGATCGTCCTGCAGCCTAGCAGACGTCGTCGCGAGACCCTTCCGGAGAGGGGGCATGGGGGTTTGATTCGTGTCGTGAGTCACTGTCCGCTGCTAAACTGGACCCCGCGATGTGAAGCCGTTTCGTTGGTGATGCTGGTGGGTGACTGAGGCCTATCGTGCCTCTTCATGCGTTCGATGCAAGCTCGACCATGGCGTGTTCTGCTCGCATCACCGTGTGGGTGCACTTGCTTCCCTTTGGCTGATCGGGCATGTTCGCCTGGCACCGCCAATTAAGGACTTTCTCGTGGATCGGTCAGTTCCGACATGATTGCTCGGCTAATGGGGGAGCGTCGCGAGCCGCATTGCCATGGTGATCGGGCTGGTGGTGGTGGTGGTGATAGGCGGAGGAGTGCGTGAATGGGTGACGGATGATATGAAGGTGAGCTCTGGACTGGCACGACTACCTAGGACGTTGCTGCGGAAGAAACCAAGCACGGACTAATGGACACCGCCCCACGGGCTAGTGCAGCAGGCAGTCCCCTGCCAAACGCCGTCTTGACAAGCCTGCCAAAACGTCGACTCCACACGACAGCCAATGACACCTCAAACTTTGTTTTCAGGGTTGCTGACGTTTCTTCCAATGGGCGGCATTAGTCTCGTCCCGTACGCCTCTTGGATTCCTTCGAGACCATGCCTCTAGGCGGCAGTCCCCCGGAGGCCGTCACCTTGCGTCTTGGCGGGAAGTTGAGAGCACGCAGCGATGACTCGGTCTCTGAAGGATTGAGGTCATCGTCACCATCTCCAAATCCGTGTGGCCAACATGCATCACCGCTAGCTTTGCCGAGTCAAGACCCTGCTTCGTAGTGCATTCACATCGAGTGAACTCGCTCTTGTAAACGCCCAACCCTGCTATTGTTCTCCGGCGTGATAGAGGAAGGCAGGGGGAACGGGGACACGAGGTTGAAGCGTAATTTACATACTTGTTGGAGCGCCCAAATCACTCGGCGCCGCCGAGAGAGACAGGCACCATGATTCCCCCGGCCATTTCCCAATCTGAACCATGTCTTGGTGGAAGACAAGCCATGAATCCTTTCCTTCTAGAACAGAGTCTTGCCAAATCAGGTCTGCATTGAGCTGTTAAAGTGGACGCTGGGGGTCCCTGCCGCCGCCCTCAGTCCTCAGCCCTCAAATCACAGCCCTCGCACAACGGCCGGCCTCAAGGCAACGGCCCTTAGTGCTACTAGTCCCTGAAGAGAAGCTCCATATTCGCCAACATTGGCGTCTCTAACGGAAACTCCAAGCCAAAATGGCTGATCCCTCTGACAAATGCAAATTCTTGGCGGAAACGAGTGAATCTAGCGGGTTCCACTTCCGAAACCGCCGTTCCTGAGACACCCGGCCTCTCCTCTTGCCGATGCATCCCCGTCTCCGACTCTGTGTTCGGTGTGGGCCCCGGAGTGCCGGCTCATGATCCGACACGGTCATCTTGCAGCAGAAACAGCTTGGCATTGAATCTTGCTGTACTTTATACGATCGCAGATGACGACAGTCCTCTTATCTTAATATGGTGCGGTGTTTCGTGCCATAATGTTTACCTGAGAATGTGGGGGACAGGCCGACGAAGGGGCCATACTCTCATGTTGGATGATATCATTAGTTGATAGAAACATAATGGCGGGGTACCGCCACCCAACAGAATGTGCAATCTAAAAGACGGACGGAAGCTCGAGGGCACTGGTCCATAATTAGAAGCCAGCACACATAATACGAGGGGCAGGGGATGATGAGATGAATGCGTACAGGCTCGGACAAAACAAAGAGACGCCAACCACCGCAACATGCTGCGTAGGTTGGCATTGCCAGTTACAGACGTCGGCCCGGTCTTTCGTACCTCTGGACGCCAGGAGAAACCGTGTGTGCCTTCTACAAAGTTGCGTTGCCGAGCGTCGACGGGTCAGCGGCAGCCGGAAAGACCAGGGGGCCGCGGCAAATCTGGTCGCCGCGCGGTTCTAAATCGCCACCGCGATGGGCTCGGAAGCCTCTCGGCATTTGTTTCGCTGCCAAATCGCAGAATTCAATAAGAAAAAAGGGCCAGGGGAGGAGATGCCTGCAGAAACAATTGGAATCCGCCGATGGGCTGGCTTGGAACTCAACGATGAAGAAAAGGAGGACGGGGGGGGTGAAAGGTGTAAGTTGATTTGTCGGAGGGAAGAAGTGGTCCGCCAGACCTGCCCCTGCCCCGGGTACCTTGACAAGTACGTACCTGTGAAACGGCATTTGGGGGGGTTACGCTACCGCGAGAAAGGACATGGGCCCCACCCCGCAGATACACTACAACGGCAGGTGCTGCCTATTTGCCCACCCTTACCATCTTTATTTAGGCTGCGGCAGACACTCTTCTTTCATCATCACCCACTTTTCCGGATAGCCGTAATCTAGACGTATGAGATGCTTCGTTGAGGTCGCCGACAGAAACCTCCATGCCTCGAAGCAAGTTCTCCGAAGGAGCCCGGTGGGGTATGTCGATACCCCAATCCAGCGACGGGGGACTCGTCATGGTCCGCCATGCCGTGGGTTGCAGGAGGTAGACCAGTCTTAGCCGCGTCGGCGCGCGGCGGCGAAGGAAGCGGAGGGGAGAGGGAGGGAGATGGAGAGAGACACACGCACACACACACACACACAGAGAGAGAGAGAGAGAGAGGGAGAGGGAGAGAGAGGGCAATGGAATTGGAAATGCCGTATAGCCGCAAGCCGGTTTTGGGTGCTTATCCCGCGCAAAATTCCAAACGAGCTTGTTCTTCCCCCTCGCCTCCTGCGCCTCGAGGCAACCTTCTCTTTCCGGTCGACCGCGCGTGAATAGACGCCTCGATCCCTCGCAGGTTCTGGTTCTGGTCGAGGCTGAGTCCCTCCGTACGGGCCTGCGTCCCAAAGGGACGGCCATCACGCTCACCTCGGTGTCGGCACACTTCAGCCCAAGGTGTGCGGTGGACGCGCCAGTCAGCCGTCAGCGCAGCCCCCCGCCCCCATCCCCGTCTATCAGTCAGTTAAAGTCCGGGGGGGTCAGACAATAAACCCTGGATGGGCTGAACTGAGTAAAAGGGCTCGATTGTGTTCCATAGGACTCGACGTGCGCCGCGCGCGGGATGCTTGGCAGCACGTCAAAAAGATGTGCGCATTTGCGCATTTGGAGGTCTGCAGAGGGCATCTCAAATGCGCTGTATTTTTGTTTCGGTTCTGTGTGCTGCCGCCAAGTAAACCCTGCAGCCTTGTCCTGCACACCATCACGGGCGGCTTGGCGCCATTGGCACTTACGACCCTTGCATGCTGGACCCTCGAGGCAGAAAAAGCTCGTATCGCCTAAATCTGTTTACGTCGGGGGGAGGAGGGGGGCTCGGTGTGCGTGAGACGGCTTTGGAGAGAGGAGCCCACGGTGTGGCGTCATGGGGACGCGGTGTCTCGGTTCGGACGCAGCTGACTACAAGGCCCGGTGCCGAAGTCAAGCCACTCTTCCACCACCTACGAGTTTATTATTAATTATAGGAGGAGCGGTTTAGAAGAGGATGGAAAGTATATGAATAGAAGAGAGCAAAAAAGGCAGGACTATGCGTGAAATTGCTAAATGGAGAGAAAGAGATGGAAAAGGAGAGAAAAAGACGAACGCTCTTCCTCGCCCTCTTACTCCATCAAAGTCTCTCTCTGTTCAAACGAGGGTGTTTCACTTGGACTTAGTGCACTACTTGCTAAATCCGCTGTGTTGGGCTGAGGCTTTGAACAAAATAGGCTCTGGCATCGGGGGGTGGACTGCTGACGGTAATTTTCTGGGGAAGAAATAAAATACCGATTAAGGCGGGGGTGGATGCGGCTGCCTGGCCTGGCCTCTCAACTTGGTAGTCCTATTCACGATGACATTTTGCGAGAACGAGATTGACGAATCTTGCGTTCTGTCTAACAAGGAGGTATCTCGTAAAAACAAAACAACCCCCCCCCCCCCAAAAAAAAACAAAAAAAGAATACAAGCAGCACGTAGAGAACCATTCTTCTTCCCATAGTCCTCCAACCCCGAACTGTCTCCTAATAAACCTGAAGACCGCGTCATCCGAGTGCCGGGCGCAGAAGCAGCTAATAATACAGCAGTGCATACGACAGAAGCCGTTTGACAAATGAAAAGTGTCGTGAGCGAACGTGAGATTGCGGGAACACCCCTTACCCCCCTCCTGTTCACCCTGACATGCCGAGCTGCCAGGGCAGGATATCCAATGAAGCATCGTGCGAGCCTAAAAAAAAAGTCTATCTTGAAATCGAAGCCAATAAAAATGAAGCCTTTCAATCTCCAATGACAGCCTGCGTCGATCCCCCGAATGTTAGAACTACATTTCTCTCTGCGAGATAATAACGAAGGAGGAAAAACTCACCCTTGGGCTTGGTGAAACGTATATCCAGCCAGACATCCTTCCTGCCAAAGAAAGAAGCAGCGCTTTCCTCCGAAACGTTGTGCAAGGCGTCGCCGTGCGCTCATCCCCGAGATCTCTCGGCGAGTTCATCCAAAACGTATGCCCCGTGCCGTCCCCCCCGTCGCCCCTCAATCGCACCGGATGAAGCCGTGACGGCGGAGGATCCGCACGTACACGCGGATCCGCTCGTCCTGCTCCGTGATGACGCACCGCTGGTCCTCGATGTCCCGCCGCAGCCGCTTGTTGTGGTCGTCCACGACGTCGAACTTCCGCTCCCAGGCCGCGATGGCGCGCTTCAGGTCGTCGACGCGGTCCGACGCGCCGTGGTGGGCGTGCCGGGTCAGCTCCCTGATGCGGGCGACGAGCCCGTCGCGGTCCTTCTCGACCTTGTGGAGCTTGTTCTTGAGGCGATCGACCTCGCGCAGGTACTTGGCGGCGCTGTCGCCCGAGTTCTCGATGGTGCAGCGCAGGGAGGCGTTCTCCTCGCGGAGCAGCTGGTTCTCGGCCTGCAGCGCCGCGACGAGGCCGCCCAGGCGCCGGGCCTCGCCGTCAGCGGCCTGGAGGTTGCACTTGAGGGCGTAGTTCTCGCGGTTCAGGCCGTCGTTGGCCTCGTGGAGCTTGCGGTTCCGCTCCACCAGGTCGTTCCACTCGTCCCTGGTCTTGTGGCAGCAGTCGTCGCGGCAGCAGCGCTGCTCATGGCGGTGGTGGTGGTGACGGTCGTGGTGGTGGGATCGGGAGCGCTTGAGGGAGACGAACTGATGCCCGCCGTCCGGCAGCGTCTCGAAGACCCAGCGCCGGGCAGTCATACGGAAGATGGGAGAATGGAGTGCGGGGGTGAGAGTGGAAGGGGTACTTGCACTCGTTCCCCTAAGTTAAGTATAAGACGCCGCAAGTTGCGGTCTTGCTGTTGGGTGAAGTTTCTCGGGTGTTGTTAAAGGCGTTCAAGTGTAAGTGAGACCGGAAACGAAGCTTTGGTAGCAGTGCCAGAGAATGACAAAATTGAGAGAGGGGGAGAGAGAGTCCAAGTTGGATAGGCCCAAAGGAGGAGAGTCGAGACCTTGATATGGAGATTCCGGGAGTAAAGACAGCAGACCACAAGGGCTAGCACGATATGCAGGTGATCAAGGCAGGAGACTGAGGGTCTGGGAACGAACGAGGATTGGCGAGATGGCTGCATGCCTGGAGCGGGAGCGGGTAGGGCTTTATTTTTAAAGGGACCTGTCAAGGCAGTGCCTGGCATAGGACTGTAACCGATGTTCTGGGAAGCCATCTCTAGACCTGGGGACGGCGCGCGACGGGCTGCGAGTCATCGAGGGTGTGGCACTCGAAGGAGAGGCGGCGCGCACGAGTGTCAAGCGCGTGGGCGGGAGAGGGATGGGCGCCGGTTCGGTGGCTGACGCGCCCGTGTATGTGTGGGATGGTGGAAAGGACGAACAGGTCCCTGATGGAAGAGGCTGCTAGTAGGAAAGGACTGGGCTTTGGTGAGGCACGACGGCAAGGTTGTCGGGTGCCATGTTGCTGGCCTAGTGGTGAGACGGGCCCGGCTCAGGAGATGTGAGTGGCAGTCATGTAGACATCCTCACAAGTTGTGTGTGGTGAGACTTGGGTGGTCGTTTGGCCTCGAGCGCATGAGGTGGATGTCTCACGCGCGAGGAGGTCATTCGGGGCCAGCTCCGGGGGGGCTTAGCCTTGACTCGCCGACGGTCCATCCCGGTGCCTCGAAGAAAGAGTCAACCGAGCTACTTTAGACTGATGCGAAACGGAAAAACTACGAAATAAAAGAGACGGCGCTTGTAATTATCAACCCCCGACTAGAAACCACGCGTTTTTGAGGCCTTAAGCTTAGCGCAGGTGTCCGCCGCTTGGAGGTTGATATTCCAAGGTGAGAGTCTAGAGGCTAGAACGCTGTTGAGTGGAGAGTTGCAGATGGAGAATTGGAGATCTAGTAGCGTAAAGAACCGCACGTGGGCGCTGAGTGACGACTGGTGCCATCAAGCGACCGTATGCAGGGGTCACAGTCCAGGCACTGTTCTGCATCCAGCACTTTGGCACATCCGCACCGTAACGCTGCTGTAAGTCATCGCGGCTGCGCTTGGGCTGCCTCCACATCCCACGCCGGCTGGTACGTACCTTTTATCTGACCTCCCTCACTCTCTCGACAACCAACGTCATCTTTCCACCACCCTCACCTTCCAGGACGTCGACACAGCCTCGACGAGGCTACCGGCTAGGAGTCGCCTGGCCCGAGTCCGACGAGCAGGCCGTGACTCCCGACACTTCCTTGCTCTGGATTGTACACTTTGGTTTTTGGCACCCACCCTCTTCCAGGACTCTTCCAAGCATCCCGTGTCTTGTTTTGCGCGAAGGATGCCATTCCTACGGTGAGCAACACCCATCTGGCACTCGTCGCCGCCTCTCCAGTGAGGCAGCCGGACACCCCGTGCCGTCTAGTTCAACGCCGATTTCTTCGTTTCTCCGCCGGGCCCCTCTTTGCCCATTCCTGTTGCCTGATGATGAGAACCCGCTATCTTGATGCCTGTACGCCAGTGGCGAATATGAACAAGGCCTGGACAAGGTGAATGTTGGGGGCCGGTACGGCTGAAGTGTTGACCCAGCACGGCTGCAGCTTTATTTTGTTACCTTGGCCCGAATAGGTGGTCTCTGCTCGCCGTCCAGAATTCGGCAGCCAAGTCGAATTTGGACCACTCTCTGCCGTGGTGGGCCTAATCTGCACCGAGGTACAGCAGAGAACTGGCAGGAGAAGCACGCCAAAACTAGCATTCTCACAGAACCACTGGCCAATATTGGAGGCCGATGTTGGAAACAAAGTCAACCACCGAAGCGTCAAGTAGAAATCAATCTGGATAACTAAGGTACAGGAGGGTTGTTGCTGGCTAGGTGTAAAATGGCCCTAGTGCATACATGCCAAGGTTGGGTGTTGGACTCAACCCGTTCCAGTATCAGTCGATCTATACGTTTCCAAATTAAACCTTTTGTAAAGATTTCCCGGCATCTATGGCCACCGTTGCCAGGTGAGACACTACTCTCACCTGGCAACGTTGGCCATAGATTCCGGGAAATCTTTACAAACCCCGCCAGCCTGAAGCAATCTTGAGAAAACCTTTCCTTTTACCTCCACCTGCCCTTCGTGGCAACCGGTCATACGAGAACATTGAGTCCCCAACAACAAAAGAGCTTACACTCAACATCCGGAATATCATATATACAGACAAAGTACCCCATGGCTGCTTCAGCTAGACCCCAACACCGTAGAAATACCATTACGCCCTTGATATCTCTGCTGATAACGTATGCTCTCTACGCATCCGTTACATAGAGAACGTATACCCATTTCATGGGGTGCAAGGCTAGCGCGATCGGAAGCCCATTTTTACTGTTCTGCGTCTTTCCTCTCGTCAACCAGGTAACAATGGGCTACCGATCGTGCTAGTCTTGCACCCCATGGAATAGGTGTACTATGGCCAATTACCGGGTAGTGTTCGTGGTAACCAGCCATTTCTCCAATGCTCCAATGAGCGATTCCCTCTGGCGTTGGCGTATGCCATGCCGAAAAGGATGCCAGCAGAAGTATCCCTTATCAAGGACGTAATATTTTTTTCATGAAGGTGCCAGAGTCTAGCATCTGCGCCAACCATTTCACACGCCTTCATACAGTGAAACTGTATCAAGGAAAAGAACGGGAAGTCATGTCGTCTCGCAACCCCTCCGACGAAGATGTTGGAGATGCTCCTCTTTATCGAATGTCTTGTCTCCGCATCGTCCGCACACATATTGCTGGGCTGTCGATGCGGCGCGGCATGGCCTTGTCCTCAGAACGTGTCGCGTGTGATTATCCTGACGGAAGTCGAGATTTCCACAGCGACCGCACTTGTACTGCCCAACTTCGAGTTGGTGAAAAGGGCCGTAGTGCCGGGTCTTGAGATCTCGCAGCGAAGGGTATCCGACGTTTTCACAGCCCACTGTGCAACGGTACCGGTGAGCCTTGCCTTCGTGAGCGCGGAGAAGATCGAAGTCGCCGAACTTCATCCCCATGCAAGGCTTCACGAAGCAGCGAATACCGACTGCGTGCTTGTCGTCAGATGGGAGTGTCTGAGATGCCGGAGATACCACGAATGTCTCATGGCCAGTTGATGCGGGCCCAGGAGTGCTCGGGAACGATGTCGGCGTGGTCGTAGAGGAGACGAGAGGAGACGTTTGAGAGAACGACTCAGCCCCGGATTGAGAAGATGACGATACATCAGGGCTGTTGTCCTGTTCTTGAAGGGTCTCTTTTGTGTGAAATAGGTTAACCATTGGGTTTAATTCACCATAGTTACCAGCAATAGTTGGCGTGTCGGCAGACCAGCTGTCATTGCGTGTGTTGTTGTCCAAGTCCGAGGCAGCAAGAGCGGTGCTCATCTGCCTCGGGTTCACGCACGGCTGCTCCCAAACGCCTGGGTAGCGGCGAAAGCGGGGGTCTTGAAGGCAGTCGTTATGGACATACAATCCAATCGAGCGCTGCCAATGATCTGCGCTGCCTGGCTCTGAACCAGCTTGCGGGCGGTTGGTGAATTCTTCGCCGACGTATCTAGGATATTGCGAAGGCTGAAAGCAAGCCTTGTTGCGGTTGGAACGATCATATGCTAAGTGATGACCATGATGGTATTGCTGAATGGGGCGATCGCGGGATTACAATCCCGCGACACCCGCAGATAATGGTATGTAATGGGACGTTCTGTGCAAGGAGCGTTTTCGTTAGCATTTTTGACGGGCAAAGTCGAGGAGTGGAACAAACCTAGCGAGTGCGAGTGTGAGGCAAACGTGATACGTAAAACTCAACTGAGACCCGGCTTCAGGACGGAAAAGCCAGGGCTCCCGTCTAGAGTCGCCCGAGTTCACGGCTGCTGAGGAGGTTTAACGTCGTGCCTGAGGGCGTTGACTTGAGCCCCTTATAAGTCTTCGGCTGGCCTCAGAAACGGCGAGCGTGAATCTGCCAAGAGACGGCTGCAGCACATCACGCACCTTTGCTGACCGCCTGGCCTCAAGTCCAGCATAGTGCGTACATCATGGGCGGGCTGCCCTCTCTCTCTGATTCGCCTGCCTGGTTTCGCGTCCAACGCTGGCTGCTTTTTGACTTGAGGCCAGTCCAATCAGGCGACAGGAGGAGCCAACGACAAGTACATGCACTAATGCATGCAATCACCTTCTTGTGTATTGTTTTGGAAAGATGAGCTGCATCTTCCAATGCCTAGTTTTTTAGCCGCCTATGAATCAATTGGGCTGCAAGCCGCTGACGATGTCTGGTCATGGCGGGGAATTCATTCGGCTGAACAGCGCATATCACGCGGATTAAGACCGCTCAATTCAAAATATCAAGTTAATCACAATTGCACAATGCGATGTAATGCGAAGAGAGGCACGCGGATATATGATAGCACTCTTGTTTTATACATTGACCAATAAAAACTACTCTCGTCCGCATGCTCGCTTTTCTCCTTTTCTCTCTCCACCAGACTTGAACTAAACTCGGCCAGCGTAATGTTGAAGTGGCTAGCCATACATGTCGGACCCTGTATGCCTTTGCCGGCCTAGCCGTTCGACCATGCGCTCCAGCGTCCTCTTTCAGAAGACACCCCGAGCTCAAGCTGCTGTGGAGGCAGTAGAAGTCAGCGACCCGAGCGACGTCTCAGGGGCGGGGATTAGACGGCGGAGGTGGCGGGGGGAGGGCCGCCGGGGAAGGTACCGTTAGGGGGAGGGCCACCGGGGCCGCCGGGGGGTCCGCCGCCGCTGCTCTGGTCGACACCGCCGCCCTCGTAGTAGTGGGCAGCGGCGCTGACGCGGCTGTTGAGGTTCGCGGTCGTGTTGATGCCGATGGTGATCCACATGAGGAGGCCGTCCTCGAGGCTGTCGCCGAGCTTGACGTACTTGAGGAAGGGGTCGTAGGCGGCCGTGGCCTCGTCGGCGGCGATGCCGTCCTGGAGGTTGGTCATGAGCACCTGCCTGTTGGTGTTGTAGGGCGCCAGGGCCTCGACCTCGGAGATGATGCTCTGGTCGAAGAAGAGCTGGCCGATGTTGCGGGCCGTGCCGCCCTCGAAGGTGCCGTTGGGGTAGATCTCGGGGCCGTCGGTCGACATGATGTGGATGTGGGTGGCGCGGCCGGTGTAGTGGCCGGGGAAGATGGTGTCGAACTGCACGACGCCGTCGTCGTCGCTCTGCTGCACGCCGCGGCCGGCGGTGGTGTTGAGGCCGCCCTGGCCCTGGGCCGAGACGCCCGAGTAGATGCCGGTGGCGTTGCAGTGCCAGACGTCGATGAGCTGCTCCGGGACGGCGGTGCAGTCGGTCACGTCGACGAACTGGATGTCCAGGTGGACGGGCACGCCGCCCTCGCCGTCGGTGATGTCGGTGCGGATGAGCTCTCCCTCGACGTAGTAGGGTCCGATGGTGGTCTCGGGGACGAGCGCGCAGGTGGCGTTGGAGCCGAAGATCTCCTCGATGGCTGTGTCGAGGGTGAAGTCCTCGCTGGAGAGGTGGTCGATGGCGGCCCAGGCCTCGAGGTCGGCCTTGGTGCGCTTGCGCATCCGCTGGGCGCCGAGGCCGCGCTTCTCGCGAAGCTCCTGAGCGGTAGCGGCGCGGCGCTCGAGGGCGCGCTGCTTGAGGGCGAGGGCGGCGGGGGAGTTGGCGCAGGCGTCGAGGGCGCGGCGGCCGTGGAAGGTCACCTCGGAGCGGAGGGCGATCTCGGCGGCGATGTCCTCAGCGGTGTGCTGTCCGTGGGCGGCCACGAGGGGAGAGATGGCCAGGGCCGCCACGAGGGCAGAGCGGAACGCCATTTTTGGGTTCGGGCGAAGACGAGAACGTGTCGGGACTGGAGCGGGCAAGGAGTGCCGGAGACGGGCTGGAGAAGGGAAGGTGCTGGAGGAGGTGAAGAGCCTGGTGAAGAGAAGGTCGTCCTCGGTCGGGAGACGTAACCTCTACTTATACGATTCTTCCTCTTGGCAGTTCCGCGATCCACGATGTGTTCTTCTCCCTCATTCAAAACACCTTGACACCTTGGCGTCGACATCTTGGCGTAGCCATGCCGTCGCACACATAGAGCGCCACCGTGGACTGGGAGCGGTACCAAGCACGAGCATCGAACATCGAGCACGCAAAAGCAACGAAATCCCATACAAGGTGGCATGGTCGTTCCCCACACTCCCGCGGGCGTCTGGCGAGATATTGCCCGTCACCTTCCTTCAAGGTTATTTCGACCGGCGGACCGGGGTGACCAAGTGGTTTAGGCCACGGGTAGTAGCGTCTCTCCCGAAACCAACAGGGGGGGATCTGCGGCCGCCACCCCGCGGGGCCGGGAAGGCTAGGGGCGTTCATGTTCGGAGGAGACTGGAAGCTGCCAACCAATGAAGGCCAAGACAATTCCAATTGCGCTGCGTTGGGTCAGTCATGTCCGTTCCGCATTGTGAGGTGTGGTCTTGGTACGGGATCGGGGAGTGGGGCCCGGGACGGTCTGGGGTGGTGCTACGGGATGTGGGCGGTGGTTACGCGGCCCGGCCGAGAACAGGGGTCGTACAGAGGAGACAACGGGAGAAGGCCGACGATGGGGGAGGAAGGTGTTTTTGCTACATTACGTGGACATCTCCTTTGCCAAGAGATCTCTAGCCAAAGACGTGCCTTAGTGGTGGGAGATCCAATTTGCTTGCGTTTCATCCGTCGGAGGTTTGATGAAGAAAGGCAGGAACAGGAAATCCTGCTGGCGGCTGCGGTTCCGGCAGATATGGTTGTGGATCCCGCGATGAGACCTTCGCGGCATGCAAAAGCAGCTTATGCTTGATTATTCGCGCCGCGACCGACCCTTGCAGAGTGGCATCCAATTTGGGGGCCGCGTCATGGGCGAATGAGGGTGGAAGTGAATGTAATGGGCGGCGCTCTGTGGTGATGGGGATAGGACAGCCATCTGGGTGGAGTTGCGATGTGGTCGTCTGGATTTGCACAAAAGAGGCATCGGAGGATGGGATCGAGGACGGAAAGTGGTAGTGGCGTCCGAACATGTTCAAGCTTAATGGAGATCCCTATCATGGTCCCGTTCATTGAGAGAATCGATGCAACCATTCTCCCCTTCTTCCTTGACGTGTCCAATGGACTCTCAAGCATTCTTCACCGAAGTTCCCCCCCCCCCTTCGACAAACTGACGACATCGACTCGCGCCCACATTGCCTAACCTCCTTCCAAACTGTATCGAGGCCGGGCCCAGATCCCGCAACCGCCCCCTCGACCATCCACCATATCCATCCCCTCTGCGCCACCCTTGGGTACCCATACGGCACTACGCCGGCACTACGCCTCCAAATTCGCCCTCGGGAGTGATCACGTATTCAAACATGTGCCTGTAGCCGCATAAGTACACATCACAAACAATCAAAACGACTTCGTCCGCGCTCTTCACGCAAGCTTTCCAACCACGTACGGGTGCCCCGCACTCAAGCCGCCGTCGACCGCCCACGCCTGGCCGTTCACGTAGCTACTCTCGTCGCTGCCCAGGAAGAGAGCCACTCGCGCGATCTCGTCGGCGTGACCACCGCGCTTCATCGGGTTAATCTGGCCAATCCTGTCCTGGGTGCCGCGCGCGCGGGCGTTGTCGTACATGAGGGACGTCATGCCCGTCTCGATCAAGCCCGGGCAGATGGCGTTCACGCGGACGTTTGTGCCAGCGGCTTGGTAGGCGCAGGTTTGGGCGACTGAGATGACGGCGGCTTTGGCGGCGGAGTAGGGAGTTGTGCCTGCGTTGGAGCGGATGCCAGCAACGGAAGCGGTGAGAATGACGCTGCCGCCTGGTGTCTCCTTCTCGGCGGATGTCTTCTGCATGGCGGGGGCCGAGTGCTTGGCAGCGAGGAAGACGCTTCGCACAGGTCAATATGGAGAGCCACAGCGGAGCCAGATAGTATGAGCGCCCCTCACCTCAAGACATTGGTGCGCAGGTTGTGCATGAAATCCTGCTCGGTGATGTCCGTGAAGACGTTATGGGGGCCGGTGATACCGGCGTTGGCGAAAAAGACATCTAGCCTGTTGTAAGTTGTTATGGCGTGAGAAACGACTTCCTTGACGGCGCTCTCTTCCGCGGCGTCGAACTTGCGGGTGTGGACGTCGACCTTGGGATAGAGCTTGTTGAGTTCGCGCTTGTGAGACTCGAGGTTTTCGTCGGCGTAGTCGCAGATGTAGATCGCGCGGGCGCCGTTCTCGGCGAATTGGTGGGCTGCGGCGCGGCCGATGCCCAAGAGGGAGTTCGCACCTGGGCCGATTGTTAGATGCCATTCAAGCTGGAGACAGTGGACTATGTCGCATTCTCCTGGGGCTTGCTTGACTCACCTGTGATGATGATGACCTTGCCTGGCACCCTCGGTCCCGCAGAGGGTCCGGCGATCCTGAGGGGAGGAGGGGCGTCGAGCTGCTTGCCCAGAGCCTGGAGTCTTTGCTGCGCCTTGTCGGACATGATGGAAATAATGGTAAAGGAAGTCAATTGATGTAAAACTACTCTACATGTTTCCAATGGGAAAAAGAGGACAGGTCAGTTGGTCGAGACGGCAACGCTATGCAGACAAGGGGCACAGTTTGTTAACGACGTTGTTGGTCGAGGTGGAGGTAGCAGCAGAGACCGAGGGATGGAGCTTAGCTCTGGTTGAAACGGGGAGTTTGGGCCGAGGCTCGCCGGGGGCCGAAGCTACACCGCGCTAAAGACACTGCGCCATTGGCGGGCAGGCGGGGTACCCCAGGTGTTAGTGGGGGACCTCTTCGGATGAGCTCCGCGGGCGGCTCGAGGCTCTCTTCCGCTGTGGATTCTCCCACCATAGCAGGTCCCCCGCTATCGATCCATCTTCACTTACACATTTTGCCAGGTCATCCTTTCTAGCGGAGATTGACGTCGCTACCCCCCCCCTTCAAATCTCTCGACTGTAAGCCAACAGCACGCGAACATATCGAGCGCAAAGTTCCTTGGGTCGAGGCCGATATCTTCGACAATATCACATTGCACCTCACACTCTGCCACGGCCGCCCATCTACATCGTCCGTCACTAGGAGCCCCTGTTCATTCCGACTAGACAAACTTTAGATCAACACTGACAGCTCACCGTACTCGCCCACGACTTTGACCGCTTCTACAATCCGCTGCCGTTGAAAAAGGGGCCCATGTCATCTCCTGTTTCTTCCGCTGTCAGTTCTATCAGCCTGCTCGTTATGTCCGAGTTCACCGCGACTTTTGAAAATCCATGGAGATCTCACGAACCAGTCAAGGCATTGACGAACAGGAACGACATCATCAGGAGGCACCACAGTGTCCGTTGCTCACTCTCCTTATCCTTCAGCTGAGATTGTTGCCGGATCATGCTTCTATTTTCAAATACGACATGTAATAATTTCGACTAGAATGATCAAGCCAGGACATATTCCACTCGATACAGCTTGCGCAAGAGGCTGTTGTTGGTGGCCCTAATTGGCTGTCATAAGTAGGTCTCTGCTCAATACGAGAGCTCTCGAGCAACCATACACTTCAGCTGGTCTTCATCCGACAGCGGGAAGGGTCATTGTCGTCCCGAATGCCTTTCGCCTCTCAATCCTGAGCTGAAAACGGTCAGGAGAAAGGGGGCTCAAGTGGTAATTTCCCCAATACCAAGACATGGCCGACCGTTGTGCATGCGAGGCGCCTCGGATGGCTTCATAAATCCCTGCAGCCTTCGGTCGTCCTCTCCAATCCTCAGCCATGCCACGCCATGCCATCGAATAACTGCCGTCTTAGTTTGTTTGCCACGGATTTCAGCTTCCAAGGCAGGAATATCGGAAAATTTCCCACGCGGGTTACACAGCCCTATCTTGGCCGGCCTGCGGCGTACTTTTGACGGTTTTCTAGGTAGCTTTCGTCCATGCTCTTGTTTCGAGCCCCCCACCCTTTTCCTTCTCAATCCAGCCGGAATCACAAGGGCGACTAGCCACTTTCGTGCAGCGCTCGCAACCTTGGACTTTATTGGAAAATGAACCACCATAGGCCACGAGTGATATCGTGCTCCCAGGCGCGGACTTATTGTCTGATTTGCGCCGAGACAGTCCAGGATGCCGGCTAGAAACATGCTTTCCTGTCTGGACCCGATCGCCAGCCATTTTTCAAGCCAATGCCCAGGCTTCTAGAAGGCGTAACTCTTTTACGGATATTATGATGAGTGTTATCCCCTCCCAGAGCAT
This sequence comes from Colletotrichum jinshuiense, assembly GCF_051148585.1. NCBI lineage: Eukaryota > Fungi > Ascomycota > Sordariomycetes > Glomerellales > Glomerellaceae > Colletotrichum > Colletotrichum jinshuiense. The sequence continues at coordinate 645,268 of NC_139309.1, read as the reverse complement.
TCATGTAGCCAAGAATAATACCTCGGGCACTGTGGAGAACATCCCGCCTCCAAGCCTCGGCTTTATATCCCATGATAAGGCCTGCAAGTTACAACCCCGCGTCTACGAGCGGGGAATATGCACGATCGTCCAGTGCCGATGCCCTCTCTCTCTTCTAATTTCAAGACACCCGAGAGGTCAAGGGCTTACACCAAGAAGCCGGCCCAGACGGCTTGCCAGGTTGAACATGCCCAATTTGGCCACTTGTACCACACCACTAGCTCAAACTTGGGAAGAATCTCGTGGAGTCTCACAGTGTCCCGTGTGAGCTCGCGTAATGCCAGAAATCATTGGATCCCATCTCCGTGATACATTGGTCTGTGTTCTTCACTCAACCCCCAGAAGGCCCCGGCCCGTCGTGGCACCTCGCAAGCTTCGCCCGGGCAAAGAGGTGGCGCTCATATAAGCTTAGTGGGCCAAGTGGACGGAACAGCTCTGCACATACCATACTCAAAAGGTCCAGGACACCCACAGTATCATGAGAATCCTCAAGTGGGCGGGACTCGATGTTGTCATTCCCGCGGTGCTTCCTGTTGGGTTCGTGCGAAGTAAGGCCGTTTGTGACACAATACCCCAACCAACGCAGGTCCAATCGCTGAATCTGTTGCCTGGTTGTAAGATTTATCCTCAAATGAAATAATTAGTGTCATTTGGGTTGCATCTTACTGAACGGCATCCTGTGGTCAACAAGGTGGCGATACGGGCTGATGACCACACAGTGCGGTCCTCGTCTCTCGATACATTCAGCCCTTTCTGCCTCGACAGCATCTCCTTCAATGTTGAGGCCTTGGTCCAAACAACACGAGACCCGAAACACAGGAACCCCAGGGAACCAAGCGTGCGTCCTTGCCTCTTCTGCGAGCTAACGAATACCTGCATGGCTTATATTTGCGGCGGATTCACGGGCAGTCTACGTCAAAATCCATGTTTGAACCACCCTCCATGATCGGGTACATGCAGTGTCTCTCTCTAACCTTCTGCGGGCTGTATGACCGGGTCTTCATACGAAGCCATTATCGACCGGCAGTTGGCAGATACAGCGCCGTGTGACCACCTTGTTCCTGCTTGGCCGGCCACTCAACCCCCTTGTCCGTCCTCCAATGTGGCTGGACTTGATGATAGCCACCACCATCTAGAGACATGACAATGGTATATAGCGACGCCGTGTGCTTTCACTGGGAGTTACCAGTCCTTCATCCGTTCTTGTGTTTGAGGCCCGTCAACCTGGCAGTCACGCGATCGGTTCACGCTCGCCAAGCCCCTTTTCATCGCAACTACACTCATTATGCTGTTCTGTTCCTCGTGCTCAACGCCTCATATACACTGACTCACTCGATACTGCGCCTGCCGTTACACCTATCTGGAAATCGGGCTCATCTGTCACTCACTATAGCCCTGCGAGGGGGCCTGCCCGTCAGCCATGGGGATGGTGGGGGATACCTGCTACCCTGTGCTTAACTCAAAGGAGAATGCCTGGGGGAAAGTCGCGAGCAATGTTCCAGACCCGCCAAAGTGTATAGAAAAGTGCCGCACCCGGTTCCTTGAGAGAGTGGTACAGGGCTTTGATGAGACACGGTTCTCTGAGGTGTGCACAGTACTCGTGAACGGGGGCGAGGCGAAGAAGATGTTGTGGGAGCTGTACTGCTGCGACTCGATATCTTGCGGGGTCTATTTGAGTGGGAAGCCTGATTTGGGTCAAGATCGTGAGTAGATGATGAGTATCTGGCGCTCTTTATCTTCTTTCTGACTCTTTACTAGCCAGCGTCAACCTGATCATCAACACATGCCAGAAGTACGCTACCTTCCCACCCACTTGAATAGCACAACTAATAAAAAAACAGCATCGGATCTGCGTCCGTTCAAGATCCAGGGCCGCCTCCTGTCGGATATTCCTGCCAAGCCATCACTATTACGGATGACCCAGAGAGTATCCCATGCCAAAGACCATTCCTGATGACAGACCCCAGAGGGCCACTCGACCCAACCAAGACTGGTCTCCCGACAATGCCCACTCCGCCTGTCAGGAGTTTCTCAACTTCCGTGTCAACCATGACGACTTCGACACGCGCCGCATCATCGGCACTCGAGACCTCAGACGCCTCAAATTCGAGCCAGTCTTTCGAGCAACGACACAATGGGATGCCAACAAGTATCAAAATAGCCATCGGCGCCTCCTCTACAGTTGCCTTCCTCGCCATACTGGCTTTCGTCGTGTTTCTCTTTTGCCGCCGCCCACGCCATGGATACGCGCAGAGCATAAAGAGCGAAACCAAGCACCACGCTCTCCCCCAGGCCAACTCGCCCACGCCCCTGATATCGCCTGCGGCCTCGACTCATGAAGCCGTGCACACCCCACTGACGCCGCCACCGCGCCTGCAAGAACGCAGACTACTCCCTGCCCTCCTGGGCCCCGAGAGGCCCAGCATCGATGTGTCCATCCCGGGAACACCGCTGGGGGCTTCAGTTGCGCAGGCAGGCATCTTCTCGCAGTCCCCCATAGCTTCGCCGACGGCTAGCAAGCTCGCGCCGAGAAATGACCGTTCACCCAGAGTCTACGGAGTTCCGCCGCCGAGAATCTCCACCGGCGCTGCGCAGCCCAGGAAGACGGCGAGCGTGGGCAGCGCAGCGAGCGGGCGCACCGTCACCGCGGCCTTCAATGTCCCGGGCCACCCCACGTCGCCTACAAGACCTCCCCGCCCGCACGAGATACCGCTGCGTATCCCGGACCTGGTCTGCCCGGGCCCCCCGCCGAACCGCGCCCTCCCTCCCGCGCCGCCTTTGAGTCCCGTCAGCCTTTCACCGCTCTTCCGGCAGCAGCACGGGAGCGGCGGCGGCAGTATTGGCGTCGCCGTGAGTAACGGGTGGGTGCCGCCACGGAACCCCGCAAGAGGGGTCGTCTTGGGCAAGGAGTCGAGGGACCTGTGCGACCTGACCGAGAGCTGTGCGAAGGAATCGAGGGAGAGGGACAGCTGGGGCAGCTGGGGCGTTGGGGGCGGCGGGACGGGGGTCGGGGCGAGTTCGGTGCAGAGAGGGAGCGGGAGGGTGAACAGTCCCGTGCTGGAGGAGGCGGATCTGGAAAGGATGGGTGGGAGGTACTGAAGCCTTGGCCTGTAATGTAGAAGACTACTATAGTTCCCGTTTCTCCTTTGTCCCTGGGGTGTGAGCCGGACTGGCGATATAAAAACGTTGCGATTGGTGCTGAGGCCGGCTGGCTGGCCGTCTTGGAAGACTCGGTTGGCATTCGCTGCGGAATGATACGGAATTCCTCGACCCTTTTGATGATAGCTTTGAGATAGAGGCCCACGCTTTGTTAGCAGCGCAGTAGCCTACGAGAATATGCGAGCGACGAGTATATGACTCTTGAATGAGGCAAAAGCGAGGTTTAGTGGTGCATTCCCGCCTCCTTGACGCGGGCCTTAATTACACTCATTTAGTAATTGAATATGCTAGCGTGCCCAGTTCAATAAATATAATGACCCTTTAAACCATTGAACTGGGTGAAACGTTGGACTGTTTTGTGGATGTTGTTTCTAGACTCAATGAGGTGCGGATGCCTTCACGCGAGCCATTCATGAGCATTTTAGCATCGATTTTGATACATCCTGACCCGTCCCGTATCGGCGAGCTCATCCGATTTCCTGATGGTCTCGGCCAGACTGCTTGCTGAAGGACATAGCCGTAACTGCGGAAGAACTCGGTGGCCTTGTATGTTATAGGTTAATAGGTTGTGGTGCTTTTCAAGGACTACCGTGGTCCGTCTATTAAATAGTTGACGCATAACCTATAGTATTATAATGTCGCACTTTTTGTTGAAGATTGGAACCTCCTTTGGTATTTTTTTCAATTGATTAGGATGACGGAGTTGATCACGTCTATTGAACAACCGGTTGGCCCGGGATAGAAACGGGTGAATGGTCGTCAGCCGGGTCATTTTGAACCCTTTGGTGAACGGCTTGCCCGTGATGAATACAGCTGTGCCTTGTAAAAATCACGATGATTGAACCTTGAAGTCTTGAAGGGATATGGAGCATGTTGTCGCTATTTCTTCATTCTCTATGCCCCCATCATCGCGGCTGCAACATTACAAGGAACGTCGTCGTCATATTCACGGTATAGTTATCTCCTCTCAGAACCAAACCACTTTCCCAACCACAACATATCTTTTTCTTACCTCTGGTAACCATATTGAAAGTCCGTCTCTTTAGGAACCAACCGCAATCCCTTTATCTACTTCATATATCACCGTCATTGTCAGCGCTGTCATTCTCACACCTGTCAATCAATCTTCTCTGAATTAATCTGGTCCGCCAAATGTGCCTCGCCTATGCCGTGATGTTCAAGCACAGAATTTCGTTCCAGAATGGAGAGAATACTTTCTGGCCAGAAATTATGACAATAAATTTACCCTGTTCTTGCCCAAAATAAGCATGGAAGTCTATAACTAAGTGCTGGCTGGTCTGAAGTTTGAAGTCGGGGGCACGATTCTCAGAGCACTCATTGGCAGGCAAATCAGACCAAGACGTAAACGACACTTATAATTGTGCTCAACCCCTACTTCAATGGCCCTACATATTCTCTAATTACTTCCTTAGCGATTATGAAAAGCTATGATGCCTCGGGCGATGACCTCCATCGCGGGTTCAAACACTACTCTGCCCAGCTTGTTGATTTGCCCTCCTGATGCCTGATCCAATGTTCGCTCTTGCCTCTCAGTCCCATCGATTCCGACACACTCTTGCCATCTCGTTGCCCTTTCCAAACTTGGAGGGTAGGACAAGCCCACGTGACATATGTTGCCTGCAGGCACCTGCGACTACACAACACGAGAGCAGGCGTGGCCGAAACCGTGGCTTGCCGACTGACACAGACTCCCGTTCCCTCCATCTTTTCCGTCTGCTTCCTTGACATCATAGACATCCCTAAAACTATGCTGCCTGTTCATGTTTCTTATCTGGTCAGAAAGCTCGCCAACCAACTTGCCTAGTTTCAGCCTGAGGGCGACGGAACACTCGCCGAACAACCCAGAACAGGCCTGGCCCAGTAAGCCATCGACTATCCAAGACAGCCGTTGGGACCAAGTAGAGGTACAATTCTCTACTTCTTACCCACGAAACGAAGAGAGGAAGAAAAACCCACCCTAAGTTTTGTCTTGCTTTTCGCCAACAGCTTTTCTCGTGTCGGCAAACGACATGTGACACGTCAGCAGACGAGAAGAGACATGATTGAGACAGTTCAACTAATATCAAGCGGCTCTTAAAGGTCTGGATCCGCGGTCGAAAAAGCAAACATAGGACAAGAAAACACCACAACCAGATCCCCAGCGTTCTGACACAGTGTCGATCCAGATAATACATACAGCCATGCTTGCTTTTCCGATAACCAGCCACCAGGGAAACAAACAACGGCCCCCGGCCTGTCAGATTCTCATGATACGACCAAGCGAGTCCGAATTGCTGGCATTGGTTTTCGTCAGTGTGGCACCACCCTGTCCGGGCCTGTCCGGCCCCTTCCCCGTGGTGATCCGACTCGCAGCAGTGGTGATGTCGTTGGGATGACTGCTTGAGCCGCGTCCTGTCCGTCCGCAGAAACCCGCCTCCCCTGCATCTGACATCCGACAGTTCGCTTTTCTATAGCACAAACATCTCATGCTCGAGAGGTGCGGTTGATCGACTAGCCTATGCTACCAGGGGTCTTGACAGGCAAACATGCCTATCGCAGGATTCGTCAGTATTCACCTGAAATGGATTTGTTGTTTTTCTCACATTTGAACCCACATATTGCACCTGGGGCCACAGTGGCTTGTAGCTCAACCGAACCAGAAGTAGTCTGAGGTTTTTCTTATGCAATACAACAGTGGCCCGATCGTCAATCTCGAAACTTGTTGACGATAATCAAGCACCACGTCCCAGATCGAGCCACCTCAACATCTGACCTCCACCTCACTCGTGTGCGCGACGGCGATTTTGCTGCCAGATCTGGAGAGCGCATGCTTCCTTCTTTTCTCAGGCTAGTTGGCAAGGGTGTCTGGAAGCGAGCAGGCTAATGTGCGCAGGGAGTTTCGTCAGATATCACATTCTCTCACCACCCCGGTCCGTCATCCGGTCATTGAACGCACACTACCAACAAAGGCCAGAGAACAATCACTTCTCAATTCTACAGGTCATCTCTAACGCTGCTTGTTGCCAGCTTCGATTTCACTAGCCCCTGCGACTGAGGCGGATCGTAGCTGCAAGGCGCTGGCTCGATCATAACGGCATAGCCAGGCGTTTACTTCCTCCCTTACAGGCCGCTAAGTCACCTGCGAGATCCTGCAGCAGGATCTATTCTCCATATCTGCAGCTGCAATACCATCTCCATATATTTGCTTCTTCCTGCAAGGAGCAGCACATGACTGCACAGGTCTCATCACGCAGCTCGCAGCCTGGATACGACCAGAAACCCATGTAGTGACAACTTCAATGTGCGGCAGTCGTATCGCAGATCCCGACTCCAAAGATTTCTTTTCAATATGGGGCAATGCAATTCAGAAGCAACCTTTCGACGTGGCACTACGGGGTTCGTTTCTTCGGCATTCATTACGAGGAAATCAGCCTACACGTACATACTGCAACTGCTCGGCTACAGTCCTTTCTGGGTGAAACGGGTTCGACAAACTCAACAAAGAAAACGAAATGTAGAGCCACTCGTACGCTTAATCACAGGGGTGTAGAGGTGGTCATCGTCGATGGTGTTTCTCGCTTCACTCGTCAATGAGTTCCTTATGGGCCATGCTTGAATGTACAGCTGGTTTTCCACTCCTGCCGAAGGTACTAACAGTCGTAAGGACAAGGGATAAGTTAAGACGGCTACGGACCGATCAATTTCTATGATAGCACGGATGCGATCACCTTCTGCGGATGCTGTGGGAAGGAGTCATGCAACTCAGCCAAGAAAGTCGATGCATCACATGATTCGGTTACTGTGTTTGAAAACAATTATTTTGGCTGTATCAAGTGACTTCGGCATTCTGGTGATGAAAACGGAGCCCTTCTCTGATGATGATCGGCATGCCCCGGGTCGGCAACACGGCGTGAAGTCGGTCTTGGCTGGACCGGCCGGCGGAGCCAGCCGGTCCCCACCGCAGACCAGCTTCTGGTCTTGGTATTACAAACACCCAAGGACCATGATTGATCATTTGGCATCTGTGCTCAATTCTCACATGTTCAGTCAGAATATGGGGGCCATGTGTTGGTCCAGTCTTCGGTGGATTCGGGAGATCGGAAACCTAAGCTGAAAATCCCCGCTTGCTCAACTTGAGATGAAGCTGTCTCACGGTGCATCTCACACCCGAGTTGTTGCACTAAGCAGAGCCAGCCTCGCCCAAAAAATATCGGCTTAAACTTGATGACAGACCCGTCAAACAACTGCAGCTATGCACAAAACAGCTTCTGATGCGGGTGAAGCAAGACCAATCTGCCTTCAGTCATGGTCAGGAAGCTCTCCAAGCGTCGCAGCAGGAGCATCTCCGTTCGTTTGCCTTAGTCTGAATTAGGAACGCAGCTGAGGTCCCAAGATTTGGAACCGGAAAGTATGCCGCCAAAAACCGGGGGGAGGCGTTTGGCCTGAGACAAGCTTGCTTGGAAAGGCTAGCATCTTCTTGTCTGCGATGGCTATACACAACAACTCCGTCATCTACTGCGCGACTGACTCCTTAGGACATGGTTTGCGAAAGCCTGCGCTGTCCGGCATCGAGTTGGACGGCTTCCGTCCACTTGACTAAGACTAGTGCATTGTGTGGGTTATTGTGATTGACAATTATGGGCAGCTACACCGGACCTCCTTCTAGCCCCACCAATAAACTTGCGGCTGAACAGGTTGCTTAACAAACAGATTCGATATTGCCATCAATTATCATGGGCTTCCTGGTTGGCTTAGTATGGTTGAGCTAATGCCGTCTTCGACGTGAAGAGTGGGATCGAGGGATCTACGTCCGAGTTAAGCCCGCACCCACCGGAATGATGCAAAAAGCTATTCAATGGTCGGCCAAGAGGGTTATTGTGAGTAATCAAGCTATTGGGCGGCCGAGTCATGAAACAAGGATGGAGGCATGATGAGGCTCGCCTCCTTTTAGGCTTGGCGATAATATTGGCTCGGATGATGGCACTCGCGGCGAGATTCTACGGGACCGTCGGATCAGTACTCCAGCAGAACCATTCTGAGCCTCTCACAACTATTCCAGTCGGCTTGTTACCCCATCAGACTAAGTATGAAAACTACACAAGGAGATGTGTACGGGACCATGTTGGGTATCTGGCCAGCCATAGCGTGACGCCAGTATAACACGGCTAGTCAGGTGGTTGAAGGGCTCATCTGCCGCAATTCCCATCAACGGAGACCTTGTAAGGGTCCGCCGATCCCATTTTTATGAGCCTCTCTCCTAGACGGAGGCCATCACGAGGTTCCCATTTGATTGGGGTCATCTAGACCAGGCGTCGAGGCGAACAATTGCCCCTGTAAGAAAGGTGAGCTTACAGCGACTGGTGCCGCTAAGAGATCTTCTTTTAGCACGTCGATCATCTGCGGCCAGTTAGAACTCAACGCAGCTACCCTGCAACGACGGTATTTCCAACGCTAAACTCTGTCAATTTCCGGGCTCACTAGAGGCAATCCCAAACAGCACCGCAATGGCTAGGATGATTCGCTATGCAGTTGACACGTGAAGTCGTTAGGCAAAGGACGCCGGATCCAATGGTATGTTGACCTTGACGACATTCTTCCAGCTGGGGGGTTGACAAGCATCGGACACAGGCACAAATCACAGCTGCAGGTACGGGATATCGCAAAAAAGGGATAGCTTGTCATCAGTTTCGGGAACTCAAATGCGACCAAGCCTCTGCCGGCCTGAAGAAGGCCGGGCTCTCCCAGTTTGAGGCCAAGTCGAATACGTTGTGCCCTCCTCCTCCCCCCCGGAACCGGGAACCTTCAATTTGGACAGGGGGGTTGCTTGCTGAAGTTTCTCATGGCTGTTCCGGACCACCCTGTGACTTGTGTATCCAAACACGACGGAGAAATGGCCCCTCGTGGAAGTCTAAGACGGAATGTGAAGCGGGCATCTGGTACAGTACACGTCAATCCGTCTTCATTGTGGCCACAACCCAACGGGCTGATCTTTAGCGTCGGACTCAGTATCGCTCTATCTGGCGGAAGCCCCGATGCAAGGCGATGATGGCGAAACTGTCCTGGTCGTGATGCCATTCGGCATTCAAAGTTCACACTCGCATACGCCCTCGTCAGCAACTGCAGAGAGTTGCATTGTGGCAGCCTACCTAACACGACATATCATGCCATTCCACTGCGCTAGACTCAGAGCCCTTGACACCGGAAAGCCTTCCGGACACGTGGGATCCTGTGGGGGTGTGCCCTCCTTCACGTCCAAAGCAACATCAAGATGTAGGCCAGGACAATCAGCTAGGCCTCCCACCCTCCCCTTCTTCTCCACTCCAACAAGTCCAGCCAGCATCGGTTCGACAAAAGAGCCACTCCCCAAACTCTGAGACATTGATGGGTAGCCCATGCATCCGCGGCGGAGATACGGATACACAAAAGGTCTTCGCAGTCGGTGAACGGCAACAGATCATTACCCTGGGAGGACAGGCGGGGCGGCTCTTGCAATATGGGGCCGTAGGAGACACGAGCAGACTGCTCTCCGTTTGAAGCAATGTCACGAGGCTCCCATTTCATCTTCGCCATGGCGTCCGATTCGACTACGCATCTGCCGGCTTTGTACGAACTGGAGCCAGACCCGTCCGTTTGTTGGCCAGCTGGGGGACGTTTCTTGGCTCCGCAGAGCCCTTGTCGGGCCTGGGATGTTTACTGAACCTCCCAGTCTGTAACTCCTGACAAATCGACAAGGGTGTGTCAGCGAAACACGCTTTCAACTACCTAGCACATGCACGAGGCTCAATACAGAAAGCCACCCAGGCCAACACTGGATACCGAGACAGGTTGCGCCAAACGCGCCCTGCGGATGGTCTCCCCTGATGATGCAAATTTCACAACGGGTCCCAAGTCCGCAGGGGGTGAGATCGTTAATGCTTTTCAACTGCCGCCAAATGACTCGAAAATGGTAACCCTACAGCGCCGCAGGAAAAGCCAGGTGGAAGCTAGGGGTTCAGTCAGGAAGCGGGCAGCAAACATTCAACTAATACGACATTGGGGAAATTGTGAGCCCCCCTTGCTTCAGTTTCGTCGAGACTTTATTTTTGGTAGGGCGAGCTAAACACGACGGCGAGCAAAGCTAGCCTTTGGGCGAATGACTGTTGGGTGCTGCAAAACTGACAGCCGCTTCACCGGCTTCTAGCTAATGTCATCTTCGCGCCGGTTCCAAGCACCGGTGAAAAACCGGGCAAGGCTGTGGAAATTATGTCCATCAGTCGCTCCCAGGGCCATGCCCGGAGAGGTGGCCATCTCCCCGAACAACTCTTGCTCAAGGGGCGGGTCCTAGTACGAGAGTTGCTGGCAGAGGAGGCAAAAAGAGGCAGTGAGTTTCGTCTTCGGCATGAATATCCAACACCTTACTGTGAGAGTTCGGAAATTTCTTTGGCTAGTGTCACCGGATGCATGGATTGAGCTTGCGGCATAAACGCTAACTGCGACGACCTCTTCCGGAGCTTATTCTGGCCGAAGACATGGATGAGATCTGCAACGAATATCTCGTCAGGATCTCTCGTATACTTTGTGACAGCTGGTACGTCGTGAATGCGCTTTGCCTGGTGATGGGACAGTCACTCAGTATCGCTAACCAGGTCATCTGGCAGCCCTAGGAAAACGGCCGTGGCCTCCAATACTCTATGAAGGACTTCTGAGCTGAGACATGCAGTCCCCACGGACGAAGGATAGTGTCTAACACACTCCCTGCGACGCACAGTCTTTTGGCGAACAGACGTGCTGCAGTTGCAGGCTAGGCGTGTTCTATCTACGCCCATCTGCTTGCCCACGCTGGACCTGTTCCCGGGCTCCCTGCCGCCCGAGGCCCAGCAGGACTGCGTGGATGGGACGATTATGGGGGACGTTGTCAGTGAAAGGCCTATTACTCGACCAGCGACACCTCCGACCCATCCGGTTTTGCTCGAGGGCTAATGAGGGGAGTGACAAGACGAACATGAGGCCCAACATGCCTGCCTAGCCAGACCGTGGTCCCCGCGGAGGTTGTGAGCGTTCCTGGCGGCGCCATCTGTGCCACTGCGCCTCCCCAAATCCCAGCTCGCACGGGCTGTTGGATCACGGGAGCGAGAGCAACGCGTTCCCGGTGTTTTGTGGTGTCCTCGTCAGTCTTGCCCAGTCCGGGCCTAATGCCAGGCAATTCCACAGGTTGCTGTGGGGGTTTCCAGGGTTCTCGAGCGGCGTCGGCAGAGGGACACGCGGTCGATGCCGTCAAGCGACCACTCAAGACGCAATATACTCACTTGGTTATGCGGATCTTGCCCTAGACGGCGGAAGACGCGACGAACGAGGCTACTAGTATCTGTGAGCTTGCAGCAATGGTAGGAGGCTTGACCCTGTCCCGGGTTGGTTTCCGGCCTCACGTCCGCAGAGCATCCAGCAACGATTTGTCCGGGGAACTTGCGGCCTCTACTCCCAATATCAAACCATCCCAATCGATAACGAACGGCACCGACGCCGTCGCATCGAACACACCAAAAGCCGCGACACACAAACGAACGACGGCCAAGCGGCCTGCACCTACTGGACAAACCTGTACGACGGCATTAGCGCGGTGGGCTAACGTGAATTCTAGTGTCCCTCACGTCAACCCGACGGCGCCTCGTTGGCGCCGCGAGACGTCAAGCTTCTCTCAGGGGAGACGATAACAGTACGAAAAAGCCGGACCCTTCGTTCCCACCCACTCTCTCCTCCAAGCCCGTCGAAGTCATGCCTAATCGAGACTAAGGAAATAAGAAAAAACAAGAAAAAGTTTAAAAACGGAGAAAAAAGCAATTATACAAGACCACTTGGAGAAATACGTACTGAGACTATTTCAGCCACCGAGTAGGCGCTAGCCAGTTGGCTCGGTACATGAAAGGAAAGAAAGCACAGACAATGGGCGGCTGGCTGGTGAAACCTGCCTGCCTCGTGCGTTTTGCCGGGCTGCCGGTCTTGTCTTGTCTTGGGGAGGCTTTTTTTCTTCGTCACTTTCTCGGCACGTCGTTAACGAAAGAGGGCATATTGGGATCATCCATGGCGGCCCTCAATGTGGGAGAGGAGAGAATGGAGCATGTCCGGCCGTCCGGGGCCGAAGACTAACCCCTCACACATCGGATGTTTGGAGGAGCTGCGGAAGGTGAAGAGCTGAATCAACAGGATTTGTAAAAGCTGCGCCTTGCCGGGGGGGGTGGGAAGTTGGCAATAGCATCTTCGGATGAGGGGTGAGGGCAAGCTCCAAGTAGTGACATCGTTCGCGTCGTCGGTGTTCTCTCCCGGCACCGCCAGCTTGGGCAGGGGCAAGACTGGGCAACATCAGACTATGCTGCTGCTGTCAAGCCGTGGCTAACAACGCATCCCGCACCCGCCACGGCTGGCGTTGTTCCTTTGTTTGTCAACAGCCCTTCTCCCCCCTTTCCGCGGTAGCCCTACTATTATTGCCGGCTAGCTAGCTGATGATCATCTCCATTCCTCTCTGGGGGTATGGTCTGTCGGCCGATACCACGTTTTTCCCGGGTTTCGCTGGCTTCCCTTCTTTTAGTCTCTTTTGAGCTGGAGATTCACAATCTCCGCAGTCTGAGCGTTTTGCACGCCGTCCCTCAGTAGTTTTCTAAAGGAGAAAGGGGGCGTGGTTGAAGGAAGGAAAAAAAAGGGGGAAAGGACCACTTCGTTCGTCTCACGATGTCTGCCGTCGGCAAGAGCACAGAGATTTGTTTTGGCGTCCTTTTTTATTTTTCGTGCCATGGGAAAATTTCGGATCTTGCCTAAACCCGCACAGTCAAACCTCTCTTCTTGTTACGTTTTTTTTGGTCTATTTTCAACTCTCGCGGTGTTTCTTCCCCATCCCAAGCCCCGGCCCGTGTCCGTAGGTATGGCCCGTGTGTCGTAGAAGTCCGTCCCGATGGCGTCCGTCTTGTGTGTACGTGTATGCGTGTGTGTGTGCCTGTTTGTATGTGCGCCGCTTCTGCAAGCCCACGGCGCTCGTCCTCTCCTCTCGCCTCGCGTGCTAGGCTAGAGGCGAGGCGTAGAGATGGAGAGGGAGATGAAGAGGGAACGACCAGGTCGAGGCCTCGCTGGCCCCGAAATCCCGTCGTCTATGCGTCGAAGGGAAGAAACTAGAGGAAACGCTGTTCGAAGGGGAAGGGGGGTGTGAACGGCGATATCGAATGCCTACCCGTAGTGAGCTCCGGACCTAATTCGACCCGCCCATTCCTTTCTCTCTGTTACGTAGCTCAACGTTTTGTCTTACACTTTTGCGGCGGTTCGTGAGTTCGAGTTCCGTGGCTCGCGGGGTTGTTTCCGCTCCTTCCCTTCTGCCTGCCCCCTCCTTTTTTTTTGGGTTTCTTGGGTCAGAGGACGGACCCGAGGATGGAGAACGGGTACGAGCGCGGAACGAGAGAGCGAAAAGAAAAGAGCACGGAGAAGACTAAGAGGACGTGGTACAGCGGGACGGACGGACTTGGAGGAGCACGGAGGGGAGGATCAGAGAAGGGGGGAAGGAAAGGGGGATACCAGACGAGAGGAGAGGGCACAGAGGGGGGAGGGACAGAGAGCGAGAGATCGAGTGAAAGAGAGAGGGGGGGAGAGGGAGGAGACGCACACACAGCAAGTGGAAGATAGTGCGAGAGCGAGAGCACAGAGAATGTGACGTACGCCAGAAACGAGACAGACATTGACGGAAAAGCACGGAAGAGGAGAGAGAGGGGGAAAACAGGCGAACAATGGCACGGAGTTCCGAGGGGATGGGAGGGGGAGGAGGAGCACGGAGGGCGGCGAAGGCCAGTGGAACAGAATAGAACAGAGCATACAAACAGATGGAGAGAGAGAAAGAAAAGAGAAAGAAGCTATTTTCCCCCTCTCCGTCCTCACGTTTCCCCGCTTGTCGAATGCCCGTTGATGGGACGACCGAGGACCGAGGGGCGAGGGAAACGCAAGGTCGTTTGCTTTGATGCTGTCAAGAGTTCAAGATGGGTGTATGTGATTGTTTGTTTGTATGTATGTGCGCAAGTATCTACATATATGTCCCGTGTTTTGAGGGTCCGCGGCCGAGCCAAAAAAAAATAAAAAAAAATAAAAAGGTAACGGGGAAAGCCAGTGCGTAGTCGTCGTGTGTGTGTATGTATGTGTGCGTTCGGTCCCCCCATCAACCCCACAGGCCAGGCAGCATCCAACGGAAGGCAGACTGACCCGAGAGACTATCTCGAGTTCACTCGGTCGCGAGGCGCGCACAAACAACTTAGTACGTGCAGTGGTGGGAAAGGGTCAGACCGGACGGGGTGCGCAAGCACGTACGGCGGCGGCGACAACGACGTCGACGACGAACGCCAGGAACGAGCGCGCGGGCTCGCGCGACGGATGGGAATGGAGGGATGGACTCGTTTCCCGCATGGACATCCCCCAGACTCTTGGGAAAAAACAAGGGAAGAGCCGGATTGTGGTGTTTTTTTTAGGCTTTTCTATTCTGTGCGCAAGAAAAAATGTGTGTGCGAGCGTGAGTGTGTGCGTCCGTTCCTCCACGCCGCCAACGGTCGTTTTCGTCATCGTCTACGTTACCACGGCCAAACGCAACCACAGACAGACATTCGCAATCGCCGTGGGCGCTCTTCCGCCCATCTAGCGTGGGCGCGAACAGACGGCGCCGCTTCGCTCACAACGGTCCTCCGTTCCGACCGGCGTTCCCGGGATCTAGGGCGCGCGGTATCGCCAAAAGGGTTTGGACTTGGTAAGTTCCAAGAGTTCAGGAACGGGCCTTGATCTACGGTTTCGAAAAACACCCTATTTCTGTCTGTCTTGTCTGTTTGTTTGTTTGTTTCCACTTCCTTGAAAGGCTTAACCAAAGTTGCGAACGGCTCTTTTATTCTCTTCGTTTGTATCTTCGCCCGTTGTCCTGACGTTGTCACCTGGGTCGGTCACGTTGCTAACCGTTGCTCTCGGGACTCGGGAGGTCTTTCCTCTGCAGAGGCCCCGGCCGCCTTCCACGGACACTGTCGTCTGGTAAGTTAGACTCCTTGGTACCGAGGTGATGGGAGGGTGATGAGTGTTCGTGCGACGTCCTGTATCGATGAATGAAAGCCAGTATCCTTCTAGTCTGCACTGCACAAGCCTGCCAGGCGGCTAACTTGTTTGGTGGGCTAATGCAGTTACCAGTTGGCGGAGGATTTTTTCCCCTTTCTCTCTCTCTCTCACTGGAATTAGAGACTTGCTTTCCCGAGATGGAACCTGTCATTCTTTGGTTTCAGTACCTCTCAACATATTGTGAAGACGCATCTGCCGGGTTGGGGAAGAAGAAAATAATTTGGAGAACATGGGAGCATAAACCCAACCGGACGTGATGCCGCCCATGCAAGCTTTGGAGGACGGACCTCTTCCCAGTCCCCCTCGCGTCACGACTTGCATGATACCATTAGGAAACCAGGACGTAGAAACGACTAGCAGCGAGGCAGGGGCACGGAGTCGAATCGATTTCGGGCGGCAGATGTGTGTTTGTTTGACGATATCTGGCGCCAACCGAAGTTGTCTTGCTCACTCGCTCACGGCAGCGAGAATATCAATGCGCCTGCTCTCGCGCAAAGAGCTTCCCCCACCCGTCCTGCACGCGTTCGTCATCGCCTTTGGACGACAAGAAAACGCACGGCATTGGGAGGGGGTCGATCGCGACGATGCCGGGTCGGGTTCTGATCCCTCGTACATCAGCTCTAGCAGAATGCGGAACCAACTGCATGCAGTAGTTGAGAAGTGGCCGCAGTATTTCTGCCCTCTCCGATCTTTAACGTCGGCTACGTTTGGAGCAGTTCCGGAGCGCTGTGGACTCAAACTCTCTCTTGTGCCCAGCCCTCACGGTTGTGAGTACCAGGCTTACCGGAACCAGTCAGCGTTCATCTCTGGCAGAGTTTTTGGAAAAGCAAAAAAAAAAAAAAGCGCTGGGGCGACAAGCACCGCTGTCCTCGAGAGCGAGAGACAGATGGACAGACTGACAGAGAGACACAGAGACGCAGAGAGACTGAGAGAGCTGCTCCTGCCTTGGACATGACATCACAGCCATTAGAAAGTTGTCCGATCTTCGGCCCAATAAAGAATCCACCCTCGTTCCACGATATGCGCACAGGACAAAACATGAAGTGTCCGCCTGCTTTGCAACGCTTGCCTCAGCACCGCAGCCAGCCCAGGCAGTGCAGCATCCGCAGGAGCCGATATCTAATACGATATGGCGGTGCGCCGCGAAGGTGAGAGGGCGAGTCACGCATCTCATGTTAACCCGACTAACGCATCGGACGACTGGTGCCGTGGTGCACGCGGGCGGGCGCGGGTGTCTCTAGCGAACGACGCAGGAAAACATCCGTCACCCCTCGCAGAGACAGGCCATTGTGACAAGTCGAGAAGTGTTAGGAAAGATCTCCGACGCCAGATTCGCCATGCTGGCCGCTGTCAAGGCGGGTGCATGGGAGTTGGGGGGATTGCAGCCGGGCGTGCATCCAGGCGAAGTTGGCCCCCAGCTCCGCGTAGCCGATGCACCTGCCCTGCCAGATTGTTCGACGTGCATTTCCGATCAAGTGATGACTGACTGTACACTGCATGGCCGGTAGGGCCATTCTTCCATGTCGTTGGGATCTTATCGTGTCAGGCGGGTCAAGAGCCTTTCCCCTTGCGCTTCGACTTGCAGACTCGTACTTTCATTGCAAAACGACGAGAGCCTCGGAGCTCCCGAACCCCTTTCCCCTCAGCGGCAATACCTCTTCAGAGGAAATCAAAGACGTGATGGGTTCTTCTTGACCGACCCGCTTCGATTACGCGCTTTGACTCCTTTTTAGTTTTGGGGGGGGGGGTTCAGGAAGACTGTTGCGGTCAGTCTTCGCCGCAAAGCTGGCCGCCCTTCAATCGCAGGTCGATGTGAGGGTGTCTGCAGCCCCTGACATGCCGCCGCCAATCTTGTTCCAACGGGTTGACGTCCAAAAAGGCGTGGGGCGGCGCCCGATGCTGGTTCTCCAAGAGTTGGGGCTCATTTCACAAAGGGGAAACCCCTTTTTGCAGTGGCAATCAGTCGTCAGCCTCGAACGACTACACCTATAAGTGGCAAGTGGAAAGGAGATTATATTGCGAAGAATGGCTCCAAAACGTATCCTGTAAGTGTAGGGTTGTCGGCCCTGCCGGCATTTGCAGTTCGCGTCGCCGCCAGCGTTGTGATTTAGCGAAGCATTAGCCATGCCATCTCTGCCCGTCTCGTCTCGCCTTGCCTGCTGCGAACGCCTGCAGGCGACGACCAGGAAAGTGTTTTGCACCTGTCTGCAGTGTACATAGTAGAGCAGAGCTGAGGGGGCTCAGAGAGGTACCCCTTCCTGGGAGCGAATGCCAGTTCCCAGCAGCAGCAGAGTCTATTCTCCGATAGGCTTGATCTTGTCTAGCGTCAACTCCCTCTCCAACTTGAGAGCCACTTGCTCTGCAGGTACTTTGCAGTAGGTAGCGCGGAAGCAAAGTGGGGGAGGGCTCAAAGGCGTCTCATGACGAGTCGGCATCCGATATAGCCTACCCCTTGTCTTATGCTCCAAAGATGGGTATAGGTTGTGGTGCAGATAGCGGTGTTTCTCAGAAGGGGGGCCTAATAGCAAGAGTGCGCTATGGCTGTATTCCATGGCACGTAATCCCGTCGCCCATCACATCACCGTGGCCCCCGCCTCTGCACGACGACGACTACTCTGATTCTGATCCATGCCGGAGACCAGACCTCTGAGCCAGGCGGGGGTGCGCGCAAGCACGATAAGTGCCTCGTTCACTCGACCGTTCCGCTAGCACGCCTCGTGGCCGACGTCGAGTATCATCGGCCAGAAAGTCGTCGGCCGGCACCCTTGGCCAGCTTCCGGACAGGAGTCCACTTGCAGCACATCCTCATGCAACATGCGAGCCGAGACAGGGACAGTAGGTGAAATGGCTGGCACGAAAAGGCACCATCCATGTCAATAGGACAGAAAGGCAAAATCCCCGCGGAAGGCATCCGGCCGGGTGGGTGGCTCACACGCCGTTGAAGATGTTTCAATCCCTACATGTCAGCCCTCTGGCCAGTGAGCGCTCCGCGTCTGATTTCCAGCTGTCAGCTGGGACCACAGCTGCCGCCGGCCTGTTTACGCAGATGGGCGCTCTCAAATGAACAGTAGGCCGGCCAGCTCTGGGCACATCCTCCGTCTCGGCTCAGTCAGTCGTAGCAGATGCTTGGCAGCCGCCGGCGCGGGTTTGTCGTCTTCTTCGGGGGAGGGGTGTTAGGCCAGTTATTCTCCTTGGCATGTCTCTGCAATAAGCGATGTTCCATTTCCCAGTGGTCGGCCACGACTCGTCGTCGCCATCTCGCGCGTCCATAAACACAGTCACGATAGCGGGTTTGGAGCCTCGCCGTCGAAACCAAGTTGAGGCTCAAGACGACCTACCTGATGGCCGGCAAGACTGATCCCGGATCCTCAGACTTGATCAGTGCGCGGGAGACTCTCTCTTCCAGGTTCCCCCCTCCATCCCCCGCGCATCCCTCTCACACGTTATTGACGCCATACTTGTGTGTTTAGTGGGCCTCAGGGTGGCAGTCTGGACCTGCGATGCCGAAGCTCTCGGGTGGTGCATCCCAGAATCATATTTTGCCCTGCAATGCAATGCCTGATCGTCGTGCCAAGGAAGCGGTGGTCTGTAATACCTTAGCTGCCGACGGCGATGTCACGAGACCCGACGGCCTCCACCCACACCCCGTAGTGTACGACCCGACCTGGCGCAGAGTGGTATTACTGCGTGAGGCGCCCGTGATGTAGCTTGTATTCCATTGATAACAATGTCGCACCAGCCTGATGCATCGTGGGCAACTTGTTCGCGTCGTCGAGCCTTTCGTTGGCCGCCTCGAGGCCGCGGGCCCGGGCTAGAATGCTCGTTCCTGACTAGGTACCAAGTGTGCGGGGAATGGACCAGTGAACGAAGCGATGTGGCGGCGCCCCTGGGTTGCAGGATCGTCCTCACCCCCAGCCTCCTCGCTCAGCATCCCCTGTTCCGCTGTAGTTGACAGCCTGCTAGTTTTCCAGCGTTACTTCATACTGCCATGGGCGTCCATAGGTCCCTTGCTTGGGTGCACTCGAAGGTCAAGTCCGGTGTGCTCCCCCGCACCTGTCCGCATCACTTTTACTTCAGGCTCGGGCGGCTAGCCGCCTGCTATTCGAAGCCTTCCGGAGACTATACACCGTGGGCACAGAGGTCCTCGTGCATATAGCAGCTGGCATCGCGGAAGAGAAACAAGCCAGTATTCGGACGGCCAGCTAACCAGTGGACGACACCGTGAA
Organism: Colletotrichum jinshuiense; assembly: GCF_051148585.1. Lineage (NCBI taxonomy): Eukaryota > Fungi > Ascomycota > Sordariomycetes > Glomerellales > Glomerellaceae > Colletotrichum > Colletotrichum jinshuiense. The sequence goes on along the minus strand of NC_139309.1, from coordinate 625,748 downwards.
AGCCTCGCTCCTTTTCGTCGAGGCTATCATGTTGGGGATAGCCCGATGGAGGGGTCATGTCGCCATTGCTTGCCGAGTCGGGTGTTTCTTGCCAGGCCAATCTTGGCATTGGTGATTTACACACCTGCCGAGCTGCGGATGCTTGCGAGAGAAGCTGCCATTGATAGCGCAAGCGTGGCAGGCCTTTGATGCAAGAATGAGGGGTCGTCGGGCTCCAGCAATGTTACGCTGGCCAGCACCGTAGGACCAAGCACATTCACCTATCTGTAATAGCGTTAGGGGGGCGCGTAGTAGAATCAAACGGCCTGGGGCTGGGCCTCTGAGACAGGAAAGAACGCTGTTCTACTGCTGGTCCAGGGGTTTTGTTTTTGTTTTTAGAGGCATGGATCGTCAACCTGCATAGTGTCTGTCGCAGAGGCGGAGACTATGGATGGGGGGTTCGTTCCTGCTCGCTCGTACCCTCCCTTCCCTCAGCAATCGGCCTGCAGCGCCATTCCTTCGTAGCAGCACTGTGGAAGCGATCTCTCACTTGCGTTGAGACACTGCAACACCACTAGCGGATGCTCGCACAACTAGCGAGTCAGTTGTACTGGCAAGAAAACACCGTCCTGGTTTAGCGCGCAGCCGAGTCTGCGGACATGCGTGCAGCGTGTGCAAAGGCAGTCAAGTCAGTCTTGTGGAATTGGGAGTATGGCGGGCTGTAGGAATCACCCGCTGTATCCGCAACTTGACACCCGACGTAACACAATCGACAGGCCACTGTGTTCCCCCCCCGAGAAGAAGACTTGGGGGGCCAGACAGAGGTAAGTGGTTGTTCCGAAAGAGGAGGAAACAGACCAGGGAGGCGGGCAGCCGGCTGCAATGGCGGCAAAGGCCGCTGTCAGGCCAGGCGAGCAACGGTGGGTGTTGGGGTCTGCTTTGAAATGAGGGCGGATCTTGACAGGCATTGTCTGCCTCGCCGGAGAAGACGCTGATGCTTCAGGTGAACGACTGCCTTGGGCAAAGTCCGATAAGACCTGAGCGGAGCTGGGCCAAGGTAAGGCTCGGCAAGGGGGGCGGGCGTTGATGGCGCGAGCTGAATGTACGAAGGAAACCCGCCGGCGCCGGCGACCCTTGAGAACGTGCGAGGCCAGCCCGGAAGTCGGAAGTGAAGTTTAGCCCTCAGAGGGGATGATGGACAGCACAAGAACCGGGGCGGGGCGGATGAAGGAGGCGGTAGACCACCCCCCTCCCTCCCCATTAGAACGAAACGGCATGGCACAAGTGAGCAGAATACATATACCTAAGTAGCCGTGTTGGGGGTTGTGCGAGCTGGGGACCGCTGCGCGCTGCCCGGTGGAATGGTATAGCCCAGGGGGGCCAAGCCAAGGCTCGAGCCTTGAAAAGCCGTGGAGTGGGATGTTGCAGCGGTTTCCATTGGCCTGGGTTGGGTGTTGCCTGGTTGGCAGCCAAGGTCCCTTGCCATTGGGCAGGGCAGCGGCCAGAACCGGCATCGGACATTTCCCTCTTCTGCCCAACTGGAAGAAACGGCAGCAATTGACCAATCGGGCCCCCTTCTTTCGCTCCATTCGGAATCCCCTTGCAGTGTGTGGCAAGCCACCAAGAGGAGTTGGGCCAAGCACAGCATCCACTCCGGGCAACTCCCATACAGACGGACAGACGGAGCACGCAGCGTAGTTTACGGAGAGCGGTTCTGTCGACGTCACCACTGTTCCGGCAGAGCGTCTGAAGCACGAGGTTCCTAGACCCCCTGTGAAGTAAGTGGTGGGCGGGAAAACGGTGTACTCGACGGCTGTGAGTTTTGGGGTGTACTCCGTCTGCTGTCCTCGCCACGTCTGACAAACCGTCCTGTTCACCACCAAAATGCGACGATTTCGACCCAAGATCCCGACGGGCATCGCCCGACTGCCGTGAATACAAATATCGGGCCTGGCACTTGGTCCCATTACCAAACTGTCCTCATTCCTGGTGCCGAACGTTGCATAGGCCAATCTCTCGCAAAGTCCGAATAGGCAGTGCCGGCCAGTGCCGTATCATATACGCGCGCTTATATTACAAGATTGATCCAGATAGGAATTCCCCGCTGCGAGTCTGGGAATTGTTTGGAAACCAAGCATACTTGGCATGATGCGTATGCTTTTTTCTTCATCGTCCTTTTCGCCATGACTGTTCCGCCATGACATGCCCTCCCCCCTGGACGTAGACGCGAGCATTGAATGTATTATTGCCAGGAGTGAGTACGCGTGCTCTCCCCCTCTGGACAAGCCAGAAACCCTTACATAATTTTCTCTGCTCCGCTCTTGTCTTCAGCGCGCGCCGAAGGGAAGTGGGCACCATGCGCCAGGCCCCCCCCCCCCCCCCCCACATGTAGCTCAGCGTTGCTCGGGCTTTGTTCAAGCTGCCCAGGACAAGGTGACATTGAGAAAGAGGGCAGTCCACAGCGGATAGCAAAACATGCCAAGGGTGTTGCTGTCAACGTTTGATGTGCGCCCACCGGCGAGGAAGCCTGGGCCAGATGTCGAGCCTGACCCTAATAGGACCGAGGCCCACCAGCTTAAATAAAATAGCAGTTATCAATTGCTGACAGAATCCTGGAATAGTGCCACCGACTAGACGGAGATCACTAGGAAGCCAGTTTGGACGACATGCTCGACTGGCGCACTTGAGGAGGGGGCCACCGCCAATGCGACGGTCGCCGCAATTGTTTGTCCAGATCTGATAATGGTGTTACGGCCTTGCTCCTCTGGGTACATCGCCGTGCGACCATTGAGATGGGTCGTGTCTATAGCGCTCTTTCGGGCGTATATTATCGTGGCTTCAATAACATGGTAGTGGCCGACAAGTCAATTGCGACTTGTGGAGGTCCACCAGGGCAACTTTGACGGGGCATCCTCCCCCTCCTCTTAGTTACTCGATTAATTGGGTTTGCTTGCGTTGCTGTTGCGTTCCCGAGGCAGGCCAATCCCGGTGGATGGACGCCCAAAGCTCTTTGCCTGGGGAGGGGTCCTCTGGTGCTGCCATCAGGGGAGGGGAGAAAGGGGAAGAAAAAAAAGAAAAAAAAAAAGACCTGACAGGTCCGCACCACCCGGCGATCCAGGTTTCACCAGGGTGTTATCCATTATTCTGTCCACCCAAACCCACAGGGCTTTCGAATGCACGGAGGCTTGGCTTCGGCATATGGGGGCAGAATAGGCGATGATTATCATAATGGGCCATCCAGATCGCTCTTCGTTGATGCACTGCGACGAGAAACTCCTCCAACTGCACTTGTTGAACGGTTCCCAGTTGTCTGGATTTCAGGTTGACCAGGAATTAGCTTCGAGAAGCTTAGTGTGAGCAGACCCATTGTATCCTTCCTTTTCCCTTCCTTTTTTGTTTCTTTGGGAGCTTGTCTCCGGGAACCGTGGCGGCGAAAATTGGACCAACACCCGATGGCTCCCTGTCCAATCTACCCATCCCGTGCAGGGGTGTTGCCATGGCTGGGTCTTGACAGGCTCCAGAGCACCCAGCTGCTGCGAAACTGCTGCGGTGATTCATCATCGTGAAGCCTCGGATCCATAACCTGGAGGAATAATTTCGCCATCACCGACATATTGGTAGCCAGGTCTGGGTATTGACAGTTATCATAAGGCTTTGCCGAGCTATGGAGAAACGATTGCGGCGAGCCCCCGCCGGTCGACTAAAGAACAGGCATCCCTTTCGTCTGTTTCCCTCGTGGGCCCCGCAAAAGCGCTTTTGCCATTGGTTTGGTTGCAAGTTAGCATTTGGGCTACATGTAGACACCACGAGGTCCCCGTGTTGCTCTACTCTGGTGCGTTCGCGGTAATCGCAACCCGTTGCCAAGGTCCGCTGCATGTCAGCTGTCATCGCGAGTCACAGTCCCTGTCGTGCAGTACCTGCAAGATGGAAGTTCTCGTAAATTTCGTATCCAATGCCTCCATTCAAGTGCGTCTCTTTCCTCCGCCTCCCTGGTCTTACAGTGAGGCTGGTGCAAATGCCTCGGTTTAGGACATCTGAACTAGGGTGAGTTTACGCAGGACGATGGAGGAGAGTCGACGTGTCACTCCTGTCAAAGGGCTTCTTTGCAAGCCTTGCCCCCGCGGTTCCCACTTGTTGCTGGGGATGCGCAGCCTGTGTTCCTTGTTGACCTCCGTTATTGCGTACTCTGTAGTTTAGATGGTAGGGAGTGCGTGTCTGTGTGTTAGCGACGTCGTTGCGGGAACCCACCGAGACCGGTGGTCGAATGGAGTGTGCGAGGGTGGTGCGGGTATGCCGCCAAAGTGCCCATCTCAAAGTATCGCGGTAGACGAAAAAGTGGCGTGATAGTTAAGGGGGGCTCGGTGCGGTGACGAGCTAGCCGTCGGCAAGGTCATATAGCAGAGGCCGTGCACCGCATAAGCAGTCCAGGAACCCCTGGGTGACAGACTTGGGATGGACGGAAGGTGATCTGCGGAAGCTCAAATCCAGGGCCAAAGCTGGCGGAGGCCTAAATGGAGTGGATGGGCCCGCCCACTGACAGACTTGGGTCCCCTCGAAGACACTTTAGACAAGGGATGTCCACGGCAGAGAAAGGGTGTTGTTCCCTTCAAAGACGGGAGGGCCTTAGATAACGAGCAGCAGATTCGATAATCGCTCGCGTCTTTGGTGGGCAAGGTAATGAATGGACTGGCCTAGTCCGATACAGGGCAAATGCCGCGCCGTGAGTATAAGGTGGTTCTGGGATTGACGGCAGCCAGCTTGGTAGAATACGGCACCTGCCGGGATGCAGAGTGTCTGCCAGAGTCACAGCTAAAAAAGAAGCTTGCAATTTGCAACAACGTTTAGCCCCCTCTGCAGGAGAAGAGCGAGCCGGCCAGTCAGGCGCAGTAAAGATAGTCCAGGCACTGATGCGGGATGGGGCGCCGACGGCGTACTGCGTGGTAGCCATTGGCCGAGCCGGCCGTTCCTGCATACGGGCGGAACCTGCATGAAGGAACCCCTATATCCGGTGATTGCTAAAGTTCTTCTCGACCCCCCGCCCCCCCTAAAGGCTGCTGCAAGCCTTTGGGGTTTCTTTGGAGACGTTGAAGAAAATTCCATCGCGGCGTAACTGCGGGACCACTGCAAACACTCTTCCCTGATCCCACCGGGTAGTCTGAGCGCATACTATCTCAAACGGCCCAGGTGATTCGTCAATCCTGCACCCGTATGAGGGTGCGACAGGTTTGTGGGCAGAAACAGAGTCTCCAACGTAGCTTGCGGCGATTTGTAAGGACGGCCGAGGGAAAATACCAGGAAACCGGCCAGGCCATGCGAAGGACCACCGGGCCGTGTTGCGGAGAACAGACCTTCTTTGAATGCTCTCCGTGGTTCATCAGGTCCTGATGCCAGGCAGGCTAAGCTCAGCAGTTCGTTTTGGCTATCCACTTATGAGGCGGGACAGACATCGAATTAAGGGCAAACCGGGGTTGCGTTCCAATATGGCATCGTCCTACGAGGCGATTGGTTCCTCAGGCAGGTTTCCTGGGACTACATGTCGTAGTCCGGTTCGACATGGACGGTGCAAACTGCTGTGAGACCGGCTGCCGGAGTTGCACTCTCGTCAAGCTAATGCACGCCCCTTTACATAGTAGAGGTGAACACATGGTCCGTGGTGTAGGCCATCTCGGATCGGCCAGTGTTTCGCCGACAGTGCAAAGCCCCAATACCAGGCCACATGTGCGACCGATGTGGTGTTTGAGAGGTGCTGGGGATATGGGATGGAAGGTGTGGAACCCAGGTGTAGGAGACGATTCTGGAAGTGAAAAATGGTGACCATGCTCGCAGGCAGTGGATGAGAGAGGACCAAGGGATGTAGTGCCGCGGCCTAGGTAGTCCTCATTTGGGCAGAGAGTGCGTGGATGTCAAGGCGTTGCTCCGTATTTTGATGGGTAACCGACAGATGGTGCGCAGGCGAAATGGAGGAGGCCATCACGGAAGCGAGTACACAGGTAGATCCCGGCCCGGGAAGCACAGGTCTTGGTCTCCAATTCGGATCGAGGGCGGACTCCCCCCCCTCTCTCTCTCGGTCTCTCTTGCAAAGGCGGCGATCTGGTGGTGTCGGCGGCTTGGGATGGGAGCATGGATGGTGGGAAAAATTCTGCTCGCCACGTTGCTTCCTTCCGCCCAGGAACGGCGAAAAAGAGCTAAGCCCGAATGTGCATTGCGGCCGAAGCGATGACCTAAAAGGTCTCTTCGACAGCGTCAAGTCATGCGGGCAGTTGTCGAATGGTTCTTGGTAACATGGCCAGACGAGAACTTTGGCCGGCCATGGTCACAGCGGCCAAGGACATACAGTGGGCCTGACCAATGCAGAGAACAGACATGCGCGAGGCTCGACACGGTGCGAGGCGATGCACTCTGGAGAGTCCGGGCTTATGCTCATTGGCGGCCTCGGGGGAGAGGCTGTTGTCAATTGCCAGGCGGAGGTGGCGGAGGGGTTTGTGATGCACTCCGCCGGACAGACAGACAAGAGGCAGGTAGTTGGTGGTGTAGTGCAGCATAGCGTAGGCAGGCATAGGGTACCATGGTACCATTTGGTGTTCTTGATTAAGGGAGGGTAAGGTAAATGCCGCGGTGCCTTGCCTTCCTTACCTGCATTGCGATATGTGGCTATGGCATTCACGACGACTGCTTGTATGCGGACGTATACGGATATCTCTTCCCATTTCCTCAGCGCCTTCCTGCCTGTAAGTCGAGCCATTAGCAGTGCCATGTACGATTGGGTAAGCACGGGCCAAACGTTGTCGTGGGGTGGGTGTGTAGTCGGTACCATTCTCGAAGTAGGTACGTATACAGACAGGTGTGGTGCTCCGCAGATGTCGGTATCGGAATGACCCCACAAGGAAAGAGGAAAATAATAATGAATAAAAATAAAGATAAAAAATAAATAGATACGTCCCCGTTTCGCTCCCGTTTCAGATCTAGTGATTCTATGGGGTTTGCTCATTGGTCTGCCGGATTCTGGAACATGCAAGCAAGTGGGAGTTCACCGCTGCTCCGCCCCAGATCCGCCCAAGTGCAGCTTCTCTTACAAGCCACCGCTGAGAGCAGCTCACAAGTGGCTTGGGAGGTGGTTGGGGAGCATGCTCCAGCGACGACTTGTTCAACCCTAGAGTGATGTCTCTTGTTGGATGTTGCCATTCATTGTTACAAGGCCCCCCGACAATGGCACTCTCAGCCCCCAAGGCACCCACGAGCATCAGTCCAACTCGAGCCTAGCTGCTGCGAGTTCCCCGTGCCAGTCCTCCCTGAAGCTGAACGGAACGGCCTGTTTGACACTAAACTAGCAGCCAGCACTCGCTGATCCTCGGCCGCGAATCCCAGAATATTCCCACGTTGTGTCCCTGGCTGATCATCGCCTCCACGTGAGGCTAGCGGCTCAGGCATTCCTTGATCCTTCTTCGCTCCGTGGGGCTCCTGGAGGAAGGGATGTACCTACTGTGTTGCGCTGTGCTGTACGGGCACTGCATAGCCATCGTAATCAAACAAATCGCCTTGAAACCGGACCTGCGAGACAACCTCGGACTGCATTTCATCACCGGCATCATCATCACCATCATCGCCCCTTGCCCCCCACCCCCCCAAAGAGGTGGCGAGCTTCAACTGAGCATGAGGGGGCGAGCCACACGGGACGGGATGCACCTTGCCAATATCGACGAAAGCATGGCGGACTTTGCAGCATCACAGTCCCCTCTATGCAGGTGCTGCATCCGCCAGGCCCTGTGATGCTTCTTTATCGCCGAAGAAACCAAGCAGAGTCGCCGTCTTGTACTTTGGCTGCGTGAACCTTGACTGGCTGCAGATGCGCAGATACGCACGAGCGACTTGCCTCTTGCGTCGTGGCAAGCCCCCATCAACTCCTCGCCAGGCGACACTACCAGGCGCCTGTCGGCTGTCGGCTTATCGCTGAAGCTACGATCCGCAGGCACCGAATCCGCATTAAGGTGTCACTGGGCGGGTGATGATGGTGTGGTGCGGTGCGGTGCGGTACGGTACGGTATGGCGTGGTGTGGCAGCTCGGAGCATTTGCCATGCGACCCAAATCAGGGAATTGGGCGCGGCAGCACCTGCAGTAGCACCCATGGGTCTATTGCCCCAACGGGATGCCATCGACATGAGTGAGCCACACCCGTCCGGCCCAGCTGTCGAAATACGTCCAAGTAATGGCACGAGACGCCTGTATACAGACAAGGCACAGGAGGATTACTTGAGTCCAGCCACGTTGCCCGCAGGTCCATTGCCCATTTGGACAGCAGGCCGGCATGAAAGGTGGGCAGGGCGAGGGGGGGAGGGAAGGCCGCTAGGGATTTAGGAGAGTTTTCCCTCTCTCAGTTGCGGCCAGAAGCCTGCTGACTTGCATAACGGACATTGCATGTGGGTTGTGCCTTGGGCATTTACGACGTGCGATTCGCCTGTGAGATGATACTCATGACAAGAACCAAGATTTGACGCTGGATGCGATGTGAGCGGTGGTCCAGTCCATGTGGAATGCAACCCCCACAGTCTGTCGGTTACACGGGCAGCGGGCAGGAACACAGAAGGGACCAGCAGGCCAGCCATGCCAGCCACGTTTCGTCAGCACGATGGTGTCGGTCGGTCACGCAATTACCTATGTTTGTGCGTGGGCCGAGAGGATGCGGTGGTCCATCCCGTCCGCGCACAGGGCAGAGGAGAGTCCGGACGTCCAAAGCCTGGTCGAGATCAGTCAGGTACGGTTGGTCACTCCGTCCCTGGAAATGTACGCTATTGGACGAAGTAGCCCGTTCGTTAGTGCTCTCTCTGCAAATGGTAGCTTTCCATCTTTTATTAACCGTGTGATGAAATGGGCGAGGGTGAAAGCAGCGCTGGTATAATGCTCTCGGAACAGGGGGGGTCGGATAATGAACAAGGGCAGCGGTCGAGAACAGCATCTGCATCTGTAACTGATGGAGAATTGGACATTGGCAATTAGGGGCCGTATGGACAAGTGTGTAGTACATACTTGGCGTTGGGGAGTTTGATGCCCGGCTTGGGGGGGAGGGGATAAGGAAGAAGCCCTGCCACCGGCGGATTTTCAAGTCGGCCGTGTAGTGTGTGTGGGTGGGCTGCGTGCTGCACACTGCAGTCACGGCACAAAGACGGTCAAGACTAGAAGAGAAACCCATTCATTGTGCGCATACTTTGAACCAGAACTTGACAATATTTGGTTCACCACACTTGCTCTATGTGCTTGCGTTGCGATACAGCTGGACGGGGTTGCATGGAGCTGCAGCCGTGTTGAAAACATGTGGGGTCGGCATACGAAGATTCATTGGCCCAGATGCATTGGAGGTCCCGACTACATTTGAAAGATGGTGGCAGGAGGGTTGGGGTTGCCCGAGGGCGGTGAGAAGATGATGGGCACGGCAGAGGCAATGGCAGCGGCGATGACAACGGCATGTATCATACATAGTACAGTACATGCAGAGACGGATTCTGTGGATGGAGGGAAGGGGAAGGGGAAGGAGAGGGTCCCTTTTGGCTTGGTGTGGGACAGAACCCGGCAGGGCTGGCACGGTGCAGGAGCGGACCATTGCGGGGAAGTGGAAGGGCATCTCTCTCGGCCCCCTGGCCATATTGGTGCAGTACGTTCTGCAGGTGCAGACAAGGCCGTCGCACTGCTGTCTCGTTGCGGCTGCGGCTGCGGCTGCTGTGTGGACTTCCTGGTGTATTCGTTGCCGCAGAAGGCCAAGCCCTCGACATTCGGGACTGAGAGCGGGGTGGTGGTGTTCATCGATCATGGATGAGCAGAAGCAAGAACCCCGCCGGCTGTAATTTGCAGCGCAACTGCTGCTGCGGTGAATGCAAGTACAGGTAGATGCACCCGCAGTCTCGTTGTAAGTGTAGATGCAGGTGTGATGGCTATCAGTTGCATCAAGCCGCGCCTTCCTTTCCTACCTCCGGGGTAGGTTCACTGCGGAGCAGAAGAAAGCACGGGGGGGCATACGGGGTGAAATACTAGCAAGAGCGACGACGATGCTTGCCATCTCCTTCATGGCCAAGTTCCGCCCAAATCTCCAGCCTCGAATCAGTCAATCCCTGGCGTCTTTACCGTACTCGACGGGTGGCAGTACCGCCAATCCTCTCCTCGAATCTCCCCCTTCTCGGTCGCCCTGTTGCAGCCACTAGCGAACCTCTCGATACAGCACCGCATTCGCCTCCTCCTCCTCCTCCCCCACCACTCATGCGTCGCTTCTCGTCCACCGCCTTTTCAATCTTCAGCTTCTGTTGATCATCAGCCATCTCGTTTCTGCATTCTTGTATTCCACTCTACCCCACCTCAACCCTGTATGCCATGCCCGTCTATGAGAAGGTCGCCCTTACTCTGCTGCTCAGCAAGGTATTTCTTGAATCATACATTGCAGCACGCCAACGGCACGCCACTTGCATACCGGCCGAGTTCTCAAGAAAAGTCCCCGTGTGGCCCTCGTTCACCTTCGGCCGGTGGCCAGCTGGATGTGGCCAGTCATCAACGGGAAAGACGCACGCGCATGGTGCCGACACTAACTGCTGCAGAAGAGACGCCTCTTCAACCGCGCCATGTCGGCCGCACTCACGCATTCCTAAGTTGGAGTAGCTCTTATTTCAATCACAAGCTCTTGTTCCTCAGGAGGCTCTCCCAGCTGTGGAACGTCCCATTGCATCCGGCGACCACATTGGTCCATTTCATACACATCGAAGCATCTTCGTAAGAACTGACCAAGATGGGACCTGCTCAGCAGCTACTGACGCTTTGTCATGACACAATCCCTGCCGTTGCTTCTCTCTTTCTTTCTCTCCCTCTCTCCCCCTCCTCCCCCAGTTCATCACTGCGCAGAATGTTGACATGCTTACCGGCTTTGACTGACGTGCATGAGATACTTGCTGGCCAATCTCGGCCAAGCATTTCTCTCAGCACTCTCCACATGCGACATGTCAGGCCTTGAAGTGTGGTTCCCCGGCACGTCGTCGTCGAATTCCACATTGCGCTATCATCCCTGCCTACTAGGGTCTACCTGCTTCTCAATGGCCCGACCTCACCACTTTTGGACTTCTTGGGCGGCCAGTCAATAAAAGCCTACCAATAGGCTCCATCGGAACATGGCATAAGCACGCCACGGGGACCTGTCAAGAGGGCAGGGCCGCGATGTGTAGCCAGGGTCGATGGAGGCCACGGCAGGGCCATGAACGAGCTTCATTAGCAAAGGTCTACTCTGCTAACGACCACATCATTCGGCCTCATGCCACACATCTGCTGTGCACGGACACTTGCTATCGAGAATATGGCCCATTTCTTGATCTGTCTCCGACAGGTAAGTATCGCCTGTCAATGTCCAGATGCAGGTCGAACACAATGAATGACTAGAGAATGGCATGGGAAATATCGATTTTGTCCCGCCCGCCACTTCCGTTAATATGCCTAATCGAGTATTCCTCTCGCCAAACTGTTTATCGCTCAATCTAATCGGCCACGGTTTCCCAGAGGCCCTCCCCTGTGAAATGTGCACAGTCTCCTTCCGAGTTTTCTCATTGGGGGGCTTTTATGGATGATACCGAAAAGAAGCAGGGTTTGTTATCATTGTTGCCTTCAATCATGTTTTTTCACTCACTCGCTGCAAGACACTCTTGGGCAGGCCGTTAGCTGCGGAGAGTGTGCTCATGCAACCTTAATGGCGGAGCGGCGGGGTGTGGCCCAACCCGTGGTAGGCAGCATATAATTGGGGGGGTGGAAAAAGCAATGTAAGGCTTAAGATAGCCGCACGAGGAAACCACTTGGTTATCTGCGTGGTATTCAGCAAACACCACCATGGCCAGTCCCATCGAGTAGAAGTAGCGTCTCTATTCCGATCTTGCCCAAAGGAGTTTCACGTCAGCTGCCCGGCGACGCGCGGCTTGGCCGAGTCTACCAGCAACCACAATTATTTCACAGCATGTTGTTGGCGGTAAACCATGGTGTGTTAGACTTGCCCAAACCAGGGCACTAGAGTCTGGGGAATCTCATGCGATATCGAGGCGTGAACCAGACTAGAACGAACGGCACGATGATCTGCAAATTTTGACGGTTTGCAACCAACACTATTCGCCACGGTAAGGATCAAACGAAAGCTTATTGTGCAAAGAATTCAAAGCTAGTGGGAGGGGGGATTGCGAAGGGCAACAGCGCAATTTGGGCAGCCCAGCTAGCTTCAGGCTCCATTTCAGGGAGGTGGCTAGATGCTGAGTCCATTTTCTGTGGTCTTGAAACCAACCATGTCCTAGAGAGGGCCAGAATTAGTTGCGGCACAGCAAGTGAGGGGCCAAACCAGCCGGGCTTCCGAATGGTTCTGCCAGATTTGGCGCCGACCAATTCATTGCCAAATGCGTCAATAGGGCCTGCCTCACGGGAGACTCTTTCAAGGCTTATTTGCGCCTAAAGTGGCGTAGAGAGCAATTGGAAATGTCGATGTGGGCTGCGTCGAGCTCGAAACACCACGTTCCAAGTCACGGCACCCGAAATTTTTGGGGTTTCTACAGAGTTGTCCCCTGTCCGGAGCACCACTTCGGATGCGAGCCGGTATGAGAGGGTGGAGGGCCTCGACATCATGCTCTAAGCCCCATGCCCGTCGCCGAGGGTGGATAGCAGCTCTGGCTGTGTTGCATCCGTGGTGTGCCGTAGACAAAGCTGCCTTGGGGGGGGGGCCCGCTTCATCATTGAGAGTGATTGACAAATAGCATGGTTTCCCCTGCTTGAGCCAGTTGAAGAATTTCTTGAGCGGGCGGGACGGTTGCAACCGCTCAAGTTGTTTATTCCATCTGCGGCAGGCAGTATGCTGCCTCAACCGCATCCTACTGGCGCTTGGTTGTCCATACAGTGGTCAAGGCAATTGCCAGCCATTTCCGAGCAATAAGACGCCGCAGAGAAAGCCAAGCAATGTACCATGAGGCTCGTATGATACACGGGGCATTTACACGAATTGAGTGGAAGGGGCTTACTAAATCAATCAACCCCACCTAACTGAAGACCCTTATTTTTTGCGCGGGAAGGAAGGGGGAAAGAGAACACTGCGCAAAACAGTGTGCGACACGAGGGGCCAAATGGCGAAGCACGATTTCGACTCCCGCCGTCCGCCACAATGCATGTCACTGCGCAGGCTCGAGTAGCCAGTTCGAGAGCCCATCGTCCCTCACCGCATACTTGGCCGGCCTTTGTTGAGGCATTTGTGTCCTCTGTCGATACCCTGGTTGACACTCGGACACATGTGGCCATGAGCACCTCGTCCCCGTTGCGGCCGCAGCCTCAAATCAATCTCGACAGATAGACCACTCAACGAACAAATTATACTAAGGAGAGGAGCTCTTTATCTCGAATGCTCAGGCGACAATCTACTGAGTCGCCAAGTCTATGATTTTTGGGGCGTCGCAGGCTGAACCCTACCGCAATCCACTTTGAATTTCGCCATATGACAGCGATGGCTTGTCCTGGGGAGATGGGGAACTTTCGTTCCGGTTCGTGACAGGAGATATTACGGGCATCGTGGGCGAAAGAGGGGGAAGTCGTCTTTTGGCGTAACAAGGAGGGTAACATCTACGAGTCGACCTTCTTCCGCCCTGGAGAAGGGACTCGAGCAAATTCGACGCCGGATTGAGGGCAAAAACAGGCCCAGCCGAAGCTGCACGCTTGAAACAATGGGGGCCCTCGCACCGTTACCCTTGGGTGGTGCCGCCCTCGTCTATGACGGCGACGAAAAGTGCGTGCATCACTGTCCGGATGGAGTACTTGCTATAGTATCCGTACACTACAGGCAAATGGTTGGCGGGCGGTGCTAACAGGTGTTGGAGACAGGGGCCTGTAACGAGACCAGCGATAAGAGAGCCAGGCCTGAGATGACAGGGCAGCTGGCGCCGCAGGGCAAGTGGGCAAGACCAGTTGACCACGACAAGGGCCCGAGCTAGCCTAGGACGAGCTCTGGCCAATCCCTTCCAAGCTGTAATGGTCTGGCAGATGCAACTACGGCATGCAGCCGTGGTTGATGACCGTTCTCAAGACTACGTGTTGGGCGTTGGCGGAGTCTTGTCATCAACGCCCGGTGGTTCATGTGTTTGAATGTAACGGACATGGAAGAGCCATGTTCATAGGAGGGGCCAACCAGGCGCAGCCGCCCGGCTACAAAGTTGACGACAGCGGCACTGACAATTTTGACATCTCCGGATGGAGCTCAAGAGGGGCACACAGAGGGGCCATTCGCAAGCTGATGAGCGTTAAATTTTCTCAAGTCCAGGGACAAGCCTTCTCCATAGTTGGAATGTGGGAGTGCCGCATGCCGGTCATCAAGAACCCAGATGCTTGTTTGCTGGGTACGGTAGGTGCCAACGGAGGTTACGGACTGATGGAGAAGGACCTCTTCAAGAGGGTCCTCTCTCCTATAAGTCCCGACGGGCTTTGAAGGCTTCGCGGCTCAAATGTCATGCTCGGAAACGATGAGGCAAGCGATGCAGATTGTACGCTTGTGTAAGCGCAAGGCATCTATCTGCCCATGAGCAGCAGTTGGACCAACGGCTGCTACACTACTCGTCGGGGAAGACGGGACACGACCAAGCATGAACACTAGGTCGAACGAGGAGGATTGGCAACCAGGAAGAAGCAACTGCGGTGGCGGTACGGAGGCGTTGACGTGACGCTGTAGATGCCTGGTCAAACTCTATTAGCCATGACAGCGCTGCACGAGGCGGTAGGGGAAGATGAGCCACCTGGATATCGGACTGTGGCGGCAGTACGGATACATGGCACGCACGAGGATATGCCCCGCTGTGTGTACACCTCACACACACACACACACACACACACACACACACGAGAGGCATTCATATCAAACCAGAACAGGCCATACGGCACCGGAACCCCTCTCAAAAGCACTCAAAAGCTATTGGCAAGCAGAATTGATAGACTTATTGGGCGGTAGGGGTTACTTGAGCAGCGAACCCTTGTATACATGTATCTGGACGTTGGGAGGCTTGTGACATACATCGAAGACATTTGCGGGCGACGGCTGGACAGGGAACCAGGAACAGATGGGCCAGCCTAGAGAAGCATGCATGTACATTGACGAAGAGGGCGCAAACGTGGGCTCAAGAGGTGCAGCCGGCAGACGATCCTTCAGAGCTTGGTTTAGTTTTGGCTGTGCGTCTAAGCGGATGCCCCGAATGCCTTCCCCGCGGCTGCCACACTAGTCGTCCTTCCTTCCGCGGCCCGGGGGAATATGTGCAACAAGACGGCAGCGGAGGGATCATGACTGCGACAGCAGGTACATACATTTGCCTCATACGACGGGCAGAAACCATGGGCGGCCGAGACGCACTACGTCAGTGCCAAAGCTTACAGCACATGATCCCGCGACGCCAGTGTTTCTTCAGTCGTGGTTGAGGGACGCTTTTACGCAGCATGTAGACTGAGAGATGGACGTATCGAACCCACACTCGGAGCATGACACACCATGATTGCTCTGCTCGTTTGCCCCCACCCCCACCGTCACCGTCACCGTAACCGCAACCTGTCACCACGGCTTCCCATGCCGTAACATTCCCTATGGGACAGCGTGATCAGTCAGGGGGGCCAGAAGAAAGGTCTCTTTCTATCCGCAGTGGGCAGGGTCTCAGAGAGCAGGGAGAGGAACAACAGGTGCTAGAGGGCGAAAAGGTGTGACCCAGAAGCGGCCAGCTCGGAGCCAGGGGGGGTACCCCGGGGCCTGCAGAAGGCCTGCATCCCTTTCTCTGCCTCCGGGTACTTCGTACGGACACTTCCCCCCCTGCTGGAGCTTGACTCTTGGCAAAGGCCTTTTTTTGTGTTTTTTAGGCGACCCCTTCCCTTCCTTTCTCTTGCCCCGACCCCTTGTCCCTGAAAATGATGGCTTTACTACACTAGTAATGGCCTTGCAGACAGGTCACGCCAGTTGCCGACTTCAATGTCTGTAGGCCTATATGCCGAGTGCTGGAAAGGCCAGAGAAGCTGAGGGGGACGGGATATCGGGTGGCAGGGGTTAGGACTCGACCCCAAACCCGAGAAACGTTCGTCGATGAGATGCGGATACAGCATGACGTCTATCTCGGCCCCTGGCCCCGTCGTCGTCTCCTATGTCTCCTTTTCAGATGAAGGATGGGGAAATTGGCCGCGTCGGCGACTCCTTCTCGGGCGGGTTGGAGTTGGTTAGTCGAAGGCTTACATTTGATCCCCTCTCTCTCTTTCTCTTTTTACTCTCTCCAATTTCACTTGGTGTGTCTTAATGCACCGGTGCTATTGAGCTCCTTTGGCACTTGAGAGGTGCGGTGCCGTTTGCCAGTACCAATGGGAAACGACGAGTCATTGCGGGGACACTTGGGTGGATCAGCTAGGGGATACCGTACCTAGTGTACTCCGTACTTGGGGGGGAAGAGAGGGAAGGAAGAAAAAAAAAAAAGGTACGTATCTTGCACAGTTTGTTTTGCTGGGTGGGCAGAGTACGTACCTTTCTTCTCCCCTCCCCTCTCCACCCCCCCTTCCCTGCCCCCTGGATCAGGCCCCGGCCCAAGACAGAGAGAGTGGCAGAGGAGAGACAGATGCAAGAGACAGGCGGACACTAGGGCCCCAAGTACCTTTGGACGTTTCCCACTGTCCTGTCCCGCCTTGTGCCTGCGCTGGTGGCTACCCTGTGCCTGTGCCTGTCGAGCGACTCCAGTATCGTTGCGTAGGGTAAAGTGAGCCAGCCATCGGCTTGCCACCCCATTCAGTCAAACCCGTGCCCAAGGTAGGTAGGTAGCCTTGTCATTTTGCTCGCCATCAGGCCGTCCCTATAGGCCGTGGGAAGGGTAAGTGGGCAGAGAGGAGAGAGCATTATGGGCTGGTTATTTTTATTTTTATTTGTTTTATTTTGTTCTTCACCTCCACTTCGAGGTAAACCGAGAGCGCCTACAGCTTCCCATGCCGTGTGCCGACCGATATTCGACCACCGGGGCCGGCGGGAAGAGCAGTATTTGCCCGACGAAAGATGCGTCGCGTTGATTCCCAAACAGCTACGACGGGTCCAGATACTCGCCCGCCGTCGTCAAACGTCACCAAGGGCAGGCCTGGTCCGGCAACAGGACGAGATCCGACCAGACTAGCCACCTTTTCTCCTCCCCCTTCCACGTCTTCTCATATGTGACCATTGTCGCCCACATCTCCACCACCAAAGGTAAGTAGTGGCTCTGGGAAGCCGCGACCGCCGATTCTCGTCCAGAGACAAACGGCCAAAGGAGAACGGTCCACATACTCGGGCCGGACTGTGGGAGACGGAGGACGTTCGGAAGGCCCTGGCTTGTTCTGGTCATGGGTTCTTTGCCAACAAGAAGGGGGAAAAAAGACTCTACTACACGCTTGCACCATCGCCTCGCTTGTTCTTGATGCCCTTCTCCCTGTGGCCCCCAACGTAGTCTAGTCCTGATGGATCAGGGTGGTCCTCCCCCCTCTCCTCCAACAGGAAAGGAAGCCCATCGCATCGCCGTTGCCTCTTGCTACTTGCTACTTGCTGACTCTGCAACTCTCTGCTCAGCAACTGCGACGGCTAGTGGTGCTGCACCAGTACCCAGCAACAAACGAGACAAAGAAAGAGAACAAAGCCGTCGCAGCTGCTCCCAAACCGCCGCCGCCGGGCTGCCCGCGCAACGGTAACCGCAGCCGCAACCGCGCCTATAACCGTAAATGCACGTTGTTGGCAACTGAAGCCTCTGTTGTTTCCCTGCCATCCGTCCGTCTGTCTGTCTCCCTGTCCCCGCTCCCGTGTGGTGGTGGTTTAATTGTATTTTATTGTATTTTTATTTTATTTTACTCGACTACTACAGTTCGACGTCGCCCTCTCTTCCTTCTGTCGTCGACATCTTGGCCCGCCCATCGTCTGTGTGCACAATCTACACACACCAACACTCAACCACACACACACACACCTTTTTTTTCCCACACGGCAACCTTGTTCATCTTGGACCCGGACCTGGCTGGAGCTCAGAGATCTCGGCCCCCTCCGCCTTATCCCACCTTTTTTGCTCTTCCTCCCATCAGCTCTCACCTGAAGGGACACCCCCGACTTGTCCGTTCCCAGAAGCGGCCATCCGCAACGTCGTGGAAAAAGAAACGCCCTCACATCTCATCTTCAACCGCTCGTCCTCACCTCACAGACGCGCTCCTCAACCGTCACTTTTTCAGCCCTGCTCTCTCCATCCAAACAGCTCCCGGGGTCCCCTCCCCCGACTCGTTTATTTTTCCCCCTCGTTTTTTTTCTATCAGATCTCTTTTCCTTATTGCACATAAAGCAAACTTATCCCCTCTCTCACACACACAACCTCCAACGCATACTTTCACGGAAGGGCGATCCGAGAGAAACAGAGGCCCTTGCCACGGTACAGGCGCACCTAGAACGTCTCATCCCCCTCCGCCGCCGCGACTGGTCACATCGGAACCTTGCTTCTTCTGTTGCTGCTCGGAGCTGCGTCTCGGGCTCCATTGGCCTACAGATATATCACTCGTATTGCCTTTCCCGATTCCCTGTTAGCAGTTCCTACCTGCCTGGTGCGTGGTTCGTGCGTGTGTGCTGCTTCTTCTACTTCCTCCCGGCAACAACAGCCAGCACCATAGAGCGCCAGCCCGCGAGTCCATGTGTTTGTGCGCTTGCAGCATCTCTCTCACTCAGTCCTTTCCCCCATCCCCACCCCAAAGCCCGGCTCGCCCAATACAGGACGCCGGCAACGACGCCTACCTTCAATTTCACTCTGCCAAAACATTATAATATATTTATATCGAGGCTATTCCGTTTCCAACGTCGCCGGCCCGACGCACAGAGGACTACTCTCGCTCTAAGGATCGCCACGCCCACAGGGCCGTCGACCATCTACGCCTGGCGTGTGGTCTCTGCTCTCCGTTGATCTAATCAATTTCTGTAGCAAGCCACTACCTGGCCTGCCACCGCTCGAGCGTTCTCCCACCCCCAGCGCCCGACAAGGACGACAGTTGCGGTACATGCCAAAGGTCACTCGACCTAGCTTACCCTTACCCTCCCTCCTCTCTCTCTCTCTCTCTACCTCACTCCCGTCCCCCCCTCTGCACCATCGAAAATAAGAAAGGTCCCAATCCGTACTACCTCAGGTTACCAAGGGTTGCACCTCACTCCACGCCTCCACAGCTGCCCCCCTCCCCCATCCCCCTGTCCACAACCCATACCCTCCTTCCAGGGGCCCCTGGAACAGCAGAGCTGCCCGCTCCAGCAGACAAGAAGCACCACTTATCTGAATGCAATGCTATATTGCTGCTGATAATATATACCTTCATCCGACGCCTCACGTCTTTTCTCATATAGCAACGCCTCCACGATAATCTTTTGGCTGGCCAGCAGTCATCTCCTGTTCCCTCGTAGTATAACATAAACCCACAACCTCTCCCACGGCGCCGCACACGCACATACGCAACTGCACCTCATCTCAACCTTCCCTCCCTGTTTCGTTTCTTCAGCCGAATTCCGATTGCTGTGTTTGGACTCGTCTTTGTGCCGAGCAATTCCTCCTCGCCGCAGTTCTACTCGCTCCCTTCTACACCACCCATCCTTGTGGCAGAAAAAAAAACACACACAACACACACTGCGTCCTTCACTCACCAGTTCTCCACACGCTACTCGGCTCCCAACACCGACACCAAGGTTTCTCCATCCCCGGCTCACCGTCTTCGACACCTGCAACATCCCGGCTTCGCCCAAAGTAGCCTCACCACGGTTCAACCAGCAGCACCGCCGTTGCGACACGAGAGAGCGAGAGATAGCCTCAGACGCCCTTCCTAGTCCTCCTCCGGCCCCCCACTTGGGTGATTCTCGCGGTCCGTCTGTCTAGACCATCTTTGCAGTGGATCCTCTTCTCTTCGGAGACCATCTGGAGCTCTGTGCACCTTTTGCGCGAGTCGTCGAAGAGAGACGAGAAAAGAACAGAAGCAGGGAAGCTGCCAGTAGTAAAGCCGAGCCTGTTTCTCGTCATCCAGACACCCCCAAACGACGCCAGTCGTCCAAGATCCGCTCGGTCTCCCGTACCTGAGCGCTCAGAGGTTCGACGATCGCATTGTTCCTGGTGGCCACCATTATGCTTCTAGTCTCGGAAACTTAACACACGCCGGCCCTCGACACTTGGACTTCGAAACAAAATACACGGCAAGCCAGCCCGAACTTGGTTCACCCTTCTTATCTCATCCGCCGCCCGAAGAAGGGATTGTCCTGCAAGTAACATCAGCACTTCCCACCAGTTTGCGCTCGACCACTCGCAACAGATCCTCCAGTCAGGTGGCTAATTTTCATCGAAGACGGAGAATTTTAGTGCCTGTGCACCAGGACCCTCTCACCTTCTGGTACGTCCACACTTGTGGCTGACTTAAAGGAACCTACTTTCCCACCCGCTATGAACTCATACTCCCTTCTGCCTCACATCAGTTCGTCGTACTTTGGGTTGTTTTGAGCTGACCGTTTCCAACCAGCTTCATTTCCCTTCCTCTCCTTCTTCTCTCTTTCACACCACTCTCTCCCTAGCTGTCGCCCCCAAGAGGAGTGTCAGTTTATCCGTCACCGCCACCGTGCCTGATTAATACCAACACCCCCAAGCTCAGGCCTCTTCTTCTCTCTTATCATCCATCCATCTCCTCCTCTTGCTCATCCTCCTCCTCCTCTCTCTTCACGTCGTGCAGTTCCACAAGTCGTCTTCTACCCTTCGAATACTGCTGGACTTTGGCAACCTTGCGCTGGACGCCGCACCACGTTCCTGTCTCGGGTCACCGTCCTTCTGCTTGCTGCTTCACACTTCGCCGTCGCCGTTCCTCCCAAACACGTCAATCCTTGAACGACACCTCGGGAGTCTGCATTGAAAGTCCCGCTCAAGGAACATTCCGAGCTGGGGTGCCATAATACGCACATCCACCCTCGCCACCCCTTGTCTTCTGCCCCCGGGCCCCTTACCAGCCTAGGCCATTCCATCACCCGATAATCCCCAATACATCCTTTAATATCCTCCACCGCGGGACTATAAGTAGTACAACTACTGCACCGGTCCGCACCTTGGTAATCCGCTCAAACACACAACCAATCCCCAAAGATATGGAACTCATGGAGCTCGTCGAGAACGAGCCTACCGCTCGCCCCTTCCAGTGCGACTGGCAGTCGTGCAACAAGGTGAGTTTGCGAGCAATTGGGCGTGCTCACTCGAGCCTCGCTCTCCAGACGGATCTAACATCGACTTCTTGCAGAGCTTCAACCGGAAGTCGGACTTGCAGAGACACTACCGCATCCACACGAACGAGCGTCCGTACTCTTGCACGACGCCGGGCTGTGGCAAGAGCTTCATCCAGAGGAGTGCTCTGACTGTCCACATCCGAACCCACACGGGAGAGAAGCCTCACCAATGCCAACACCTTGGCTGCGGAAAGCGATTCTCCGACGTATGATTCCCCTCACCACCGCCGTGCGCTGGCAACGTACTGACTTCAGCAGTCTTCGAGTTTGGCCAGGCATCGCCGCATCCACACGGGCAAACGCCCGTACAAGTGCGCCCATGATGGCTGTCTGAAGAGGTAGAATTCCGAACCACAGGTTTCCCCGTCGTTTTCTGAAGGGTTGACACTAACCCCTCCGAACAGCTTCTGCCGCAAGACCACCATGGTCAAGCACCAAAGGCGTTCCCACCAGCGCGGCCTCCACCCCAACGAGCTCCTGGACGACTGCACCTCGGACTCGGACAGCGGCGAGTCACCCTCGACACCGAAGCACGCCGGCATGCAATGGCCTCCCCAGGGCGTCATGGCGATGAACCACCACGGAATGGGCCACGGCCACGTCATGAGCCGAGCTGCGTCCTTTGCCGACTTTGGCCAGCACATGACCCAGTACCCGATGCAGCACCAGCAGCCACAGTACGGGGCCCACCGCCATAGCCTGTCTTCCGGCGGTGCCCACGAATTCCACGGCCAGCCAGTCCACGACCAGATGCTGCAGCGAACCGCCAGCATGCCTCAAGTCTCGTACTACGTGACCGAGCAGAACAACCCCGGGGTCGCCACCATGAACACCACCATGCCCCAACAGTACGGACAAGTACCTCGCCAGCAGCAGCAGCAGCAGCAGGTCGAGATTCCGTACTCTGCACCTGGTATGAACCAGTCCCTCCAAAGTAGCCCGAGCAGCTTCTCGGCGGCATCGGGTAGGAGCCCATCCACCCAGGAAGGGTTTTATACTCACCAGCCAACGCAAGCAGCCACGTACGCCTTGCATCATGCATCCCCCGTCATCGAGCAACAGCAGCAGCCGGGCATGGTCCCCTACGGCCACCAGCAGATGCAACAGCAGATCCACACCCCCCAACCGATCCCGACCCAGGCGCCCCAGCCTCCTCCCCAGCAGGTCAACCAGCACTACCCTTCCCCGACGCCCCAGGCACAGCCCGAGGAGTACTGGAACGGCGTCCCGTACCAGGCCCCGGTCGAGGTTGCCACGATCGGCCAGCTCCCGACCTACGGATCCGGCGTATACGACCCTTGGGGAGGTCCCAAGATCGAGTTCGAGGACCCGTCGATGCAATTGCCCTCCGCGCGGATCGAGAACATGTAAGAACCGCACCGCCACTCGACGATGGGCACTGCCACACCAATCCCTGTCTTCCGATACATAATCACCCTTTCCAACGGCGCCTGATCAAGGTGTTGTCTGTACCACTACGGGAAACCACGACGGCGATTTGATTTTTATATTCCCCCACCTCGTTGAATGCAAGAGAAGGAGATACCACGCGGGCTCCACAGAACCGAGCTGTCGACTGTTGAAAGAGAGCGATTCCCGGATGCCTATTGGCACAATGTACCCGGAAAGAAGAGCAGAAGAAAAAAAAGGGTCAGCAAATGTCGACCAACCCCAAAAGCATAATCATCGACGGGTCTTTGTACTCGTCGATTTGATTCCGCCTCGAAATCATTCCGAGGCTGTCTGCCTAAAGGCACCATTTTCCTTTGTCAACCACATATGATTACCCCCATCGACGTTTGAGTGTGCACATCTGGATTTTCTGGGATATATCATAGGAGGGTTCTCCTGTTGCTTTCGAGTTAATATTGTTTGCTTGTTTGTCCGGTTGGTTGTTGGGGACTCTGCTTTTTTCGGTGCTCGGATCGGCGGCGGTTTGCTGTCTTATTAATATTCTTTTTCCATATTTTTTTCACTCCTTCTCTCACGAGGATCCCTGGTTGACCACTGTCGGTCAACGCCTCGATGACACGATGCAAACGAAAGCATAACAACCGGAGCCGGGCGGGACAGAAGGGGAAGGAACTTGGCATGCTGGAAATCATTTTACGATATCCGATCATTGACGGCCCTTTACGACCTGGGAAAGGAGCAATAGGAAGGATGAGGCAACCGATAATGAGGATGGAAGGTGGGGGGGTTAAAGGGACTTGAGGGACGTCAGTCGATGCCTGATACACGAAAGGCTCGGCCGGGTTGGCAGCTTGATGTTTTTTTGTTTTTTTGGTTTGGGTTCGGCCCGGAAAACAAAACATTGCCTGTATCAACAACAGTACGAAGTCGACGATTTGTCTGGCGGCGGCGCATTCCCTAGAACAGAACATCTTCAGTGGGTTGGCGAAGGAAAACAACCACAAAAACAGGAAGAGGCGGTTAGTGAAGAGGAGGTAGTTGAAGGACGAAGGGGCGAAGAAAGGACCGTGTCTATATGTAATTTTAGTGTTCCCTGTATTGCGTTGGAATGCCGAGGGAAGCGAGAAGCAAAGGGATAGTTTTGGAACCGATACCTGCAGTCAGTTATGGAAAATAAAGACTCGTCAATCAAACCCGAAGATGCAAATGCCCCGTGTGACTGTGACTGCGCGGCTGCATCGCGGCTAAGATGATTGAGGCATGACGGGGAGAGCCGAGTTTAGCCTGTAACACGGGAGTGTGTAAGGTGTTGGTGAGAGCCAGGCAGTGAGAGCTGGACACGTCTGCATGCAGCACAAGCGCGAATGGGGGCCCCGTGTGGATGTTTTATTTGTTGGGTCTGTTAAATGAGGCTTTTGGCGACGGGCTTGGCGGTGGTTCCGGGAGATGCTGTGAATATTGCGCGGTGTTGCCGTCCAAGTTGTGCCGCTTGCTATGGTGCGCGGGAGAGCTCGAGGTCTTTCAGGCGAGTTGAGACGGTCGAGATCAAGGAGGGAAATTCGATGGCGGAAGATGGGGGCGAGAAGAAGTAGCAACTGAGAGCAAGCGGTCTTCCATGGGGTCGGAAATGAGGCTCCCGAGAAGCAACCCTCCCCCCCCCCCGCGAGATTGTGGAAGATAAGATTGAGGGCTTACGTGAGACTGGGGTAAGCCATTCTGCAGGCGTTGGACTCTGGTGAGAAAGCGATGAGAGCCGCCAGGGGGGTCACAGAGCCGAGAGAGGTCGAATGAGACTGGCGGCCGCCGGTTCGAAGGAGATGTAAAGTAAAGAGGTCACGGCCAAGAGACGATGTGAGCAAGAGTGAGAATCGAGAGAAGAATGGGGGGGGTTTTCTGTCAACGCGGGCGCGTAGTCATATCGAAGGGGCCCGGATGATCGATTGATCGGCGGCATTTGCCTGAATGCGGAGGAATGCATCCCATCCATTCCTCTCGACTCTTTTGGTGATGTTCTTGGGGGCGGCCCGGGGATGGATTGGGAAAGGGAAATTCTGTGATTGGTTGGAATATTGACCAATCAGACACCCGTTCTCCGACGTCTCAGAGACGTTACGCCGCGACGTAGATCGGATTGGGAGCTGACACTGCTGGAATTCGACACAAGAGAGATGGATGGGCTGGCACTAATAGATACCCAAAGCGGCCACTTGACGTGTCATTTCTATCACGACGCCGTCTGTACGATTTTCCAAGGTCCTCCTCTGAAGTTCAGACTCACTCTGGGTTGACGCAAGATTATTAACCAATGACACGAGGTCAAAGTACGCCCCCTGTCCACCTTCAATGGGCCTTGTCGTCATTCGCCGGAACGGTCCATCTTCATTCCCGGGGAGGTTCTAGAATCCACCCTCTCCGTCGACGTCACGTGGGGGCCTGTGCTTGTTCGCTCGCACTCTCTCTCTTCCCTCCCCGGTCGCGGCTCGGAACAGGGAAAATTTCGGAAGGCAGCACCGCCTGTCGTGGCCATTGAATAACGTCAACTAGCGCATCTCGCCTCAACGCATCCACATCCGTCGCCCGTCGCCTCTCAACAAGCCGATGAGTAATTGACGGCGAACCATGTCATCTTCACCACAAACACAACCACAACGTCGATAGTAGTTGAAGATCATCTTTTCTTGTTCTTTCCCGCTTCGGAAGGGCCCTGCTCCCTTTGCCGTGGTGCACGAATCCCTCCCCTTTCATCACTCCGCCAAAGGCGCCAGCAAACGATCGAAGTGTCCACTCTGACGACAGGCGCCTGAATCGACACCGCGCCCCTCCGGCCACCCCCAAAGGCATCATGGCCTTACGCCCAGCAGCGCTGGCGCTGAGCGCGACCAGCCCACTGCTCCGGCGGGCGGTGATGCAGCCCGCGACGATGCAATCCGTCTTCCGGCTCGCGGCCTCCGCCTCCGCCCGCCCGGCCGTCCCGTTCGCGAGGACCCTGGGTCTGGGACTCGCCCTCCAGCAACACCAACACCGGCTTTTCGGATCGAACCAAGGAATCTCCCGCAACCTCCTCGCCACGAGGGAGGCTGCGGCGAACAGGAACCCCGCCAGCGCGACCGCCCAGAACGCATTCTACCAGCTCCTCCTCAAGGCAAACATGCCCGCCATCGTCATCGAGCGCTACCAGTCCGGCCGATTCGCAAGGAACGAGGCGGTGGACCAGGCATACACGCAGGCCCTCGGAATGCAGAGCACCGCCGCCGTCGGAGGTCTCGGGGGCCACGACCACCTGCCCTCCGCGTTCGGCAACACCGGCGTCATTGGCGGCCAGGAGCTGGGCCAGCAGTCCCCGGGCAACCTGTCCCAGGCGCAGCTGCAGGCCGTTGGCCAGGCGCTGGCCGCGAGGTCGCGCGACTCCAACATGGCCACGGCCAAGGTCTCGGGCAACGGGCAGACGGGGCCGCTCCACGTCGTCGTCGACGAGTCGTTCGGCGGCGTCGTGTTCCGCTGGGTCAAGTTCGTCCTCTGGTTCTGTCTTTTCACGTATCTCAGCCTGGTCGTCGTCACGATGCTCGTCGAGGGCCTCAACCTCTTCAAGCGGCCCGGCGGCAAGGTGGACAGCGAGGCCAAGGCCGAGAACCAGACCACCCGGTTCGCGGACGTGCACGGCGCCGACGAGGCCAAGGACGAGCTTCAGGAGCTCGTCGACTTCCTGCGCAACCCCGACAAGTTCTCCACGCTCGGCGGCAAGCTCCCCAAAGGTATTCTGATGGTCGGACCCCCCGGTACCGGTAAAACCCTGTTGGCTCGCGCCGTTGCTGGCGAGGCCGGCGTCCCGTTCTTCTACATGTCTGGCAGCGAGTTCGACGAGGTCTACGTCGGCGTCGGCGCCAAGCGTGTCCGCGATCTCTTTGCCTCGGCCAAGTCCAAGTCTCCCGCCATCATCTTCATCGACGAGCTCGACGCCATCGGCGGACGCCGCAACACCCGGGATGCCGCCTACCACAAGCAGACGCTCAACCAGCTGTTGACGGAACTGGACGGATTCGAGCAGAACAGCGGCGTCGTCATCATCGCCGCGACCAACTTCCCCGAACTCCTCGACAAGGCTCTTACGCGACCTGGACGATTCGACCGTCACGTCACCGTCCCCCTCCCCGACGTCCGCGGCCGTATCGAGATTCTCAAGTACCATGCCAAGAAGATCAAGGCCGCCCCCGAAATCAACTTCGAGGCCATCGCCTCGAGCACCGGAGGTCTCTCCGGTGCCGAGCTGGAGAACATTGTCAACCAGGCCGCGGTCCGCGCGAGCAGACTCAAGGCCGCGGCCGTGAGCATGACGGATTTCGAGTGGGCCAAGGACAAGGTCATCATGGGTGCCGAGCGCAAGAGCATGATCATTGGCGAGAAGGAGAAGGAGATGACGGCCTACCACGAGGCCGGCCATGCCCTGGTCTCGTTCTTCAACGAGAGCGGACCCAACAAGCTGTACAAGGTCACCATTCTGCCCCGCGGCCAGAGCCTGGGACACACCGCGCACCTTCCGGAGATGGACAAGTACTCGTACACGACGAGAGACCTGAAGAGTCTCATTGAGACTTCCTTGGGTGGAAAGCTCGCCGAGGAGCTCGTCTATGGCACCGACAAGGTGACTACCGGTGTCTCAAGTGTAAGTTCTCCGCCACATGGGGTGGGTTGCATGGGCATTGCTGACATTATTTAGGACCTCGAGAACGCCACCAACTTGGCCTTCCAGATGGTTGCCCTCTACGGCATGTCTGCCAAGCTCGGCCCCGTCGAGTACGGCAAGCGCTACAACCAGCTCAGCGGAGAGACCAAGGCTGTGATCGAGTCGGAGGTGCAGCGGACTCTGACCGAGTCGTACGAGAACGTGCGCGTGCTTCTCACAACGAAGCGGAAGGAGCTCGACCTCCTGGCGAAGGCTCTCGTCGAGTACGAGACCCTGGACAAGAACGAGGTGGCGAAGGTCATCCGCGGCGAGAAGCTCCCCGACCGCGTCCCCATGCCCAAGGGGCCGATGAAGGTGCCGGCGAGCGCGGCCGCAAGTATCGGCCAGACGATACCGACGCCGTTCCCTCCTCCCCCGGGACCGGCCGAGGGCACTCCCACCCCGCCGCCGCCTCCGCCACCCGCCTCCGCGGAATCCGTAACCCCGGGACCGGATCAGAAGTCATGATCCGGAGGAGGTAGCTTTGGCGACCCCGCTGTGATTTAGAATACACATTCCCTTTTTTTTTACTTTTACGGTTAGCATGCAGGGGTGCGCAAGCCGAGTCGCGGCCGAGGACAGAGGCACTCGTATTGTCTTGTATCATTGCACCGGTACAGCATGGCAGGCGTTTCAGCGATTCGAAGAAGAACGTGCAAATTTATCTGCTTTGGACAAGGGGATGCGTGCAATCAAGGCAGGGACAGGCTTAGGTGGAGCCCAGTTTTGGGCAACATCGTTCGTCCCAAAATGAGGAAGGACGAGAGAGGTATTTACAGCCCACGCCGCGCACAAAAAAAACAACAACAAACAACTCTCCCCTCACCCGGGGCCTCGATACGCCTCGCGAATATGGCGTTGGCGTGGGGCATAGACCCGTCGGCTATTGGGTGTTTGGAGGGATATAAAGACTCCCAATAGGTCCGACCTCCCCGGACAAAGCGGCGACGGCAGAGGGTCCCCGCCCCCCTCGCATAGCGGCAGCAACTGGACTCGAGGAGTCGAGGTTAAACTGGAATTATTGTATTATTTCGTTTGTAGGAATATGTACCAGCTGCATAGCCCCGTACCGTAATCCGGCAACGTAATGTGTGTGTGTGTGTGTGTGTGTGTGTATGTGTGATGAATAACAAAATATACAAAAAGGAGACGAAAGAGCATATCTTTTTACTTACAATTTGCTCCCCGTCTTGTCGTCGGGGACGCCTGCCAGTCGTACCGGGAAGCTTGTTGGACATGGAACACGGTGATTCTTTCGGTAAATGCTGCGGACATGAATCATCTGCTGCGCTTTTCGGCGATGAGTCGGCCGTCTGCCAGTCGTGCCAACGGCCCGGCTTATCACCACCAAGGTCCGGCTCCGTGGAAACGGGGGGCTGGCGCGGGCAACGTGGGGGGCTGCGACTTCGGCGGGATAAGGGGGGGCAGCTTCGATGGCATCTGAATGGTTGGGATGACGCGATAGTGCGTGCGGAACCTGTCCAGGGGCGGTAGCGAAGCGGGGCACTGGGGGAGGGGGAGGAGGGTTTGTCATTCATCATGCAATGGAGGGGTAAAGTGACGGCGGTGGCCCGGCTGGCTGGTTGGAGGGGTCGGCCGTCGCTCGTGGAAGGGGGAGGAAAGGTTATTAGATAAATAGGCTCCTCCAGAGGGGGGTCGGAACATGTTTGAAAAGTTTCCCTCGTTGAGACAATCAATTGATTGAGAAAAGAAGACAATTTGACTCGGCCCTAGACATTCTGAACCTCGGATTCTGGGATTCTTATTTTTTTAATTCCGGTATTTCTGGTTCAATTTATTTTATTTATTTGGGTTGGTTAGACGTCGAGGAATAGAACATACCAAACCGACAAGATGACCAAGATCCTTCTTACTGGTGAGTGAGCACCTGCGTGCTATCCACGGCCATCGCCTCTCTCTCTCTCTCTCATCATACTCGTCTGGCGGGATCGACATGACCTGGTCATTTTACGACCAAAAAAAAGAGGAGGGAAACGAGGAAACCACGCCCCAATGAGATAGGATGGGATGAGATGAGATGAGAGACAATGGATACATCCATCATGAACAGAACCCCCCCTGACGTCTTCTTCTTCCCCCCCAAATAGGCGGCTCCGGCTTCATCGCCGCACACATCCTCGAGCAGCTCCTCGCCGGCGGCCACGACGTCGTCACGACGGTGCGCTCCGAGGACAAGGCGCAGAAGATCCGCGAGGCGCACAAGGGCCTCGACAGCGGGCGCCTGCAGGTCGCCATCGTGCCCGACATCGCGCGCGAGGACGCCTTCGACGAGGTCGTCAAGACGCCCGGCCTCGAGGCGGTGCTGCACACGGCCAGCCCGTTCCACTTCAAGTGGACCGACGCGCAGAAGGAGCTCATCGAGCCGGCCGTCATCGGCACCACGGCGATCCTCAAGGCGCTCAAGCGGGACGCGCCCGGCGTCCGGCGCGTCGTCGTGACGTCGTCGTTCGCGTCCATCATCGACGAGGCGACGGTCACGGACCCGGCCACCGTCTACTCGGAGAAGAGCTGGAACCCCGTCACGCTCGCCGACATCGGCCGCAGCCCCGCCACGGCGTACCGCGCGTCCAAGAAGCTGGCCGAGAAGGCCGCCTGGGACTTCGTCGCCGCCGAGAAGCCGGGCTTCGACCTGGTCACCGTGGCGCCGCCCATGGTGCTGGGCCCCGTCGTGCACCACTTCGCCGACCTCGGCAGCATCAACACGTCCAACGAGCGCGTCGTCGACCTGGTCCGCGGCAAGTGGCGCGACGCCATCGCCCCGACGGGCGCCGCGTACCTGTGGATCGACGTGCGGGACCTGGCGCGCGCCCACGTGCTGGCCCTGGAGCGGCCCGAGGCCGGCGGCAAGCGGCTGTTCACGACGGCCGGCTGGTTCAGCAACGCCGAGATCGCCGACGTCGTCCGGAGGAACTTCCCGGAGCTCGAGGGCCTGCCGGCCGAGGGCACCAAGGGCGGCGAGCGGCCGCCCAAGGACCAGCTGCACCAGTACGACGACAGCGAGACGGCCAAGGTCCTGGGCATCAAGTGGAGGACGCTCGAGGAGAGCATCACCGACCTGGTGAAGGACATCAAGACGTTTGGCGTCTGAGGCGGTCCGTTGTCTTGAGGAGGAGTCTAAATAGAAACGTCGAATATGAACTCAGTCCTCGGGTGTGACCACGAGGTTGTTTGCTTCCCAATGTCGGGCCCTGCACTTGAACTCCGTGACCGTGCCCCAGGCTACTCGGCCAATTGAGCAGGATAGATGTGTGAAGATGGTTGCCGTATAAGTTATTACTCATTACGACACCGGTTTTACAAAACGGAAACAGACATAGCGGGTGCAATTTCGACAAAGGGTCGGACATGTTTGAACGACGAGTTTGCGTGTTCGCAATTGGACGATAGACTGTATTTGACAAGGCTTCTTCGCTTTCGCCCTCGCTTTTTTGAGGGGAAGAGGCGGAGGCGCTGCGAGAGCTTGCAAACATATATATTGAGTGAGTGACGGAGCTGCAGCACAGTACGGTGGCCCGTGTCTGTGCTGGGCTTGCGATTGTCATAGCCAACGACGGTTCATGGTGACATATGACGAGCGGAGTGATTCACATGTGTTTACGTTTCAATTTGTTCGCATTATTGAGTGGGCGAAGGCGGCGTGTTGCAGCGGTGGCAGATGTGACATTGTTTAATGAGTTTGGTCACTGGGCTACAACCCAGTTACAATTTTGGCGATCTTCCTTCAACCTCAGCTGCGGCAAAGCTCAGATGTACAATTAATGGTCCAGCAAATTCATACTTTGACTATCTCAACCCCAGTTTCCTCGAAAAAACCACCGGTTCGAGGTTGGTGCCTGCGAACGACATCAAGCTCGGAGCTATCGGCGGCGGGACGGGATCGCCGCCGCTACCACGGGCCGCCGAACTCCCCGTCCCCCGCAAACCCGCGACGGCCCCACCAACAGAAAACAACCCCCCCGCCCGCCCGCCATGACGCCCACCCCAACCCTGAACAATCGAAACCCCTTAAAACAGCCGAACCGACTCTTTTCGACAGACGTCTCGCCCCATCCCGCCACATCTCCGCCAAAACAACCGTCCCGATGGCGAACTCAGGCATGCACTACGCCCACTGCGGCGCAAACGACGGCTGCAAGCTCGCCTTCCAGTCCTCCCTGCCGCTCACCGGCGCCGCCTCGGCCACGCAGTGCGTGCTCCTCATGCACGGCTTCAGCGGGTCCAGCGACTACTTCCACCGCAATTTTGATGCGCTGGTCTCCGGGGGCCTCTGGGTCGTCGCCCCGGACATGCGCGGCCACGGGAAGTCCGACCGCATGAAGGGCGGGTACCACGTCGCCCGCCTGGCGGCCGACCTCCACAACCTCGTCGCCCACCTGCGGCGCGCCGCCCCCGACGTGCGGATCGTGCCGGTGGGCTGCTCCATCGGCGCCGCCGTGCTCTGGACCTACGTCGAGCTGTTCGGCAACGCCGACTTCTCGGGCTTCGTCTTCGTCGACCAGGCGCCGCTGCAGGACCGCTCGTCGTTCGACGGCTGGGACGAGAGCTTGGCGCACACGGGCTGCTTCGACGAGGCGAGCATGCTCGCCGCGCAGCGCTTCTGGATCGACGACTCGGCGGCCGCCCACGTCGACCTCGTCGACGGGTGTCTGGGGTACCGCGCCAAGCCCGCCCCGTCGGACGACGTCCCGCCCGAGACGAGGAAGAAGGACGAGGACTTCTTCACGGGCATCAGCGCCCTGTGTGACCAGGCCTGGCTGGCGCGGCTGCTGGCCGACCACACGCGGTACGACCACCGCGAGGCCATCGAGATGATTAGCGTGCCCACGCTAGTCATGGCGGGGCGGCGGTCCGGGTGCTTCCCGCTGGAGGGCATGCTCGAGACGGTCAGGCGCGTGGAGAAGAACCGGCCCGGGCTGGCCGCGGCGTCCGTCTTTGAGTCTGGCCATTGGCTGTTCTACGAGGAGCCGGAGAGGTTCAACCGCGAGATTTCCGAGTTTGTGCACAAGTGCACCAAATGATGGTCTGGAATATGGTTAGAGAGCGGCCCCTTGATCGAGTCGACGAAGTCGCCGATCGACGCCGCCTGAAGGGTCGTAGAAGGAACAGTGACGAATAAAATAAATGACTACATCTTTACTGTCGTTGATGTTGGCGTGAGTGAGGTGCTGCTTGTATGCAACGGAGCAAATCATGCGCCACGTGCAATCACAGGAAACAAACAATGGTTATCTTGAACAATGCATCATCACATCATTTATACGATGTGGTCGAAAGCAGGGGGGTTGTCTTATTCAGCCTGACAATATCCCCGGGGGTTCATCAACATCGCTCTGGGTGCAGCCAACGACGGAAAGAAGCTGAACACCCGCACACCCGGCAATGATCTCGCCAGCCTTTTCGAGACTCGAGGCCACGGTACCATCTTTGGAAAGCACTTTAAATGTAATCCCTGTGAATTTCGATCCCATCCACCCCCGCTGGCAGCGTCGACGGTGCCGGAGGGCATTGAGGCTCAACGGTATTTCCGCTCGAGACAGTCGCTCCTCCGCCGGGCATGACGACCATTCTAGCTGCGACAGGGTGTTCTTTAGGTACTTATAAGTGAGATACGTAGGAGGCGAGGCGATTGACGCAGAACGACGCGCTCTGGCCGGCTGGTGCAGATGCCACACCAGGGTTGCAGTCGGCGTTGGGGGCGAAGAAGTGCTCCCGGTCGTGTTTGAATGGCGTGAAGTCAATCTTGATTACTTTGGCTTTTAAGTAGTGTTTCTATGCGTAGCTGGTCATGGGAACACCAATGCTATCTGTTTTTGTCGTTGTGACTAGGATGGTGGTGTGGAAATGATTTTATGGTTATTTAATTGCTATTGTTAAAGGTGATTGATTGTGTGAATATTATTTGAAATATTACCACACTGTCCGCTACAACCCGACTCGAATAAACGACTTATCCAAGATAAAACAACCCTAATTAAACGAAATACGTCATGTCTATCGGCTCCTAGTATCACGTCTCTCGTTATGTCGATGCAGTATTACTTGAGCCTGGTGATACCAGTTTACGCCTCACGGAACTTGCAACGATTCGGACCACGCGTTTTGCAACCAGCGAGCTTATCGACTGACCGAAATAAACGCCATTTCATCCAAGTCGCTTATAATATAACCAATGACAGTGCATTGCTTTCCTTTTGGGCCTGGTGATTCACATGGCTGCCGGTCAGATTCCCGGGGAAGGCCTAGGCCATGGCCCCGCCTGCTCCGAGACAGCGTGGGGTACCAACGGCGAAAGATTTTGGCGGGGTTGGCTCCCACGACGACACACGATTCTATTGTCGCATACATTCTCTTACACCGGCGTGTTGTATTGAACAGTGACGGATAGCACCACTACCCCCATCCTGAGCTGCCTCCGGCTTTGGTCTCCGTCGTCAATGTCAACCCCCGCACCTGATGCTCTACGGTCGCGTCGAGATCGTGTTGACCGTCGTTTCACGCCGCGATGCCCCGAATCCTCAACCAGGCAGGTGAGACAATCCTCTTTGGGACATTTGTGAAGAGTTTCCATGCGCAATTTGGCTGACACCAAGACAGCATGGTAAAGTTACCAGGATGCGCTACCTCTCGCCGATTTTGCTGACAAGTCTCCCAGCAACACCTGCCGCGTCCGTAAAGTCAAATGTAAGCCCCCGTCGCCAGAAAAAGCCCTTCATCTCACGCATGCCTAGGTGACGAAGGCGTGCCTGTTTGCCAGCGATGTTCAAAGGCGCAGCGATACTGCGACCGCACGACCCCGGCTGCGCAGTTCCACAACAAGACGCAAGAAAGTTTGACAGAGAATGACGGCACAGGTAAGTCAGGCGAGCTCAACCTCCGGCATTGGACTTACGCGGGTGCCAGCGACCGCGACGCCGGGACCCTTCCCCTCGCCGGCAGACCCCCGGAGAGCGCTCCAGAACCCGTCGATCGCGCGCTACTTCCATCACTACATCACAGACATCGCGCCGTGGTACGACCTCAGCGACAGGTTTACGACGTTCGGAACCAGCCTCCCCGAGATCTCCATGGAGAGCCCGCTGCCGTTCGCCGCCATCCTGGCGCTCTCCGCGGTGCACATGAGCCAGACGACGGCCCCCTCGGCGAGGGCGGCGGCCGAGTTCTACCACGGACACTGCGTGCGGTTGCTGATAGACCTGACGGCAGACGACTACGACGAGGGGAAAACGCAAGAGTTGGCGCTGGCCTCGGTGTGCCTTTTGCGCTCGTACGAGATTCTCAGCGGTGCGCTCTCCATCTTTCCCTCGAGGCCCCCATTGAAGCTTACCATGCACAGAGGAGGTTGACCCGAACAGGCACCTCCAGGGGGCGTACTCCCTTGCCGCGTACCGGAACCCTCTCACGGACTACCTCGGGTCTGGCCTCAGAGCCGCCGGGTTCTGGAACTACCTGCGCGAGGACATCACATTCAGCCTGTTCCGGCAGTGCCCGCTCAAGATAGATCTGGACCAGATGCCCCTGCCGACGCGGCACGACACACGAGGACTATCTAAACACGGTGTCGCTCATCCTGGGCCGCATCATCAACGCGTGTTTCGCGGCCGCCGTCACCGACGAGACATGGGCGTTTCTCTACGACATGCTGCGCGACTGGTCCTCCAGTCTACCAAGCCGCTTCGGACCATTCTCAACGGCGGAACGCGGCCTCGGCCTCGCCCTGCCTTCCATATGGATGCTCCGAGACTGCCACGGTAAGGGCCGGACCCACGAGACCCCGGGGTGACAAGCAGCTGAAGGGGCGTCTTAGCGGCGGCGGCGCACTACCAGCTTGTCTCGACGACGATACTGTGCATCCACGCGACGCGGGAACGCGTGGCCGACCTCCATGCGCTGCTGCGCGACCGCGGCCAGACCGGGGACACGAGGGAGGACGCGCTCGAGAAGCTCGCGCTCGACGTCTGTGGCGTGGCCTTCACCGCCAACGCGCCCGCGGTCCTGGTCAACGCCTTCGGCCCAATCGCATTCTGTAAGTCTTGCCAGTTCGAGCCCGAACCGCCTCCCCCCCACCGCTAGGAGTCATTTTACTCAGCCAGCAAACCAACGCAGGTGCGAGGTTTATCCGCGCAGAGGCATCGCAGCAAGAGCTGGTCCGGCGTCTCACGGCGTGCAAGCGGACCATCGGGTGGCCGGTGCAGAGGCTCGTGGCGGGCCTGGAGGCCGAGTGGGGGAGATTACCCCAACCGGCTGCGGGCGACGGCGAATGAGGTGTGGTCGAGTAAGCCACCGGTGGAGGCCTGGGGGAGCTTAATTCGTTTCTCGAGAAGGGGGGTGCGAGATGGGCGAGCTTGGTTTGGTAACGTATCCCGAGCTCGGGTTTGGAGGTTTGGAGAGATGGAGGGGTTGTCACCAAACCCGAGCTCGGCATTGGGGTAAACCTCACCTCCTCAATCGCAGTTATATATATGCGCGTGAGAGAGAGAGAATCTCACCAAACCCCTCATCATGACAAACTCCCTCTTCGCCCCTGCAGCAGCGACTTCCCCGGCTCGTCACCAGTCCAGACCATGAAGACCGTCTCATCAGCTACGGCCCTGCTGCTGCGCCAGCGGCCCCTACTACCCACCACCACCCACCGCACGCGCCGGGCCCTGGCCTCACTTACACGCCAGCCCCAGCAGACGCACCCGGCCGTCGTCCGCCCCTCGGAGGCGGAAATCCGCGCCGGCGCCCTCGACGCCCGCAACCTCGAGCTCGCCGTCCGCCACCTCCACTCGGACGGCCTCGTCGTGGTCGAGGACGCCGTCCCGCACGGGGACCTGGACGCCCTCAACGAGAAGATGGTCGAGGACGCGCGCCACCTCCAGTCGCTCGGCGAGGAGGGGCCCTTCAACTACAACCTGGGCAACCTGCAGCAGGACCCGCCCCCGGTGGCCGAGTACTTTTACAAGTCCATCTTTGCAAGTATGAGCCCCTGCGTGTCTCCCCTCCCAATAGCAACAACAAAAGAAGAAAAAAGTAGATATGAAAAAAAAAAAAAAAGAAGACAAGTTGAAAAACACGGACTTCATTCTGATGGTCACTAACACGAGAGGCGCACGAACAAAGACCCGATCGCCACGCAGATCACCTCGTCCGTCCTCGGGCCCCGCCCCAGATGGACCTTCTGCTCCGCCAACTCGGCCATGCCGCCGGCGTCCGCGTCCTCCCCGCCCCGGCGCCAGCCCGTGCACTCGGACGCCGACTTCGCGCACCCGCCGCACCCGTTCGCCGTGGTCGTCAACGTGCCCCTCGTGGCCATGACGCCCGCCAACGGCTCGACCGAGGTGTGGCTCGGCACGCACGCGACGGCCGACGGCGCGTCGGCCCAGGAGGGCGCCCACGGCGACCGGGCCAGCGGGCGCATCCGGCCGGACCTCCTCGCGGCGCGGCGCGCCGTCCGCCCGCCGTCCCAGCCCGCCGTCGCGAAGGGCAGCCTCGTCCTGCGCGACCTGCGCCTGTGGCACGCCGGCATGCCCAACCGGACGCCCGACGCGCGCGTCATGCTGGCCATGATCCACTTCGCCGCCTGGTACCGCAACCCCATGCGCCTGCGCCTCGCCGACGACGTGCGGCCCCTCCTCGCCGGCCTGGCGACCCGCCTCGACGTCCCCGTCGACTGGGTCGGCCGCGACGAGGCCCTGGGGACCTACCTGGGGCGCGGGTTCGGCAACAGCTACGACTTTGACCAGGAGAAGTGAGGGGTGGGGGGTCTTTGGTTTGTGTGTGTGTGACCGAGTGGGAGCCGGCAACTCCTCGTCATGTTTGCAGGGTCTTCAACGAGCTGGCTTTTCTTCCCCTTGTATCTGGGATCTGTGTTGGTCGAGTTACCCTGTTTGCTTCTGGACTAGACGCCAGGTTCCAAGACTCGCGCAGCCAGTCAGTAACCCGATTCCAACAGACCCGCATCAAGCACTTCTTCACCCACACCCTCAAGGGAAAAAACATACAGGCAGCAGCGATGACTCTTTCGTTTCATTGCGATCTGGAAAGCTAATAACAAATACAGACCCTGGTTAAAGGTTTCGTGCACTTTTCCCCCTTCCTGCCCTGGTCCCTCTCCCCCCAGTCGCCCCCCACCCTGCTTCCGCCCCGAGAGGTATATCCATTCAGGAATAACAGTCAACGTGAAGAAAATAATTCCAAGAGTGTACCAAGTGAGCAGTCCGTTAGTGGTCAATGTCCCTTTCTTGGTCTCCCAGTGAAAACCCCAGACCCGAAAATGTGCGAGACCGGGGTTGACTGAGATACACACACCGATGTATTACGGGAGGGTCGAGGAGGGGGGAGCAGGGGGTTCCGAAAGCAAAAGACAAAGAAAACATGGTATAGTGGCTCCCAGGCGAGCCCACCCCGGCCTGCCTGCCTGTCTGCCTGGCTGATGACGATGACGAGAGAAAAACTACACGGGTGCTTTTTTTCCGCGCCGAAAATAGCAAAAAAACAAAACAAAAAAAGGCAGCGGTTATTAGTCGGGAAAGCTGAGAGAAGGGGGTATAGTAGGAAAATCCCGCGGTCGCCCGAACCTCGCGTCTTTCTGTCTGCGAGAGGAAAAACACACAAACACGCACAAAGGAAAAAACCCCCCCGGAGCCGTGCCATCCCGTTGACCCGATCAAGGAGAAGAAATAATAGTAGAATATTCGTTGGGGGGGGGGCGGCCCGGCCTTTCGGCCTCGCCAGAGCCCCGCGACCAAGTCCGTCAGGTGCCAGCCGACGAAGGATACCGGAACAGATGAAATGGTGC
Source organism: Colletotrichum jinshuiense (assembly GCF_051148585.1). NCBI lineage: Eukaryota > Fungi > Ascomycota > Sordariomycetes > Glomerellales > Glomerellaceae > Colletotrichum > Colletotrichum jinshuiense. The sequence continues at coordinate 587,560 of NC_139309.1, read as the reverse complement.
AAAACACCCCGGCGGGAACCGCTCAGAAGAAACTCGGCTTCGTGAGGACGCGGTACTCGACGTAGTCCTCCCCGTCGATGCTGATGATGGTGCCCTGGGACACGAGCTTGCCGACGAAAGGCCCGTTCGTCTTGCGCTCGTACTTGATGCCGCCGTAGAACTTGGTCTCCTCGCCCCCGACCTTGCTGCGGTGCTCCTCCTGGCTGGCCCAGACCTTGTTGAGGCGCTGCATCTCGTCGCGCTCGTGGAACAGGCTGCTCATGCGGGGGCCGTTGCCGTTGCCGTTCCCGTTCCCGTTGCCGTTGGCGATGGGCATGTTGGGGATGCCCTGCGGCGGCATTTGCGGCGGGGGGAGGTTGGCGGCGGCGGCGGCGTTGGCGGCCTCGCGGTCGGCGGCGAAGCGCTCGGTGCGCATCTGCGCGGCCTCGATGCGGGCGATCTCGCGGCGGGCGCTGGCGTCGATCTTGTTCTGGGCGGCCACGGGGGTGCGGGACGACTGCCTGATCTCCAGGTCGGGGAGGGAATGGCGGATGCCTCGGGTCTCGGTTCTACGGCTCTGGCGCAGTTCCGGATTCGCCTCGGCCTTCGTGTCGAGCGAGTCGACGTCCTCGGGCTGCGGGACGATGAGGGGCGGGGGGGCCATGTTCTGCAGGCCGGGCTTGAAGCCCTGGGCCACGCGGCGCTGGGCCTCGTACACGGCCTGCGTCTCGTTGTTGATGCGGTCCTCGGGGTTCTCGCCCGCGTCGATCTGGTGCTGGCGGACGCGGCAGTACTCCTTGACCTCGGCGCGGGACAGGCTCTTGAGGTGGGCCTCGAGCTCGACCTCCTCCCAGTGGATCCACAGGGCGCCCGCGCCGACGGGGAAGTTGCCGTCGACGAAGCGCTTGTCGCGGGTCTCCCGCGCCACCTTGACGCGGAACATGTCGTTCTGGCCCAGGATACCGTAGACGGCGTGCCGGTTCACGGCCTCGGGCTCGCTGGAGCCCTTCCAGTAGCCCACGACGATGCGCGTGGGCCGGGTGCCGAGCAGGGGGTCGAACTGGGGCGTCGGGGCGATCTCGCGCGTCGGCTGCGTCTGCACGGGGCCCCCGCTGATGGTGCCGATGCCGCTGCCGGTGCGGCGGCGCTTGGAGTCCGGCCGCGCCGGCATTGTGGCGTGGTCGGGGATCACGGCGCCGTAGGCGATGGCCGGGGCGACGACGTTTTCGGGGGGAGGGTTCTCCTCGACGCGGCGGATCGCGTCCTTGGCGGCCGCCAGCTCCGCGGCGGTCCTCGACTCGTCCGACTCCTCGACGGCGTCGGTCCGCAGCTTGACGTACTCCTTGACCTGGTGGTGGTCCATGCCGACGAGGTGGTCGGCGAAGACGACCCGCTCAAAGGTCACCCAGCTGCCGCCCGGGCCGGGCGGGAGGGGGTAGTCGGCGCTCGAGACCGCGTCGCCGAACCGAGTGTTCTGTTGGATACGGGTGCGGAGGCGGTCGCGGACGTCGATGAAGCCGATGACGGCATGCTTGCCCTTGACGTCGGGGACGGGCGAGTCCCGCCAGTAGCCGAGGATGACGCCCTTGACACCGCCGAGACCGTGCCTCCGGGCCGGCTTGGTGCTCCGCGGCGTGCCCTCCTTCTCCGACACCAGGCTGCTCTCCATCTTGTCTTCGCTCAGGTCGTTGAAGACGGATGCCCGCTTCCGCTTGGGGTAATGTGAGATGACCGGCTCATCCTCGACGTCGGCCATGTTCTCATCCTCGACGTCAGAAACAACACGGAGCGGTGATGACTTGGGAACACCATTGCGGTTACCAACAACTATCTCATCTTCCAGGGCGCGGTCATTGCTCCCCGAGACGGGGCTCAGGTTTTCGGGCGGAGGGCTCAAGTCATCGTCGTTGGCGGTGTCCTCGTCCTCCAGCGAGGGCGGCTTGACGCCGTTGGTGCTGGGCCTATGATTGCTGGTCAGTACAGCCCGGACGCGAGTGAACGATGTGCATGCGACCCCGAAGCGTTTCACAGAGGACTTTCTTTAGTCAACCCAACAGCGAGCCGCACTTGCGCTGCAGATGCATCCAGGGTAGAATGGCCCCATTTCAAGCATGGGGGCCCAGCGCAATGCTACCCCAGGCCGGCCGGGCAAAATGACGTCGGCCTGGGGCCGCAGACATGAGGCGAAAAGAATAATACAGGACAACCCGCGAGGACCCTGAGGTGCGAGACCGACAAAAACCTCGAGTTGTGCAGGGGGGTGCGAGGCCGTGGTGTGTTGTAAACCAGGGCACGCATACATGATTCGGCCAGGCCGTCACTAACTCGGCAAGCGGCTCTCGGCAAGTCGCCAGTTGCGCACTTTTCCTAGCCAAGGGAAACGCACAGCACGAGAGAGCCTCGTCGAAAACACCTCGGGGCCGTGCATCGCGAATGAAGAATCCAAGCAACTACCGGTCGACGCGGGGGAGGGGCGCCCATGTGCCCCAGACGGTTCAGTAAATCCCAACGCACCTTTCCTGCTTGACTTGGACCGGGGGCGACTCCGGGGTCGTGCCCTTATCACGCGAAGCTCGTGCGGCTGGCATCGCGGAAGAGTCGCGGGGTGTTGGAGAGGCGGCACCGAGGGCGTGCGCGGCCAAGAGGGTTGAACTGAATGCGATCAGGCTGAGGTAGCCCAGAGAGGGTTGAGAGAGGTTCACGCTTGTGGTGGGGATCAAGGAGTTGAAAGGGATGTGGCAACTCGAGTTGACTCGAGTTGTAGTTGAATCAAGGGAGGGGGGGCCGTGCTGGCAAAGAGGAACGGTGAGGTGGGTTTGGCAGCCTAACCTAGCGGCCAAAACTAGACAGGCCAAAGGAGCGAAGGAATCTGCAAGGAAAGTAGTTGCTGCTAGGCGCCACGACACTAGGCCAGGGGAGCAGAGGATGAAGGCGGGCGGGCAGAGGTGGTGATGGATCGCGGGCGGATGCGGACCAGCGTATGACTTCACCGCTGGTCATAGCGCCCGTCTGCCACAGGGGCAAATAAGAAAGAGCAACAAGAGACAACTCGAATGCGGGCGGGAGAGGCGAGGAAGAGGCCAGAGGGGAAAGGGAAGGGGGGGAGAAGAGCAGAGAAGAAGAAAAAAGGCAACTTACTCAGTTTTGGGAGTTTCGGCATCGACAACCGGGGTTTGCTGTTTGGGTTCCGAGGGCGCAACCGACGGCTGCTTGGTTTCGACCTCGGTGGTCTCCATGGCGGCCAGTCTCTCTTTGGAGGGTGGGGGTTGCAATGGGCAGAGTAAGAGTGAGTTGAGCTGAATTTGCGGCGGTGGTGTGGGCGGCGGCGGCAATTAATCGAGGTAGAGCCCGAGTTGGCAGGGGGCAAGCGATGGAAACTCGCAGTTCAAGCCGGCTCTTTGGATGAAAAGGGCGAGGAAGGCGATGGCAAGGGAAACGGGCGGGCGATGCGTTGGCGATTGAGATGGGTTGTGTAGTTGTAAGAAGACAAGAGGCAGGGGGGGGGATTGGTGGTTTTGGTGAATGGAATGACGGCTGCCACTGTCGGAGGACGCGGTGCGTGTTTGAGGCCAAGATTTGAATGCGACGGGGGGAAGTGGAGACGCAGGTGTGTGTAAAAGACAAGGCAAGGCAGGCAAGGTAAAGTGAGGTAACGCGAGGTAGAGCGAGGTGAGGTATGCAATTCAGCTATGCCGTTTCCTGCAATTATTACGTCCCGTCCACAGCAAAAAGCTAGTCCCGGGCGGCGGGATCCCAGTCCCAGCGCGAGTTCTAGTCCAGGAGACGTCGAGGTTGAGGTACCTCGGGCCTATGTCCCAAAGCACGGACGCTGACAGCGGAATGGCGTGGCAAACAGGCTTCAGCGCGGGTTAAACGAGATGAAGGCGCCTTTAGCGGAGGGAACTGCCGTGTCTGACGGGCGGGCAAACCAGTTTTTGAACGATGGGAGTCAACGAGGTGCGAGTTGAAAGAGTTGGGTCGCGGTTGTGTGTGTGTGAGAGGGAAGAAAACGACGGGACCGGGGGGAACCGTGTGCGAGACCCGTAAAGCGAGGTTGTTGCGTGCGGGCGGCTCGACGTAGTGTAGTGTGTAGTGTGTAGTGTAGTGTATGTAGGTTGGCCTGGTTGTGGCCTGGCCAATTGGTTACAGTCACAGGTCACAGTCTGTCTGTCCGTCTTGTCTGGGTTGCGTTGACGTGTTGTTTGGGAATTTGGAAGGGGGGGCGTGTTGGATGAAAAGGGTTGGGGAAGGGGGTGAGGGAAACAAACGATTGGGATAGGAATGAGATGCGATGGGATGCGATGGGATGGGGGAAAAGCCCGAGAGTTTACAGAGCAAGCGGGAGGATTTTTTTTTTTTTTTTTTTTTTTCACAGAGTGGGCGAGAGCGCCATTGGGAGAGAGGAGAGAGAGAGAGGAGAGGAGAGAGGGGAGGAGGAGAGGAGGAGAGGAGGATAAGGGTGAGAGAGACAGGTTTTAGTTTCCCAAGGGAGAAGAGACCAACCAGAGTTGCGACTGAGATTTTTCGATTTCGGGGGTGGTTCCAGTTTAAGGTAAGCTAGGTAGATGTTCGTAGTCAGTCAGAGAGTGAGAGAGAGTGTGTGGGAGAGTCCAATGGACGAGCAAAGGTAAAAGGTACCTATCTATCCGTACCTACCTGCCTACCTGCCTACCTACCTCCTCCTACCTTGCTCAACCCATGGCCCATGGTTGATTTGGGCGGTGGATCATGGGTAAGGTACGGACGAATAAGGTAACTACTGCTCGCCCAAGCTAGGGCCAGCCAATTTACACAATCGTATCTGTACCTGACAGAGATAGATGGTAATTAGTAGTACCTCGTCAGTCCTGCGGAGTTCAGGTTGCCCATCCCATCCCATCATATCCCCTCCCCTCGTCGATTCCGGGCCACGTCGACATGCGCACGCCCAACACGGGCATCAGATCAGATTTGCTGTGCTGGACATGCCACCTTTCACCTCCCACCGGTCTTTGCCTGACTGAGTTTGCCTACTTCCAGCATGGCAACCCGGGAGGTGCCAGCTCAGTTGCCATTCGGGCTGGGGCTGGCTGGCTGGGCTGGATGGGCTGAGCTGAACTGATGATGAGCTGCCTTGGAAAACCCCCTCCCCCTCCAGGCATCGGCCAGCAAAGCAGCAAGCAAGTAGTCTTGCAAAAACCCCAAGTCGCACCGCTTCAAACGATGGATGGCGCGCCAGTCGTCGCTCTGTGGGCTGAAACGACAAAACACATAGACGGAAGACATGGGGAAAAAAAAAAGTGTGCGACGAAGCGGTGGCCGCTTGTCATGTGAACCCCAATCAATCAATCAATCAATCAATCTCAGTCACAGTTGCGACCAAGTTCCGAGTACTCGACTGGCTGGCTCGTTTGGTTTTGGCCGGCGCGACGGGGGTCAAGGGGGTACAGGGCAGATTGACGGCTTTGGTGTAATCAGCTGTTTGGCAATTGGACGGCATGGCAAGATAGACCCCCCGTGTACCGTATCCGTACAAGAGCCCCGTGTTGACACAAGTACCTTGCCCTGTTGAGCGTTTAGATTGTCAAAAGGCAATGCAAGGTACAAAGCTACACACATGCTTTTGATTGCATTGCGTATGTTCCCTCTTTCGGCCGGATTGCCCTTGGTCACGGTTTGAGTTGGCCTGGTTGGGGTTGGTCCGCATCCAGTCCGCGTGCAAAGTCGCAACTTTAATTGAAGAGACCACCGGGCCTTGTGTCTTGTGTACATACCGGTAATGAGAAAGAAAGATAGGAAAAGGAAGAGGAAAAAAAGGTTTGGCAACGCACGCACACAAGGTGTCTCTTTTGCCACGATGCGACATGGCCGGCTATCTCTTTCTGACTGCAGGATGCTCGGGCCCCTCTCTGGCACCCACCCGAAGCCATTAATAGGCCCAGCTCTATCGGTATCAGTATCCGTATCAGTGTCAGTATCGCTCGGCGCAACTGCTACGCCAATCTGACTGAGATTAAAATGTGCGTATACGTACTGGACTGTACCTTACCTACCAGAGTACATTGATTGATATTACTAACAGCCCCCCGGCCTAGCACAACCTAAGACAACGCCAACCCACGCACGCCTTCCTGCCATTGCCATTGCCATGTATTATGTATTGTATATTATGTATTATTATGTGTTGTGTGTTATGTGTTATGTGTTATGTATCATCGCCCCACCCCTGCCCCGCCTTGCTCTCAGGTTTGTTCCCTCAGAGTCTCCAAGTTCCAGCTCGCGCTCTGTCGCTCTCCCTCCGACTGGGTTCCCGAAGAGCGCGCCGTGCCCAGAGCAATCACAATCAATTCCCCGGCAACCCCCCAAAGAGCGCCGACAAGCGGCGACAACTTTGCACCGCCAGCGACGCAGTCGCCGCAACTCCTGCCGCCGCCCGCAACAAGCACCTCTGCTCGGGTGCGTCGCCCGCCCTGCAGCCAGTTGCCCGGCTCAACTCTGTGATTTGCCTGCCGTACGTACGCCTGCATCGCTCGTGCGTCCGCGTTCAGGTTACGCAAGTCTCTCCAAAGACCCTGGCCTGCCGGCCGACCGCCCGCCCGCCCGACCGACCGACAGGCAGGCAGGCAGGCAGGCAGAGACAGAGACATCTCGGTTCCGTACGTGCCGTTGTCACTCTCCCACGAGCCAGCCGCCCACCACCTCATGGGCGCCGTGCCATTGGAAAAAAAAAAACCCCCCCAACCACACTGCGGCCGTGCATCGCGGGTCGGCGAGCTGGGTTCCCTTTCGAGCATGATGAGGATGTGACTTGACGATTACGATGACGAATCCACGTGCGGGCATGTGCTGCCCCATGCGCTCTGGAGCCGTGCTGTGTAGGTATACCACGGTATCTGCTACGCGGCGATGCGAATGGGGGACTGAGGCAATAACAATAATAATGACAATAATGATAATAGTGATGATTAGTCCTTGGGCGGCGGATCTTCGGCCTGACACTGCATCGGCGCACTTGGTCGCATCATCACCCCCAGCGCGCCGCCTTGGTTGGCTCGCACCCTCGCCAATCCCCGGCCCCTCTGCCAGCCTCGACGACTCAACCATCGCACCCGGCGTCCGTGTCGTGTCGTCGGCCAAGGAGTAGAGGCTCTTCTCAAGCATCCGTAGTGGCGCGGGCTCTTGCACCATGCGGTGCTATCCCGTCGCGGCCACCTCCAACGCATCCAAAACAGCACCGGGCAAAAGGGGGCGATTTGCGCTTCTCCAGAATAATAATAGCAGTAGTAACACACTAAAATGAAAAGGCATTGCCGGCAACCGGGCGGATCGGCAATCTCTCAACTCGAAACGCAATCAGTTACCCTATCGAGGAACTCCCGAAACTGGGGCGCCATGATGACGATGGACAAAAGCCCGTCGGTTATGAGCAACTTTTTTTTTTCCTCCTCCCCCGGTCTTCTATGGGTTTGAGGTGAGCCGCCAGATATGCATGGGTGTTGGCAACTCCTTTCCTCGCGCCAAGGCTGGTAGTTCCGTCCTGGTATTCTCTTCGTAATTACTCCGTGGCAGGCGAACCCGGTTCCCTAACTTTTTTTCTTCTTCAATTGTAAAATTTTCCCGACCAGTCCGGGCAACTCGGCAAGGGAGTTCAGGCGGAGTTCAGGCGGCGCCCAAGACTCTTGTTTCTGTATAACGCTTATGCCAACAAAAAGGTGTCGTAAACCTAGTTGCCGCGGCCGCTAGAGCCCGAAAAGGTAGTAATCGTGCGTCCGCGTTACACGAGAGCCAATCTATGCCTCTCTGCTACAGTTCCACGGGCCAGCCAGCCCCCGTTGCTTACACCCACCTCTGTGACTTGACAGCGGCCGCTCCACGAGCCCCGTCCGTCTGCGTGCCTGCGGTTCCCACAAGCGAAACCCACGCGTGCTGCACGACGACGGGGGGAGTACTAGACCCGAACCAGGCGCAGGATTGAACAATAACCCAAGGGCAACATGCCAGAGTGGTTAATGGGTGAGACTTGAATTGGCGTCGATCTTCGGGTCGACATATCAATCTCCATCTCATGACTTCGGTCGCGTAGGTTCGAACCCTGCTGTTGTCGTTTTTGTTTTTCTGCGCTCTCTCGCATGTCGACTTTTTTTTCCTTTTTCCTTTTCTTCGTTCTGGTTACTTCCTTTTTGTCAACCTCCGTATCGTCCCGGGACAAGCCGGTAGCTCTCACCATCTCGAGCACGGCACCTTCCACACTGGAGAGCCAAGAGCACTTTACGCAACGTTTAGTCGGAAACTATCGCACATTTGCCAGGTGACACTGCTAGGCAGGCCCTCTCCCACGCGACATGTCATCATCCGCCGATTTGATCACATCATGGCGCTCGCTATCGGTAAGCGACAGACGTCGACTTGCAAGCGGCATGTGGGCATGGGAGGCAGGACGCCGCCGTCGTGTATACGTACGCGCCATCAACCACGACCTGCTTGGCAGAAGGCGGTTTTGCAAGGGATGCGACGGGTGCCAGGCCGGCCCTCCGGCTGATATTTCTTCTCTCTCTCTCCCCCAGGCTTTGGTTTTTGATTAAAAAGCCGGCTTGCGTGCCATGTTTGCGGCGCCCCGCACCCTGGCAGGCCGCCGTACTCGATACTCGGGCGCGGGCTAGCTAACCGTTTGGACAGAGAGGTTTCGCGCCGGCCAAAACTCAAAAACAGTGGCCATTTACTCGCATATTGGCTTCAGCAAAACAGCCAGCAAGGCCCCTTGCCCGCGCGCCGACTGGCCTTTCCCCCCTCCCCCCCCTTCCTGCGCACGACGCCGCCGCCTCGTCGATGCCCATCAGCGCAGGACACTGTTCGCCCGGCCCCGACTCCGGGTCTCCGCGCCGCCTAGCTCGCCGTCCGCCCAGCCAATCCTTTGGGAAGCCACTCTCTCGCTCGGTTGAGCTTGTATCTATGCACTCCCGCTGCGTCGACGACCGCCCACTCACACAACTGGAGCCATTTGGGGCGTTGGCGTTTGATGGCCGCCTCGTCGTCCCTCTCGGCAGAAGCCGACCGCCACGGCCCTGGGAACTCATCGACCGCAGACGGTCCATCCCCCATCCTACCCCTCTCCGCCGTTGATCCAGAGAGTTCAAGACCGTAGATGAGCTGAGCCCGGAACCTGCTCACGAAACTGCCCTGCCAGGCCGACCCAACCTAACCCGAAAAAAAAGGGGGCGTTTTTATGCTGCGTCGCCTCACGCCCCCCCATGCCCTCCCAATTTTCCACCCCCATCACCACTTTCTTCCTCCCTTCCATCGCGCGGTCCTTTTGTTTTTGCCATGTGATTGAAGCCCCCTCCACCGCGCACTACTTGCTCTGTGTACTTGACCACCCACACCTCTCCTCGCCGCCGCTGCCCACCCCTGTCCAACAGGCTCGGCGGTCCTGACTGAGACTTTTCTTCCAACTCGTACGACCTTTTTTTTTTCTCTTCCCGGGAAAGGAGCTCTGCGCGTTGTAATACTCGCCCGTACTATTTCTGCGTTGGACCAATTGGCCCACCTAGGAACTTTCCAACAACACGGTTGCCGTCGTCATTGGACGTGGACTTGCGCGCGCCCGCCCGCCTTCCCGATCCGCACCTCTGCGCATCGGGGGACCCCTGCAACTGGGGACGAAGTTGACGCCCACCGCGCTCTGCTCTGGGTTCCGTCGGGAGAGCAGACAAGTGAGAGTCAGAGAGAGAGAGTCAGAGTCAGGCAGAGAGAGAGAGAGAGAGTCAGAGAGAGAGATAGAGAGAGAGAAGGAGAGAAACGCCAGCTGCTCTCGTCGTACAGAGCCACATCGGCCTCCGGAGTTGCCACTGCTCGCGGCGCCGCTTGAATACGGGGCTTACTGTGTATCCAACGTCAACGTGTTCCCCGGCGGCGGCCAAGTGGCCCACCCGCTTCCCGTCGCGGTATCACACCACGCGTTGCTTCAGAGCGCAACCCTTCAGCGCCAGTTGTGCGCAAGTATTGTAAAGAAAAATAAAGAAACAACGGTCATTGGTGTAACAATGGGAAACTGCAACCTCGTCCTCGCCGGCAACAGCCTGGGTTGAGGGAGACGGCGAGGGGCAGAACCCCAACAATAGCAATAACCCAACACCCAATCCCAAGAAGAATAAACAAAACCTCCCACCGCCTTAAGGTTGTTGCCGTGCGCCGGTTTCTGCTCGTATACCCGCTCGATACTTTTCGTCCCGCCGCTTCAAACCCTTTCTCGCGCGGGGGGGAGGGGGTCTCAGCAGAGTTTTTTTTTTTTTTTTCGTGGCTTGTTTAATTAAGCATCAGGGTCGAAGAGGCCCGCCCTGCCGTCTGCTCATCGCGGACGGGAAAACTTGGGCCGGTTGGGGAGGACGCGCCCACCACCCCCGGGGAGACTGAGAGAAAGAGAGAGAGACGGGGTGACCGGGGGTGACTCACGCGGCGGAGGGTGATACTTGGCCTCCTCCCCACCCGACCGTCGAACCCAGGCACACTTTCTAAGAGAGGAGGGGGGTGGGAAAGCTTAACGTGTAGGCTCTGGGAACTCTAGGGCAGGAGCATGGCCCGCGCGAGCGAGACGGCGTTCGTTGGCAGATGGCGGCGCTCTTACAGCTCCAGAGCTGGCCGGAATATGTTGAAGGGCCCTCGGGTCACAATGCTGGTGGCGTCTCACAACTCGTTCAAAATGCAAGGCCGTGAGGGCTGGCGTGATGGCGTGGACCCGAAAGCTTCGTCTAATCCCGCGAGCTGCGAAGCTCTCTAGCAATCCGTGATTCTACATATGACGCGATGGTCCTGGGTATCCTTTATCAAGCCCGGCCCGCCGGCCTGAGCTGCGCATCCCCGTCCGCCCCTCCCCCGACTCGCTCACACAACACCGGGTCCGGACGGTGATCACCGGCCCCGACCCCGGCCCCTGCCCCGGCCTCTGCCCCGACCTCCGCGGCCGCCGCGGCCTCCCTTGCCGCCCCGGTAGCCCCCCCTGTTGTCGAACCTCTCGTACAGCCTCTCCTCCCCGAACGCCGCCTGTCCGAACCTCATAAAGTTCACCAGCCCGCGGTCCACGATCGCGATCAGGACGTTGCGGTACCCGTGCCGCAGCCGCTGGTACAGCCTCCCCGGCCCGCCCATCGCAACGGGGTCGGGCGCCTCGAACGGCGACGATTCCAGCAGCGCCGAGACCTCCTCTATCGACGGGATGGCGGTGTCCCGCGCGTCGGCGACGGCGATGCGGATGTCGGGCGGCGGGAGGTCCGTCACGCGGAGGTTGGGGTGCTTCGAGGGCTTCCACACGTGCCAGTAGACCTTGTAGGGGTCCTGCGGCTCCGCCGGCTCCGCCGGCACGACCGCGGGCTGGTAGCGGGAGAGGAGCTCGAGCTGCTTGTAGACGAGGCTGTACTGGCGGTAGAGGCCCGGCCTGACGAGGGGTCCGTAGGCCGGTGGCGTCGGTGCCGGCCTGTCCAGCAGGGAGACGAGCCACTGCCACAACGATTTCCTCGGTGCCTGGGGCAGGGCCGGTTGCTCGAGCGGGTCCGGCGGCGCGCGTTGGACGTGGTATCCCAGCCGCCTGAGGTGGGAGTAGACCTGGTACTTTGGCAGGGAGATCTTCCCCCGCTCGCCGTCCATGCCGATGAAGAGCGCGTACGCGGCCTGCAAGCTCAGGGGCACGCCGCTGTCGAACTCGTCGTCCGAGTCCTCCGCCCCGTCGGCGCTCTGCCCGGCCTGCTCCGCCTCAGGCGCCTCGGGCGCCTGCTCCTCCGCGACCTTGCTCTCCGCCGGCGGCAGGATCTCCTGGAGCTCCCGGTACGGCCACCAAAGGTCCAGGCTGCCCCTCTCCACGAGGAACAGCGCCTCCTCGGGCAGCAGCCACAGCTTCCCCACCGCCGGCCGCGGCGCCTTGAGGCCCCTCACGACCCTGCCCATCGACTTCGCCTGCGGTCCCTTCAGGTCCTCGACCACGACCACCCGCTCCTTGGGGTAGATCGGCCGCGTCTCGGCCATGAACTCCTGGATGTACTCGGGCTTCGCCAGCCCCGACGTGTCGCCCTCCTCGATGGCCTCGAGGGCCTCGGGCCAGTAGTCCGGGAAATACCACCCCTTGCTCCACACGTCCCTGTGCACCCTGGTGTATCCGAGCACCTCCTCGATGACCTGCCTGCTCGTCTCCAACGCGTTCTCCTGCGCCTTCGTGCCGTGCGACTCGAAATCCTTCTGGCCCTTCCGGACCGCCTGGCTGGCCACGCCCTTCTTGTTGAACATTGAGGCGAAGAGCCGCATGTCGAACAGACCCTCGTCCTCGGCCTCGTCGCCCGCGCCGGAGTCGTTGTTGAGCATGGCGATGGGGGCCGCCGTGGGATTGTCGTCGTCGTCGAGAGGCATCTTGGATGGTTGGCTGATGCGCGCAAGCCTTTTTTTTTTCCCTCTCCCCTTTCTCTTTCGCCCTTTCTCTTCTTTTTACCCCGGGAAAACCGAAACGAATTCTTCTCGAGCTTCGGTCTGCAATTGGTCCTGTTTTGGATACGTCGGGATTTCGGGAGGTGTAAACATAGGGCGGACTGCGGTGTGAATCTTTGCGAAATGGCCCATCCAAGGCAACAAAAAAAAATCGGGCATAGGCCGCTTGGGAAGGACGACTCTGGAGGTGTGGGGTATATTTCCTGGGCGTGCGCCTAAGATGACTGTGCGTCAGCCACCCCTGCAATGTGGTTGTCACTATCCGTATCTCGCTCCGCAACCTCACTTACACTACAGAGTTCCAATTATGCACATCCAACTCAGCAGATAACTCGTCCGATGGAGTGGCCAGTAGGAAACCAAGATAAGTGCAAAGGGAGCTCTTGCTTTCAAGTACTAATCCAATGCCATCAACAAGGCCGCCACCAAAAGGCAGGCACAACCCAAAAGAAGAAATATACATGCTTGTCCCTTTGGAATCTTGTATGCACTTGTGATAATTATTGACTGGTTTTCAATTAGAAGAGGTCCGCCAAGTCTGTTGTGGACGAGGATGTCTCGGTGAAGTTGGAGAGCAACTACCCCCTTCGCCCCGGCTTCACCACATATAACGTAGCCGTTGATAAAACCCCAACGCAAACACACGTGCGCGCACCCACTCACACATTCACTCACCTCATCCACCGTACATGCCTGCGCTGCCTGCGTCTTCTGCCCATGATCCTCCGCGAAACCCTCATCCATCTCAACTCGGCCGCGGTTGGCGACGACATCTACTAGCGGCTGTGGGGGTAGCTGGAGCCAGAGTTCTATGCCGACCCCGAGCACGCCAATGAAGACTTCACCTACTAGACGCTCTGCTATGTCAGCCGCATCGCCCTGTCGTTTGTGGCCGACACGTCGTTCAGAGCCAGGATACAGGGTTTCCGCCAAGAGGTAACCCGTCGCTGGATAGTAGCCCTCTAGAATCTCAATGACTCCCTCGGCGTCATTGTTTTCTGTTTGGCAATGAAATCGTAGGCTCACGCCTGAATCTTGGGGGGGCGCCTCGACCTTGCTTCAGCCGCACCCCCAAGTGGACTTGGTCCAGCTGCACGACAGATACAAGCGGCAGCTGGCTCATCCCCACTACCCCCACGCTCGCGACTGTACACTCAATGATGTGACAAGGCCCCGCACCGTCATTGATAGCTGGTTGGCATACGAACACACATCATGAGGACTGGCACCTGCGAGAGCGTGCACTTCTTATGTACGCTTTCTCGACGGAAAGATCCTATACACAAGGCGCGACACACTACTCACCAATAAGCATTGGCACACTCCAGAAGCACACTGTAGCAAACCACAATTCGCAACCGAGTCGTGATGCCGATTTGAACAGGTATTACAATGTTGATTTCAGTTGGGTAGTCATACATGTGCGGGTTCTCACTGCGGTTTGAATGTCTTCGTAAATGACGTGTGGTAAAGCAAGATATTCTCCATGGCTTTGGCTTCTTCAGCTTGTTTCTCAGAGCGGGGAAGGGGGATGAAGTCGTTGCGCATTCGATTCCTGCTCGAAATTCCATAGCAATGAGTGGGACACTAACCAGGAGGACAACGACAGTGAGGCCAACGGCCCAGTTGATATCCCCCCCAAGCCCCCAAGCTGTACAACGCCATCGCGGTTGGCCCTTGCCATCTCCGCTTAAAGCGGACGCTTACTTCTTCGACCCGTACAACCCTTCTCAACTGGATTGGAAGCATATTCAATCTAATCAGCCTTGCCCCAATGCACCTAACACTTCTTGCATCGCATTCCAAAACATCACCTCCCGCATGGTCGCTCTTCGGGTGTTCGCTTTCGAGGAGTTCGAGCCTGACAACACGCTGCCTGCGGAGCTTGAGACGATCTCCTCTGAAGACATGCTCGTTCCCAATGTTCTCGGGTAGGTGACTCAGATCTTGGCGAGACGAGGTTCATTAATTGGGTTGAAGGTCGTTGAGCTGCAGCAGCGGTGTAGGCCGGAAAGGACATGAAGGAAGTACCGGTCAAAGCCTCAGATATTCAAAGAGGGTAATGATGGCTGCGACGGCGTTCGGCCCTTGGCCCTCTCTGAGCGAGTAGATGACCCGGATCTCAGGCGAGACGAGATCCCTCTTGATGACGAAGCTCGAAGGTGGGCACTGGCTTGTGGCCACTGAAGCCTTGCTGTCCGAGGTCTGAGAGCACCACAAGTGCGCTGGTCGGTATAGTGATGCGAGCGGTACCGGCTGTGAAGACGTTTGGGGGGGTTTGGAGTGGGTTCTGATGAAATTGTTCTCTGGGAGGGATACTATAGTAGATCCTCATCCGCCTGCCCCTCTTGAAGGTGCAGCACAAGTTGCAGGTCTAGTGCCGAAAGAGGAGTTCAACCACAATGTAGCTGTAGCAGCAGCAAGTGTGCTTGCAAAAGTAGGTCTTTGGGGCTCCGTCGGCTCGTATTGTCAAAGCTTTCCTGTTCTCTTCGTTTCTGACGGAGTCTTTCCAGATCACGTACTCCCAGGACTGCTTGCGTGCTCTCTTGGCAGTCCAATAAGACACTTGGGACGCCAGCTTCAGGTGATCTTCATAGATGGTATTCGATTCCTTCGTCTTGTGGGTAACGTTGAGAAAGTAGACCTCTCTGACAACTTCCAAGCGGGCGCCAAGCTCTATAGTCCTTGTACGCTCGTTGTAGAAGTTTCGCGTAATAAACAACAAACTTCGGCTGGGACAGTGATGTACCAAGCGGCGGTTATACGCTTAGCAGGCTTTCTGTAGTCTTCGCCATCTGATTCTTGGAGACAGCGTCGTATCGTTATTGGGAAGGTCTCTGCGCGGACGATCGTGAAGAAAGTAACCGCCGTAACGTCGCTGCCTGCGCCGGCAGCACGCAAGGCCCAGTCTGTGTAACCAACAATGGTGCTGTTGACTTCGAGCAGATAACCCAGTCTTAGGAATCTCCACAAGTGCCGCAACGTAACGCCTGTCCTTGGAATCGTATATATGACGGATTCGGATCGTCATTGGGAAGGTCTCTGTGCGGACGATCGTGAAGAAAGTAGCCACCGTAACTTCGCTGCCTGCGCCGGCAGTACGCAAGGCCCAGTCTGTGTAACCAACAATGGTGCTGTTGACTTCGAGCAGATAACCCAGACTTAGGAATCTCCACAAGTGCCTAACGTAGCGCTTGTTCCTTAAATGGTAGACATGTCGGATTCGGATCGTCATTGGGAAGGTTTCTGTGCGGACGACCGTGAAGAAAGTAGCCACCGTAACTTCGCTGCCTGCGCCGGCAGTACGCAAGGCCCAGTCAGTGTAACCAACAATGGTGCTGTTGACTTCGAGCAGGCATCCAACCTTGGGAGATTCCATTGCAATGGTGTTTAGTCGAGTCATGATGAGATGACGAGATTGCTATGACAGGAAAGGTGAGTTGGTGTGTGGATTATGAATGGTACAGCTATGGGAGATTCCATTCGTGTAGTAACGTCGCTGCCTGCGCCGACAGTACGCATGGCCCGTTTTGTAACCAACGATGGTGCCGTTGACTTCGAGCAGGCATCCAACCTTGGGAGATTCCATTGTAATGGTGTTTGGCCGAGTCATGATGAGATTGCTATGACAGGAAAGGTGAGTTGGTGTGTGGATTATGAATGGTAAGTTGGGGAATCTGATTCTTGGAGACAACGTCGTATTGTCGAAGGTATGGATCTTCCTTCCACGTAGGCTGGTTCTGCGTATTAATGATGCCGCCAGCACCGCCGGCACCTGTGCGGGCTAAAGATTGCGGCACAGTTTGGTTAGCAGAGAAGTTTCTCCACGGTTTTGACTTTGTATGTTTCTCAACGCCTGGGAGGATCGTCTGGGAGGGCCACCGTAACCTCTTACAGTCCCTCCTTCATCGGCTCGTACTGTCGTTGTCTGGAACCATCCGAGAAGAAAAGCAGAGACGATTGCATTCATGCTCTTGCTTGTTTTTCTTCTAGACTGCCCTTGCTGGGTAATTGGCATTACAAACTGCGAAGCGCCCCCGTGGCTCCTTCTCATAAAGCTGATTTCCGTCGGCTTGACGGCCATGAATGAGGGTTAGCGGACTGTGCTAGTTCAAAAGGGTAGATTAGCAACTAACCCCTGTATAAACTCCGCCAGTGGCGTATTCTTTGACGCCGAGGGTCTCTCTATGACGATTATTCGTAGCATTCTGGGGGTGACTGTCGTCTCAGTCCTAGCCATGCAGCTCATCATCGAAGTTGGTCCCGACCGGCGGTGGAAGGCTTAAAAACCTGGTATTAGCAGCCAGTGGGTTCATATCAAAAGAGCGACTAGAGATAGGCATCACGGAGGGCTCCACGAAAGTGGTTCCTAGAAAGGTTTCCAGGGTGATCATCCACCGAAAGTTAGTCGCGTGTTCTGGGCGGCTCTGTTGCGTCCCAGCTGGCAAGAAGGCCGAGCTTCCGCCTTCCCTTAAGCTCAAGTACGGGAAGTGGTGGTGTGTTCAATCGGGTCTGAAGCCTCCAGACCGACCACCAAGATTGGCGCCAAAATCAATCTTCGGCATATTCTGAGAAGCGCTCAAAGCCTAGTTCGTCGGCGAAAGAGGGTGACTCGATAGTGAATTTGGTTTGAGGTGAATGCGAATTGGGTGACTGTACCATTAGCCACCACTGCTACTGCGTCAGAGTCAATGAATCAGTACCAAACAGTAGTCTTCGCTGCAGGCTTCAACGCTGCTGTAATCCGCAATGTCTGCCTTCAGTAGTGACGGCAGGGTAGGATCCGCATATCACGCGGCGTGGGCCCGGCACTCGGGGCCGATTTCTCGGACACCAGTAAGATGTCAATCCTTCCCTTGTCGGCTCGGGTTATTGCCAGTCGCCGGCAGTCCAACGCCACCAAACATACAGATCTGACGGCCTGTTTGTCGCTAAGTGATCAGGAAAGTCTGGTAACGAAATTCAAGGCTGATGTCAATTTGTCAGTCAAGGAGAAATAAGTAGCTGGCAGCTACCGGAAACTATCCCATCTCTGGCCTATCTCAACCACTGATTCAGAAATAAACTTCACATGACTCTGGCTTAATGAATAGGTAGACCAGATCCGATAGTGAGACTGTGGCCAAGAGCGTGGGCTGGGGAGGATGTTATGCTTATGTAATCTCACCTGATGGCCCGCACACACCGCGCATCTCACTCGCAGCCAGCAAAGCATCAAGGCATTCAGCAATGCGCAAATAAGCAGGCGAGTATGAATCACCCATGCTCGCGCAGACCCAGCTCAGCATACATGCCCTCAAAAGTAAGTGAAAAAAGGTAAGTGAAGTCTCATGTGAGTTGAGATGCAAAAGACAAAAGATGATGGAGACGAGATTCGAACTCGCGCGGTTTCCCATTGCGGACAACGGACTCCCCTGTTCAAGAACAGATGAATTCCTAAACACAACGCCTTGGACCACTCGGCCACTCCACCAGATGTGGTATTTGTTGAATTGAGTGATAATAATGAAATCTAAGTAGTGTGGGTGAGTGTGTGGATGAATGTGTGGGTGAGTGTGGGTGAGCCCACCCTTGTTGCAAGGGTGACTCATGCGGCAGGGGCGATCGACGCACGGTCCCACCATCCAAAGGATTTGTCCCACCTTCACTAATATTACATCAGCAGGGAGATGAACCTTCGTATCCATCTCGAATTCTTACTTGTTTCTCAATTGCTTGCATTTAATTCCACCATTCTACATTTGGAACCCCGGCGGGTCTACGGATGCAGTAATCTCATGTGTCGAAGCTACTACATGGCTGCCATCATACCTTGCCTGCCTGCCCAACAAAATCCATCATCAACGTTTGCCCGTGGGATAATTAATAGACTGATCTGTAGCCCACCCGGAGAAGTCTTACTGATCCGTTTCCAGTACTGCGCACCCTCATGTGTCTTGGTTTACCATTGCTATGAGAAGATGTATTCTTTTAACACCTGGTGCACTGTGAGTGATGAGCATACCGATTGCTGTATGCGCAAGAAGTGTTCTAACCAAGAAGGCTGCCAGTTCCATCCCCCCTCGCGACTTGACACCAGCCTGCTGTGACTAGGAATCGGCCAAATCTCCATGCTTCCGCTGGCAAGCGGGATGGTGAGATGTCGAACCAGTACATCATTGCCGTTACGATCAAATCGCTTGCTAACAGCAATACATCGCCCTGTACAAAGGCCTATAATGCACTGCAATCGATACATTGAAATATTGCAGCAAGGCGGAGCCAAAGACGAACATCTTCAATATGTTGGTGGGCTTGATTTGAACTCGCGCCAGTGCCAGAGCTCCTGCAGTCTCATTCACTGTCAAATTCGTACTTTACACAGCTTCCTCCGTATCTTAAGGCCGCCAGTGCTGAAATTACTCGCTTTCGCCACGCTCTCATATTCGCGGCCGTAGGCTCGGGGGATGTGCTTTGCTTATGTGCAGTGTCCACCAGAAAGTCTGGAAACACCGCTCAAGTGACGCGGCAACTGGGTGGCATTTTCGGAATTTGGTCAACGACAACAGGGTAGCTGCCAGCAGGGTGTGTGACTATTGACGGAATTGAGTATATTCGTACTACTGAGGAGGTAAAAGAGCAATGTGGCCACTGTCTTGGCCAGCTAAATACGCATCTATCTAAGAGAGATCACATCGACTTAATGCAGAAAGACAGAATATTAGGCCTACCCATAAATGGGTCAAATGGTATGGTTTTTACACCGACAACTTTCTAGTGGGCACTGTAACCTCACTCGACAGAGAAGGCATGGCCCGTATCTCTACACATTGGTGCATCGCATAGCTCAGCAAGCAAAACATCGAGGCATTCAGCAATACCCAAACAAGTTTGGATGAGGCCCAGGCTCGCGAGGTTTCCGCTAAGTGTTTATACACTCAAAGTAAAAGGAAAAAGGGGGGGGGAGCGAAATCTCACACGACAAGCAAATATGTGTGCTGATGGAGACGAGATTCGAACTCGCCGGTTACCCAGTGTGGTTTATGTATCCTTGCGGAGGACACGAGGCCCAAGGCCGACAGCACCATCGTAGACCGAACTTGAAGATAACTCTCTAGAAAGCTCCATACTTGTTGATCATAAGAAGAAGAAACCGAGAGCACTCGAAGGCTTCGATCTCGAGAGGAAGTCGAAACTGAAGGCTGGAAGTGGATCAGCGGCTCAGAGGCCCCTGTCAGAATGCACAGACCACCCTTCTGGCGCAAGGAGATCCGCCCCGTGCCCAAGTCCCAAGATGTAGCATCAGAACTGATCATTCCCGTCCTGAAGGCAAAAAACGAGCAAAGTTAGAGCCGCAGTGCGAACCAACCCAGCTCAACAGCCGGGTTGATCCAGTCAGGATGTTGACGGTGATGATATGTTCGGCGAGGGCCTGCGCCAGCCGTTCCTATTGGAGCCGAACGATTGTCGTTTTGTCAGTGCTATAGATGACACTCTCAGAAGGAATGCGCCAGTAAGCAGCGAACATCCGGTCCGTAGTAACACCAGGGAAGAATATCGTTTCACCGCCCTATTAGGAAACAACTAACGACTGAAAAGCTCGACGAATTGTGAAGCCAGACGTGGACAGCAAGAGAGAAGTCTTTCCATTCTCGTCACAGCGGTCCGTCGACAGAAGTCGACCTCAAGAAGAAGGTGAAGCCGAGGTCCAACATCACCAGTGGGGATGTCTAGTGCTGTGAGTAGATCGATGAGATATCGTTGGTTCGCCATCTTGGTTCACTTACGCTGGAACGAGGACATGCTGCATTGAGTGACATATAATCCATACTGTCCAAACTCATAGTTATACAGCAGGAGTGTATCTTGTGGAGTGACCAAGCGGCAAGTTAAAAATCAGCATCTGCCGAGATCGCGCTTATCGGAATGGTACCTGCCAGCAACGCATCTTCTCTAATTTCTGATCTACGATGCCCAGCGCGCTCAGGGAAGATACTTTCTCCATCTCACTGCACTTACCTGAAAAGCGGCCGTTAATTCCTTCTTGTATTCTTACGGAAAGCACCTCAGACGGTACCTTCCACTTCTTCCACAGTCTCCTTACGCCCGGAACTCGCCTTTTTATCCTGCAAGGTTCCTCCTCCTCAGGTTCCTCTGAAGCCACAACCTTCCTCTGAGGTCAAATGGCTACAAGTGCAGAAGCTGCCACTGGCAACACTGCAGAAACCAATCGAAGGTTCATAAACCGGAAGCCACCCCAGATCCACCGACTCAAGAATCCTTCCCGTCCTCATTATCTCACTTCCCACTTCTCACTTCTCGGCTACCCTCTGTTTCACCCATAACCCAGCCGAGACCATCAGAATTTGATGAGCCCAATGAGCCCTCTCAGCCTCATTCTTCAGAGTCTGCACCGTCCCCAGAACCTTCACAGCCCGCAGAACCTCCGCTGCCCACAACACATCTACCTTTGGAATCCGTAATTCCTCGCGACCAAACTACAGACAATGGGGGGCGGACCCTATATCTCGCCCCTCCGGAGCAAACCACTCTCTTCATTTCTAGCATTGAGCATCCGTGCTTTGATCCAAAGATGACCGCCCACACTTCGAGGACTGACGACAAGTGGAAGCCCGCAGAAGCCCACGTGATACCAGCCCCTCACAAGACAACAAGAGACTGGTTCACACGCCAACACTCTACCCAGCCGAAAGCCGAACGTTGTGACAATTTCGATGGATACCATGGCAGATTTCGTTGCACTTTCTCTGACAATACGTCGTTGAACGAATACGGCTATCACTGGTTGCGGGACATTATTTGCCAACCGAGAGGTTCCGAGAGGGTGCCTTTATCACCAAACTTCGAAAAGCATCAGACAGGCCCAAGTCATGTCAACACCGACGTCCAGGCCTTCTTCAAAATGCTACTTCTCCACAGACGAGTCGACCACCTCGCTGAATACACCTTTCTAAGTCATTCCATCCAATACGGACGCTTCCAACATAGCTACATCCCCAAACGCCTCGAAGATAGCTAAGTTCACACCTGACCTATTCGTCGCACCTATTGCGGCTACGGCCCTGCCACGACAGGTACATCCCCAGAAAATCCGGCTCCGCAGGTGGAGGGCCAACTGAAGGAGGACTTGAAGGAAATCCGAAACTCACTATCGACCAAGCCATAGCCCAGTTATGTATCAAACAAAAAGCTCAGACACCCTCCTACGTTCGTACCAATACACGCACAGCAAACGTCGTGAATGGACAACCCTACGAGCTTGACAACTACTCCTACTTACAAGCCGTCATTCTTACCCACAAGGGAGTCTTTCGCCGCCATTCTGGATACCTACTCCGCTCCATCGCTGACCGAGAAGGTATACCTGGCCAAGAACCTCCTTCTGGTGAACGAACAGCTGCGAACCTTCTCATCTGACTGGCATCGGCAACGAAGGACATGCGGTGACCACGGTTGTAGTGCATTATCTCATCGAATTGCTCGGCTACTCACAACCGACATGGGAACCCTCTGACACCATCGGACAAGACGTACCGCAGCTGGTTCTCAAATACCGCGCCGCACTCGCAAAGCGCGCACCTCGACGATATAGGTCACGATTGGCATACTATGTTGGTATGCCATCAAGGAAAACGACGTCTATATTACTATTACTACGGTAACACGTTATTTTCCGCCTGAAGTAGTCAGCCGCAGGCGACTTCAGGTTCGGTCAATTGGCTTGGCCCCTCGATAGTTCCTTCCTTTTCACTTACACCGCTGGATCCACTTTATTTGGTACCTGCCTCCTTCCTCACGAGACTCCTTCCTCACACACTCTCACCTATCCACGAAGAATAATTATTTTCTTCCTCTTTCCAATTCTCTTGCCCTAACAACAAACAAGACGCGTCTCACAACTCGTCGACTGAATTTTCTCAACTTCCCGCTATCATAATCCCACACTCCACCTTGCCACCCACAACCTTCACACCTTTCCCTTCATACCCTTCACGTCTTTCCCTTCTACCCTTCAAGTCTTTTCCTTCATACCCATCTCAGATTTCCTGTCAAAAATCCAATAATCTCGTCATGGCCACTTCCGCCAACGAAATGGCGCTTCCGTTGGAAGGCGACTACTCGCTTCAGGGTTGTAAGCCGACCGACCAAGAAGACAATGCCAGTACGCACAGCGATGGAACGGACGAGCTCCCCCCCCCTGTGGTAATCACCCTCGAACATATCAAGGATGACGAACCCCTTCCTCGCAATGGAAAACAGGAAGAGGTTGACTTGTCTAACGATGATGGCGAGGACACTGCCTGGAACGACACCCAGACAGACACCCAGGCCCAGGAAAGTCAGAACTCCAACGGCCAGCCAGATGTCTGGGGTCAACAGGACAACCAGAACTCCAATGACCAGCCAGATGTCTGGGGTCAACAGGACAACCAGAACTCCAATGACCAGCCAGATGTTTGGGGTCAACAGGACAACCAGAACTCCAATGACCAGCCAGATGTCTGGGGTCAACAGGACAACCAGAACTCCAATGACCAGCCAGATGTCTGGGGTCAACAGGACACCCAGAACTCCAATGACCAGCCAGCCGCGTCGGGTCAACAGGACACCCAGAACTCCAATGACCAGCCAGATGTCTGGGGTCAACAGGACAACCAGAACTCCAATGACCAGCCAGATGTCTGGGGTCAACAGGACACCCAGAACTCCAATGACCAGCCAGCCGCGTCGGGTCAACAGGACACCCAGAACTCCAATGACCAGCCAGATGTCTGGGGTCAACAGGACAACCAGAACTCCAACACCGAGCCAGCCGCGTCGGGTCAACAGGACACCCAGAACTCCAATGACCAGCCAGCCGCGTCGGGTCAACAGGACACCCAGAACTCCAACGGCCAGCCAGATGTCTGGGGTCAACAGGACAGTCAGAACTCCAATGACCAGAAAGATGTCTGGGGTCAGCAGGACAACCAGAACTCCAACGGCCAGCCAGATGTTTGGGGTCAACAGGACAACCAGAACTCCAATACCGAGCCAGCCGCGCCGAGTCAACAGGACACCCAGAACTCCAATAGCCAGACAGATATCTGGAGTCAGCTATTCAACCAGAACTCTGATGGTAAGGAAAACATTTGTGGTCAACAGGATAACCAGAACGCCACCAACCAGGATGAAAAGCTTTCCGCCAAACCCTTCCGAAAATTCGAGCACACCAAGTTTGAAACGGCGGCACCCTCCCTTATTGGCACTCTGTCCACCAGCAATGGGAAGTCAAAATTTGTGACTCGAGCAGGCACTACTCGAACAGAATCCCCCAAAGCCGGATGCCTTCTTGGATCCAATGGCACCATCATGGGTTACCTTGACCGGGCCTTGCGTACTGCCGGCGCCGGCAGGGACATTGGGCCAGCTACATTTGTCACGGTTGTGCGCGCAGAGACCTTCCCGATGACAATTCGAATCCGACACGTCTACCAGTCAAGGAACAAGCGCTACGTTGCAGCACTCGTGGAGATTCCTATCTACGCCTTGGTTGATACTCCCCGCATTGAATCTCATGAACAGAACTCGCCCGCTCAGATTAAGCGCATGAACCGAGGCGGCAAGAACTTCCAGATCCGCGACACCGTTCGCCTCCTCTTGGACGTCGACACCTCCAAGGCATGGATCCGCCGAGTCTCTGTCCCGGACAGAGACCCGTCTGTTGGGGAATTTGTCAATGCATGGTGGGAGAATATCTCGACCGGACCCTCCACTCGACAGTTCTCTATCACAATGCCTCCTGACCAGCAAATTGTATCTCGCTACATGAACTTCGTCGCCGTGGCGTATGCCGAGATGAAAGCCTCGCCGGGAAACCTTTGGTTGAAGGCAAAGGACTTCTTTCTCGACCCCAACAATCCAAACCAGCTCGGCTTCAAAACCCTGCAGTTCAACAATACTCGGGCCAGTCAGTCCAATCCGGCTTCCATTGTTTTCCACAACGATATCTCCCGCATGCTCGCCCTCCAGATGTCATCATACGAGGAGCTGGAATTGGAACTTAGTGCAACAGCGGAACTAGCCAAACTCCCCTTCCAGGCTTTCGTCGTCCCGGACGTAGCATCAAAGTGGGTGCCAGATAAGTTGGACTATGGCATCACCCCCGATGAGACTATCCGCAGCTATCTTGTCGTCATCCCAGACGTGTCTGATAAGCAACGCCTGTTCCTTCCAGACATCGGCCAAACATTCAAGGTCGTCCTGGGTCTTCATTTGCCTGAGCCTCGGCAACACCCAGTCGATGAAGTTAACCCACGAGGGTCTACACTGCGTGCAGTCCGCTACTTGATCGAGAAAGCCGTTTTCCTACAGCACAATCACGACGCGGAGGCCCATGAAGCATCTCCGGAAGAGAAAACACGAGCCGCCGAAACACGCGACGCGGAGATGGTCGTGGAAATTGCATCGACCATGCCCAAACCATTGACCCCCGAGCTGCGCAGTAAACACAACATCCCCGATAGCATAGAGGACCATCACGCTCGTCTTATTGCTGCCGGCGCTTACCTTTCCGCCTTCTTCCCAATCAAAGTTGATGACACCGACTTGGAAATTGAACTGATGAACCTGTTTACAGATGTAGAGCTTTCCGTCCCAGCTGCAACAACCTCCCTTGAGTGGTTTGCTGTCCGTGTCAAGGCCCCCGCTGGCGCCGATGCCGCTGGTATCTACCTGATCGTTCGAACCCCTCGCGAACGAGGATGGCCGGCGAAATACGCATCCCCCCCGATGGCCTTCAATTTTCCTTCCCCGCCAATGATTGGACCAGTGTACGAAGCCTTTTCAAGCAACAATCATTCGAATTTTCTTATCGAGCTGACGATGCTACTTGAACCCAACGAAACCACTACCCGCCTCGAGATGACGGCAGTCTCGATGATGGCCTCGAGTCCGGCCGGCTCTCATCAAGCCGAACTCTGGGACTACACTGCACGATTCGAGGACGGTTACCATACGTCAGTGATTGACCGCTTTCCATCACTCCCTCTCATGCAACAAGAACCCGCATACAAGTCGCTGCATGAGGCGTTCAAATCGTGCCCTGCCGGCCTGATCATGTACTCTGGTGGCCCTGGCTCCGGTAAAACTACATTCGCTATCCAGACAGTCGCACATCTCAAAAAGAATAACGACACCTTCAGAGCACTCTGGACTGTACACAGCAATGACCTCTGCGATGACGCCGCAAACAAACTACACATGGCGCTTGGTCTGAGTTGTCGCGTCGTCAGAGTCTACCCGTTGCACCGTATGATTAATGCGGTAGCCGGTCGGCTTCCACTGGACTCGGCTCCTGAGATAGACCCAAAAGAATGGGCATCGCTTTCCACAAGCGCAAAAGCCGTGGCTGGATGCATCCGCGCCGCGACTATCACCTCCCGCAAGGATCATCCCCTCGCTCGGCGCGACTCTCTCGTCATGTTCGCTCTTGAAATCGCCAAGGCACACCCCGACTTCGAGGATTTCCGGGTGCTCAAGGCATTCAGCCACCGCGACAATGAAAAGGAAAGGCAGTTTACTGAAGAATGCTATCGACTGCTAGCCTACACCCTCACTCAAGTGGAGGTTATTGTTGGTACCCCTGTCGCCTTGGGACAAATCGGTCGCGCAAAGAAGCTTGCCCAGGATGACGTCGGCAAATGGACGCCCGATGTCACAGTCATTGACGAGATTGGCCGAATGCCCGAGTCCCAGTTCTGGATTCCGCTCGCCTGTTTCAACACCACCCTCATCTTGGCCATGGGTGACACCCGACAGTTTAAACCCATGTCGAGCAGCAACGACGCTCGGGGCAGTGGTGAAGTTGGCGCAAAGTGGAAAGCTACCTTCGGCCCCCAGCGAACTATGTCAATCCTTCGTCGAGCAGAGAAAGTTGGCGCCCTGGTTACGCATATCTACATCAACCGCCGGAACATTGGAGGCATCGCTGAATGGGCCAAGAAGAACATCTACAATGGCCGCATGAATATCGCCCACGCTACTGGACCACTTGTCGACCTCTTTACTAAAGAGATGAATTACATTCTGCGCTGCGACCACGGAAGAACTAACTCATACATGGTCAACATTGGTGAAGGCTACGAGCAAAAGTCGGGCACAAGCTACGTCAACACCGCCAACCGCAACTACACGTTTGCACTTATCTTCAAGCTGTTCGGACGAGGATTCCCGTCTACCTTTGACGTCACAAAGCAAGGCTCCATCATGATAATCACGCCATACACCGCTCAACTGGCTGCATACATCGACGACTGGAGATCTTACGTCGCCAACGACCACATCAAGTCTAGGGTTTCCTTCCGCACTATAGATGATTCCATGAGTGCAGAAGCCGATATTGTCATTTTTGACACCGTCCGCTCGGACAATCTCGGTTTTATTCCCAAGACAGAGCGCATGGCTGTGGCAACCACCCGCGCCCGCGGAGCAATGGTCACCCTCCTCAACGTCAAGGAATGGAAACGCAACAAGGATGGCAGGGCCAAGGCCGCTGACGCCACTGTCAATAATCACCTCATCGGCTACTTCAACTGGCATCTTGCACGTGGAACCGTCAGCGATACCAACTTCAACAAGAAAGGCTGGGATTTAATGTGCGAGACCTGCGGTCAACCCAATCACTCCGCCGATAAATGCAGATCTTCTCGACGATGCCGGAACTGCCATGGAGCTCACCACGAACGGTTTTGCCCGCGAGGATTCGTCTCCTCAGACACCTACGACGTCAGTCGTCGCCAAAAGACCACCGTGGAGTCGAACGAGCCAGGCGTGCCTAGCTCTATCGTCTTGGACACCGCCGTGCGTATTCCCCCGGGCACCCGCCGCACTCGTGGCGAGATCGAAAACTGCCAGATCCCTGTGGCCATGGATGAACCGCATGAATCTCGCGTGGACGCCCGTCACCTACTCCACGAAGCTCGCAATTCTCTCAAGAGCGAGGTGGAAACGCACAGTTTCCTCAAGACTGAATTGGGAGCCAGCTCAACCGGTTTTCTTGTGTCTGCGGAGACTGCCCTGGGCAATGACGACTCTAGCGAGGACCTTGAGGAGGACCCTGAGGAGGATACCAAGGAGGATGTCATCTGGTAGAGAGTGAGTATGGATTGAGGTGGAGGACAGGATGATGGCAAACCGAATGGATGGGAAGGGATTTGGGACGGATAAACTGGCATGGTGGACATATGCAACAAGGACGTTGCCTTCTTCTTGGGGGTGGGTTTCAATGTTATTATGAAAGCCGGTGGTCCTTGGCAGCAGCCACTCCAGACCTTAGACCTTTCGTCTCAGACACCATCGAATTGACACCGCGATATACTCAGGTTGCCTCCGCCCTTTTGATAATATTTATTCCATTTCTGTGCTGTATCCTATTTGTGCTCTTGACATGGTAGCAAAGGGCAGGGTTGGCGAATAGATAAGAACCGCCTTACAAGTAGAGGACACAGTCCTCCTGTAGTTGTTGCAGTTCTGTCAGGAGGGGTGGACTACGATGGGAGCCGGACGGGGTAGCACGGCGACATTTTAGAAACACAGCAGCCAATGAAGCAAGCAAGACTCGGTGCGAATTGATGGTGAAGCATAGTTTTCAGTAAGAGAAATAAGCCAAAGTTAGGTAATCTCAAGTGTATCTACTCATGATTGACCTTCCTCTGAGGAAGTTCGCCGTGCAAAATAGATAGTTACATACTTCTCTACGGGCCCGTGTGGTATAGCGTGATTGCATTTGAGGGCCGTGAGAGTTACAAAAGCTTATGGTAAGAGCGAAACTTTCGACTCTTGGACCTCTGACTGAGTAGGAGATTCGGACCTCGGGCGAGATCATAGGTTCATTGATGAAGTTACAAGTCACTGAGCTGCGGCAGAGGCACAGGCCTCTGAAGAGAGCGTCTATCGTACACAGGTTTAAATCTTACTGTTGGCGGCTAAAACACAACGGGTCGTCGCCCTTTCATAAGTTGCTCCGGGGGAAATATTGACCTTTCTCGTCGGTTCTATTGCACATCCAGTCTAAATGTTTGCTCTATCGCTTGTTCCCTGACTTCTTGTGGCTCTTCACTGCGTCGCCTCGCTAATCGGCGGCTCCATGTTTCAGTCCATTTCCCTTTCAGAGCTGCAACGACTGCCTGATGGGTTATATTATGAAGAGTATATCCTTGACAACTTTCAATCAGGTTCCGAGCTCCATGGTCTTTATAAAAGTGTGTCACGCGTAATGTCAATATCTGCATTCCCGCTCTACTTCTAGGCAGACCAGAAGTCAGTGATCGAAGCGCTTGTGGGTGAGATCAGCCAGCTGCTTCTTCGTGATGGTCAGGTCCGCCCAGCAAGACCCATGGTCTTGGCATTCCCGTTGTAGAAATACCGCTTGATCGGCAGCGGGAACCGGATGGGATGCCAATTTATCAAGCAGCCAAGAAAGTTGATAAACACTCAGCAACCTTCCCGTAGTCTTAGCCATCTGGTAACCCAAGACCCCGCTGTACTGTCGACGGTATAGAATTTCCTTCCACACAAGCTGGTTCTTGGCACCGGTAATGAGAGCCTTTGATGGTGGCAGCCTGTCGGGGCTCAAATTGCACATGTAGCGCTATAGGACTGATAATGCAGGCTTCTATGAATATGAAGAAGAAAGGGGAATTGGCCGCTGTTACCATGTCATAGTACAGCTGGATAGTTGGGGTAGGTTGCGGGGCGCAGCCCATGTGGCCCCTCATAAGCAGTGTTGATAGCAGTGCGGGCAAACATGTTCAGACTGGCGGATCTATCGATTCTTTGCCACGCCTGGTCTCTGCCAGCTATTTTATATAACCAGTTAATGAACTGAACCGATAATCGTACGTCTTCTGGAAGTACTGGGCCATAGTCATCTCCTCGTCGTTGTTTGTGAAATGCATATTGTCTATGGTGGCGTCCTTCTCGCGATGTTGCAAGCTGAAGACAAAAGCCTTGATGCTTAAAGCGTTATTCTAACGTCCTGTCCCACGGCGCTTGGGATGAAACAAAGCCTGCAAAGCTTTCATATGTACTTAAAAGCTTCAGACATGATGAAGATTGCCGTACCTGCACATGGGAGCCATGGCTACTCCTCTTGTTGTTGGAGCAATGCTGACCCTTTCATCTGTCGTTGAACAGAACGCCGAGACGTTCCATGGGCTGTGGATCTTGCAGTAAGCCGTCTTACTACGCCGACAGGGCTCCAACCAGGCCCGTTGCACTGCGCACACACTTCTGCCCGATCTAATCCTTTCACAGGCAGATTTATTATCATCCCAATCCTATCATATTCTAACAATGGTTTATCGCGATATTGGCCTCTTGATTCGGGCAGATTCTGGCATTAGTAATCCCTTCTTTTCGGAGGTAGACTACAGATATCTACTCTGCGTCGGTCATCGTAGCTTCATCTGGGTTAATGGATTGACCTATCCAGTTCAAGATTATTAAATCGAATTGGGCTTGACTTCACAAATCTCAAACAGAGAGGCCGTAGAATGCCACTTACTGTCTGTTGAGAAACTCGAAGATGTGGTTGAGGTCTGAGCTAGATAGCCTATGCCAAAGGCACTGCGGCTGTTGGTGGAAGACTTCTCGTCCATCAAAACCCTGCTTCAAGGTAACATAAATCCTTCTGAAAGATGAGTTAGACCCAACTTCTTAGGCACTCCCTTGCATAACAGTGTCAGTTGTTCCCCATGAGCCAGCCTTACGAGGGTAGATATGAGCTGGCTCAACTTTTGTAGATTAAAAGTCTACATAAATGATCCTTGACAACTACCAAAGATAAATAACATCATTCTCCCTTATCACAGTGGAAACTATGCTATACCAGACTTCATACAACAACCCCACGACTAGACAGACAACCTGCCTTTACTCACGCAGGCAGCTTTGAGCGTTCCCTACGGCCAGTACTCGGCTAGCATATAACAATAAGGCAAAGACTGTAAAACACCTCAAGGGAAGCTCATATCATTGGCCATCGTGGTGATATCCGTACACCGTGGAGGTTCGTACCGGCAAAGTAATTCCACTGCTCATGCTGGTGGGGCCGATCCCAATTCACAAACTACCAAACGCAGGGGAAATGAGGGAAGGGCCATATGTATGCTCAGAGCACTCCGACTTTGCTAAGCATTACCAAAACCAATACCACGAGTACATTCGCTGAGATCGCATTTGAAATGTAGTAGCGCCATGGTGATCAATGTCTGACTCAGCATCAACGGCGAACGACTCAAAAACGGAGGAGATGAACAGCCACGGATACTAATGGCCGGTGTAGATGGCATGGTATAGAGAGAAGAATTCACGAAGAATGGATGTGTGTCAAGTATATGTATTTCAATTGCAATTTATGCGGTATTATGAGCACCGACGCGCCCCATGAAAGCAAGTGTCGCACCAACCAAGCAATGATAACCCGCACCCCCTCACCGAAACATGTACACACATCGAACAAACAGCAATTTCAAGCCCAAATCCCCATAAAAGTACCAAGCAAAGTTTGCACCACATCAATCAAGACCCAGCAACTTTTTCTTCTCCAACGTCTGATTCTTCGCCAACATCTGATTCTTCGCCATCTTCTTCGCCCACCTCCTCTCTCTTCTCGCAGCATTGGTACGATCTCGCATTTCCGGGTCATTGTCGAGCCTCTCCTTGTATTTTCTATAATCTTCTTTCTGCTTCTTTCGAGTTCCTTCCGGATCAGCTTCCCTCCGTTCCCGTTTTCTGTCTCTCGCCTTGAGGTTCTTCTGCTCTCGGGAATACAAAGTCTCTGATCCAGTCAGGCCCACGTAGAAGGGAAGGATAACAACTGCCGATGAGTCCATGATGAAGTCAGCATCGAAGACTGGGTTGGGCATCATCCGAGGAGCCTTGTCCTCTGCGGACGGATCAGGCGAAGGGTGCACCACACGCCTTTCACCGTCTACAGAGGACGCGTCTTGGACATCTTTAGAGGGACGCGCCGCAGACTTGCGGACGCGTTTGGGTCCAAAATCCGCAGGAATCTCGCGAGGTTGATGAAGGAACCACGTTGGCAACAGGCCCTTTGCCGCGAACGTTTTGGCGTGGGGAGAGCTCGCCATCAATGCATACGAAGCAAGCATAGCGTTGTTGGCCGTCTTCTTTGACAAGTCGCGCGGGGTCGAGAGTATATCAGGCAGAGAGGCGATGGTGAGGACCTTGGTCTCGCCACTAGCGACAACGGTCCGCAACAGGTGGTTGTCTTCCTCTTGTAACCAAGCCTGTCGCAAGTCATCGTGGATTCGATCCAGAGGGAGGCCGGTGATTTTAAAGAGGATTGGGAAAACGTAGTCGTACATGCCGTGCCAGAAGGTGCTCTGCGCGAATATGGTCACCATTCCGACTAGGGTGAATATCCGCGGGTGGAAATAGATGCGATCGATGTCGGGTCCCAAGAGCCTGGGTTCCAGTTGAATGAGCTGGTCGAGACCTCCGCCTGTGGATGAGACATCTCTGGACCATGTGATTGTATGTACGAATGTGATGTCGTAGACGTTGCGTGCGATCAAGAGTTCGACTTGAGTAGCAGCAGCCAGTCTAGGGGCCTCCTTCGCTGTGATGTAGGCGCAGTGGCCGTCGTCCCTGCGACACTCTTTCCGAAAATCGATCGCGATTGAAGGCATCCCGGTGACTTGTTCGATCAGGTTACCCATGGGTAACAGAAGGGCGTGGGTGAACGAAAACCTGTCAGGAGGGGGGGCACTGAAGTCCATTCGCTGATCAAGCTTGGGACACATCAGGATGGTAAGAACAGCCTCCTTGCCGCGATGGCGTTGGAAGTTTGGGATGAGAGGGTGAACCCAGCCTGAAAATTCCGGTATCTGCTGCAAGAAGTCGGTGAGATCCTTCTCGGTGCGGCGCTGACTGAAGAAGTCGAGTGCCTGGGCAAAGAGTTCCATGGAATTGGTAAAGGAAGTTTCAATCCATGTCTTATGTTCCCAACTGGATCTGTTGGGGGGCTTGGGTTCGGGGACCTCCTTCATACTATGGTCGGTGGGAGAGGGGCTGATGGACCCGGTAACCTCAGCCGGTAGGGCCTGGCGGTTCTGAGAGACCGGTTCAGAAGACACAGAAACAGTGCTCTGGACAACCTTGGATGTGAAGTAGGCATTGTTGGACTCGGTAACCTCAGCCAGTGGGACCCGATGGTTCTGAGAGGCAGGTGCGGAAGACACAGCAACAGTGCTCTGGGTAACCGTGGACCTAGTGGATGTGAAGAAGAAGTCAACCTTGCGCTGGCCAGCCTCAGGTTTGGAAAGCTTCTTGCTGCTGGCCGAACCAGTCTGAGGTCCGGTGGCGGCGGCGGGCATGTTGGTGTATTGAGGCTTGGAACGGGGAGAGGAGGATTTGAAATATGGGAGGGAGGAACGCAACAAAACGTTTGAACGAGTGAATCTGAGCACTGAAAGGGAAAGGAAAAGTGGTTGAAAATGGGGTGGGGTGATTGTGGAAGAGAAGAATTGGTTGTCGAAGGAGGAAAGGGTGGAATTTATAGGCGACCTGCGAGAGGGAGCTCATGGAAGATGGGAAGGAACCAGATGGGAAGGAACCAAGTGGGAAAATTCCAGACGGTAAGGAACCAGGTGGGAAGGAACCAGGTGGGAAGGAATCAGGTGGGAAGGAACCAGGTGGGAAGGGCCAGATGAGTGAACCAGTGCTTGCCGCACATGAAGAAGGAGAAAACCATCATAATGAAAGTATCTGTAGGCAAGAAACGGTTAGTATGAAGTGCATTCCTGAGGTAACTTAAACCCATCGAGACCACCAGTGACGGTAATGACGGAAGCAAGGTAGGGATAAATGAGTGAGGGCAGGGAGGAAACGTCTGGGAGAGTGTTTTGGCACTCACAAGAAACGGCTCGTCGAAAAGATTGAAGGTGTTGTGATGTTTGTTGAAATGTACTGCCTGGGTGTAGTGTCCACGAGGTCGAACTCTCGAGTGGCAGAGATCCGAAAGGCACGCGTTTGACCGATCGGTTGGATGAGGGGGAGTTAGAGTCGCCTAAGTACTCTTAGAATTGCCCGAGACATTTGGCTTGTCTCGTTCGACGGGCGGATGTTGAATGAAGCTTCACATTAAGCTGCCTTGAAAAGTGAGGCTGAAAGCAAAGGTCCGTGAAAGTGCTTCGACACGCAGAATGACAGCTCGTCGAAGAGATTGAAGGTGTTGTGATGTTTGTTGAAATGTACTGCCTGGGTGTAGTGTCCACGAGGTCGAACTCTCGAGTGGCAGAGATCCGAAAGGCACGCGTTTGACCGATCGGTTGGATGAGGGGGAGTTAGAGTCGCCTAAGTACTCTTAGAATTGCCCGAGACATTTGGCTTGTCTCGTTCGACGGGCGGATGTTGAAAGAAGCTATCGTCGGAGGTGATGTTGCTGGTCTGGATTGTCTCGTCTCCACGTCGTGGACGTGGCGCGCGGCGAGAGCGTGGGGATTGTCGGACCTGCCCGCAGGGCCATGGGCAAACGTGACTGTGCCCTCTAACGTGAGCTCGCAGTATTCTCTAATCCAAGGAAGCAATGAAGAGACTTCGTGTTCCTCAGCGTACGATAAGTTGTGCACCAGGAGGCACTTGTGAGCGACGGCGGCCAGCTGCTGCTTCTTTGCGAGTTCGAGGCTGAATTCCTCACATGACGAGGCTTGGAGACGTAAGACGCGGCTCCTGTTGTCGTGGAACACCATCGTCGGGGCCGGGACGCGGGCTTCGGGAAGCTGGTGTTTATGGAACCGAGATCCAGGTCTCCGTAGTGGACAGAGTGCTCACCCGAGAGATTCAAAAGGCACTTGAGGCCTTCCTTGGTGATGCGGGCTCCTCCCTTCTCTGAGTAGCTGCCGGCAACGACGTAGACTCTCAGGCGGCCCGGGCTTTTTCGAGGACGATATCGATATTTCACCAGAAGTGCCAATGACTGAGAAAAGAAATTGCAGCCGAGTTGTGAAGCAAAGGGGATCGTGCTGCCATGTGAAGAGCAGAGATAGGCTAAACAACAGAAGAAAAGAATCTTGCCCGCAGGGCGGATGTAACCCGAGTGTATCGCGGGGTCAATTCAAATGTGCCAAGAGAGGAAAAAGGTCGAAGGTCTGAGGTGGTTACCAAGGTCCCTCCTTGCGGGAAGGGTGGTGGCCTGTGCGCATTACCGGGCCTTCCAATAACAAACACCCTTGACAACTACCTAGGTAGGCTCACGGTCCTCGGCAGGAAGGCAGGAAGGGAAGGCAGGAAGGGAAGGCAAGAAGGGAAGGCAGGAAGGAAACTTTGGGAAAGCGCTGACAGTCACGAGTAAAGTCGCATCTATGCTACTTCACTTTAATTGCGGCAAGCGACGGCGATGTAGCAAACCAAAATCACGAGCCCTGACTGGCCCCACTTGCCGAGTTCAGTGACGCCTCATCGGCCACAAACACAATCATGTGTTGCAGCCAGGTAGCCAAACTCCCATGACTCTTCGGCAATGGATTTCAGAAAACTCAAGAAGCGGAAGAGGAACCAGGAGACGGCAGGCATTATGCTAACAGGATACGCCTACACTGCTGCCACTAGAGGGGAAACTTTCAAGGCCAAACGTGCAAACAAGAACAACAACAACAACAGCATGTAGTCCAAGCATGAAGAATAGCGGCTGCAAAGGTCATCTGCTGTATGCTGCGTACGGCAAGCGAGGTTGACTCTGGAATGGTCATTCTGAAGTGGCTCCCCCAGGCAAGTAGCATTGGCCTATTTTCTATATTAGAGGTCTGTCGCCGTCGCTCAGCATGCCACAGAGGATAACACCAACTCACGTTTCTCCTGTAATACTATATAAAAGGGCTGAAGCCGTCATCTTTTGGCCGTCAACGGTAATATCCGGGCAACTTGACGGCTTCTGTACTAGCTATTTCCCAACGGCAAGAATTGTTCATCCAAACGGGTATCCCCCCGTTGGAAGCAATCCAGCAGCCAACTTTGAGCACTTCGGCAGTCATGGGCTCTCACTCTGGCGCCGACCTGACCAGTCGGCAGCTGTCGCTGCTAAGCAATGCGTCGAAAAGAGGCCATCCAACGATTCCTCAGAAACACCATATGAGAGGGTGGAGGTCTGTTGTATCGTGGCAGCCTAAGAGCTGCTGCAGCCAACTTTGAGCTCTTCGGCAGTCATGGGCTCTCACTCTGGCGCCGACCTGACCAGACGGCAGCTGTCGCTGCTAAGCAATGCGTCGAAAAGAGGCCATCCAACGATTCCTCAGAAACACCATATGAGAGGGTGGAGGTCCGTTGTGTCATGGCAGCCTAAGAGCTGCCGCAGCTCGACGACTTTTACCATAAGCAAGAAGCCTCTCGTCTCGCCAGAAGTCCGCATCACATACTCGGTCAGAAAGGGACGTTGTTATCCCCGTCAGGAAATATCCAAGGTTACGACCGGCGCTCCCTTAAGCTGCCGCAGCTCGCACTAGTGTAGTTAATGCTGCAAGCATCGCCTCCCGCGACATTATCCCCCGCATGGTCGCTCTGCAAATGTCCGCTTTTGAGAAGCTCGCCTCTGGGTTAAACCGGAAGCTTACTTCTTCAACCCCCAGAAACCTACTCAGCTGGATTGGCAGCCTATCCGGCCTAACCAACCTCGCCTCGTTGCAACCAACGCGGTACGCATAGCGTTCCACTACATTACCTCCCGCATGAGCGCTCCTTGGATGTCCGACTCCAAAGAGTTTAAGCTTAAAAATGTACTGTCTGCAGAGCTGCCGCAGCTCGACGACCTTCACCATAATCAATAGGCCTCTTGTCTCGCCAGAAGTCCGTATCACATACTCGGCCAGAGAGGGCCAAGGGCCGAACGCCGCCACAGCTGCCATCGTTCGCATTACTATACTGGTCGACGTGCTTCTGGAACTCCCTGGTTTGATGGCCAAACACAACGGGCTTTCGTCCTGTTGGATGGTGTTTCGGGAGAAACTTTAGTTGATTTTCTCGTCGATGAGACTGGAATATAGAGATAAGGGGCCGATGCTCCTTGCCTTTTTTGGGGAGCTCCTTCTTTGAGCTCCTTCGTCGACCACCTCCCACGAGCTGCATCTTCCTCGGAATTTGGTTCTCACCGTACGACAGATTTTTCTGCTCACAACAGAACTTTCCGAGACGCGTCTGGCCACCAATCTTTTCTCTCAACAACACCACTTTTACAATATCCTATTATACTCCTGGGCACCAATAACAACAATTACAAAGAAGCCAGCGATCCGGCTGGTATTCCTCTTCCTCCCCTCCAATCTCTCAAAAGCATTTAGATCGACATGGCTGTTCATCATGGTCCTACCACTGACCCCGATGTCGTTTGTACCATCGTTGGTGGAGAAAAACCATTCCTTATCCACAAGCCCAACGCTGCACCCAACGAGTCTACTCAAGTGTTTACCATCATCGGTGTAAACGGCAAGGTTTTTGGATACCCCGTTACTTGCCTTCAAACCGTTGGTGGTGATCCTGCCGCGGCAATCCACACCCACGTCTCCTTAGTGCGCGAAGTTACCCTGTCATTCTCGCTCCGCTTTAGCCATGTTTGAGATCAACGATAGAGGGAAGTTGCGTTATTCATCGAGATCTCCATCCGCAATGGCAAACCGAATGGATGGAAAGGGACTTGGGATGAATAAACTGACATGGTGAAAAGATGCAACTAGGGCGTTGCTTTCTTTTGGAAGAAGGGTTATCAATATTACCACTCGGCCACTCCACCGGATGAGTTATTTGATGTTTGGGTTGTGTAAAATGAAAATCTATGTAGTGTGGGTGAGATTGGGTTAACGCTTGGGAGTGGGATGTGTGGTGTGGAGACATGAGATGACAACAACCAGGGTGCGTACCCCGCATTCCCCGCACGGACCATAGCTTGAAACCCCAAAGAGAGTGAGAGAAGAAGAAATAAAAGAAAACATTTCATATTCTTGTTGGTCTATCTCTCTTCACAACAGTATTGTTGTCTGAGATATGTGTTGACCATTGTAATGGCCATTAGGCCTGGCGGGGCACCATGCAGCCACTTGTGGCGGCAGGTCCCTCCAGCCACAGACACATACAAGTGGGCCCTACGCCCCATGCAGCCCACTCTACCTAGGTACCTGCCGAATATCATCACTCTTACACCAATTCACACCTTGTTGGCTTCCACTGTCATCTCGTGTGCACCATGCGTATCGATATGCAGATAAACCTGGCGTACGTGGTGTGCTGAGATCGGAAAGTAGGGTGTAAAGGTTTCTTGCTAAAAGTAAGCCTGTTTTCCGTCACTCGCATGCGTGGTCGTATACAAACACAATAAGGGAAAATTCACTCTACCTCCTCCACAAGGCTTGATGCGCTGCCATTGATCAAAAACTGCAATCCCGTACAATCTAAGTATCGACACATCTACCGAGATGGCGCCAGGCTTCTTATTAGCTTCGGCTTCTGGAAAACAACCAACGAAGTCTGCAAATAAGCAACATTCTGTATTAAAATTCGGCAGTTGACTACCGATAGGTTCAATAGTCTAGGCATAAAAAAATATGAATCATGAATGGAAAGGTACGAGTGACGTGTGCACTGGGGTATAAGACTTTTTGGTCCATTATTTAGGGTTTATTGCCATCAATCTTTGTTTGATGAAGCTTTCGCCGTCCTCATCATCCGCTGTCTCGGTCTCACGCTTGATGTATTTATATCGGTCTTCATCATTGGTCTCTTGCTTGACAAACACACCGCAGATGACAGGTATTTTCTATCGTTGACGGAGTGAGGAGCGTTGTGCCTCTGGCCTATAAGAGGGGTTCTTTGGTCTTAGTAGACACTCGCTTCATAAGAAGCAGTTAGCTTGTATTGCATAGGTTTAAGAGGATTTGTAGACTCACCTGGGACGACTGGGATGCACCGAGTTTTCTCTCGGCGACCGTGTAGCTGGTGGATCTGCGTGAAAGCAGGCTCCATACCGGCGTTGTGAGTAATTGGGTTGACTGCAGGCCTCGCACACCAAATCCCATTCTTTCTTCGTGTAGTTGGTCTCGCTGACGGTTTGACGAGCAAGATGCCAGTTGAAATAGCCGAAGACTGAGGTTCTGGCTCTGCCATCCTTGCCGAGTTTCCATTCCTTGATGAGTTCGAGGGAGAGAAAGCTCTTCCCTTCCTCGCTAGCACACTGTCGTTGTCTTCTTAATAGGCCGGCCCACAGTTAACAAGCGAGCGTTCGCTTTTTACTAGAAGCGCCATTTTGGTTTGACGGGAATAGTCGGGGTGAGATGACCAGATTA
Source organism: Colletotrichum jinshuiense (assembly GCF_051148585.1). Taxonomy (NCBI): domain Eukaryota; kingdom Fungi; phylum Ascomycota; class Sordariomycetes; order Glomerellales; family Glomerellaceae; genus Colletotrichum; species Colletotrichum jinshuiense. Next base: position 548,807 of record NC_139309.1, on the reverse strand, counting down.
TATGACAGGAAAGGTGAGATATATGTGGAGGGAAAGGCGTGAAGATTATGGATGGAAAGGTGAATTGGTGCAAATAGTATTCGGGTCACTGGCTGATAGCTAAAGATTGGACTTGCGTTTACGTCCGACATAGCGGATGTACCATAAGTTGTTGAGGTTCGAGTTTCTACGATAACATCTAGTCACATCGATATTTTAATGGTCTTGCAAATATCGCATACCACCTCGACTATGGAGCGGAAGAATATGCTTCGCGACACGACATTCTTGTCATATGATTCATAGTCTCAACCTTGTTCCCGGCGACAGCGTTGGGCACCGGTTTTGGGCGATTCGGGCATCGTCATATACGAGGCCATTAATGTTGACCCGAAGAAAGATAAACCCATTGTCCGATCCTTTCTTCACCAGGTGTTCAAACAGACTGCGACACATGAAATATTATTAAAACTGAGTAGGATTTTCTGCGTAACTCTAACCAAAGCAACCGCCGCACCTTCAACCAACTATGCGTCGTCCTCAAGACCGACCAGCTTCAGAGTCTCAGTCCACAGGCGCTTCTCCGTTGGAGGGTCAAAAGCGGCCGCCGCATATCCAGGTTCAACTACCGAACAATTGGGAGCACTCGCCGGAGCCTCTGCGACATCCTCGAGGTACTTTCCGCCCTTGCCCTCCCACTCCTTGGCGACGGCAGCCCAGGTGGACGTCGCGGCGCCCTGGGCGGGGCTCTTCATTGCCTTATAAATCTCGGGCATTTTTAGGAGCTCTGCTATCTCGGGGGAGTGCCTCTGTAGAGGCGTCTCAATGCCGCCGGGGTTTAGGCTTAGCGCGTGGAGGCCCTTGGAGCCGTAGCGGCGGTTGATCTCGTTGGCGAAGTGAACGTTTGCGAGCTTGGATTGGCCATAGGCGGCCCAACGGTCGTATTCGACAGTGTGTTCAAAGTTGAAGTCCTCGAACTGGATTCTGCCGCCGCGGTGTCCAGACGACGAGACTGAGACGACGCGGGAGTTAAACTCGGCGGTCGAGGAAGCGAGAAGGGTCGGCTTCAGGAGCTGAAAGAGGAGGAAATGGCCTGTGGTCCTCGTGTTAGTGAAGGCGGCATTCCCAGCGAGGGAGATTTTCTACATACCCACGTGGTTGGTACCGAACTGGGTTTCAAATCCGTCTGCAGTCTTCCCTTTAGGGCAGGCCATGACACCTGCAAGTGAGGTTAGGTTTCTAAAACTGAACGCAATTTTAGGAATAGTGAGAACATACCAGCGTTGTTGACAATGACGTTCAACTTGTCGGACTTGCTCAAGAACTCCTTGGCGCCCTCTCTGACGCTCTCTAGGGAGCCGAGATCCAACTTGATGACCTCGACCTTTCCAGGCTTGCCGTCTGATAAGATGTCTTTGGCGACCTCCTCGCCTTTGGAAACGTCACGGACAGTGATGTAAACATCAGCACCGGTGGTGTGAAGCGCCCTGGCGGTTTCTGGGCCGATGCCGCCAGGCGAGCAGCCAGTGACAATGGCCACTTTGCCAGCCCACTTTCCGACAAGACCTTGGTCTTGAACGATTTGACTGGCCGTGGGACGGGAGTCTCCAGGACCATCGGTGCTCTGGTGTTGCTCGATGTAGGGTGCTAGGCGAGACATTGTGATGGTAGGATGAGAAGATGAGGAGTAAGTTTTGTGTGAAGAAATGTTGTTGGTTAAATAGATTGATCTGCAGGGAGGGAACTTGAGTTGTAAGGTTGATGCAGTTCTGAGCCACGAGAGATAGAGACTCCTGTGGCCTTTAAATATCACGGACATTGTTGTTGAGGGTTGAACTCTCCTGCGCATGATGATGACGAGTCTAGGACAATGTGGCAGAGGCGGCCGCATACACCGCAAGCGTGACAAGGGTTGTCCGCAGAAGCATGCGGCACATATGGAGCTAATGGAGATAGGCCTCAACTCCATGCAAGACTTTGGATCTTTGGGGGTTTTTTTTTTTACAATCAAACTCGGACTAGCTGGAAATTCGCGGTGTAATTAGAATTGAGACACTCGATGGATGTATTTACGAGATACCGCCAGCTGTATTGACATGCACGCGGGTCAGCAAAATCACCACCGGCCGCATTTTCAGGTCATCAGAGACGACAAGCGACAACAGCACCAAATGGGTCAAAAAAGGACGGGAAAAAAAAAACACCATAAGCTACCTGAACGTCTAGATTAGAGATTTAAACAACTTTATCGATGAAAAATGACATTTAACCGATGTTTAAGCTATCAAGATTGTTGAGACCGGGCAGAACAGCGGCGGAAGGTGTTTTTCTTCTTTTCGGTCCTTTGCGTGAACATACGCAAGAAGTACTTATGCCCGCTGCCTATTAACATCTAGGGCATCACTGCAATATCGTCCGGCGACTCTGATGGCCAGCGGCCAAAGTGCTTTGATGAGACCAGCTAGCCAAGAATTCTAGATTGTGTTATGTAACGGCAGAGCTAAACCAGCACCCATCGACAATCACTGCTTACCGGTACTACTTGACGGGTTGCATGTTGCGGACACCGATCCGCACCAAATCCGCTTTTCCCGCATGCCCGCATTGCCCGCTTAGTTCGGATGTAAGAGCTGGGGCGGTGATCACATAATCAACACGGAGGTAAAAGGCGATAGGCTATGGTAGGCTCGATTCATAATGTAGCACTCTGTCCAGCACGTGATCGAAGGATTTAGGCTTCGGCCCCGATGGATGGATGGTTCGTGCATTTTCGGCCCCCTCCCACTCTGAACACCGCCCAATCCCGTCCCATGAGTTTCCTTCCCAGGCTGACGCACCGCGTGCTCGTGCTGGTACTGGCGCTGTTGCTTTGCTGACTGGCGGCACCGGCTGACGTTGAACAACCAAGGCCTTGTGACAGCCTGAGCCTGGAGGTCGGGAAAGTCTCGAGATCAAGCCCGGCCGGATGCCGAAACCGGTCTTGCCTGGCGACTGGGACCCAGCCCAGGCGAGAAAGAAGCCAGGAAGAGCTCACCCCTGCTTACTGCCCTGCCCTATTGAGGCTGCGCTGCCGTCCGGGGCGTCCAGGGCTGCGCAGGGCGAAGCTTCAATGTCCCAATTTCCAGGGACCACGGGCCATCTCTAGGAAGTCTTCGGCTTTCTGGCCAGGGGCGGAGAGCTGCTGGTGTCAATGAATGCTAACTCCAAACCCGATGAACTTTGCCCAAGGTATCCTTATCGGGAGGCTTTATTTGGCCCACCCAGCTGGAACCGAGATTCAAGCATAGATTAGCATGTACTGCAAAATAAAGATTAAGACAAAAATAGAGCAGAATGAGTCGTCTCTGTCAGTCGGCGCGACGTGGGTCGTTGGAGGCGGTTGAAACACCACCGCGGCTGTTGGTATCCACGATCATTCGAGTACTTGATGGGTTTTCCCGGGTTAGATTGTGCCTGCGAGGTTGGGATTTATTTCATTTCAAATAGAATATCCACTTGGGTGGTCTGGCAAGATGCCTAGGGTGTTGCCTCTGAATACAAGATGCCGCAAATGTATAGGAACACCCGGCGTCACTGTACACTACACCGATTTATAAACCAAAAAAACAGCGATTACCATTTCCCATCTCCAATGTCCATGTTCCATGTTTTAGTGCCCAGCCCGCCGTAGTGTAGGTGTGCTGCCTCCCCCGCAGCTCCCCTCCACCGCGCCAATCGTCCCAGCAATCACTCCCTTGTCCGGACCCCCTTCCCTTTCCCAGCACCTCTTCCCGGTCACGGCCGCTAATTCGAGCCACATCAACACAGACGATCGAGAAAGCTTCGTTGTGTGTGAGTGAGTGAGTATGTGCGCGCGAGTGAGATGTAATGTTGCGCCCGCCCTCTCCACCGTTGGACAGCTGCTGGCCATGAAACCCGATCCTATCCAAAACATCCCCGGAATCTCACTCAGACAGCATCGGTCCTTGCCCCAAGTCATCACTACAGCAGCCCCCAAACCCAGCGAGCGGTGATTTGAATCTGACTCAAAGGAAGAGGCTGTACTTGCGACGAGCCCCCCAAGCACACGTGTACCTTGTACCGATCCTCCTCTCCTCTCGCTACCCCCGGCAGACATCCCATAGCTCGGCGGCTGAGCAGCAAACGGCCCAATCACGACAAGGCATCGACACACCGGAGCGTGAAGCGAGAATCCCACACGGCGCAAACAGCCGCCATTGGGAGCCTTGACTATTGCTGTGCACAGCTCAGCATAGCACCAACGCTGCAGTTGTCGTTGTCATCCTGGTCGAGCCTGGTCTATCTTAAATCTTTTCACGCGGAGAAGGACACGGAAGAAAAGGGAAAAGGGAAAAGGCCCCAACGCGACGAGGCAAGCAAGGCAACTTGCAAAGACCGGCCAAGGGACGTGTGCACATCTAATACTACCTACCCGCATCCGCCCTACCCCCCCTCTCCCGTCTGGCCCCCCCTCCACCAGCCTCTCTAGGTCTAAGGCGTGGTCTCTCCTCCCCTCCACCTTCAGCCGCCAAGCCCCAAGTGCCACTTGCACGACTCCATTCGCAACCCACCTCTCTCGTCCAGAGCTCCCCTCGCCTGATCCGACCGACGAGCATTGCCTAGCATTGCCTACTACTGCTATTGCTGCCGCCGCCGCTGCGGATGTTTGCTCTCGCCTGGGGAAGATCGGTGCAGAAGCGAAAGTAAGCTGCATCAGCCCGGACCGCAACCACTCAGAGCCAAGATACCCTGTTTCCTTGGCTCGCATTGCTAAGGTACACAACCTCTGCTACCTTGGGCTCTTGCAACGCTGTTCCGGCCACTGCTCTCTCTTCTTTTCCCCATCCCGCCCATCCGTCACATATCCAAATCCCGGGCCAGGGCGCCGCTTCTCCAACCCTTTTTCCGACTTTGCGCCTATCCTGCCCATCAACGCCCATCTTCACGCCGGACTGCGCACCATCCCCACAGCGCCCAACGACCGACGCCAGCCCGGGCTACCCTACCCAGCCGACTGCGATCCGTCCATGTAATGCCGCCGCTTGGCCTTGCGCTCTGCTGCTGCTGCTGCACGTCCCCGACAGCTTGGACTCAACTGTCTCGACCCCACACCCACCAGGCGGCAACGCGCGCAGCCTCCGAGACGCACGACTGCCGCCCACGGACACATATGAGAACCTCACCTCCATCCTCCGCTGAACCCCGTCACCACTCCCACGCCGACAAGAGACAGTTCCTTGCAACCCTGGCGATTCAGCCAGCATGGCCGCCTTTGTGAGGGTCTCCGGCCCGCCCAACAGCAGCTTTCTGGTCGGCTACCCGGGCATCTCTGCGACGCTAGTACGTTGGTCCCTCCAATGATGACGTCGGGACACTGGCATCCGAATACCCTTTGCGCGCCGCTTACTGACCTGAGTTTTTGATCGTGTTCTAGCCCCGAATAGAAGGCAAGGTCGAGATTCGCCCATCGCAGGGCTACTCCATGCCCGTCGCCGTCTCGTTGGTGCGCATATGTCTACAGCGAAGAGAAACGATACACCCCGCCGCCGAGAACGTCGCCAAGAGACACCTGGGCACCCCGAGGAGGGAGACGACGGACGTGGTCGGCAAGGAGCTGCTACTGTTTCGATGCCAATCGGGCAAGGAGGCCGAGAGCGTCATCGCGATGGACCTGCCGTTTGTCCTGTTCATTCCGTTTGGGAGAGGCGGAGAGGAAACGAACCGACGAATACCCCCCGCATCATTACAACTCCCCAGCCGGACCGCCGAAACCTACTACGAGCTTGTTGTTACCGTGCAACAAGGCCACACCCTCCAGAACAAATATTCCTTTCCTATACCGCTGCAGCGATACGATACCCTATCCACCTTTGGCATGTACAACAAGCCCGAATCCAGGCAGGTCAGCGACGCGAGCGTTGTCACGCTGGGCATCTCGGTCCCCAAGTGGAGCTACGGCCCGCTCGACCCAATAACAGTCTACATCAAATTGGTACCGAATCCCGACTGGATGAAGAAGGCGTTGAAGGTCACGATCCAGAAGATCACCGTCACCATTGAGGAGGAGATTACGTACAACCCTGAAGGCGACGAGCCGACAAAAAAGGTCAACAAGGTTGCGAAGAACACCCAGTTGGTGAATACGAGAATGCCCGAGGCCGGGTATGCCACGAACCTTGGCTTGGTGTTTCCCTCCAAAGACCTGCGCGACCCGGACGGCATCGTCCGGAGAGGGAAGCCCGCGTTCCCGCTCTATGAAGTCACCTCATTCACCACGAGCTCAACGTTATATAAGATTGAGTTCTTCCTGACCGTCAAGGTGAGCCGATGCCCCTTCTTGACACGCTTACCCCCGCTCACAATTTCCTCTAGGCGCAACTGGGCTCCACAAGAGATTTGACCGTCAGGCAACCGCTCGTCATCTGCCCGATGGACCAGCAAGCATGCAAGGAGGAGATGGACGCCATCGAACAGGCGGCCAAGGACGCTTCCCATGTTGACCCGAACAACCCCATGCTTCCGGCCCGTGCCATCATCTTAGCGCAGGATCGGGAGTCGCTAAAGACCTTGGGCTTGTGCATGGTGGGCGGACAAAAGAAGCCGCTGATTGATTGAAAGACCAAAGGTGTACGTACGGCATGATTGTATGAACTGCGTGGCGGACATCTTGGCGCCGGGCTGCGGGGTATTGGAGGGTCTGCACAGGGCGACCGGCGATCTACCCCGTAACGGCAAGTTGATATCCGGCTCGGCTGGCTGGTGGCGGCCGGCCATCAGATCCAGAGCCGGATCTACGAAGCTGCGGCCCGCGGCAAGCGGAGTTGCGCCAGCACCACTGTCAGTGTTGAACCAATTGGGCGAGAAGCATGAACCACGGGGAACGGATGCTCAAATTGCGCCGTGTATTGACGGAGGAGAGGCGCATCGAGGGAACCGATACCCTCGATGATTGGCCGGGTCGTTGTGGTAATCCAAGGGCCTGCGCGTCGGCGTTGGACAGCGCGGTTATTCGGCGGGAAAGGCATCATCACGGTACGGCGTTGGCGGGGTCTTCGGCAAAGGATACTTGGGAGACCAACGAATTTGGGCCTTTCAGCAGCATTTTGGCGGAGCACGTTTGGACACATTTCACGAGATGACGACCTGGTTGGAGCGGGCGGCCGTGCGAGTTGCGACGGGGAGGAGACCTTGTTTTAAGTTGTACATATTATCTACGAATGAGAGATGTAAAGAGACAAGCAACTCAGTGAGTGAAGTAGTCACTCTGTCAAGACACGTTTATTGTGCCGTGATGGTTGCGTGAAGGAGGTAAGGAATCAACAACTCCCAAGCTCACAGGTTAGTCTCATTCTATCTATTTATTCCTGTACATCTGGACAGCGAGCGCAGTGAGTGAGCAAAGTCGCCATGAGGCCGAGACTATTGGCCCAAAACACGAGAATAAAACTTTGTGAAAAACACCAAAATAAAAGAGAATTGGAAACACCAAAAATGAGACGTTGATGGAGACGAGATTCGAACTCGCGCGGTTACCCAACACGGAGCTTAACAGGCGTACCTGCCGCCTAAACGTGTCGCCATAGTCCACTCGGCCACTCCACCTTGTTCAGATAGAGCCTCGGGAGACCGAGTCTTGTTCATACAGGGGAACGCGGGTTGAGGGGGGAGACATACCATGGGTTGTCGAGCAAACGAAGCGTTGCTGTTTTCGCGAGAGGAGGCGGGGGGCAGGAGCGGGTGTGGGTATTGGGAGTACCTACCTACATGGCAAGGACAAATACGGGTGTACCCGCTTCAACGCAGGTCCGGCCGCGGTCGCTTAGCATCCTCCAGCCCATCCCCTCTTTCACAAGGCGAACCGAGGAGCGGGAGCGGAGTTAGATAAAGCCATTGTCCGCTTGGCGGCAACGTTGACAGCAGCGGCGACCGTCCGGAGACTCTAAGGGCGGCGAAGTCTCTCAATGGAATCTTGAATCATTGGTAAGGCGAGAGAGTTTCTAGGCTTCAACTCTATGGATAGGTTTCAAAGCGGGGGGAATAGTTAAAGTTGTTGTTCAGGAGAGGCACCATAACCTCTTGCAGTTGCTCCCCATCGACCCGTGCTGTCGCTGTTCGGGATCATCCGATGCGAAAGCAGAGATGAGCGCATACTCTTGCGTATTTCTCCTAGCCGTCTACTTCCATTGCCTCGCCAGTGTCTTTCTCCATCAGATCGATCCGGCGGAGGATGCCGTCCTTCCATATCCTGTACTCTCTGCGTTTCTTCTCGCTCAAGAAGTCGTAACGGTCCTGGAACATCGTATCCGCCCCGCGGACGGGCGCCTTATACGAATCTTCCTCCTTACGGTGGCTCTCGGCTATTGCGTTGCCCGCCTCGATGACATCCCCGAGACCCTGGTACCAATCGGCCTCTAGCCAGCCACGGTCGGTGACCTCTTGCACCACTGCGTCAAAATCCTTGGTCTTGACCGGCGTCCACCCCTCCCACGCCTCTTCCTCGTCCAGACCCCTCACGTCAACCACCTCCCTCGCCTTCCCGAGAAGGTCTAGGATCTCTTTCCGGGTCGGCACGTAAGTATCACGGTCAACATCCGCGCCCGTTGCGAGCTTCTTGGCCTGCTCCGTGACGAAGAAGTAGATAGCGCCGCAGAGCGCAGCGAGATTCTCTCGAACCCACATATCGCGCGTCCTCCTCCCCCCAGGGACGACGATGTACTCCATCCCCGCCAGTATCGTCGGCCCGAGGTGCTTCTGGTCGGTCTCCTTGCACAAGAAACGGATGGTCGGCTGAATCCAGAAGTGGAGGCCCGATTTGTCGGCCGGGTAGGCGACCTTGCCGGTTGATTTCGTGGGCGTGTTGGGGCCTCCCACGTTGCCCGAACGGAACTGCGAGAGGGACCTGTCCTTGGTCGGCGTCGCACGGTGCGGCGTCCTGACGGGAGAGTCGACGCCATGCCTTTGTCTGTTTCGGGGGGTGCCGTTCTTGCCCGGCGTCCGGTTCAGGGCTGTGTTGGGGAGGATGTTGTCGAGGTGGCTGTACAGGCGCTTGTAGATCCGGGGAGGGATCGGCGGCCGCGGTTCGATCGGGGGCAGGTCCAGTGTGATTTTGAGTCTGTGATGGTCAGCATATATGCCGAGGAGACGCGCCGAGGGCTGGGCCGCGGCCTACCTGTCGCAGGCGATGTGGGCGCAAGCATATAACCGCCCGACTTCTTCATCTGCCTTTAACGTGCTCGCGCGATGCCTTGATTGTGCCAGCAGAGAGCCCGCCAGTTCTACCAGGGGTGGTGGTAGATCTGAGCTGTGAGTCGGCATCAGCGACAGGAGCGTCTGCTCTATGGATCGATTCATGGCGCGGGCTTCGAAATGTGTATGGCTCGGATCGTGCTGGGTAAGGAGCTTTCGCAAGACGCGTCGAGTACGCGCTGAGCTGTTGGCCTTTTTTTCTTCTTCTCTCTCTCTTCTTGATTGCTCGATGAAGGGTGTCGGTCGTTTGAATGAGCGTGGGAAATTTCTATCGAATCGTTCCGCGACTGGCTGATGAGATTGGCCGTGGTTGAACTCGGTAGCTGTAGCAGAGCTGTGAAAAAAGGAACAAGGAGCTAAGGTGGTGTTGAGAATGAATTGTTGCGTCACCTCGGCACCCAAGCTTAATTGGCACGATGCGACCCCCCGGGTCCAGAACATTTAAGCCCCTGTCAATTGCCGATCCGTGCATCTGCCGTCCCCAAACCTCCCCTGAATTGGCCATGGCAGACGCCACCTGTTCCTCTGAGTCTTCCATGTTCCCCATTCCCCATTCCTACCCATCGCCGCAAGCTCCAGCTTTTTTGTGCCTACCTTAGCTTTATCTACCCGGACTTGGATCGTTGTTTTACCTCGGCGACGCTTAACCTCATTCTGTACTTTGAACCAAAGCATTTGTCCTTGATCTGCAATCGTATTACGTGTCGTCAACACCCCAGACTTTAAACCAACCTCGACATCTAAACACCAGCCAGCGAAACGATGCACACGATCTACCTCGCCGCTCTGGCGCTCGCCAGCCGCGCCCTCGCCCACGGTGGAGACCACGGCCAGAAGCCGATTGTAGACGAGAATGCAGACTGGATGACCAGACACATGGCCGGTATGCACCTTTGGACCCCTCAACGTTCGCCGGTCAAATTGTAGACTCGCGCTGACAATCCGTGACTGTGTAGACGAGCATCACATGGAAGGATGGGATGCGGCATCCTTCTTCACCCTCCACGATTACAACAGCGACGACGTCTGGCAAGGCGACGAGATCCTCCGTACATACGGCCTTTTCGACGAGTCCAACCACCACGTATCCGAGGAGAAGCGCTTCGAGATCCTCCATGACATCATGCAGCTGCTGGACACCAACCACGACGGCCACGTGAACCGCTCCGAGTGGGACGACTTCATTAACAGCGGCAAGACGCTACCGGACCTGGGCATGGGACCTGGACACCACGGCGACGACGAGTACGAATACGAGATCCATCATTGGGAGCAGTGAGTATTTTGCCAGGTAGCAAACGTAGAGATGCAGAGAGGGGCTGACAGAGGCAAATACAGGTACCATGACGAAAACACCAAGCTTGAAGACCTGACGCACCCGGAAGACATTGAGCACTTTAGGAAGCACGAGGAAATGGAGGACGAGCAGGAGAGGTTAGAGCAGCTCGAGCAGATGGCCGTCGTCGAGGACAACATTCCGCAAAAGTTTCGGCGGTCATAGCGCTCGGCCTCTCTGAGACAGGAAGGTGTGGCAGGCAAACAGGACAGGCTGACGATGTGACGAGGGATTCACGATGTCATGTAACACTACTAGATCTTGTAATATGTACATCAAAGACTACGTGCCAGACGTCGGGCGCGTAGGTCTTGACTAATTCGACATGCTCAACCGTCGCGGCTCGACTGTCCCCGGTCGCGGCTGCCCAGCCGTCGTACAGGCGTTGAATCTCAGCGCGCCTCGTTTCGATGTCGTGCGTGCCGACATTTTCGTGGAGGTGAAGCCAGCAGTCCTCACTGGACGCATCTGTCACGTCCCACGCCGGCCGCCAAGTAGGCTCGCTGGTTGGGAGCAGACCACCATTGACATGAAGGATATCGACTGCTGTGCCTGATGTACGGATATCTGCTATCCTGCCTTCGGCTTCCTGGTTGTCTTGGAGGAAAACGATAATCTGCTCATCATCGGCCAGGAGTTGCGCGGCGGGCAGGTGAAGATCTGCTCCTTGAACGACCTTTACCCGCCAGCCGTTGGCGACAGCGCCGCGGCGCAGGGCCTCGACACTCCACGGGTTGAGCTCCCAGCAGAGAACCTTCATGCCGAGCTTGGCGTAAGAGAAGGTGAAGTACCCGATGCCCGCGTACAAGTCTACCGCCCATCGACTCTTGAGGCTTGATGCCAGCCGGCGACGATGAGACAGAGCCTCCGTACTCGGCTGACCATGAAAGTCAAGCAGGCGCGTCTTTTCCTTGATATTGCCCCGACTGAACATGGTCCAACGGGGAGCCCATGTTTGGTGGATACCGTTCTGCTTGGTCGACACCCAGAATGCCGTCTCGAAGTCTTGGATCGAGGGTCTGGCCGGGTTCACGGACGGGCCAAAGTCGCCGTGGAGTATTTTGAGACCACTTGGAGTCCTGAGGATGTTTCCGCTCCCATCTGCGGGTTTATCGCCCGGTACTGTGCTAGTCTGTAAAGGAATTCCCTCATTCACGGCGAGGTGAGTCAGGGTGCTTGAGCCGGTCTTGGTGATCTCCTGCAAGATCGCATCCCAAAGCTGGTGGAGCTTCTCATTGCCGATGTCTGGGTGGCTGAGGAGCGTGCGCCAAGGGCCCTTGTTGAAGCTCCCGCTGGGGAGCAGCAGCATGGGCTCGTATATGGTGAACCGCTTCGGTGTTTGCTGGTTGAGTAGGGTGTCCAACTCGTCCGAGTTGCTCCATGGTTGTGCTTGAGGCGGTAGTGAGAGAAGCCATGCCCTGGTTGCCGCTGATATGGGGTTTTCTGGCTTGGGTTTCTTGCCCCGCGGTTTTTCTCCGGAATGTTTCATTGTGATAGCATTTGCACTTGCCCAAATCTAGGGGGACCGACGGGTCAACTAGACGGTTCAGCGGCGGGCTTCAATGAGGAGAGCTGAATGCGCTGTGAAGCCGTACAGCCAGAAATATTGATATTGCAACGCTTTGGCGACTTCAGGCAACATTTACAGGGGTTTGTAGTGGCCCGGACCCTTGCTTGGCACCCCGAGGTCCGCTAACATTATGTGGGTCGTTGTCGACGAACCGAAGAAGTCAACTCATCCATCTGGTTTCCGAGCTCTCACCACTGCTCCCTTCTTTCTTGCATTCAAAGACGCTTGAGTAAGACAGAAGGAAAATGGACCCATCGACTTTGCCGGCGCATCTGAACTTCTTGAACGATGCTGCTCATCTCCTCAGGACATCGGCCCCCGAGACTTCGGCTTACCTTATGAACCACCACAACGGGCTGATGTTTGTCAACGACGTCGAACAAAACGACGTCCGACGACAGCATGTCTGCGGTGCCTGCGGCCATATTATGATTCCCGGCCAGGGCACCGCGCTTAAGCTTGAAACTGAGAAGGCGCTGAGGAGGAAGCGACGCGGTATCAAAGCCAAAGACTCCAAGGCCAAGGATGGGGCTCAGCAGCGGTCTGGCATGCGCAAGCTTTTCACCTGTGGGAACTGCGACCAGACAACGAAGATCTCGTTTCCTCCTCCGCCACCGGTTGTGAGACGCCGATCAAAGCCTGAACAGCATCCTCCAGCAAAAGGCCTCCAGGCCGCAATGGCAGAGCCGGCCAAGCCGACAACGGCCAATTCGAGCAGCAAGAAGCGGGCGAAGAACCGCAAAGCCGGGTTGCAGGCTCTACTGACCCAAGCCAAGGCCTCATCCTCTGGAAGCAGGAGCCTGAGTCTCGCCGACTTTGCGCGATGAACAAAATAAAAGAAAAAAGGACGGAGGGGCACATGCATCACACGCTGCAGGCCACGGCCTACACTACTACACTACGCTCAAGGCCTGCAGCTCCGCGGCCTACCCGTCAGCGTAGGCCATTACAAACCGGCCAGTGTGCGGACCATCCTCGGGAATATTCTCGAATGTTTCCTGCCTTGGGAGGGACTCGAGGACCCGCAAAATGACACACATCGGTGCCCGTTCTGCAGGGCCTGCAGCAGCGATTGCCCCTCCAAAAATTTCAAGACCCCGCCATCGCCATCCCACCGAGTCCCTCGCTCCCCCGCGACCGATGATAAAACTTACAACCGGCCGTCGCATTACCAAACACAGCCCGACCACGTCTGAAAAATTGCACATACGCCTTGCAACCAAAAATCAGTCACCATGGCCGCCCCAGAGAGCACCACGACGCCGAATGATTTCTTCCAGGCCATTGGCACCAAGGTCGGTGGTGATGATGACCAGAAGGTCGTCGAGGAGATCGAGTCTCTTTGCATGAACTGCGGCAAGAATGTGAGTTGCGCAAGAACCCCGGATACATTTCCTCAACTTACCATCTTCGGCAGGGAAACACCAGACTGCTCTTGACCTCGATCCCCTACTTCCGCGAAATCATCATCATGTCCTTCGCTTGCGACGAGTGCGGCTTCGCAAACAGCGAGGTCCAGCCTGCAGGCTCCATCCAGCCCAAGGGTACACACTACGAGCTCCGTTTGACCGCCATGGACGACTTTGCCCGCCAGGTTGTCAAGTCGGACTCGGCAACCGTCAAGTTCATCGAGCTCGATCTCGAGGTGCCCGCCGGCAAGGGCCAGCTCACAAATGTAGAGGGTCTTTTGAGTACCATCATCGACGACCTCGAGTTCGGCCAGGAGGCGCGCAAGGAGCAGATGCCCGAGTTATACCCCAAGATCGCCGAGATTATTGTGAAGGGTCGCTCCATGCTGGATGGCAGCGGTTTCCCCTTCCGCGTCACCGTCGACGACCCGGCCGGCAACTCCTTCATCACCCCGGACCTGAAGGATGGCGTGGGCAAGTGGGAGAAGCACGAGTACATCCGTACCGCCGAACAGAACGAGTCCCTGGGCATCTCCGCTGCCGAGGCCGATGAGCTCGCCGCGAATGCCAACCCCGGATTGACCGCTGACGGCGACATCCTTCCCAACGAGGTTTACAGCTTCCCCGCCAGCTGCCCCGGCTGCATGCGCCCCTGCACCACCCACATGAAGATGGTCGACATCCCCCACTTCAAGCAGGTTGTCCTCATGTCCACCGTCTGCGACGACTGCGGCTACCGCTCCAACGACGTCAAGACGGGTGGAGAGATTCCCGAGAAGGGCGAGAAGATGATCATCAAAGTCAACGAGCCTGTAGACCTCGCCCGTGACATCCTCAAGTCCGAAACTTGCGCCCTTGAGTGTCCCGAGCTCAACCTGTCCGTCAACCCGGGTACCCTCGGCGGCCGCTTCACCACCATCGAGGGTCTCCTGACCCAGGTTCGCGACGATCTGCGTAGCCAGATCTTCGAGGCTGATGGAGGATCCGGCGGCGCCGGTGGCGGCGACTCTTTGGCTCCCGAGGAGAAGGCCAAGTGGGATGCTTTCTTCGGCGGCCTCGATGACGCCATCAACGGTGACCGCAAGTTCACCATCATCCTCACCGACCCCCTCGCCAGCAGTTTTGTGCAGCCGCTGGTCGACCCTCCTGCTGCCGACCCGCAGATCGAGCGCGAGTACTACGAACGTACCGAGGAGGAAGAGGAGGAGCTTGGACTGCTCGACATGAGGCTCGAGGGCTATGAGGAGGACGCCGCCAAGGAGGCTGCCGAGAGAGAGGCTGCCAAGGAGCTGACAGAAGAGGAGAAGAAGGGCGCCGAGTTTGACAAGATTCTTGACGCAAACATGGGCAACACCTCATAGACCGAGACGGGTTTGGGGTTGCGATGAGAATTTTATGACGCGTTTGGGTTCGGGGTGACGAATGGATAGGGCGGGCGGGACGATAAAATACGTACATGATGATGATACCTATGCATAGACGGGTTGTTTAAAAGTTTCGAGGGCTTTTCAAAAGAACAATTTGCCCTGCACATCTATGCCTTACGCTGGCGACTTGCCGAGAGACATCCATAATATCACCGTCCTTATAAGAGCGACTAGTACCCTCCGCGAATCTGCAATTATCTCCCTGCGTCGAGAACTCCTCGATTGGCTTCAACTTCTGCGCGCTCAAGTTAGATTCCTACATGTACACCTGGGTAACACAACCCAATCCTCGCTCGAACACTGCAGATTTATGGCCATGAGAAGACAGGATCTGGAACACTTGAGAAGAAGAGGAAACTAAGGGTCACTGCCCTACATTATGATGTTCAGTGCTGGACGTGGATCAGCGAGACCGCTTTGGGGCCGCCATTTTGGTTCACTCACACTGAAGCGAAGACATGCTGCATTGAGTGACATCAGATCTATACTGCCCAAACTCACAGTCATACTGCACGGCTTCATCTTACCCAAATATCAAAAAAGGCGCGTCTCTCAACCTGTCGACCTATTTTCTCTGGCCTCTCGCTTCTATAATTCGCACATATGTCATAGTCACAGGGTGTGTAACAATGATGAACACAGACTTGCTGAACAACCAACGCGCGCATCTAGGGTGGCGATTCATTTAGCTTTCATATTTCACAAGTCTGTAGTACTCGTCACACACGCAGTTAGCTGCTTTCAACTAATGTTCAGTCCTTCGAATTTTTTATCATGTCTAATAACATTGCCCTTCTCCTTTATGCCTTGGTCACCTCTGATCTCCTCTAACCAACCCAGAGTTTGAGCATTATTTGCCGTCCCTGGCATAGCTGCTGTGCTTCCTAAGCTTGGCGCCTCTCTGTTCCGGGGTCAGCTGAGAATTGTAGTTCGGGTTACAGGTGAGTGGTCTTACCAAGTAAAGGATATATGGCAGCGGCACGAATGCGACGGCGATGGCCGCCAGTAGCAGGCTCGACCCGAGGATGTCGAACCGGTGGTACATGGCCGATACGAACAAGGGGAAGGTGGCCCCGCACATGCTGGTAAACAGCTCGTTGCCCGCAAAGACGGAATTGACGTGGTCCGGGTACGACTCCGCGAGATAGTTCAAGATCGAAAGGAATGATAACAAAGCGCCCGCGGAGAAAAGCGATGAGCCGACGATGGGAATCGCCCAATGAATCTTGGGCTCCGCAGTCCACCCAAACCAGACCAGACTGGCGGGTATGAAGAGACACCCGATCATCAATGGGTGGAGGTGCTTCTCTGGTTCGATGGTGCCGTTTTGGTCAAACCTGTGCTCTATACGCATCCTGTAGTAGAGGAAGAAGGGGGGCAGTGTGAGGAGCACGCCGGCAATGAGACCCAGCAGCGCAAGGCTCTGGGTTCCAATGCCAAAGTGATACACTTCCTTGTAGGCCATCGGAAGAGACTCGAACCAGATGTACATCAACCCGTACGTTAAGGAGCTGTACAGGCTCAAGAAGAGGACGGACGGCTCCGTCAGGACCAGCGTGAACGGCCTGACGAGATGCGCCTTCAAGACCTCTGTTCCTGTCAGGCCGTCTGCTTTGAGTTGCGCCTCGCAGATGAAACCATCATCTCCCGTTACTTTACGGAGCCGCATCGTACGCCGATAGAGGATGTTGTCCGCGCTCGTCTCCGGTAAGAAAATGAGCAGAGAGATCAGCGTAAAGGCGCCGAACCAACTCAGGATCCAGATCGACCACGTCCAACCCTTGGCCTCGACCGCGAAACCACCCACGATAGGTCCCAACGTGGGTCCGCAGATGCCGATGAGCGCCCACAAGGACATCGCATATGTGTGCTTTCTCGAGGCATACATGTCCACCAGGATGCCATCCCCCGAGCCCAAGATGGGAGCGCCGAAGAAGCCCGCGACGAAGCGGAAGCCCAGGAGCATGCCGATGTCTGTGGCTAGGGCGGTTGGGATCTGGATGAGTGTGAAGACGACCAGCGCCGGTATGTAGATGGAGTTTCGGCCGATTTGAGGGATCTCCGACAGCGGGCCCCAAACCATCTGTGCTTGGTGAGCATCGAGCATAGGTTCTCGGTGTTGAATTCGACTTACTGGACCGACTCCGTATCCCAGAACAAAGAGTGTCAACCCCAGGAGCGCAATCACATCGGTGACGCCAAACTGCTCCTGAATGCCCGTGATTCCCACCGTATAGATGGATGCTCCGGCATAGACGGCGACTATGAGGAGGCATATCTGTAAACTGACGAAGGCTTTCTTGAAGCCGCACCAATTCCTCGGGTTCTAGGCTTATAGATTAGCTTGCAAGAAGAAAGGCACAAGCGCATATCTGTAATTCCACGTTACCTCTGGATCGTTTGGCAAGAACTCGACGAGGTGGAAGCCTCTCTTGACGTCGATTCCATACTTTTTCAATGTTGTCATAGACTCCGATGTGTGGTGGAGATAATCATCGTCTGCCTTTTCGGGATCAAAAGAGAACCCCCGGTGATCGCTATGTCTTGATGCGTGTGAAAAACTGTTGCTGTCATGTCAATACTGTCTTTATCTCGCAACCACGTACACGGCTTCTACATACCCCGAACCGGTTCGATATTCTCCGTCCATGTATTTTCGACGGATCAAAGGGTGTTGCTCATCAAAGTATTGGAACGCTGGGGTTCTCCCTCCCGTTGCCAAACGAAGGAGCTGCCATACAGATGTATCTCGCATGAAATCGATAAAGGTCATGTTGTCGTTATGTCTATGTCTGTCTCTGCTTCACAAGCAAACCCCAAATGCTCTCCTGTAAAGCAAATGAACAATAGTTCTATATGTAATCCAGACCGGCCGTCCGTTGATGTTGAATGTAGATGTTCGTCATCGTCCTAAGCAGCATCGCATGCACCGTTGTTGGGACACGAGATGTTGCGGCCGCGGAGCCCGCGCACGCAGTGACATTGTGGCCGAAAATACGACTATCAGACGTTGGGAAATGGATCTCACCGTGCCGGACACCTTCCTTGAGGGACTCCGAATACGTCGGGTCTTTTGAAAGGGGTAACACAGTCGCGCCCTAGCCTCGCGGACATGCCTAGGGCAGTAAGTTGCTTCGAGGCTCCGGTGGCGCTCCCGGCTGCAGTTTCCACTCTTACCCGGCTGCGGGTGGCCCATAGCACCGGCATGGGGCCGTGTCCCCGAGGCTTTGACCAGAGCCTGGCCTTGTGCACAGTGGTTTCCGTTGAAGCTTGACGTCACTAAGTTTGAGCCAAAGATTAGGAGTTTGGAAGTGAGGGAGACAGTGAACCTAATCAATTCTTGTAAGCTCGATGCGAGTTTGGCGGGCAGGGAACATGGATGTTCTGTTTGGCCAGAGGCTTTCAGTCAACACTTGATTCATTTCAGAGCAATTACATCGGTAAACTCAGCAGCTACTGTCTTCCCTGAAACGGTTCTAGTTGTGCAGCAAACCGCCACAACGAAGGCTGTGCTGCCACCGGTGATTTCCTCACATTCAAGCTGGGCACGAGACGAAAGGGGTGTACTTGAGTCGAGTTGTCTTGTATCAACTCATGTCTACATCTAAGCTTTGACACAAGAGTTATGCGTGGCAGCTCCCTCCGCAATGCAATGGTGTGTAGTGTGTTCCGGCCCACTGTATTTTCAAAGGCACATTGATTAGCAGCTACCGATCGGCAATCGGAGCTCAATGCACCGATGACCTCAGCGGGTCCCGCCCGGACTTTAGTGGCCCAATAACAACTCCAATGGCATACAGCTCCAACCTAGATTTGCGCATTCGACTCCAGACGACAACCCGAGTTCGCGATCCCGACAAGGCACCTTCGACATGTCGGTCACACTGCACACAAACCTGGGCGACCTGAAGATCGAGGTCTTCTGCGAGAGCGTCCCAAAGACGGCAGAGGTAAGGCGACACGCCCGCCCTCGTCCCACCAATCGCCCTCCGGGCGGTGGCTCAATATGGCAGCGAAACTAACCACAAACATCCGACAGAACTTTCTCGCCCTCTGCGCGTCGCACTACTACGATGGCTCCCCCTTCCACCGCCTGATCCCAAAATTCATGGCACAGACCGGCGGGCCGGCGGACCCGACCCCCGATAACCCGAAAGGCGGCCGCTCCGTCTGGGGCGGCGCCTTCGAGGACGAGATCCGGCCAGCGCTCAAGCACAGCGCGCGGGGCGTCGTATCCATGGCGAACAAGGGCCCGGGGACCAACGGCTCACAGTTTTTTATCCTGTTTGACAAGGCGCCGCATCTGGACGGCCTCAACACGGTGTTTGGCCACCTCATCGGGGACCACAGCACGGTGACCCTCGCCAAGATCGAGGCGATCGAAGTGGATAGGAAGAACAGACCCAAGGAGCCCGTGAAGATAGAGAGGGTGACTATCCATGCGAACCCGCTCGCCGGCTGATGGTTATTACGTTCCTCTCGAGTCGAGGAGGGGGCGATGCCTGGAGGAATCCGAAAACGTGCACCTGTTAAAACCACATTACTTTATGATACCCGTACGTCGAACAGCCTCGTCGAAGCAGGTTGTTTTGATCGCATACAGATTTGAATTCAAAAGAAACCATTCTAGTTGGAAGCCTGTTGAGGTCTTGCGCTCAACCGCTAGTGAGAGTCGCAGACACGTGTGATACCGACCGACGGGCAATATCTCGTCTCCCCACATCTCCAGCCAGAGCACTCGCAGCGCCTGCTAATCTCGCCACTGCCGGGACCCTTCCCGTATAGGACCGCGGACCACAGCTCGGTGTCACGCTCCGTCCGAGTCCGTTGCCAGAAGTCTCGTGAGCGGAGGCAACGAAGTTTATTGCCTTGAAGCTCCTGCGAGAGAGACGGGAGGCGGGGCTCAAGTTTGAGCCTGTGACCATACATATGTTGCGTCGGGAAGCAGGGGAACTAAGTCTTGGTTTAGTTTAGCTCCCTTCAGACCTCACATCACCAGACTGGCATGATATCTTCGAGTTTCTCGATGTGATTGTAAATGCGTCATCTCGGACATCCAGGGGTACGCCCTGGCCGTCGAGATTACCGGGAAAAAAACAGAAGAGAATGGGTTCGGCCGTCGTTACAGGCATTCCGTCCATCGTCCTTCTCATACTGAGTTTACCGTGTGCTTTATGCACTCCATAGTAGTTAAACCCTTTACGGATACTGGAGTTGATCTTTCCCCTTCCGCGCCTGCAGGTATTCTGTTCGCTGACACGTCCATTCTCTCTTCTCATCCCACCCGGCCGCCCAATCATGCCATCCTGGCTCCTTGCGGATGTTCAATGTCACCAGCTAGGTCACACGAGGCAGAAAAATACAGACCGACATTGTTTATCAAGACTATCATTGAGAGCTCACGTTCGAAGGGGCGAGTCTATTCTACATAAAGCCTTTAGAAAATTCTCTCAGAATGACTGAGTGAAACAGGTCGTTTCTCACGACCCAAGCAAGGGCAACCGTCAAATGAGGGCACTCATTCATCAGGAGTGGAAGTCTGTTCCCCGATGCCCAATCCGTCCGCCCCGTTCCCAAATCAGTTAAGGGAAAAGAAAAATCGCAATTTTTGGATATCATGCTCTACAAGCAAGTCGAAGCCCGCCTCCCAGAATCAGCCTGCAAAGAAAAAACCCCCCGTTTTGTCATTAAGCAAAGATGGACCATACACCTCCGTCGGTGTTGGTGAAAAGAAAGTCGTGAAATGTACCAGGCCGTTGATGGTCCTCATTCATGAGTCATCAACCCACTCGTCGCCGCTTCGTACCGCGGTCGGGACTTCCAGTGAGCCCATCGAACCCATCCCGCGTAATCTCCTCGGTTCCGCTTGGGCTCGGGGTGCTGTTGACGTTACCGCCACCGTTGACTCCCCGCCTAGCGTCGCCACCGATGGGGGCAGACCCGTCCAGGGTGAAATTGAAATCATTTCCGTCGCCGTTGAAGTTGACGCCGGAGTAAGTGTTTTCGCCTTGAAACGCGTCCGTGTTCAGGAACTGATCAATGTCCAGATCGCCGTCAAAGTAGCCATTGACGTTTCCGTTCTCATCGATGCCGGGTATCTGGCCAGAAGGGCTGAGTGGCCCAAGCATACTTGAAAGGTGGTCGAGCTTTGCAGCTTGTTCCTCTTGCATTCGGTGAAGAGCGGCAAGGTCCTCTTGGTTGAAGTTGATTTGCTGTAGTGAAGGTGGCGGTGCGGCAGATCCCATGATTGGAGACAGCGAAAGGCCCGCGGTGGCGGACATTGGGGTAGGGTCAGGAGTAGCGGAGACGGATGGCGCGTGTGTGCTGGGAGAGGCTGAGACGGAAGGCTTGGTGGATGAACGAGGGTTGGCGGAGGGTGTCGCGGATCGACCAGCCATCGCGTTGAGCATTTTATTCCGCTGGTCGTTACTCATCGTCGCAGGGGTGTTGTTGACAACCTCCGGCAAATCGATGCCGGATGTGCTGCTGTTGGCATTGGTGTCACGAATGATCTTCATCATACTCTCGTGGGGGTTGGACTCGAGTTCTTGTGCGAGGTAGTTGTTGGGCGAGGTGTGATCTCCAGGGGATGTGTCGAAGAGCTCCGTGACCGTGCCCATCTCGCGACTGTTGTACGGCTGGGGCGTTGAGTTACTGGATGCCGGAGACGGGGAAACCGTGTTCGCGCGTCCGTTCGGGATGGGGGCCAAGAGTGCCGGTCTGCGCTTCGGGATATTGATGGTGCTTCCAGTCGAGGTTTGTGCCTGAACGTAGTCGCCAAGGTCCACAACGCTTCCCTGAGGGACCGTGTTCGAGTTGTTGCCGTTCGGGATGATGCTTGCCAGGAGATCATTCACACTCTGGGGTCCGGCTTGGTCCTCGAGTGTCTTCCTAAACACGTTGGCCAAGAAGTTCAGGATGGCGTTGATCGAGTTTTGATGGCGATCGTGCTGGCTCTGGAATACAACGGCTTGTTGGTACAGCGTGGAGTTATCTTGCTGGATACGCTGGATGGCCGTCATTATCATCCTCTGTTGCTCACGCACCTTGGCCAGCTCTTCGCGAATCAATGCCATCTCCTTCTTCTGCAACGGCATATCTCCCGAAGGCAAGGCCCTGCTGGAAGGAGCACTAGTGGTTCCGAGACCTTGGGTGATACCCTCCTCGACGATGCCATCTTCCTCACTGTCGCCCTCGACTTCGGCATTCTTGGCGCCCTTCTTGCCCTTGTTACCGCTCTTAGGTTTGTTGATGAGCCAAAGCAGGTTGGGATGACCCCGACGGAAGAACGGATTCGAGTATTCGCTCGGGCTCTTGTTCTTCCGCTCGCTTGCGCGCATTGAATTATCGGACAAACCCACGCGCTTGTGGAAACCATACATGTTGAGCTGCCGCACGAAGGAGGCATAGTTGTTGTGCTTGAATAGATCCGGAATCAGCTTTTTTGCAAACTCGTCTTCATCAAGAACGATGAACGAGTCTCCCTTTGCGGACCACCGAATGAGTTCGGAATTTTTGTCGTCGTCCAGAAAACTAAGCACAGGTCAGTATGCGGTGGATCTGGATGGCCTTCCCAAAGGCGTGTTTTCTTTGCCCCTTGGAGAGAATAGATATCAAGCTTACCTGCTCAATTTTTGTACGAACGGCGGAATCTGTTTCCGCTTCTGCTGTGCCTCTCTCATGGCCTTGTGGGCCATCTCTTCCAAGACCTCCACGTTGTCGGTCTCGGTCAGGTTCCCATTTGGTTGTTGTTGCAAGAGTGATGAATCTTCGCCGACGAAAGACCAGGGGTCACTTGCCGAGTCAAAATTCTGCCTCACACCCGTAGGAACGAGTGCCCTGTTCATTTGTCTCCTCGCAAGCGCATTGTTAGGGGTTGGTGTAGGCTGCACAAACTGCTGCTGCTGACCAGGGACAATGCCATACGAGTTCACAGCCTGAGGTCCGCTTCCGTCTACGAGGCCACTTGCATCCGCTCCTCCCCATCGCAGGAACTGGTCGCTCGTCGGGCTAGGAAACGATGGCTGTTGCACCTGTGGCATCGGCATGTTGGGTGATATTCCTGGGGCTGGTCGCTTTCGAGGGTTCGAAGACATGGGAATGTGCATGTGCTTCAGATGAATGTTGAGGCGAGGGTCGTCTATAATCGACCGGGTCGCCGGATGATGCGAAGCCTCGAGACAAGCGCAGCGGCTGCCACGGGATCTCCTTTTTGACGAGGCTCGTTTGAAACCCCGCAGGTGGTGTTGGTTTGGGGGTTAGGCTGCAGGTTGCCTGACAGCCTTGCCGAGAGCCAGCAAACCACGTCGTTGAGAAGCCTGTCGAAGAGCAGGTCTTATGTCGGATGGATCGGCCGGGATCGTGCAAAAGAGTCGAAAGGCGTTTGTCGCATGCGCATAAACGGCTCTGCTGGCGGCGAAGAAAACTGGTCGTCGAGAAGAGCGCTGAATCTAGGCTCTGATAGATGGGCAGTACCTCCCACTCTATATACGCTGTTGTCGTTGTTGTAGTCGCCCAATCTATGTCGCGTACTGAAAGGCGGGTCGGGGCCTGAATCAATCGCCGGAAGCCTGGGAGAACTTTCGCAAAGGGTTTCTATCGTGGGGAACAACCGACAACAATAATTGGAACTTTGGGCCCAGCAAAGGAGCCTTGTCGCGATGAGTCGGGCGTTGGTTTCGGCGCAAGGATACGATTGTCTCGGTCGCGGAGGATGCTGCGAAAGCTCTGAACGGGAGATCCGCTTCTTTTGGCGGAGAGTTGAGTTAGGTAAGTCGAGCAAGGTAAGGCGTCAGGCGTCAGCGGTGGTGCTGGCTGCTGCGGGCGTAGCGCGTCTCCCTCCCTCTCTCCTTCTTTTTTTTTTTTTTTTTGTGGTGGGGGGGATATGATGTCGCTTCTTCTGTGGAGGATGTCTTGGGAGAAGGAATGTCTATCTATGCCCAGCAATTGAGACACAGGTAGACAATGACAGTGTGGTCAAAGGGTGTTTCGCCACGAGTAAGAACCTCAAAGGGTTGAGTTGGAACTGAGCTTTCTGAATGTGGTGGATGATATGTATGTTATCAAGTTATCAAGACGGCGGCACACCAAGGCTGAGTTTAGGCCCGAGTGGAGACCCTTGAAGAGAGAGAGACCAGGTGCAGGTGCATCTGGGAGCCCGCCCCATCCAAACACCCTTCACAGAGGACACCGGTCAGGATAAGGCCCCTTGTGCACGGGACAGATTGTCCGGTCCAATCAACGGTTTGTTTCATCCCCATATCCGCTGACCAAGTCACGTGAAGATAGTATTGTAGCCCGAACGGACCGCCCCGCCATCTATTCACGGACGATGGAATGTGCATTTGCAGCATGAGCCAACTGCCAACATTATGTGCTGTTTCCACCCAGTCCTTCCCTGGACAAGGGTCTGGACTAGGTAGGCTAAACTGCCGTTTTTTTCTCGGTGACACCCGTCTGCTCATGAAGCCATCTCGATGAAGCATGTGGGGACGGCGGGGAGCTTCGCATTTGCAACGTCATTTTCCCCCGATTGCTAGCTTAATCTTCGATCTCGACTCCTCCAGCACGGCCCCATCTAATTATTGTCTGAATAGCATCACGGAATTTCAATGACTAAGGCCAGTACAAACCTTGGAAAATCATCTTCATCTTTATTCAGGGGTATCATTGGTTTGCTCTGCTATGCAACTCTACAGAGTCGCATTCACCCATGTCGCTTGGCCCGCGCCTCTACCTGGCTCCTCTGCCCGCAAGAGCGGAAGCTCTCGCCATCTTTGCATTCCGTGTCTGATCCCACTCTCGTCCGGAGTTTCCGCTCCGGGCCTCTCGTGATGCTTTCTTCTCCTCCTGCAGAGTCCTGGCCTTCTCCCTGGGGTCAATGACAACCAGCTCGTCCTCTGCCTTCTTGCGGTATCTGAGGTCCTTACCCAGCTTGTCCGCCTTGAAGCTGAGTGCGTGTGACATCCACCCTTCATCGTCGCTATCTTCCTTGGCAGCTTGGTCCCATGCTTTGCAACTTTGGCAATCGGCAATAAAGTGAAGATCACACAGCTCCGCCTCCTCGTCTGCGCCTTTTTTCTCCTTGGTAGTCTCGTCGCTGTCGGCAGAGACGGGGCCTGTTCCTTTCTCCCCCGGAACATGGTCCAGTTTTGATTTGAAAGCCTTCAAGAAGTCAAGGGCTTGTTGGTCGTCGCGGGGGTTCGTAGTACCTCCGGTCCTTCTTTTCCTGCCCCTGATGGATGTTTCCGGGATCATGCTTTCAAGTGCAGACTTCTTCGTCTCTTTGACAGGTTCGGAATGAAAGCTCCGCTTCATTGAGGCCTTGAGAGCAGCAATCTCCTCATTTGTCTTTTCGAGAGCAGACTTGGAGTTCCGCAACTCGGGCTCTGGGGACGATGAGTATTGTGCCCGGATAGGGATCTCGCTGGTTTTCGTTTTTGTCAATACTTCCTTCGGCGGTCTTGTCTCTTCCTCCTGAACAGGCTCGGATTCGTTTCGTCGTAGAGGTGCTGCAGGTTCTTCGTCGCCCTTCTTTGGTTTGCCTTTCGATTTGGATTTGGTTGTCTTCTTCTCGATCTGTCCCTTCTCCTCCTCGATGTCCATTACAATCCTCGTGTCAAACTTGGTTTTTTTCAGAACCGGTACCTCCTCGGCATCCCCTTCTTCGTCCCCAAAGCTCAGAAGTTGCTTCCCACCTTTTCGTTTCTTTTTCCTCTCGACGACAACAGTCTTTGTTGCTTGGGGCGCAACTCTAGACCTCTTCACCATATCCTCAAACGGGTTGACCAGGATCTCAATGCTCGTGATCTTGATGAGGTAGGTTGGCCGGTCGGTGCCTGGAGTGACCTCGGCCTCGCCCATTTTCGCCAAGTTGTAGATGGTGTCGCCAGCCACCCGACCGAATAACGTGTTTTTGTTGTTGAGCTCTTCGGCCTTGTCGAGCGTGAAGAAAAACTGGCTGCCGTTCGTGTCGGGTCGGCTTTCGTTCGCCATGCCCAGCTGTCCACGTCGATTCCACTTCAATCGTGAGTGGAACTCGTCCTTGAATCCAACACCTGTCGGACCAGCATTATGGCCACGGCGCTGGTCCATCGGCCAAGGGTCCAGCTCGCCGCCGAACGCGCCTCCGTCGTAGATGGACTCGCCTCCATTGCCAGTGCCTGTCGGGTCACCGCCCTGCAAGATGAATCCGGGTACAAGCCTGTGGAAAATTGTGTTATCGTAGTAGCCATCTAGGGCCAGCTGGAGGAAATTGCGGCAGGTGAGTGGTGTTTGCTTCGCGAAAAGTTCGACGGAGACGTCGCCATGGGTGGTGTGCAGGATGACGGATGCCGTCGGCTGCGGCTCGAGATTGTAGATGGCCGACATCTTGGGCGACCGCGATGACGACCTTGGGGGTTTTATTCTCAATCTTTGGGGCAAAGGCGACAAAGCGATGCTGATATGGACGACGTCGAATCGTGTAGAATGCGGGTGGATGCAGCCACAGCCTTCGAAAGTTTCGAGACGTGACCCGCGTGTCGTCGGCCGGGGAGCAGTTGATCTTATCGATAAGGTCACGTGCTTCGCTCACCACCATTCGGGACAAATACCGACTCGGAAATCATGTCCAGGGAAGCAACTATTGGACCTGACTGGGACTGGAAATTTCGATCTAAGATCGCTCTCGGCTTGCTTGGCACCTTTCCCAGTTAGGTATTTCCCAGTTGCGGCCGTTAGCTCCACCGTTAGATGAACTTGGACCCGTAGCCCCAATCTAACATATCTCCAGGATATCGGTGAACTGTAAATTGAGAGCCAACATAATACTTCGAGGAATCTAACGATTCGATACTTGAACTCAACAGAGAGACTATCGATTCATACCGCCGGTTCGCACGGGATACGAGATGAAGCCCACGATTTATCGTTAAGAGCACATTGTTGTTGTTTAAAACGCAATATGTGTTTGTTGGTATCCGCTTTCCTTCTCTCTCCGGAATCTGACTCTTGAGCTTTCCTATACTCATATACAGACGGAATAATTCTGCCCTCAAGCGGACCCCCCCCCCCCAACGCAGGTGAGTACGTTGGAAGTGACACAAATCATTTTCAGCATGGTTCACAACGCCCAGAGAATGTGCACACGATCGGCTTGAAGGTTGCCATGCACCAAGTTTCTTGGGCAACGAAGAACGTAACCTAGGGAAAAGATCACCGCAAATAGACCGATACAAATAGCTGCATCGGTACAATGAACCTGGCGACTCTACCGTAATGCAGTAACGAGGTCATCTGTCTCGGGCCGAGCTAGGAAATGGTAGGCAAACCTTGTTAGCTATCTGTGCATGCCCATGTAGCCGGGGAGAACAAATTTAGTATTGAGAGGTTCAGCCCAGGATTCGGAGGTATAGGAACCATAGAGCGTTGGTTTTCAACTACAACAGATCATACCAAGAAATTACTTCTGCGATGACCTCGATTTGGCTTACTTCTCTGACTCGGACGCGATTGACGTCAAGCCTGGGGATGGGCTTGCCGGCTATAGAGATGAGTTGCAATAGTATCGACCTAGCAGGGCTAAGAAGGCCTGGTGGAATATGTACTGGCAACCGCTAAATACCTTGCAAGTTGTACGGTTACTTTGACTGCTCAGTCACTTCAATCTGCATTTGGAAATGCCCCAAAATCGTATGCCCTTACTCGACAAAGATGGTCGGCATTGGTTAAGCGCCCACACTGCTCCTTTTGGAACAGAATATAATAATGGTATACTGGAGACATATCAAACAACGACAGCACTCCGCAAGCACAGAGTTGGGAGCCATATGCCAACTGTTTCCCGAAGGAAACCTTCAATGTGAAAAGCATGGCCGCCCTGGAGAAACATCAAGCTTGGCAATGGGTGTCCTTCAGGGTAAATGTTATAGCCGTTTAGTCCCATCACGGCCAATAGCATACCAGATATGGAGCCGGTAGTTTCAAGACGAAACAGGCCTCAGCATTGACTATTCCTATGAACGGTCTTTGGCAAACGTGTTCGCTACGATGAATGGGAACACCAAGGTAGCATCCGCATAGACCTACGAAATGCATTAGCACGATATTTCGGTTTCCAATGATGAGATTCCTACGGTGACGTACCTTGACAGCATCAGCTCCGATCTTGATTTTACCCCAAGAAACAGCCTCATCCGGTCTAGCACCTGCGTCACTCCCATCAAACTCCTGGCCGGTGTTGATGTACACAGCCGACTCGGCCCCGTTGCGCATCAGGCACGCATTGGCGATGTGATGCTTGACTACGCCGCCACCCAGAATAATCATACCGGCCCTCTTTGCACGGACGGAAATGGTATTGATGCGTCGAATATCCTCGACAATGTCACACTTGAGCTGCTGCGGTGAAGTCTTGAACGTGTGAAAGTATAGCATGTCGCCAATGCTTCCGTCCGTCAGCGCCGGGCAGAAGACGGGGATGTCGTTCTTGTACGCCCAATAGTAGACGGAGCGCTCGTCGTTAATTTCCTTGCCCAGCCTGTGGATAATCTTGGACGGGGTCCAGTTGATTTCCTCGTCGGTGCCCTTGCTAGCCTCCTGCTCCTCGAGCATCTTGTCAAAAATGGGCACAACCCAGTCTTCAAAGGCACGGTAATTTGAGTTGGGCACGACGAGGTTGCCAATTCTGTTTTGGCCCTTTTTGCGCAAGTCGGCGCCGGGAGCGCTGAATGAAGACATGTAGGTATCGCCCAGACACTTGATGAAGTCCTCTTCGATTCCTCCAGCCGTCGTTACGATGGCGGATACATGCTTGTGCTTGACCAACCATCTAAAGACTCCCCGCATGCCCGAAGAGATCAGGTTCGAGGTGTAACCGAGGAAGATGGTGGTCTTGTCGCCAGTTTCGGGGTCTCGCCAGGCCCTCTTGGACCCCTGTCAGCTGGGTCTTATCACAAGCAAACAGGGTGGTAGCTCACCATGTCGTTGATGATCCGGATGGACTCAGTAAGAGACGAGGCCTGGAAGCCCATGTACTTCATTCCATTGAACAGATTCTCGGCAGTAATCGGACCCTTGAAGTCATCAAAGTCCATTTCCTCGACCTTCTGGGCACC
The DNA here is from genome assembly GCF_051148585.1 of Colletotrichum jinshuiense. Taxonomy (NCBI): domain Eukaryota; kingdom Fungi; phylum Ascomycota; class Sordariomycetes; order Glomerellales; family Glomerellaceae; genus Colletotrichum; species Colletotrichum jinshuiense. Next base: position 519,744 of record NC_139309.1, on the reverse strand, counting down.
CTCGGGCATCTCCTCGGAAACGACGAGGACTGCATCAGTTGCTGCCGCCGGCGGGGCATTAAGGTTCTCTTGAGATGCCATTGTGCGTGTTTCGCGATGCGCTGTGCAAGTCGACTACCAGTCAGTCAGCCATCCGACCAGCCATCCGAAAACAATGGCTTGGGATGGGAGGTTCTCAAAATGAGCCTGTCTTAGCCCATTGAATAGAGAGACACACATACCAGCAGAATGAGTGGCGACCCAAATCGATTAGTGGGCACGAGATTGGGCGAATGGCTGTATGGCTTTCAGACAAAACCCTGTCTCGGTTTCAACTCAAGCAAGACCTTCGTCAATCAGGATGCGGTAAACTTGACAGAGAGGCAGCCTTGTTGGAAAAGTCCATCCGTACCACATGGCTCCATCCGGGCGGGCGGGCTTGGAATGACTCCACGGCCGTGATATTCAACAACGGACTCCACTCTGCAAAGAATTTTGACGGAAAGGTGGAGTCCATAGGCCGCAGGGGGTCTGCGCGCACAGGGCCCACCCCAGGCCACCGTGTGGTGTCCACCCACCTCGTCTAAATGTAGAGGGCGACAAGGTGTGCGTGCGTGTTGTTGGACGACACTGGTGGTACGGTACGTACAGCTTTTCTTGGAAATTAGAGGGCCTAACTGCCGGGGGTCCCGCTAGCAGCTCGAAGGGGTCTAGCGCGTCCGGCGGTAAAAGCTGGCGGCCCCAAGCGAATTTGAGATCCAATCCAGTGCCAATTAAGCGCCACTGCACGCGAACCGTATTTTGCAGGCTGAACCGTGGCCGGGGTACCGTCTTCAATCCTTCTACATCACACGATTGCACCCCAAGTGTGTCGCATCTCTGCGCTTCAACACGTCGGCAAAGTCGGCTCGGCAGCGTTGTCGACGAATCCCCCATTCATTACCGTGACCCTCGTTCATCGATACATACTAGATCCAAATACGCAATACTACGACCCGCTGTCGGATGCATCCACTCCCCGCCGTGCCCGCTACCTCCTGAACAGCGACCGACCGACAACGCTTATCCGAGGTTGGGACCCGACCACACCAAAAGTCTTCAACGACCCACGACAACCAAGGTTCACTGGTTCCACGTCCCAATCCTCCCACATATGGTATTGGACCTTAATCATAGGCAACTTCGAGGGCTGTCGCCCGGCCTAGTGCGATGTGAGTCAAGACAACAATCCCGATCACCATTCAACCCACCCACACGCATGCCCGATCTGTCGTTGGCACCGCACGACATCACTACTTGACTTTCAGATGCGACCCCCGTATGACCACTCAAGGCGTCATGCGGATGCGAGGCGTTACGTCGAGCGACCCTTTGTTGCTAACCACGATCTCTACAGGACTTCGAGATATTCCTCGAGGTATGACGGCGGGGATCGTCGCTCGAGGTCGCCTCGCGACCGCTCGCCGGACCGCTACGAACGCGCATCACAGTACAGTGACGGTGACCGCCGTCGCTCCTCCGCTGAAGCGCGCTCCAACACTTCAGCCTTTCAGAACAACAGAGATTCATTCCGCGACAATCTCCCCCGCGAGCCTCCACGGGGGCCCAAGGCACTTCTAGACCCCCCAAGCGGCCCCCGGGGTGGCGGTTATGCCGGTGACTTCAGCAGAGGACGAGGTAGAGGACGCGGCCGCGGTTGGGTTCGCGATGATAGCAGGGACCGCGGACGAGATCGCGAAATTGATTTTAGAGACCGACGCGACGGACCTTATCGGGACGAGAGAAGTCGCGAACGCGAACGCGACTGGGATCGACGGGACAGAGACAGTTTTCGTGGGAGGCCACGATCGCCTGGTAGAGGGCGCTCACCACCACAGCGGGATTTTCGCGACAGGGATCCCCCGCTAGGCGTCGACGCGGAAAGATCCAGACGCGGCTCGAGAGACGGCGGTCCGCCTTCCGCTGGTTCATCCAACTCAGACCCTCCCTTCGGCATGTCACGCGGTGGGTTTCGAGGAGGTAGAGACCGAGGACGCGGTGGCTGGGACAGAGGTAGAGGCCGGGGAGGCTTTTACGAGGAGCGCGAACGCTTCGGACCCCGCAGTCGCTCTCAGGAAGGGCGCCGGGGCCGTGACCGCGATGAACGGGACCGTATCGACCGATGGAATGAACCTGACCTTCGCAGAGACCCTCGAGACGAGCGTGATCCTCGCGACCGCGAGTTGCTAAGGCCCAAGGTTGATCGAGAACGAGATCGAGGCCCGTCTTCGCAAGCACCATCCCCGAATACGAAGGACATCTCACCGCCCCCACTAGCCCCTTCTGCACCTGCTTTTGGTACGGTTCCCAGTAGAAATGTTGGTGCTGCTGACGGATCACCCATCATTGGGGGCACCGGCAAACTACCGCCGACGGCCCCGAGGGCATTCAACTCCGAGCGACCTGTCTCCGCAGGCCATGGCGGCAGCAGCGATTTTTCAGGACCACCCACTGGCCCGGCGAAGCTGAACCTTCCAGAGGGCAGCCCGCCCATTCCTTCAGGCCCTAGGGCCCAGCAGCAAAAGCAGCAACGACCCTCCAGCAAACAATGGATAAATCCCGCCCTGGCAGGAAAGAAAATACCCGAGTCACCCAAGATCATGAGATCACAAAGCTTCGCGCAACAACAACGGCCAGTTCCCTTCCGTCATGACAGCGTGCCAGCAGAACAAACCGACTACGACAGACGCCCACGCAGTAGTGATGCGAAGGCCGACTCCCATAACTCCACTACTGAAGGCTCAGTGAAATCGCTCAACCTCCCGGAACCAGGTGAAATTATCATCAAGTCTGAAAGAGAAAGTTACTCAGCCAGAGCGTCGGTGGATCGGGATGCAGAGCAATCAGATATCTCGAAGGACATTATCATGACGGGAACTGAATCGCATGGACACGAGGAACGCCGACCCTACTCAAGAGGCGAAGAAAAGTCTAATCTGTCCGAAAAACCAGGCGTCGAGGACGGCTTGGTGGACGAGAAGAAAGAGGAACCATTTCAGCCTGCAAGGGAAAGTCGCATGTCGGTGCCAAGAGTGCGATTTGTTTTACCTCCGCAGGAGCCCTCGGCACCTGTTTCTGAGCAGACATCCGAATCCGACGACGATGAAGATTATGGTGAATATTTCGCCATGGAGATTGCCAAGGAAGAGGCCGAACTGCAAAAACTACAGCAAGCAGCCGATAATACCCCGGACAAAATCACTGCTCGCTATGCCAAGATTTCGCACGATGCGTTGGCAGCTCTTGTCCTGGAACCGGAAGGTCTCGCCGTTATGCTTGGTCCGGTCCCCGATGTTATCAAGCCTCTCAAGGCAGAAATATCAGACAAGTCGTCCGTCGCGGAGCACCGCGAAAAGACACCTCAAGTCCCAAGCCCCATCATGCAAACTAAAATCTCACCAAAGGAGACTGCTGCAGTGCCAGAATCAGTGTCTGCACCAGTAGCAGAAATCGAGGTGGAAAAAGAGGTTGAGAAGGAGGCTGACCGGGAAACCGGAAAGGAGAGCAAAACAGAGACTGACAAAGAGCCCAACAAAGACGCCGTCGAGGAGGCCAACAATGAGACAAACAAGGAGGCCGACAAAGAAACCAGAAAGGAGACCGAAAAGCCCATCGAACAACCTAACGGAAAGCCAATTGAACAGCCAACTGAGCAGTCAACCAAGCAGCCAACCGAGCAGCCAACCGAGCAGCCAATTGAACAACCAATCGAGAAGCCTAATGAAAATTCAACCGAGAAGCCAATTGAAAAGTCAACCGAAAAGTCAATCGAAAAACCAATCGAAAAGCCTCTGGAGAAAATCGTGGAGAAGGCGCCGGAACCTGATGCTGAAAAGGTTGTAGGGGCCACAGTTGGCCTTGTTACTGCAGAACCGCAGCCAAAAACCGAGGAGATGGATGTCGACGAGCCTGCACCTATTCTTTCTGCACCTTCTCTTCCTCCGCCGACGGAACAAGCGAAGGATGCAGATGTTGCGATGGAGGATGCGGCCGAACCCGAGAAACCACCTGCGGAGCCAATTGTCGAGCGCCAAGAGCCAAAGGAGCCGGTCATGAATGGTCAGCCTCTACTTCTACAGCCGCCCGGCGTGCCGATGGAGACTATTGAAGGTGAAAGGGCTCTACCCAGCACACCTTCGCAAATGGAAGACGACGAAGACGACAACTCTACTGAGTCAGAAGATGCCGATGCGATGCTCATTGATACAATCCGGCAGTACTCGGCAACACCCCCTATTGACAGCTTACCTGACTTTGGCTGCCGTGCATGGAATCGGGATAGGGACTTCTTGCAATCTCTTGAATCTGACCCCATGATCGATGATTTTATTTTGCAGCAGCTTGACAAGATTTCCCTCGAGAAGATGGCAGGACAAGAAGTAGCGCGCAAGGACTACGCCGATAACTACGTCAAATATCTGGACTTCACAGTCTCAAGCGATCCGATTGCTGTCAAGAGTCGGGAAACGTTTATCAGCTGCCTGCCGACACCCGAGAAGCATATCCCCATTCCTCCTCCGCCAGAACTGAAACCAGAAGGAAGGGGAGCCGGCAGAAGGTACGCAAGCGAACGCGATCTGGAAAGAGTCTTACAAGCATCCATGAGGGAGGACGAAGAACGGAAGGAGAGGGAACAGCGTGCTATGCAAGAGAAGTATCGCAGTGAAAAGGAAGCGGTTATCCCTGAGATGTACTGGAGGAAGGAGGATAGGGACGCCGAGTTCTTCAAAGATACCACCGGCTTCACACCCGTGGAGAAACTTGTGCCTGCCTGGCAGATCTTGCCACCGATCAACAACTTCACTCCCGAGGAGGCGGAACTCTTTGAGAAGAGATACCTCACTAACCCGAAGCAGTGGGGCGTTGTTGCTGAGAACATACCGAAGCGCAGCTTTGGTACTTGCATCCAGTATTACTACCTGATGAAGAAGGAGCTCAACCTGAAGGAGAAACTCAGGAAGCAGCCTAAGCGCCGTAAGAAGGGTAGAGGCAAGACAAGATCGAGCGCACTGGTGTCCGAGCTGGGCAACGCTGAGAATGAGGGAGAGGAAAACCAGGAGAATGGTGAGAATGGAGAAAGGAGACGACCTCGCCGTGCTGCTGCCCCGACTTGGGGATTCGAGCAACCGCCTACAGATTCAGACAATGCCACCCCTACTGGTACGCCCGGTCGTCGCGGGGCCAAGACGACAGACCCCGAAAAGCCGGATGGCAGGAAGAGGGGAAGGAGAGCTGCGAAGGACAAGGAGCCCAAGGCCGCCAAACCGCAGCAGACTCTCGCAGCAGCCCCGGCGCCAGGTCCAGGCAAGGGACGGTCCCGTTCGAATTCGAGGGTGCAAACCACCGAGTTCCAGCCGCCTCCACCTGTGCCGGTGCCGGTGCCGGTGCCGGTGGAGAGTCCCCTTCCACCTTCGCAATTCGATGTTCCCACTTCTGGTGTTCAACCACCTTTTGTGATCGCCCAACAGCCGCGGCCTTTGGTAGTCCAGGAGCGACCCGTTCCCATCACCCCTTCGGCAATATCCGAGGTCATGGCACCTCCGTCACTGCGGCCGGAGCCGCCGCCACCTCCTGCGCAACCGATCTTGGCGACATTCGATATTGCTCAGCCGCAGCCAGAGCGCCGCGCTCAAAGTCAGGCCTCAAGCTATTGGAGTGTTTCTGAAGCTAACGACTTCCCTGGCTTGTTGAAATCTTTTGGTACCGACTGGGCAGCCATTGCAGGTCACATGGGCTCAAAGACAGCCGTCATGGTCAAGAACTACTTCGTTAGACAGAGAGACCAAGGAAAGACGGAATGGGAGCAATTTGCTGCTGAAGCAGACACAAAACGAGGCCGAGGTGAGAAGCTGCCAGATCCGCCACCGCCGACCGTGGGAGGGCGCAAGAAATACGACTCGGCGCCTACCGCATCCAACCGGCCTCTTGCTTCTGCGCCTGCTACCCCGGTATTACCCGTCACGACCGAGCCCCCAGCCGAAGCTACTACGGCCAAAGTTGAGCCATCTCCACAGCAGCCTACGAACCCTCCCTTCGGTCGCTTTACTATGCCTATCACGCCAGCACCATCGGCACAACAGCAGCAGCAGCAGCAACAACAACAGCAGCAGCAGCAGCAGCAGCAGCAACAGCAGCAACAGCCTTTGGCACAGGCTCCTCCGCCTCCGGCTGCCACCCAGGCGCCTCCCCAAACCCCTCAACAGGTGTCAGTGCCAATTCAACAACAACATTCGGCTGCTCAGCCTGTCGTCACGCAGTCGGGGTCCCCTAGTATTCGCCCAGTGAGAGCACCGCCTCAACAAGCCTTCGGCTTCCAGGAGAGGGAGCGTGAATCAACCCAGCCCCCTCAACCAGTCAGGATCACTCAGAAGCCATCTGCAACCCCAGTCACCGAACCTGTTCAGCAACGACCTCTGGCTGCCGCGCAGCCTATCCAGCCTGCACAGCCTGAGCCGCCGGTTGATCGACAGCAGGCCGAGAGGCAGCAACAGCTAGAGAGACAGGCAATTGAAAGACAGCAGATGGAGAGACAGCAAATTGACCGCCAAAGAATGGAGCAGCAGCAGATTGAGCGGCAACAGCTTGAAAGACAACAGATTGAAAGGCAACAAATTGAGAGGCAGCAGATCGAGAGGCAGCAGATCGAAAGACAACAGTTGGAGCGGCAGCAGCTTGAGAGACAGGCCATTGAAAGGCAGCAAGCTGAACGACAGCAGTTGGAGAGGCAACAAATCGAGCGGCAACAGGCTGAACGACAACAGATGGAGAGGCAACAGATGGAAAGGCAGAAAATAGAGGCCCAACAGCCTAAAGAGCACTTGCGTCCGTCTGAACGCACGCGACTCAAGCAGGAGCCTGAAATGACGCCGCCACACCACCAGTACGAGCCTTTCTCTTACACTCAGCAGCCAGTCCGGAATGTACCACCGCCTCGATCCGAACCTCCAGCTGTGTCAAGGCAGCCCGTTGAATCATCCCGAGGTGCCCCAACCCCCGTTCCACAAGCCTACGGCCAGCCAATGCCACAACCGGGTGGAAGGTTGCTTGGGGATCCTCAGCCGCCCGTTTCGACACCTACCAGCCAGAGATCGATCGCTGCGCAAAGGTCTATACCCCCTCACATGGAATCATACGGCACTCCTCCTCAACAGTCGCAACCGCCGCCAGCTTCTGCATCTCGTCCGTCGGCTTCGGAACGCAAGACGTCCAACATTATGTCATTGCTGAATGACGACCCCCCAGCAGCGGCTGCAGCTGCTGCTGCGCCTACCCCGCCTCCTCAATCCAAGCGTGTTAGTGATATGGCTCAAGTCAAGCCGTCGCCGACGCCTCCTCCCCAAGGTATGTCTAGAGGTCCTGCGCCCCCGCCAGCACCGACCCCGTTGCGGCCGGAACGAGAACCACCTCAAGCATATCCTTATGGCCGAAATGCTCCGTCGGCGTCCGCTATGCCTCCACTGAAGCCAACCTACACTGCTTCGCCCCAGGCACAGCATATGAACGCGCCAAGATCAGCCGTGGCATCCCCGCATGATGCAGCGGCAGCTGTTGAGCGTGACTATTACCGCCATCAATACCAGCATCAGCCTCCCGCGACGAACTCGCCTCAAATTGCGCAGCCCTATCCGTCACAATCGCAGCCTCCTAGAGATTCTTATCAGCCTCAAACTGGTTACCCTGCGTACGGCGGTCCTGTTGCTCATGCCGGCTCGCCACCTCCTCAATACGCTGTGCACCAATCGGCTTCCAGACGGGAACCGCCACCACCCCAAGGGCGGGACACGGCATGGCCACCCGGCCCCCAGGGGCACGGCATGGGTCAACCACAACCACAACCACCACAGCAGCAATCTACTTGGCCCCCAGCGTCTCACGGACCGCCGCCGAAACAGTCCCAACCAGCGCCCCCGCCGCAGAATAACTGGGCATCTCCTCACATGTCAGCTCAAAAGGCGCCTCCAGCGGGTTCCGCCGTGCCGCAGCAATCTTGGGCGTCAGGCCCGCCTCAGCAACAGCAACAACAACAACAACCACCGCCGCATCATCATATGTCGATGCGAGACGACAGAGGTGCGGCGGCCATGTACGGTCAAATCCCTCCTCAGCATCAGCACACGATGCAAGGGAGATACCCACCTGTCTCTCGAGCGCCGGAGCCGATGCCACCTCAGGTGCAACAAGCGTACCCGCCACGTTACGCTTCGACACCAGTACCAAGAGATCCTCGAGATCAGATTCCGTCGCGCAGCTACACACCGGTAGGGTATGATGCCCGGGGCCCACCTCCCGGACCCTATCCTCCAGACCCAAGAGAAATGCAAATGCGCGAGATGAGTCGCGACCCTAGAGATCCCAGGGATCCTAGAGAAATACAACAGCAAGAGATGTTGCAGCGCCAACTGCGTCCCCATGACGGCTATGGAAGACAGCCCGACCGCTACGGCAGGTAGGCGCAAATGCTTCTCTCTTGCTCAAACCATGTACAAAATCAAGAATTGTTTTCACGGGACATTTGCGGGCTTTCCGGGTTGGGTATCGAAAGCATGGAGGGGTTGTGGATGTAGGAAAAGGGGAGGTTTTGTATTCATAGTGTTTTACAATGCACAAATCAGAAGGGTAGCATCAATGGAATTCAAGTTCATTCAAGTCTCATCTTTACGAATGTGAAGGCTAAATCTCCTAGTGTGACAACGACGGTTCATCAATCCGCCCTACCAACCGACTCCTCAGAACAACCAAAAGGGGGGGTGGATCAAATAGCTCTTCGTAGATTGCATGGACTTACCATTGTTCCAAGGTCAGTTTCGACTGAGCCTCGTCGGTTTTTAAGAATGAGAAGTTGAAAAGGCAGGACAGTTCCATGAGGTTATGGTTTTTTGTATTTGAGTTTCTTCTGCAAGAGCTTGGGAAGATTGACTAGTTCAACTCGTGGGGAAAGGCCTGTCCTTCTGGGTATATTTAGGATTCTGAACGAGGGTACTTTTTATGGCATGGAGACAATGGTCGCAAACAAAATAGAACAAAAGGCGGAGTTGTGCTGGATTATGTCAGTCGGGGAAATAATCGGGTAGAATCCTCGATGCCGTGGCCAAATCCCAGCCCAGCTTTCTCCGCCTGGGAGCTGATGAAGTTAACTACATAAGCACAGGGCTATTAGTCGGAGGAAAGTTGGCCGTCTCACGTCAGTAAAATATCCACGGACATGCTCTCTGATGACGTGAAAAACAGGGATTATCAATCAACTCTTTGCAGCTTCCCCGGCTTATGCTAATTGGTCGGGAACCAACTACACGTCCTTCCACGGATGGCGTCGCAAACAAACTTACGATATGTCAAATGTTAAAGGGGTGCTTTTTGCGGTCAACATGTATATAAATTCAACGGTGTTAAATCTCTGGGCATGCTCGTGTCCTGTTCAATGGCATGCACAGCGTGGTAACTGGAACATAATATTGAAACAACTCGGTTTCCCGTTATCATACTATATTTGCTCAAGCTGTGACCGATTCGCATATATTTCAAGCTCAGCACTCTAATCCAAATAACATGGCATCATTCGAGGAAAGAATCTCAGCCGCTGTTAGGGATGGCACATTGCCAGGTGTCGTTCTTTATGCAAAGGACAAATCTGGTACCGAGCCCCCCCAGGTAACTCAGGACTAAGACTCCAAGCCAGGATCGCTGACTTCTATAACAAAGGACAACTCAACTTCTCCAAGATCTTAAGCCCTGAGAGCTCATCTCACATACCAACCTTGGATCCATCTGCGAATCTCTTCCTGGCCTCCGCCACCAAGCTCATAACCTCCATCGCCGCCATGCAACTCGTCGAGCGCGGCCAGGTCACCTTGGACGAGGACATCACCTCCCGCATTCCAGCCCTAGCCTCCCAGCAAGTCCTAAACGGCTTTTCCTCCGCATCTGATTCCTCCCCCGACAAACAAGAACCCGTCCTCGAGCCCCGTAAGAACCCCATAACCCTCCGCCAACTCCTAACCCACTCCGCCGGCACCGCCTACGACTTCCTCTCCCCAGACAAGATCCAGCGCTGGCAGGCCCTGCAGGGTAAAACGCCAATCTCCGGTGCCAATGTTGAAGAGCGCTTCTCCTACCCGTTGCTCTACCAGCCAGGCACGAGCTGGGCCTACAGCACGAGCATAGACTGGGCCGGCCGTGTCATCGAGTCCGTCACGGGCCATGACCTCGAGACGTACTTCAGGCAAAACATCTTTGAGCCGCTAGGTCTTACATCCCTCACCTTCTCCGGAGCCCGCGTCGCAGAGAGCGGTAACCTCTGGCCAATGAGCGGGCGCGACCCGGTCACCGGGAAGGTGATCCCTTTCACCGGCGTTGACCTCAACCGCGGCGTGACGTCTCCCATCGGAGGCCAGGGTCTCTATGGGAGGATGGACGAGTACATGCAGATCCTGCACTCCATTCTCATCGACGACGGAAAGCTGCTCCGCCCCGAGACTGCGGCGGAAATGTTCAAGCCTCAGCTCGGCCAAGCCCCGAAAAAGACCTTTCTGCGCACCATGGAGGACCCCTCGTGGGCTGTCGGCGACTTCCCCGATACACAAGAATACGACTGGAGCTTTGGCGGGCTGCTCGTCGACGGAGACAGCCATCCGTACCGGAAGCGCGGGACGTTGATTTGGGGCGGGGCGGCCAACATTTTCTGGGTAATACTCCCCCCCTTTCTTTCTGTGATACCATGAGACTGGAAAAGAAAGACAATAATAACTAGAAGCTGACTTGGATGCTCTCCAGTGGATCGATCGCGAGACTGGGCTTGCCGGCCTGTTTGGCACACAGATCCTGCCGGCCGGCGAGGTGGTGACCGAGGGCTTCATCAAGGCATTTGAAGACGAGATGTATGCAAGAGTGAAGGCTTTGAAGAGCGGGGGGCAGCAGAATGCTTAAATGTCTGGGACAATACCCAATGCATGATTGGCCGATCTTGGAGCGTTGTAGCACGTTGTAGAAAACCTGGGTTCTAGGCAGGATACTCAAGCTGTTGGGTAAAGATAGGAAAGACGTATATAAACACTTCATAGAACCTAACAATCGTCATGTTGCCCCAACGTGTACTTGTTCTCGAAAAGACGAGGCCATTGCCGGCTACTGCAGCATGTTAGTCAAACAACCGTATCACTGATGACATGATAGTTTAGACTTCATTGACGGACTGCAAAGGTGCGAAAGGCAACTAGATTGTGCCCGGTTATAATGCAAAACTAAAAGTCCATCATTCGCCTTCGCTAAAAGCTAACATGACAAGCGCAGAAGTATGCAGCCAGCCAGGCAAAGAAGTCAATCCTGCAATGCAAAACCAAAAGATGACCCGAACTCCGCTATGCGAGATCTGGCCGGGGAGGCCACGGGGTGAATAAGAACAGGAAAAAAAAGGTTGACATATCCTCCATACGGGCATAACACGTGTGATGACCTCCTTCAGGGCGCGGGTGGTGTTGGCGGTGCAGCTGCTGTCTCTGGCTCAGCCGCAGCCCCTGTGCCGTTGGCATCCCCTGGCTCTTCCTCTTCCTCTTCTTCCTCTTCCACCTCTTCGTATTCGACTTCCTCCTCCTCGTCCTCCCCAGCGACGACACCATTCTGCCTTTCCCAGACTTGCCTCCTGATCATATCGTCCTTGGCCTTCCGGGCCCTTTCCACCTCTTCGAAGCCACCAGACTTCTTCAACTTGCCTTCCTCGACGAAGTTCGAGAGCTCTCTCTGCAGCTCATTGCCTTTTCGACCCTCAAGCTCCTTCTGTCTCAACTTCTCCGCTCTCTCAATAGCTTCAAGTCGGTTCTCATGGTTGGGCTGCAGTGCCCTCACCTCCCCCAGAACGCCATCCTTCGCAGCATTCGGGTCAAGGCTATTTCCGAGGCTGTTTAGTCCCTTGGAAAAGTTGCGAGCAGTGCCAGCACTGGCAGTAGAGCCGTTGTCCTTCAGCTGTTCCTTGGTGGCTTGCTCGACCAGTGCAAACGTCTCCGAAGCCTTCTCCAGATCGTCCTGCAGATCGACCATGAGGTCCTCCATAAGGCGCAGCTCATCGCGGCCCTTGCACACATCCTCGAGCTCCTTCTCCCAGATCTTAGTCCAGATGGGCTTCTCATCCTTCATGTACTCCTCCACCTTCTTAAGCTCCTTGTTGAGTTTGGTAATGTCCATGGCGACGGTCTCTAGTTGCCTAGGCAGCGGTCGCACACCACGGTGTACCACGTCCTTCCGAAGGTCCTCCACCAAATCCTGCAAGTCGTCAACCTTCGCGACCAACCGGTCGGAATCAACGTTGAGCTGCTCGCGGCCCTTGGTAACGTAGGCATGGCCGGTGTCGCCCTCAATGCTAGGGACAGAGGCCTTGACCACCGCCGCCTTGACGTTGCTTGCCTTGCTACGAAGGGCAGACATGGAGCCTTGAATGTCCGATTGGAAGTTGGCGTAGGCCTGCCGCATGACCGCCAAGTCACGACGGAGGGTTTGAATTTCTGCCAAATGCCCAGATGCAAGTTTACGGCCGCCTGCAACGCCAAGAGACTTCGATCCGTCGGCAGGCAGAGAAACGGCAGGAGGTGCTGCAGCGAGTTTCGCCATTTCTGTAACCGCCTCTTGCTGACGTTCCGAAACTCTCTGGATCGCCAAACCCTGGTCATCCACATTCTGCTTCACATCCTGTACAATCTTCTTCAATTGCCCGATGCCCTCGTCAATGTGGCGCTTGACTTCGTCGAGTGGCTCAACATTCAAAACCAGGACTGTTCGATCCTTGATGTCTGAGAGGTCCTCCAGTTCGTGCCTGACACCCGAGACAGGATCTTGGATATATATTTCCGGCAGGTCAGCGCCGTTGGCCTGGGTGTTCCAGGAGAACTTCTCGATGAACGCCAGCTGGAGGCGTCCGATAGAAAGCTCGCTATAACCCTCGGGCAGTACGAATTTCTTGACTTTGGACTTGTACTGCAAGAACAGTGTCAAGTCGGTAGTCAATGGCGGGGATTGCTCGTGAAGGAAGCTTCCACCTGGCTTCTTTTCGGGTGTCTTTACCCTTGGTAACTCCTTCGGCTCATCTTTGCTCGGTGGCTCGGGCTTCCGCTCGTCGTCAGGAGACATGATAGGGAGATCATCGCTAAGAGGGCCTTTTAGAGTAGCGCTTGGCTTGGGATATTTGTCTTCGGGGGTCTGGATCGTGGGACTTTCAGGCCTGCCTCCTGATAGCTCTGCCACTGTCTGCTCGTTGACACGGACAGGAGCCCTGGCAGGTGACGTGTCCAGCTGCGGCTGCTTTGATGCGCGATTTTGACGAAGAGTCTCTCGTGTCTGGACAGCACGCAAAGACTCCCGTACCTCGCCTCGGCCACGGTTAGGTATAGGAGAGTTTTGCGACGGCAACATGGGCACGCCATTCATAGCACTGCCCAGATGCTTAGATATTTGATACTGCGAGTATCGACGAGAAGCTCTTCTCTCCAAGTCACCTCCTTTCTGCAGAGCAGCGAACGCACTTGATTGCTGCTTTGGCGGCGGCGGCGGCGGTGGTGGGAAAGAGTCAGCATTAATCTCTCCGGACGGCGCAGAGGGCATCGACGTCTCGTCACCGGGGTACGGTGGCATAACTGGGATGTTCTGCATCGTGGTACTGGACATGGATGACTGCTCCGAGTTGACAGAACCGCGGGATTGGTCCTTCGAGGGCAAAAAGCGACGGCTAGGAGACGTGGCTGATGGCGTACCGGCTGATTGGGATGATTCTCGCTGCACGTCTGGTCGGTAGCCGTTTTGTATGCCCTCCTCGAGCAGATTCGTCAGACCAGTATTCGTGCTACCGATTGTACTCGTGCTCGTCGTCCGCTCGGGTGCACCAGCTGAACCACCGCTTTCCCTATCTTTTGGTTGCTTTTGCCGCAGCTTCTGTTGTTTGCGCTTCAGACCGTGGAGCAGGTTGATAATAATGTCCCGAATGCGCGGAAGGTATTTCTCCAAGCTCTCTGTGCTCGCTTCCTGGCTCAAGGTGGCCTCTAGGATACTTCGTAGTGATTCGGGCACATTACCCAGGTCGGAGGTATCGACGTTGATAGCCGTGAATGCCCGACAAGCCATGTTGAATTCGTATCCCAGTCTCACATATACATCGGAGACCTGACCATCAGTGGCCTGGCCGCGCGACCATTGTGTCAGAGTCTCCAGAAGCTGCTTTGTCGCAACCAACAAATGGGTGACACTCTTTTCGATTTGCGATAGAGGCATGGCTGAGCTAGTAGAGTTCTGTCGAGCAATCCTTGGTCAGTCACTTGCATGGTAACAGACGGAACAACGTCACGGGAACGCGTTGCGAAGGCCATCGGAACAGGTGGTAGCCCGAGAGTGATCCCATGGTCGTTGGAATGAGTAGTCGGACTCACATTTGATCTCCGCATCCCATTTGGCGGGGCGGATCGGTTGGAGGCGTTGGAGGCCCGAGGCTGCATCCCGGTGCCGGGTGATATCGAGCGTACTGGCACATTTGGCGGGGGCCCAGGCTCGACACCTGGGGAGCGCCGTTGCATGCGCTGCGAAGGGCCTGGTGCCTGCATCATATCCCAGGTTTGCAGTCTATGTTTCGCGATTCTCTCGTCCTCCTTTTACTTGCTTATCCCCTGACAGCTTCTCCAGTGCAGGATACTCAAAAAGAAAAATGTATGGTCGTTCGTGGAAATCGGGCGTTCGACTCGGTGGCAGCTATTCGAGAAGGGAGCTATCAATCATCCTCCAGGAAGAGACAACAGGTGCGATATTTGCTGATGTGCCAAGGTGTATGTATGTGCGTATGGCAAGATGTCGAGCTTCGCTCATCCGATACCGAGTCCACGGACGGGGAGATACGGCGGGCGGCGGTAGGGGGATCGTCCGGCTCGGCTCAGCAAAGGATATGGGTTATATGCGAAATGGAGCTGTGGAGGCAACAGCAATACGCGTCCTTGGAGCGAGTATTTGCGCTTTCGACGTCGTCACTGTTGTCGTTGTCGTCCGTACGAGTTCGGGCGCGCAGGTGTCGTAGAGTAAAAAAAGCTGATGACTGTGAGTTCCAGACGAGCGCAAAGCAATTACGAGGTGAATTTCAGGTGAGTATGTATGTACGAGGTACAAGTTGCAGCACGTATATGCAATGTCGAACCGTGTTCGGAAAGCGGAGAGTCTAGCCGCCTTTTCGGCCCAAGACCCAGAATCCAAGCCCAAGGCCTGAAGCCCGCTGGAGAAACCACACACACTTTCCCCCCTTGCCTTCCATTGCCATGCCTTGCCCTTTGCACCCTGTTCGCGGCCGACCCCCCCAGTTACTCGTCACCAGCGCGCCAGTGTTGGGTATGCCACCAGGACCCAGTCTGCTGCCCGTCACCTCATCCTGATAGTGGAGCAGCGGCTCGCTCCCTCCCACTGGCTCTCTCAGTGGCTTGACTTCCCTGTAGCCGAGGACGCACGTGCCCCTTTACCAGCCACCCGATATGCCGAACGTACCTTGAGCTGCACACCTTCCAGTCTCGTCCATCCATCTCATCACAATATATCATCATCTTGAGCCGAATATTCAATCTCAATGATGAAACACTCTGGAATGTTTCAAAACAACCACAGTCTGTGTTATACGGGGCGGGGTATAACCTCGGAATTCCAATCCCCATACTGAATGAAGGGATCCACGGGACATCTAAACCTCATTACAGTGGTTTTTGACTCTCTGTCCAGTTACAGTCGTCCGGGCGTTGCTTCAACTAACTCGAGGTATCGGCTTTCTGCAGACGCCCAGATGGGGAAAATGCCAACGAAGACATGGTCAGTGCATCCAAGCTTCCACTGTCAATCAACTCAAAGGACGTTCGCTCGAGGTCCTAACCCTGCGGGTCATTGTTAGAGGAAGATGAGTCTGGCGTTTCAATGATCCCTCTAGACCGGGCTCTCCATGACTCGGGCGCATCATTACATCACGACCTGCAGTGCTAAGGCGAGCCTTTTGGTTCATTCTGCTCATATTCTCCGTGATCTACACAACGAACCACTGACTTCTTGCACATCACCTGGTATTGGTTGCATCACTTGGCTACCTCTCCAGCTGACAGGCGCTACGCCACATGCAAACATTGAGATTGCCTTCCATCCGGTGGCAGGGGTGACTCTTACGGAATAAAGCATAAACCATGGGAAGCAGGGTCCTAAACCCAACTCCAAACCTACCATGCTACGTTCGACTCTGCAAATAACTCCGCCACACCTCGCGTGATCAAGGCGCCGGCAACTTGCGCATGAAGAAAAACGAGTGCACCATGGCAGCCGCCAATGGATGGGGCACCCACGGTGTCTCGAGCTGGGCGTGCCTCGTTATCGATGTCGCAATGGTGGTCTGTGGTGGTGAACATGCATGTAGGTAGTCGTGCATCAGTTCGTCCGTTAGCCGTTGCACTTTTTCCATGCGGGGGAATATGTCCTTTTCGAGTTCCTCGATCCTTCGGTCCAGAACTTCGGGTGTACCGCCTTCAGTCACAGCACTGACAATGGCATTCGCCAGCTTCATCGCGTCCTCAAATGCGACATTGACGCCTTCGCCGGCAAAAGGCATCATCAAATGTGCTGCATCTACAATAACCGTTACGCCGCGACGGTGCGGCCACTTGAAGCCAACGGGAATTATGTAGAGCGATATTGGTAACCACTTGCCCGCCGTTTTAATGATGGTGTCGGTCAGTTCCGGTCTCCAATTCTGATACTGAACAAGCAAGCCCTTCTTCACTGTCCCGAGGTCTCTTGAGTTATATCTACATGTATCAGGAGACGCCCAGTCTTCGCTGCAGCCTGCCATCAACGCATACATGCTCAAGCTTACGTCGCCCATTTGCTGAATCAAAAGTCGTCTGCCGTTACTGTTGGCAAAGGTGCTGCCTCTGTTGACAATCTTACAGATTTTGGGAGCGGTTTCGGCCGCATTGGGAATTCTCATGTCGCACAGCCCGATTCCAGCCCATGACGGCCTGGCTTCTGATGCCAGTAAGTCGCAGACCTTGCTCCATGCACCATCTGCACCAACCATGAGGTCGAAGCCGGATATAGTGGCCTGTTAAAAACGACAGCGCCGTCTTGATCATTTTGAGACGATATCCCCAGTTGATCGTGCCCTCGGGAAGTGATTCGGCGAGACGCTCACGTAACTTGGGCCGGTCGATTTCTGACCGTTCCTCTATCAATCTGCCGGGACCCGTTGCAGACTCGACGAACCAGGGCTAGTTAGACTTATCGACGATGGCCATGTATTGGTCATCGTATCTCGCATGACTTTAGAAATTGGCCGAAAAGACCGGCCTCCTTCAACGCGGCCAACCCAATTTCGGTGTGCAAGTCTAAGGTTCCATCCTGCGACCGAAAGTCTGGCGAGGCTTCACTCTAGAAGACGGTCGCTGGGATGTTAAGCAAGTGTAAAAGGCGTGCTAGCAGATATCCTATTGTTGCGTGTTAATGATTGAGTGGACAAATGGTGAAATTGCAAGGCATGTCAGGCAAACGCGGTGTAAATGATTGTACACTAAGAGCACAACTTACCGGCAGGTCCTGCTCCAGCAATCGCTATTTTGAGATTTGGCACTATAGAACATGGACGCAATGGAGAACAGGTTGTTGATTTCCGATTTCCCTGTCAAGCGGCGTGCAATGCACACATTCTCTTGGATAAATGAGAGCGAGGGTGCTAGATAACGACTTGCAACGCTTGGAGGAGAGACGCGCAATGATGTCTCAATAAAAAAGAAGGCACGGGACAGTGGAATGAAGCTTGCGTTGATTTGGGCTTACGTACATACCGTCAGACTCGGGGCTGAATTTGAGTTGCTGGCGGTGTTTGTCTTGTTACCTGTAGTCAGGTTCAGTACCATAGAGGTCAATGAAGCCAGGAAAGGCGTAACGTTCTCGCACTCACATTCGCTGGCGATGAGAAGGTGCGGCGCGGTTGGTTTACATGCCCCAACCTCTGGATAGTGGCATGTTTGTCTAGAGCAACGGGTATTCGGTGATTATTCCTACACCGCTCGACAACTGAGGACCAGGGCATGGATGCTCAAAGACCCGAGTCTACAAGGCTTCAAGAGTTGACATAACGATGATAGAGGATGGCATGGTATCGGGCCAGTTCAATCGCTCTGTCAGCCTATAAGTCACACAGACACTCTTCAATCAAGGCAGCCTGGAAAACGCATCACAAAGCGAGTTCAAGGCCCCGCTTCTTAGGCAATGGAACACACGAACACTGTTTATTCCCTATACCCTGCTGCGATGTGTAAGAAGGAAATAAATCCAATCGACGAAAAGGCCATTCGTGAGGAGCACGAGAAGATGAGGGAGCTGCAAAACCGATTAATGGGTGATGAAAGTACGTCTGCGAACGGCCCTGCCATCTTATCTTTTTCAAGTCCGGGCCGAGTTGCTGCGAATGTCTGGGCAGTGGAGCCTCAAGAGTGTCTGCCTGAGGCCACACAGGCATCGAACTCGGAGCTTGCGCTTCGGGAATCTAGAAACCTTCAATTGGCATCACACCCCCGAGCTCCCCCATAACCACGTTCATCAACCCATCAAACAACCGCCAAAATGGTCTTCGCCTGGAAAGCCGCCGGTCTCACGTGAGTCAATTGACGATCTCAACATTTGCACCCTTTCCCAATGGGCCACGCCGTCACGAACGAAGTCTGGAGAGGAAGAAAACGCTAACCCGGCAATCCCCGATTTCCAGCTACAACCGCTACCTCGCCGTCGCCTCGCGCGTCGTGCGTCGCAGCCTGAAGGAGGACAAGAGAATCATCGCCGAGCGCCGTGGAGAGATGGAGCTCCGTTTCGCCAAGTGGGAGGTGAGAACGAACCCAATACAAACGCAATGAGATGTCGGAAGGGAACAACAAACACTGACTGAAATACCGCATTGTAGAACGGCAAGCAGGGCGAGGCCAAGCCCCTGGCTCAGGCCACCGTTGCCGTCCCTCCTACCTCCTCTTAAATCGACTCGTTTTTGCCCGAAGAACTAGATGTAGCGTGTGAGAGAAGGGGGAAAAGCATCCGAGGCTATCGAAAGATAGATGGGAATGGAGGAAGTGAATGCACGCCCCTCCGGGTCCCCGCCGGCTCCTAGGCAGTGAGCTGCTGTATCATATCCAAAGTGGCATAAAAATCTATCAATTCGAGTGCCATCGTAGTCCTGTGATTTACTTTTGCATTTTTTTGGGGGGTGAACTGGGAATTGAGTGATGCGATGTCGGGGCGAGTGACTGTATGCTCGACGTCGGCCATAATGTTGGGCGTGCTCCTCTACCGACCCAAATTTGCCCGCCGCCGGACAAACTCGGTTGTGATCGATCCATGTTTCCGTTGCAAGTACTTCGCAGCAACATCCAGTTCGTAATTCATCACACACGCTGAAAAGACAATCGCTACGATTCCGCTCCCAAACTGTCATTAATATCGATATCGTGCCTCGACTGAGACGACATCTGCGTTCCTCGGCTGCCCTTTTTTAAAGCCGGCGTATCCATGTCTGGACCCAAAGTCACTGTGACCTCACTAAAACTGCACTCAACACAGTCACCCAACAGCCTCATGAGGCGCGTTTGCTGAGATGGCCATCCCATCCGGTTTTGGTGTGTCTGATGGTAACGACTCATCCCGACAACCCTTGTATCTCTCATCACTCACCATCCACAGACATTTCACGGCTTTCGCTTGAGCAGGGGCGTGAACCCCCACCACCACCGCCGCCGCCGCCCAAGATTTCCAGTGACGGCATCGTCGCATTTGATATCACGTCGAAGTTCACAACAGCCGCTGCATGTAAGCCGCAAGAATCTGAGATGTGATAAGAAAGTGAAGCAGACACTTATCTTTTCCGTAGCGCTTTCCCCCGGCGAGCTAGTCAAGGATGGCTTCTTCACCCTGTTCGAGTCCGTTGGGGCTCTTGAGGTATGTCATTGAGGGGTTTGGCGATGGTCATGGATCACCTACTGATGGCGACTTCAGATCATGGACCCGAAAATGGACAGCGGGTGTTTGGAGGCCGAGGACTCGCTCGACGTAGATTACGACGTGTCACGCCCCCTCCTCCCCGAGGAAGTTCTTGGCATAATCGACCAGCTGCTGTGCCATGAGGTTAGTATCCCAGCCTCGTTTCCCGTCCTCTAATTAAGTTGATTGCAGATGGCCTGGCATGTTGGATACCCTCTTTCTCAGACTCTGTTCACGAGCATGTACGTCGAGTCGATTCTCATGCCTAACCCGACTACCATCGACGACGCCCACTTCATTAGAAACGCCAATGGCACACCGCCATCACCCATGCACGCCGTTCTCCGTGCATATTGCCTGGGGTTGTTGAAGACTTGCGGCAACGTCAACGAGAGGATAAAGAACGAGCACTACTACGAGGTAGGTCTTGCCACGTCTTCACGCGGTTGACGCGCTGACCGCCAATGCAGGAGGAAGACTTCGTCACGAATACCTATAACAGGATTCTTCTGGACGACTTTAGCATAGAATCCGTACGGGACGTCCTAAAGGACGCGAGCTTCATTCTGCGGCAACTCTCAGACTCAATACCTAAAGAAATCATTGACGCCCTCAACACTAGACTACTGTTTCGATACACGCTTCTTGCAGCCATCGACCACACGCAGTACCGGACAGACCCTGACCTGATTAGAGGT
Organism: Colletotrichum jinshuiense; assembly: GCF_051148585.1. Lineage (NCBI taxonomy): Eukaryota > Fungi > Ascomycota > Sordariomycetes > Glomerellales > Glomerellaceae > Colletotrichum > Colletotrichum jinshuiense. Next base: position 499,024 of record NC_139309.1, on the reverse strand, counting down.
CCTTGGAAGGAAGCCCATGATATGCTCCCGGGCATTAAAAGCACCCATGCTCTAGGAAAGCCTGTTCCTGAGGCCTGCAGCGCCAAGCTCCAGCGCAAACTTGCTAGCACAATGCCTCCGCGACCTATCGTTGAGATTAGTTTCGAAGACGCCTTTGGGCACCTGACAAGAATGCTTGGTGACGGGATAGGAGTTGTGGGAGTCCTCGAATACACAGACTCTATCTGTCTCCAGGTACATGCTTACATCTCCACCTACCTGGATCATCGTCGCCGTTACTAACGACTCAACCAGACATACGTGTCGACGTTTCAAGCAAAGAAACCTCAGCCTCTAATTTTCGTTCGCACTCTTCTCCAGAGCTTCCTTTTCAAGGACATGGAGGTCCTGGGCCACAAGAGCATCCGCCAGCTCCTCGATGACGACTTCGCCATTGTCTCTCTCCCCAACAGCCTTCTCCTCGACCGCGCCAACGACGAAATTGAGGTCATCCAGGACCCGCGCTTCACCATCGCAAACCAGATGGAGGTCTTCCGCCAGCGCGCTGCCCAGCCGTACCTTGATATCCTTCGCACCTTCTGCCAGAACAGGTGCCGTGTCCGCAGGACCCTCTGCCACATCGTCCGCGATTGGGAGAACTTGCAGTTTGACGCCGAGGACATTGACCAGATCATACAGAACCAAATCAAGGAGCAGCCCCTGGTTTACCAGTCCGCCGCCGGTCCCATCGAGACATATTCCCTGCCACTGTCGTCGTGGGCGTACCTGTACAAAGTGAAGCAGATGGAGTGGATCGTCCAGCTCGGCTTCGAGCTCGAGGTCTACCAGCCGGACGAGCTGGCAGGCATGTACTGGTACCTGAACTACCTTGCCAAAAACCGCCTCCAGCATGTCGAGCGCATCAAGTCCTTTGTCGTCCGGAGCCTCAATCAGGACCGCTCGGACAGACAGCGCCTCACGCCGGCCGCAGAGGCGCAGTACACTAAGTCGCTGGCTTTCCTCCGCCTGACGCTCCTCGACGCCGCCGTCACGGAGAGTCTTGCCGACGCCCTCTGCTGCCTCTGTACGGTCCTTCACCGCCTGGGTCTCGTCAAGCCTCCTCCCCGGCCTTACAGCACCGACGAGCTCCGCTACGAGCTGCGGATGAAGCCCTTCTCCGCCATCGGTCTACCCTCTCTACCGTCATTCGACGAGTTCACCAACGGTACCCAGCAGTCAGACGTCTCGACCAGCGAACTCCTCGAACTGGCTGACAGAGCCATCGCGGGCGCCAAGAAGGGATTCGAGGTCATCAGCAAGTTCCCGGACACAGAGGCCTTCTCGGTGGGATCACATGACCGCTGGGTGCCGATGGTGAAGAACGGGCTGAAGTCGTGCATCGCTACGGGGCTGGCGGTCTCGGTTATTCGAAAGGCGCTAGAAAAGTCGGGCGAAGGCGGGGATCTGAAGCTCAAGGCCGAGGTGCCGACTCCTGAAAAATCCTACCATGAGTGGTGGATTGTTCCGCGAATCACACCCGTCTGAGGAGGGTTCGGTGAAATAGGCCGAGGCATAGCATAGATACGTAGTGGACAATTGATCCTACTTTATTAAAAGAGAAGCAGAAAAAAAAAAGGGAGGGAGACCCTAGAATACACCCAATTTGCCGGAGAATCATGTGATACTACTCCCAGTACCCAATGTTCAACCATTTCCAACCGCTACTCGTGTTGGCAATTCCATCCAATCCTTACAAATCAATACAGGCCGTGTTATACGAGCATATCCGCTGCATATATGCTGAAGCTGCCATTCTCACATGCTCACATGCGGTGGTGCTTTCAGTTTGCTTGGTCTATATGTGCGTTTAAATTCCACCTCAGGCGCCAACATTTAGTTTTTACGAGTACCATGGCGACAGAGTGGAGCTCTTTGGAGGGCTTATGCGCGCTTCTTCGCAGCAACCATCCTGAGCTTGACAGTCTGCTCATAGAGGACATCCTTAAAGGCGAATAGGAAGGCGGCTGTCAATACGCTCTGTGTGACCTTGGGGGCAATGCCTGCGTGTTTCGTTAGCACCTCGGCAAAGCTGTCTCAAGCAGGATTAATACTTACCCTTGTAAAGGCCGGCGTAGCCCTCTTCCTTGATAACCCGGCTGATGGCCTGGGACATGCCCTCCTTCTTGTTGCCATTTCCGGCGACGTGCATCTGGCTCTTGACCGTAATGTACGGGTAAGTAACCGATGTGGCAAACAACTTGCCAAGGGCACCGAGGAAGAAAGCAATAGTCGGCGTGACTCTCCTCTTCTTCTCGACGGTGTTCTTCATCTGCTCGAACAAGGTGTACTGCAGAATGGGGTTGATGACGAGCACCAATGCGGGGACGACACCCGAGAACAGGGCCTGGGGGCCTTCATTCTTCAGCAACGCCAGCAGGGTGCCGATCGTTGAGGGTGCCTTCTTGGGCTTCGAGGCCTGGGCCTCCTCGTCGCCCCCTTCCTTGTCACTGCTCTGGCTTCGGGTTGTCATCCGGGTGTTGACGACCCAGATGGGGTTTGTGAGGATGACAGTCGCGGAGCCGGCGATGGCGCCGGCGATCATGGACTCAACGGTCGTGAGCTTCTTGCTGGCGCGCCCTGCCTTCTCGGCGGCCTTCTCGAAGAAGGCGCGGGTAAATTCGTACCAGTAGTAGTAGACAAAGTTTGTGACGCTGATGCCGAAGAGGGCGGACTCGAGGCCAGAGTAGAGGCCCGACACGCCCTCTCTGGCAACGATCTTCTGGACGGCCGTGAGGAAGGCCGAGTCGGCGCGCTTCGATTCGACTTGGGCGCGGGTGGAGAGGGTGATGAGGGGGTAGCTACGACATGATTAGAATCCTCCTGCAATATCTGGGGCCGATGACCTTACGTCAAAGCCATTGAGAGGAGACCCCCACCAGCGCCGGCGAGGGCGTGGGCGACATTGTCGTTCTGCGGGATCGCTGGCTTGGACATGGTTGCTGGGGAATTGGATGAATGGATGATGGCGTGTGAAGCTCAGGCTAGTTGGGACGATGGGAGAAGGAGCGGGACTGATGATTCATCCAAATGCAAGAAGGGAAGATTGCATGCGACGTTATTTGAAGTGTTGGCCCTATGCCATCTCAAACAGGCCCTTGGGGTTATGGAGCCGAGGTCTACCACGTTTTGAATGCCGAAGGGGGGGAAAGGACGCCTGCCGCTAAGAGCCTTTACCCCAGTTATGTCATACCATATACATAGAATTCATGCGCGCGATCACAGGACAGGGGGCTGACAAAGGGTCGCATGTGATGGGCCCGATCGAGGAGCCGGGTCCCTTCGGGAGCTCGTGGGGTCGGGACCAAGCCAGGACCGGCAAAAGCTGCTTTTTTCGGGCAAAACAGACGCTTTTCGGAGAGACAGGGAGAACATGCAATACCCACAGTTGATAGATATCTAAACCCAAGAATAATTGATTTGCAAAAAATTTTGTCCTTTAGGAAATGCATGACTGGTTTTAAGGTTGGATGCATCGCTGTTTGTTGCTTTTGTTCTAAAGAAAGAGACGGTTTGCTTTCTTTCTACCTGCTGGAGACAATGGAATTCATCACTATAACTCCGTGCTCGAGCCCGATGTGGATGGGGGTCTGAGCGAGACAGCGTAATTGATCGGGAGAGCGGGGAAATGTTGTTCCCCTGTCACCACCATCCCCGCCAAGAGGCGGAGGGGCTGCGCTAGTTCTAATCTGGAATAAAGTAAACAAACCAGGTTTGCCAACTGGCCAGGGCCCGTACCTCTCTTTGCAGACCGCATGCACGCTGGCCGCACACCACTACGCGACGAACCTATCCAATGCATATTAGCATTTGGCGTTTGTATCGCTAGCTTACGCGAAGGCCAAAGAGCCTGCTTTTTGTCTTTTTTTGCCTTCTTTTACATATAGCCTATGCGATAACCATAGCGCCGGTGGTTTTATTTTATTTTTGCACTTGCGCATTTCGCGATGGCGACACCAAGACCGAGAGGGGAGGGCGACGAGTTACTCTCCTCACCGGACCCGCTGAACGACACGGTCTCCTCGGCACTGTACCCTTCATCTCGTCGCATTACCCGAAGCCAAAAGTCGCAGCGATTATTCTCCGTTGGCGGCAGGAGCACTTCGCCTAGAAAGCAAATGTTCGAGCTTGAGGTTGGCGACGATCGTGTACCCAGGCGGCTGCTGGTGACCGTTGAAGCCGAGGACGAGTACGAAAATGTCGGGCGCAGACTGTTCAACTCCGCGACACCAACTCTTCGACGGGGCGCGAACACGACTACCGTTCCCTTGGCAGGCGACAGAAAAAACACGGCCGTAAAGACTCCTGCGCGCAGGGGTCGGCCTCCGAAATCTGCTGGAACACCCAAGACAGGCACAGCAACCAAGAGGAGGGCCACAGCTTCTCCGAGGAAAACACCACGGCAAACTCGAAAGGCGAAGATTGCAGATTCAGATGGCGTGGAAACTGAGGTGACGATCCAAGGAACACCGAAGTCAATCGCTCGCACCACGCGGGCATCAAGTCGCCAACCGCGCGGGCTTTCTGAGGATCCTGCGCCATCGTCGAGGCCCAGTACGACGCGCAGTCGCGGCCGACCCAAACGCGTCGAATTTTCCGACCAACCCGTGGAAACGATTGAGGAGGATGTGTTCTTGGGCGTCCCTGCTTCCGAGGACGGACTCGCGGCGAGCATGGAAGGGATGGTTGTGGATGATCCCACGCCAAGGAGGGAACAGCCTGCAGCACCGGTCCTCGAGTCTGAACCGGATATTTGGATGCAAACACTGTCGGATCAAGCGACGCCTCGAGCTACCACACAGGAAAACCCAATCAACCTAAGTCCAACACCCGCTTATCTTCAAGATAAGAGCCCGACCCCATCTGAACAGCTTCATTCTGAAGCTGAGAACGAACCCGAATACAACGACTACGACTTTGCGCCTGGCGCGCCTAGTGACATCTCGTCATTGATCGGCGATAACGATGTTGACGGCGAGCTTCGCGATCAAGACACTGTTGCTCAGGGCGAGGACTTCAGCATGATTTTTGCAAATTCTATTCCTTCGATGAGAGGCCATATAAGCATGCACGGTCTTGGCTCAGAAGACGTCGGCGACGAGACAAGCCTGATTATCAACAAGACACTAGAGTCTTTGAGGCAAAGCGGTGCGCTTCGTGTAGACGACGAGGAAGATGAAACCATCACCGAACCCACCGAACAAGAGGCCCCTGTGTCTGAGGAAGTTCAACCCCAGCTGGAGGTGGAAACACACATGGAATCTATTGTGGATGTTAGCGCCGAGTTCAACGAATCTCCAGTCGCTCTTCCTGCGCTCCCTCGACCTGATCTTCCACCTCCCTCTCCTTTAACCAAGGAGACTTCGCCATCCAGAAGTAATCAGTCCCCAATCTGGACTCGAAGCAGTCCTCGACGCAAGTCCATCCCGCTGGGCAGGAAACTTATGGAATCCAAGGCGCGGCAAATGGAGATGGAGACCTCCAGAATGGAAACATCGCAGATGGATGACTCATTCTCTAGTGTGCCGTCCAGAATCTTGGCTGCTGCGGCGCCTGGTAACAAGGCTTCTTCTAGGCGGAGCTCCATAATCAACGAAGAGGCATCTGCGATGCATGAAGACGAGTTCTCTGAGATTCCAGACGCATACCTAGAGGCCGCAACCCCAGGGAGACCAAATCTGCCCCAGCTTGATGAGAACGAGGCCGAGGACGAAGCCGAGGATGAACTGAACGAAGGCCAGGAAAAAGACCGAAACGAGGAAGATGCAGCAGAGGAAGAAGCTCGCAGAGCTTCACCCAAATCCGGGGCTCCCTCTATCGCGAGTGTTTCGTACACTCGGTCAGATTCAGGAAGAATGCCAACACCAGACGAGACGCCATCGCCCAACGACATTCCCGTTCCTCAGTCAGATGCCAAAACTATCGAAGCAGCCGAAAATTCTTCAATGGCTGAGTATTCTCAGTTGCCCGAGGAGCTGAGCTCTGACCCCCCAGTTCCTGAGCTCACCGCCAACCTTCCTGTGGCAAGCAACGAGTATATTACACCAGTTGCTCCAGTCTCATCCCCAATTCCGTCACCGGATGTCAATCTTCTGGCACCTCGCGGTGCATCGCCTGATAACGGGATTCGCCCAACGCTGTCTCCCATTGTTCGTGCTGGGAGAGCTTTGCAGAGTGTCACATCCGATGCCTCATCACCCCCCCGTCAGAACTCCCTCGGCAGCCCGTTCAGGCCCACCACAAGTAGCAGCCAACCTCAGTCCGCTGCCAAATCGAATCGCAGTTGGACCCAACCACTTTCCACTCTGATCCAGGCTGGCGCTCAGTTTTTCCAATCGCCAACTCGCGCTGCTGCCCAACCTCCAGCGCCACAAACAGCAAGTCAGCCGTATGATGATCCCTTCGGCCATGAGAACGAACACACTGGCCAGCCGAGTTTTATGGAAGCCTTGGCCAAGAGCATGCAGATGTCTTCTCCCGTACGACAGGATGAGGCCTCGGGATCAATGTCAGGATCTCTACGCGTTGCCCCGGCGGATGAAGCTGACGAGATGAGCTGGATGGAAGACGCACCGGCTCCACGTGAGCAACCTTTCACTCAGTCTCGCGCCATACATTCCAGTATGAATGCTGCTGGTGAATCACAGGTTAGCCAGCGGCCCGGCTTTGATGGCCTCGGCTTTGATACCGCTGACGAAACCGAGGTCGAGGAAGACCATCCCGAAGAAGAAGAAGTGGAGGAGGATGATGACATTTGGGCGATCGAAGCATTGCGTCCAGCTTCTAACTCGAGCCGTCAGCAAGGCTTGGCCAAACAATCGATCGCATCAGTACCTGCACAGCGCGCGGCGATTCCCAGTCCTTGGACGAGACGGGCTGAGTCGCCAAATAAACAGGCCTTATTCACACCAGCGGCGGCACAGAACCGCAAGTCAGGTTTCGGTGACGGCGAAGTAGAAGACTTTTCCATGCTTTCCCAACAACAGAGCCGGCAGAAGCAGATCCCCCAGAAAGCCTTTGAAGTTGCCCAGAGATCATCGGCCAAGAAGGACCTTTCTGCGTTCTTCTCCTCTCCTGCCCTTTTGCCCGGAATGGAGGGTGCTAAAGAAGTCTTGGACATCAAGAAGCGTCAGAACGCATTCCACCAGCAGGATACCGCGCAGCCTCCTGAGCGGTTCAATACGGGACTGGAGACAAACACCATGTTCCCCTCCATTCCGCAGAAGGCATTCAACCCCTCCGTCAGCGGCCGTTCGGACCTCTTCTCTCCTGCCAAGTCAACTACCGTTGCTGCGAAATCTACCGTCGACACCCGCCGGGAGCTGTTCTCTTCGACAAGGTCTCGCAGCAACGTGAGGCATCCATCCGAGATTCCTGACTCTCAGCCAAATATGTCGGATGAGGTCACATTTGCCTCAGTGCCGCAGAAAAAGGACTTTACTCCCAAGTCGGCCCAGAAGACACAGACCTTATTTAGCAAGCCCTCTGTTCCGGTGCCCTCGTTGACTCCAGTGCGAATGCAGCTCTCGCGCGCGGATATCCAGAGGTGGCAAGAGGATAGTGCCTCTGCCATTGCTGAAGACTCGCCTAGCTCCGAGCGTCGTATCCTCCGGCCCCTCCCCGACAGGAACCTGTCTCCGACCAAATCCTGCCTGCGCTCTCCTCTGAAGCCCCGTACGCCAGGCAGAGTCGTAGAGTTCACAAGTAGCGTGCTCTCGCCCCTGGCACAAGCTCAAGCCCGCGCCGAGCGTCGCTTGTCCGCCAGCTCCACTGGCAGCGCCTCCGCCGCCCAGCAGCAGCGCATTGCCGCAGTCATTGAGGAAGAGGACAAGGAAAACGACAACGTTATGGACGAGACAGAAAATGAAAACGAGGATATGGACGTGTCCATGACCGACGCCCCGGATCTGAGCAGCCCGTTGAAGCCTGTCGAAGAGCCGCCCTTGTCGCAGACGATGTGGTCGCGTGATCACTGGCTGCTCCTGGACGACGTCATTCAGCTGCGCCGACAAGGGCCGTTTGATTTCCAGTTCCCACCCGATTTCCAGAGCAAGTCGGGCTGGCTGCTGGGCCGTGCCGTCAACTCCCATGGTACTAGTTTGATTATGGAACAGTGGCATCTCGACGTAGTTGACGCGTTCAAGGCCGAGGTTGGCGGTTGGGACGAGGAAGTGCTTGCCAAGAGGGTGTTTTCGTTGGTTGTTGGGGAGCAGCTCCGTAAGGAGGGCAAAGCCCCCAAGGCCCCCTCGGTGAAGTTTGTTTAAGGCATGATTATTATGCATGTAAATGCGTGCATAGTGGCGTTTTTTGGGTTTGTTTGAGTACCGGAGCAAGAAGCCTCATGAGAGTCTCATGTCCGGTCAGTTTACATGATCACGTACATATGGGGTTGGGTTTCATTTTGGCGTTGGAGGGCATGTCACTTTTCTTCTTGTTGGAACGCTCATGAATGCCATGCCGTCGTTAGGATACCACATCATCAGAATGAATTCGGCCTTATGCACCGCCGGCATTGTGTCTATGGTAATAGTACAGTTCCAAATCCACCCGCTCCCCCCCAACCTTAGACGCCTGCCTTGCTTTACTCGAGCATTGAGGCCTGGTTGGTGTAGAGAACATCCACCACGCTGCTCAGCTTTTCAATTGTGGCCAGAGCGTGGTCGTATGCGCTGTCGCGCTCTGTCTCGTCATAAATGATGAGACATCCTGCACCTTGGTCCAGCACACCAATGATGACCTTGTCCAGGATCATCTGGGAGAGCTTGCGCTCGACCTGTTGCGTGTCGAGGCCAACCATCTTAGCGATGTGATCGATCTCGACGCGCGAGAAAGGTTCGATGACCTTGATAAGGTTCTGCTCCAACATGGCGTCATAGAGACGCCGCAGGTGGTTGCGGATAAAGGCATCGCTACCGAGTTGCTCACGGTAGGACTGGAGAGCCTGCTCGTATTCCTCCAAGGAACGGTTTGAGTGCGCGCGGGCGATAGCCTTCATGGCTTCGAGGTTCTTGCTGGCGTACTTCTGGGCCTGCTTGGATGTCATCAAGTTGTTGACGTCGTCGACCAAGTTCAGCATGATCTTGCAGAGAAGCATGTACTGCAGGGCGGCAGTGGCCTTGGCAGACTCGTCTTGGGTGTGGTATCCGTCGAGGGCCTCGATGAAGTAAGAGAAGGCTGTGTTGAAGTCCTTGTCTTCGGCATGGAGCATGCCGCTCTGCATGTCGAGGTGGGCTTGAAGGAGGGGTGGGGTATAGACGGAGGCAGCGCTCGTACGGGCACTGGTGAGAGCGGCGCGGGCCTTGGGAATATTTCCGAGGGCGTGGTAGACGCGCGACTCGAGAAGCTGAACTTCAACGAGCACGAGCTTGTCGTCCAGGCGTTTGAGCTCGCGAAGGAGGCCGTTGATGAGGGTGAGGGCGTCGTAGTAGGATTGCTTCTGCATGAGAAGGGTGACCAAACGGGTCTCGAGGTTCTGGCGCAGGAAGCTGCGGCGCTCCGAGGTTGCCCATTCTATACATGACTTCGTAACGGCGATCTGGATATCGGTGCTGCCCTCGATGTTCTCGAAGAGGTCGAGGAGTGAGCGGACTGGCGGGGTTCGGGTCAGTCATACGCTTCGCTACGAATTGGGAGAAATTCTTAGGCTGCCATACCAAGCTTTGCTGTCTTTGCCTTGGCAAATGACGAGAGGACTGTCCGGCTTTTTGTGATAAGGTCGACAAGCTCGTCCGTGTTCCTAGCCGGGCTATTAGCAAACGTGGGGGCCCTGCGATGTCATCACTGATCGAGGAGGGGCTCACTTCTCATCCCGGTACAGCTCTCCCAAGCTGATCAACGCAGTCTCGTACTCTTTCACCGCAGCATCAGAGGTTGCCGAGGAAGGGGGTTGAGAGATGATTTCCTTGAAGAGCTGCTCTGCCTTCCGGGGATCTGACTTGGCCAACTTCTGTGCCTCTTGCACCCTTGCCGTTTCGCCCTGAGCCATCCTGACTGTTTAATGTTGTGTCGTATCTAGAATTTGGGTGTTCGAATTAAATCGTTCGGCTACGCTCGATTGTCGTCAGTGGGAAAGGTGGTGGTGATATTGTCGCCGGATTCGTGATGTAGCTAGGTACTTTGTCCAGAGCTCCAGCCGCCTTCAGTAGGTCCAGGTTGCCATGACCGCGACGCAAGCCCGAAGCAGAGCAGAGGGCAGGGGCACTTCGGGCCGCTATTAATCCGTAAATAGCTTCCATTGGCCAAAATACCCCGAGATGTCCCCACCCCCACTTAAATTTTTGGGAGAAGTTCTGGATGGCTTTCGCAGCCATTGACATTTCTCTGGTGAAGCAAGACACTCCATCACTGCCAAAATGAAGATCAAAGCCCTTTCTCGGAGCGTGGAGGAATACCAGCCTCCAGGCGCAAGCGCGCAGAAGCTGCCTCGGTATTTATCATCCAAGATTTGAACTGTGAAACCTAGCTGACTGTTTTGAAGCAACCTTGATCCTGCGCAGCATCCTATGGAACGCGCTCGAGAGTATGTTGACCTCGCCACTGCTCAAGTCGCAAGCTTACAAGATTTCTAGGTACACAAAAGCTCTCAATGCCGTTAAGTTGGAGCGCATGCATGCTGCGCCCTTTGTAGGGCAGATGGGCAGCGGCCATGTCGACGGTGTGAGTCTCAAATGAGCCTTGGAGATTCCTCCCAGTTTCTAACAGTCGCTACAGGTCTACTCGATGGCCAAGGACCCGAACTCCCTGAAGCACATTGCATCCGCAAGCGGTGATGGCGCGATTAAAGCTTTCGACCTTACGAGCCGAGAGGAGATTTGGCAGACGAAGAGCGCTCACACCAACATCGTCCGGAGTCTTTGCTGGACGAAGGACAGAAAACTTCTGAGTGCCGCGGCGGATAAGACGATCAAACTCTGGGATCCGTACAACACGCCGAGCGAATCTGCGCCGATATCATCGTGGCTAGGCAACAGCGGTTTCCAGTGCTTGTCTCACCACAGAACTCGGAACGCCTTCGCAGCCTCTTCTTCCTCTAGCGAGATCGCCATCTACGACTTGGAGCGGCACAGCGCAGCGCCCGAGGTGCTTAAATGGCCCAACGCGACCGACACAATCAACTCGGTCGCTTTCAACCAGGTTGAACAGTCCATTCTCGGAAGCACGGGCGCCGACAGAAGCATTATTCTCTGGGACGTCCGCACCGCAATGCCCTTGACCAAGACCACGATGACATTCACCTGCAACTCTCTCTCGTGGAACCCTATGGAGGCCTTTAATTTCGTTGTCGGTAGCGAAGACCACAACTGCTACGTATGTCTTGATCGGCCGGTGCCGTTGGGGGATGTTAGCTAACCTACGAGCAGATGTTCGACATGCGCAAGTTCGATAGAGCGCTAAACGTTTTCAAGGGGCACGTCGCTGCCGTCATGAGTGTCGAGTTCAGTCCGACGGGCGAGGAGCTGGTTTCTGGATCCTACGACAGAACAGTCCGTATCTGGAACCGAGACCAAGGACACTCTCGCGACATGTACCACACCAAGCGCATGCAGAGAGTCTTCAGCACCACGTTCTCGCCCGACTCCAAATACGTTCTTTCCGGCTCCGACGACGGAAATGTGCGCATCTGGAGAGCCAACGCCACCGATAGATCTGGAATCAAATCCGCGCGCCAGAGGCAAGCCCTCGAGTACAACGAGGCCCTGGTTACCCGATACAGCCACATGCCGGAGATCAGACGCATCAAGAGACACCGTCACCTGCCCAAGGTGATCAAGAAGGCCGGCGAGATCAAGAACGTGGAGATGAACTCGATCAAGAGACGCGAGGAGAACGAGCGGAGGCACACCAAGAAACAATTCGAGAGACGAAAGGGCGAGAGAGAAAAGCCGGTCCTGGCACGGGAGAAGTAGACGGTCTGCGGATATGCCTTCATTGGCGTTGCTTCTTGCATTGTTCGGCGTTGGGGCGGCACATCATGTCTATGTATAGGAAAAGGGTGATCATGTTGAAAAGTGCACCTGAGGAACAAAATATTATATAGGTAGATCAAGTTGTTCTTGGTCGAGAAGGATTCAATGGAAATTCATGAGGCAACATCGAGTGTCAATCGTTCAGACTTGCAGAATCCAGCCAATATAAATAAGGTATCTCGCCGGTGCTTGGTCCCGCTCGGCGGACGTATCGGGCGCCGGCTCGGATAAGCTTGCTCTGTAGGTTCCTACCACGGACAACGGCTTGAAGTGGAGTTTCGGCTGGTCTAGCCGTGGAAGGATGGCAGCAACAAGGGGCTACGGTGCGTTTTAGTGGCCGTCCCAGGGGGGGTTTCCAGGGGCCAGGCAGGAGCAGCTGTCAGGGGAGCCCCTAGCGCTTGGCCTCCGTTTCAACGCTCCAGGTCCATCCACATGTGACGGATTCCTACCGCTAGAGCGTCAAGCTCCTTGTGGCCCCCCCAGTTGACGTTGGGTGCGCAGACTTTCGTCTCATCTTGGCCTCTGCAATTTTTCTTCCACGCTGGGCGACGACACATGTCCGTTTCTTCCTCGACTTCTTCACTTTTCATCCTAATCCTTCAACTTGTGCAGGGCGCGCAGATCATATCTTAATTTACCTCACGCTCAGCTCTCACAAGCACGTAGCGCTCAACTCCTCCACGACCCCGACCCCTCGTACCACCACCACGACCACCCACTACAGACGCCCACGATGGACTACCCACGCCCGCCCCAAAGCGACTCGTGGTTCGCGCCGCTCTCCATTGACCTCCTCGTCAAGGTCTTCAAGGTCACCTTCTTCCACCCCTTCGTCTCGTGGATCATCCCCCTTTGCTTCCGCGCCCAGGCCCTGCGGTGGGACGCACCGCCCATGCTCGCCTCTATCGCCTGGGCCACATTCATTACCCTCTGCTGGATGGCAAACATGATCAATCAGCGCGTCGCTTACGGCCTGCCGCGCGACGTCGACCTTAACGAGGAGGTCATCGTCATCACGGGCGGCGCCAGCGGTCTGGGCCTGCTTATTGCCGAGGTCTACGGCATGCGGGGCGCCACAGTCGCCGTGTTGGACGTCAACGAGATGGAGAACGGCGAGGCGCGGGGTGTCACCTTCTATAAGTGCGACGTCACGGACAAGGCGCAGCTCGCGAGGGTCGCGGGGCAGATCGAGAGAGATGTGAGTTGTTGTCCCCTTTCCCTTATCTTCAATGCGCAGCACTGACAAGTTTCGGCCTCACAGCTCGGTACCCCTACCGTCCTGATCAACAACGCAGCCATCGTCAAGGGCAAGCGGCTCCTCGACCTCGAGTTCGAAGACATCGACAAGAGCCTCGCCACGAACCTCACTGCGCACTTCTACACCCTCAAGACCTTCCTGCCGCCCATGATCCGCGGCGGCCAGGGGGGCACCGTCGTGACCATTTCCTCCGTCCTGGGCCACCTTGGCGCCGCCTCTCTTACGGACTACGCCGCCGCCAAGGCCGGCGTAACGGCCCTGCACAAGTCTCTGACCGCCGAGCTCCGCGAGTCGCACCCGGAGATCCGCACCATCCTCGTCGAGCCGGGCCAGCTGTCGACGCCGCTCTTCTACGGCGTGCAGACGCCATATGCTTTCGTCGCCCCCGTTGTCGAGCCTGTTGATGTCTGCAAGGAGGTTATCGCCGCAATTGACGCCGGACGGAGTGCTCATGTAGCCATGCCGCTGTACGCGCGCTGGATCCACTGGTATAATGTGCTCCCGGCTGCCGTGCAGCAAGTCGCGAGAAGGGTGGCGGCCGTGGATACGTCGATGAAGACGTTCATCGGCAGGCAGGAGAGGGGGATGGGCGAGAAGAACGGGAGCCTGATTTAGAAGGGCGTGCTGCCGCGACACCCTGGGGAACCTGCGGCGCCGGCGTCGGGGGTCTCCGTAATACCAAGGCGGGCTCATATATATTAACACAAAAGAGTTTCAAGACACATGTGAATGAATATACAATCTAATTTCAAAGTTGAACAACAAGTCAATATTCAAGTGCTGGCCTCGTCTGCTTCCGTTCCAGACAGGTCCTGGGCCGGCGATACCCTGTTTAAGCCATCCAGCTTCTTGTACGTCAACGTATCGAGGTCGATGCCGTCGAGTGCTCGCGCCTACTCATCTAGTCAGTGACTCCTCTCCCTCCCTCTCTTACTCTGCCCTCGAGGGAGTGAGAACAGAGAGGCATGTGGAAATGACATACGCTAATGCCGTAACATGTATCCTCCAAAAAGTCGATCCCCAGACTAGACCCGCACTTGCCGCAGAACATCTGGTCCTTGGTCTTGGTGTTGAAGCGGTAGTTTGTGCACCGCTCGCGGGAGCCGTTGTGCCAGGTGACGTCCTCCTTCTCGGGATCTGGCCCCCCCGGGTTGGTGTGTCAGTAGTTGTGCCACCATGTTCAGCGGCCCGCGCGCCCCCTACACTACACCTACTTGGGTGAAAGGCAGGCGGGGAAGCAAAGAAGCAGCAAGCCTTCCCCCCCACGGAACGTGAGGCTATTTAAAGGAATGGCCAAGAAGGGAGGGTGTTCAACTTACAGATGAGAAGATATCCGCTGCGTCGGCAGATGGAGCAGTTGCAGTTGAGCACCTTGTACCCCTCCTCCAGCGGCGGCGAGAGCGTCAGCGAGAACTTGATGTCGCCGCAGTGGCAGCTTCCGTCGTACGTCTTGGAGGGTTTCGGGGCGGGGGCTTCTTCCGTCGACATCGTGGTCGTTGTTATTGAGTTGTCTTTTCTTTGAATGTCAGAGAGACGGGCAGACGCATGGGTGAGTTGTGCGGAGGGGAGGCAGTTGGTTTTCTTACAGACTCAATCTCTCTCCCTTGCAGATGCGAGTGAAAACTTACGGGACTGGAGGGCTTTCGAATGGTCAGTGGAAGCAAAGTCTCGAATTGAGCTGGAAAGTCCAGATCAAAGTAAGCCGGGAAGTAATACTTTGTTTGTTATTAACTGCGGAAGTCTTCCGGGATGGAATAACCATTCAAAGACGCGAGATTGTTGAAGGATTCAACCAATATTGAGTCTTGTAACACAGCCCCCCTGCCCCTCCCCCTCCCCCTCAATCCCCCTCTCTTATCTCTATTTTCTATTAATTCTACGAGAACCTGGCGCCTTAAAGATGACGGCGAAACGAAATGAACAACCTGCCTGCCTGTTATTGACTGGGCTGCTCAGCCTCTTCCCCCCTCCACAGCTGAAGCCATGGGTTGTGACTAGTCGCATCTTATTAGTCAGCTGTGTGCCGCGAACGCGGAGTGAGAAACGACAATAGGCAACAGGGGAAGGACGATGATGGGCGACCATATTGCAATAAAGCGACCTACCATCTTTGGCCATGACACCGCCCTGTGGATGGTGCTAAGGCATGCATACGATTGCCAATTGTGGGGTTCCGGGATACGGCTGCAAGAATGAGAGGTGGGAATATTCTAGATCCCAGAGAGGAGTTCATAGCTTACCTATCCAGTGCCGGAGCGGGCTCGCGGTGGACGGGTGAGTGGGCAATTGCATGTTTCAAAAATTCCTATCTCTCAATTCTTCTCCTATTTTAAAGTGCAATTAATCGTAAGTTATGGTAGGCTTGGTAGGCAATATGGTATTATATGAAGGGACGCTGCCATGACTCTCCCCGACAAGACGTAATGTGTTAAAACGCCGCCAAACTTTTTTTCCTCTCCAAGAACCTGACCCATGGTATCATCAAACGCCAGGACAGTATTAAAACAAGATGTTGATAAGAAAAAGATCGCAGCGCGAAGTTAGATCTCATCTCGCTAAACAGCGTTCATGGCCTTGTCGCCACTTGTTCTCGGCCTGCTCGCATCCAGCGCAGCGACGGACGGCGGCTTCTCGTTGTTGTGGCTGGTGTGGCCGTTCGAGAGAGGCTCAGGCTCTTCGTCAGGCTCGTCGGCTGGGGCGCCGAAAGTCGGTGCGTAGGCGCTCTTGGCGCGAATCTTGTGTCCCCAGATGTAAAAGACGACGGGAATGGGGACGAGGACCGCGGCGACAATACCGAGAAGCGTGGAGGCCCACTCAATACCCATGCCGTTGAACATGTAGCTGGCGAACAAGGGGAAACCGGCACCGCAAAGGGATCGAAGGAAGGTGTTTCCGGCAATGGCAGAAGCGGCGCTGGGGTTTGTTAGTGTCGGAAAGTCTTCGACCGAGGGGATACACATACAACATGAGGTAGGCATCAACGAGATAGTTGAGCGCCTGGAGGAAGATGGACATGAGACCAAAGCCGGTGAAGAGACCACTGAGGGTAGGGACAATCCAGTGGATGTCCTCGCGGTATCCGGACCTATCAATTTTGTTAGAATAATCGTCTCATGGAACCTGTCAGAAATGGACTTACCATCCAAACCAGAAAATTCCCGCCGCAAAAAAGACGCCACCGGCGATAACACTCGGAAGACGCCATTCAGGGATAGGCACGCCGTTGTTGGCCTTGAGCTTGCGCAGGTACCACGGTTGCTGGAGCAGCACAGTAACACCAGCAATGAGCTGTCCGGTGATCATGCCGAAGAAGGTGAGGCCAGACTGACCAGCACCAAAGCCGTGGACGCCGCGGAAAACGAAGGGATACGCCGTCAGGAAAAGATACAAGAGTCCGTAGATGAAGGCCATGTAAACGGACAGGGCCGTGACAATGGGCTCGCCAAAGAGGAGGCGCATGGGACGAGAAAAGTTCTTGTTGACCAGCTCCATGAAATCGATCTCGATTTCCTCCTGCTTGGCGTGGATTCCCCAGTTACGGGTTCGGCGGCGCAGCTCCGACGCCTTGCTGACCAGAATAACGGGCGGGTAGGTCTCCTCGAGGAAACACAAGTCGAGGAAGAAGGCGACGAAGCCCATGAAAGACGGGATGTATTCGGTCCAGCGCCATCCGAGGTGCGACTCGACAATAAAGCCGCCGATAAAGGGGGCCAAGAGCGGGCCAGTGAAGACAGCCATGGAAAAGACCGTAATGGCACTGCCTCGCGTACGGTTGTCGAACATGTCCGAGAAGACGGCGGCAACAACCGCAAGGGGGCATGCACCAAAGAACCCGGCAAAGAAACGGCAGATCAAGATGGTCTGCAGGTCCTTGGCGACAGCGGTGCTAATAGAGAAGATGGAGAAGCCGAACATTGAAAGAACCAGGGGCAGTCTGCGGCCCCTTAGCTCGGAGAGAGGTGCCCACAGAGTCGGGCCAAAAGCGAATCCCAGAACGTAAAAAGAGACACCGAGTGTACCAACGGTAGCTGATACATTGTATTCCGTCGCAATGACTTGCGTCGCTGCGGAAAAAATACTCGATGTGAAAGCGGACGTCATTGTAGTGTAGCCAAGCATTGCGGCTGTAAGCAACCTGCGTGCCAAGACATGTCAGTGAACAACGCCACCACAACCAAAACTCCCGATGCGCACAGCTGTGACTTACTTCTTCTTCAATGGCCAATTCTGCGCATGCAATGGATCATCAGGTCCATCGAACTCCACAACATAGTCCTCCTGCTCTGGAAGCGGCGGAGGATATGGCTTGCCGCCACCCATTGCCGGGACTGGCTTCCTCGACTCTCTGCTCTTGATGCTACGACCGACGGTGTTGGAGTGCTGGCTGCGCGCGGTGGCGATGCGACTCAGCGCCGTCGGGTGTCTTTCGAGGTCATTCTGGGTTGAGACACGGCTGATGCCGGTGCCGGTGCGGTATGCGCGACCCGCACGGGACGCCGAGGACGAAGAAGTCGAGGATGAGGAGGTGGACATGACCCGTTCGATCTCGTGACTTTCGCGGCCATGATAGCGGTTGGGGGATGCGCTGCGCTCGGCAGCCGCGATTTCGCGGTCGACTTCGTCCATTGTCGGTGTTGGACAATGCCTGAAAGTGGTCTGGGGTCTGGTGGTGTTGGGTACGCTTTGATGAAGGAAATAGAGAACGAGAGCGTCGTGCTGCTATCCAGACGGGATAGATATTGTCAAATAGAAAGGCGGCTTGGAGCAAGGTAACTGAGCAGTGAGCTCATGCAATGCTGCGCTGTGCTGACAGATAGCTCGGAGCTAGTAAGAACGCGGCGTGATGGCTAGCTACGTCAATCCGGTGTAATGTGAATAAGTCCCGGTAGGACAATGCAAGCGACCCTCTCAGGTAAAGAGGACAACGCCAGTCAGATTTTGGAGGCCTAGATCGGTGGCAAGTGTGAGCGCGCGGGGGCTTGGGAGGGGTATAAACTGGAGATGGTAAATGCGCGATCAGCAGGGCAGCTTTTCGTCTTATAAAGGGCAATTCTATCTGACTCAAAAAGGAGGAAGACGGTTCAGACGAGGAGTATTAGCGAAAGTGGATTGGGCAGGATAGATAGGTAAGCGGACACTGAACGCGAAGGCCGAGAGAGAGAGAAAGAAAAAAGCAGAATTTGTCAACTAGGAATGAATGACTGCTCTCTGCAGATTGGCAACCGGGACATCTCCCGGGTTACCAAGCAAAAGGGAGGTAAAGTGACAAGGAATGGGTCGGTAAGTCCCACTTGGGGAACAAATCGTGCAAGGTTCAATTTTTTTCTTGCAGTGCCTCCCATCCAGAACCCGGCAAGAATCTCGGCATGTCGACAAAAACTACCAAAAACGAGAACGACACGAGCCGAACGAGTGTGCCTGGCTGCAGAAAGGAGAAAAGAGGGTGGAGCCGGACGGGGCCGGCGACGGTAGCCGGCACTGGGAAACCTGGATGGGGCCAGCCGAGGATAGGTGGTGCTGGATATTAGTGATATGCTTGGCGCAGTGTGTCGCAGGCTCCCTCCTTTCCGTCAACCCCGACGCGCAAAACGATTGATGTGTGGTCGCTATTGAGGCGGTGTCGTTACAGAGTCCAGATCCAAAAATGGTACATGGAGACCCTGCAAACGATACTTTCTGTCATAGAGTTACGCCGCGGTTTACGCTTCCATCATCCCATCGGGAAGAAACAGTCGCCC
Organism: Colletotrichum jinshuiense; assembly: GCF_051148585.1. Taxonomy (NCBI): domain Eukaryota; kingdom Fungi; phylum Ascomycota; class Sordariomycetes; order Glomerellales; family Glomerellaceae; genus Colletotrichum; species Colletotrichum jinshuiense. Next base: position 480,026 of record NC_139309.1, on the reverse strand, counting down.
AATCGAAGTTTTTCTGCCCTACCTCGGGAAAGTTCCTGCACAATACCCCAGACGGCTCGAGCAGAGTTCAACCCGATCTTCCTATCCGTCCGTACTATGTATGAGTCGTCTCTCTAACAACCCCTGGCCAATTAACTTAACTTTCCGCAACCGGTCGGATCCGAGGCAAGAGGGCAAGAGATGATGTCACTGGTCCTGGAGTTTGGAAGGAGTTAAGCCGTAGGGTAGGTAGTGAAATATGCGGCAAACTCCACTTGTCTGACAAGTCGTTCTGGACCCCCTTCGGTCGCCCCGCGCCTTTCTGGCCCTTCAGTCATCAACCCTCAGCCTTAAACGTCACCTTGCGTTCGGCCGTTGGCACTGACTAAAACGTGGCCGCCACTACATCCCCGGCTGCGCACACCCTCGGCATCGGCTCATGTCCCTTAGGGCCGAAGGATAGGCGGCTTGCATTACCACGAAGCACCCATCGATGGACAGCATGCAATCCGACCTGTCGCCAACGCATGGTCTGGAAATAAGAAGAAAATGAACCGAGCCCGAACAAGAAAGGTATGTACGATACGGACTTACAGTAAGATTACATGCAATCCTAAGGGGACGATCGTATCCATCGTCCTTCCCTCGTCCACAATTCTGGCGGCCCTCGGCGAGCCTGACGCAGCCCAATGCCGCTTCTTGCCGCCTTCCGCTCCCCAGGCACACGGAGCGGAAGACGAACTTCGTCCACATCAGCCGCCAAAACACCCCGAGTGGGGTCCTCATCCACCCACCCACGACACACGAAAATTTCCAGAATGGTCTCGAAAGCCTTATCGGTCGCCCCTCTCACCAGCATCAGATTTTTTTTTTCCGCGCCACGGAAGTCTCCAGTTCATTCTCAATGTACTGCGTACGATGGATTTGCCAGATTATCACTAGTCTTCTATGCAATGTGATAGCAGTGTCCCCTCCCAAGAACAAGGGTCCCATGTGCAGGTCATGGCGGTCCGAGGCTATTATCGGACCCCCCATCCGTTCTCTAACAGGTTTGTCGCCTCCTCCAAGCTCAGTCCCGAAGTCTCAGGGTATATACGCCAGACAAGTCCATAGCCTACCAAGCACACCAGCGCGTAAAGTACAAATGTCCACGACGGGCTCAGCGTGTCCATGAGCGGCAGGAACGTCAAGCCAACAACGAAGTTGGCACCCCAGTTCGTTGCTGTCGAGACGCCACTGCCTATAGACCGCACCGCCAACGGGAACAGCTCACTCTGCATCCATGGCACGTTGCCCAGTCCAAGGGCGTACGCCGCAACGTACACCATGATGCTGATGAGAATCAGCACCGCCGCGCCTCGATCCGAGCCCGCACCTGCACCAGCACCGGGCTCGGTGCCGGCTACCGTTTCGGCCCGCAGGTCGACGAAGGAAAAGCCGTACGCCGACAACATCAGGCCCCCAATCATAAAAGGTAGGGAGTAGAGCAGTATCTTGCGCCTTCCGATGCGGTCGATGAGGCACAGTGCTGCCACCGTGAACAGGAAGTTGGTGACGGCAACGCTGAGAGCCGTGAGGGTGGGCGTGTCGAATCCCACCATTTTGAAGATAGTCGCCGAGAAGTACATGAGCGAGTTGAAACCGCAAAGCTGCTGGAGACCCTGGAGCAGGCACGTAATGACCAGCGCCCGCTTGTTCCTCCCGACGGAGAACAGCTCTTGCCAACCACCCCACCATTCCATGCGCGGTGTGCCCTCTCTTCTCATGACCTCTCTTTCTTCTCTGATCTCGAGTTCGATCTCCTTGATCACGGCCTCGGCGTTTCTCATGCCGCCGACAGTGTTGCCCATGACCTTTTCCACAACCTTCTTCGCCCTCAACGACTGGCCCACCATGACGAGCCACCGCGGCGACTCGGGCATAAGCACGAGGATCGAGCACTGCAGAGCTGCGGGAAGAGCTCCAAGACCGACCATCCACCGCCATCCCGTGGTCTGGTCGCCGTACTCTGCAAAGGCCCAACCAATGATGTATGCAACTACCTGGCCCAGCGTTATGAACAGGACGTTCATCGTTACAAGCCGTCCCCGGTGGCTGGCGGGTGCCAGTTCGGCGATGTATAGAGGGACGACAAAACTAGCAGCCCCAACCGCCGCACCGACTATCGACCGACCCAGGACCATGGTTGTAACTGTGCCGCTCCATGCTTGCATCAATGCGCCGATAATGAAGAGGATGTCGGCAATGAGTATAACGCGCTTGCGACCCAGCGCATCAGCGACAACGGAGGAAAAGGGGGAGACGAGAAGCGCAAAGAGCGCGGTGCTCGAAGTGATGATCGACTTGTCAAACGTCGTCAGGACTCGATTCGAGAGGGAGGTATCGATCTTGACGAGGGTCGCCGATATTACGCCGGTGTCATCTGCACACAGTCCTGGTCAGCCAACCCCTTCTTCGATGCAGTCATGTTGGCCACACTCACATCCAAAGAGCAAGCCACTAATGCCGGCAGCAAAGGTGAGAAGCCATACAAAGAGAGTCGGCCTTGATTGCACATGTTTCATCGACGCGGGGAGAACATCAGCTTCTTCATCCGCATCGCGGTAGTCAAACTCGTCGTCCCGGTCAGACCGGCCAGCCATCAGCGGGGCGTCCATCGAGTCGGGCATGTTTGGCAGAGGGGCAGGCAGAGGTTGCGAGAACGGAGCGTGTCGTATTGGAAATTTCGAACTGTCAAGCGTTCGAAAGGATGGGAGACCGTTCTTTCAATAGGCCATGCTGCGGAGTGCGTCTCGGCACCGTCGGTCTTCGTCAGGGAATGCGCAGTTGATGGTCGACAACGGGACGCTGGCCACGTTACGCATTTAGAGTTGAGATGTCGTAGCCTCAACTCCCTAGTCAGAAGCTTGGGGCCTACGGGGCACTTGTCACTGGGCCCATGCGCAACGTGTTTGGGAAGTACCTTGTTCTCCACCATTTTGTGGCCGAAAACCAGCCTGAATCAGGTACTCATATATCCGGTAATTGAGACGGAAGGGCCGCATCATTCGCCCGAACCAGTCAGCTTCCACTTCCCGTGAATCCGAAACTCGGTAACCTGTTCACCGCCCTCCACCGTGAAGCACTGGTCATTTCGTACCGGAGTCCTCATTGATCAATATTTAGGATCGTCGACCATCCCGAGACCGCCTACGTCAAGGCGACGAAAGGGGATTGCTTATGTAACCCAGCGGCGGGTTACAATGATATGTCAACTGGCATGCTTGACGTTGGAGGGCTTGCTTGTTCATTGGCGTGGGTATGTTTCCATCTCCCACGAGGATCTTGCAAGCAATTCATTCGCATTATCTAGTGTTTGCAGATCATGGTGTAATTTTGGATACTCGAGAGCCTCAAGCTGTGATAGTTGAGTTGTCAAAATCACCATCTTAGATATGACGAAGGATCAGAGAACCGAATCCTGACCCAGCCAAGCTAAATTAACGTGGGGCCTAGGATATAACAGTTGCAACGGCCCTTCTTTGATGAGACGACCCTGGATTACAACGACATACCAAAGTGAGTGCGGTTTGGCGAGCGTCGTGCAAGTTGTCCGAAGTCGTTCTCCGGACATTCTAGCCCTTGCCTATTTCGGGAGTCGAAGGCATCCCGTTCTCGGATAGTCGTGGGGGGCCAATGAGCGATGAGCTCGGTAACGAAAGACAGGAAGCGCAATTGTTTGATCGATGCCATAAACAATGTTGCGTTTCACAGCCTCAACATACCCTTAGCGTCCGTCCGATATCACTTATGTGATGTGGTTCCTAACAGTCATAGATAAGGCATGCCGCGGGCTTGTAGCGTGGCTGACTACTTTGAAAGAACTGTTGTCAGTGGCGCTCATTCCAAAGAGCGCCCGTTACTCTCTTTATCCAAGACTCTGCCGACCAATGGGTGACGATGGAGATGATTCATGTTTCTTTGGTGGTCTTGGTTGGGCACTGCCAAGACGACGATGTATTGCTTGGCTGCGGATATTGAGTCCAGAGAAGTCATAAAGGGGCACGCTGGCGACACGCGAGATTGGTTTCCCTCCGGACCAAAAGCACAAGCGGTCTTGCCTACGCTTCCAAAGGTGGAATGTGGCTCTTCTGCAGGGGGCGAGGAATCCGAAGATAGAGGCGATATTGAAGGGAGTTGGCGACTGGCTTCATCATCCCGTGAGTTTGAAATACTATTGTAGAATAAAGATGGCGGGCAGCAAGGGTGGTGACATATTAAACTCTCGGACTACATATACTTGTTGCGAGTTGCAACTCTGCCAGACTTCGGGGGAGGACAGTGCAGTATAATGGATGTTTGCGGGCCTGTGAGTGCGGGCGCGGCCGATTCTCGCCCGGAGTCTGCGTGGGCGCGAAGGATACGATACTCTATTCTCGCCAAGGCAACGGTTTGCCGAGCAATTAAAAATGATCACGAGGGTGCTCGTGTGGGTGCCCGTGTACCGGTTTAGATACGTCGATGAGAACCGACCTGCATGGAGACGGCAGTTGTCAGCCAACCTGGGGGATCGTCGCCGGGGGTGAGCGTCGAACGGCGTTTGTGAGGAAAAGAAAGGTGATCTCATTATTGCGATGGTTTACTTGAAAACCTTCGGGCCTGGAAGAATTGTATGAGATGCGTTGGATATCGTCGACGAGGCTAGTCCGAGAGAGGAGAGAGCGCGACCAGAGATGGGTATGCTGTGGAAGCCGCAACTCGGGTTGTTGGCGAGGGCGATCGGAAGCATGGGCGGGGACTAGCATGTACCTATACTTTGGCCTCTGGGTATGCTCGCGGATCAAGCCCGACCCCACCACTGCATTCCAACCCCAATTTATTGTCACCTTAGCTTTGGTGACGGCCTTATGCACTGGTCTTGGAAGCCTAGCAACCCAAACCCTTCCTGGCACCTCACATCTGCATCTCGATCCTTCTCAACTCCAACATCGATTCAGGTTGAGGTGATTGTTACTCATGTAGAGATCCAATCAAGGCAGCCCAAAGGCTCCTGCCGTATGATGCCGACGAATCAGGTCATCACCCATACGGCTGCACTTCGTCTGCATCGCCTGGGAGCAGCTGTAGCAAGCATGTCCTTTTCGACGAACCCAGGCTATGTGAATATCCATCAGCTCGCGTCCCATATGATCAATCGTGATGTAGCACGACGCCGGGTTTAAGCCAAGAAATCGAACCAACTATTTGGGCTTTCTAGCAATAATTAGAATGCCCAGAGCGGTAAATCGCCATCCACGAGTCTCCAGCTGCTAACGACTGGCCAACGGGCTTCGTGTTCTATATACTAGGTAGTAAAGAGGCCGATTGCCATTCGTCAGTCGGCGACCGATGTGACGTCCATAAGCGAGACTTGGGAGACTGAACGAACGACCCAGGACACAAGAGTGCGACGTTGGGGGCATATTTGGGACATCAATCCTAGCGATGAGCCAGGCTGCCGGTGCCCACCGGTTGAACCGCCGCCTTTCCGGCGGCCAGACCACTCGAACGCCCGCTCGTCTGCGCATTGCGGCCCTCCGATTTGCCTGCGGGCTTGTCGAAGCCTGTGCGCGGAGCCAACGAGCGTATTTCCCTTCTAAGACAAGGCATTTTCGTCCCGCTTCTCGTCCGAGTTTGCCTTTCCTTCCGCAGCATGTTATACGGTGCTCCCGAGGTTCAACAGAACGGATTTCTTGCTGGGTAATAAACCAACCGTCTGAAGAAGAAGCTCAGAAGAGATGTATGCCGAGTGGGGGGTGGGAAGTCCTCGGTGACCCCTAGCAGCCGCAAATCAGCTAGCTTCTGGGAGTACCCCACTAATGCCCACGCTGTTGGCATGACGTTGGCATGCCCCTGATGGAGGGGTCCTCTAGGGTCTTCGGTAGGAGACGGGAAATGTGCGAGTGCCAGGAAGCGGACTAGTTGCGCAGGACTGTGATGGGAAGAGGAGGGGTGACCTCTGTGTCGCGTGCAATTGAACACCCATTCCACAAGGCATGCCAAGCATGTTCGCACTTCAACCTGTGCAGGATGGGGGGATTGACCAAGAAGCCGGTGTACCCAGCAAGAGCTGGAGGTGCGGTGGTGGTGGTGGTGGTGGTGAACAACAGTACGTGGGCGGGTGGCATCCCGCGAGTCAAAGCGAAGGTGGCGCCTTTTTGCCGAACAGAAGACTCAGCTATGACACCAAGGAGCTGTCAACAGCCACTCAGGCTCTACGGCCTCTTATCTCGCGACCAACCTGGCCAATGAATTGACGAGATTATGCGAGCCACAGCATCGAACTTCTCCAACAGCATCATGAAAGACTGCCGATAAGTGAAGGGGCTTTTTTTTTTAAAGACTGGGAGAGACTTTCAATTCCCATGTTTGCAGCAAGAAGAACCTCGTACTGCAGAGAGAGGGCTGTAGTGCAGAGCAGAAACGGGGCGTAGGTAGAGGTACATCCGCCCCGGTGCTTATACGCCCCTCCCTTCCCCAAGACAGGGCACGCGAGAATGAGACTGAAGGCTCATGCATTCGCACCTGCGCCCGCAAGCTGGGGCCTTCTCTTCCTTCTGTCACTGGTGTGCTGCCAACCTTGCCCCCCCGCCGTGCCGCCCGCTGCGTCCTCAAATGCAAAAGCCAAAAACGCCCCATTCTGAATTGCAGACGGGGTGTTGGGACCCCAGGTAAAGGTACCTCAGCCTACCTCCTCCTAAGCAGAGTACATGAGGTAATGGGAGGTGGGAAGGTAAGGGCAGGCTGGCTGCCTTTTCTTTAACTGAGGGTGCCCGAACATGGAAGCCAAAGTGGACGGACGGACTTCGACGTGGAACTGACAAACCTACCCGACACACCTCTGACCCCATGAAATAATTCCGTTCCCGTCCAGTACCGGCCTGATCTGCTTCGTCTCAAACATAAACCTCACACACTCTCAAAATTTGTCGCTGGCAACTCGGTTCCCACATCCCGCCCCCAGCTCCCAAGAGTGAAGCTAAATCGGGCTGCGAGGCACGCGGTTATGCAGCCTGTGTTGTCCGCGTCCTAGACGGCAGCATCTCAGTGGCTAGGGCCCGCGAACCGAATTCAAAGGCGAGGTACACCAAGGCAAGGCTAGAGCCATAGCCAGCCAGACACGGCTGACCCGACGTCCCCCGCGAGGCTGATTGCCCGACATCAGCAACCTCCCGACCTTGGCCATTACCACCATGGGTCAATGGTGGGATGCAGCCAGGATTGACGCTACTGTCACGAGGCAGTTCGTCTGTCAGTATCTTCTGCCCGAGGAAATCGAGCGCCTAAGCCGACCACTGGCCTTTGGCGACGGCCTGACAGACGAGACCTACTGGGACTGGATCAACAACAAGGCCAAGCGTATCTTCTTGGTTCTCGTCGACCTCAAGATCCCAGATCAAATATTCGGCATCATCGACGACTCATGGGATGACCACGATCTGCCCATTTCCTCCGAGCACATCGAGCGCCTCAGGTTGACGGCTGTCAAAGACGAAAAGATTGAGCGCAAGTTCTTTGCACGCCAGTTCAACTACTTGCTCAAACCTTTCCAGCGGGGCGACCATACCGTGTTCAATGAATATGAAATCGTGCCTCTTGACGTCGTTGAGCGCCGAACGGCAGGGAACAATGCAGTTGACAAGGTCGTTCTCCCCAATTGTCCCGGGTTGATCTTTTACCGACGCCGCATCCCCTTGGGCAACGGTGCAGGCCAACTCTCGAGAGGCGAGTTTGTTGAGATAGTCAACAGCATCAGAGGCATCCAGAACGACCACTTGGTCTCTTACTACGCGTCGTATACCCATCACGGAGCCGCGGACGCGTACGTCCTTTTCACGCCTGCCACCGACTCCAACTTGAAGTCCTTCTTCGGCAACACCCCGTCATCCTTCAAGAGTCTCCCAAAGAGGGAGAGGAGACGGTCGGTCATGAACTGGATCCTATGCCTTGCCGACACCCTCGCATACCTCCATAGCCGAAGACTCTGCCATGGGAACATCAAACCATCAACAATCCTCTTCACCAACCAACTCCACATCTTCTATTCTGATTTCACGAGGCTAAATGCCGAGGTCCTGGCCGGGTACACGGACAAGAATTCGTTCGACCGGGAGTCGTATGACTATGCTGCTCCCGAGCAATGGTTCCGTCCTTCAGGCGGTCCGACGAGTCCCATGGGACGTATGGCAACGTTGGCCATCTCGACGTCCCCGGAGACGCATACCAACTTCTCCATTCCTAGGAGCGACAACCCCAGCAGTCCGAACGCGATGCTGAACACGCCCAACCCGCATCTAAATCCGCAAGCTGCCGATATTTTCTCTCTCGGTTGCGTCATCTTGGATTTGATGAGCTTCCTCGTCAAGAAGACGACGAAGAGCTTTGCAGCGCATCGCGCTGCCAAACACAAGACTCCGGGTCGTGGCGGCGCTGTATTGGATTCATCTTTCCACAAAAATCTCGGACAGGTCGAATCCTGGATGTCCACGCTGGCAAAGGAGGCGTCAAAGAAGGTATCCGAATCCGACGGCGGTCTCGTATTCCGAGGCATAGTCCCCTTGATGCACATAGTTGCCCGCATGCTGTCCGCAAATCCCATCGACCGTCCTAGCGCGGCTGAGGTGCAGACTCAGATCTACCAGATGATGACGAAATACTGCGATATAACGGAACCACATTGCGTTCATCAGTACGGCGGCTGGGACTTTGGCATGTCGCACTTGCGCATCCAGGCCGTGAGCCCCAACACCGAACTCATACCCCAGCCGATGCGGCAAAACTCAATCTCCCAACCGCCGAGACGTGGCAGCGAGAGCCTGAGCGGAAGCACCAGTCCGAGGGGGTTTGCCCATTCGAGAACAAATAGCAGCGGCGGGATGTCGAACAATAGCGTGGTCAGCAGTGCGGCAAGCAGCGAACGGGATCGAGATCGGGACCAAGATCGGGATCTTGGGCCCGGATTCACTGCCATACGGAACATTCGTGTTACACCGGTGCGGCCGTCCGGACCGTGGGACTCGGGCCCCGCTGTTCAAGGAGGACGGGGCGATCAAGCTCCGGTTTATTAAACCTCGCCGGGCGGCCGGAGGGAGCTGGAGGGAGGAGGGAGGACAACGCCTTGAGGATTGATGATTTGCAACTGTTTTCTGCTTTCCCCCCTTTTTTTTTCATTGGGTCGGCGCAGTCCCGATATCGATACCATACCATGCTGCCTGGATTTTGCATCAGAATCTCAATGTTAGATAAACAACGGAGGAGGCATCCGTTTGGGGGACTGGTCATGTTTTGTTGGTGTTTTCTGTTTTTGCTCAGCGATACCTCTGCCACACAGTCTTAAACGCAGACATGTCTGTACACCAGAAAGGAACCATCTTAGTTGGAAGACAAAATGTCGAGATATGAAAGTTTTGATTCTCGAGAGCTTCTCTCGTTCAGTCGGTAGCGTTTACCGGTCGAACATTGCTTCTTCTTCTTCTTCTTGTTCTTTTTTGCAATCTCCCCCTCGCTCTTTTTTTGACAGATTGAACGTCTTCTGCCGCGATGCGTCGAGGTAAACACAGACGAGCAGGCCTCCGTGTAAAATGGAGCGTGTGCCCGGCCACGAAGCGAGCAACCGAGGGACCGCCCATCCCTTTTGTACGGTCTCACTACTGCCTGCTACTGGCCTGTACCCGTGGGCTCCAGGGCACTCGCTGGCTGGTATGGATATGGCATTATCTGCGGTACCTCTTACGTGATGCTATTTCTACCGAATGGGCAGTTTACATGACAAACAGAAAGCCAAAGAAGCTCAGGCAGGGTCCCAGGGAAGGGGAATGAAGGGGGGGGGGAAGGTAGCTTTTCTAGGGGATGAGTGGAGGTAGGTACATGGTGCTTGTTTGCCCAGTGCAGTCAGTTCCGTTTGGTGCATTGCCGCGCCCATTGTCTTGGATAGTGACCCAGCCGGGTATGCACATTGTCGGGTTTCTTTTTCCTTTGCGTTGGACGATCATCTCGTCTCATTCTCCTCCGCGGCTCTGCAGGAGCCTGGCCAGCTTGAGCAGTAGCAGAACGACTGTATCTAGTGTGAGACCATGGTTGGCTAACGGTATACATTGGGCCCCCCTCACATAATACATTGGAAATTCTGGGTTTTTTTTCTTTCGGTAGGCGAATGCCCTGCGGTTTGCTCCGGAGTGCTGTCCGTTTCGCCTTGCTGCTGGCAAGGGTAGTTACACTGGAGATGCCTCGACTAGACTTGCAGCTTGCTGTCGCCTACGGCCATGGCATGGCATGGCATGCGGGGGGGAGGGGGGAAGCTGGAGGTGGGATCCCCCTCTGGAACGTGCCGAAGGTTGGTAATTTTGCGAGCAACTCGGCGAGAGTTTCCCAGGTTGCCTCCTCGCCTGCTTACCTTGCTGTGCCTCTGCACAGCTGGGGGGGCTGTTCGCAGTTCACCTTGGCTGGCGGCCCTCAGAAGCCGCCTCGACCGGGCTCGGTGTGGAACTGGCCCGATAGCACCTCCCTCCTTGGCTCTCCGCACCTTGGCCCTGCCTATGCTTCAGAAGGGAGGGGAAGCCAAGCGATGCGGGTGCCGAACGATGGGCATTGGGAGGCCGTATCTAGACTCGTTCTGGAAGGGGGGTGGTGTGTCGTAGAGCGCTCTTATCATCGCCAGCGCCGAGGGAGATCGCCCGTCTTTGTTTTTTTGTTTTTTTTAGCGGGCGTGGTGTCCGCTTGGCCCGTTAGACCCTTCCCCCCTCCTACATTTATCCCCCGTTTGGTATTATCGTCTCTCCTCACACCCACACCCATCCCCGCCCGAGTTTTGAGCGATGCTTGGGACATATTAGCTGCGCTTTCTACGGATACCGCGGGGTCGGCATGCGGATGGGGGAGCTGAGTCGTGATGCTCTCAAAGGGGGTTTCCCTCTCACGTTTCAGTCCATGCAGGGTGCTGGCGGCCAACAGGGCTTTTCCGCCATGTGTGGTGGCCTCCCTCCATCGAACGGCACGGATACCGTACCGGTGATGATGAATGATATGGTAGAGTTTGGCGCCGGCGGATTGCATCATCCTGTCGAAAAAAAGAAGGAGCGCCATGCCCTTCGGTGTTTTTTTTTTTTTTTTTGGTTTATTTATTGAATTCTTTTAAGGATTTTTTTTAAAGTTTATACAAGCCTGCGAAGACCATGATACGGTGATGGGCTTTGTTCCTCTTCTTTCTTTGCCTCGTCTCGGTTCGAGCCGTTGTGGTCGCTATTGTTAGATAAACATCGTCCGCTGCGATGCGTCGCATATGACTGCGAGACGTGTCACATATGCAACCCGACGGTCCAGTGCACGAGGTTGAGGCCTCTCCTCCATATGCCGCCTTCTGCAATGCTACGGTACATCGATTTCGCCGGGCGATGACAGCAGAGGTGCAACCAAGAGGCTCGTGGGAGGAACCACCTCGATATGGGGGTGCTAGCAGCGACACAGTCACTCAGGGCGTCTAGATGCTTTACAGCCACAGGGAGCTGGTGCCCGGGTCCACTTGTGACGTTGAACCGTTGGTTCGCTCTCTGTCTGCATGCATGCATGCTCTCTCTACATAGCACTGCTCCAGACTTGACGGGTGACGGTGTCTACATTCAGAATTCCCTGCACGAAACAGAAGCCTGGGTTTTCGTGCCACTCTTTTGCAATGGCCCTGGCAAGGTGCACCCGCAGCAGACAAGGCTCGAACGACGAAGTCGGGACCGGGGTCAAACTTACCCTGGTCCGTGTCAACGAGAGTCTGACTGCAGCAGGGCCAAGAGGAATTTTCAATGGAACGCTGCGATTAGGGTGTTGCGTCATACTCGTTATGAAAAAAAGGCATTATTACTAGGCCAACATCTCTGCCGCGCTCAACCCTGGGGGGTGGTGGATTTGCCTTGGACGGGAGATGACTGCGGGAAAAAAAACCATATAGCCAATTTCCAACCGTGCCTTGTAAGATAACCGTCGCTAATCTGGAAAGGGAGACCCCGTAGGCCGGCCTAGGCAAACCGGAGAAGTGGAAGGGAACATGAGGCTATCAAATCAGGTCATCGTCGCTGGCGGTGTCACTGGACGTAGTCGGGGTTTTCGACATTGTGATGAGCAAGGATATGTGGGCAGAGAGAAGGTTTGTTGAGGTCCCCCAGTCCTGACACGACTCGCGGGCAATGACAGAGGCAGCCAGCCTGGAAGAAGGAAACGTCCAACATGATGGCAGAGCCCGCGGTCGCCGTCCGTCGTTTGTCTGTAGCATTTTTTATTTTTTATTTTTTGCCGGAAGCACTAAATCAACCTGGCTGCCGGCCTAGCCACTAGCACCACCCATCAATCAGAAAGCTCGGTCCGTTTTCCGGGCCCCCGACTCATGGTTGACTGGTTGAGAAGCTAGTGTGAAAGGACACGAAGGAGGCGAGCCAATCTTGGGCTTGGGACAGTAATAGCGCGGTTCGGTTGGACAGATATCAAAGGCGGCGTGGCTTCGGGTGGATGGCACCATATTTGGCGGTCGTGGGGGCAAAAAGAAAGAAGCGCCTGCTTTGAGTTTGTTTTTGCCTCTCCGTAGTGGTCTGAAGACTTTGGGTGAAGGCGCCGTGAGGTTATTCCCTCAATCCCCCTGGAGCCAGCGCGAGGGTTCTAGGTGGGAGGGCTGGCGGGCTGGCGGGTGCGTGGGATGGAAGGATTCTGAGCAGTCGACAATCCTGGAGAAAAGATGTCATAGGTGTCGAGCAGTGCGAGGAGAAAGACGCGTCGTCGTCTTGCAGGACCAGTAAGCAGGCTGGCCGTTCTTGCATCAACCCATCCGGGCTGCCCCCAATGAGACCGACCAACGCCGCCGGCCCGCAGCGTCCATGTCGAGTTGTCCAATCCAGTCAGACTGTGCGGCCGGGCGACAATCAAGATAGGCGGTGCCTCCCCTCTGGCCCGCCGCCAATGGCACAACATGGCGCACCTCCATTGATCCAGACCCATGCAGTCGGCCTTGTTGCTCCAAGCTTGAACTCCTGGTTCGTTTTTTCCCTCGTTGCGCACCCCTGCCGCCGTCGTTTCCCACCCTGGCCGGTGCCTCGCTAGCACCACAGCGAGCTCCAAGCTTCTGCTCCTAGCCACTTCTCTTGGTCTTGTTCATCCGTTTGGTACTCCACGTGTGTGGAGAGGTGGGATGCGATTCCAAAAAGAGAAAAAGAGGAACGATGTCAGAACACGGTGCAGGGGGAGAGGAGAGGGAAAAAAATGCAGGGCCATGTTGTTTGGAGTGCGTCCCGCGTCAACCTGCAGCGGCGAGCTGAAGGGAAAAAAGAATAATAGCCTCCCACCCCCGGCGGGCATCCCCGTCATAACTTGATGTGAGTGAGGGTGCTTGCTTACCCACGACGATACCCAGGATTTACTTTCCTTTCCACCTCCTCGCCTGACAACCTCCCGCCCGGTTGCTGCGCTTGCTACTCTGCTTGTGCCTGCCTTACTGTCGTTTCCGCCGAGAAGGCACGTTGGCTATATTGTTGCGCAGTTGTGGCAGCGTCGCATTGAAAACAACTTGCTGCCAGGGAAGGAACAGCTGTTGGTGGATGATCAACCAGACTTGGGAAGCAAAAGCAAGGACGACGACGACCCGACGACAACACCGACAAGGACGAAACTAGGACGAGGCAACTTCGCCCAGCTGTCGCTACTTTTTGGTCCATTTTCAGCGCCTGCGCTATCGGCAACTGCTGCCCATCTTTCTAGTTCAGCTTGAACTGGGCATCTCTTGTTGTAACGACCACGCCCACAGTCTCGGTTCTTCCATCATCATCAACCTCAGTTGGACCCTGTTTTTTGTTTTGGAGTCGCATCGCTTTAGACATCACCAACCCCTTCGCATCATCGGCTGCTCAGTACCCCATACCCGCTAGTTGAAGCTTATCGCAGACTTGGCTTTTGATTATTCCTTCGCCATGCGAATCTCCAAATTTGTCTCGGCATTGTTGCTTGGCACTGCCGCAGCTCTCGCACCAATCGAGATTGTCGGCAACAAGTTCTTCGACGAGAACGGCAGACAGTGGTTTATGAAAGGTACGCCAAATCATCCGCTCTCGAGACTACCAGAATCCTCAGGACTGACACCACTACAGGCATTGCCTACCAATTGAGGCCAGGTTAGCCCAACCCAACTCAGTACTCACTTGCGCAGTGCATTGTCTAACTCAAAGCTTGTTCAGATGACCCATTGGTTGACACCGAGCAATGTACCCGTGATGCCGACCTCATGAAGACGCTGGGCACCAATGCAATTCGCATATACCACGTCGATCCCAGTGCAAATCACGATGGTTGCATGTCAGCCTTTGACAAGGCTGGCATCTACACCCTCATCGACTTGGATACTTTTGACTCATACATTCTTCCCGTCAGTGCCCACCCTACGCCGTCTGTGTGATACTGCTAACATGAACTGAAGAATAACCCTTACTGGAACGAGACACAATTCAACGCCTACGCCAAGGTCATGGATGTCTTTGAGAAATACGACAATGTGCTAGGCTTCTTCATTGGCAATGAAATCATTGCACTAAACAACCAGTCCCAGGTCGCCCCTTTCATGAAGGCCGCTACGCGAGACATGAAGGCCTACCGTGACAAGAAAGGCTACCGCAAGATTCCTGTCGGTTACTCCGCTGCCGATATTGCTGAGCTGCGACCCATGCTGCAGGACTACCTTACTTGTGGCGGAAAGACAGAGGACAACATCGATTTCTTTGGGCTGAACTCGTACGAGTGGTGCGACCCCAACACGTATAACACGTCAGGTTACACGAACCTGCAGGCCATGGCCGAGCAATTTCCTGTGCCAATATTCTTCACCGAGACGGGCTGCATCACCGGCGAGGGCCCGCGTACGTGGGATGACCAAGACGCCATTTTCAGCCAGCCCATGGTGGATGACTGGAGCGGAGCAATGGTTTACGAATGGATCTATGAGGAGAACCGCTACGGCATTGTGTCGTATGGCCCCGAGGTCTCCAAGACAATCACCGCCGGCGACGTATACGACGGCTTCACCCGCAAGGGCACCCCAATCCCTCGCTCGCCCGAGTTCCAGAACCTGCAGTCCAAATGGGCCGCCATCACTCCTTCCGGGGTCATGAAGTCCGCCTACGATCCGAGCAGTGTCTCGACCCGCGAATGTCCCAAGGCAACCGGCGGTTGGCTGGTGGACGGCAATGTTCGCCTGCCCACTCTTGGAGAGACGTTTAAGGGCAGTTTCTCATCGAGTCCAGCAGCGACACCCGGCTCGAGCACAAGCGCATCCGCATCACCCAGTCAATCCGCCAAGTCCTCGGCACCTGAAAGACCTTCGGGGTCTGGTACCAAGCAGATTGCCGGCATGGCCTTCGGCCTGGTTGGTGTCATGATCTTTTTCACCGTGTGGATGTGATCGACTCGCGGTCTTTTTCTTCTTCTTCTTTTTCTCTTTCTTTCTCTACTTCTTCTGTACATTTTGTGCATTCATTTACACGACGAACTGGATTATGGCTATACCCCGTCTTCCGAAGACATGAAGGCTTCTTGTTTGAGCAAGGCATTGCATATGGCGTTGTTTGCTAGGCAGGCGTACGGGCATGCCGCGTATCGATTTGCGAAGGAGTCGGTTGGCCAAGCTTCACATTTGATGAAGGCAATAGAGACACTTGGCTTGGGTAACCTGGCCGACATGCTGGGTTGTTTTTTTCACGCATCGATTCTGAGGCACGTTTAATGATGGATTAATCAGTAATACCCCATTGGAGAAGGAAAACAGCAAGGCGTTTATGGCTATGAAAATAGATGACGGTAGCAAGGGCCACAAGCCCATTGATAGATGTAATCTTTCGACAAGATTTGTCCCTCGATCAGTCTCTGTACTTCTCTGGCTTTTGCTTTGATTCCAAAACCCATAAGATGTGGCAGTTGGCTCTGTGAGCCGTGCTTGCTTGCTGATTGGTAATTTACGTGTGTGAACCGGGCAGCAAGAAACGACTTCGCTCCTTCAGATCTAATCTCACGATACAAGGAAGGACTCTGGGGTCTTGCGCGCCGCACTGAAGCCATCTCTTTTATAGCCACTGCCAACTTCAAGACAACGCTTCCGTTCCATCACCGCACAACATACCTGCAATCTCGGCAGTCATCGACACCGAATAACTGGGGACCAAATTGTTTTGTGCGTCTTCCGCGCGCAGAAGAATACGTTCCAGGTTTGCCTTCCAGCTCCTGTTGAACCATAGTTCACCCTCAACCCTGCGCTTCCTCCACAACATCGACCGCAAATGGCACCATTCTTCTTGGTAGGCCACACCATTCCTTCCAAAACGCCACCCGATCCGGACCCAAAAGAACAGCAGGGACAGAAACCGAGTGTATCGGCAGTTGTGAAGTCCTTGGGTCTGGGCTGTCACTGCCCTCGATGGATGCGCATGGCCATCACAACCATTCTCGTCGTCATCGTGGCAGGGCTTTGCATCGCGGGTATCATATTTCTGATTGATTACTCCGAAGAGAGATACGGCAACGGTGGTTTTATCGACCGTTCCCACGTTTACTTCGCGGGAGACTCCCCCGCCACTCAAGGATACCGAGTTGGTAGTAGGTTACCTCTGAGCTCCGATCAAAATGGCCATGTTGATAACTAATGTATTGACGTGGAAGATCAAGTCAGAGGACAACAACATTGGTATACATGCCGTGATCCACAGAACGACTGCCGGAACTACAATACGCTGGTATGTTGGTTTTCTGTATGGAGAAGGGGCAGTGCTTGGCTAACGAGCTTTGTTTCAAGGCTGGAGATCAACATGCGGCACTTGACAACACTCTGACAGCTACATCGACGGCAAAGAAGGTTCTTGGGGCTACAGTCAACAACACCAAGCCCGTGTCAATTCTGATGGTGGTTTTCGTGGTTTGGGCTCTGGCCGGATTGTGGCAATGAACTGGCGTGGCAAATCGTCACAAATTGAAAGGAGCCCAGCCAGGGATAATACGGTAGGTTAAAGTACAGGGCCGGGCAGGCCCAGATTGTTGAATGCTCTTCTACAGGAGGGTAAAGGGAGAGCAGGCTTATTGTGTCCGGGGGGGGGGGGGGGGTTCAAACGGGTAAACATACATTGGCACAGTAGCTTCACATCATAAAACCAACAAGAAGTATTTCAGAAGCTCATTGTGGAAGAATGGCATCAAGCTCCTGTGCGTTGCTGAACACAAACCTCACTCCGTATAATATTGATTAAAGGTCGTTGGCCTGACTGGACGATCTTGCCGGTGCCAGTTTCCTTTAGTATCCCGTTCCATGTAACAACAAGTCAAGCTTTGCTCTGGCATCATTGGAAGTCTAGATTTGAGAGATGTGACAGGGGCCAAGTTGACTTTAGAAGGTTGCGGACAAAAGAGCTGCTCATCTGGGTAAGATGATGTTCGTTGTTTTGCTGCCAGGGCGCTTGCGGGTGACAGTGGGAGAGGGGCTGGGATTCACGACCTTTGGGGCCAGTCGCAACCCTCGAGGAGGGCGGAAAGGTGTTTGTTTCCGTGGTTTGGTCGTCGAGGGTGACATTCATGTCAAGCTAGCTGTCGCATCACATCTCCCCCCCTCCTTTTGGCACGTGCCTGCCGAATTCTGGATAGTGGTTTCGTCGACGATGCTAGATCCTTGAAGAAGGCCGGACGCGTCGTTGTATACTATGTACCTAGAGTGCTGAATCCGGGCTCGCGAAGGTGTCACAACGGCACAACGGCTTTAGTTGCTGTTCTTGAACCACGGGGTGAAATACGTCGCGGGAGGCGAGTCTAGGCATTAGTCACTTGATGTTGAGTAATACCCCGGCGGCCTTATATGCTAAAAAGAGAGTGAAGACCCCAGTTGACTGAGATGAGTAATCTAAACGTCATGCTTGAAGCCCGGCAACTTGCTATTGTTCATCTGACTTCAACTAGGACTCAACAAATGTCCAAGACTACACTCCATGTCAGGTAATACGTCGTCCGCCACCAAAGTCTTGTGAACAACCTCAAGGCCTAACTAGATTAACGGGCCTTATACTTCTGCTATTGAGACTTGGAAGAGGCACTATTGGCAATATCCGAGGATTGGGACTGACGCCGGGTAGGCGAGTTTCATGTTCCAAGTGACCGGGGAACGTTGTCGGCGTTCGGTGAGCGGATGCCTCGGACGAGACCTGAGGTTTCTGAGCGGAAGGGGGGGGATGAAATGAAAGGCTCTAATATTCGAGGAAAGAGGAGGGTTTGCGGATGACACGACCCTGGTTTTGGCCCTTTTTTACTTCTTTTCTTTGAACCGAGAGAAAGGATGGAAGTGCGGAGCTCACAAAGTTACTTTCAACTGACTTGACGTGGCTGGATATTGTACCATTCTCAGTAACACTACGAGTCGGACTGCAGGCAGAAAACCCAAGCCAGGGCCACCTCTCTCTAGGAGGGGAAGGGGAAAAGAAAAACTTATCGTCAGGATCTGCGTGTGAGTTCCGGAGGATATGGAAGATAGGACGTTCTGACGTCTGAGCACAATGAGAATCTGGAGGTCTCACCCCTGGCGAGACGCACTGGCGATCTGATCACTAGGCTGCCAGGAACCCAAATCAACCCAACTACATGTGCGCTCGCTTCGAACTGTATTTTTCGTCCTTTCTTGGTTTTTCCTCTTTTGGCTTTCGATGATGCTTGATAGTCGTTCGGCTAAAAATATTGCCTCTGGAGAAGCTATGATCAGAGAGTCATGGACTTGGGACTTGGCAACGGAAGCGGGAAGCGAGTGAGCGAGAACGAGAGCAATTCAAGTTTGGGAAAATCGGGGGCCCGTCAGAAACTCATCCACAACCACAACCACCACATCCACATTCACGAATCACACACGACCAACGGACATTTAGTTCGGGACTGGCGCTCTAAATATATGTCTTAGTCGACCGTTATTACACAACCGGTTGCAAAGCATGTCGATGCCGGCAGTATGTGCATGCCAGTCGGTCGATCAGCCCGCCCTGAGTTAAGGTGTGTGCATGCAGACGCCCCCAGACCCCGTGTCGGCGGCGCCATGCAGCTATGGCATGAATCTGCAGAAACCAGACAGCCCGTCACCATCTGCCGTGCTTACTTACGGCTGGGGGCGATGAAAAGGCAACAACAGCGGTCGATCATATTGCCCGTCTCTCCTTGCGTCCTCAGGCCTTCTCAGCTTCACTTCAGTTGACTCACGTCCAATGATCAACTGATCAGCTCAGCAGGTTCCCGGCTTCCGCGGAGATCACGGAGCCCTCATCCGGAGCTAACTCGTCTCACTCCGGGGCATGCACACCGCATCGGCGACACCTGGGCCAACTTTCTGAAACACTGATCAAGGCCCTGCCGTGGAGCCAATCGGCGTATACGGTTGGCTACCTCCCGCACCATTTTCTTCCGCCCCCATTCTCCTCAACCTCACCTCCTGCATGTTCCCTTGAAACAAGGCCAACAGCACGTTCACGTCATGTGGGCTCGGGCTCTTCTCAGGGACGCAACGCTCAGGCCTTGCCATCATCCTCCATGGCCTAGTGCCCCATCGGTTTGTCCTGTCTCCGTCTCAATTGCGGTCCAATTCCCTCCTCCCTCCTGAGCCCTCCAGCACATCCATACTAGGTTTCAGACATTGGCAGACAGCGACAATCCGTGGAGCCGCTGTCATGGGTATCTGACCAGGGACATCCAGGCTGACGCAGCAAAACGCAGGGCATGTCACTTTGGTGACAGTGCGGGAGTGTGGATTGCAGGCACCATGTCACCCTTTTTGCCTATCTACACTCGTTCGTTTCGTTCCTTTCTTGAGCTAGGAACGAACCATCACGCGAGGTAGCAAGTGCTTGCCTCGGCGGCGGGGCGAGAAAGAGCAAAATACTCATTCGCACTCACGCTCTTTTGTCGGGTTGGCGCCGCATCATTCTCTCTCTAAGTGGAAACGCGATAGTTTGCTGCTATATCACGTCTTAATTGTCTACTGCCCCGTCATAGAAGTGCTCCGGGCTGAGCCTGTACCGTGGTCACGACCTTGTGCTCTCTTCTCGTCACCCCGTCCCTGCCAGGTCGTTTGCGGATACCCCCCCCTTGACATCGATACGCGAGAGGATCATGAGAAAGAAGCGAAATGGAGGGGACGGAGGACCCCGCCCTGTCGATCGCCGCTGACCTGATGCGTGTCCGTCTGGCCCATGTTATTGCTGGCCAGCCTTATAGGACGGCATCACAGGCTGGTTGCGAAACAACGCCGCAAGTAAGCTCCTGCAGCACCTCCCGGGGAGCATGATGGGCCGCAGACAAGCAAGCCCGGGCACCAATGCCGCGTGGTCCTGTTACATCGGCGATCCGCTCTCTGCTTCGCCCATGCCATTCTATGGGCAAACTAGTTGCTCTTCTGCCATTGATACGTCGGATGAAGCTGATGCAGGCAGGGCGGACGTGGGCTAGGTCTGCATATGTGCATGTAACGGCCTACCTTCTGTGCCGTTGCAGTTGCGCACGCACACCGGTGCACACCTTGAGGCTAGTGTTTTGCTCTGTTGGATCCTGTATCTGTTTCCTAGTATACAAAGGTGCGACCAGCGCCCGCCCACCCCACGCACCCATATCAAATCTGAAGGTCTGAGTGTCCAGTGGAGGAGTGCAAGAGAACAATATCGAGCCCAGCCCCGTGGCTCATCCACCTCGTATCCTCTACACCTGCATACGCATACATTCGATTTGTGAGATTGGGGGCAGTGAGAACGAAAAGGCTGTAGAAGGACGAGCAGCATGTCGCTCAAGTTCTACAGGATACCCGGCGCCGGGCGACCATGGCGTCCGCCCGTCATGGATGAGGACTGCCGGCGGTACCGGCGCCGAGCGAAGCGAACCAGCAAATGGATTCCGCCCCGGCTCGCTCTCGAAGAGATCATTAGGAACAACACGGCATCTGTGAGCGTCCCCGGTTGCGGCCCTCCAAGAATGCGTCTGGGTTCTCATGAAAAGCAAGTCCACTAACAGCAATATCCTCAGCCATGCTCACTAAACGACTTTATGGACTACCTCGTCCACGTCGAGCAGGACGCCGAGCCCCTCCAGTTCTTCATGTGGTACTGCAGCTACGTCCAGTCGTGGACGACTCTCACGCCAGAGCAGCGGGCTCTCGCGCCGCGCTGGGACCCGGACCGCGGCAGGAAGCTCAGCCCGAAGGAGAGGAGGGCCAAGAACTCGAGCAAAGTGAGCAATATCCTCGAGATGCTCGACGAGGAGTGCGACCACATCAACGGAGCGGCGGGGGATCACGGACGCAACACGTCGTCATCGGGCGACTTTTCGCATTCCAGGGGAACGTTTGCCTTGGAAACTTTGGAGGAAGAGGATGGGGATAGCATGACTGAACAAGGTGAGAAGCTTCTGTCGACTTACACCCATCTACAGAGCGCCTAGGCTCCAGCCTACATTCTCGGGTCTCGTCCAGCAACAACGCCCCCCTTCCCCCCCTTCATATCTCAACATGGGGCTAACATATCCCAGCTCCCATGGCGGCACAACAACCCTTCCGCGACGACATCACCGCCATCACAAACCACTACATCACCCCCAGCGCGCCGCGCCGCCTAAACCTTACAAAGGACAACCGCAATGCCGTCCTGGCCGCCACGTCCTGCACAACGCACCCGTCCGCCCTCCTCCCGGCCTTTGAGAAAGCTGAGGCCGTCCTCCGCGGCAAGCTGCACCCAAACTTCATCCGGCACTGCATGGCCAACGCCAACCGCGCCGCGACGCACCTGCTCCGCATCCTGGGCCTCGTGCTGGTCGTCCTCAGCCTCGGGCTGGACGCCGCCCTGGTCCTGTCCTCGTTCTCGCGGTACTACCGCCTCGTCTCCACGCCGCTCCTGTTCTTGGGGCTCGCCATACTCGTGGCGGCGCTGGACGGCGTCTCGCTGTCGCTGCACTTCGCGCACAGGCGGCACCTCCGCCCCTGGGAGGTGCCCGACCTCGAGGCCGGCACGGGGGCGGACAAGAGACACCGCCGCGCCGCGACGTCCGAGAGCGTCGCGGGCGCCGTCGACCCGCTCCGGAAGCTCACCCTCCAGACACTGGGGCCGGGGAACGTGTTTGCGGGCGAGGAGTGGGTCGCCACGTACGAGCGCCGGTGGCTTTGGCGGCGCGTGTTCGAGCGGAGCAGGGAGAGCCGGAACAAGCACCTGCGGGTTCTCCAGGACGGCGTCGTCCTGGGCGCGGTGCTGTGGGCCGCGCTGACGACGATTGGGATCGGGGTCGGGTCCATCTTCATACCCGCGTACAACATGTTTTGAATCGAGGAGAAGAAATCTCCATAAGCCTAATGACAGTCTTTTCTGGGGGTAATGGGGGAGTGATAGAGAGCTATTGGAAAAGTTGGCCCGCGAAACGAGCTTCTGATCTGTATTCGATGGTAGCGTAAGACGGTCTGAGATTAGTAGTAAATAGTATAATAGGTCTTTGAACCCTTTGATGAGTTGTACCTGCGCCCAAGAACCCCCTTATCGTCGAGCAACGACACCGAACCCCCGCTGCCGAGCGGGATATCCATAGAAACCGAGCTGGGCAAGACATCTTCCAAACTTGGGCATGGACACTCAAGCAAGATACACCGGAGCTGGCTAACCACCTTCTGGGCATTTTCCAGACTGGAAGCATACCAAACCGGTAGACTTCTCTCTCTCTTTTCTCTCTTTCTTTGGTCACTTCGAGTAGGGGGGTGAAATGAAGGCCAGATAATGTGAACATCGCGAAAAAAGTCTTTCCTTTCTTGTCTAATTATGATTTCCTGGCAGCTTGCTGCTGCTCATAGTATAGCTCCTCCGCTGTCGTCACGCACTGCATATTTGCGCCGAGCTTGTTCATCGTCTCCATCCACTCGTCGTACCTAGTCGCCCAGTCAGCTATATACCTCTTTGAAGTGCTGGAAGAATTTGACTTACTCATCTGAATCAAACACAATACCGCCACCTATCGTCTAAGTCAGCTTATCGTCTCTTTTTCATCATCGCATGGCGAGATCAGGGGACAAAAAAAAAGGGGGGGGGACTCACCAGCTTGCAAGTACGCAACTCCGTCCTTGACGAGCATCGTCCGCAGCGCAATACAAGTATCCATTGCGCCCTCAATCTCCTCGCCCTTCTCATCAACACCTCCGTAACCAAAGTAACCAACCGCGCCGGCATAGATACCCCTCTTCTCCTGCTCCAGCTCGGCAATCAGCTCCATCGCGCGCACCTTTGGTGCACCCGACACCGTGCCCGCGGGGAAGATGCTGCGGAAGGCGTCGAACCGTGTCTGGCCCGGACGCAACACGCCCGAGACCTGCGAGACAAGGTGCTGGACATGGCTGAACTTCTCCACGACCATCAGATGGTCCACGCGTACTGTATACGGGTCGCCCACGCGGTTGACGTCGTTGCGCGCCAGGTCCACCAACATGACGTGCTCGGCGCGGTCCTTTAGGGAACTGCGCAGCTCGTCGGCGAGCCGCTGGTCCTCCTCGGGCGTTTTGCCGCGCTTGACGGTGCCGGCGATCGGGTGCGTGATTACGCGCCCAGCCTCGGATTTCACAAGCAGCTCGGGCGAGGCGCCAACGATCTGGAAGTCCTTGCAGTTGACGTAGAAGAGGTAGGGCGACGGGTTCACCGTCCGCAGGTGGCGGTAGATGTTGAAGGGGTGCAGGCTTGTCGGGCGCGCGAAGCGCTGCGAGGGCACGGCCTGGATGATGTCGCCCTTGACGATGTGCTTCTTCAGGGTGGTGACGTGCGCCTCGTAACCCTTTTGTCCGACGTTGGAAGTGTACTCCTGGCCGAGCTCAATGGGCTGCTGCTCGGGAAGGGGGATCTCGGGGGCGTTGAGGACGGCGACGAGCTCGTCAATGGTCTGCGTCGCTTTCCGGTACTCGCTCTCAAGCTGCGACAAGTCCTCGGGCACGTGGAGGTAGGTGATGACCTTGAGAATGCCGTAGAAGCGGTCAAAAGCGACAATGGTATCGAAGAGCATGAACAGGGACTCGGGGATCTTGAGCACATCCTTCATCGGCCGGGCCGTCTTGGGCTCGAAGTAGCGGACACAGTCATAGCCGACGTATCCAATCGCGCCGCCGGCCATGGGCGGGAGCTGCAGGCCCGGGACATGGGCGACTACATGTTTCGCGAGCTCGGCCTCGAGGGCAGGCAAGGGGTCACATTCCGGGCCGTAACCGGGACCCGTGGTGAGGATCTTTCGGGGACCGGCGCCGACGAAGCTGTAGCGGCCGACGCGTTCTGTGGCGGCACTCTCGAAGAGGAAGGAGTAGTCCGAGTCCTTGTGGTGTGCGGAGACTTTGAGGTAGGCAGCGGAGGGAGTGATGAGGTCGGAGGAGATTTGGCGGTAGACGGGCACGAGAGTCGGCTTCTTCTCGCTGTTCGTTGCGGCCGGAGCGGAGAGGATCGATCTGACCGTCTCGAGGGACGGGACGACTGCGCGCTGTGCAAGACAGGGAGATTGTCAGCGGGGCCCAATTGAAGGAAGGCAAAAACTTACCGGTCCCGACATGATGATCAGGTCCGCTGGCGAAACTGAATATGTTCTGGTAAGGCGTGGGAGAGCAATGTAAGTTTGTATCTGAGTCACCGCCGTCGAAGCCGTGCTCGATAACTTATTTAGCCTCTCCGGGCTTGGAGGGGTTGTAGCAGGGTCCGATAGGCGGAAGTTTACTGTCGTATCGCTTCGATAAGGCGAGGCAGGCGTTGCCGTTAGTGGCACCTCCGCTGCGTCAGGGATCAGTGACACACAACGACCCCACTATCTTACCCGTCGTTCCGCCAGTCTGGTCTAGACCGTCGCCATGAACATTGGGAAGAAGTCAATGTTCAATTGTCGACAAAGAAACACTGTCTAAAGCAAAATAATAACAACAAGTTTCCTGGGGGGGTTATTCTCATTTTTTTCATTACGTGTTCTCTAACATTTTTAGAGGGTAGAGGGTAGAGGGTTGAATTGCTGTCACTAATAATCATGTTCTTGCACCACTAAACTTGCCGTTCTGCACCAAATGGATGCTTCAGCCAACCTTTGGATTATGAGTGGACTACGCCGATATTCTTACTTGATTTCTAGTCTCATTTCTGTTCATTTCTTCGGGCCTCCTTGGGGTATCAGCTCTCCACAGATAACGCCTTGACGCCAACAAGCTTTGCGCTTTTGCCCTTCCCATCCGTCGTGACCAGCCAGTATTCAGTCCTGACACCGCCCTTCGGTACCTTATAGACTCTGACATCATTCCCCTTGCCCGCCTTGCGTACCGCCTCAATGATATCCTGGTAGTCGCCGTTCGAGTCCCAGTCTACAGGGTCCAGGAGGTCCACGCCCGCGTTCTCGGCATCCGGGTGCTGAATCAGCTCTGCAAACTCGACTGTCATACCAACGTTATTAGCCAACTGCTAGAGAAGGAAAGGGGTTGCGATAGATTATGTAGCCGCATGTGTCTCCTCTCGTGCGAAAAAAACATGATGGTAGGGCTTGGTTCAACAACTCACCTTCGTCCGGTAGGCCCTTGCCAGCCTCGTCCCACTCCAGCGCAACACCAACGAAGGGCTCGTCCGCGTCCGATACGTACACCTTGTCCTGCTTCAGCACATCCTGAATAGCCTTGGGTACCTCGACGCCGTTGTCCTGCGCTTTGAACTCCTTGCTCTTGTTGCCCGCCGGCTTGGTGTAGCCCTGGCTAGGGTCCTGGTTCGCCTTATCCAGGAACGCTGCGTAGTCTGCGTCAGACATCTTGAAATGTGAAATCGTCGAGAATCTGCAGATCGTCTGGCGATAAGGCTGCGGTAGGAAGCTGCTGCTTCGCGCAAGGTGTGGTCGGCCTCTAAATGCGTTTCGGGGTGCGGGGGATGGCGTGGAATTTGGTAGCGCTGGATGGCAGAGATTTCGATAGAGTGTTCGGGGGAGACACGGCTTCATTCGTATCGACTGAGACGTAGAGGAGCTAAGTACGGCAGTGAGGGGTGATGCAGCCTCGAGCTTGGTTCGCGGGAAGATGCGCGCCATGGTTGGGCATAGGTCTGGAATGACGCAACACGCCGGCTAGCTACGCCTCACGTCGCTCGTCAGACCTTGCCGCCCCACCAACTCGGTAGTGGCTGGCTGCCCGTCCACCGGGTGCCGAATGCCCACATTTCAGGGAAAGGAAAAAAAAAAAAAAACTCTGACCGCACAGAGCAGCTACGCATGTCATATTTCGCAACGATGTACAGATTTACAGTCACCAAGCACGAGCCTCGAGGCGAGAAACAACATGCATCGTAGTCATTTAGGTATCATTGGTTTGACTTTTGAATTCTCGGCGCTCATTTTAACCTCAAAGGTGTCCCAAACCATCCGAATAGTAACGTGAACCCTCTACACCGATGCCATGACCATGATACAAGAAAATTGAAGAACCCATTTACGCGGTAGCAAGGTCCTTCTTGAGGGTACCCTGGTACTGCTTCTTCTCCGCCGGCGTCTGGAAAGCACCGTGTCCGAACTCGGACGAGGTATCGATCCACTTGAGGTCGATCTTCTCGAGGGCCTTTCTTGAGGTGTGGGTGAACATGGACTTGCGCAGAGTAACGACGCGCTTCTTGGTACCGGGGATGGAGCCCTTGACCATGACGAAGTCGTTCTTGATCTCGCCGTAGCGAACGAAGCCACCGAGACTGGCAGATAGTTAGCAATCGAGTGGCATTTACAGACGGAATAGATAGTGACATACGGGGTGATGGTCTTCTTGGTAACGTCAACGTCGGTGGCGGCGTTGTCGTCGGCGTCGCCCTTGCCGATTCTGTAAACCTTGTGGTTGACAGAGGTACGGTGGTGGTATCCGTCCTGACCGGCACGGGCAACAGTCCACTGGACGTGGGAAGGATGCCAGGCACCGATACAGGCGACCTTACGCAGACCCTTGTGAGTCTTACGCGGGAGCTTCTTGGTGCCCCAACGGGAGGTGACACCGCTGAATCCGTGACCCTTGGTGACGGCGATGACATCGATAACCTCGTTCTGCTCGAAAACGGAGTCGATGGAGACGGGCTTCTCGAAGAGACCGTATCCGAAGTCGACCTTCTCGGCAACGGAGCCACCGTTGACCTGGATCTCCATCAAGTGGGCCTTCTTCTGCTTGAGAGGAGTCTTGCGGATCTGGGTGTGGGCGAGAACACGGACGACGGTGCAGTACTTCTTGATGCGCTCGATCTCGCGGGTGATGGAGGCGCCGGAACTCTCGGAGTGCTGCTTGGCGTACTTGGTGAAAGCCTTCTTCTTGGACTTGTACCAGTTCTTGTAGAAGCGGCGGCGGATCTCGTCGCTCAAGTGCTCAGCCCAGACGGTGGTGAGCGAGCGCAGGCCGCGGGGAGTCTCGATGTAGCCCACAAGACCAACAACGATCATCTGTAGAGATGTTAGCCATAGGCACAGAGCCAAGCGGGCTGCGTTGGTAGTACAGGTGGGGTATCAATGATGGAGACGGCCTCGACGACCTCCTTCTTGTTGGCCTTGGCACCGGGACGGTCGAGGTCGCGGACGATCGTGGTCATACCAGCCTTGTAGCCCATGGTGGCAGTCAGGTGGACGGGCTTCTTGGCGTCATCCTTGGGGAAGCTGGGAAAAAATTGCCATCGTCAGCCTTGCGATCTTCAATTACGCAAAACCAACGCCGGGAGACGCTCGCAACAATCTCTGGTGACTTACGACTTGACCTTACCGCGGTGGCGGGCAGCACGCTTGCGCGGCAGGTAGGCCAGCGAACCGTGGCGAGGAGCCTCGTACTTTCGGTGAGACATCTTGAGGGATTGACCTGTGGGTTAGTTGACAGAATCAATCGAGAGGAGTGAGGGGGAAAGTTCGAGGTCAAGATTGAGGCTATCTAAAATTTCCCTGAGTACCAGCCAAAAAGGAATTGTGGGTTGTAAATCAGCTCCGCAAAGCACCCTAATCACGTGATCAAAATTATTTTATTTTCAAACAAGTAGTGTGCATGTCGCTTGTGTGGTCCGTGCTTGGCAGAACTAGCCGTTCTTCAAGCCAGTCGCTCAACACTAATAATAGTAAGGCAATACAGCAGCTAGGTCCCTATGTATCTGACAGACACGCCTACTCTCTGGCGCATGCGCATCCAGTGCAGCAGATTTCTATTCGTAGCCCGGTTACATAATTGCCTGATTGAAGCTTGCATGCAGTCTATATTCAAGACTAGTATTCTCTTCATAAGCTACCTGATTGCCTAGTCACGCCAGTGTCCAACGAAAGGTGGTTCTTGAGACAGGACAAGTTTGAAGAACGAAATGGTATACATGCAAAGAGAACACAGAATACGCAGACAAAGAAAACAATACGTCAAACTGCCATTGATCCATTAAGTCGACTCAACCTTGGGAGTAGGGCCCATCAAGCCATTAATGCTTGCGCTCGTGGGCGTCTTGGTTTCCCCTGCAGCCGGAGCAGGACCCGAGCCATTGGTAGTGGCAACGGCACCCTTCTTTTCGTCCTCACCACTGTCATCGTAGTCCTCATCAACGTCCATTTTCCGAGCCGCACGCTCGGGCTCGCTCGGCTGAGTAGGCCGGGCTGCGGGAGTGTGTTCAATAGGCGGCCTTTCCTCGGCAGGGTACTCCTTAACACCGGGAGCAGGTCCGGGGGCAGGTCCAGGACCATTCTGGGCTCCGTCGTGAAGAATGTTCTGCATCGGCGCGGCAGCCGACTGCATCGGCGGGAGGTGGTTGGAAGGCATTGGGTGGCTGGGTGGGTGATGGGCCGCCTCCGAAGGATGGTATCCGTCGTTGGCATGACGCTGCTCCTCACCCCTCCGAATATCCTCTGCTCTTCTCTGATCCTCTGCTCGCCGCTGATCCTCCGCGCGACGTTGGTCGTCAAATCGACGGGCTTCCGAAGAATTGCGTCGATACTGGTCACGGGATCCCGGAGGAGTTGACGGGCGCCGAGGACGCACGTCGTCCAATCTGGCCCGATTCTCATCGTTGGCTGGCCGCTTATGGGATGAGTCCTCCTCCCACTCTCGCATGCGCTTGGGGCCCACAGAAGCAGGACGATCATGTTCGTTGCGCTGCGCTGCAGGGTCTGCAGCAATTGCACCCGGAGGCGGTGGAGGCGGGGCACCGGCCTCCATGGGACCAGGAGTGGGGCCGTCAGGGTGATGACCGTACGGCGGCGGTGGAGGAGGCTGATGCTGAGGGTACGCCGACTTGGGAGAGGGCATGCGGTTGTCGTGCATGGGCCTTTCGCCAGGCCGGGGGCTGTTGGTCCCGCGGAACTGAGGCGGTTGGCTGGGAGGGCCGCCATTTGGTCCAGTGTTCATGGGAGGCATTTGAGCAGAGGACGGCTGTGCGTAGTTGGGGTTAATGGTGCGCGGTGCAGAGGTAGGAGGGCCCTGAGGAGGCTGTTGAGGAGGCTGCTGCGGTCCCGAGTAGTGGGCCGGGGGTGGAGGGCTAGGTCCTCTACGGATCGACTCAGGGTAGGGAGGGCGACCTCCGTGTTGCTGCTGTTGCTGGTCCTGCCTCGGGCTGGGCTGTCGTGGCATGGGCGGGGCAGGACCACGGAATGGCTCGCCACGCTGCTCGTAAGGGTTGGGCGGCTGTGGAGGAGGGTTGATATCCGCAAGTCTACCCCATCCGTTACTACCTGGGCCACCAGGACCAGGCGGCGGCGGCGGCTGCTGTCCCTGCTGCTGTTGCTGAGGAGCAGAGCTTCCCCATTGAGGAGCCGGAGGACCAACTTGGTAGGCCTGAGGGTGCACGTCGGCAGGTTGGGGGGCACTTGGGGGTTGCCCTCCGTTGGCACCGCCATTTCTCAGCAACTGCAGTCGCGCCTTAATGTGAGGGTTCTGAGGATCTAGTTCTGCTGCCCGCTGGTACGCATCAAGTGCATCACTGATTTGGTTGTTACACGATTCATACTGGACCCTTGTTAGCGGCGCCTTTTGTATCAAGAGTATAGCGGCGTGAACTTACTAATGTGCCCAAGTCATACCACACTTCAGATATGAAGGGGTTAAGGCGGATGGCACGAGAGTAGGCGTCGAGTGCGTCGCGGTATTGGTTGATCTGGTAGTAGAGGACTCCGATAGAGCACCAGAACGTGGGGTTCCTGCCATCACGGTACACAGCCTGCTGGTATGCCTCGTATGCCTTGGGGTACTTTTGCTGGGACATATAGCAGCGGCCAAGTAGGTACCAGCTTTGCGCATCACCCTGATCGGCGGCAACAGACTTCTCCAAAAACTCGATGGCTCGCTCTTGGCTCTGGAAGCTGCTGCTCTGTTGGTGATGAAGCCAGCCGAGCTGCTGCAGCACCTTGGCATGACTGGGATCACGCTCCAGGACCCTTTGGTAGGCAGCTTTGGCACTGTCGTACTATCAAAAAGGTTAGTTGTAGCTCTTGACGAGGCCGGGAATCAATAACCTACGTCCTTCTGCTGCTCATGGACATGGCCAATTTGGAACCAAATATCTTCCTCGGTAAGAGGAGGGGGTGGAGAGTTGACAATGTACTTGAAGCACTCAAGACTCTGGCCATACTTCTGCTGCTGCTTATATATGATACCCAGGCGGAAGTAGATTTCGTTGGCCTTTTCAAAGTCTGGTTGCATTTGCATGACCTGGGAGAAGGCCTCCTCTGCATGCTCAAGAGAGCCATATCTATCATAGAGGATGCCAATGCCGTACCAAAGCTTGGGTTCCTGCGTCATGTTAGCGTCCGAGAACCCCCGAAAGATCAAGATAGTGCTACTGACCCTTGGACTCCTCAAGTTCACGAGAGCAGACTGGTAAGCAGCGTAAGCCTGCTGCAAATCGTCCATCATGAGGTAGCAATGACCTGTGAGCAGTTAGCAAATCGCACTCGCTGAGCGCAAACGTGGGCGCGGTACGTACCCAGACTGCCCCAAGCCTCGCCATTGGTGTTGTCAATCTTGAGTATCGCTTGCAAGTAATCAACAGCTTTGTGGAATTCTTCGCGGGTTCGTAGAATCAAGCTGATGGCATTCATTGCCGCTACCGACTGCGGGTTTGCTTGCAAGGCTCGGTCGTAGGCCTTCATAGCTTCCTCGAGGTTACCGAGAAGCTCAGCAAAGCTGCCTACATCAATTGTTAGAGCGTGTTATGCGCAGTGCCAGTCGCGATGCGCTTACCAATCTGCATCCAAACAGCCTCGTTCATGAGGAGGATCTGCCGTGACGGCGCATAGTTCTGGCCTTGCTGCATTCCCGGCGGCGGAGGGGGGCCGGGAGGACCATGCTGCTGTGCCTGCATGGCCATGGTTGGCGACGGGTGATGGTTGGCCATTGTGTTGGAAATAGACGGAGGTTTGGCGTCCGCGATCCGCTGCAGGGCCGTCTTAATGGTTGCTGGTGATGGCGCAAAGGGCGGTGGTTGTGAGGACGACGAGGTGGTGATTATGGAAGATCAGAGAATAAAAAATATGACAGAGACCAGACGCGCCAGTTCAGGAAGCCTTGAGCTGCTTCGGTTGAGATGCAGTCCTAGGCTTCCAGTGGTTGTTGCGACGGATCGAACGGGTTGTGGTTCGACGTGCAACCGGTCAACGGAAGGCTGGGCGACAGAGGCAGAGTCGACGACACGCCAAAGTTGCGAGGAAATCAAACAAAACGGCGACGACAAGCCGATTCCGAAGGACGGAGAGCCCCCGAGACAGGACAATGATGATTTTGGAAAGGAAAGGATACGAGACCCGAAGGCGATCGATTGAGGCGCCCCCGTTGTAGCTCTGTGCAAAGTTGGGGATGGGGGGAAGAAAACGAGAAGGGAAAGTTGGGAGGCTGCGAGAGGTTCCTAAGGTAGGTTCCATCATTCTGT
Organism: Colletotrichum jinshuiense; assembly: GCF_051148585.1. Taxonomy (NCBI): domain Eukaryota; kingdom Fungi; phylum Ascomycota; class Sordariomycetes; order Glomerellales; family Glomerellaceae; genus Colletotrichum; species Colletotrichum jinshuiense. The sequence goes on along the minus strand of NC_139309.1, from coordinate 448,143 downwards.
GCCAAACTCACCTAACCCACGAGTGAACGGGCAGCAAGGAGTGAGTACGTACCGGAACGTACCCTTTGTTCCTTCCGTTCCTTTCTCCCACTGGGCCAACGCCACGGGTGGGGTCTTTCCCAAGCGAAACGACACGACGGCCACACCCCTGTAGGGGGGTAGTGCAGCTTTTTTATTTAAGTCGATTGCCGGGGGTGCCAGCAGTGGGTCAATGATGGAGAAGTGCTGGTACGTATCTTTACCATCTCATCTAAAAAGCAACTTGGCTAGCGCACCTTAGCTGGAGCCGATACCCACGCCCACGCTTCACGCTCACGCCCACCATGCCCACGCCCACGCCCACGCCCATGCCCACGCCGCCTGCCAGGCCAGGTACAGATTTCATGGAGGCGGGCGGCGGGCACTCCCACTGAACGCAATTCGCCCCCCCTCCCCCCCCTCCCCTCCCTCTTGGAGGGACCCATGGACGCTTGGCTCCTGCTGGTCCGAAATGGGAGCACAGAGGTGGGTATGGTACCTTGGCTTATGGAGACCACGACCTCACTGCGGAAATCTGCGGTAAAGATGTGGACGCGGATGATTCCTCTGAGAGTCTAGCGAAACACGTCCTGCAGACCCGACCCCTCCCCTTTTCATTGCTGCTGCAAGCACGAGTCGGCGAGGCGGCGCATCTACTACGTTTGTCATCCACCTCGACCCTCTTGTTGAGCTTTCCACCATCGGCCGTCACTTGAAGAGCTCGGCAACTGGCAAGTTTTCGATTTACTGTTAGATTTAGCCGTTGCCCATTGTAGGTCCCTGCGGGCAGTGGGTCCCGAAGCTTCTTTCTCCCTTGCCGTAGCTGCCCGTGTGTCTCCAGCATGGATACTTGCCAACACCTGCTCTGCTCAACCGCCAATGAGTCGTGCTGCGCATCTCGTGATCAATCCGAAAATGTCCGGGGGAAAAAAAGAAAGAAAGAAAGAAAGAAAGAAAAGGCGAAATCACACAGAAATTACTGCTGGAGATTTGACGCTATCGGCCGTCTAAAGCTGCATTCGAAACAATATATCGCGTGCTGCTGTGGAACGTACAGCAACACAGATCCGAGTTTTGTGAGTTTGCGTGTCATCGCTGCTCTGCTCTTGTGATTTGCGTAGGTGGAGGCGCGATTCGATTCGGCGGTGGCACACGTTGTGGCAGCGTAGAGAGGCGTGGGGAGATCGTAAGCGTAACCATGAGCATGGTCGACATTGCCAGCGGCCTCGGGAATGACACAAATAAGAGAGTAGTCCATGGACAAGGAACGCCAAAGGCCACTAAACTTGGGCATGCCCTCGGCAGCCGGTTTTTGAAACAAAAAGAGAGCCGTGTCGCATAACATCGCGATGCAATCCTGTCTTCCTGTCGCTGTGGCGGAAGAACACCGAGGGGATGGGTCTCAAGACTGTGCCTTAGGCACAACTTTGGGTTTTGCCGCAAACACATTTTGGAATGGGTCCATTAGGCGGTAACAGCGTCGGCCATTGTAATCGCATGTGCAATATATTGCCGTCCCCAGCACCCGCGGGCAGATAATGACGGAATCGTCGTTGTATGACCGCAATGCGGGCACCTGGCTTGAATGGCAAACGTCACTGTGATTCACCTCGTCAGGTAGATGTACCTGATCTCAGCCTGCGTCCCTATGGTGCGCCAAAGTCCCAGCCGTAAATCGCATTCTTATCACATCTCTACCCTTAAGTTTGGGCACCGATTGTCCAGTCCTCACTTAATTGAGATGTGCGAACATGGATATGACGGGCCCGCGAGAGATCATCCAAAACGCCTGTCAGAGAAGGGAGAAAGAGTGGCATGAGAAGCTAAGGGTACAGAAGCAAAATAATAATGAAATGCAATAAGACATCACAATAAAAAGGAAACAAATCCCCGGAAAATGGGAAGCGCTGCACTCAAGAAACCGCCGCCACTAAACTGCATCACGGCAGAACCCACGTGTCGTCGGTGTTGGCAGTGTTCACCTCAGGGAGGTAAATATTCACCGAAAGGTAGCCCTTCCCCAGGAAAATGCCCCCTGGATGAGGTACCGACCGGCCATCACCCTCTAGCCCAGCGCTGTGGTGTGTCTGGTCGCCTGGTCTGGCTGGGCTCTGGGACTCTGGGCTAGCTAGGCTGGGCTGGGCTGTATGCCCAGGGCAGTCAGACTCGTGCATGGTCAGCCCCCCAAGATCCTGATCGGAGGTGGATCGCACCGTCGAAGAAATGCCAGAAGCCAAAACCAACGCAAGAAAAGACGAACCTTGAGTATGGTTCATGTCATTCGCCGCACCACTGCATCCATCCACCCAGAGCGCCGATGTGACTTCATCCATGCCGCAACTGCTCACTAGTCAGTTGTTGATTACCTTCCCCGAGTTTCCCACACCTTCTTAGCCACACCTGTCTCTGGCGCTCTGTCTGGCATTTTACTCTCTCCCGTCACCTCCTCTCCTGCCTTTCTTATTCGGCCCCTCCCCCCCCCCCCGGTTGTGATCTTCGGTTTCAGCGCCTGATAATCGGGATGGGATGGGCTTGGTGATTCGTCGGATGCCTTGCAGGCACCTCGCTGAGTGAGCCCGTCGTCGATGACCTTTTTGACCCATTGTTTTTAAACTGATCTCGCAACAAATGAATGTTGCGCTCATTGAAGAAACCGGTCATCTGTGAATATCTGGTGGATTGGGGTTCGGGTCCAACTGAGAAGGCTGCTCAACACGAAGCTATCGTCAGAAGCTGCAGTGGCTGGCCCTCCTTGTTGGCCCGTGTTGGGTGGGAGATGCATGCCTGCCTGTGCTGCGGTGCTACGGATTGCTAGGCCGGCGGATTGCTTTCCCATAGAAATTATGGGTGTGCGCCCTCGTGCCCATGTGTGGACGGGAGACGCAGATACAGGAGACACACATGATGCGGGTGCATCTGTGGGCTCTGCTTGGGAACTGCGAATAGCTCGATGGGATCCGGTCGCCGCCGCCGCCGCCGTCGCCAGGCTGGAGGGAATCATGGCTGAATGGGTGTGGAGAGAAGCTGGAGGCTTACCTGAGGAGAGGGAGGGGCGTCCAGCAGGGGTCAAGGGGTGGAGGTGGGAAGCGCCAGCGACTGAGTGGAGGGGTGTGGCCGTCGTCTTGCATCTGTCTCTGTGTGGCGGGGGGTGCCTGCCGTTCCCCCAGCCCTCGGCTTGGACGAAGCAGAGATTGTGTACGTGCCCTGGACAACCATATGTACGTGTGAGGTAGGCGGAGGAGGGGGGGATGCAGCCATCTCTCGCATATGCAGGCCGTTTGGGGCAGTATGAGGGTACCCGACCGGCGGCAGCGTCAAGCGTAAGGGATGGGGGGAGAGATAGTGTTTATGTGTGTGGGTGTGCGTCTGACGGTGTCATGGTGGGATGGACCGGAGTGCGTGAGGTGGTTGTACCTTGCGGCAATAAGGCAAGATCAGGCAGGATTTGATGGTGAGAATATTTCGGACTGGGAGGGCAACAGTGCAATACCCAGTACTTTTCCCGTCGCTGTATCCGCAGCGTAGACTGAGGCAATACTGCAGGGTAAGGTGCAAGGTAAGGTAAGGCAAGGGAAGCTAAGGCAAGAGCGCACGGTCCCCACGGTACGTCTCCGGCTGTTCTGCACGTACTGCATAGTACCGCAGTATCGTGCCTGCCTGCATACTTGGTACCCTTCGCTCAACCTGCCATCCGCCAAGTCGTCGAACCTGACGTGCCACCACGGAGACTGATCTGACTCCTTGGCGTTAGTCGTGGTGTGGTGTGGTACCCAAAGTCTGTGGGACGGGGACAGCCTTTTCGGGGTCGAGTGGCACGGCACACGGCGGCTGGGTCCATCCATGTTTCTTCTGTCCTCGTCCTTCTCTTACGCTTCCCAACACGTACAAGCGGCTCCCCCGGCAGCCCGGGTATTTTCTGACTTTTTGGTCTCTGTGTGAGTGTCCGTACCGTCCGCCCGTCTCTCGAACCACTTGGCCCCCCTTTGGCCGGGTTGGAAACGAACAAAAGGGAAACGTTGTACGGTACGTACACCAACGTTTCCTCGCGTCCCCTTACTCACTGACGATGGTGATTCTTGGGGGGGCGGAACTGAAGCTCTCCACGCATCATGATCGGCATCCTAAACAACTGTCATCGCCTGCATCTGCGTCTGCATCGCCAACACCACCATCATGATCAAGGATGACCTCCGCCGAGAGAGAGGCTGATCAAAGTGGTCACCCTCGGAATACTGGGTACGGCGGTGTTGCCTTGCGAGCGGCGCAAGTTCAAATTAAGCACGCAGTATTACTTGCCTTTTTAGGGTGCTATGCAATCGTGTCGGCGGATTGGTTGGCGGCGGGCTGGACTTGGGGTGGCCTCCTTCCTGTCTCCCCCGTAGGCCCGAATTAATCGTCGTCGTCCGAGCCAGGCGGATGATAAAATCGACGAAAATTCTCCTGCCTACAGGCTACCCTGCCATTGCCAGGTACCGACCGGCGCCCCAGGGTTGGCTGCGTCGCCCGGAAACCCAGTACATCGTTCCCCCCCTTTTTTTCCCTTCCTCCAGACGCAGACGACAGGCTCGGCCTACAGCCCAAACCCACTCAGGGAGAGGCTTGGCTGGTGCCGCACTCCGGCGATGATAACCCTTTCTCCCCACCATGTACGTAAGTCGTAACGCTCGTCGGGTCCCATTATGCGGTGAGGGTAAACGGCGGAGACTGGGACTAGGACTCGGTCCCTGTCGGAAACCACTACACGTGAGCTTGTCTCCAATATGACGAGCCTATCCCCGACAGCCATGCACCATCCATCGCAATCCGTCCCATCTTACAACCAGACTGGACTGGTCTCCCTGGTCAAGGCATAGTAAAGCCATACGTGTTTGTCGCGATTACCAGGCCTTCTTTTTCCATTACCCTTTTCTTGTCTCTCGGGAGCCGACTAGCGAACAAAAAGGAATTCCCGCAAGGATATGTGCAGATCGAACCGCTGAGCGCAAAGCGCGCGCATCTCAAACACCCGCGTCCCGCTTCCCACCACTGCATCACGACACCGCTGCCCCGATGCCCGAGTCTTGGCACTGGGGTCTGGCCATAAAGATGCAATAAGAGACGCCGATGCAAGCCAGTTTGCCAGATGCACCACCGACTGAGCAGCACAGCACTGCAAGATGCACTTCCGCTTGCGTCTGTGCCTGCCGACAACTCCGACCGGGGCTGCCACGGCTGCGCGGGCGCACATTCCTGGGAGGGCTGTGGAACATGGAAATCAATTACAAGGTGAGACAAATGATGCAGCCCGGCCCAAGCCAGACAGCGGCTCGTGGAGCCATGGAGAGCGCTCCGACCGGGTGCCACACCTCCTCAGCAACCGCACGAGCCACAGACGCCCAGGCCCAGGGCTGCACGCGCCACGGGGAAGCCGACTCAGCCAAAGCCAAGTCATCATCAACACCAACCGGGCCCCCAAAAGCCAAGCCCAGCCAAGTCTGACCGATTGTGCTTCTCCGTTTCTTCTTCTTCTTTCATCTCTTGAAAATATCCTCAGCGGCTCCGACAGCCTATCATCCGCAGCCCATCCCATCATCCCATCACCAAATCACCGCGTTAGAACCCCCAATGCTGCGAAAGCTGAGAAAGCACCTGCTGAATAAGGCATGCTGGAAGTGGGCCCTCCACCCTTCCAAGGTATCCACAATCACGTCCCCGTCACCCCCTCCCACCCCAAAACTGTGAGAACCCAGTATTGTCACGTTTTTGGTATTGATTGGCTCGGCTGGCCAACGCTATATCGGCAGAAACCTTTTTCCTATTTTTTCCTTCTTTCTGCCCTTTCCCTTCCAAGACAAGGAAAGCAAGCCTTTCCCCACTTTCGCCTACTGCTAAGGCAAGCGCTAGATACGTACCCGAGATCGGCGCATGCCGTTGTCGTGATTGAGATGTCCCAAACTATTGGCCCGAGATTCCAGGCGCCCAGTTCTAGGCGTTTTGACGCGTCTGATACCTCGGCCCTCCGGTCTGCAATTCGCACATCGCGGCGGTTGACTTCCCATTGTAGTGCGAGCGTCTTACATTTGCCCGAGGCGTTTTGTTTAGACACTTGTTGGTCGTGCGGCTGACTATTCAGACATATCAGCGCCAAGAGACGGCAGTGACTCGTAAAGAGCATCCCGACCTCTAGGCATACGTAATACCTTGCGTCGAGACTTTGTGTATATGTATCACGTAGTACCTTGCTTGCCTGCATTGATCAGAGGCACAATCGGTTCGCTTTCCATTACAAAGAAGAGACGTAAGACGTTGGGATCGAAAGAACCACATAGAAGGGCACAATAAAAGACCGGACGACCAGGGATGCCTTGGCCAGTTATTCTTCCTACGACTGTGTCATGCAGAGGGGACCAGCCCCGAGGTTATTGTGTCACATCTAAAATTCAGTTCCCTACCTATCCATCAGCGTACACTGCTACTTTTCGCTCTCTCCATTCATGACCACCATACGGCATCCCCATGGCTTCACAGGGCATTAGTAGTCTAGCAAGCCGCATAACAACGTGATATGGATAGACCTTGGACCCACTCTCATTGCCAACCATCCCCAGCAGTAGCCCAAACGCAAGGCACCTACTGTCGCAGGTTTTAACATATAAGATGGAGCACGAGAAACCAAACGGCACGGCGGAATGGGTTGGGAAAGGGATGAGAGCTTCCGCCAAATGGGCTCAGTATTCTTCAACCGGGGCAACCCACACCACACCGTCGAACGATGCGGATTTTCTAACTTGCTCCCCATCCCTTTCGTCCCGTTCTAGCTTGGACTGGAATATCCGTGCGCCGTAAGCCAAACATTGTAAAACACCCACCCACCTTCTTCTCCAACCACGTTACGATGACGACCCGTATCGCGCACCCTATGGGCGGGAACGGATTTTCACTTTCCTCTGACGCGCATGGGACCCGGAGATCGACGGTTCGAACATTCCTTGGTTCTCGTGTCCCGCAACTCTAATTATTCCGGCACGGAGACTACTGTGACCACGGAACGGAGAGATTAGAGGGCTGGGAAGTGCCAGGTGATGAAGGTTAGTGAAGCTCATATATCTCTGGGACCCAGACAGTTTTTTTCCAATTTCGGGTTTTATTTTTTATACAAGAGCCGGGAATTGCGACACTCGTCCAGCTTAGAAGAGATGTAGGCTGGAAAGAGAGGAGACACAGAGGAAGAATGGGGCAGGGCACTCGTACTCGTGCCGTTGAATCCCAACTCCACGTTCAGGAGTGGTCAGGTTTTGGCAAGGACAGGTCGGATGGCTAACTAGGTAGGCCGAAGCGGATCACGGAAGGGGAAACCACTGAAGAACCACTAAGGAATATGAGTAAAACACGGACACTGAGCGAGCGGACAGACGAAAGGAGAAGAAAGCAGGGGGAATGACAAGATAAAAAAAATAAAAATAAAAAAGGGTCAAAACAGCTGGATCTTCTTCGGGAAACGTCAGATTTGCCAGGTTCGGGGACGCGAGGAAGTGGGAGGGCCACCACCACCACCACTACTACTACTACCACTGCAACAGCGCACCGCACCGTGCGTCCGCCCGCGATTGCCAGCCGCTAGCACGGGGGCGTCGCGTGCCGTGCAGAGGTGCAGGAGTGCCAAGTTACACACCTAGGACTGGCGCGCCCACGTAACTAGCTCCCCTCGCTGGATCTGCCCGACCGCCCACGGACCGACGATCGCGTGTGTCAGTTGGCGAGGACCAGTCGACGGCAGACGCGCCCGAAGAAGCGACGGAGAAACAAAAGGAGACCGGGAAGAGAGAGAACGGGCAGGGCGGGGGAGAGGAAACAATGACGTCCGAGGGTGCACAAATATCAGGCCCGGGAGTCCTTTTTCAAAAATAAAAATGAAGCGCCGTCGTATTCTTTTAACGACGCCGAAGAATCGGATCCTAGCGGAGACGCATTTTCGGGGTATCGGTGGAGCTTTTGATGGTAGGCGCGGAGGGAATGACAGCCGGGCAGGCCGCAGCATGTGTGAAATGATGAGCATACGCGTGGACGCAGATAATACAGCCCCCAAGTTGACGAGGATAGGGACACTGGGCCTCTAGACATACATCATTCGAATTCCCGCCTGCGGTGTAAAAACTACACTACCTGGTAGACTTCGCTATCATAATCCTAAATCGCCGCGCGTCCCGCTACACTACTCGCGCGCATTGAAGGTATCCATCCGTCTTTAGACGCCGATGCCAAACAAACCCGGAATTAAAAATGTTCCCTAATTCAACACATAAAGAGTACATCGTTGCCGTTTCCGTCGCCGTTCTGTTCAGTCACCCGCCCGGGTCGGAAACCGAAAAAGAATAAGAAAAATAATGGTTTAAAGTCGAAGCGGTCTTCTCACGACGTGGATTTCTCGCTCGAGTCCTGGTCCGGAGTGTAGTTCGTCTCCCCCAATATCGCGGTCGGCTGGGTAGTCATAGCCGTCTGCGTGTTGGGTTGAGGCTGCGTTTGCACCGTCGGGCCCGTGGGCTGCTGCGCCGGCGTTTGTGAGGAAGATCGATTCGCTGTACTGGCAGTGGCCGCGTGTAGTCTCTGGTCGAGTGTCTTCAACGCCAACGCTCTTCTCCGCTCCGCCTCGGCCCTTGCACCACCCGGAGCGCTTCGTTGTATATAATTATTTCCTCGTCCAGACGCGACGTTATCCGCGGAGAACGGGCTGCATATCCGCATCGCTACCAGCACCTCGAAGATCTGAGCCGAGAGGGCAGCCACGAACGGCTTCACCGGTCCGGGGAAGAACTCGGAAAATGCAAACGTCTCGCTGGCGTCCCCGCGAAGAGAAGTCGGTTGGGAGGAGTCGAGGTCTGGGAAGACGGTCTTGTAGAAGCGGAGGTAGGTCCAACTTGTGAGAAAGCCGCTCACGGCAAGGGAGAAGGAGGCAGTCGTCAGAAGTGGCGTCAGAGACAGCACAAAAACGAGGCCGAGGTATAACAAAGGGAATCTCGGGACTCGGAGAGACACGATGCCGCGGAACAGGGTGACTGTGTGCGCCGGGACAAGTTGACTGAACGCGACGAGGAAGGAGATCTGCATCGGGATGGTGCCGCCAATGACGGTCAATCTGGTTTGGAGCTTCATCAGTATATGGCAGCTTTGGAGGTTCCAGGGTTCAACTTACGTCCAGCGCTCGTTTCTCGTCAGCGTGAAAAAAATGATCATAAGCGCGAATGTGAGGGTATTCGGGATCAGAGCAGTAATGGCGACATATTTGGCCAGCTCTGCCGAGGACCAAGCCCTCTCCAGGTATCTACCCCCTTGGTAGATGGTGACACCTGCGATACCAAGAGTGAAGATGTTGTTCTCAACCAACGTCGAGGTCAAGAAGGTCCACGGGTAGATAAGGGAGAGCTGAGGGATCAGCGTCAGGTACGGGATCACGATCTCTGACGTCGCGCTCCATTGGCGATAGCGAATCGCGGCGCTCAGGAAAGACTGCAGAACGAGCACAGCTAGCAGGACCCGCGTGACCGGCGGGATGTTGATTCGAGGCGGCATCTTGGGACAGCTTCCGGTCGGGGCGGTGGACGTCAGCAGCTCATTTAAGGTGGAATCGTGATATGACAAGCTCGCCTTTTGCCTTCAGATATCTGGTCCGTGTAGAGCCTCATCCAAGGGGACACTTGGACGCGAATGGTAAAGCGCCCTGGCGCCGTTCAAGTGGAACCAAGTTCACGGATTATAGTCATACCGAGGGATAAGTTAAGCCATGCCTGACTGGGAATGGGGCAAGAGCTGGCAGTTTGACGCACAGGCCATGCTGATGGAACTCATTGGGTCCCGTGATCCATTTTGGCGGGCAACCAGCAAAATTGACACGAGCAGCGCGCTCCTTACCTTAGGTACGTATCCCGAGTCTTGTTCCCACCAGAGTCCCTCTTGTCCCTCGCCTCCGCGGAGGGTAACTCTAGCTCTCAAATACCAACAGCGAGCAGATCCTACATGGCCATGATTTCATCAACCACAGCCTGACTTTCGGCTGATTTGAACATGGACAGACAGCGGCGCACGAGGAGGCGCACAAACAGCACAAGCAGGTCCCAGAGTTTTTCTATCTGCAGGGCGATGGGCGGGCTGAGAGGGGGCGTGGGAAGTGTTCCACTGGTGGGTCCGACCAGTCCTCGATGCGGTCGAAACGGGGAGATCTCGTGGTCCCATCCCTGCAGGGCTCCTACCCAGCAAGGGCACTTGATTTGGTTGAACGCCAGCCCAGCCCGACCGTGCCAGCCAGAAGCCGTCGTCCGCCCTTTCCCCAAAGGTGCCACCGTCCGGCCGCCCGGCAAGAAGCCTTGTTTTGTTTTTTTTCGGCATGGTCAAGCCCAGAAGCCAATTTGAGGAGCCTTGAGGAATGCTACAGCGGTTGACATGACATGTCTCCCTCGGCGCAATTTGAGGGCAGCTTTGGTGAGAATGCTGGCGGCAAAACTGACTCGAGAGCAGGCCCCTGGACGCCTTCGGACGGTGCCGCAAACCTCGGACGGGCCACCCTAAGACCGCCAGAAAAGTGCCAGATCGCTCGTTGCTCGACTAGGCTGGCTCGGTCGGATGGGAAATGACGCCGTTGCCTTCGCCATGGCATGATGAGGACGAAAAAAAGATTGTTAATTTGAAGAGGCTGTCACCGTCGAATTGACGATGGATTGCCGTCAGCGCAACGACTGCCAGTTCCCCATTCTGCGACGACTGGCGGCTAAGGGCCGACCGCCCCCCAGCCCTCGTCATCAAAAATACCCCAGACGTTGCGGCGGCATTGCGCTGGGATGCATGTCGCCATTGATTAGACGGTCTCGGAATAGGGAACCAGCAGCGTCAGCACAACACCAGCATCATTTAAATCGGTGCTAGGATGCTAGGGTTCCTCACCGTGTGAGCGTCCTACCATTCCCAGGGGTGTTTCCGAACGCCAAAACGTTGGCAAACGTTGACGGGATGGAGTTTGACCACAAAACGAGGTCCCATTTGGCTTGGCCTGATGTGCCGGCGTGAGTAGCCAGCAATGAGTGGTCACAGACAAGCGGTGGCAGGGGGCCCTGAAGAAGTCCCCGGAGCTATTAAAGATCGAAGGCCATGCAGCCATCACATCCTTGTCCACACCCACCCATGGCGCCTCGCAACCAGCGGTTCCCGCCAGGGAAGGCCCCTTGGAGGGCAATGCCACGTACACACAAGAGACGACCTTGCGAGCAGACGAGAAAAAGGTGGTGGTGGGGGAGCAAAAACAGGAAGCAGGAAGGAGGATGCGCGATAATCGACGACGATGGCATCTACTAGTCGATGAACCGACCAGCAAGCCTGGCGATGGGCGTGCTCCGGTTGCCTCCTCCGAATCCGACTTCAACCCCCGCCGCTGTCATGATTGGAATCCCCCACTCGGGACCTTACCTTGTCTTGCCATTCAAGGTTCGAGGTACGTACATGACGGGTAAGAATTGGAAACAGACGACAAACCGCTGCTCATCTGCGCGGGCTGCAGCCCCAAGAGGCGCGGCCCTCTCTCGGCATTAGCCTCCAGGGCGATGGCCGCATGGGGCAAAAAAAGAGAAGGAGAGCATGTACGTATCGATTTGTGCATGCAAGCTAGGCCGCGCCGCAATACAGATGGTTGGGCGGAGACGTCAGGACGCAGCACCCAGTGCACCAGACAAGCATAGCTGGTCCGGTGCTGATGCTGGTGCTTGTCTCGTCTGCTCTCCTGGCCTGCCTCTGCGGAGTGCTTCCGCGTGCTCACCCTCCTTTGACTTTGCATTTTTGGCTTTAGGTTGCGGCTAGAGGCCAGAATCGGCACCAACTTCAAAGCAAGAATTGTTTCTGGTGGACTTCCCTTCTGTGACCACCAAACCCCGACCGGCGAGGTGGGGATGGATGGCGGGATCAACAACGACACACGAGGGGGGAGATGGAGCACGGAAGCAGGTCATCCATGGTGATACAAAGATTGCTTTCGATTGGCGCAAATGGGCCAGAAGCGGCGCGCGTGCAATGGGCAGACGGACGGCAGAGGAGCCATGAACTGATCAGCCAGCCCGGTTGAAGACATTGGAGTGTTTCCATTGCTCCAAGAAACTGGGGAGCTACCTTATGTAAGGTGGGTTTTGAGGGGGCTACACTCCCAGGCAGCCAATCCGTGCATCTGACTCCCGTCATTGTACTTTTCAAGGTACCTTCGAAAGTTCAACGTCTCCAGCCCTCCTCCAGGTGTCCGTCCGTCTGCCAGGAAGAGCCCGGCATCCACAGTGTCTTGCTTGTTCTGAACCCCTGAAACGATCGAGTTTTTCTTTTGATGCAGTCGCGTAGCCCAAATGTCGATACGTACAGCCGAAGTAGTCTGCTGCTTCAGAGGGGGAGCAGACGAAGAGATCGCCATGCTGGAACAAAAGAGGGAATGCAACCAAGGCTTTCGTGAAGTGGCCCCCTGACCTCGAGGGTGAGGTGGGAATCTTGGGCTTGTTCTGACAGTGGCCGGGCCTGGTCGAGCTCACATTACACGACAGCGCGGAGAAGCCTGGCGAGAAGCGAGTGCAGGATTGTCCCGTTCACTACACACTACGTTGGGCCAAGAAAAGAACGCATGTCAGGCAGGTGAAGGCAGAGGCAAAGCAAGGTACCTTCACGGGTGAGGTACCTCGGGCAAGCGCAAGGGGCGGTATTGTGACTGGGTGTCAGGGCCACCTCCAAGTCCCAAGCTGTGGCTCTCCCGGGAACCCTGTCTTGAGTAGCAGCCCCAAACACCACCCCCAAATTCGATGGACCACAACAACAAATTGATGGGCGGGACCACGGGATTAGCAGAGAATTATCGTTTTCTCGAAGCCTGCTGCCCGCCTTCCCCCAGCACAGTACAGTCCGGGCTCCCTGACCCGTCGGTGACGAATACCATCCTATGCAGCAGCCCAGCCAACACTGCCTGGTCCATACTTCTGAAGGGTGGCCAACCTCAAAAGACAATTCAACGGACATCAAAGAATTTCCCGGGCTTTTGTCACGTCCGCCAGGTCTACCCCAACGCTCCATTAGGTACACCATCCGGCCGGAGGAACGGTCCCAAAGGTACGCTGAAGGTTAAGTACCTTGGATCATGCACTTGGGGCCAACTCCACTCCCGTCCGACGTAGTCGGTACGTACCTCTTGGGTATGCTTGTTCCTCCAGCTCCCGTCCCAGTTGATGGGCGTCTCCAAGATTCGTGTCTGGTTGATGCTGGCTGCGCTCGTTCGTTCATTAGTCTTCCCTGGGACTCGCAAAGCCTCGACCAGGGTCCAGGGCCTCAAGCTGGTCCCTTTCCCCCCTTGGCGTGTTCCCTGCTGCTCCCTATCCGGGTGCGACTTGTGCGTGTATGCGTGTGTGCGTGTGCTCTGCAACTCTGTGCCGCCGCAGCGCTGCACCGATGGGGGCTACCTCACGCAGAGCAGTGATCGATGGCGGCGGCGATGGTGGTGGTGCCGTTGCTGCTGGCTGTCACGGCCAATCTTGCAATGTGCTGGGGTGTGCGGTGCTGTGCCAGAGAGACACAGAGAGCGAAAAGCGCGTGTGCCAATCCCGTCATGTCCCAGTCAACGTCGCAGTGCCTGTCCTGTGTCTCTTCCTCCCCCAGTCGTAGGTACATAGTAGTCCCCTACATTTGGTCGCTAATCCAGTCAGTGCCCGCCATTGAATCCAACTGGGCTGCTGGCGCTAGCGCCACGCCTCACGCCTGGTCTCGCCTAAACAAGGTACCTTGCCTACGTACCGCCAGATTCAGATTCGCCCATCCTTCCATTTCATCCACTCTTGCGGGCTTCCTCAATCTTCAATCTTTCCTCTCATCTTGAATCGACGACTGCAAAAACGCTCCCTCGACGACGCCTGGAATCACGCCCGCGAAGGCCCTCGTCGAATCCCCGATCGAATCCTCCCAAACCACTGTTCTCAATCAGGCCGCCCACAGCGGCACCTCGCGGCATGGTCACCAAGGAGTACCTCGACTCGGACAGAGTCAACTTCCTCGTCTGGAGGTTCGTTCACCCTTTTTGCGTCTCACGCTCACGCTCACCCACACCTTCACACACAATCGCGCCTCACTCACCTCACGCATCTCACGCCCTCCAGCCCGCCTCTCGTGTGGATTGAGCCCCGAGAGAGGCCCTTTCATGGCATTGCTAACGTGCTGACTTCTCCTCGCTCTACAGGTATCTCTTGGAAGGCAGTATGTGACAACCGTCTGGGTACAGCCAGCGACAGCTGGTGGTGGGCCATGGCTTTTTTTTCTGACGATTGCAGACTACCGAGAAACCGCAGCCAAGTTCCAGAAGGAGTGGCACATTCAGCAACCTCATCGGCATTTTGATTTCGCAAATCACGTCAAGAGTCATGCATTGGTGTCCGTCATCAACAAAGGCCTCTGCTACCACGCCCTAGAGAGGGAGCATGCGAAGAAACTGGTAAGGCAACCCGCTACCACCGAGGGTGTCCTCTCCTCTCCGCGTCATGAGCAGCCGGTGCAGCCCGAGTCGGCGTCGGGTGGGTGTGTGGACATGTGCGAACTTTAGCAAACTGACGCTTTTTCTTGCGCGTGCAGGTACCCCCAGACGCTACGGCTGCGGCCGAAGCACTGCAGGTGGGGTTGTTTGGGCCATTGATCGCTCAGCCGCCTCAAAAGGTCGAGGAAGACGAGGACGCAGATGGGGAGGTGGACGACACAGAAATGGAAGTCGAAAACACTCGAAAACGCCAATTTGACAGCCGGCCACAGCAGCACATGGTGAATGGCGGCTCACCCAGCAAGCGGCCCAGGCTCAGCAATGGGTACGAAAGCACAAACGGGGCGGATGCAGCCACGGACCCCATGGAGCTAGACAGCCACGGGGACAACAACCACGCCTATCCGTCTCCCCAAGAGGGCGAACAAGCTCCGACGCCCACACCGAGAACAGATGGCCCCGAGCAGGGCACGCAGGTCGACAAAGTCGAAGAGCTCGCTCCGGAGACCACTTTTTTGCGATTAATGCCCGACGACAGTAGCACCAGCACCGGTACCACCCTCAACGCTTCAGACGGCGGCGCCCCGACGACTGCTGCGAATGCAGGCGGTCCCGGAGCCTCGCCCTCGTCAGCCAACGGCGAAAACGCACCCATCCTGTTGCGCTGCGAGTGGAACCCGAAGGACCCATCAATCTTGGCGGCTGCTGGAACCGATGCGCTAGCCCGCATTTGGACCATCTCACGTTCAAGCACTATGACGCCCGCTCCAGCCCACGAGTCCGACGGTCACGTGCATGGTGTACAGCGCCCGTTCCACAGTCTCATCGACGACGAGACGCCCAGGACAGCCACGGTTGGCCAACTTGCCTGGAATTGGGGGGGAACTGCTATTGCTATCGCTACTGAATACGGCGACAAGGCGTCAGTTCACATTTGGGCAAAGGACGGCTCGCATGTCGATAAGTTCGACGTCTCGGACCCTCCCGTCATCAAACTTCGTTGGAGCCCGAGCGACGCTGCTCTCCTGGCCATCGCACCCGACAATAGCAATGGTAACGGCAACGGCGGGGCCCTCGTCACCGTCTATCACTCTTTAACCTCCAACACGCTGTCCTATTTCTTGCCAAATCACGACCTGCTCAACTGGCCACTGGATGCTGCGTGGACTAGCGAAACCGAGTTCCTGCTGACCGGCGGCGATGTGATGCTGTCTTTGCAATGCACTGAGACTTCCATCGTACCGAATAAGAAACTCGAGAGCCGGGAAGACGACACCTTCACTCAGGTTGTCTACGATTGGCGATCAAAACTTGCCGCTACGGCGAGCGACAAGGGTATCCTGGATGTAAGTATCCCGAAACGCCTGTGCTGTGAAAGTTCGGCTCACTCAAAATTTCTTTAGCTCTGGGACGAAAACGGTCATCGGCGGTCAGTAACGGCTCACTCCGGGGCCATCACAGCTGTGCAATGGCAGCCTCTTCCCGACGAGTCCAATCCATCGGAAGATGAGCGGTTGATTGCATCCGGAGGCGACGATTGTGCCATAATCATATCAAATGCCAGGGACCCAGAACCAGGAAAACCGAAGTCCATTTTGACAATGGAGTCACCCATCGTCTCCATCGCATTCACACCGGATGGCGCCTTCATCGCCGGGGCGACGGCTGGCCGCATACTTATTTGGAAGGTCGGAGAGCACACGATGCCTCGTGCCAGTTGGAGCAGGTTACCACACCCGGGCTGGCTTAGCCCCAAGGCCAGTTCGGAACCAGAGGAGGAGGATGAGCATTGTTTGTGTTGGGACGCTGATGGCCAGAGACTCGCGTACGGAGCGAATAGTCGGGTAAGTAATCCACGAACCTGCCATTGTGGTTTGATTCTAACGTGGCGCAGTTGGCTGTCATCAACTTCAGTCGATGAAATCGACCGTAGAGGTTATGTGCTCTTTTCGTTTGCACGGACCGGCGACTGTTTAAGCATTCGAAGGAGGTGTTCAACTTCGGAGATTCTCGGTCCATCATTAGGACCAACATCCTACGCGGCAGGCGCCTCCTATATTCGTAATGCAAGCCGAACACATGCGGCGGTTCGTGTCGTACATTCATCTGTCCAAAAAATCTACAATTTCCGGCGTCGTGGCAGTGTTGTTTATCGGGGATACCAGACGGTCCTCACTAGTGGGAAATGGGGGAGCCGGCTACCTTCTTGCATACGCATACCTTCATCATCTTACAAGTAGCTTCTGGAAAGAATGACTGGAGTCAGCGTTGGTTTAGATTTCGCCGCGGTAGACGATTTCGGTCGCTTTCGTCGTTTCGGGCGGTTCATTTTCCAAAGGGTTCGTGTCCGGGAGCGGGAGAGGGATACATTACTTGGCACTCGCAGGGTCAGCGCGTTGTACACTATGCCTGTATATACCAACTGATATGACAAAAAAAGGGGGGTTTATGACTCGACGTTGTACTTATGTTTTCCTGCCTCAAATGTGAATGCTCGGTATACAGCAGCTTTCCCGTGTGCCAATACTCCTGACTGTGTACCACCAGCCACAAACCGGTGTCGAATGCCTTGGGCTATTTTTCCTGCAACCACCAACCAGCTCAGTTGGAAGCCCTCCTTAATTTGAAGCCTGGTGTCGACATCGTAGGGTTGAACAAACAATTTATCTTCTCGGTCATGGGGACTGCCTGTCTGCCTAGTTCCCCGACAAACCCAAATGAACAGCCCTGATTGAGAGCGTCTTCCTCCAGGCAGTGCCATGGTCTTGTTTTTTATATTTTTTATACAAACAAGCTTGTAGACAATGACGGCAATGGCGGGTGAAGGCGGCCCTTTTCCTGATGGGTGGTAGGATTACTGTTATCGAACGAGGGTGGGGTTCCGGGGGTTCCAAACTCTTGGCCAAGTTTGCCAAAATTGTCCGGGTCGAGACGCAGCATAGAAATGTATGGGATAAACAGAGGTGTATGTATGTCCAGACAGAGAACAAGGTCCAATAAGCGAGCGAGAAGACCAGGTGCTAATCGTGTGTCACGCTTTGAAACTACGGCAGAGGAGGAGGGTATGTAGCTTATACGAGTCAACGCCAGCACGGTGACATTCTTAAGTCCTCGCGGGGTCGGGAGTTGCGGGCAGGAGCGGGAGGGGGGTTCGGGTCTTACGCCAAACGCTGATGTTTGGATATTTGCTGGGCGCATAAGGGTGACTTGCCATCAGTAACGCTGTCCCTCGCACGTATGCCACAGGCCGCCATACGGCCGAGAAAGAGCAAACATGACGCGGGGGGTTGCTGGCGCAGGGCTGGCAAGCTCCGGGAGACACAGGGCGCTTGCAAACTGGGCCCCCGCATCCGGTCCGAGGAAGACGTGCCGTCCCCTTCCCCTCCCCTCGTTGGGTATTCCCCACGTTGAAAGCGACAAACGCCGACGACACACCCGTGCACGCGTTTGATTGTGAGATAATCCCATTGTCAACCACGCCGTACTCGAACGTCAACGGGGCATTGTCTAGGCTCGGCCTCAACCTCGTGTTTAACTACAACTAGGCTTCATTCTCCTACTTTGATCTCCTTGCTAATCCGCCCTTTGGAGTGGTCGGGGAAAGCCCAGAATAAAATAAAACAATCGCAAAGCAAGGGGGTCGGAATTCCCAGTCACCGCTCGTCAAGTCCCACCACCACAACCACGGCCATCATCATCACCGCCGTCAACCTCATCTCACGAATACCGTCGTCATCATCTTGCAATCTCACAATCGACCTTTCGCCATCCATCGTCAAAGGCCCCGGTTTTGTTCCCACCAACGCTTCAACACCCTCATTGACGCCCCATCCCGCGACACTCGCATAAAAAAGCAAGAATGTCGGCGCCTTACTACACCCCCCAGCGCCCATCCTACTTCCACTCCCCGCAACAACCCTCGTCGTCGTCCTCCACCCGCCCCGGCGCGGCGCAGAACGCCTTCACGCCCG
Organism: Colletotrichum jinshuiense; assembly: GCF_051148585.1. NCBI lineage: Eukaryota > Fungi > Ascomycota > Sordariomycetes > Glomerellales > Glomerellaceae > Colletotrichum > Colletotrichum jinshuiense. Next base: position 429,651 of record NC_139309.1, on the reverse strand, counting down.
CAATGCGCGACCGCCAAGCCCGCGGCAAGGACCCCTACTCCCCGCGCGACAGCCCCTCGGACTCGGACCTCGACTTTGACGGGGGCGTCGACTCCCCCTCGCGGGGCGGCGTCGGCAGACTGGGACACCTCGGGCCCGGCCACGGCCACGGCCACGGCGGCGGGGTCGCATCCTCTGCCTCTGGCATCGTGGGGGGAGGCGGCGGCGGAGGAGGCGTGGGGGACGGTGATTCCTACGACGTCCGCCAGCGGAAGCTCTGGGCTGTTGCTGTGCTCGAGGACCCCGAGAAGCTGGCCATGTACGCGTGTAGCCGCGGAGACGTGAGTTTTTCTTCCCCCTTTTCTTCTTTTTTCCTCGTCGTATTTGTTGCTATTCCACTTTTCACCCTCGCGGTTGAATATATATATAAAGCCACTCGCCTTGAACCGTTCGACCTGGTGTGCGCTCGTGTTAGCTGACAAGAGATTGCGACCTCCTAGAGCATCCCCGGCACTCGTCTCTACTTCACCCGCATGCTCTGCGGCTTCAGCGAGGAGCCCGCCCTGCAGCCCGACCACCGCAAAGCCTCGGCCTCGCGGCGTGACCCGCGCCGCCGCAGCGCTGGCGGAGAGCGGATGGGCCGCCACTGATGAGCGACTACCGAGAGCTTTGCGACTTGGCATTATGATTCGGGGCAGGGTTGAAGGGGCAATGGGCCAGTCTACGGAAAGGGTCCAAGCAATGACAATGAACTTTGGAGTTTGGGGTGTTATCACGGCGGGGGCTCGGGAACAATGGGTTGCCACGCAAAGGGTAGGGGGAACCTGATGAGTCTTCCTTCAATAAGGTCATACTAGTTATCAAGAGTGCGTTGCTTCCCAACAAGACAACACAAATCACGGAGGATAGGAACCGCTTATTGTGGCACCGGCGTTTATTATGTTTTCACGGCGAGTCAATGAGGTCAACTCGCACAACCAAGTAATAGGCAATGGGGATGGTGTCGATATCTAAAAGGGTTTGTGTGACTGTCGCTGGTATCCGCATCGGATCAGCCAGCTGACCTAAGTTATATATACTCCTATGCCGTCTTTAGGTATCTGCAAGGTATTCGACCGTAGTCCTCATAATTTTTACACAATGACACTGTCCAAGGTAGACAGTGCCGTGTTAATGTGCAGCAGTCTCGCCCCAAGCATGGGGGAGCTTTTGAAATCCGCAAGATAAAACACCACCAACTCCTAGTAATGCAATAGTCTACCCATGGATCCTGTTGTCCTTGTCCTCCTCTAAAGCCATCCGGATCGCGTCTTAGGCGTACCTGGCGCTCTGAGTCCTGTTCATCTCCCAATTATTCTGATATGGCGTATGCTGGTAGGACGGGGGTGCCCCGGGACGGGTGGCGGCCGGGGGCGGCGGAGGGATATTCGGGTTGCTCCAAGCCCCACCGTAACTGCTCCAGCCGCCGCCGTGGGTCATGGGCGGCACCGGCACCGGCTGAAGGCGCCTGGCTCTGGTGCGGCTCCTACTCCTCCGGCAAGCGCTGCATATACAGCTGAATAAGACGATGAGAATGAGAAGACCGACGACGATGACGACAGGAATGAAGATGCCCTTGTTGTTCTGGATCCATTCCCAGATCTCGGTGCCGGCATTGGCGCCCTCACACTGGCCGTTGGAGCACTTGCCGCCTCCCGTACACGATGTGCCATCCAGGAAGTTCTGGTTCATCGTCGTGCACGCGCCGTTGCCGAAGCCAGGCACGGTGCAGGAAATCATGCAGTCAGTACTGCCGCTGTTGCAAGAAGCCACGTCGCTCGTGTTGGTTCGAGATCCCCAGGCAGTCTTGCATTGTTCATCGCGGGAGGTGCATTGGCCAGAGGCGCAGGTCAGACCTTCGCCCGAGTTGCCACAAGAGTCACCGTCGTCTTTGTGCACGTCACTAGGGCACGTAGACGATGCGCCACTGCAAGTCTCCTGGGGGTCGCAAGACCCGGTGCTCTGTCGACAAACCGTCCCGTTGGTAGCAAACTGGCATTGCCCGTTGCAGCAGTCCTCGTTGGCCGGGTCACAGATTGACCCGGTTGTAAACTTACACGTCTCGGCATTGCAACACGTGTTGCTGCCACAACCCGACGTGCCGCCGCAGTCGCATTCCTCGCCCGACTCAACAATACCGTTGCCACATTGACTTCCAGTAATCGTGTTGACATCGCGGTTGTTTGTCAGACATGTCGACTTGACCTGGTTGCGGAGAAGGCCAGAGCAGATATTGCCGATACTGCAAGGCGAGAAAGCTCGGATGCCGGTGCCAGTCGAGGGGTTCATGATGTAGCTACCACCAGCATTGCAAGTACTGGAGCTCAAAGGGCAGCATTTTTGCAAATCCGAGTCACCGTTACTGCAAGAATCGGACGTGCAGTCGTGTACAGCACCGAATGTGTGGCCGACCTCATGAGCGACGACTTGCCACTCACTGGGCGTCTGGATTACGACGTTCGCGGCAGCGACTGTCTGGTTATTGCTGCTGCCGCTGCTCGGAGCCTGGGCCCCGGCAACGCAGGCTTGTCCCAACCAGGCCAGACCGACGGCAGAATCGGTACCGCAGGTGCTCATCAATGTCCAGAAAGCGTTGTTGTCGTTGGACTTGCCACGCCATGCCGAAAAGAGACTCAGTCGATCCGTAATCGTAACACTTGAGCTGCAGGCTACGTTCCAAGGCGCGGACGAACTGGCTTGTCCGGGGCAGTTGGCGTCGCTGATGGTCAGGTTTTGGATTCCAAGTGAGATGTTGAACGTGCTCTCGTACACCTCGGACGCCGCGTTAATCACGTCAATGATGTTTTGTCTGACTGCCTGGGTTGAGTTGAAGGCGGCGGTATAGGTGCAATCCGTGGCGACACCCAAGAGAGCGATCTTGCGCGTTGTTGGGCAGCCGCTGGTTTGGCCGATCGTGGACACCAGGTTGACGCCGGCACCGTTGTTTCCGGTGCTGCCATCGGTATCTCTGCCAAATAGAGAGCGTCCGAAAAGAGAGCTTGACGACACAGACTGCAGAGGGTTGGGATTCCGGGCGTCAAAGATTTTGTAATCGGCGTTGAAGTCCAAGCTGTCTGAATCGCATGACGAGCGGCCGAAAATCTCTCGCTTCTTCAAGTCCTCCCTATCGGACCAGTATTCGATGATGTCCGAGTCCCTCCACACCACCATGTAGTCGTCGGGGTTCCGTCTGTCCGGGGCATCGGGGTCCTCGCGGTGCTTGCGCGCGTGGTAATTGGATCCGGTCTGGATGCGGTGGTGGTCGTCGTCGAGACGGAAAGCGCCTTCGAAGATGGGATCCGCGCCGTCTCGGTGGACAGTGATTCGGGCCCAGCCAGCATGTCTCCAGTCACCGGGGCTCCCTTCGTGTCGCACAAAAGCCTTGCCCCTAAACACGCGGTGCTCTGACCGGTCCACCGTTTCTGTTGTGTGAATATTGCCATCCGCTCCCATGTAGTTCACCTCGAATGTGTTGTGTAGAATGTCATGGTTTGGCTCTAGCGCTAAGCGGATATTTTGCTGTTTATCGTGTAGCGAGAAAGTGAGATCGAAGTGCGAGAGAGCGTGGCAATGTTGTGAGGGCGAGTGAAAGACGGCATCTTCGACAATGGTTACGTACTTCAACGGGTTCCGCTGTGTTGAGTGTGCTGCACCGGCAGCGGGTTAGTCCGCGTTTCTTCCCTCTGATTCATGAGGCCGGGCACTAACCTAGTATTTCCTGCGAAAAAGCTGCCAGGCCGACGAAGGCAGTGGCAATGGTCCTAAAAGAGACCATGATTTATGGTGTCCCCGTTGACGGGGTGAGGCTCGAGGAGGCCTCTTGTGGTTTGCGTAAGCCTCCTTATGGGGAAAGTGGACGTCTAAACCAGCTAAACCTCGAATCGTCCTTGGGGTATTCCAACTAGAATAAGATGGCAAAAAAAGCGACAAAAAAAACAACAGGGGCGATATCAAGAGAAGGTAATAAAACAAGAACGAACGAATATATTGTAATGGACGGGAAGGAAGGTGGAAAGTCCGGGAGTTGGAACCGTTCAACGGGTGACGGAAGATGGAAGTGCTTTGGGGGGTATGGGATTCTCGGGGGGTGTCCCTGGACCGGCAGTGGCCAGTGGATGGATGCGCGGATGAATGAATGATTGATTGCGCAACACGACGTCTTGGTACGGGGGGGTGGACCAACTGTATTGGAGCACTCGAGTTGCGGTGGGTTCCAGAGGCGGCTGGGCGAGCGACTTGGTCTCTCTTGGCCTGGTGTACTGCGGGATGCAGCAGTGGCAACACGAAGACCGAGGTACCTTTTCCGAGGCTGGGACACGGGGACAGTACTAGCGCGCCGCGATAGCCTGGCAGCGGTGGGCCCGTTCAGTGGTTTAGTGTGGGCTTGTCCTTTCCGCCCCTTGTATCTGTAATCCAGAGAGAGAGAGTGTGTGTGGGCAAGAGGAAAACGACTGTCCCAAAAGGGGGTTGGTGAATCAGGGTGTTCTGCACTCTGAGGGTTGGCCTACGTCCCTGTTTCACTGTTAGTCGCTGACAAGCCCTGAAAATTGCGACCCGGTCGATCCCCCAGCACTCATGGGAGTCACCAGCACCAACGCCGCAATGCGAAAAGCCGCGCGGGCGCTACGCTGGGCGCGCTCGTACTCTTGTGATCCTCAACCGCTTCGTTGACACGGCCAAAAGAGCAGAAGAAAAAGAAGAAAAGAAAAGAAAGGGCAATTGATAATTCTGGTTGAACGCGCTTCCCGTAACCGGGCCAGCCAACCCGTTCCCTGTCCGACCACGCATGCAGGAAGTACAGCGGCATTGGCCATGACGGTCACGTTGATACGGTGGTTCATCTCATGGGGCCAGCGACATATGCATGCGACGAATCCGACTGCAAGAAGCAAATTCATTCGAACATACCTCGAGAGAAAAACTTGGTTGGGATATGCAACGAGGCCACCCTGGCAAAGAGTCAAGGTTTTCCTTCCGAAATCTGACACTATCCCCCGTCTGAACTGAGGCACGAGGAGGCCGTTACAGACAGTCGACCCCAGACATGCGCGAATACCTGCTCTACTACACTGCGCGAATGCGAAGGGATGCCCAGAAAGGCAACGGAGCCGGTGAAAGGGGTGGGCGGATGGGATGACAGCCTCCTCCTCCAGGATGGTAGGGTATGCTAAGGCTGCTTGCATGTCAGCCCGCCCTTGGTCGAGGGGTTCCAGGTTCCCTAACAGATGCCTATCGTCTATTCTTAGTGCTGCTGATATAGCAGGGTACGTACCTTGCAACCCTGGGCCGACTTGCGACCTCTGCTCTGTCTTGAGCAGCGCCTCCTCCGTCTTTGATGTTTCAGAGCCCAGTGACACGGTGTTTAAGGTAGTGCCTTCCTGACCAATGGCAATCCACGCAAGCTTGGAAAGGTTTGTCGGAAAATGCTGTGGCAGGTAAACTGTGAATGACCGGGGGGTTTAGCCTTTGGGGTGAGGCAAAGGGTTCTGTATCTTTAACTCGAACAAGATCTATCAAAACGTCGGCATCGCATTGTCATGCATCGCCATAGTTAAATACCCTTCACCTAGCTTCAACCTCCCGGCCCTGGCGCAGCGATCCCTCCTCTCTTGTGGAGCCTCGATTACAGAGCGATAAAACGCCAATCGTCACTTGGCTCTTTTCCTGCCGGTCTTTCATGTTGCAAACGCCCATCAGGCTTGACCCCGCCGCGCCGGACAGAACGGCTTCGAATCTCTTTACAGTGTAAGCTTATGAGCTTACGTCTCCCTCCTGCATACTAGGCCTGACCTTGGAGGCTGAGCAGTCTTGGCCTAAAGCCTCTGTCCAGCACTCTGGGTGCGGCCGCTAAACCCAATCCGCTCTTTAATGTAACTAATCTTTGCTTTCACTCTCGGATGTCTTGTCGTTCAGAACTGGGTTCATTGTTGGCTGTTAACTAATTTCTCTTAATCAACCGAAAGACAAAGTATCTGCTTGGCCTCATTTTGAGACCGTATTCTAACATAGTGATGAGTAGCAACCCTCCTCGACTTTAGGGATATTTCCAAACAGGGCTACACTGTACACAAGCACAACTTGTATGCCCCCTCCCCCCCCGGCAGTCATAGGTTAACTGACTCCCAAGGACATGGGGGGCAATCGCCAAAAACTCTGAATTCCGGCCTCGACCGAGCCTATCACCCACTGAAGCTCAACTCCACCGCAAAAGAAGGAAGAGCAAATAAATAAAAACATCGGACGATCTGGATTTCTAGAGCAACCGCCACGTTCCTTCCCCGCTTTCACACAGCCATCTTTGTCGGGTTTAAGAGCTTTATTCCTCCGATACCGTCAGTTAGCCCTGCAAGTGTGGGTTAGTCGACCATCAAAAGCAGGAATGTCTTGGTCCTGCATTGCGCGTACAACTCCATCCCTCGGTGGCGTCGCTGCATGCACAAACCAACCAACCTTCTACTGCAGGTGCTGCTGTTGATGCTGGTGCTGCTACTGCTGAATAATTGATCACAGTTGGTGGAATCGTATGTAAGATGGGTTGCCAAAGAGGCCTCCAAGAAGGGAATTACTCCCTCGTGTGGACCTTAACCCATGTTCCCCGTATCAGTTATCAAACTGCTTCCGAACGGTTACGATACTGCCGCAGCTTTAGATGCCAAAATGGCCTTGGCCTAGGAGTTCGGCTTGATCACATCTGTAACCCCACCATCTGCTAGACCTGGTCGTCCGAACGTCTTTCGAGGGGGAGCTTGTGCTCACGGGGGAAGGATGCGGCCGTGCCCATCCGAGTATCATCCGAGTATCCCACGACGGCCGTGTTCGTGGTCACCTGGGCTACCTGACCCTGTGTACCAGATGCTTGGAGCCCGGCACTTCTTCCACGAATGCCGAATGCAAGTGGAGATCTTGTGTCCAAAGCTCAGGTATGGACCGGGCTGCGCTTGATATGGCAGCATCCTCAGATACAACCGGCTATGGCTGACGGCCAAGCTGCCCATACTCTCTCAATTTCCTCGTGCGTACGGGCGTTTGCTCTACAGTCGGACAAGAAGAGGGATCTTGCCAAACCCGACGCCGACATCACCATTATCCTAAAGTGTCTTGGCCCGCAAATCATGGTCAAGAACGGCGTCGAGAGGTGGCGGTCCCATCAGTCTGTCACCGAAGATCCCTAACAAACTTTAGCGCTTGCCACGTGCTTTCAAGTCTAGCAGAATCCCGTCAGACCCGTCAGTCATGTCCTTTTTTTTGCCCCTCCCATCCTTGTACTTTCTCCCGCCTCGGACTTGAAGATTCGCTCCTCTTGAAAAAAATCTTAAAAAATCTTAGGTGTCTTGATGGCATGCCAAGTATACCGGGCCGGGGTGCTAAGAGCCTAACCACATCGAACGCCCACCCACCCCCGGATGCAAGATGACGACGACAATGGTTGCTTCCTCAGCTGCAGCAACAGCTTCCGCTACCGCCCACACGCCATCCATCCGCGCGAGTAGCCAAAACATCTCGAGTGAGGCTGTGCTTTGGGGCAGAAACAAACCAAGGCGAGATCGAGAGGAGCCCACCTCCCCACCACCAACACGAGGGTGTGATGCAAGAGGAATAGCTTGGGCGGCCTAGCCAACCACACATCTTGTGGTCCAATGCTCGCCGCGATCAATAAATGCGCGGAGAGGGAAGAGGATCATGCGTGCGTGCGTGTTGGTCCGTTGGGCGGAATTCCCAATGCAGGTCCCTGATTCAGCGTCCTGGCTCTGCTTTCAACAAGCCCCCGACAGACAGGGTAGGATCTGGCCCGGGAGGATATCGCACACCCCGAGCATATTCCCGCAACGCCCTTTCAAATAGATTTGTTGGACTTCTTCCTGCCGGTGTCTGCACACAGCCTACCTGGAGAGTGGCTCTATACGGGAGTCAGGCTTGAGCAAACGCTCCTCTTGCCAACCTTTGAAGGGGCAGGCGACTCGCAGAGGGTGGTCTTCTACCCAACGGGCCAAAACCGCCACCCCCCCCCCTTCTCAGACAACGATGCGCAATGCCACTCGATAGATGGACGTTGCCAGCTTCGCCGGGTGACCCCAAGCCATTGCACAAAGCTCTGCCATGCGTTCGTCTCGGGTCTTGATCCCCAATCCAGGCTGGGCATGTTTTCACGCATCGTCTCTCGTGATGTAACCCAGGGAAGAGGCAAGAAGAGAGGGGTGGTACGGCCAGGCGTCGAGCAAAAGCCCGACACCAACATCATGCCACCCTCAGCTTTCCCTCCTTCACCCCACATTCCATGATGCAGCCCAGGGCAACGTCATTGACCGCTTCGCAAGCAGCCACCAACCGTGCCCGAAAAACGCCAGACGGCCCTTCCACAAGCCCCCCTAGCGCGCCTCACGGCCCTTGGCACGGAAGCGGCTTCCAAGAAAGAGAGAGGGAAAAAAACAAGAGGACCTGACCGCCTTTGAGGTCTTTGAACAAACAACCCAAAAAAGGATACCCCCTCCCATCCTCCCCCCACACTCGGTCGGTTACCAAAGCTAGCGGCGCCGAAGCGCCGGGCCTCCCGGGGCGAGGGGCCGGAGCTCGGCATTGTTTTTTGCGCTCGACGTGGATCCGAGTGTCGACAGCTTTGCAGAGAACCTCCGTGCCTCCTCCCGGGGCACTCGACTTAACCTCACACCCCCTCATGCATACAAACCCCGTCGGTCGCCTGGTGTACGGGTGGCCGTGCTTCACCTCTCCCCTCCCATGTCCGAGACTCCGCGAGGGCCTTTGGTGACAGTGGAGTCCAACGGCCGAAGGCGTAATAGTCTTTGCCCGTCCAGGGAACCAGGTCTCGGCTTCGCCTTCTTCTGCCGCCACTCGGGCCCGTCTAATCAATGATGGACCCGAGACGTGATCAACTGGCGTGGGCTTGACTTCGAGACATTGAGCCATCTTAGTTAGTTGGGGAAGGAGAGTGAGATGTGTGGTAATTTCATAATGTTTTTCTTTTTCTTTCAATTGACTCAAAATATTCAATGTGTCGCTATATGGCAAGAAGAAACAACCCTTGACCGTTCGTGGGTTCCAATAGGTACTTCACGTTCGTTCGTACCTTTCATGTCCGTCCTCTGTCTTGTGGTATCACATCTCTCATCTCCGCCCCTTGCTCACAGGCCTCATTATAATGCATTTATTTCTTCCTCTTCTCCTCGTGAACGATGGTGATGATCTTCTCGACGATCGAAGGATCCGACAGCTGTGACATAGTTAGCATACAAACGTCTTCGTGACGGAGGGGGTTGATGATTGGGAACGTACAGTTGTCACATCACCAAGCTGGTCCTCCTCGCCAGCCAAGATCTTGCGCAGAATTCTGCGCATGATCTTACCGGACCGCGTCTTGGGCAAGTCGGGCACAATGTGAACAGCCTTGGGCGCCGCGAAGGGGCCGATGCTCTTGCGCACCTGCATGATGAACTCCTTGCGGAGCGCATCTGAGGCTTCATTGCCATCCTTGAGGGCGACAAAGGCATTGACGGCCTGGCCGGTGAGCTCGTCGGCGACACCAACGACGGCGGCCTCGGCGATGGAGTGATGCTCGATGAGCGCGGCCTCAATCTCGGCCGTCGAGAGACGGTGGCCAGAGACGTTGACGACGTCGTCGACACGGCCACGGATCCAGTAGAAGCCCTCGTGATCACGGCCGGCACCGTCACCAGTGAACTGCAAAGTATGTTAGCGAACGTCCTTCGGCATAATGACACTGGTGCTTACGTAGTAGCCCTTGTAGACGTTCAGGTAAGTTTCCATGTACCGTTTGTGGGCACCCCAAACAGTGCGAGCCATGCTGGGCCAGGCCTGCTTGAAGGCCAGGACACCCTCGACATCGTTACCGTGGATCTCCTCGCCGGAGACGGGGTCGATGATGGCAGGCTCAATGCCGAAGAACGGCAGCGATGCACTGCCGGGCTTGGTAGGGGTGACACCAGCCAGAGGCGTGATGACGTTGGAGCCGGTCTCGGTCTGCCAGTATGTCTGTGATGGTGTTAGTCATGTGCGATGCTCTCGCTGAGATACGGAGTTACTTACGTCGACAATGTGGGCCTCCTCCTTGCCAACAACCTCGAAGTACCACTTCCAGACCTCGGCGGCAATGGGCTCACCGACGGATCCAAGTACTCTAAGATGCTTCATGTCACCCTTGACATGCTGGTCGCCGGCGCGCTTCAGTAGCCGAAGGGCGGTGGGGGCGACGTAAAACTGGGTAACTTGGTGGTTCGCGATAATGTCCCAGTATCTTGAGAAGTTGGGGTAGGCGGGGGTGCCCTCGAAAACGACGGTCGTCACACCGAGCAGCAGGGGGGCGTAAACAACGTAGGTGTGGCCGGTAATCCAGCCGACATCACCACCGCAGAAGTAGCGGTCGCCGTCGTGGATGTCAAAAACGTACTTGCCAGTGGCGGCGGCACCGACCAGGTAGCCTCCCGTGGTGTGCAGGACACCCTTGGGCTTACCGGTAGAGCCGGAGGTGTAGAGGAGGAACAAGGGGTCCTCGGAGTTGACGCGCTCGGGAGGGAAGTAGGCAGGCCACTTCTCAACCTCCTCGTGCCACCACCAATCGCGGCCCTTGGTCATGGGCACATCGGCGCCGGTGCGCTTGTAAACCAGGACGTGGGAGACGTCGGGGCACTGCTTCAGGGCGTCGTCGACAATCTTCTTGGTGCCGATCAACTTGCCGCCACGCTTGCCCTCGTCGGTGGTGATGACGACCTTGGAGTTGCCGTCAATGACACGGTCGCGCAGGGAGTCGGCGGAGAAACCGGCAAAGACGACGGAGTGAACAGCGCCGATACGGACGCAAGCGAGGAGGGCGATGATGGCCTCGGGAATCATGGGCAGGTAAATGGCAACGGTGTCACCCTTGCGCACACCCATCTGCTTCAGAACCCAGGCGGTGCGGGAGACCTCCCGCAGGAGCTCGCCGTAGGTGACGTTGCGGCCATCGCCGGGTTCGTCGGCCTCGTAGATGATGGCGACGCGGTTGGGGTCCTTGAAGGCGTGACGGTCAACGCAGTTGTAACTGGCGTTGAGCTGGCCCTCGACAAACCAGGCGCTGTCGCCGCCTTCCAGAGATCCAGAATAGACGGTCTGGAAGTCGCTGAACCAGGACAGAAGCTCGCGGGCCTGGGTGCCCCAGAAGGCCTTCGGGTCGGTGATGGATTCCTTGTACAGCTTCTGGTAGTCCTCAAGACCTGCAGCAGTGGAGGGAAAGGGGGAGCTCCGGTCAGCCAATGAACGAGCGCGGAATTGGGGTAAAGAGGGGGACGACTTACTGCTCAGGTGGGGCTTGCTGGGGTGCTCTGCGGGAAGAGGCACATAATTGTTAGCCAGGGTCCAATCAGACGAGCTGTAGCTCCCTATTACGATACCCCTCTTCCTCTTTTTTTTTTGGGCACCCTTGCACCAAGATGTCTCCAGTGCCCCTCACGCGACTTTTCGACGCCAACAGGCCATGGAACGAGGTCGGGATTTGGGTGGGTAGGGGGTCTGGGTCTGCAATTCGGCGGCGCACTTACTGTCAAGCATCTTTTGGGGGGGATCTGTTGGGAGCAAATTAGCCATGATAATTCCCAACAGGAAAAACCCAGAACACCAAGCTCGGTGCTGTCTGGCGCGAGGTTTGAGGCTAGGAATTGGGGTTCTTCGGGCTTACGGAAGGTGTCAACCAGGTGGGCCTCGGCCACCACAGGGGCCTTTTGTGTCTCTGCAGCTTCGGTCATTGTGGCGGGGTGTTGTTGTGTATGTGCGGTTATGAAGGATGCGGGGTATTTTGTGCAGGCGTGCTGAGGCAGCTGCTGCGACTTGGAATCGTTCGACGTGGTGTGTCTTTTGGTCCTTGTCGTCAGAGAAGCGGCCCTTCTGGTGCGGCTATGATGGCAGGTCGCGCGCGAGCTGGATGGGAACTGGCGCAACTCTCCACAACTCTCGATAACGTGGGTTTCAGGTCGCGTGGTGTCCTTGACAGCTCTACTGCAAAGCGGGTAGCGGCAGACTGAGTCGGCTCCAATGGGGCAGGTTGGATCCGGACCTCGAGCGGAGGTGGGTGTTTGTAGCTGGGAGGTGTGCTTATGAGGTGTAGGAGGAAGAATGCTTGACTGTGGAAGAAGAGAGGAAAGAAGTGTAGAAGGGAGGAAGAGGAGGAGGTAGTGATTAAGAAGAGCAACTCTCCAGGTGGCCGGACCGCGAATTGGACGGGGGACGGGATTGCTTTTAATGGGCGAATGGGGACATACTTGGACCGGACTGGGGATGTGGACTCGAGCCGGAGGCGCTGTTCGAGACGGTGCACCGCGTTGAGAGCTGAGCTCGCTTCCTTGCAACGACACACCAGCCACGCACTCACTAATTACATTTTGCCTTCGGCCAATGCCCACGGGTACAACCCCAATGAGAGAGGTCCGGCCTAACTCTGAGTGTGACTTTGCACAAAAGGCACCTCACCCGCGCTGGAAATCGTCCGGACTCTCAGCACCAAGTCACACACCTCACTCAGATTCGTCCGGAACCCACGCCTCTGGCAAGGAGCCCCATCCACCCTACGGGCCACGGTACGGACCACGGTACAGTGCAGGCCGATGATGTTATGGAGAAAAGGGACAAGGCACGCGAAAAGGGGACCTCCATCAATACACCCGGCGCTGCCCATTGGTGAATGCCTTGCAAAGCTCCGCATGCCCATGCGCCTCTCGCTGGGTACCGCTGTGCCGTTACCGCTTGGCCGGGGGTGATGCGTTTTTCCTTTGCCCCGAACCACCTGCGAACCCTCGTCTTCCCTGCAACCCCTCGCATTCAACCTAACCCAGGACTACCTTACTGCATCATCCAGTCAAAGCCAAGATGAAAGTACCTTACTTTGCCTGCCTCTAGCATGACCGCCTGCCGTCCGCGCCTGGATGCTCCTGGGGCCGGCCGGTTGGTCCTGGCCTGTGGGGAGGGGGAGGGGTTGCGCGCTAAGTAGAGACAAGGCAGAAATACATGAGCCTCGACAAGCCGGAGTTGAGCTGCATCGGGAAACTTGGGCCTAGCAACTGGCTGCTCGTCTGAATGCGATGAACTCTGTATGGTCAACCACCTCCACCGGCCGAGCAAACGGAACGGCCAGTAGTCCTTCTCGTGATCGATCATTGCCTGTTCTTGAGCTGACGGTGACGAAGTCCAAGGACGTACTTGAGGTTTTATGTGGAGGGTACGGGCGGCGGTACATGCCTTCTCACACCATCAGCGCCAGGGAGCCTGTCCATAAACGGGGGCTCCGCTTGCCAATCACTCTGTTGCGAGTCGTGGCTGATGTTGTCTGCCGTCGGTGCTCGTAATCCAGCGAGAGCTTGAGACTGATATTGTAATTTATCTTCATATCCAGTGATTAGCCGCTTCGCCAAAGCGGGAGATAGAAGAGCAGCTGCTCAGGTGGAGCTCCCTATATGCGACCCTGTTCTGTCACATTTAGTTGGCACCTCGCTCGTTCTTCTCGTCCCTTACTTAGTATGGCGTGTCCTCTCGTGTCTCGATTTGAAATCGCCGAGGAGGTGCCAGCAGGATATAGCCGCCTCAATGGTATGAGTGGCGCCCGTCACCAGACTTTGTAACCCAACGCGATCTTAGGGGCCGGACCAGATCAGAGCCAACGACTAGCCGAGGAAATTTGTCACGACGACATGATGTACTCCCGTCACTGCCATGTAGTCATTCTTTGGTGTTGTGTTAGTTAAACATGGAGAGATTGCCCCTCACCTGCCCAACGTTCCCCGCACGCTCCCCCAGACGGCGTCGAGTTTGCGCCCCAAAAGGGTTTCTGGGCTGACCGAATACGCCGCCATTGAAGACGTTGTACGCCTGTTGCCCAGTGAAATGTGCGCCAGCCTAGGCCGATGGATGCTGATCGCAATGCGGTACCCGTGAATGCCGTAATGCTTTAACCTACGTGATTGGCGCCGGTATCCAACAATGACATCGTTATGATTGTGGACTATTGCTTGGCTTCTATAGCTCCAAGGTGATGATACAAACAGCGGGCGGTAAACATTGATATTGAACTGTTTCAATGGGGTGCGGTTTTCGTCGCACTATAGCATAGCACCTGGTAGCAGGGCTCGCTTCCTTGATGAGACAGCGCAACAGAATGTCCAGGGTCCGCCGCAGAACAAGATCAGACAGACCCCGCTGTTCATCATGGCTGTTTCGGGGCGGTATTCAACAAAGTCTCGCAGATTCTGGGGTCGACATCCCCACCTGCAATCGCAATTTGCAACTACTTCTTCATTCACCCTGCATATTGTGGGCTCTCGCCAATTGCGCTTGTCAATGATGCAAGGGAAAGGCGTTCCCGAATCCACCGCGATGCCTGTGATGGCTGCGGTATAATGCGGTATCTCCGACGTCGGCCGCGATCCACAGAATAACCTACACTGAAGCCCATTCTGGTAGGTCTCACAGAGTAGTATCAGAATTGGCAAGGCCGCCGTTGAGGTCGCTCATCGGCTTAGTACGTCCATCTGCCTATGCACACGTACTGTCGCGAGAGTCGTTGTATTGCAGTGTCTGGGCGGGTGTGTGTGGAAAACAGGAGTGGCGCATCCCTCCCTCCAAATGCCATGCGATGCGGAGAAGCACCAGGGCCATCGTTGAGCAGTGCACGTTTGTGGTTGGAGGGGTCGAACGGAAGTTTTGCCCCCTCGCCCAGGCGGAAGACGTGGAAGAGGGATGTAAGTGGATTCATCTCACCTCGGGTAAGGTACAGAGGCAGGTAAATGATGCAACCCGAACAAGCACAGGCCGCCCTGCCTGCGTAGGAAGGTGATGGATGTACACTATGTATGCATGTACCTTGGGGGCTTGCGACGAGGTGAAGTCACTCCTTCCAGACAAAAGATGCGCTATCTGGTATCTGTTGGCCTTTCTCCCAAGAAAGACGTGAATAAATCCGGGTGTTGGGAGCTTGCACCGAACCAAGTATACGTCCCGGTAAGCATACCGCATCCCTCTGATAAGACATCGTACGGCTTCTTAGAGCCGATTCGACGGGTATCCCGCGGTTAACCACTCGCCTCCACGTTTCCCCTCAAAACCATCTCTCAACCCTTGAGCTCCCCAGACGGACTTCCCGCATTTTACCCCATGGGCACCCAGATTTCCGCACGCGAGGGGGTCGGGCTGGAGAGGGAGAGGCGCCCGTGCTTGCGCTGCGCGGTCCTAGTCTTGCTGCTGACATTCCAGAAGGCCGGGTCCCTTGCTCTTGTGTTCCCTGCCTATCCGGGTCAGTCCACATGCCGCCGTTTCATAGGATGGACGAATGGAAGTTGTCTCTTGGCATACCCGACATCCGCGGGGGCTCAGCGCTGCCGCCGCCGCCGCATCTGAAATCCGGCCTGTCCACTTACTGTGCGCAGTTGTCCTGCGGGACACCCGGACAGAGGATCTCTCCTCCCCTCTCTCTGCCTGTCAGTGGAGAAAGGTGCTGACCACGTCGCCGGGGACCGGGGTTGCCTTGGAGAACCGGAGCCCTCTCGAATAGGCCATTTGGGAAAAACCACCGTGGTTTCCGAGCCTTGCACGGCGAATGGATCGTGTCCCCGTAGACGTGTGGAAATTCCGGTTTGTTGGGGCTCTTGGGTGCCAGATTGTTGAGTGCAGAGGAGCCGTCGCAACCGCTGCGCCGTGGCCATACGCTTGCACTAGCCCTTGCACTGCTTTCTGCATGAAGCAACCAACAACGCACATTTGTTGCCTGCCATAGATAAAGTAGTGTAGGCAACCCTGATACCCTCGTCGAGGATCTCATCCAACTTTTTGGACCGTGCGACGCCTTGTCGATCAATTCAAGTCTCAGCTGCTTTAGGTTTGCGCTACATTGTTCTTTCGCGGGACAAATGGAGCTTGGCAGCTAAAAGTTGGCATCTAGTCGGACTGACGGCGACAAGGAAAAAACTCCAGCTGGAGGGAGATGCAAAGCCGATTGTTCGCATTTTTTGTGGCACTGGCCCGGTATAATTATTATTGCGCCCGACACATGCTGCCTAAACCCCTGAACGCCCCCATGTTGTACCTTTGCTCACAAATCCATGCTCATCAAGTACATCTCCATGATCCTCATGAACTTGGCCACGAACGCTTCTAAGTGGAAGATGACCTTTGTGCCCATCCTGATGCGGTGCTCATAGAACGCCGACCACTTGATCACCTCAGCTTTCAGGGCGTCGTCGATCAATGGGATGAGCTTGAAAGTGAGCGTCTTGAGAATCGTCGTTGGCGGTATGCAGTGCGTGAGAAGGTCGTATAGCTTCGCCCGCACTTGAAGAATTCGGGCCGGTGTGTGCTCATCGATGATCTCCCGCGCGATCTGGCCGATCAAGGCCTCCCAATCTGGTGGGGGGATCGGTGTGCTATCCGTAACTTTCTCACTGTTGTATTGTTAGCTTCTGGTTTGTGCAGGGCAAGCGAGACACCATACTTTTGTGCGTGGACAGCCTCGTACATGAGCAGAGCTCGTCGCAGATTCCGGCCGCTCTCCTGTGCTATCCTCATATGCAGACCTTTCACCATAGGCCAGTTTTCCTTCTTCGCTGACACTGCGAGTACTTCGCAGATCTCCTCGTGGCTTGGGGCAGCAACCCTGACAAGGAGTGTTCTCGATCGAATGGGAGCGATGATATTTGCCGTCGAGTTGGCAAGGAGAATCAACCGCAAGTTGGGAGAGTACTTCTCCATCGTCCGACGCAGCGCCGCCTGCGCATCTCTTGTAAGGTGGTCGGCCTCATTTATGACCACAACCTTGAACTTCTGCTTCGCCGACTGATCCACCTGCTGTGTCTGTGCCACCTCTTTCAAAAGGTCCTGGACAACAACTCTGTCGTAGTTTCCGACGTCCGACGGTGTAATTTCGAGGTGGTAATTTGACGCGACTATATTGAATTCGAGCTTGCGGTTGCTCGACGTTTGGAAGACACGCGCATCGATCTTGATCTTCTCTACACCGGGTCCGTACAGCTCCTTGAGAGTAGCGACAATGCGCGTCTTCTTGCCAGCACCAGACGGGCCGTACACCAGCAAATGAGGGAAATCTCCGCTCTGAGCCTGCGAATCGTGAGCCACTACTTTGATGGGGTCGAGAAAGTATGACCTACGAGAGAGCCGAGCCTTTCTGACAATTCCTGATGGTAGGTCAGGGTGTCTAGTGACCGCGGTCTGTGTTTGTCGACGATGAGCGCCATTGTCGTTGCTTCGGTGCAGATAACGCTGTGTCTGGAGTTTGCTGGCTGGAGACGTGGGACTTTTTGGTGATGCGCTTCCACATGCAGGAGACGCGTTGTCGCGTTAAGTGGGAAGGTGGGAAGCCCTTCAGTGTGGCTTGTGCATGCGGTCCGTGCACATGCTTCCGCGCGCGCCACATCCCAGAATCGTCCCATTCAATCCATTCAGGTAGTTCTCTGGGAAACAAGACTCGAGTGCCACTCCGTTAGGACTCCTCTGGACTCCTCAGGACATATATTACAATCACCTAATACGGCAGTTTTCCTGCAATTTAGATGGACTCTGATGCAGATGGTTTTATTTGTTTGTACAGCTGCTGTGCCTTTCAACCATCCCAACAAGGTCATCTATAGTACAGCTACTCCATGACCCCGAGATTGCTCCTGATTTCTCGGCGTGGAGAGTTATATATGGTACATCCAAGCTACTATAAGCTTTAAGGCTTGGCAGACGGCGAGGTGGCAGATGATGCGCTGGTAGGCTTGCTCGATGCTTCAGCGAGCAAGTCCTTAGGTGCAATTGGCTTTCTTGGCCTCTTCAAATCTTCCAAAGTGATACCGTCAAGTTTGGTAATTCCAACAACAGGCGCTTCTCCCTTGTGCACAAATTCCCACTGGCCTGGTATGAAGTCAGTCATGATCACATATCACGCATCAATATGTCCACTCACCAGGCAACTTGTTGCCCGCCAGGCGGAAGGCATCCTTAGCAACCGCCTCGTGGAGCATTCCCCTGATCTCAAAAACAATCTGGTTGACCGCTACACGTGCTGCCCAGTGATCGAAGGAACCCTTTCCCTTACCCATACGCATCTGGTACAGCGTTAGCATCTGCCTATCGACCGCTTTTCCCAGTTGTCTGCCTCACCTCGTTACCCGAAACATAAACGCCGACATTGCAGCACACTCTCTTGTACAGTCGGTACTTCTGACCACGCAATCTCATCTTAATCGTGTCCTCGGCGTTCTTGAGCTGCTTGGCGCTGATTCTTCGATGATGGTCCTTCATCCTCAGGCCATAGTCTCCCCAAATGACGGTTGTGCCCTTGGTTGATCCACCCGTGGCTACACGAGGGCGACCCTTCATCATCTTCTTCGTTCGGTCGATCGAGGGTTCGAGCCAGTTGCCCTGCCTGGCAGGCGTCGAAGAGAATGGGCGGACATCGCGAAGGATTTGGGATGCGACCAGAGGCTTGGTCAATTGGGGTCGGATCGCAGCGCTGAGGGAGGGAATCGACGGCGCCGAAGATATTCTGAGGCCTTGAAAGGCGCTGAGAAGCGCCGTAGGAGCGTTGGGCCTCATGATTGCGACTTGCCGTTGGACGTCGTTGATGATGGGATCTCCAAAAAAATGTCCCTAGCTCTACAGCGACATGGGTGTGGCTTGTGTGTGGCCTGAGATATTGGGCGCTAGTTTTGCTGAGCCACATGCGTCCCCACCCTAAATTGAATAGGCAGCATGGGTTCAGGGACCTCGCGTCACTTTCGCGTAGTAACTGGAAATCCATTACGAGCACGCATCTCGGACGCCAGGCACGACACCAATCCGCCTTCTTCGTCCATCCCCCTCCCACCTTCCCTAGGCAACAGCAGCGCAGCAGTTTATATAAGCCTGGAATCTTTCCTTGCGATCTTCCTGCGATAATTCTGCCGCTACATATTCCACAATGCCTGATATCCGGTCCTTTTTTGGGCCAAAGGGAGGTGCACCGCCCAAGCCTGCTCCGAAGAAGGTCGAAGAGCCTCCGAAGGGCCGAAGGAACAGGAAAGTCATCGAAGACAGCGATGATGACGAAGAGCCTGCCTTAGCACCGTAGGTCGATTACCGAACAACCGCTTTCACATACTTCTTCTGACTGTTCGCCAGAAAGCCGGCAGTAAAGGCTGCTGACAAGAAAAAGACGAAGTATGCGAAACTACAACCAGGACCCATTGAATTTAGCTAATTGCTTTGTAGGAGTGAGGGTGTAAATGGAACGGAGACCACCGCCAGCGAATACTTTGCATCGTCCAAATCCGCCAAAGCCTCAAAACCCACTCCCACTCCCAAGACCGACCAAACTACTAAAGTGAAGACCGAAGTAGAGGTCCGGACCAGTCCCCGAAACAAGACGGCCGCTGCGAAACCAGCCCAGGAAGCTACCAAGAATGGGGGCGCAGCAACAAGAAAACGAGGCGCTACATCGCACATAAAGCACGAAACTGAGGACGACGCCGATGCCTTCGTAGACGAGGGGGATGAGGACGATGACGATATCTTCGCTGCTGATGTGAAAGGTCGAAACAAGCGCAAGAACGACGACTACGCCGAAGATGAGAGCGAAGATGAGCTGCTACCCAACCCGAAGCGTGTAGCTTCTCGTAGTGCTCCCAATGCGACCCCCTCCAAGAGCACCAGAACAACAACGGGTACGAAGAGGCGTAAGACTCCTGAGGAGGATTCGGAGGGGTCTGAGAAAGATCAACCACCAAAGAAGAAAGCCCCGGCCAAGCCTCGTGCTCCCAGAGCTAAGAAAGCCAACGAATCCGAAGACGCTGCCTATCAGTCAATTCTGGACGACATACCTACCGTCCGCCCACCTACACCCCCAGCTAAAGACCCGGATGCGAAGTTTGACTGGAGGAAGAGTGCTGCTGGCGGCGGCAACAGCAGTGCTGTACCGCCAAATGCAGGTACTGCAGAGTTACCCGAGGGCGAGGAGGAATGCCTCTCTGGACTGACCTTTGTCTTCACTGGCGTTCTCCAGACTATCGGCCGCGAGGAGGGGCAGGCCTTGGTCAAGAAATATGGCGGCAAAGTCACAGGAGCGCCGAGCAGCAAAACCAGCTATGTTGTCCTCGGAGATGATGCGGGCCCCAGCAAACTGAAGAAGATCAGGGACATGAATATCAAGACTATCAACGAGGAGGGTCTTTTTGAGCTCATCAGGCGACTACCCGCTTATGGTGGTAGTGGCAAAGGTGCGGAGAAGGCACGCGATAAGAAGAAGAAGGACGAGGATAATATCAAGCAGCAGGCACTGGAGATGGAAAGGGAGGAGAAGGCTAGAAATGCCGCCGCAGAGAAGGCAGCCAAGCAAGCAGCCGCTGCTCGCGGGACTACCGCCGCGCCAGCGCCGGCGCCAGCCCCAGTACAACTTTGGACATCGAAGTATGCGCCAAGTCAATTAAACCATATCTGCGGCAACAAAGCGCAGGTCGAGAAGATTCAGGCTTGGCTCAAGAACTGGGCAAAATCAAAGAAATACGACTTCCAGAGACGAGGCGCAGACGGTATGGGTGGTACGCGGGCCATCATCATTTCCGGCCCTCCTGGCATCGGCAAGACGACTGCTGCGCACTTAGCTGCGAAGCTCGAAGGCTTCGATGTTATCGAGAGCAACGCCAGTGACACACGCAGCAAGAAACTTGTCGAAAATGGTGTAAGCGACATTGTGACTAACACATCACTTCTCGGCTTCTTTGCTGGAGACGGCAAGAAGGTTGATGGAGACAAGAAAAACATTGTCTTGATCATGGACGAAGTCGATGGAATGTCAGCAGGTGATCGTGGCGGTGTCGGGGCACTGGCTAAGTTTTGCAAGAAGACAGAGGTGCCCCTTATTCTGATCTGCAACGAACGCAGACTACCCAAGATGAAGCCTTTCGACTTTGTGGCCATGGATATTCCCTTCAGAAGGCCAACGGTAGAGCAGGTCCGGTCTCGCATCATGACAATTTGCCATCGTGAGGGACTCAAGCTTCCTGTTCCTGTCGTGGATGCTCTAATTGAAGGCAGCAACAAGGATATCCGGCAAATCATCAACATGATATCAACGGCCAAGCTTGATCAAGCATCAATGAGCTATGACAAGGGCAAAGCTATGACGAAGGCATGGGAGAAGCATGTTATTCTTAAGCCATGGGACATTTGTCAAAAGATGCTTGCCGGCGGATTGTTTACTCCAGCAAGCAAGACAACCTTGAACGAAAAGATCGAGCTTTATTTCAACGACCATGAGTTCAGTTACCTCATGATTCAGGAAAACTACCTCAGGACAAAGCCTATGGCACTCAACAACAGAGGTTACAATAAGAGGGAAGAGAACCTAAAATACCTGGAACTGATTGATCAGGCGGCGGAAAGCATCAGCGATGGTGACCTGGTCGACCGTATGATTCATGGACCTCAGCAGCAGTGGAGTCTGATGCCTACCCACGCCGTCTTCAGCACAGTTCGGCCAGCTAGCTTCGTCGCTGGCCAGCTCATGGGCTCCAACTTCACTTCCTGGCTCGGCAACAACAGCAAAACTGGCAAGCTGGGCCGATATGTTCGTGAGCTGCACTCTCACATGAGACTCAGGTCATCAGGTGATGCCAATGAGATCCGTCAGCAATATTTGCCAGTACTTTGGGATCAGATGATTCGCCGCCTGTCCATTGAAGGCAAGGACTGCGTCGACGAGATCATAGAGTTGATGGATAGCTACTACCTGACCCGAGAAGATTTCGACGCGATACAGGAGCTCGGCGTCGGTCCGCAAGCTGAAGGCCGGGCAGACATCGAGTCGAAGACGAAGGCGGCGTTTACACGAACGTAAGTCACACTTTACTGAAACACAATCAAGAGTCTAACGCAGGGATAGATACAACGCCATGTCTCACCCTGTCCCTTTCATGAAGGCCAGCAATATCATGGAGCCAAAGAAGGCCGCGAAGGAGGCCCCTGACCTTGAGGAGGCTATCGAGGAAGAGGATGATGCCGAGGTCGTTGAACCCGAGGCAGTTGACGATGACAAGCTCGACCTAAAGGGAGACAAGTACATCAAGCAGCCGAAGCCCAAGCCCAAGAGGGCTACCAAGAAAGCCAAGGCAGACGATGAGGATGAGGAGGATGCAGATGCCAAGCCTAAGAAGGGTAAGGCCAAGGCCAAGACAACGGCCACTAAAAGCAAAGCCAAGAAGTAATTTCATAAATGTCCACAGGAATTCAACATGATGGCGGGTTTCATTGTTACAGCTAGGTTTGTATCGACTGTTACAGCAGCAATAACCGCAATGGCAGCATAACATCATGGCCAGAATTTTCAGGACTGGGGGGAGTGGCTTTTTAGTAAGCTTTCTCGTTGTTTTGTTTAGATACTGTATAAAGTTGTACAAAAAGCTTTTCACAGCTGAAGAGACCTTGTCGTTTGTCTAAAACCAGAAGTGTCCTGTTCACTTGTGATGAATTAACAGAGCAGTCCGTCATAACACTGGCTGCACTTGTCGCGGCACAAAAAACGTTTGTTGAGACTCCCCGGGGATCATTGCAATGCTGCAGTTACCTTCAGGTTGGGTGCTCCTGGGAATCGCCTTTCTTAAGGGCCTTTTGCTTATGCAAGTCTTGGTGCCTTGGTCTTTTGACATTTAAGTTGGAGTACTAGAGTTCACATCCATACTCCCATCTCGGAAGCAACCAGGAAAGAACCGAATCGATTTGTGTATCTTTCAAAATAACATTTTCTGCCCGTTCTTTCCTTTCTCACCTGCTCTTCTTGGCCGTGTAATTAACCACGGCCGCGCAACTCACTTCACGAACTCGTTCACGCCCGCCCCGATAGTTCAAACTAACCTGCTTTGTCGTCGGCAATATTATCAGCACAGTCGTCTACGATAGCGAAGATGAAGGGCAAGAGCAAGGGCCGCTCCAAGAAAAAGCTTCAATCAGCAGCAAAGGCCTGTAAAGGTGAAAGAAATTCTGCGCCTCCCTACCCACCTCAATCCTTCAGCCATATAATCTTCCTTCGCCGCACTCAATCGTTCGTTCTATTTCCCCTTTCCCCATCCAATCTTCAAACTTCTCATTGAGCCGCTGTTCTTGCTCTCGAGAACTCGCTGCAGTTCTTACTTCGTATACATTCGAAGTGGAATTTGCCTGCCCTCACCTTTCTACCAACTGGATCACCATCCTACACTTTTACCTCATCACTTGACACTTGGTATCCTAACTTGTACTTTTAGATCTGCTATCGAAGACATCTTCCTCGTTGAAGGAATCACGAAGCCTTTCTACCCTCAAGAATTTGTCGACATTGTCCCTCATGGCGTCACGGCGCGAGAGGACAACCCAGTACTCAATGGCCCAGCCCAGTAAGTTTTGAAAGTTTTCGTTTTTGCGTTGAGAATGATTCAATACTTTGAATACACACTGATAAAAACCTCAGCTGTAACCGACTCCGTTTTCGTTATCCAGGCTCACAGCCCTCACCAACTCTCAGTGATCGAGGAAGCTTCCCGCGAGTCCTTCACCCTATTCGAGGCCCGAACAGACGAGAGTAACACCCCGGGCCACCATCCCGATCCAAAGCACGACAGCTCCGAGATACTTGAAAAGAACATGCAGCAGAGCTTCGAGTTTGATGATTTTGAGGAGATGGCTTCCAACGTGGGACCTCACGGGTTTCAGTACCGGGATCTCATACAGAACACCGCGGAGACGGTGCTGTACGGAAACTGGGAGCAGGACAACAACTTGGATGATATCAATCGTCCTTCCAGTATGTGGCAGTCGATTGAGCCTTATTTCTCTTTGGTACTAACTGAAGAAGCCCCCGACACGGTGATTCACTACGAGATGAATGATTCAGATGGAGGCCGCATGGCACCTTCTTCGGACTCGGGTCGATCCGCGGCTCCTCAAGGTAGCGTTGTTTCTTGTTCCCTTTGCTTCTTTAGTCTCATTAAATGATGATTTCTGAGCACTCAACTAAAATATCCGTTGTTGCATTTCTATCCCTGCAGTTCATCCCCATCCCTTCATTGACCCTCTGGCTTTTATATGCTTGCCACAAGTACCATGCCGCCCACTAACTATGTTTTGAATCAGCACAGCAAGATGGCAGTTGGGCAACAGATGGAATTTCAACAACCAAAAATTGGTCTATCTTCCAGAGCAACCTGGTAGACTATGGCCCCGATGAACCCAGCCCTCGACTCCCAGGCTGCTCAGCCGGCCACCCATTCAAGAAGGAGTGGAAGATGTCGGATTCGATGATGATAGCGTATGGTGCTATGCGTGGCTCCATGATGGTCGCGAGCGATCCGCTGCGCTCTTGGATGGAAGTGAAGGCGTATGAGGATGCGCTGCGGGCTCAAGAGAATGGTGCTGCCGCCAGTGGTCAAGGTGGAAACTCGTTTGAGAAGCGACCGCATTCGTTGCCAAACGGCAAGGAAGTGTCAACCAGCTTCCATGGCAACCGATTTGATATGAATCCAATGTAGGTTCTCATTCGTACTCATTAAACAAATATGTGCCTAATTGGAGTCCCCACAGGACCACCAAGGTGCAGGCTTCTCCTCCCAAAGTCACGACAGCTCTAGGCCTCAGTGCCGGTGAGAGACAGGAGATGGATGATTATGCTCAGTAAGTTATTGCGTGGCTCAATTTCATATTCCTGTTGCTGAGAATGACTTAGGATGCTCAAAGAAGCCAACTTGGCTTCCATGGAATACGCTCCGGCGGAGACGGACAGGAAATCTACCTACGACGTACCTCGCCCCAGGTATCTTCATATATCGCCGAAGTTCAAGGGTTTCAGGTTCGAAGATTACATGCCCCCTGGCGTCGAGCCTTCCGAGTCCACTTACAAGCAGCCATTTGACCCCGACCGTGATTTTGGTGAGAATGCCTTGTCCTACGTTCCAGGTGGATGCTCATTCGCCCCAGCAAAGGAGTACGATATCTCAGACGACGAGGGCGATCCCGAGTCTGGACGAATCTCTCCCTGCACTTTCCGCCTTCTGGCCGAGGGCTGTGCCAAGCAGAATCCAAAGGCGAACCAAGTCTTCATGGCTGAGGACGTGAGTATTATCTGGAACCCCTTTCCAAAATTCGATGCTGAACTTTAGCTAGGCTCGGCGCATGAGGCCAAAGACCCCGTTGGACGGCAGTCATAAGCGTATCACCATTGATCGCCTTGCAGTTTCCTTTGAGCTTCAAAGAGATACCAACGATGGAGGGTGGATCACGCCCTGCTACTCAGTAGAGTCAGAGCCTTCCATCATCTATCAAGCCCCAGGTATGCATCGCAAACCCCTGTCTCTGTCCCCCTTTCCAACTGACCTCGGAACAGGCGTCACTCTGAAGCACAAGATGCGCAACTGGTGGTTCGGCCTCTTCGACCGTATGGACCCCATTGCAGCCCGTCACTTCCGCAAGATCCAGTTCCACGAGGCCAACGACCCTATCGCCCCGCTCGAAACCGCCACCGAACGCTCCATCCCGTCCACCACCTCCAGCGAACGAGACCGAGCCTTCACCGATGCCGAGATCCTCGAAGCCCTGCACTCCCCCTCGTCCCGCCGCGTCGCCGGCGTAGCCCCGCAGAACGCGCCGCTCATCATCTCGCAGCGCTGGCAGACGGTTACCCGCTGGAAGGCCCAGGACGCCGAGCTCACGCGCGAGAACGACAGCATGCGCGTCGCCATAGAACGCGCGAAGATTGAACTGCGCGAAATCCGCCTCACGGTCGACCACCTGCTCCAGAAGAAGGCGGCCGAGGAGCTTGCGATGCGCCAGCGCCGGCACAAGCGCGTCCTGCGTCATGTGTCGGCGCATTTGCATGAGCTGCGGTACGAGATCGAGAGCAAGTTCGACGCTCTCAAGTGCGCCCAGGCCCAGAACCAGAGCATGAAGACGGAGCTGGCAGTCTTGCAGTGCCAGATCAAGAACGAGTGCTCCAGGGCCGATATGGCGGGCCCCGATGAGGTTCGGAGGGCTGTTTCGCAGCATTTTCGGGCCAAGCTGGCTACTCTAGAGCTCGCTGACTGCTTCTGAGATGGTTCGCCAGCTCTAAACGCCTCACAAGAAACCTCGCCATTATAACTTATTCATATCATGGCTGATGTCCTGACGTTCGTCGGATTTGTCTCTGAAGCCAGTTGACTGAAAGGTAGAAGTGGAACTCGAATGTCAAGAAGAATTGTCGTGTTGACAACCACGTCAGAATATTGCCCATGGATTTCGTCTTGTTTCTCGTATGTCTAGTCGGACTTGGACGATCGGAAACCGACGTCCTCGGGTAAAATTGACGAGGGCACGTTGACAACTTGAATCCTATAGCTGAGCCAAAGCTTACTGTGCGTCAGTTCAAACCACCTTTTCAACCGGGCCGTCTTGGGCTCACGTCACCTTATTTCGGGCCAATCGCGACAACCAGATCAATGTCCGAGGAAGCATTCCCCTCGTCATTCATGTCCCGGCATGAGCCGACTATTAGGTACTGCCAAGCTAGTATTATCAATCTTGGGTGGACCCATTGACTAACATCCTGCCACAGGTTGGAGGAAACCGACAATCATTGTCCACTTGATTCTCCTTTGTTCCTTTCTCGCAGTTTACTTTACGCAATGATTCGGTCTAGGATTTGCTTCATGTTTGCGTACGATACCCTTTGTCTTGGGACAGCAAAATATTGGGATCAGCCCAACGCAGGGACGGCGTCGTGGCCTTGTTTGTGTAGATGAGATAGGTCAATCGCCGATATTTGCAGAAAGCTTGGCTCAACGAAAGGGGACTGAAAGGGTTGTGTGATGAAAACACAGGGAGAGTTACATCTCCAAGGCGGGTGATTAAATTGTACCAGAACTCTGAGAAGAATCGTCAGACCCCGATATTCTTTTCGGGGTCTATGTACATAAGGTATCCAGATTCTATTCGTTTCTTCTTTTCTTCCAGCAAAAAGGCCTTCCCATTTTGGCCTCCTTAATTTTTTTCCGCCATGCTATTGTCACATCATGAGAGGAGCATTATACACCGACCGGAACGCCCAGTTCGCTGTTCCGGGAATCGAGAGAGTATCGTAGAACATAATGGTACAAGAGGGGCTTAAGCTTCCGATCTCCGGCGGCCAGCCAGCCCCTGTGGTTTTCGAGTGAGACCTTCCAAAAGGACCACTTCAGACTTCGTGAAGACTGCTTTAAGCGTTCTTGACAACGCCAACCTTGGCGGCACGCAGCACGCGGCCGTTGAGCTTGAAGCCCTTCTGCTGAACGTGGAAGACGGTGTTGTCCTCCTTGTCGGGCTGGGGGGCCATGAAGGTGGCATCGTGCTCGTTAGGGTTGAACTTCTCGCCGTCGGGGTCGAAGCGCTCGATGCCGTGCTTCTTGAGCGTCGACATAATGATGTCGTCGGTCATCTTGAGACCCTCGTACAAGTTGACGAGGTCCTGGAGATCGCCACTCTTCTCGGTGGCCTTGAGCTTCTCCTGGGGCACGTTGGAGAGGGCGCGGTCGAGGTTGTCGATGCTGTCAATGAGGTCCTTGGAGAACTTCTGCAGGGCGAAATCGCGCGCCTGCTTGACCTCGCGTTGTGTCCGGTCCTGAAGGTTACGGAAGTCGGCGATGGTGCGCAGGCACTTGTCCTAAGAGAACCGCAAGTTAGAATTGGGTCGACTAATTGCAAGGCCGACATCGGTGGACGGATTGCGAACGAACCTTCCAGTCGGCAGCCTCCTTCTCCTTGGCTTCCAGCTGCTTCTTCAGAGCAGACTCGGCATCATCGGCGGGCTTCTCACCCTCCTTGGTGGCCTCGGTGTTCTCCTTGGCGTCGCTGTACCATCTCGCGACGGCGGGTTGCGCGGCTCGTATCCTGAAGGCAGGGGAGCTCTGGAACTGGGATTGGAGGAGAGACTTGGGAGTCTGGGTGCGCAGGCCGGAGCGCACCGCGCGGGAGGAGGAAGCAAAAGCTTGTCTGAACATTGTGGTGGATATTTTTGCTTGGAAGGCGAAGGGCGAAGAGTGGTTGAGATCGGGGGCGATGGAGGGACAGTGTCGCGTGTACGTACGGGGGAACTTTTAAGAGAAAATGAAATTTTATCTGAATGGCCAAGTGACGGAATTGCCGTCCCTTGGGCCCCCGGTCAGACGGGAAAGATCGCGCCCAATCAAAATGCACCACAAAAGCTCCATCCCGGGGCGGATGAATCAAGGGACCGGCAGGAGCTTTATCGATAACACTAGCGCCAAGGCAAGGCCAGCCCGACACGCCAGGCACAGTGCTGCACCGTTCCATTGGTAATGATTGGCAGTGGCACCGGTGGCCTGCATGCCTTCTTTGCCTCTTGTCGCAAAAATATCCATTCAGCCTCCCCTCCACCGCGCAGTAGGTACCTAAACTGCCTTCCCCTCCAACCCTCGCCATCCCTACGATAATTACGATCACAAACGCGATTTTGCTCATCGCACAACAAATATCCACCTTGCCGTTGCATTACTTCGATTGCTTCCATACCGACGTGACAGGAGAAAGGCGGCGCGATGGAGTACGAGCCGATGCTGTTGGACGGCGAGTCCGGGGGGCCGTCGATCAAGATTTCGGGGGTATTTTCTCCCCAAACTCTCAGCTGATGGCTTTGAAACTGATAGCCCGGCGCTCGCGTAGGCTGACAATATCCACGTCAACTTCGATCTTTCCAACTGCGACCTCTCCTTCGCCAACTCGCTGCGTCGCGTCATCCAGGCCGAGGTCCCCGTTATCGCCATCGACCTGGTCGAGATCGAGGCCAACACTTCCGTCCTCGCCGACGAGTTCATCGCCCACCGCCTGGGTCTGATCCCCCTCCAGTCCAAGGACTGCAACAGCCTCCTCTACACTCGAGACTGCGACTGCGAGCAGTATTGCGACAACTGCAGCGTGAAGCTCACCCTGCACGCGCGCTGTTCGTCAGATGAGACCATGAAGGTTTACGCCAGTGACCTCATCGTCGACAGTTTCAGACAGAACGGCACCGTTGGAAACCCGGTCATCCTGGACCCGGAAGGACAGGGATCTCTAATTTGCAAGCTGCGTAGGGGGCAGGAGCTTAAGATCTCGTGCATCGCGAAGAAGGGAATCGCCAAAGAGCACGCAAAGTGGATGCCCACGTCTGCAGTCGGCTTCGAGTACGACCCCCACAACAAGCTGCATCACATGGATATGTGGTTCGAAGAAGATGCCAAGGCTGAGTGGTAAGTAACACTTTGCGTGTTGTCGTGGGATGCGAGATGGCTAAAGCAGACCACAGGCCCGATAGCAAGTACGCGAAGATGGAGGACCCTCCTCAGGAAGGGGAGCCGTTCGACTACGATGCGCTCCCTGGTAAGTTTTACTTTGAGGTTGAGGGAGTCGGCAGTCTCGAGCCGGATCAGATCATCCAGGAAGGCATCAAGATCCTTCAAGAGAAGCTGGCGTTGATGCTTCACATCCTTACGGGCGAGGCCGACGACGACGGCATGGGCGACTTCGACGGCCCTCGCAGCCCCAACCTGGACATGGACGGCGGCAACCCGTGGCAAGATCAGGGCTACACCACTCCATTCAACGGCGGTGGCCAGAGCTCGTGGGGAGGCAACGCGACAACCCCCTACACCACCACCACACCCTACGGCGCATCTGGACAGTCCGGCTGGAACTGAGAGTGACGAAACCAAAAATCAAAGGCGTTTATGTATGAGAACACTTAAGAATGGGGCGGCAATGGAGTTTGCGAGTTTTGCGAAGGCCGGCTTGAGCATCAGCTGGTTAATCACACACCATGAAAAAGAATTCTGGGTTTGCTGTACAAAATAAGCATCGGGCCAGGCACGCACGCAATGAGGCATTTTGCGGTGGGACAAAGGGGAGAACTTTTCAGATACTCGGCAAAACCAAGCTTTCTTGACATTTAGACCTACATATCAGACTGGCTAAGGCGTCTGCAGAGTGAGAGGACGTCCGGAAAGTAAACACAAAAAAGAATAATACATGCAGGGTTGAAGAAAGAAAAAGGAGAGTGGCGAGGGGTGTGGCCTGGTTACTGGGGAGGGGAAATTGAGAAGAAAGGTCCTTCTCTCAGATATCCCCCTCCCGAATACAAATCAAATATGAAGCAACCGACGGTTTCTTTCACGCAAGAAGAAAATCCAAAATCTCTTTCTTTTTTGTTATGTACCCCCAAGACTCCTGTCAAATGCAGCAGATTGCCTCTTTTTCCAACGCCCCCAATCATGCCATGATGATGATAATGATGATGATGCCGTCTAAAACACTCATTCTATAACAAGGTTCTCTTCTATCCCTTGATGGCCGTCTCCTCGCCGCCAATGTCGGCGACCTTTCTATAGACCTTGCGATGCATTTCTAAGAAGACAAATGTACAGATGGTTTGGCTGGACGAAGCGTTAGCAAAGGTAGATTAGGACACGGGGTAACCAAAGGAGTCACGTACGGTCCGAGTCGGAGGAAGCTGGGCACCCAGCCCTTGAACATCCACCGAAGGCCCTCGGCCTTGTAAATCTTGGCAAGGGTATGCGCCAGGCCCTCCTGCGTGGTCGCCGACATGACGCGCGTCTTGATCACGTCAATGGGGCTCGTCACCGTCGCAGCCATGACGCCCGCGAGGAACGACGCCGTGAAATGCGTCGTGAGGTTATCGCCCATGGGCGTGTGGCGGATCAGAATGCCCTTGAAGGTGTCGTACGACGCCAGCTGCGAGGCCGTCATGGCGGCGGCGCGCATACTGTTCGGCAGGACACCCCTGAACCAGCTCATGATGCCCTCCTGGCGCGCCATACGCACCATGCCCTCCAAGGCGTGCTTGTAGTTGCGGCGCTCCGAGGCGGGGAGGGCGGCGTCCTGCTGCATGCGCACGTTGAGCACGTCGGCGGCGTTGCCGGAGATTCCGCCCACGAAACCCGATGCCGAGGCCATGGCGATCAGGACGGGGAAGGACGGGGTCTTGCCGCCGTTGTTGCGGGTGGCGCGGATCTTCATCTCCTCGTAGGCGCCAAAGCGGACGGTGGAGTAGGTCATTTGGCGCAGGAGGGAGGCCGACAGACCGTTGTAGAGGCCCGTCACGCCGTGGTTGCGGATGATGTGGGCGAATGTGCCGCTCATGTTCTTCGGGGCATCGGGGCGGCGGACCTGGAGGCGGACCTAAGAGTGACACTGCGTAAGCTGTTTGATCAAGACAATTTGTCACGAAATCACGGCTCGAGTTTGCAGTCGCGGGCCAGTATTCGTGGTGTTTGTCCAGGGGCGCATACCTTAACTATACGAGGCACTGTCAGCTGTTGAACTCCGAGATCGCCATGTCGCTCGGTCGCGTGCCGTGCATTGCATTGCCAAGCAGAAACACAACGAGGAGCGGGACGAGAGATGCTTACCCAAATCCAGGGGATGGGTTACGAAGGCGGCCATGCTACTGGCGCTGCCTCCGAACCAAAAGGGATATCGCATAGAGGATTCGGCCGCCTTCTTCGGCGTTATCGCCGACGCCGTCTGCTTCTGTTGCTGCTGCTGCTGCTGCTTCTCCTGATTATCGAGCTGCGACATTTTCAACGGCAACGGCGATGGCACTGAAGGCTCCTCGGCCGGTTTACTGGCGGCGGCGGCGGACTGCATTGTGGCAGCTATGCTATCTCCTCTGATAAGCTCATCCCGCTGCGGCGCAATTGAAGTTGCGTCGCAAAACTAAGATTCGTGGATTTAAAGACTATAGCAAGTGATAATGTACCCAAGGTAGCCTGTGCCGGCAATGGAGGCCGTACGTCACTTTCTTGGGGGGGATGTTTTGTGTGGTGACGTCTTGACGTATAAAGCCGACTTCGGGGGGGGGGAGGTTGGTGGGAGGAAGAAGCCGAGTGGTTCAGTTCGGCTCGGTGTATCACGAACTTTTTTTTTCGGTCGGTCCAATTTGCTGAATGAGAACCACCAAACCTGCTGCTTCGATTTGCTGCGTCATGGCTGCATTGGCAGGGGTGCCATGCGCTAAGCGCCCCCGAGTCCCTGCGCCGGGTCGGTAAACCCTTGCGCCGTATGGCCGCGAAGTACGGTCCGTGCGTCCCGTAGCTTTTGTCAGTTTTCTGTGATCGTCGGGGTCGAGTCGATTTGCGTGGAGCTCCCTTTCGCGGCAGCTTCCCATTGTCGCATCCAACAGTGCTCAGTGCCTGTGATGACAACATAGCCAAAGGGTCTTTGTGTCCAGTCAAAGGCTTACGCGCCGTCAAAATGCTCATCCCGAGGTTAGCCGGGAGGCAATTACGAAGCTGCTTCCGTGGCGTCATTTGTCCCGGGGCTTCTCGACAGTGGCAGACCTCCTCGTTGCCAACGAGTAGCCGGCGCGCCTACTCCTCAGGTGAGGCCAGACAGCTCCGATACAGCCTTTTAACGCTTCTAACTCAACCATTGCAGAACCCTCGGCGATTTCCCGGTCTCTGGACCAGAAAAAGACCATAGAGGTCAACGGCCAGACCATCGCGCCCGATACCTGGTTCAATGTCCCCAAGACCGTCCTCGAAGCGGCGTCGCGCAAGCTTCACCTTCAGAAAGACCACCCCGTGTATATCACGCGACAGATCATCGAGTCGCAGTTTCCGGCGCCCACCTACAAGTACCACAACACCTTCGACCCCGTCGTCTCGACGCACCAGAACTTCGACTCGCTAGGATTCCCCGCAGACCACCCCGGCCGAGCGAAATCCGACACATACTACTTTAACAAAGACACCCTCCTGAGAACTCACACAAGCGCGCATCAGGCGCAGACGTTCAAGCAGAACCTGAGCGAGGGCTACCTCATTAGCGCCGACGTCTACAGGCGAGATGCCATCGACAGGAGTCACTACCCCGTCTTCCATCAGATGGAGGGCGCCCGCATGTGGGATCGGACCAAGGTGCCCAACGGTGATATCGCCGCTGCCGTGTGGGAAGACTTTAACAAGTTGCCGACACACAATGTCAAGGTTGAGGACCCGCATCCCGCTTTCCACGCGGAACGAAACCCCCTGCAGGAGGAACATCACACGCCCGCCGAGGCCGAAGCTATCGGCGCTCACCTGAAGCGATCTCTCGAGCTCATGGTTGTTGAAATCTTTACGAGAGCAAAGGCTGCCGCCGCGAAGGCGGATCCGGACTACAAAGACGAGCCCCTGCGAGTTCGCTGGGTCGAGGCGTACTTCCCGTTTACCAGCCCGTCCTGGGAACTCGAAGTCTACTACGCCGGAGACTGGCTCGAGGTGCTGGGCTGTGGTGTAGTGAAGCAGGATATCTGTATCAATGCTGGAGTGCCCCAGCAACTGGGTTGGGCCTTCGGTATTGGTCTCGAGCGCATTGCTATGCTTCTCTTCCAGATTCCCGACATCCGCCTCTTCTGGTCGCAGGATGAAAGATTCCTGAGCCAGTTCAAGGGCGTATCTGACAAGCTGGATTCTATGAAACGCTTCGTCCCCTTTTCCAAGCACCCAGCCTGCCCCAAGGATGTGTCCTTCTGGCTCCGGAGCACGTCGGCCGCCGGGGGAAACGTCAAAGCGAACGTGCAGGACTTCCACGAGAACGACTTTATGGAACTGGTGCGCGATATTGCCGGTGAAAGAGCAGAAGACGTCCGGCTCGTAGATGAGTTCACTCACCCCAAAACGGGAAGGCGCAGCATGTGCTACCGCATCAACTACCGAAGCCTGGAGCGCACTTTGACCAACGAAGAGACCAACGAGTTACATAACGAGGTGACCCGGAAATTGGTGGAAAAGCTGGGTGTCGAAATCCGGTAAGAGGCCACATTGTTTGACGTCGACAGCTGAGGGGTAAGGGGGCTGTGCTACCAACACTGCGATCTTCAGACGGGACGACCCCCAACGAAGTGAGCCCACTCGCATGGCATTATTGCCAGGCCAGTGTAAGTTGCGCGCCTCAGTCGACGTGCCCGCGAGAAAGTTGTTGCCAAGACAATGCCATGGTTTTCCTGCGCCCTGCCTTGCTGGACGAGAGACGTCTTCGTTGCGGCATTGTCACGCCATGTATCATAGAACAACCTGTACTATAACGCCGTATGGTGACCGAGCTTGGGCCCAGGCATGCGGCTGAGTTCTGAACCAGAGCTCAGGATAATTACGGGGACTCGGAGTCCCTTAGAGCCCGTCTTCACACAAATTTGTTTGTTGAATCTTCTCCCGGAACCCCGCCATAAAGCGCGCTGCGGCATACTACATCGGGCCAAAGCCGTAGAACCGTTGGAAACATTTTGACACAGGCGAAGCGCCCCAGCGCCCGGGCATCTCGGGATGAGGCTCCGATGTACCTACCTTGTTGTTTTCTGCCGAGATTCTCGAACAATGAAATCATGCTCCGTTGCCGACAGGAAATCTTGTAGAAAATCTGAAGCAGTGACGCCGGGGTCGCAGATCAGTTGTATCATAGGCAAAACCTACAATGCCCGAGCGGGTGCATTAGTCTTCGGGGGGAGGGGGGGGGCCGTCGTCCCAAGTTGTTGGGACGGACGTGCAAGTCAGTTTCGAGGCAGTGAGATTGAGATTGGGCCGAGTCCAGCCTGCTGCTCGCAATGTATGAGAAGTCGAAATTCATGTTGAGAGGCTGGGCACAGCCACGTTCTCTCGTCAACTTTTTTTTTTTGCTCCTATGTTTCTTGCACCAGAACAAGTGTAGTTGCTGCAAATTGATGCTGATTTCCCGAAGCGGGGATCCTTGTGATGCGTTCAAACGGATGGGATGAGTTTGCCATGCTTCAGGTCCGACTCGGCAACGAAGTTTATCAGGCGACAATCTCTCTGGGCAAGCAGCCCCTTGTTGCAAGGAAATGCCCGCAGACCTTGGAGATAAGCTGCAAGGTGCATCGAGCTCAAAAGTGTCTCGAGGCTGCAGGAAACGGTGGGAAACGGTTCATGGTACACTATGGGCCGGGGGCTAGAATCAAAGTCAAGGGGTAATGCACCCCCATCTCCACAAACGAACGAACGTCAAGTTGCAAGTCAATTGCAAAGGTGCTCTAGTGTATAGTTGAGGGCGCATGTGAGTGGGTCGTTGTTGATAGCCGTGATGCGGGCTAAGAGACGAGATTGTTCGCCAAAGTGCAACTTGCCCAACTGGGTAACAAGTGCCCGGTGCAGCAAAGCGCCAGCCAGAAGAATATCGGTGTCGATTGGGGGGTGCTGGACTGCGAGCGGAACGCAGGAATGCATGTCTTGGCCCAGAACGGGGTCTGGGGAAGCCGATTGCAGCGCGAAACATCAATCTGGCAGGTCAAAAGTCTTGGTATTTTGCACAGCCTCGTTTCCAGGTCGCGAGGGAACTAGCTGACCGTCCAGCAACAGAGGAATGCATCCTGGAGGCGGAAAGATTTTTCTTTTCAGTTTTGGCGTCGTGCCAGAGATTAAGTTGAAACATTGGAATTTGGCGGCATACACAATGACCTTTGCTGCCCCTCCTCCTCCTCCTCCCGATGGCTTGGTCGAATTAAGAGAAGTGCCGGTATTGAATGCAAGCAAATTTCGTTTCCTGCCGTCTTCTACGCAGACCCATCGTGGCTGGAGGGTTTGCTTGGGATCGGACGAGCGTGTGCGCTGCTATCTAGTCGGCGGCGTAGGGAAGGGGCTGAGGTTCAGTGCAATTTGCCCCAGAGCTGGCTGAGCAAGCAATAATTCGTTGGCCGACTCGTACCTTGCCAGGCTGAGTCGGCATAGCGTACTCAACATTCTCCGAGGTTTTTGAGGCTCATTCAGCAAGTTTTTGCACCATGAGACGATATGCCTTGCTCTTAATCATTCGGCCTATGGTTCATGGCATGAAGTCAAAAAACGAGGCGGGTTGGAGTGTTGGCAATTACTGCGGCCGTTGAGAGGGGCTTTCCGTGGTGTATGAATCCCCCTCCAATGCCAAGCCCACGCCCCAGGTGACGCCGGGGAGTGGTTAACAAGTCAGTAAGCCAAGACCAACAAGACAAGCCTCAGTTGATCATAACCCATCGTGACCTGACGACATTCGACTCTGTGGAAGAGAAGAGCCTATTCATGGGGATTGACGGTTCAAATGGTCTAGGGGAGGCGGCGGCCCCAAGCATAACGGCAAACGGCAAACTTCAAGGTGTCGTATGTACAGTGGTCAAGTGGGCAAAACAGTGGTGACGGCAAACAGTCGTGTGAACACAACAGCCTATTGCCTTACACAGCCCCAATCCTCCGTCTCCCGCGACGGCCAGTGACTTTGAGGTTGTGGGGATTCTACTCGGGACCCCTGGCGGATTGAGTCTTTAAAGTGATAGCGCAAGAGCGGGGAGATTTGTTGTCGAGTTGAATGTTGGCAAATGGCAACTGAGAGGTCTGGGCTATAGGTAACGTTAATGTTCGGAGTATGGCCGAGTCCAGACTGGGCACTTTGTTGATTCGGGTCGCAGGTATCTGCAGGCGGGTGGTTGCATATGGCACCAGAGGCATTCGAGACCCAAGCCCTCGGAAAGAGACAGGAGGAGGACGAATGGAGAGGGCGCATTTGGTGGCTGACAATGATTGCTGGCCATGCCATGTCTCTGACTCCGTCTGCTGCTGCGGCGTGTCTCGCTGATCCAGGCACATCCAACGGTGGTGGAAAGTTCCGGTGTGGAAGAGGGATCCGAGTCCAAAGGTCACAAGGACCAAAAGGTGAAGGAAACGGGTCGGGTACGGCCGACAGGGGTGGCCGAGGGATGGCGATGCGCCCTTGTCGCTGCGGCCAATTAGCGGGTCGAGGCGCTGTTTCCTAGCTTTTGGGTGCCCAGGGCGCTCTGCCGTCATGGCTAGGCGGCGGTACAGAAGGGCGAGTGCACGCTGCCCAGCCAGGTGGGAGGAGTTTACACTACTGGGCGTGGGGAAGGACGAGAGAGGGACCCCCATTTCCCACTGTGATGACAGGCCGGGGCTGCTGCATGGGGGAGGCCTGCGGGAGGCAAAGAGGCAGAGAGAGGTTAGCCGACGGAAGGCCAGTGAGTCGCGAGCCAGTGTGGATTGATGGAACATTGAGAACGATAGCACCGCCCTTCCAGCGCACCGTAAACTCGTCACTGTGGAAATTGCACTTTGAGGCGGAGGTGGTTCGAGACCGCTACCGTAACGGTACGTACCCGGCTTACTTTGCATTCGCAGCTTGCACCAGCCGACGGTACTAAGGTACTTGGTTTCTCAGTTAACGAAGAAACAAGGTAGGGGACCAGGTTCCGATACGGACGCTGCGTAAAGAATGAAGGCTGGGGTGGCGAATGGCATTCTCGATAATTCGATTTCCAGCGGGGCGAGAGAACCACGGCCTGTCGATTCGCTCAAACAGACATAGCTCTACGGGAACAGACAGCGTGCGGACATGTACGGATATGAGCCACTTTGAACGAACCGCGTGGACCGCGGCTGGATCTGCTGCTGCTGCTGCTGCAAACGCGGCACAGTATTTACTTTCAGCAAAGGGAAACAATGGCCTGGCGGATATTGGGAACAGTTGACTTACAATTTTTTTTTAAAAAAATTGACAACAGCAAGCCTACCTACCTATAGTCCAATCTACTTGCTGTATGTACGTCACTGTGAAGCAACTTGGTAAAAACATAAATTTAAGAAAAGTTAACCCAGAAGCGGGAATCCCCATCTCAATTTTCCAAGTCTCTTTTTTGCTTTCCGTTCGCTTTTGCACTGCCCCATTTTGCCGGTCATGTTGGTCCCTGCTGGGATGGATGCGCCGTGCCAGGTACTCTCTACGCTCTGTGCTTACCCGCTTGCCCGCCTTAAGCTGTGCGCTGTGCTGTGTGCGGACAGGTACCTTGCTTGCAAACTTGCCTTACCGCTCTGCTCCTCGTCTGATGCCGTCGGGCCCTCTCTTGCCCCCAATGCGCCTTGGCAAAGGCAAACCCACGCGCGTTACCTCATAGGCTCCCCTCAGCCTCCCATTCCGTTAGGAACGGATCAGGAACCGCAGACGTATCGCAAAGTCTCCACCACTGTGACGGCTCGAAGGCGGCGAAACTTCAAACGGGCCCGTGAGTCCGTGTGGCCTTCCCGTTTCATCACACAGACACCCACATCCACACCCACATCCGCGCCCACTGGTCGCTGGAGTCTGCTGCACCCCTCCCACCACTCAGCCATCCCACACTCCGCCCGACCCATTACTAGCGACGGCGCAGCCACTCTCACGCTGGCACGCCCAAACATTATAACCAAGACCGCCGCCCGCCAACCATCACCATTGTCTTCTGCTCCATCTCCAGCAGACACAGCAAGACGCACACGACACACTGCAAGTCGCTACTACACATACAAATCACTGTAATCTTCTCAACTGCAGATGAACAAGTTCTCCGCATCGTCATCCACATAACAAGGACTGCCAGCGCAAGAAACGACATATCTCTCTATCACTATCGCATCCCGCCGCATTCCCTCTCCACTATACCCATCTACCACCACCACCTCACCTCACAAAATGGAGTCGCCCAAGTCAGATACCCGCCCGATCTTCTCGAGGCGCTCAACCGGCTCTTCCAAGTCGCTCTCTCTGGACCTCTCCTCCCTCCCGCCTCTGGTCCAGCCGACGCCACCCACAAACACCCTTCTCTTCACAAACCTCAACGACACCTCCATCTTCCGCCCCGACAACATCCAGACCATTCGCGAGCTCGTCTCCAAGACGGCGACAATCCACTCGTGGGCGCCCCTCAAGTCCTTCCGCCGCATCGTCGTCTCCTTCTTCTCCGAAGATGACGCCATCGCCGTCCGCCATGTCTGGGACGGCGAAGCCGTCATGGGCGAGCGCGTCCGCGTCTACTTCGGCCAGCCCACCCCCGTCCAGGTCACCGATCGCCACCTCGCTCTTCCCGACGCCGGCAAGCTCTTCTTCATCTCCCCTCCCCCTTCGCCACCCCACGGCTGGGAGATGAAGCTCGAAGATGCCCCCAACAAGATGGTCCACGCCGAGGATCTTGCCGAGGCACTGGCCAAGCTGCATCACCGTCCCACCGGAATCGAGACTCCCATCAGCCCGGTTGACGGCTCTCGCCAAACCCGCAGCAGGAGTTCTACTCTGCTCTACCAGCCTGATGTGAACGGCACCAGCCCCGATCTGCCAGCCATCTGCCTCGAGGACATGACGGATGAGCCCATGGAATTCAGCCCCATCGATAACCAAAAGCCCATCATGGCGCACACCTCGCGCCCGCCGGTTGAGCTGATGCACTGCGCATAAGAAACACTTGTTTTTTCCAAGAGCGATCTTGTTTGGGCGTTAGGATACGATATGGGATATGGTGACTCGGACTTGGCATGCATCTAGCATCTTCACACGGTTTCTCGGCGGCGTTTTAAGGAAAGACATGGGTCACGTATACAGGGCAGAGGAGGAATAGTATTTGATGGATCGACACTACGAACTGTCGTTTCTGTGGCCAGGGAGCCAACGTAAAAAGTTTCGTACCGTGCCGCCTCCCCTCTCGGGGAGCGAGAGCACATTATTTTTTCTGTACAATAGATTCCCCTTCGCGCGCAGTATTGAAAGGCAGCGAAACAAACGAAAAAGACTTGTTACCAACAAATTCGGTGTGTTCCCCATATATATATGCGTGTCTCAATATGATCGGTATTTGCATGCCTTCTCCCGCAAACCTGCGGCAGAGACGTTCATGCCGTGGAGTCGTCGACGCTCCAGTAGCCCACAAAAGATGTGCCGGTCAAAACAGTTTGATCTTCAGATACAGTGGTCTGCACTGCGAGAACGAGTCCGGGGGAGGGGGGGGGGGGGGTTGGTCGACCGATTCCAACAAAACCCGGTGCGGCGCCGCTACGGGAGGGGGGTGGAGGGGGACCAAGGCCGATCAGGATCAACCCAACAAACAACCTTGTCGCAAAAGACGTTTGGTTGACAGGATCCATCCAGCCTCTTTTTTCTTCTTTTCTTCCTTGGAAAAGGGTTTTTTTTTCCCCTTCCTTTTTCAACAGATCACTCCGCCAGGTGAAAATACCGACTCACCAACACTGGCATCCCGGTCGCCCTCCCCACCAGTGCCGAGGCCCCCCTAAGCCCTAGCCAAGCAAGAAGTCCCGCGGCGGCGGCAGCCAGGAGCAGCGCGACAAGGCTGCGGCGCTCGGTGCTGCGCACGCGGCGCACGTCTGCTCTTGCCCGTGCTCCCGTCGCGGGGGCGGGGCCGCCGCTGGCAGGCGACGACCCCGGGTGGCGGTGGAGGGACCGGGCCGCGGCCTCGGTGGACAAGACGTCGAGCGTCGGGATGTACTTGAACTCGAAGTCGGTCTCCTTGCCGAGGGCGCCGAGCTCCGTCTTGTGGACCGTCCAGTCGAAGAGCGTTTTTTGGAGTTTCTGTACGGCTTTTGTTAAAGAGTTTAGGAAAGGGGGAACGGGGTTTCTGATGAGAGGGGGTCGCTGGAACCCAGCGAGTGTGAAAATTGACAAAACAAAAAGGGGGCGGTGCTCACCTTGTTACGTGCCTCATCCCAGCTGGGGAACAGGCGACGGGAGTAGCACATGAACATGAAGAAGATGCACTGCCCGAGGATGAGGAGGGAGTAGTAGAACGGCGGCCTCTCAATGGCCAGGGCGCGTGTGAGTTTGGGCCCGTTGAGCCAGTATGTCTCGGCGGCGAGGAACTCGCGCGAGACGTACGAGGGGGGCTGATTACACATCCCCGAGAGGACGTTGTTGGCGAGGACGCGTGACGTGTCGGAGGGCTCGATCTCTGACACCAGCAATGACTCCATCATCGCCCGGGCTTTGGATACGGAGTCGAACGCGTCAGTCGGCGTCCCCAATATGTGCGCAACCCATCGCCAGAGTGCGATGAAGTCCGCCTTTTCCTTCTCGGTTGGGAAGATGCCCTGTCTCGGGAGGCCGATCCAGAGGAGCGTGGCCGAGAAGGTGGATATCGTGCCGATGGAGTCGAGGTCGTTCACCGGCACGCCCCAGGCTTTAGTGTCGTAGTATGACGGCCGCTCGGCGGCAAGTGCTAGAATGCGGCGGCGAACGGCGGCGTGGAGGAGGCGCACCCTTAATGAGGAAATGAAACCGTCGCCCCCCGGCTGTATCGAAGGCAAGTCACGGGTTACCTGGAGGATATGCTGGAAGGTCTCGAGCAGGCGGCGGTTGGTAACTTTGACACCGAAGCCGCCCGTGCGAGAGAGGGTTTCGACGACACGGCGTCCACCCATACCACCAACGAGGGACTGGAATGTGAGCTGCGTGGTGTAAGTGGGTAGGAAGCGGTTGGTAAGTGGCAAGGGAAGGATAACGACTTACAGCGAATATCGATGGGCCGGCGTACCGGAGGAACACATGTTGCCCTCGCTCGATCTGAGCCCAGTCAACCCAAAGTGGGATCGTGTTAGTCTCGGTCCATAGCTTCCCCAATATCTCATCAGAGTCTGCGTTGTCTCTCAAAAGAGCGTAAAGGTCTCGATGGGGCTTTGGACTCGAGGCAGAGTTGCTTTTCTCGGCGGTGGTAGGGGCCTTGACTGGGGGTGATATTTCATCCAAACGGTCCAAAGCTTTGGCTCCAAGCTCGTCATAGGTGTACATCATTGGGCGGAGGTCGTCGGGTGTGAGGTGTTCATCCGTCCACTTGAACCAGTAGTCCCATGCTTGTCGCCACTCCTCGCCTCTGTACCAGAGGAGGCCAGCCATTGCTCTGCTGGACTGTTATGATATCTGGAAAGGGTGGTAAACCCCCTTACGAGATTGGAAATGGTAAGATCCAATCAATATAGGAAGATAAAGTTGAGAGCGGCGGAAGATTGGGAGGGTACGATGGTTTGGCATGTATTCCTCCAAAGTTTAACACTGGCAGCTTAAGCTTAGGAGATGTACCGACTCCATCCAAGAAACGCTCGTATAATAACCACCAGAGACCAACTTGGTTCCTTCTAGATTCATAAATCATTCACCATGTGATAGCTTGTCAAACTAAGGCTAACGGCCTTTGTGACGTGCACTCGAACTACGAGCAAACGAAGTGGTGACCCTTTTGAGACGCGGGGTTGGCACTGTCTAGCGAATCATCGGGCTGCAATAGTATAACTCGGCAAGGCATGTGAGCATTTGACAGATGGGATGCAATGCGAAAGCGATACAGCATTAGCCCGCGGCTTTTGATGACCGCTGAGAGCATGGATGATGCCATGATTGTACATGTGCATGGCAAGGGAGGGGTGGGGCCTGTTCGGGTCAGCCAAGGACGATGTGGTGATTATTGTTGGATAAAGTTCAGAAGAGAGAGCAGTGACAACTCTCTCAAAAAAGATAACCTTTGAGTGGGTTGTGGTAGCTACCAGATGTGGTTTGTATTGCCAACGCAGCAAGTTGATGCGTTGAATGATACACAGGATGAAGTTGAAGTTGGAGTTCAGTTGTGATTAAGCACTACTCCGCTGGGTTGACAAGTGACACCCTGCCGCCTGCGCCGGATCTGAACCGCAGCGCTGGTGGCACCGGCATGGCGGCGCCCTTTTCCCCCGGCCGCCCCTGCGACGAGCGGTTCCACTGTTGCGCGCGCCCCGTCCCGTCCAGGCGCGACTGAACTAATTACGACTTGAACTTGACTTTTTTTCGCAGACGCCCCCTGCAGCCAAACATCACACTCCGAAATTCCATCTTCGACTTTCCCACGTACCAATCCGCGTCGACGACGACCCTAAAGCCATTATGCTCTGCTCGTGCCGTCTGAGTCCCTTGCGGCTTTTTGTCCGGGGTATGGCACAGTTGCACATCTCTGAGCCCGCCGTCGCAACGAGACTGCCGTCGCACCTCAAGAACGCTTCAGCTTTTCAGATCGGCCAAAAGTCACCATTCACAACGTCGA
Organism: Colletotrichum jinshuiense; assembly: GCF_051148585.1. Lineage (NCBI taxonomy): Eukaryota > Fungi > Ascomycota > Sordariomycetes > Glomerellales > Glomerellaceae > Colletotrichum > Colletotrichum jinshuiense. The sequence goes on along the minus strand of NC_139309.1, from coordinate 386,768 downwards.
TTGTACATCGTGGGAAGGAGAGCATTAGTAGCAGCAGTGGAAGCGGCGGCAAAAACTACACCTACAAGTCCCGGAAAGACAAGTCGGCCGCGACCGCGAGGAACAACTTTGACGAGGAAGACGGCAGCGGCGCAAAACCGAAGAGAGAACAATGGCAAATCCAAAAAGAAGCCCTGAAACAGAAGTTTCCCGAGGGGTGGAAGCCGCGGAAGCGCCTTTCGCCCGACGCCATAGCCGGAATCAAGGCCCTGCACGCGCAGTTCCCCGAAGAATACACACTGAAAACCCTCGCCGATAAGTTCGAGGTGTCGCCCGAGGCGATTCGCAGAATACTCAAGAGCAAGTGGCAGGCGTCGCCCGAGGAGGAGGAAAACAGGCAGGAGAGATGGTTCCGACGCGGTGTGAACGTCTGGTCGAGGTATGCCGAGCTGGGTTTGAAGCCCCCGAGCAAGTGGCGTCGGGAGGGTGTCACGCGCGACCCGTCGTATCATGATAACAGAAAGGCTGCGATCCAGCGTAGGCAAGAGGAGGAGGCGGCTGAGGATGCTGGCGAGAGGATGCAGCGGAAGCTATCTGATAACATTTTGTGAGCGTCGAAATACGGCAACTGCCATCGCAACTTATACGGCTTGTACACTATCTCAGCTCCTAACCATATCAGCCGAAATCGAGCTTGAAACTTAATAGCGGAATTACAGATCGGCACTCATCATTACATATTTTCTATGCGGCACAAGATATGGCTTATGTGACTTGGGTCCGATGCCTATCATTTATTCATCAGAGGCGAACAAATTAATCATAAGTTTCGTCCAAGTGAGTACCCGTAAACAGATGTACCTAGCAAAGAAGACCAAGAGACCAGAGCCGTTCAATCTCGAAGTTTTCCACATTAGGCAGTCTTGTCTCACACATGGGTCAAGAAGAGGTGCAGCTCGAGGATATACCTAACCCTGAATACACACCCGATAACAAAGAAGAAGGATCTTACTGCCAAAACATTGGAGTGTAAAACCTTGAAACGGACAGGCATTAAATCACCATGAAATCAAAGGTGCAGGTCCTTCTTACAGGACTGAATTTATACCGTCTCGGCGGCATTGTCCTTGATGTCTAACCTGGGATAATGAGAGCGTGCCGTTTTCAGGTTTGGTTAGAATCTCTGATTGGAGTGGTCTGGAATCTGTCTACATGCGAGTTATTAGGTAGCCATACCAAAAGGGATCGATTCACTTGCAACAATCGACTGCCAAGTTGCATCATTGAAACAGAGCCGGCCCCGAGCCACGCGGAAGCATTATTTGCATTTGCATGCAACCTCCAAAAAGAGGCCTGGCAGATTTGTTATTGCGTCATGTGAAAAGCCAAAAAGATTATTCATGATGAGGATTCAAGGACCGACCGCGATTCGAACGCGGGGCCTAGAGATAATTGCGGTGAGAACTGCAATCTCTCGCTCTACCACTGAGCTATCGATCCGAGGCGATTAGATGCTTAGTCATCTGATTCGCATGTTCGTCGTGGCACAATTGCAGCTCATGGAGACTTTCCATGCAAGAGCAAGCAGAAGCGAGTGGGGAAGCTTTGGGTTACATTCCAACTAACAAACGTTCCAGGTTCGTCGCGACGTGGGTCAGACCCTGTTGAGCAAATTGTGCATATGGACGTGTCACGCGCAGGGGGCCCGGACAGAGGACAGTTTTCACAGCAAACGTATACAATTGATAAATCTCTGAATGAAATTTGAACACAAGTTGGATATTCGGCTCCCGGTGCTAGCACTTTCAATCTAGGGCTATGTTAATTAATGTACAGGGCGAGGCCAGTCTAAACACAACGCTAGAGCTTTAGATACCCAGAGAGAACTCGACACCAACGTCGATATCACGAGCTGAAAGTCATAGTTAGCACCGTTTCATGTTTTCTGCGGAGTGAAATGCGTTTATGACTTACCCATCTTAACAACCTTGGACAGCTGCACAGCCTTCTCGGCGGCGGTCTGAAGGTCATCAATGGAGAAGATCTTCATGCCGGAGTTGCTGATGATCTCGTGGGCGGCCTCAACGTTGGTACCCTGGAGACGGGCGATGATGGGGATCTTGAGGTTGAGCTCCTTGGAGGTGTTGATCAGACCCTGGGCGATGAGGTCGCAGCGGACGATACCACCGAAGATGTTGACGAAGATGGCAGAGACCTTGGGGTCGCTCGTGATGAGCTCAAAGGCCTCCTTGATGGCGGCGGGGGTGGCGCCACCACCGACGTCGAGGAAGTTGGCGGGGGTGCCCTTGTTCAGCTTGATGATGTCCATGGTGGCCATGGCCAGACCGGCACCGTTGACGAGGCAGCCAATATCACCGTCGAGCTTGATGAAGTTCAGGCCGGACTCGGCGGCGCGGACCTCGTCAGCGTCCTCCTGGGTGGTGTCGCGCAGCGAGAAGATATCCTTCTGGCGGTACTCGGCGTTGTCATCGAAGCCGAACTTGGCGTCCATGCACAGAACCTTGTGGTCAGAGGTCTCGGAGAGGGGGTTGATCTCAATCTGGGTCATGTCCTTCTCGAGGAAGATCTTGTAGAGCTTCTGGATGGTGTCCTTGGCATCCTCAATGCACTGCTCGCTGAAGCCGAGCTTGACGGCGATGTCGCGGGCGATCTCGTCGGTGACACCCTTGTTAATGTCGATGTTGGTGGTGATGATGGCCTCGGGGTTCTCCTTGGCGACGGTCTCGATATCCATACCGCCCTGCGACGAAGAGACGATGACGGGGGCCTGGGAGGCGCGGTCCATCAGGATGGCGAGGTAGAACTCGCGGCGGGCGAACTTGCGCTCGCAGATGTAGACGGAGTTGCAGAGCTTGCCGCCAGCGCCGGTCTGCTTGGTGATGAGCTTGTGGCCAATCATCTGCTCGGCGAACATCTCGGCCTCGTGAGCCGAGTAGATGACGCGAACACCGCCCTTGAGGCCGTTGTCAAAGCTGCCCTTTCCACGTCCACCAGCGAGGACCTGGGCCTTGATGACCATGTCCTCACCACCAATCTCCTTTGCGACGGCCTTGGCCTCGGCGGCGGTCTTCGCGACGGAACCCTTGGGGACACTGACGCCATACTAGATAAGGGGAAGCGACCCATATGTTAGCTTTCGCGGAAGCTCCTGAAAAACTGCCGAGAGTGGGGCATGAATCGTGGATGTGGTGTTTACCTGGCGGAGGAGGTCGGCCGAGAGGTACTCGTGGATGCTGAGGTTTCTTCTTTGTTGCTGCGCGAGACCCGGGAATCTGGCGGGCGAGGCGGCGACCCTCGTGGAAGTTTGGATGGCAGAAGCCACCCGGCTGCGTCCAAGCTTGAACATGATTGTGATGTGTCGTGTCGCGGTGGGAATCGAGACCGAGGAAGAAAGAGGCGCGCCGTCAATTAATTGACTAGAAGAAGAATCCCGACGGATGGGATGATAGCGCGTGATCCGAGAAGGAAAAAAAGAAAGAGGACCGAAAGAGTCCAAAAGGTGTGATGTGATGCAATGGGGTTTGCAAGAAAGCGCTATCTCCAAGCAATCTCAAACAGGAAAACCAGAGGTTTCTGGGCCGCGGGAATTCCCGGTGTTCTGGTTGGTTTTCGCTCGGAACAAAGCTTCAGCCGAGCTACGCTGAAATGTGCCGCCGCTTTAACAGCGGACCTTGCTTCCTCCGCCATGGACTGTAAGCATCTTTCAACCCGCCGAGCTCGGAAATTTACAAAAGCGTATAGAATGAGATATCTGAGGTTTTCTGTTAATCGAAGCAAGTATTCCGACCCTATTCTGTCAACTTAGGGTATAGAAGGCTTGTTGGCTTGCAGTGAGAGGGTGCTAGCCGAAGAACGGGCCAAATAGGGGACGGTCTTGACGCGCAAGATTGCAGGCACTGCCGGACCCTGAAAGGGACCTCCAGTAAAGCAGCCGGCCGTGGCCCGAGCTCCGACCGCGTGCACGCATCAAGATACGGTTACCAACCTGCCAACCACGTGTCTGCAGGAGATGCATCTGCAGGCTGATCATGTGGCGCGAAATTCTTCACCTCACATTTCAGACATTGCTGGGATCTGCATGATACACCAGCTGCCATCTAATGCCGGAAGAACGGGAATCAATTGAGCTTTGTAAAGCGACTTACATATGATTGACTTCCACACCTTGACTCCATCCAGCCTGCTCTTGAGGACCATCCTCCCTAGTTTAGATTCTTCGACGCACCACATTGACTGAGACAGGTGTTGAATCCGTTGGCAGAAACTGAGCTAGTCGTGATACTTTCGCTCAAACCCGATCGACTTCGGGTAAAATCGTAAACCGAGATCGAATTGTATTGACGCAACGATCTGCCAAGTGTTCGCTCAACTGCTGCTACGTTAGCAAGATGTTACTGCCTTCGTCGGCTCATATGTGTGGCACAGGACTAACCATTTAGACTGGAAATTATTGACGGTGGTATGGACCCCTTTTTTCGGTCTTTTTATTCTTTGATTTGGGCAGGTTATGTCGTAGGTTAAAGCACTGCTTATGTCGATATTGTGCGTCGTGATCGGCACCATATTCAAGATGGGTATTAGGAGCGAATTTGGTGGACAATCCAGTCGAATTCGAGCTACTGGCTGCGATATACCGACCGATACTGGCACGCATGCACCAGCACATAGACGTGTGGTGTCTCCGCCGTCAAACACCGAAGCAGGGCTGCAATTAGCAAGAGTGTGATGAGGCATGTTGCCAGTCTCAGCAGGCGGCGCCGAAGGCTTCTGCTGGAAAGCCACCAGGTCTTGATCTCCGCGCGGATATGATCCAACTCTCTCGAAGCACTCAATTTCGCAGCTTCTCCCATTTTACTTATCACTGGCAGCGTGCTGATAATCAATCTTGCCGGTGTAATATTCCGGCATTTCTGACCCGGTCTTGTATCGCCTTCGGATACTGCGGTGGGTGCGGTGATCTCATCGGTGTCCTGTCTCGTTGGATTTTCGGTATAACAAGAGAGCTGGTGGGCATGATAAGACTCGCCATAACTCGCGTCTGATGTTTCTGAGTCGTCGGACAGTCGTCGGAAGGGGTTTTTGGGTAGTGTTATCGAAGCATCGCACACGCATTGCAGACCATAATTATGCCAAATGGGCTGTCCCAGCCAACAGGACGACCGTCGTGAACAATTCATCGGGACTGAAGGAGCGTTCTTGGTGGATGGGGACTTCATCTGGAATGCTGGTCCGTATCGGCCTGCTCGTCGACTGGCATCAGTGCGGATGTGAGTCCATCTTAAGCCAAGGTGGCCGAGAACCCCAAGCCAAGGCAACACTTCTGACGATCCATATCCAAAGACGCACAATATGCGGAACAGTAGTATCCAAAGCCACTAGCTGAGCACAATAGAGACGTTCCAATGTTTTCAGCTGACTGGACTAATCAGTGGCATTCAGGCAGTGTCCAAGGGGAAGACAAACTCACCGATCGTCTTTACTTTAGTTGCCTCAGATGTCGGTAAGGCACATATGAGAATGGATATAGGAACATGAGTTTCGGGCTCAGCGGCACTGCAGCTGATCGTTGGGATGAAAGGTGCACTGCACAGGCTTTCCTTGCCACGGCTTTGAATTGGCAGAACAACCCCTGCCCCTGGTCTTACACGCCGCCAACGTCTGTTTTGACAACACTTGTTGCTTTGTATTGCGACAGCGATCGCGTCAAAGTTGAGCATTTCCGAGGAAAGCAAAGAAAGAGAAAGGAAATAAGAATTAAAGAAAGGTAAATTTGCAAGAAGCAGCGTCTCTACAGCGCCTATATCACCAAGCCGCTCTGTTGCGACGGCGGATGTAGTGATCAGGCCATTCCACTCCGCATCCCAGGACCCCATCCCCGAGATCCTCCACACACAGCATCTGTCGGCCCAATATGGAGACCCTTCGGCTATTGCAATTCTCGGATGAAGGGCGTCCAGAACGGAGTATCCACCGTGAGGCTCAAGAGCATGCCGTTCCTTGTCCGTGGCCATTCGTAGAAAAGGGATTCCAGGCCCCGTCCCCTTTCATTACCCTGGCCACGGGAATAGCGTTCCCCTGCATCTCTCCCGTTCTTGTATTTTCTAGCTTGCATGCTAGCGAAGCCCTCCCGGCGGACACATCCCGACGCTTGTCCTCATCTGCCAGGGTCCACGACGCGACTGCGATTGCTCGGGATGTTTAGGTCTCGATAGAAACTCGTCATTTCTTCTCGCCACTTATTTCCGGGCTTTTCTCGTCCGCGAGATACTTTCCGGTACGTCGAGACGCGGAACGTCTGCAAATTCTCTTTTAGCCAGACAAAGACGACCTCAGAAGGTCGTAAGTTACTGCCTGGTTCCAGTCTTTGATCGTCCCAATGATCCGTGCCCAACCCCGAGCCGCAACAACGATGACAACGACGTAGCATCCGCAATGACAATTTTGCAACAACGAAGCCAGCGAAACAATCGCGACCAGGGCAAGCTCGGGAATTATCAAATTCTCAATGGGAAAAAGTTGTTTCCATGATGACTGAGGCTCCACATCGTATGTTGGGCGTAGGAAAGTGAAGAAAAGCGGGCTCCAACATTGCGAGCTCTCCGAACCAGTCCCGAGACAACTTCAACGTGAGGCGATTGGCGAGGGTGACTAAACCAGTACGTACCGACCTTGTCTTATTTGGGACCCTCGACCTCGAATCCTGCAACTAACATGTACCAGCTAGTTTTTCTCTCTGGTTTTCTCCCCACGCCGGTTCTTCGAATGTGCCAGGCCTCAAGGGCTCAAGTGAGCCTTCGAGGACAGGCCGAGCAGCAACACTGACCTGAACATGTCGCCAAGAGACGGGACACATTCATCAGCGCATTCGGACATGCGCCAACGGCGGCAGCCAGCCATGCTAGGCAAGCGCCCGGCCAGGATCTCGTACTGAACAAGTACACACGCAGTTGGGTGTCGAGCTTTGCAAGTGCAAGCCGTCCACTCAGCTGGACATGCAACCATGGGTACATCAGGGTTCCACAAGCCGTCTCCTTGATCTGGCTCGGCCGCCATGGCCTCGGGGATTGTCATCGTGGGTATATAACCTCGCCGGCCCCCCATTCCGAGAAGTCTCCTCCCCTCCGGTTTGTCTCCATCTCCAGTCTGTTTCTTGCCTTCGCGCCGAAGCCCTCACGCTTTGCATTTAAGGGGTCATTGTTCGATCTTTGCCAGTCCAGTCGATCTCTACCTGTACCCGTCCACCCACACACCCACCCCCAGATCCTTGACTTGGTCATTTGGTCCCTTGATCCCTTACTTTTGCTTGGATTTTCTCTCGTCGCTACCGCACCACTACCGTCGCAATGCCTTCCGAACAGAAGCCTCTCAGCTGGTGGAAGCGTCACTGCACCCCGCCGCCAGCCATCAACCGTACCCCTCAATGCCCATGCTCCGCCTGCTGGAATGGCAACGGCGAGCACTGGAAGACGACCGCGCCGCAGATCTCAGCATCGACCGACGCGCCGCTGCAAGCCACATCAAGAAAAGAGACCCGAATCTCAACCATACGACAAGAAGCAGAAACAGATCTGACACCCCTCCGACGAGAAGAGACATCATCGACCACGAACCTCAGCGTATACTCCCAGGAAAGCAGGACCAGCTCAGACAGAATCTCGCTCACAAACATTCACCGCCTGGTTCGAGGGAAGGAAATCGTCTAGGGGAGGGAGGGGAAACGCGGCGAGCTGACTAGATCTGAACCACGTTACCACCGGAAGTCTTGGCGTTCGGGCGTCTGGACCGCTCTTTCCTAATTCTTTCTGTTGGACGCGGCCCTTCATTTCAGGCAGGTTGGATAACCCCTCAATCCTGCCCCGGACGCCAAGGAGCTGACTCTGGGTAAGAGTCTCTGGGCGCAGGCAGTCGACGACCATATTTAGGGTTTGAGATGCAGATAAGGGGTCCTTGGGTCGCAGTTGTTGGACAATTTGGGACGCGCCGGCGGGCGCCTAAGCGGGGGAACTGTCCCGTTGGGTTGGTGCGATCCTAATCCTGGGGAAGCGATAGGAGGGGTAGCTTTTAGTGTGGCTGGCGTGCTGGTCTAGCTCGGGCTTGGGACGGTTGGGGGAAGTTGGGGTATGGACAGGCCTAGGCCGGGGTTTGGCTCCTGCTTGTCAGCCAGTCAGGCGGGATGGGAAATCAGCCAAAACAAGCTTGCATTGGGCAGGTGGTTGTTGGCAGGAATGGTGACTTGGACGATGTGAAGCTTCGAGAAGAAGCCTCTGGGCGAGGATGAGGGCGGGCCTCGGTGTATGTGCATTGCGGGAGCTATTTACTGTCCCATACGAAGGAACGAACAGGACGCATGGTCTTGTTGCTTGATGATACAACCCGGCGTGCATTATACCGGGGCTAGCATGGAATCTGAATTGAAGCATATCGCAAAACGGTTTGTGCCGACTCACGCGAGGAGTCCAGGTGATCATTGCACATGCCATGAGCGGAGCACTCTATCGGCCCCATCACGGCGCCGCGTCACAGGTGTAGGTCGGCAACGCGACCCCACCTGCACGCCGGGGCGGAACCAGGTGACAGGGAATAACGAATTCGAAGCACGCAATAGCTCACTCGATATGGCTGTACCAACGAGATTAAGGGATATTGGGGTAGAAACCGGTACACTGTTAACGGTCTGGCTTTGCGCCCGAATAAAAAAGAATGCAATGACAGAAGAGGGCAAAAGTCAAGGACCGACCGCGATTCGAACGCGGGGCCTAGAGATAATTGCGGTGAGAACTGCAATCTCTCGCTCTACCACTGAGCTATCGATCCAAGTGGCCTGTGGAAGGTTGACAAAATGGCTTGCAGGGAGGCTCATAACTCGATGGATTGAGGACACGTTGGTAATATTGTCTGGGGCATGGTGGGGCTGGTGTGCATGCAACCCGCTCAATGTGGAGGCCGTTACCGTTTTACGTCACTTGAAGCTCATACAGTGATCCAGCTCGGATGGGCTGGCATGTTACTGAGCTCTACAGCATCTGATGATATCAACATCCACCTCCGCAACTCAGACTTTATAGTACCAGTCGATTTTATAAAACAATGACAAAGAGCGTGGACCCGGCAATCATTGAGGCTCTTCGCCTTAATGCTGAGCAGACCAAAATCGCGTCGCATGGCGCCTCTGGCTTTGCGTCATCGTTCAAACTCACATCTGTCGTTGATGGCCAGCCCACCAACTTTTTCGTAAAGACCGGCTCGGGTAAAGATGCGGAGGTCATGTTCAAAGGTCAGTCAGGTTCGAAATATGGAAATGCTTGTTCCCGAACAGGCATTTCCAGGCTCAAGTATGCATTGTATAGGCGAGCATAAGTACTAACGATCCGCAGGTGAACACGAATCGTTAAATGCAATTCACAACTCCGTCCCGAATTTTTGCCCCAAGTCATATGCCCATGGAGAGTATAAGTCGTCGCCTGGGAAGTACTTCATGGTCACTGATTTTCTGGACTTGGGATCGTCGGCCTCAGGCGGCTCCGGACTGTCCTTGGCAGCGAAGCTCGCCAAGCTGCATACGACCCCGGCGCCCATCCCAGAAGGCTTCGACAAGCCCATGTACGGGTTTCCTGTGTCGACATGCTGCGGTTCGACACCGCAAGACAACTCGTGGAAGGAGTCCTGGGCGGACTTTTATGCTGACAACAGGTTGCGCAGCGTCCTGCGGGCCGGCAACAAGAACAACGGCTCGGATGCGGAGCTATCGAAAGCCGTGGAGACGGTCGCGAGCAGGGTTGTCCCGCGCCTGATTGGCGATGAACATGTGAAGGGCATCAAGCCGGTGGTGGTCCACGGAGACCTCTGGAGCGGGAACCACAGTCGCGGTCAGATCGCCGGTAAGGGTGGCGTCGAGGCGGTCGTTTACGACTCTTCGGCCGTGTACGGGCATTCGGAGTACGAGCTAGGCATCATGAATATGTTTGGCGGGTTCGGCAGCAGTTTCTGGAACGAGTACAACAAGCTTGTCCCAAAGGCGGAGCCAAAGGAGGAATGGGAGGACCGTGTAGCGCTCTATGAGTTGTAAGTCCACTCACCCCCGGCGTTGCCATGGTGACTGCCCCTCTAACGAGTCGCAGATATCATCATCTCAACCATTACGCGATATTTGGTGGGGGATACCGCAGCGGTGCAATGGGTATCATGAAGAAGCTAATTTCCAAGTACGGTTGATTGGCCCTAATGAGCCAGTGACACGATGTCAATAAATCTGCATTTGTTCAGTTGGGGCGATTTGACAACTATGCCGGCCTGCGCCTATGGGAACTTAGTGCATCTTCGCTAGTGGCAACCCAGCATGACAGCTGTCAGTTCAAGGGACCAGTACACGTGCATGAAATTGACCGAATCGTGCCCTTTGTGAGCCCCTGGAACGAAATTCCACCCATATGGTCCTTGTCATTTGAAACTCCATGAGAATGCCCATGGTGTCGTCATGCCGTCCGATGTGTCTCCAAGGGATTATGAAGGGAGCCAGGATTCACATGCCAGGGGAGTTGCCCGGTACAGTGCCTATTTTAACCAGTCGTTGAGGCAAAGCAGCACGGACCAACCATTTGTCCGGCGCAATTGCACTCCTCGCCAGGTGGGAAAGCAAGATTAACGGCCCATGACAGGGGAATTTGATCACAAGGGTTAATCTGGTCACTTCCCGTCCCGTTGTCAATCCCGATAGTACTTCGCCCCTGTTGCTACATTGCATCTACGACGTTGGCTTTTGTTTTCTTGGGAACGACAATGTCCAAATAAAACACACGACTCTCGTCTCCAGAATTTTTGCTTCTTCCGTCGTTGCAACCATGAACGGCCACTTTGCTGCTGTCGGCGACGAGCTGGACGCTCAGAACTACGAGCATGGCATCCAGGTCATTGACGATCAGAAGGACTTCAAGTACGACCCAGATTCTTCGCCACCAGAATTTGATGATGGCCGAATGCTAACATGCTTACTCGCAGTACCAATGTCGCAACATACATGCAGAAAGCGCACGTCGCTGAGGCGGGGTTCAACTACCACCTCATATCGGTCTTCGGCTCCCAGTCCACCGGCAAGTCGACGCTGCTAAACAACCTTTTCGGTACCGACTTCTCCGTCATGTCCGAGACGATGCGACAACAGACGACTAAGGGAATATGGATGTCCAAAAACAAAAAGGAGTCTGGGATGGCCCAGAATATCATGGTCATGGATGTTGAGGGTACCGACGGCCGCGAGCGCGGTGAAGATCAGGACTTTGAGAGGAAGAGCGCTCTCTTCGCTCTGGCTACCAGTGAAGTTCTCATTGTCAACCTTTGGGAAACGCAGGTCGGCCTGTACAATGGTGCAAACATGGGGCTGCTCAAGACCGTCTTCGAGGTCAACCTGCAGCTCTTCCTCAAGGACAAGCAGTAAGTCGTCTGCGATCTGGCGGACCAGCACTTGCTGACATGTCACATAGGTCGAGCCTGAGATCCCTGTTGTTCTTCGTCATCCGAGATCACCTCGGCACAACGCCGCTTGCGAACTTGCGCAACACCCTGATCCAGGACCTGACTAAGATTTGGACCTCCATCTCGAAGCCGCAAGGACTCGAAAACTCGCGCATCGAGGACTACTTCGACTTCGCTTTTGCCGCGCTCCCCCACAAGATCCTACAGGCCGATAAGTTCACGACCGAGATTCAGAACCTGGGGAAGAGGTTCACTGCGGGGCACCGCACACCGGGTGGAGCCACCACTCAGGAGTTCGAGGGCGGTGTGTTCTTGCCCGAGTACCACCGACGTATCCCCGCCGACGGTTTCTCGATCTACGCCGAAGGCATTTGGGACCAGATTGTCAACAATAAGGATCTGGATCTGCCGACTCAGCAGGAGTTGCTCGCTCAATTCCGTTGCGACGAGATTTCGCGCGAGGTTTTGATCGGATTCGACAACGCCATTGTGCCCCTAGAAGAGAAGCAGGCCGAATCTGCTAGAGCCGGCAAGCCTGCAGTGTTGTCTGAGCTGGGTGTCACGGGACGTGAATCCCGCGACAGGTGCTTGAAGGCATTCGAGGTCCAAGCTAGCAGATATCACAAGGGCGTTTATACGCGCAAGCGACAGGACCTGGAGAGCAAGATCGATGGCCGACTCAAGACGCTTTACAACGCGCAGCTTTCTGCCGCCCACAAGTCTGGCATTGCTTCGTTCAGCGATGCAGTATCTGGTGCTGTCAAGGCTGGCCAGAAGGCCGGCGCAACATATGAGTTTGCCGAGATTGTTGCCGAGGAGAAGAAGAAGACGCTGAAGTTCTTCCAAACCGAGGCCGAGAGTCTCGCTATCCCGGGTATTGCTTGGTCCAATTTCAAGTCCCAATATGGACTTTTTGAGCAAGAGCTTGATGACGTGAGCGGAAAGCTGCGCAAGGAAGAAATGCGCCGGTTGGCCACGAGGGTGGAGCGATGGGTCAAGTCCCGTTTAGGCGATGCTATCGGCCTTGAGTTTAACAAGCTCGGCTCTGGTAGGGCTGGGTCCGGTGCCCCTGAGTCGGGCGAGAAGCCTGCGGAGAAGGATCTCTGGGACCGTATCTGGAATGTCTTCGTTGACATTGTCAAGGATGCGCAAGGCAGATTCACCGACCGTGCTAAGAGTTTCGAGGCTACTCAAGATGAGGTTGAGGTCGGCCTCTGGAGACTCAGGCGTAAGAGCTGGGTGGCCCTGCGCGAGAAGATTGAGGAGGAGGTGATGGAGGGCAACATTTTGCTGAAGCTGAGAGAAAACTTCGAGGACAAGTTCAGATACGACGAGGCCGGGGTTCCGAGGATATGGAGACCCACCGACGACATCGAGGGCATCTACACCAAGGCACGGGAGTCGACGTTGACTCTTATCCCTATTTTGTCGAAATTTAAGCTCGCGGAGTCCTACGGTCCTCCCGACCTGCCTGCTTGGATTGGTAACCAGCCGCGCGGTGTTGAGGCGAGCGACGAGGAGGATCTGACTCCAATTGGCGGCGTCGACGAAGAGGATGGCAAGAGTCTCGAAGAAGAGATGACTGTTCTAAGCGAGGGCAAGCGCCAAGACCTCGTTATTCGGTTCAAGAAGACCGCCGACGGTGTATACGTTGAGGCCAAGCGCAGCGCCATCGGTGGCGTAGCCCAAGTACCTTTGTACTTTTACGCACTGCTGGTGGCCCTGGGATGGAACGAGATCGTTGCTGGTGAGTATTTCAACGTCGCGAAACATGGATCTATGCTAACGACGAACAGTCCTGCGTAACCCGTTCCTGTTCATCTTCCTCATCCTGCTGGCCGGAGGCACTTACGTCGCCTACACGCTCAACATGCTCGGTCCCATGTACCAGATGGCCAACGCAGCCGCTAACCAGGGCGTCGAGATTGGCAAGCAGAAGCTGCGAGAATTCATTGAGAACTCAGACACGGCGCGGCAGGCACTGGCTATGCCAGCCCGAGACAGCGACTCCATCAGCATGGACACGCTGGACAGTCGGGGCAAGAAGAAGGGCGCGGAGGATGATATTGATGATATCTAGATTTGTCGTTTTATCATGAGAAGCGCTGAAATGATGCTGCCACGGTCCAGGCGCCCCAACGCAACTCGGGGGGTACAATTAAGGATGGAAAGGATATAATGTTTATAAGATATGTTACACTCGTCACAGTGCCTGAATCTCCAGAGTGATGCCTATGTATTATTCATGTGACCTAGACGTCCCACCGATCACTCATCACCAACGCAATGTACGGCCCATTGTTACACATCCACCGACTCCTATGCTGGCCGAGTACTGCTGCTGCTGCTGTAACTTATGCTACGGTATTTGTGCTTGCCCCTAAATTCATAACCCTGCGCCATGAAAATTCGCCCCTTTTTTTTTCCAAAAATAAAGATGAAAAAATAAAACTTTCTAAAAAGAAAACAAAAAAGACGCAGGAATCTAATTGCTCTAGACAACACACCCCTGACACAGCTTCTCTGGCGGCATCGGGAAGGGCGTTCTCTGACACGTAGCATAGTGCCTCACGCAAGGGCAGCGTTTCTTTGCATGTGGAAGCGCATATTGGATTGTATGATTAAATCTGCCTGCGTCCTCGCGTCGTGCAAGAAGAAAAAAGAACCAGCCGCTTCTCCTCGTTAAAAGTCCCAACACGCTCATATCGCAACATGCCACGTTCAACACAGGGGGCAGCTTTCCCACCCTTGGCCCCCCACCCTTAACCAGCCACTCGGGCTTAAGAAAATCACCAGTAACCAAATCCAAGGGATCCACTGAAGGGTATTGTGCCCAACTGAAGAGCACCACTAAAAGGAATATATGATATATTGCAAGACACGCCGCTGGAAAGATAGTTGGAGAAGCAAGGGCTAACTCGGTCCGCCACCAACTGAGCAGCGGAGACTTAACCCATGATAGTCGTGTCCTGAGAAAGCCCAGGCGTCCCCCCTTGCGCCATGGCGCTGCTGATCTCGCAGCCTTGGGCGAAGAAGATGCGTGCCGGGTTCTCGTAGTCGTTGTGAATGCTGTAGTAGTTGCCTGTTTCGAAAGTCAGCGAGACGTTCTTGAATATCTTCATCAACAGCATAGATAGTCTACGCCAGAGCAGGCAGTATTTTCCACAGGAGAGCAGAAGCTTGGCAGGCGCAAGACCCCGGTTATGGTGTTGGATGAGGCCGAGCAAGGATGCCGCCCAGCATCTCGCGGGAACCATGCAAACGGAACAGTACAGAAATTAGAGCTTACCTCTTGGCACAAACCACATTCCACCTGCGCCAATTCTGAACTGCGTCTCGTGAACAGTGACCAGGACTTTGCCCTGGAAGACGAAGAAAACCATCTGCATCTTGCGCGAGTTCTTGGGACGCTTTTCTGCGCCGGGCGGGAGGTCGACGACACCTGAACCGAAAAAGGGCAAGCTGAGTGTCTTTGCAAAGCGGAATGTCGCATCGCGAATATCGCGCGTCTGGATAGCGCTCGCCGATACGGCAATGCGGTCCTCGTCGATCTCGACCTGCTCGTTGATAGCGGGCGGGTTGAACTCGTGTTCCGGTTGCCATACGACAATCTCGCCCTCAATGCTGCCAGGTTCCTGCTCCCAAGGTTCCGGTGGCTCCTCCTCGTCGTCAGACTCGACTTGTCGTCGTCTGCCTTTGCCGGCCTTGCGACCTTTTGATTTGTTCTTCCGCACTTCTCGCTCCTCTTCCTCGACGCGGACGACCTCTTTGACGCTTGGCAGCAGAAACCTGCTACCCTTCTTGCCGTCCTGAAAGGCCTCCTCTTCGTCGTATGTGACGTGTTCGTTTTTCCAGAATGCCAACGGCTTGTATGACTGACGACCAGATCTCGTCTGCGTTATCGTATGGGGATCCTGCTGCTTCTTTTGTGACACCAAGCCGCGCGCCTTGGGCATGGGCGGTCCCTTTTGCACCACGCCCAAGATCGAATCGTCGCCAACGTTCGCTTGCGGCTTACGACCAGGCCTGCCCCTGGGGGCAACTTTGGGTTTTGAATCGACTTTAGCGGTTTGTTTAGTAGACGACTCCCCCTCTTCATCCCGAGGAACAGCCTTGGGCCGTCCGCGCTTTCCAGTTGTTTTCTTGGGTTCAGTACGTTGCCGTTTGGTCGTGCGGTCGTCCTCTTCGTCGTCCTCCGCATCGCCTTCATTGGAGTTCCGTGAACGTCTGCGTTTGGGGGCGCTGACCTCGGGCTCGGGCTCGTCCTCCGGTTCATCCACCTTGCCTTTACCCTTGCTCTTGGGGGGTCGTCCTCTTCTCTTGGCCGGCGCTTGCTCTTGTTGCGACTCGTTACCGGAACCTTCCGCGGTTTCTTCCTCTGCCCTGTCCGGAACAGGCGCTTTCGCCTTGGCCGGTCGACCTCTGCGCTTGGCAGGAGGCTCCTTGGGTGCCTCCGGTTCCGATTCTTCCGCATCGTTACGTTCCGCCTCCGGCAATTCCAACTCGGACTGTGGGTCGGGTTCATCGGCGGCATCTATGCCGACCATCTGCATTGATTCGTCGACGCCGTCCTCGATAGGCGATCCGTTCTGTGCCTGCGAAATGGCTTCCTCGTCTTCCTCGTCCTCCGTAGAGAGCGCGCGGCCGTTCAGTCCGTTCGTATGCCTGCCATTGAGTCCAGCGCTGCTCCTATCTGAAGCACCATAGTCAAGCCGGCGAGAAACTGAGCTTCCGCGTGCTGGATGAGGAAGCGATTGGGGAGGCAGCCCTCGGTAAGGCGATTGTCGAGTTGGGGATGATGAAGGACCGAAGCTGGGGTGCCGCATTGCAGGCGATCCGAGGTTCGTCTTGCGCGGTGATGTTCCTCGAGGAACAAGTCGCGGGTGATTTTTCATAATAGAGAGAGGGCCCGGACCCGACTCTGTCACGGAAGGCTCGTCAGAGAACACACGATACTCGGTATTGCCAAGAGTCCAACTCACCCGAATCCAGCTCCATGTCCTGCTCGCCTCGTGTCACGTCATCGTCATCGGAAGACCCACGGTCCTTCTCGGGCGAGGAGAACAGGCCATCAATAGGCTGCATGCCATGTTCGTCGCGTACGCCTGTGTCGGGCAGTTCAATACCAGTCTTGCTGTAAAAAATATTAATCCAATATGTTCTTGACTTGAGTTGCGCCTTGTGAGATTGCTAAAAGTCAACGAAGGAAGTGTGGAAGCTTACCGGCCCTTCACACCAAGCTCATGAAAATCGCCTGTTGACGTCTCGCGACGCCGTACATTCGATGGTCGCGGCGCCATCGCGACTGTGGAGTTGTTGAAGGACTCGGTTAAGAATTCCTGTAAGATTGCGATAAAAGGTCTCAACCCGGGGACGATTGCAGGAGCGCTCTGATGCAGGCAGAGCGACGTAATGAGCTGAGCGGGCGCCTTGTTTACCCCGGGAAAGTGGTGGTGATGGTGATGTTGAGCGCGCAACTTTCTGGATGGGGAAGAAGGCGACGCGCGCTGAGTGCGCTTGCGCCAGCAGACTTTCAGTGGCCGGCTCCCAGGGCAGATTGGGGTTAACAGGGGGACGTGTGTACTTGGCGCCACCGCATTAACGGCCCCAACGCGTCCCCATTAATTTAGACGCGTCGAGAGCCAAACCTGCCACTGATTATTATCAAGGCTTGAATTGAATCACTTTGCAAACAACTCACTTTCCGTCCACACTTTTTTGGTCATTGACTTTCTTGTTAAGGATTTTTTTATATTACGTCGGCGAGAAATTGAGATAAAAAGATACCCATACGAGAACTGGTTCTAATACTACTACTACTACTATCACAAAGCTTTCATCCCATCCGAAGACCTCGACGATAGACGCATCTAGATCACAGCCCATCTTGAGTCTGACAGAACTCTCACAATGGAAGACCCTCAAACGGCCGAGGACATTGCCCTCGAAACACCAGTCTCAAATGTCTTCATACCCCCATCAATAAACGAACAAGCGCTTCTCGCAGGCGACTCCTATACATACTTCTCCGCTATTCCTCCATCACTTCTTCCATCACCCTCATCGCCAGCAACTTCCACCGCACCCACAGATTCAGAAACATCAGCAGCAACTGGCACCCCAGTCTGCCTCGGCGTCGATGAAGCCGGCCGCGGCCCTGTCCTGGGACCCATGGTCTACGGCGTCTTCTTCCTCCCCCTCCCCCTTTCAGACCCCCTGCTCCGCGAGACCCACCACTTCGACGACTCCAAGGTGCTCACTCCGGCCGTTCGCTCCCAGCTCATGACCGCCCTCTGTACCACTGGCTCTGACCTAGCTGAGTCTTGCGGCTTCGCCATCTCCGCGCTGAGTGCCCGCGATATCTCATCAGGCATGATGCGCCCGGGTGCCAACTACAACCTCAACGCTCAGGCCATGGACGCTACTGTTGATTTGATCAAAGGTGTCTTCGCCCGCGGCGTCAACGTTCAAGAGATCTACGTCGACACTGTAGGCCAGCCTGCAGCCTACCAAGCTAAACTTCAACGCTTCTTCCCCGCCACGAAGATCACTGTCGCGAAGAAGGCAGACAGCTTGTACCCTTGCGTCTCGGCGGCTTCCGTATGTGCAAAAGTCACTCGAGATGCCGCTCTTGAAGTCCTTTACAAGGCACGCGCGGGTGAGGTCTCTACAGGGTCAGATGAGGGCATGGCGTGGGGCTCCGGATACCCCTCGGATGGAAGGTGCGTATCATGGATGAGGTCCAACATGCACCCCGTTTTCGGGTGGGGTCCTGAGTGTCGGTTCAGCTGGGGTACTGCCAAGGACATGCTCGAGGCTAAGGGGAGTCTGAAAGTAGAGTGGCCAGAGGAGGATGACGGGGAAACTGCGCGAATGACCGACTTTTTTGTGTCGGCGGACAAGGACGAAGATGGCGACGAGCTAGGGACATGGTTCGGTAGGCCGGCTGGCCTGGAGGCGTTCTAGTTGGCTTCATTGTATTACTGTCTTTGATTTATATCAGTGAGTACTCATGGTATAAAATGCCCGCCAAAGCCTAATGTTTCCGGTTCGGGCACCCCGTGAACATTCATGACGCCATAAACAGAGGATCAGGGCACATAACCATGAGTTGAATGAGTTTGTTTCTGGCAAATTCTTATACGCTTGGGATGAACATTGGCCATGCTTGTATCTTGTCTTTCTAGTCGTGTCAAGTGAAGACTCTGGGGAACTAACGAACATCGGCGATAAGGAAGGAAGGGGGCCAGAGGCAACCGAGGATTGCAAGAGACGGGTCATTATCTTCCAGGCTATACTAAATACCGTCTGGCTAACGCAGACTGAACTGTCTGGAATATCTTAACGGTATTGAAGACCTGGTGAGGTTTCCATCAGCAGAGTACTCCTACGAGGAAATCCCTAACTTCCCATATGTTGTCCACGAGGACTCTTAACACCATGATTGGAACGTAGTGCCATGTTTTGAAATTGGTCTGGCGCGATCTAAATTGCAGGTGCCAAGCGACTGCATATTAGAGTGGTCCACACCTGATCATGTAGTATATATCATATATATGTCATCCTTGCCATCCACTCCGTTGTATTCGTCTGAACACAGGAAGGTACAAGTGTGCGGGGGTTGAGTCGAGGATGGGCTCTAAACCCTTGATCCACTTGGCTGCAGAAACGTTTTGTGTGTGTGTGTGTGTGTCAAATGGTACAGGTCGACTAAAGAATAAAGATAACCCCGGCTGGGCCGGTAAACATCATCGGCAGTGCGGCCGTTTGAAGTCTGCACCTGCAAAGTAGTAAATGGCATCCTTGCAGTGATAGGTGTGTCAATCGTTAGGTTTATTTGCTGGCCATATGCAAAAGGGTGTTGTGGACTAGGAGCCTATGCTTTCAAGATCTGGGTTTGAGTAGCACAATGTATTGTCGAACTTAGCGTAGTCTAGAGATTGCACTTTATTGAGTATTGTATGTAATAGAATGTGTGGTATTTAGAGTGATGGAAGGAAAGTGCTAGGTTATACCGGATGTCCTTTGTCGATACCCTTATGCCGCCATTATTTGCTGCCATCCGTTACTACGTATTGAATTTGATGACCGGGGAGAAAGGCTTTGCTTGATGTCAACGGCTGCAATTGATATAGGTTCGTGGATGTAATAAGAGCCATTTTCATTCGGCTTCTGCATTGCAGTTGAGCTGGCCTGAAGGTGTGTATTGTTACACAAAGGGACTCATTATAGCACATGGTAGATTTCTAAAGGAAGTGAGGAAGACATATCAATAGGCTAAGGAGAATGCATAGTAACAGTAAACCATGAAAGTTATGATTTTCCATTCTTATTGTACGAGTCTGGCGCGGCCTAATTTGGATGCGGATCGGAGTAGATTCGTTCTGGCCTCATCACCTACGGCGTATACTGTCTGATGTCAATAAAACGATGCCAGACTTCTACTTCCATCGTCATTGTTGATCCCGTAATAATTTTGAATCCCTCAGTGTCGCTTTTGCTCTAGCACGTATCAGGTGCCAAGGTAGCAGATATCAGTAATGGCAATACAAGTGGTACTCACTCGTAAATGCATTCTCAATTAGTTACTGATCTATTCATATCCCGGTATCACGATCAGTTTAATTAGATTCGAAAGTTAAACAGTACCAGTGTCTTTTGACATTATATAGCCGTTTATTTTCGTTTTCAACGGGCGTCATAGCGCCGCTTCCGTCGCCGTGTCAAGGCCCATATAAATGCCGATGGCTCGGGTGGCAGCGCCCCGGACCGGCAGGATGGGGTATGACGAGCGATTGCCATGGTAAGGCGCCTCCGATCCCTGCCATCAGGGTCGCACCTCATTAGGTAAGGTCGTTGGCGCTTCGGCGGGTAGTCAATGCCCGTTGCTTGGCTGTCGTTGGGCGGACAAATGTTGGAGTACATGAAAAGAAAGAGCGACAAAGGAAGAGGGAAAAAAATTCGTTCGTTGACTGAACTCCATTAGGCTGCCATGGCAACAAAGAAACGAGTTTTGTTGGCACATGCAATGACTGGAATTTGGGTCGTAAAATTACTCCTTGCTTTGGATTTATTTTTATCGCTTATCAAAACTCGTCTCGAGTCTTTGGTATCTTACTAAGTCCTTGCATCTGTACTCTGTACAGAGTACTGCTAGCGTCCTTACTATCCTTATCGTCCCAGTTGCCCTGCCTGTGCCGTTGCTGTCGTGCCTGCCCTACCCTTCCGTCGCCGTGTTCTTCGCCATCAGCTCTGATCATCACCTTATGTGCAGCCCTTTTCCAATTGAAGGGTCTGGAAACTGCAAGTAATCGCTCGATGGTTGTAGTGGATACTTGGATGCTTCCCGAAATGTCGCTGGGCTACCCAGCGACCCAATCACCCAGGCGAGTTTCCATTTGCTGGAGCGGTGTGGGTTCTAGCCAGGAGGGGGAAAGGTAGAGGATACCTACACAGACCAGATTTAAGGCGTGCATGGGACGGGGGCAAGGGTACTGCGACATGGGGCGCAAACGGGTTGCCCCTCCATGGATTTCATGGAAGCTGATGATGTCAACGAATCGGCCCAAGTAGAATCTTCCATTGAACGATTGAGTCGCCGTGTGTACAGTTGGGAAGGCTCTCGAATTAACAAAAAAAACCGGAACTTTGCCTCCTGGAGAGGCTGAGAATGCCCTAGTGCAGATTTGATCCTTGCATGCAGCCCGTAGAAAATTTCAGGCGACTTCCAGCGCCTTGTGGAAGAGTCTCCAGCTGGGCCGCGACGCCTGTTTTACCCCACCATTGGAGGGCGGGTGGAAGAGGAAAGAACTCTTTCGAATTTTTGCGGGGCCCTGAGTCGCTCCTGCCTACAGCCTTTTAAGTCAAGTCAAACACCAACCATTCATACCTTTCGTTCCTCACTCTTCACGAAAAACTTCCTCTTCTACATAATACCCAAAACACATCAAGAATTGTCCAGCGCATCATTTTTGCAACGGAATCTTGAACGCTGCTACAAACTTTACCGGAAAACTGGTAAACGCGCATACCAATTATACCCACAACACCACACACAAACATCACCACATCAGACATCATGGCTTCCGGAAAGGCCGTCGGTATCGATCTGGGTACCACCTACTCGTAAGCAACGCCCGCTCCCAAACAATTATCCGAGGATATGTTAACTAACCATTTGCAGATGTGTGGCCTACTACTCCAACGACAAGATCGAGATCATTGCCAACGACCAGGGTAACCGCACCACACCCTCATTTGTTGGTTTCACGTAAGCAATCCCCTGTCGAGCCCCCTCTATGAGTTGACAACGCTAACATGCATCCTACAGCGACACCGAGCGTCTGATCGGAGATGCGGCCAAGAACCAGGTCGCGATGAACCCCCACAACACCGTCTTCGACGCCAAGCGCCTCATTGGCCGCAAGTTCAGCGACTCTGAGGTCCAGGCCGATATGAAGCACTTCCCCTTCAAGGTCATCGACAAGAACAGCAAGCCCCACATCGAGGTTGAGTTCAAGGGCGAGACCAAGACCTTCACCCCCGAGGAGATTTCCGCCATGGTCCTCGTCAAGATGCGCGAGACCGCCGAGTCTTTCCTGGGTGGCCAGGTCAACAACGCAGGTTAGTTTTAATCGCTCCTATTCCATTACACAACACATGACGCTAACATTTCCCAGTTGTCACTGTCCCCGCCTACTTCAACGACTCCCAGCGTCAGGCTACCAAGGACGCCGGTCTCATTGCCGGTCTCAACGTCCTCCGTATCATCAACGAGCCCACCGCTGCCGCCATTGCCTACGGCTTGGACAAGAAGGCCGAGGGCGAGCGCAACGTCCTGATTTTCGACCTTGGTGGTGGTACCTTCGATGTCTCCCTCCTTACCATTGAGGAGGGTATCTTCGAGGTCAAGTCCACTGCCGGTGACACTCACTTGGGTGGTGAGGACTTCGACAACCGTCTCGTCAACCACTTCGTTACCGAGTTCAAGCGCAAGCACAAGAAGGACCTGTCCACCAACGCTCGTGCCCTGCGTCGTCTCCGCACCGCTTGCGAGCGTGCCAAGCGCACCCTGTCCTCTTCCGCCCAGACCTCCATCGAGATCGACTCCCTGTTCGAGGGTATCGACTTCTACACCTCCATCACTCGTGCTCGTTTCGAGGAGCTCTGCCAGGACCTGTTCCGCTCCACCATTCAGCCCGTCGACCGTGTCCTCACCGACGCCAAGATCGACAAGTCCCAGGTTCACGAGATCGTCCTGGTCGGTGGTTCCACCCGTATCCCCCGCATCCAGAAGCTCATCTCCGACTACTTCAACGGCAAGGAGCCCAACAAGTCCATCAACCCCGATGAGGCTGTTGCCTACGGTGCTGCCGTCCAGGCTGCCATCCTGTCCGGTGACACCTCTTCCAAGAGCACCAACGAGATCCTCCTTCTCGATGTTGCGCCCCTCTCTCTCGGTATTGAGACCGCTGGTGGCATGATGACCAAGCTCATCCCCCGCAACACTACCATCCCCACCAAGAAGTCCGAGGTCTTCTCCACCTTCTCCGACAACCAGCCTGGTGTCCTTATCCAGGTCTACGAGGGTGAGCGTCAGCGCACCAAGGACAACAACCTCCTCGGCAAGTTCGAGCTTACTGGTATCCCCCCCGCTCCCCGCGGTGTTCCCCAGATTGAGGTTACCTTCGATCTTGATGCCAACGGAATCATGAACGTCTCCGCCGTCGAGAAGGGCACTGGCAAGTCCAACAAGATCGTCATCACCAACGACAAGGGCCGCCTGTCCAAGGAGGAGATCGAGCGCATGCTTGCTGAGGCCGAGAAGTACAAGGACGAGGATGAGGCCGAGGCCCGCCGCGTCTCTGCCAAGAACGGCCTTGAGTCTTACGCCTACTCTCTGCGCAACACCCTCGGCGACGCCAAGGTCGACGAGAAGCTTGACGCTGAGGACAAGGAGAAGCTCAAGACTGAGATTGACCAGGTTGTTACTTGGCTCGACGAGAACCAGCAGGCTACCAGCGAGGAGTACGAGGAGCGCCAGAAGGAGCTCGAGGGCATTGCCAACCCCATCATGATGAAGTTCTACGGCAGTGCTGGCGGTCCCCCTGGTGCCGGTGGCGCCCCCGGTGGCTTCCCCGGTGCTCCCGGTGCTGGTGGCCCCCCTGGCGCCCACGACGACGGCCCTACCGTCGAGGAGGTCGACTAAATTGATACCCTTGATGAGTTCTTTTCTTAGAGTCAGAGTCTCGGGTGTGACAACACAGAGGTTGTCACGGGGTTTCGCGACTAGACTTTTGCTTTCTTTGCATTTATGAAATCACGATGGGAAAAGCACGGTTTATGCATGGGTCAGATGTACTCTAGTAAGACTCCAAGGTTTAGGAAGTCTTAATACAAACAGTAAAAAATAATCTCGAGTCCCTTGAATGTGATTGATTGATATGCATTGTCATGAAATAATTGAAGTTTGGACTTAAACACTATACAGTTGTCAGATGGTTGGTTAATACGCCTTATATAAACATTAGTAGAAGGAGAGAGTGTCGTTCAGTTGTTCAAGTCATTTTGCTATTAAACAATCATGCAGTTGCTGTCTCAATACCCAGTCCCGATCTGATTTGTCGTCGCCTTTCAATCTCCATTCTCTGCCACTCCTCGTCGTCAAGTGTGGGTTCGTCAAACTTCTCTGTAAAGGTTGTGCCGGGTGGGACCTTGGTTGTCCTCGATTGCCAGACATCCTCACTGCTCGGCTTCCCATCTCCGTACTTCTCATATTCCTTGTTGCGGTAGTGATCTCTGATCACATCCTCCTTCATCTTGCCCGAGTAACTTTTGATCCTCATGCAAAACCAAAAGTCCTCCCAGTGCTCGCTACACGAGCGCATCGTGCCGTATCGGTAGATATGATTCCACTGGCCGCCAACGGACTGGCAGTGGAAGGCCATGTCGAAGGCTGCGCGGCAAGACATCTCAGTTGGTAGGTTGGATTCGGCTACGGGGTTATCGGAGGGTGGCGTGATCACGCGGTTACTGGTTTGGGAGGGAGAGTCGGGGGAGGATTTGAGAGAAAACCATGATGAGGATGGAGATGACTTCGGGGCGGCTGTGGCTGTTTGCGCCGGCTGTGGTGCTGGTTCCTCTGGCTTGTTGCTGGAATCGTTCTGGAAGAGGGCGATGAACTTCGCAATCTCGTCGTCGACCTCGGAGTCAGTTGACTTGGTTGATACTGGCGGGGTCGGCGCGGGAGCTTGGGGAGCTTGTCCGGGAGTAGGAGTTTTGGGGGGAGACGGCGAAGCCCAGAGCCAACCCATTTTGACGAAACGATTTGAATATGAGAATGAAAAAAAGTAGTTATATTGTAAGAAGAAAAAGGATGTAATTGCGTCTTGATCAATTCAGCAAGCGCTTGAGAAAGAGGGGAAGCAGGCAATCAATCCCATCGATGACCTCCCGAGACGCCGCGCCCAACCAATGAGTGGTGGCATTATTTCTGCGGTGCTGCGGCGTGCCATAGTGGGGCTTGGTCGGCCCGGACAAGATTAAATCCGCA
The DNA here is from genome assembly GCF_051148585.1 of Colletotrichum jinshuiense. Taxonomy (NCBI): domain Eukaryota; kingdom Fungi; phylum Ascomycota; class Sordariomycetes; order Glomerellales; family Glomerellaceae; genus Colletotrichum; species Colletotrichum jinshuiense. The sequence continues at coordinate 361,747 of NC_139309.1, read as the reverse complement.
TCGCCCAAACCCAAGGTCGAACATAAGGTTATGGGGCCACCCAGTGAGCCTTGGCAGCGGGACCAGGGCGTGACATCATTCATCGCGAACCTGCGGTTCGTGAGGCACCGGAGCTAAGCAGCTGAGGTAGGGAAGGTGGTCAGTCGGCTACATTACCTTCCCTTCCTCCTGCTGTCTGCACCACACCGTTCGTTCCCAAACCAAACATCAACGTCGCCTTTTTTGGGAAACATGTGATCCTGTCAACTGCTACGGTTTAACATCATCCAGCAGAGCCATGTTTCGCTCCAGCATGAGGCCTGCAGCCAGGCTGAGGAAAACATGGATCCCGACTCGGCCAATTGGTCAGCTCCAGCGTGAGGGAGCTATTGTGCGCGCCGCGACAAAAGCTTGGGAGAGTACATTGACCGGCGACGAGAAGTCTGGCCACATCGCAAAATCCGAGAGCGAATCGATACTCTTCTTTAGTAGTAAGTTCTTCACCGCCCTACTTGCCTTTTCGGCAGGGTTGGCCTCTATCTTTGGCCTCCTGCCATCTTAATTAATTGTGTTTGGTCGTCACTGCACACGTGATGTGCTCCTTTTTGTCTCCCTGTCTCCTCCTTATTTTGAATACTCTTTCGTGTTTTGCAGTCAAAGACTTCAACAAGGAGGGAAGAAGCTGATGGGAATGGGCAGATCTCTTTCCTCTGAAGCTCACCTACCTACTCCGACGATCATGGCAGTCAGACCGAGACCTGGCCGACCTGCTCAAACGCTTCGACAGCTCCAGCGGGGGCCTAGGCTCGGATCCGATCAACCTAGTCAAACGAGCAATTCCGAACGACCTACCAATCAAGGTTACGGAGATTCTTCCACGACTTAAGGATGGAGGGGCGTTCGTCAAGTTTAGCCACGGCTCGGACGTTGTCCCGAAGGAGATTGAGAGTAAGCGCAATCATGATTTTGCTACCATACTGCAAAAGAAATCGTCTAATCCGATTCTTACCTCAATAGGCACCCTCGCGCAAGCATTGGAAAAAAATCCCCTGCGACCCTGGTTCAACCCCTTTCGCGGGGTCAAAGCAGGTCTCGTAAAAGGAGTGCCTTGGCTAGAAGACTTATACAGGTTCCCGAAAAGCCGCGTCAGGGTCGAGTTTACAGGAAAGGATGCTGGCGGTGAAGCTGTTGAGCTGTCTCAGGAGACTCTGTACAGTGTATTCCGCAGGTATGGCAAAATTGCCGAAATTACCTCCCAACCATCCGACTCCAAGATCCTACCGAAATTTGCCTACATTGACTTCGCCCTCGTACGCGATGCCATAATGGCGAGGAACTGTCTACACGGCTTCCTCGTCGATGAAGCGCTTGGCGGAGGCAAAAACGGTACAAGGCTTCGGCTGTCGTACGAGCAAAGGGTCAAACCCCACAACATCTGGAACTGGCTCACCAGCCACCCCAGAGTGGTCATCCCCGTGGTTGCCGCCCTTCTCGCCGCTATCACCGTTGCCATATTCGACCCAATTCGCGAATTCTTCGTCAAGGCCCATATACAACACTCTTTCCGCTTGACGAACAACAAGTTCTACAGATGGATCAAGAGCCAGACTTCCGACATTATCTCTTCATTCGGGCATAAGAAGGCCGATAAGGCTGGCTTCAATGCAGTTTGGCAGCATCGACGAGACCTGATTGAGCAGATTCAGACATGGCTTCTTGAAAGCTCCGATACCTTCATTGTCGTCCAAGGGCCCCGAGGCTCCGGGAAGAAGGAGCTTGTTTTAGATCAATCACTAAAAGGGCGAAAGAATGTCCTAGTTATTGACTGCAAACCGATCATCGAGGCGAGGGGCGAGAGTGGCACGATCAAGCATTTAGCTAATGCAGTGGGGTACAAGCCTATTTTTGCCTTTTTGAACAACATGAGCAGCATGATAGACCTGGCAGTGCAGAGTACCACAGGAGTTAAAGCTGGATTCTCCGAGACTCTGGAGTCGCAGGTTGTCAAGATTCTTCATACGACTGCCGAGGCCCTCAAAGAGGTCTCCCTAGCCGGGCGCGATAAGGATGGCAAGGACGGCGATCTTTCAGACGACGCTTATCTGGAGGCTCGCCCAGACAAGCGGGCCGTCATTGTCATTGACAACTTTCTCCACAAGAATGAGGGCACAAGCATCGTTTATGACAAAGTTGCCGAATGGGCTGCGACCATGGTCCAGAACAACGTTGCGCATGTCATCTTCTTGACGGATGACACGGCTTATTCAAAGTCTCTTTCAAAAGCCATGCCCGACCGCGTTTTCCGTCAGGCTGCTTTAGGCGATCTTTCCCTTGACGTCGCTAAGAAGTTCATCATTAGCCGTTTGGAAGAGGATGAGCTGGACAAGGTCCGAGAGCACTCCAAGGAAGCAAGTGAAAAGGCCGAGGACAAGGTTGAACATCAACAGAAACCCGATCTTTCGGAACTCGACTCAGCTATCAGCATTCTTGGGGGCCGTCTCACGGATCTTGAATATCTTGCCCGACGACTAAAGGGCGGACAAAGCCCTCAGCGTGCCATCGAGGATATCATCAACCAGAGTGCCACAGAAATCGTCAAAATGTATCTCTTGGGCGGCAAGGATGCAATTGAAAGTAAGAAATGGTCTACTGAGCAGGCCTGGTATCTAATCAAGGCACTTGCCTCCCATGACGCCCTCCGGTACAACGAGGTCCTTCTTTCCGATACATTCGCATCCTCTACCACGCCCGGTGCTGCTAACGGCGAGTCTGCTCTCGAGGGTCTCACCAACGCCGAGCTCATAACCGTCGAGACATACAATGGTCGCCCGCAGACAATCCACCCTGGCAAGCCAATGTACCAAGCTGCATTTAGCATGCTCCTCAATGACCGTGTCCTCCGAGCCAAGTTGGACCTTGCTTTACTAAAGGAACTGACCAAGGTTGAAACCAAGACCATTGAGAAGGCCGAGAGCGAGCTGGCGTTGTTGGGCAGCCTACCGAAGCAGCCTTCCCAGACTGGGGCTCGTATATCATATCTGCTCGACAAGCTCGAAGGAAGTCAAATGAAGATTGTAAAATATGAGAAGGAAATAGCGGTATTGAAGAAGGTTCTGAAGCACAACTATTAGGTTCTTGCATTTAAAGACCTTGGGCACTGTTTTTGTTAGCTGGTTTTGAGCAAGGACAGGATCATTGGTTGTAGCGAGCAGGCGGCGGTCGATACCCTTCTCAATATTCTGTTCTGATACAGTAAGAATATCATAACACTCGGCTTCGCCACTATCCCAAGACGTCTGTCGGTAACTCTACTTCTGTTGCTATTGCCGTTTCTGTACCTGCTGTTATCCTTATGGTCATTTTCTGATTCTACTAAAATACCCTGAATAGCATCATAATAGTAGAGAATGTGAAGGTGTCATTGAAGGGATAAGAGGAGATGAGAGAGGTTGGTAGCTAGAATGGAGCTGGCCAGTACTCGTTCTGTCATTTGGTTGGCTATGACTCATTTTATTTTATGTATTTTTTCCCTTTTGCACCAGCCATTAAAAGCGCCAACTCGATGTCAGATGCAACTCTGTTTGACAGCTTTGCTGATGGTTGCGCATCATCTCCGCCGGTCGGCGGAGCCACCGCGGGGAGCCTAGTGAGGGGAAAAGTAAAAGTAGTAGGTAGGCCACCACCTCCCCACGACCTGTTGGAGTTGGAAGTGCAGCCAACAGCATCCGCCCCACGGGGACTCCATATCCATGAAGTGGAGTTGATACTGAAAAACATCATTGGCCAACTGCACAGAATTAGAACCACTACGGTTCTATTTCGTCCAAGACGGCACGACTCAGGCTTCATCTATCGACCGGGGGGAATTGGCCAAGAAGCTACAAGTGCGTAACCATCCTCGACACGACCTTGGTCACGAGGTCATATTCCGAGGTGACGGCTATAATGGTGTCGTTAGCCAATAGTCTCGAGAACCAGACGGGGACCGACGGGAGGCAAACGCCCCCCCCGGTAGCTGCATTCTCCAACCAGACGTGAAGTGATCGTCGGTCCCGATGACCTGACCACACAAGCTTTTTAGGAGGTCTAGGCATTTTCTCGGCAATCCTGGGCATTGTGGGCGGCTCTTCAGAGGCATGTCTTGGCTGCGACTCTGGCCGACGACACCTCGTATCATTTTGGCGATTGATAACCTGAAGCCCGTCAAACATAAAAGCTGAATCAGGTAAGTCCTGAAGGCGCACATTCTCGACAGGAATCTAACGTTCCGAAATGAACCTGCAATCCTGCATTCTGCTGCGCGAGCCAATGCCGAATTTCCCGACCATGTTCTCTATACCATCGCATAATGCCTGCCTAGCAACTTCCGTTGGCTTTAAGTGGAGTTGAACAATCCATGGTCCGCCAAAAAGACCAATGGAAAGCATACCGCCTGCGACTGCTGACGTCGTTGTGCGTGAGTTGAAATGAGGAGAAAAGATTGACCCTGGTCAGGATTTCTATTTCCCTGCCTGCCTTTGGCTCCTGTTTTCGCCGCCAGATTCCCCCGCAACCTTGGTGCTACGAAAGTGCGTCCGAAATCGAGGCCTACTCTGAACCAACGCAGACGACGGTGCCAGTGCCGGCACCAAACAACCGTCATTTTGGTGTGGTCTTGGAAGTCTCTTGTTCTGTCTTGGCTTCGCAAATTTCCCGAGGTAAATAGCGACCTGCTATTAGTGTGGCGACACCTCTAGCGACAAACGATGCTATCTGTGATTCCCGGTTAGCACACCATCAAAAGGGCGACACTAATCCGTAAGCATGGTGGGATCGGCATCTGGTGGTAACTTCTCAACTGACGACGCCATTCCCGTACCGCTGCCGTTACGCTGGCTTGCATGTGCTGCCAGGGACAGTGACCTGTTGCGCCGCACCGCAGTTGGCTGGTTCTGCCAGGGAAATGTACTTCTAACGGTACTTGTCTGACTGGGCCCCGTTTTTGATTACGTCCAACCTTATGGCTGGGGGATCCGTGCCAACTTCTGCAACTTTGCGACACGGACGACCACGCTTCGCATGTTGTCTGTGTGAGAGTCGGGACGTGCTTTGCCGGGGGAGGTCGGTTTGGAGAAAATGGCACCCAAGAAGAGACTAAAAAAGACCAACAAGAACCATCGCAACCGCCAGACCGTTTAGCTAAACAGCTGGTCATGACCGACCCGGCGGGCAGGAAGGTTGGTGCCCAGCGCTGCAATAGCCTACCCCCGGCATCATCTCTTTGCCGATCTCTCTAAACTAGAGAACGCACAATGGACCGGGCTTTCGTCCGTAGCCCAACTCTCGAATGAGCCTGTCAACCTAGATGCGCCTCAGCGGAGTACTGTTGCATCTCCTCGCTGTAAGTCCAATGGTAGTCTAGGATCTCCGTGATGGGCCCTGCAACTTGGTCAGACGAAAGAGAGCCGCCAGGTTGAATAGCTCCGCGTGCGAGGGGGACTTACCTTCTCCGCACTCGAATAGCCTCCTCCACTTGAAGGTTGATGGCCATCTCCCTGTCACAACCCCGGCGAACCCACTTGCAAATGTTTGGACTTTCCCCATGGTGTCCCCAAGCCGCCCCAGAGTGGATGCCAGACGCCGTTGATGAGAGGGAACTTGTGGCTGCCGTTCCTGTCTCTGCGGGGGAAGGTGGTTGCGCCGGCTCTACCACGCGACTTGGGATGAATGTCTGTGTGGGCGACCTACAAATACTCCCGAGTGCCCATCCAATGCTCATCTCATCCGAGCCTCGGTCTGTTCACTCGGTACTTACTTACACGTCTCACGAGCGATACCGGTAGACAGAGCTCGCAGTGTCTTGACAAGTCAGAGACCAAGGGTTAAGGCGTCAGCCATCTCATACCAACTCAATTGACCATCGCCGAGATATCGGAGTTGTTGACCTTACTCATACGGCTGTCACCATGGCGGATGACAAGCACCTCAGCGGAGTCGCGCCGTTAGTATACACCTTTCTTCCTCTGCGATTGTTCTCCTACTGACAGACTCAGCTCGGGCGACTTATCGGCATCCAATATAGAAAAGGCCCGCCACGGATCACACGCAACCGTCGACTTAAACGCCAACATCGACGCCAAGTTCGTCCCCTCCCCCCGTGATAGTCTCGAATCTGCGCTAACATACCCCCAGAATCAAGAACCCACTCCACGGCATCCACCGAGCCGAACTCCTTCGCGACGTAGAAGCCTTTGCCCAAGAAAAGAGCCTCGTCGAGTACATCCCGATCCTGAAAAAGGGCGCCCTCGTCGCCCAGGACCCCGATGGCTATGAGGATATCGACGGCCCTGAGGCTCTCGACTCCACCGAGATTCAGGTCCTTCGCGACGAAGTACTGCACAAGTGGCGCATCCCCAAGATCCTGTATGTCACGATCATCACCTGCTCCATCGGTGCCGCCGTCCAGGGGTGGGATCAGACGGGCAGCAACGGCGCGAATCTCTCGTTCCCAACGGTGTTTGGCATCGGAGGCACCTCACACCATGACACGCTGCTTGTATGTAACCTGTTGGCTTATAACCATGATACCGTATAACGATGCTGACGGAGAAACAGGTTGGCCTCGTGAACTCGGCACCGTATATTGGTAGCGCCTTCATCGGCTGCTGGCTCTCGGATCCCCTGAACAACTTCTTTGGCCGACGAGGAGCCATCTTCTTCGCCGCAAACTTCTGCCTCTGGCCCGTCCTCGGAAGCGCATTCGCTCAGTCATGGCCTCAGCTGCTGGCCTGCCGTCTGCTCCTCGGTATCGGTATGGGCGCAAAAGCTAGCACGGTACCCATCTTCGCCGCCGAGAACTCGCCCGCGCCCATCCGTGGGGCCCTCGTCATGACATGGCGTAAGTATCAGACCCTCTCCCGTGCCGCCCTCCGGCACTTTTCCCCGTCCTCTTCAGAGTATTCACATATAACTAACTGCATATTCAAGAAATGTGGACAGCTTTTGGCATTTTGGCAGGCACGGCGGCTAATTTAGCTGTCGCGAAGACTGGCGCCATCGCCTGGCGCCTCCAGCTCGGCTCGGCCTTCATCCCCGCCATCCCGCTCGTCCTGCTCATATACATCTGCCCGGAGTCCCCTCGCTGGTACATCAAGAAGAACCGGTACCCAGACGCCATGAAGTCCCTTCTGCGGCTGCGCAACAACCCCATCCAGGCCGCGCGCGATATCTACTACATCCATGCCCAGCTGCAGGTCGAGGCGGAGATCATCGGACGGTCCAACTATGCCAAGCGCTTCGCCGAGCTCTTTACCATCCCACGTATCAGACGGTGAGTGAACCCGCAGTGAGACATTTTGTGAGGTGAACGTTGGGGCTGACAAGATATGACACAGCGCCACACTGGCTTCATTCACTGTCATGATTGCCCAACAGATGTGCGGTAAGTTTGGACCAGAATCCTCCAAAGAGGCAGAAAACCCGTTTACTGACTAGCGACAGGAATCAACATCATCGCATTCTACTCGAGCACCATCTTCAAGGAGGCCGGCACGTCCGAGTTCAACGCCCTCCTCGCCTCGTTCGGCTTCGGCGTGGTCAACTTCGTCTTCGCCTGGCCGGCCATCTGGACCATTGACACGTTCGGGCGCCGGTCGCTCCTGTTGTTCACCTTCCCCCAGATGGCGTGGACGTTGCTGGCCGCCGGCCTCTGCACGCTCATCCCCGGTTCCGGGGGCGCCCACTTGGGACTCGTGGCGCTCTTCGTCTACCTCTTTGCCGGTAAGTCCTGCCACTCGGCAAGCGGCCCCCACTCCATTCTGACAGTCTCCTCCCAGCTTTCTACTCCCCCGGCGAGGGACCCGTGCCCTTCACCTACTCGGCCGAGGTCTTCCCTCTGTCCCACCGCGAAGTCGGCATGTCATGGGCCGTGGCGACCTGCCTCTTCTGGGCGGCGGTGCTCTCCATCTCCTTCCCCATCATGCTGGCGGACCTGGGCGTCATCGGCTCCTTCTGCTTCTACGCCGGCCTGAACGTAGTGGCCCTCGTCATGATCTTCTTCTGGCTCCCCGAGACCAAGCAGCGGACCCTCGAGGAGCTAGACTACGTCTTCGCGGTCCCGACCAAGGTCTTCATGCGGTACCAGCTCACCAAGGCGTTGCCGTACTGGTTCAAGCGTTGGGTGCTGTTCCGGCGGGACGCCACCCTGGAGCCGCTGTACAAGTTTGACATCCCCCACGAGGACCATACTAGTGAGACATACGAGAAGGCGCAGGTCGAGCAGAGGGATAAGCAGAGTAGTTCCGCAACCGGAGTAGACGTCACCGGCTCGTAAATGATGAGGCGGCCATGGTCCGTAAACACTAAAGAAGGCCGATATGGGGACGCTCTGATGCCGATGAGGCTGAAGGGCTGTGCGGCTGTATGCACCAACGTAACTACGTAATAGAAGAGGCCGAGGTATTTGGTGGACCGTGAAGGGAGGTGGTGGAGGGGGGGTTGTTTGATGGCAACCCACAATCCGTAATCGATAAACATCACCACTGACACGTCCCGATGATGCCACTTTGCCCCTCTCCTTCGTGAAGAATGACTTGTTTATCAGTTAACCCCTCCAATTTCACGAATCATGAGAATCACATTCTTCAAAAACAGCTCACCCAAGCCGCCAGCCGCTACCACTTGACCCGCTTTGGAGAGACAAAGAGGGAGGGGTAAGAGAATGTCTCTGGGCGAATCTGGTTCAGGGACGACGAAAAGTCTCAGTGATCAACTCAGCCCGGCGCGAGACGGCGGCTCTTCTAAATGGAGCCCCCCTCCCCTCCCATGCAGCAGGGATGGAAGGAGGCCGCGTCAATTGACGTATGCAGGCCGCGAACAATACCGAGTGCGGAAGACAAACGCGTGGGAAAAGAGTTTTAGCCCTTGGCACGAGGCGCAACGGCAGCTAAAGGGTCCTTGGTTGGGGAGGCCGAGAGGCTTCTCGTGAACCGTGCCCGAATCGAGGTGTCGCGCCTCGTGTTGGAGGCTAGCGTCAAACCCAATAATCCAGACTGAGGCGATCCATTGTCAATGATCTTCGCACACGGTCTGCAGATCCGATCCATCCTCCGACAGCGAATCGTTGAACATGTGAGACGAGACACGCTGGTGGTGCTGCAGGAAAGGGCAAACTACACAATTGCGTGGAGTGCTCAATGCGAATGGCCAAAAAGAAAGAATGCGTAAAAGTCATATCGTGCGGAATATAGTACCTCATTCGGAGGCATTGCCTGAGGACGTTTGGAGGGCAACAATGCTACAATGGCAAACCTCTAGCGCTTAGGGATTTCATTCTTCCCTCGTTCGTTCAGGTACCCGCGTTTTTCGAGGGTCTAAGATATGTCTCTGGCGATCCCATCGGAATTGGCAGCCGTTCCTGGGAAGATGTGAGGAAACTTGCTGTGTCATTGGTCGCCACTGGCGCGGACCGTAATGAAGCCAACGTCGGACTAGACTGGCGCCGTTGAGGACGCCGGCTGCAGGGCTGCCGTGAGCCGCGGAAAGGGGGCTAGTCGCAAAACACGCCGAGTGACAGGGCAGGGGGGTCACATCCCGTCGACGTGTGGCCAAGTTGTTAATACTGCGAGAAAACCCTGGAGCTGAAATGTTGGAAACAAAGGCGAAATGAAATTATTACAGCTTCGTTCTTTAGTGTCATGAGAAGCCTGCCGAAGCTACAGGGGGCCATGGACAGGTCCAGACCCGACCCGAGTCGAACGCGCGGTGTAGCCAGCTCCTGTAACAGTTTGTCTCTGTCTTGTCCTTGTAGGGCTCCGCTGGGACGCAGGGGGTGGGGATGGGGTGGAGGAAAGCTGGGAGGAGACGGAAAACTCGAGGTGGCGGACGATGATGTATCGTGTGGGCGGGTGGCTTGGTGCTAACGACATGTGAAGCGGCAGAAACGAAACAGAGAAGACTGCAACGACGACGGCTTGTGGGCGGGCACGAGGAGGTGGTGTTGTGGTATCAGCCTATGGACGGCATTGATACCTAGCCTGCTGGACGGGCTGGGCCGTCGGAGGAGGGAATCGGAGGGTTGGGGGAGGGCAAGGAAGGGTGCCGTTGCCAAGAGGGGTGAGTGTGTGTCGTCTCCAGATGGAGAGGGAGAGAGGGAGGGAATCGGTTCCAAGAGGTTGGATGATGGGCGAAGGGCTGGATCGATGAGTTGAACGAGTGGGTGCTATCATCAGGCAATGAATGGATGATGCCTCCAGCGACTGTCAACCACAAACATGTGCCGGACGGACAGTGGGGGGGTGCCTCGACCCCGAAGGAGAAAAAAAAAAACACTCTCCACGCTCGTATTCCACCGAGAAAGTGGAGCCAATATTTGTGGCGACCGAATGTTATTCCTGGATCGTCGCGTTGACCAGATCTGGGAAGAAAAAGTTACATAGTACGAAAGGTTGAGATGATGGACACAAGGGAATAGGAAAGGTTAAGCTTCTAACACTCCACAGAGGTGGGCAAACAGTGGAGTGGTAGTCCGCCATCTCACCGGAATCGAAAGCTACCAGTAGGCGACTCGTCATCCAGGTGGAGCGGCCCCAAGCGATCTTGCCATTGGGCCATTAAGCCAGGCGACCGGGCGGGCTCCCTGTGCTCGCTGGTTACTGAATTGGGGTCCCCGTAGACACTGCGACCCCAACCAGGGACGCCGTGGCTGTTCCGGGCAAGGGGAAGCACCAAAAGACCCAGAGAACAACTGGGAAACCCCGGGGCTTTCAGGATGGCTCAGCCCACCCCAAAACAGTAACTGGGCCATGTGGACAGCCAATATAGATATCGACCAACGGCATAAGTGGTGATGTTAGGGAACAAGAAACTAAACGAGGGATGCAACGCATGGCAGCATGGGATGCACATGATGTGCAGTTATAAACCATGTACATTTTATTCGTATGTGCAATACTTGCTGTACAGACAAAACCGCCTAGGCACGGCCAATGGAGCGGCAATGAGGAAATGCCAAGCCTCGGTGACTGTGCGACGTCTGATATACGGCACTTGAAGGATATGTCAAGTGATGTTATGCTGCTGCCCATATTCGCGCCTTGGATGCACTATGCATGCACGCGTTGCCTTGCCCTTCTCAGGCGGGTTTCCCTGCACGGCACTGTCGGCCCTATATCACCAACAAAATATTCACCATTTCCAGTGGCATTCCAAACTGAAAAACATAATAAAGATAAAATAAAATAAACCCCCAGGTTCCAAGGAAGTATCGGCGAGCACGGCATCACAAGGCCCACTTGGGAAAAGGTATGTTCTGGTACGTATCGGTGGGACCACAGACCGTCCTCCAACCAAGAATCGGGGACGCCAGTGTCGGTACCGGCCAATCCCAGTAATCGACCCGGGACTTCTGAAACTCGTCTGTCAGTGGCTTGCCCCCTGCATCAAAGCTGGCAGGCGGTCCTGCAGCGCAAGCCTGCCATTTGTGTCCCATTTTCTGCTTAATCTGGCTGCTACCAACCATCGTGTACGTACCCTAGAGGCCCTGGATGACCAGAGCAGGGACCCAGAGTGCCAGGCCAGAGCAGACCACACGCTAGAAGGGGTCCTGGCAAGGGGGAAAAAAGAATGAAGAAGAAAAAGAAAAAAAACCGTTCAGGGGCCCCGCCAAGCTGCACGCTCCAAGCCTCCGTCCCTCCCACTAACGCGCTCTAGCGGCGGTGGCCCCTTTCGTCCTGTCTTGCATCTTAATGATCGTCAACCTGCTAACCGCACCTTCCTATGCACCTTGTCGCGTATCTGTACCTTGCCGTCATTCTCTTGCTCTCGCTCACCTTCGCTTAAACCCTGATATGCTTCCCCTCCTCACGCTCTTTTCATCTTGAACTCTGCTCGTTTCGACCTCTCTTCTTTCTCCCCCCCGCGCCATATCCTACCCCCTCCCCTATCACATCCTCTCATCACCTAACGATACCCTTTTCCTTGTAATTACCTTCGCTTTGGAATCGGGTTGTCGAACAGAGTCCAACACGACCACCTCTTATAGAACCAGACGCTGTCGTTCTCTTGGTTCTCATCCGCCATATTCCCTTTTTCGAGTCCTACGACACTTCCATTAGTTTCCTACTCCAGAGACGGATTCGATATCCACTCACATACGCCATAATAGACTGCAATTGTTCGGATACGACCAGTGGTCTGTCCGGTATTCACCATTGTGCCCATTACGCGCCCGCCATTCCACCTGATCCCCCAATTTAGATACGACGCGCCCCAAAAGCCGTTCGCAACTTCGGCATGCCAGGCCCCCTCTCGCCGCGGCACTCGGGGTTCTTGCCTATTAACAACAACCAAGCCAGCGACATGCCGGACGAAATACCCTTGACCCAGGTCAAGAGCGCCGCCTCGACCGGCGCACGAAAGCCCACCATGAACACCAGCAACTACGAAGACTCTGGTTCCGGCCAAAACGAGAAGCATGGTCTCTTCCACCGCAAGGGCGGTCGCCGCAAGAAGCATGCGGAGCTGGGCCGACATGGAACCGGTGGCTCTGATGAAGTCAAGGTCAACGCCATGGGCAGACTGTACAACAAAATCACCAGCGCCTCTGTTGTCACACGGTACCTGGTTTACATCATCCCAATCGGCATCCTCCTTGCCGTACCTCTCATTGTGCTGCCTATTACTGGCAACAAGAACATCGGAAAGACGGACGGCAAGCCTCTATTCGATATTTTCCTATGGATCGAGCTCGCCTGGCTCACCCTTTGGGCTGGCAAGTGTGTCGCCTGGGTTCTGCCGCACGCCTTCATGTTCTTCTGCGGCGTTGTCAGTTCCGGCACGCGAAAGTACGCCACCGTTCTCTCGAACTTGCAGATTGCTCTGTCACTCTTCTTCTGGGCCCTCGCATCATGGCAATCTTTCCAAGCCCTGTTCAGGGATAATGCGAGCGTTGCCTGGGTTATCACCATGACGCGGCTCTTGGGCGCCACATTTGTGTCGTCGGCCGTGTACCTCGGCGAGAAGGCCATCGTCCAGCTTATCGGTATCTCCTATCACCAGCGGTCATTTGCCCTCCGCATCAAGGAGTCCAAGCGCGAGATTCGCCTGCTCGGACTGCTTTATGATGCTTCGCGTACTCTGTTCCCCATGTACTGCCCCGAGTTTGAGGACGAGGACTACATCATCAACGATAGCCTCGATTTGATTTTAGCCAAGGCCGCGAAGGGCGGCAAGGGCGGAGCTGGTTCCGCCACCCCTCTCCGACTGGTTGGCGATATTGGTCGTATGGGCGACAAAATCACGGGCGTTTTCGGCAATATCGCCTCTGAAATCACTGGAAAGCAGGTCTTCAACCCCAACTCGGCCCACTCCATCGTCGTTGAGGCGCTCGAAAAGACCAAGCCTTCAGAGGCCCTCGCTCGTCGCATTTGGATGTCCTTTGTGGTCGAAGGAAAGGACTCGCTGTACCCCGAGGATTTCCAGGAAGTATTGGGACCCGCCTACTCTGACGAGGCCGAGGAGGCTTTCGGCATGATTGACAACGACATAAACGGCGACATCAGTTTGGACGAGATGACACGCAAGGTTGTCGAGATCGGCAGGGAACGCAAGGCTATTACCGAAGGCATGAAGGACATTGGTCAGGCGCTCCGCGTGTTTGATAAGGTCCTGATGTTCGTTGTTCTCTTGATTGTCGTCTTCATTTTCCTTGCCTGGTTCCAGTCCAGCTTCTTGACCGTAAGTTCGTGTCTACACTCTCATGTTGACCCCGCTGACCAAAACAGACCGTCGCTACTGCCGGAACTGCGCTCCTATCTCTGTCTTTCGTCTTTGCTGTCACCACTCAGGAGTTCCTTGGCTCCTGCATCTTCCTCTTCGTCAAGCATCCTTATGACGTCGGCGACAGAGTTGACATCGTCGGTTCTGAGAAGCAGCAACTCATCGTGGACAAGATTTCTCTGTTGTACACCGTCTTCACCCGCATTGACAAGATGCAAGTGGTACAAGTTCCCAACATTCAACTGAACAATCTTTGGATTGAGAACGTCTCTCGCAGCAAGGCCATGAAGGAGGTCATTGACCTGAACATCTCTTACGACACTACTTTCGAGGACCTCGAGATGCTGCGTGTCGAAATGGAGAACTTCGTGCGACATTCCGACAACTCCCGCGACTTCATGCCGGATATCGCCATCGGTGTCGCCGGTGTCGGAGACTTGGACAAGCTCCAGCTTAAGGTCGCAATCAAGCACAAGTCTAACTGGCACAACGATGCCGTGCGAGCAACCCGCCGCTCCAAGTTCATGTGTGCTCTGGCGCTTTCTCTGAAGAAGATTCCCATCTACGCTCCTGGCGGTGGTTCTGAGGCTCTCGGCGCCCCCGGCAACCCGTCCTATTCTGTTGCCGTTTCTGACCAGTTTGCCGCTGCTGCCCGTGATCAGGCTGCCAAGGACAAGGAGGCCAAGCGTGCGGTGCCCTCGGCCGCGGCCGATGGAGTTGACAACAGCGTCGACTCCAACGTTGAGAAGCAGGCTCTGCGAGAGTTGAACTTGCAAGACCCATTAGCTCAGGAGGAATGGGGTTACCGGGTGGCCGACGAACAGACACTGTCCGGATCTCGAGACCGCCGCTCCGAGGATCGTCGTCGCTCCAACGACATTGACCGCGTCCGCAGTGAGCTGTTGAAGCGAGCCAGCACCAAGGGTGGCGGCGGCCGTCGCAAGCCTGGCGAAGCGATTCCCTTGTCCCCCCAAGGCGACGGCACCGGCATGTACCTGACGCAGACCACCTCTCGCAACCGCGTCTATGACGAGGAAGCGGAGTTGGGCGTGACGGGAACGCACAGCTCCCCCTACTACGGCGCTCAATCCACGGGTTATTCTAACTACCCGCCTGGGCAATCCCTTTCCCCCACCATCTCGCCACCTACAGCGACAGCTGGTAGCCACCTCGACACACCCCATCCTCTCCAGAGCGCGCCATCAGGCCAGCGTCCAAGAGGACGCAGCGTTTCCAATGTTCAGCAGCAGAACAGCCAACAGAACAACCAGCAGAGCACACAAAAGTAACCGTGCAATGGAGATATAAGATGTAAACAAAAATTGGAGAGATTAATACCAGCCGGTGAAGTCTAGGTTGACGCTGGCCTTTTTTCCTTTACGTGGGCACTGAGACCGGCTCCCCGTGCCTAATGAATTTCCTTGACTCTCATGGGGGGGACAGATAGATTACGAATAGAGTATGATGACATGTCGTCCGCCGCTAAATACTATTCCTTCATATCAACATGAATGCCTGCTCGTATGCACTTGTGAACCGCCCGGTCCAAAGGTGCCTGCGCTCCTACTCGCGCTTAGCACACGTGCTCGACCTCACCAACGCCCTCCTGGGGACCCAAGTCCACCTTCAGGGTGCGCCCAAACAGCTCGAGCAGGATCTCGAAGCAGACCTTTGTGATGGCCGGGTCGTACCGGCCCTTGCTGAGCTCGTCGCGGATGAAGGCGTGCTGGGCCCAGGCGAACTCGTAGAAGGACGTCGTGACGCCGGCCTCGCGCAGCTTGGCGCGGACGAGGTCGCGGCCCTCGGGCGGGACGTGGGTGTCCTTTGCGCCAAAGATCATGGCGACCTCGGCGTGGGCCAGGGTGGGGAAGAGGTCGAGAGTGTGGGTGCTGTTCTCGGGGGCCGTCGGGGAGGTGTTCTTTGCCGTGTGGGGGCCGAGGGTGCGGCTGTGGATGTCGGTCGCGAAGTAGGAGACGCAGGCGGTGATGCGGGGGTCGAGCTGTGGTTTCGGTCAGGAGGCTGCGGGGGCTAGAAGGCGACGTCGGACGGGGTTGAGAGGGTGGGGAGACGTACGGAGGCTCGGACGGCGAGGTGGCCGCCCAGGCACATTCCAGTGCTTCCGATGAGGCCGGTGCAGGTAGAGAGGCTCAAAAGGTAGTCTACCGTGCGGCGGGAGTCTTCATCGTAAGACTCGAGGGTCTGTTACACAAAACAACATTTTCTTTAGCTAAAAATGATAGCATTGAGTGAGAGCGCTTTCACCTTTTCAACCTTCCAGTCGTTGCCCTTGTCCGTGCCAGGGACGTCGTATGCCAGGGCCTCCGGCCCGGTGAAGTCATGGTAGGACGAGGGCGCGGCGACGATGTAGCCGTGACCGGCAATTTGGCGGGCGAAGCGAGCAACAGGTCCGGTCACTATAATTGCACTTTAGCCTCAGATCTTGAAGTGAACACCAAGAGGAAATAGAATGAGAGGACGTAAAGTGAGCAACGGGATACCCGGTCAGGACTCGGGGAACTCGGTGAGAATCTCGGTGAGGCGGGGTAGCCGGGGCCAGAGTGGGGTTGGAGGCGCGGGGCTTCAACCCCGCCATGACCGTAGAATAGGAACTAACTGACCTTGGTAGATCTCGGAGAAGAGGCAGACACCGGGAAACTTCCTGGTTGAAGGGTCAATTGAAATGCACTGAGGCACAAATCTGAGGATTCAAGGGCTCTCACGCGTTGGGGTAGCCGGGAATCGAGGGGTGGAAGAGGAAGATTCCTGATGCGGTGTTAGCTGTTGTGACTCGATCTGAGAAGTGGGATTTTCGTCGGGACGGACTCATGGAACCATCCTTTCCGTCGGCCTTGGTCGGCACGTCGACGTGGGACTCCTTGATAAGCATCTTTATGGATATGTTTAAGGGAACTTCGTTTCTGAGGTTTGGAGGAGAGTTGGTTGTGATTGCTCGCTGTATGTCGTGAGCTTTCGGCGTGTCGAAGTTGAGCAATTTGCGTCTCATTGGCTGCTGTGGCTGAGGTCCGCTCTGCGCGACTTAGTAAGCCCCTTCCTCCACTCTTGCTTCCTCTATCACCCATACCTCCTCTAGTTCCTAGAGGAAACATGGAACAGCCGGTACTTGCATTTATTTTTAGATTTCGATTCAATAGCATTGGATATCAGATAGCTGACTGTTGGAATGAGAACCTGACCCTTATTTTCGCTGTTCTGTACCTCGGCTCAATCTCCTAGACCAATCCCCCCCCTGACGCCGGCTTGATGCTTTGATTATTACGCCAAATGCAAGGTTTTGCTCCCATGCTCGCTCTAGAAAGAAAACCGGAGCTCCTTGTTGTTCCTGTTGTCCATGTACCTCGTGTTGGGTGCCGTCTTCCATGATAAAATTCCCCTTTTGACTCGGATCATTAAACACTTCCTCCTGATGTTGTCGCTGCCGTCGCTGCTGTTACTCGACAATCCCTACTTAATCCTTGTCAAGTTCCTTGGCATCCTTAAACGTCTCGTTCAACTTCGCTGCGATCCCGGCCCGGAGGTCTTGCAGCTCCCTATCCCTCTTCTCAGAAAACCTCAGGAGTTCCCTGTACTTCTTCTCCCACTCTGATTCCCCGTCAATGGTCCCCTTCATCATTGGCTTCTCCGGCTTTTCCTCAGGCTTCCTCCACCTTTCGTACATGACGGTCTGTACCATGTTATAATTGCCACGAATGTTCCCTAGCCTGAACTGCCAGCTGCAGCTGTATGTGGCGCGGTCCTCGAACTCTTCCTCCCTCTTGACCCTCAACTTGCTCGTCGACATCAACGCCCGACCACCAGCTAGAGCAGCAAGGTTGATGAGAAAGGCATCTTGGTTAGGTGCGGTCTGCCACATCCTCTCCACCGTCGTATGGACAAGCGCCCAAGCCTCGGCAATGCTGCAGCGTTCAATAGGGTTGTCCTGTGCGTCAACCCAGTTTCCATTTGCCGTCTCGTGAGCGAAGTAGCTGAGCACCTCATCGATGTTGGTCCGGTCTTCCATATTTTCGAACATGCCTACGGGGATGTCGTTTGGTAGTGGTGGGGGAGGGTTGCTGGCCGCAGCCGGTGGTGCCTCCGATCCAGATTGTGTATTCAATTCTGCGGGTGGTTCTACCTTTTGTGCATTATCAGGGTTGGTCAGTGGGAATTCCAGAGACGTGGCTGCAGCCGTCGAGCTCTTTGCCTCGTGTGTGTCGCGGGGAGGATCTCCGTTCACAGTGATGACTGGCGGAGGAGGCGTTGCGAGGCGCACAGACCCGCCCAACCGTTCTGGGACCTGGAGTGAGATACTAGGCTTAGCCGGCCGTAAAATCTGAGGCGGACGGTGTATTTCAGCAGGCGCGGCTGGCGGAGAGATGGTCGATATTGATGTCGGGGGCGTGACCATTTCTGGTATGCTTTTGCTCTCAGAACTCGGACCTTTATGACCTGGTTCCTCTGCCGGGAAGGCCACAAACGGGCCGTCGACGTTTGTCTTATTCATCGGTGGCCTGCCGCGAGTCTTGCCGCTGGCTCCTGCTCCGGTGCTTCTCCATGCCGAAGATACGACTTTGGCGCCGTGTCGACGGTGTGGTGCTTTGGGCCGTGATGCTGTGATCGCGGACCTCGGTTCAGAGTCACCCCAGAACCCCACGTTGCGTGTCGATGGCGTCAGCGCAGACAGTGATCCCTGTGGATATGCCGTAAGCGGTGTCTGGGTGGTGTCAGGAGCTTGAGGCCATCCAGTCGTTGATGTCGTACCCGGGCCCAATCTCAGAGGATCGGAACTACCAAAATTGGTCCGTCCATCAGGGTGAGCGGACCACGGGCCCAGGTTTTCTCCCCGCGATGAGCTAGGCCCATTGTCTGCCGGCGGCGAGTCTATCCTTGCTCGTCGCGAGGGGAAGTTTGCGAATTCCTCTTCGTCCGGCCGTTTTCTTCCTCGCCTGGGCCGGATATGTGGCAAGAGGGCCCTAAGAGCCATGTCGTCCTCTGCCAACACACCGTCTCTCCCAGATTCGCACACGGGAGTTGGATCATTAGGAATCTCGGTCCAGTATGGGTGTGGGTGATCCATCAAATACTCAAAGAAAGCATCCACATGCATGGAGTGCATCCAGCGCTATGAGAGTTAGTCACTCTCCTCAATCATGGTTGGCGATAGAAAATCACCTTGAGCCGAACGGCATATTGCTGAATCTTTTGCGAACTCTGCCCCTTGTCCTGGTCTGGCGGCTCGACCCCCAACTTGAGAGCTAGCTCAGCCCACGTCTTGATCTCCTTCGTCTCCAGCTGCTTGATGAGTTGGAATAAGGTAAAAGTGCTAAAGCTCTTACCGCCGCTCTTGGGCGGGATCCGGAATGCCTCCTGCAACGCGGCCGTATCCGTCTCAGGGGGTACAGCTGGATTGCAATATAGGATGAACTGAACATATGTGTCTTCGATCGTCTCTGCCGCAACATTTCTATCTGGGAGGACGGGTCTCGCCGGTACAGAAGGGACTGACGGCTTCGAAGCATCATCCATGTGTTGCTGGTTCATGGATGGCAACGGGAAATGCCCATGCATGCTGGTGGGCGGCTGTTGCTGCTGCATCGCGCGCATGAGTCGTTGTTGAACGGTCCGGGTTAATGGACATCGTCCCTAGTAATGCATCGAGCTGAATCGCGCATTGAGACCATGCGCGTTGAGGTGTAAAAAGCCTATCGACGCGACGCGTATAGGTATCGTGGATGCATGACCGTAAAGACTGAGATTGCCCGATGAGAGGAATATGAGATGAGGCCACTCGGTGTAGAATACCCGGGAGATGGATGAGACGTTGCAAGCCGGCCGTATTTTTGGTCTCAATCACAGGCTGAACGGAGCTTTCACGGTGAGAAGGTTGGATTAATCTAAGCATCAATCAATCGAGCTGGTAAAGTCGGGAATGATTTGGGGGCCCAAGCGAGGGGGGGGGAAGCCGTGCTAAAATTAGCCTTTGTTGCCAGCTCAAGGCAAGGGAGAGAGTCCTGGGCTGTCGTTCGCTGAAGGGTCGGCGCAAGCTGTACCCCGGTGCACGCCATGGCCATTCGGATGCTGAAAAAACTCCCCCGAGAGGGAATGCGTAGATGGAGCAATGCTAGGGGCAGCCGCAATTGTACCCATCGTGCTAATAATCATTAAAACTGTCATTTGCGCACTATGCGATGTCATCATTGACCGGCTTCCCCAGATGGCCCATGCTTGGCCTCCCAGTCACTCCTTGCGTCCTAGGGCAAGGGAATGCTTCACCTTCCTCCTCCGGGCCGTCGTTGCATTCAGATCAGATCTTGGCGTAGGATTTTGGCTTTTCGAACTGTCAAAGGCCAAAGCTTAAGATGAGCTTGTGGCGAACTGAATCATGTCTCTGTATAGCACTGCACAGTTTCCGTCGGGAGATTTAGAACGCGGGCCGGTTTCTACAGGAGCCGACGAGGGAGGGCGAGAGGCATCCTTGTACCACAGTAGATCTGCGATTTGTAAACCGAAGCCTCAATGTCCAGGGCATTAGCCGATCAGGTGCAGCCACAATGAGGTTCAGAACCTGCACCTACGCCCGTGACTAATCCAAGTCTGCTTGGCCAACCTCCACTTCTCGAGAGAAGGTTGACTAATCCCCCAAACGAAGCCTTCACGGACGCATTTTGGTCCAATCATTCCAATGACGTGATTGCTCTCTCACAAGCATGGGCCATCTTATGGTTCGAATGGCTTCATTTCTCATCTTGCTTTGAAATACAGGACTAAGTTATCAAATAATATAAGAAGGGGAATCTCATCTCATGAAGAAGACACTGAATTCGCCAGAATCATTGATATCACACACATACTCAGGCAACTCCCATCAGCCTCTCATTGTGAAAAGTCAAAGCCAATCCTTGCCACAGACCCCCGCATAAGACTCCCAATCCTGGCCCAACCTACAATTATAACAGCAGCTGCAATGGCTATTGACACCGTCCCCCGCGGCGACGTCCGCGCAACTCTCAACTTTTTCGCCGCGCCCGAAGACGGCACGTCCCCCTACAACCTCATCCACCCCGAAGGCCCACCAGGCCGTAACTACGGCGACGCGCCCACAGAAACCACCCTCCACGACATCCGCGGCCGCGAGTCCGACTTCAACCTCGACCAGGACGCTTTCACCGTGATCCGTAACCTCCCTCCTTCTGCCGAGAAGGATTTCACAGACGATGAATCAGTCAAGCAGAACTACTACCCTGAGCTAGAGAAGTTGCTGCTAGAAAATGTCCCGGGCAGCAATAGGGTCCTGTTCTTCGACCACACCATCCGCCGCGCCGACCCCAAAGCCAACCGCAACCCCGTCACGCGCGTGCACATTGACCAGACGCCTGCCTCTGTGATTCAGCGCATCAAGAAGCACCTTCCCGAGGAGGCGGATAGATTGCTCGCGGGCCGTTACCGCCTCATCAACGTGTGGAGACCCCTGAACAAGAAACCCGTGGAGTCGTTCCCCTTGGGCTTCGCGTCGTCTTCTACTCTGGCCGATGCAGACATTGTCCCCATTGAGCACCGTTATACCAATGGGTATACCGGCCAGACGGCGGGTATCAAGTTCAGCCCTGACCAGAAATGGTACTACCTGAGCGGCATGACGGGGGATGAACGACTGTTGCTAGAGTGCTTTGATAGCGAGGGACTTCGGGATGGCACCGGGGTTGCGGGGGGACGATTGGCTCACACTGCTTTCGTTGACCCAAGGACGAGAGCTGATGCCGAAGGTCGCGAGAGCATCGAAGTTCGCGCGTTAGTTTTTGGTCCTTAAGAGGTCGGAGATAGCGTTTTGCCGCCACGGGAGTTTGGGTATATGAGTCAATGAGAACATGATTTTCGATTATGAGCATTGGGGTATCCATGCGCGTGAGCTGTTCTAAATCCAGACGAGACCTCGTCCCTCCGCAATTGCAAGCTCTTGTGCCATGCCACCCTGTGTCTTGAACTCTTGTGCTGTCCACGACATGCAATCTTCGATCGTGAAAAAGTCCGAATATGAAAATGCAAACTTGCTCTGTGCGGCGGAGTCTAACCGCAGTAAAGGGGGCAGTCATCCCCCGAATGTCGTCCATATCCCATCCCTAAAAGGGGTACAATGCAAAATCCCAACCTATTTCCCGAACGCCTAAACACCATTCAACTGCTTGCATGTCGTCACTGGTTCTTGCGACCCTTGCCGCGGGAGCTGCCTTGTCGACTCATGGCTGCACCGCCTGCTGCACTGCTAGTGCGGCTCATGGGGACAGCAGCGACGGCGGCCAGGAGCGGCGGAGGAGCTTCATCTCTAATGCTGCTCTCTATCGGCATAAGATCCTCCCTAAGGGTCGTTGGGTCCGGTCGAGGGCCTGGTTTGAATCCCGACCACGGAGTCTTCGTGTAGGGCATGATGGAAGCTTCAAGCAGCTTCCTGCTGCCGTTAGGATGATCAATGGAATCGCCGGGCTTGTGATTCGCATCATACTTCTTGAACAGGTCCATAACCATGATGTCAGAGTTGATCTCCTCGTGTGACAGCGGTTGCGGTAGATTGCCGTCAGTGTTTCCTCTGACTGGCTTGAAATAGTTGGTCACGGACGCAGACGGTAGTTTAACGGGATCGTGCGGCTGCATGATCTCGAGATACTTGGGTAACTCCAGGCCGTTGGCTCCCTCTACAGCATCAATCAGGTTCTGGTTGATGCCGGCTCTTGTACTCCTAGTGGCATGGGAGCTGGTGCGCTCCATCGCCGGGGCGGATGGATAAGTCTCGCTTTCCTGGTCAACATTGTCGTCGCCGTTGCCAGAGTCGCTTCCGGGAGAAGAGCCACCATTCGTATAAGCCCTGTGTCTTAAAATGTGCTTGTGGGCAGCGACAGCGGCGGCATTATATGCCATGGTGAGTTCCTTCTCAGTGAAGAGCTTATCGATACTGTAGGCAGGACCGTTCTGCTTGGCAGCGACCCGGAGCTTCTCGTTCTGCCAGAGAGGAGTCGTGCTATTGGGATCAAGCGCTCGCCTAGACGGAACAGGGGAGCCGTCGTCTTCGCCGGGGTTTCTCT
Organism: Colletotrichum jinshuiense; assembly: GCF_051148585.1. NCBI lineage: Eukaryota > Fungi > Ascomycota > Sordariomycetes > Glomerellales > Glomerellaceae > Colletotrichum > Colletotrichum jinshuiense. Next base: position 338,942 of record NC_139309.1, on the reverse strand, counting down.
TGCGCTTCTTGCTATCCGCATAACCGGCTAGCTCTTCGGCATCCTTGCGCAGTCGTGTCGCACGCTTTCCGTGGGTGCCACCAGGGCTTGCCGGGTTGGTGATACTGAACTGGTTGGGGTGGAGCAGGAGCGCCGAGGAATCAGAAATCTCCAGAGCCTCCTTTTCCTTGTTAAGACGGTATTTTCTCGAGAGAAGTGTGTTCACAAGGCGGTCGCGGAGAGTGGCAGAGAGGGCTTGGTGCTCGCGCTTTGCGGTCTCGACCTTGTAGAGATACTCGTTCTTATGCTGGTGGAGGCGGCGCTCATGCTCGTGCTGTTGGTGCGAATGTCAGTTGGGCCTACCGGAGTAAGTTTCGGTCGCACTCACCATGTGTTGGAGCAAATGAAAATCTCTATACTCTATGAGGTCCTCAATGCCTTGGACAAAGTCCTCGAATTTGGGGCCGGCCATCTGCAGTAGAGTACGGTTGCTGTCGGACAGCGCCTCTTGTCCCTGCGTCTCCTCATGCTCCTGTCGCAGGCTGGCGATGACGCTCAGAACATCGTCCGCGTACGGATCGATGCGTTGGACGAGGTTGGTATCGACCTGAACCTTCTGGAGTTGATCGCGGTAACCGAGATCGCGGTCTCGGTTGAACTTCTCTTGCAGAGTGGTGATCTTGTCGGCAAGGGCCTGGCGCTTGCGGTCGCGCTTCGATTGGGGTGCTGGAGAGGCCCGGCCAACTTTGTGTTGACCGGAGGCTCCCCCCAGATTGGGGGTAGTTGCGTCGTTAGCTGCCATCTCGCTTATGGCGTATAGACTCAGGCGTCAATCGCTCGAAATCGCAGTTCTTTACTCCGATTGAGGGGGGAGGAAACCGGTGTGGTCGGCCGGGGTAATGGTCGGCTGGGTCGTGTGAATAACCGTCGCAAACCGGAGCTCGAGCGAGACGAGTGTTGGGGGAAGTGAGAAGGGCAGTGAAAGATGAAAATTGATAGCGTCTTCTGGAGAGGATATACCTCTCATTCACTCCTCAGGAATAGAGAGAAATCCGACCAAGAGCCATTCGCAGCGGCAGCTCTCTTGTGCGATGTTTGTGTGGAAGGCCAAGTTCGGAGAAAGGTGAGGGCACTGCGAAATGGCTCTGCCTCTCTGCCTTGTCAGCCTTCCCGCTAAAATGGCTGTAGTAATTCTGTACCTGACTGTTAGAGGGGCTGAATTTTCTTATTGGCTGGGGGTTATCCGGTGACTTCCGCAGGGGCCAGGTTCAGTGGAATGCACAGAAGGAAGGGAAAACTGTAGCACTGTACTCCGCCAAATTTGCGCTGGAAGACCCTTGACTGTGGTGTGGTTCGCACGGTGCCTTGTCTGTGAATACACCGGAAGGCAGCTCTAATGCCGACAAGACTCCGGCAGGAGTCTGCCGAATATGGACGAGGGATGCAATGGGATTGAGTAGAATAAATGTGAAAGGTTTCTGTAATGTAGCGCCTATTTTGTTTGCTTGCTGGCCATTAGTTAAAAGTGGCGAGCGTGACTGTCCATTTGTACAGCACTTGTGACGGGCTGAAGCTGCTGGGGTTCCTTCCCGCTGTTCCTCCGAGATGCCTTGGCTTCTATAGTCCGCTCCTGAGCTTCTGTAGCTGGCTCATCAAGCCATATCCTCCAAGGTACGTCTTGTTCTCCGCGGCATCAGCATGGACGCTGCCCTTCCTTGCTCGTCCCTCGCTTCCCTCCCTCCGACTCGCCTGGTCCACCTCCCTCATCAGATCCCGGTGTCGGTCCTCAACCATCTTGGCCAAGCTCTCGATGAACTTCGTCCGGCCCTTCTCCTCTGCAGTACCTTTCCAGACCTGGTTAAGCTCCTTCAGCTCCTCAATGCGCTGCGCCGCTTTTTCAATGCCCTTCACTGGGTCTTCTGATTTGGTCAAGAGATGCGATACCTCGTCCCGTAGCTTCTGCAGCACCTGCTGTCCCTTCTCCTCTGTGCTGTGCTGTTCGGCTCCCGGGTCCGGTGCTGAGACGGACAGAAACGACGAGCTGACTGAGAGCTCTGACGGCGGAAACACGAACTCCATGGCGTCTCCAAAGGTCTTGATAACAGAGTCGAGACGAGAGCGTACTACTGTCAGCGTCCGCAGTTGGTTGATGTATGCCGGGTCTGTAGTCGTCTCTCCGTTCCCGCTCGTGTCTTCCTCTGCCTTGGCTGTGCCAACAGACGCTCTCCTCTCTTCTCCATCCGTGCCCTTAGGTGCTGGTTCCTTTGCACTCTCGCCCAAGCCACCAGGCACAAACTTCTTAATGTCCTCCTGTAGCGTCTCATTCATCGTCTCGGCAAGACTCAAAGTCTCTCCTCGCAGAAGTTCGACCTCATAGGCAAGCCGACTGCCGCTGCGCAGTATGTCATCAGTAAGCTGGGTCAAAGTACCCGACAGCCTCGTCGTATGGATGTTGAGCTGGGATAGCAGCGCCTGCGCCTCGTTGGACAGATCGGCGAGCGGTACGGCTTGCCCGCCATTTCGTGATGAGTGGTTACTGCTGTGTTGCAGTGGTGGCAGCGAGGCGTTTAGAAACGCCGCAGGGTCGAACGAAGGGTCCAAGAAATCCTGGAGAAAGTCGTCTGCCACGTGGCTCGACTTGGGTTGGATTGTTGGCTTGGGCTGCTGGCGCGTTTGGATGGGTAAGTTCTTCGATGAGGCAGTGCTGCTGCTTTGGCGCCGATGCAACGCCGAGGAAGAGTCCCAAGACATTTTTTCAGATGATATATGCCAGTAAAAGAAGTAGATTCACGGCGTTGACGGTGATGAGTCTGCCAAACCTTTTATGCGACAACACCTCGGTGAGGACAGGTCTCATCCGACTGAGATGAATCGATGTACTGAACTGAGTTCAGTGGTGAGCGGCTGGTCGAGCTCCTGGCCCCACTTGTAGCCCGCTGCCGCTCTCCCTTAAGCGAACACCACGGTGACACCAAGCACCTAGAAGTACCGTACTCGACCTGATGCTCCTGATGCGCCTACTTTTAGATCGGGAACCATCATTTCCTTTGATATTGTGGTTGGGGGCATTTATATTTAAGATGCACTCAGAATGCTATGTATTTCTTGGCGCAACGGAGCTTTACGAAACTGCTATTGGGCCGTTTCCAACTTAGTTCTCCTTGTACATGGCCACTAACTATCGGGTATCTTTCGGCCACAAAAGTTCCCTCTGGTATAAGCATCGAATCATCGTCACAAATACAATAACCCAAACAACTATTAAGCATGCGGCCATGACACATCCTAATATCTGCAGTCCGTTGTTCTGAAATACCTTTCCGAGGGCAGTGGTAGCAGTCACCAGCGCTGTATTGGGGAATACGAATGACCACCACGTCATCTGGAAGGGCATCTTCTTCGCTGGCCGCACATATTTCCACAGCGATCCAACAGAGACGATAAAGAACCAAACGGATAGTCCCCAGAGCCAAAGTCCAACCATAACGGACACAATCTTGACGACAGGCACGGCTATGTCAGTACCCAGGAAATCGTTAGGGAGAATGGTTTCAGCTTGATTGCCGAGTTGCACTGAAACAGTCAGCTATATTGACTTCTCTTTACCTGAGGGGATGTCTTTACCTATTCCTCCCACCGTGAATGCGAACGGCCCGATGGATATGAACTGGCCCTTGGTTAGCTTTGATTTACTGCGTTTCCAATCAAACAAGGCATCACATACCACACCAGGGCGTTGATAGTCTTGGGGTAGTTTCTGCGTCATCAATCGATAGATGAAGGCCGCCGAGATCATAAAGGCGATCAAACATCCCGCGCCTTGAGTAGCCACCGCGCAGAGTGCGATCGCAGTAGTATTGAGTGTCACTACTTGCTGATTTGTCTGGGTTGCAGCCTGTATAAGTTGAGAACCAAAAGGCGCCGTGAGAAGCAGAGGGTCTCAAAGAAGGGTAAGCAATAGTTTCATAATATCTTTGTCGGAAGGAACCTACAAGCTGGAAAGACCCATGTCGGTGTCATGGTATGGATAGGGAAAACTCTACAGTTCTGTTAGCAAAGCCGTGGCTGTAAGCCAGGAGTGAACCAGGTCGATGCTCACAATGTCGACCAGAGAATCAAATAAATCGTCGCGCTAGCAACCATGCTCAAGGCGATATAAATCCAGAACACAATCTGCATAGTTCTCAGGAGCCAGGGGCCAACATGCGGAACACCAAACTGGCATATGTTGATCGATATGATGGCAAGGCTGTGATGGTTCAGATATTATCCAACAAATTACGGCTGGGAGACCTACGAGACAACCTGGAGGACTGCTGGTTAGCAGATAACAAGAGACAACAACCATAGTGACTCACGAATGAAGGAATGAAGAGGGATTCCGTCTGATCTGTGAACGAATGTCTGAGTGCTCCTGGCCGATAACGAAATCGAAGAGCTGCAAAGACACAGTTCGTAATGAAAATAATAACGTTGAGTAAGAAAAAGGCCACAGCTATGCCGTTAAGCCAAGCAGCCTGATATGAAACTTCTTGGAGTTCAGCAGGCGTTCAACCCAATGGAAGTAAAGGAAACTCACGAGAGTGTATCACATTTGCCATCCCCCCAGTGGCCTGCATCGTGTTAGTGTCGGAATGGGCGACCTTCATGGTGCGACATACCATCGTCTATTATTCGTTAGCCATGAGCATCACGTATGCGAATTGGAAGAATACCATTGTGAACCAGGTCCATGTATGACACGCGATCCGATCTCGAAGTCCCACTTTCTTGAATCCAGATTGCTTCTCCTTACCAGTCGTCACGGTGTTTGGACTGGGCTCATTCGAGTCCGCATGCTCATTAGCAGGAACATCGGCCGCCTTGGCCTCTACATCTAATCCTGGACCGGTAGATGGACGTGGGACAAACGGAGGACGCCTGAGGGGAGACTTGGGCGTCGGTAGAGAAGTTGAGGGAGCCTCGCTAGCGTGGGCGAAGTAAGAGGAGCGGTTGTGCTCATCTGGAGTCTGGTAGCTGCAGTTGGTTACCATTTCATTGGCGGTGGCCATTTTGCCGTAGGTGAATCCCAATCTTCTGGTCCGCGTGCCAACAACTTCGATACAACATAGAGCGGGAAAAGCAGGCTGGGTTCGGCATTGGTGAGGGCAATGTTCATGTAAACGAGATTGGTGATGAAGACGACGTGATCAAGGAACAGTGAACCTAAATCGAACAGCGGCATGCTCGAAACCGAGTGAGCGTTCAGGGACGCAGTTCCGCGCAGTGTGCGTTGTGCCGAAGTATGGTGTGGTGTTGGAGACGTGAGGGGACGATTAGCCAGGCGTGGATGAGACGTGTGGGTGGATATAGTCAGATGCCGACTCGGGTATGTCGCGGTACAGGACCGCAAACGCAGATCTTAGCTCTTCCTTGGGCGAGAGTGTGCAATGAGTCGTCCCGTGGCCACGGCCAAGATAGACTTGGTGTGGTGTGGATTTGTGATGGAGCGTTTGGTGCTGGCGTCCGGCCCGTGAATGATGGGGCCCCGTCACTTGCGTGTATGAAGGCGCAGTTCGCTAAGCAGAGAGAGAAGAATTTTTCGCCTGAACGAGGTCTTCTAAGTAATGTCGTCAGCGGTTTATTGAGCGTTCCGGGAAGTGGTTCGGCTTGATGAGTAGGCAAATCCCAGTTAGTAATTGAAGTGTAAAGTGGTGCCTGCGTCATTCAGAGGTTGGCAGCAGATGGCCTGCTAGTGTAGAACCCGCCCAGGAAATCGGCTGCACCCTGCCGAAAATGACACAGCAGGCGCTGGGGCCCCAGCATCATGTGGAGCACATTGAGAACTTCAACCCAAATGTGGCCGAGTATACGGAGTGCCACGAAAAGTAATAGGGAAACCAGCCATTGTCAACCTCCTATTTAAAAATTCAGACTACGATTCTTGCAAATTATATTATAGAAGAATTGCTCGATAAGAATAGGGTGGATGAGAGGAATGTCATCTAGGGCCGCAAGGAGAAAATAGTGTAGAGAGAGGTATTCCGTATGAAAGGACGCACTTCTGCGTTGTCCGCATCCTCTGACCAGTCACTCGCATGCTCATCTTATCTTATCGTCCGAACAGCTGATAGGATACACCATGCCGAGAACGCTGGGCGTAGGGGCTAGTTTAGTGCGAGGTCAACGGTTCGGATATATGGACCTTTCACCAGCGCCTTTGATGCCATCCCTCTGAATTTGTGTGCACCTACTTACATATGATGTAGCCTTGGAAAATGCGACAGCTCCAGGTGGGAATCGTTCGCACTATCCCCGCAGTGTGACGGGAGTGATGGGCCTTAAGTGGAGAGACACATGCACACCTGCCTTGTTGCTGCCATCGGTGAGAAGGGCCCTATCGCCAGTCCTTCCGACAAGTCCCCGAAGTACATCTCCCGAGTATGTACTTGCCCGATTTGGTATCTTCTCAAACGATGCAATGCCGCCCTACCGTCTTTTGACGACATTCTTTTCTTTAAAATAAAATAAAAATGGCAAATACTACCCGCCAATTCAGATTTCATTTACTTCACGTCGGCATGCTGTTATTTTCAAACTATGACCACTTCTGTCATAAACCTTGACCCATTTGTTCTTCGTGACTATGGGACTGCTTCCTTCATCACCGTCGCGAGTAATGTTTCGTTTCGCTCAATATGCAGTCAAGCCCGACTTTCGTCCGCGGATGAGCTTGCTACCTGCGTTCAAGCGGGCAAGGTTTTCGTCTCCAAGGCCCATAGGTGTTGCCTGCATATCTCTGTGGCCCAGGAAGAAGCCACCTCGAATACCCACCTCAATCTCGTCAGCCATGTAGCATCATACCTGACAGACTGCCCTGTAATGATCACCTCGAGCGAAGGATAGGCAGCGGCTAACAATCATGTAAAGATTTGGGGCCAGTTGGGGATCAACCTAGTTTGCGACGCAAGCGACTCGTATAGCTCACGACAGCTATCGTTCAAAATCGAGCACCAAGATCCAGTTCCGTACCCTCTGGTACCTTCAGATATCGCGGTCGTCACAATGCAGCATCTTACATGCTCCTTCCACTTTCATCGAGAGCCATTGAAGACGATCACACGCAATACGACAATAAACCAGGAGAAAGGGGCGCTTGGCAACCTTCCTGTGTCCTCCTTCGGCACAGCAAAAGATTGGGATCTCGACGACTTGTCTGCGGGATAGGACCTGCATCGCAACGTGGACGAGCTTCCCCAGACACAAGATTCGGGTGTTTGTCTCCTGGATTCGGACACCGCCACTCTCGAAGCATTGTCGAACCAAGAATATATGGACGGTCTGACGGTAGCCCCTTCTGCGATACAACGGCTGTTAGATGCCAGCCTTTATACTTTATGGTCCGGATGCAGACCCATTGCTGGCATTCAGACAGTCGTGCGGATGACAACACCTCCATTGCTTCGCCTTGTACCTGAAATTTTTAACAAGAACTACCTCTCAGTAATTTCCATACTACTCCGAAACGCGTCATGACTATAGTGGGACTAACAGGATACAGTCCATCACCGCCCGATCTCACCTTCTGCCAACATTATCTTCAGTGTTTCGGGACCTTGCCAATGTTGAATTGAGTCGACTACAAAAAAGTAACGGCAACCTGATGAAGCCTAGCATCAATAATCAGCTTAAAAGTGACAGTGACGATATGGCTGGAGACATCTGCGAGCAGCTATGGCAACTGATGCGGACAAAGCTGTCGCCCTTCCAAAAGGCAGGCATACAGCAGCAAAGGTTTCCTGTATTGACAGCAATGAGTAAAAGCATCCCCTCGCCTACAGATGCTAGCATTTTTGCCCAATGCGAGGCTGGGTCAGAGGGTCAATTCTCGGTAGAGGAACTAAACCTTGAAGCTAGCATGGAGCACAATCACTTTAAGAACCGCGACATACTATATCAACTTCCAGATGTTGACTTCGACGAGGATGAATTCTACGAGAGCGTTCTGGACCGCTGGATTGACGACAGTCCATTCTCTCCTCGACCCACCGGCATATATGACCTGGCAAATCCTACTGAAAACGAGGGCGTGGAAGTTTGCCAAATTGAGCATTCCCTCAACTACGATGCTGAGCTTCATTTTTCGAGCTCTAGAATCCTAGATTCGCCCTTTTCGCCGCGGCCCAGCTTAGACCATCCGACCACACACGATGAGGGAGAACTCCCGATACCCCAAAGACCGAGCCAGGATGATAGTGCAAGACCAATGTCGCCTTTTCAGACGGACTCACAACATGGTGTTTTTATGTGTGAGCAACCAGACAGTGAATGGTCGGATTACGACCTTGATTTCGGCGGAGAGGAGAAAGATTCCACTATAAATTATAACCTCAGCACACTTAATGAGCCGGCTTCAGTGTCTTTTCAACGCGAGTTTCATTGGAATGGAGACGGTGACAATCAACGGCCTATACGGCCATCATATGGAAAGTGATGCTTTCCATCCGCAGTCAACTTATGACGAGAATAAATCTGAGGATTTCAGCAACGACTATTGGGGGCCAAGGTATCATACTCGTCCTTGGTCGGATGCGTACTCCGAAGATCATGAAATGGCGAATTGGTTTGTAAACGAACGCACAGCATGACTTTACTGCCAGACAGTTGAACGCATTCCATTACAGAAGCCCCGTCGGTACCCATGTTTGAGTCTCTGACAATCTTATATATGAAGAGATATATTGCAAGAAATAGATGTCGAATGCAGCCTGTGACATTCGGGCATCGCGATGTGTGGAATCTGCCCCTTTAGCGTGACCCTGCAAGGCCAAGCCGGCTCTTAAGCCTGGCTTCAACTCATTATCCAACCTCTCAACCCCTTGGTGCAGTACAGTCGCATCCGGTTCCGCGATGCCTCTCCTAGCGATGGTTCTGGCTTTTCGCCCAACGACTCGGTGGTGACCAGGCCACCAAGATAACTGCATTTCCGTCGCAACGAATCCTCCAAAGAATGTGTTTCCTGCCGCCGCCTCCTCTATTTCTTCGCGCCCTTCTTGGGTTCCTTCTTCTTCTTTTGCTCCGGCTTCAACGTCGCGAAGTGGATGTACCACAGGAGGAGGCCCTGAAGACTGACGGCGACGAGGACGATCACTAGGATGGTGAAGAGAATAGGTTGATCGTTCAGTACGGCGACGGCCTGGGGCGTAGCGCCAATGGATCGGAACCAGTCAAATTGACCCATCTTTGCGGTCTCGGGATTTGCGGTGTCGGTGGAGTGGTTTTAAGAACGAGGGGGGCGCGAAGTATCGCAGCAGAATAGACTGGTGGTGGACAGGTCGTTCGGCGATGGGTACGAAGATACGAGGACTGCTCGGACAGCTGCAACGGAATGAACTGTGGTGGTAGGAATTAAAGGTGTGTATAGAAAGTCAAAAAATGAAGGTCTGAGTCTCAAGTGCGCCAGTCACAAGGGAAAATGTATGTATGGTAGGGGCCTGATTAGAAGGTTTTGTTGGACAGCAAGAACACGAGATGCAAGAGAGCCAGGAGAGAAAAGGAGTGTAGAAGGTTGGTAGGGCCAAGATGTATGAAAAAGATCCGCTTGCCTTCTCGAAACGGGAGACGTCACAATTGGGAATTGGGGCGCAACTGAGGACGAGGAAATGGCCCTACAGTGGTCACAGTGCCCTCGCGGGCTAGACCGCCTTGGGTGGTGGGTGAGACCTGGACGCGACATCGTGGTGGTTGAGTGCGAAGAGCGGCCAGGGGAGGGGGGGCATCGATGCGCGTTTCAGGCCTGCGGCAGAAAGTCGACTGATGTCTGCGGCGAGTGATTGGCTGCGCAAGGGCAAGCCGCAGCGGTTACTTCGGCATGGCAAGGGGTCTTACGCCTCATGGGAAGGCGTCTCGTCTCTGGTAGTAGAGGCTGTGGAATTGTGGTTTGTGACTTGGACATCCGCGGGTACCAATGCGGCTTCCGGTCTGAAGGCGTTTTAGTCTGCCTTACAGGAATTGCTGCCACTTAGCAAACGTAAGTTGCTTCCGAGTGAACTAGCTTGCTGAGCAATGGACGCTGAAGAGCACCTGTCGCCAAAGATTCACTAAGCTACCTAGGTAGTCAATCCCCTGGACGTTGGCCAAGACAGTGCTTTCGGTAAGGTGGTTAATTAGCCTCAGGGGGCTCTCGCTGTGGCGCTGACCGAAATCGCAGAGGGCAGCAAGATCATGTGACTCAAGGGACATATCTTCCCGTCTTTCGCAGTCCGCACGGGCCAAGGGCAGAAGGAAGGCCTGGTTATTCTGGCCAATGATGTGGCCTAAAAGGGCCTAAGGCAATTGTGCATTGTACGCCGATCCAATTGAGCTCCCAAAAAAATTGTCGTACATCTGGCGCGACCCTGAGCTCAACTAAAGAGTCCATCACGCGACTACACCCACCCCAGGCGACCTTTATACCCTTTGCTGCCGGCATCGAACTGGCGCAGAGACGTCGCCCCTCTCCGCAGTGATGAACTCGGTACGCCCGGCCCGGAGCGTCCTGTCGAGATGTGTCTCCGTCTCGAGCACTCCGGCGGCACTGCCATGCCGTCTATTCCACAGCTCCGTTAGCCGGTCCGGTCGGAGGCGATCACGATTCAACAACATCTCCGCCGAGAAGATGGGTCTGACGAACACCGAAGCGATCGACTCGTATGCGAAGCGTCACTTTCCCGAATACACGGAGGAGGAGAAGGCGGATCTGAAGCAGAAGTACACTCCCGAGCAGTGGGAGGCTCTCGAGGCTGCCGAGGAGGCCATTGATCCGAAAGACTTGGTGATCCAGGGTCGGTTACGGACGGATCCCTACAAGCAGCCCTATATCGAGGATTTTGCGACCATCCAGCCCATTATCGACGCGAAACCCCAGAAGCCCTTACAACCCCAGGACGTGAAGTGGCTTCCGAGAAGGGAATGGGTCGACGACTACATCGAAAAGATGGCGAACAGGGTCGATACCCAGCTGAAAGATACCATGGGCAAGGCATTTTCCAGGGCGTTGCGCAAGGTCAAGCAGACGAACCCGGACAAACTCGACTTCACGGAGGAGGAGCTGAAGGAGCTCGAGAACAACCCTGAGCTGCGCAGGAAGTTCCTGATCGAAGAGGACGCCGATGTGCTGGGGTCCAAGAAGTCTTCAAAGAAGCCCGAGTCAGCAGCCATCGCAGGCGACGACTGGTTGAAGCAAATTGACGAACATTTCTTCGAGGAGCTCGAGCAGTCGCTCAGCACCAAGGAGAACCCCCTCCGCCCCTCTCGCTTGGATTCGTGGAAAGCCATCGAGGGCGAGCACGGCAACTCTGCCCTGTCCCCCGAACTCGGCAAGGTTGAGGGTGTCAAGGGTCTCTACAAGCCCCCTGAAGACCTCGAGGATGACGGCCTCGACCCCACGGGCCGCTATGCGAAGATCAAGCAGGCTACTGGCATGAAGATCAGCGACATTCTCTCCATTCTCACCAAGAGAGTTGTCATTCGTTCCGTTTCTAACCAGACCCGTCTGGGCAAGATTCGGAGCTCTTCCGTCATCGTTGTCGCTGGCAACGGCGACGGCAGACTGGGATTGGGCGAAGCCAAGTCCACGGATCCCACCATCGCCACGGCGACGGCCACGCTTCTGGCCATCCGTAACTTGAGACCTATTCGTAGATACGAGAACAGGACCATTTACGGCAACGTCGAGGCTAAGATCTCGGGAACCGTCGTGAAGCTCTCTGCCCGTCCTCCTGGTATGTTGTCCCTCGGACCTCCCGTCCCTAACGATCTTATCCTGACATGATTTAGGCTTCGGACTCCGTGTTTCCCACAGAATATTCGAAATGGCCCGCCTGGCCGGTATCCACGACCTGTCCGCCAAAATCCCCCGCTCCAAGAACCCCTACAACACGGTCAACGCTGTTTACAAGGCCCTGCTGAACCAACCCGACCCGGAGGAGATCGCCATCGGCCGCGGAAAGAAGTTGGTCGACGTGAGGAAAGTGTACTATGGCGGATCTGTATATTAATCTGTATACCACTTTGTATACCACTGTATATGTCAAAAAAAAAGCGCATCACTGAAGATCTCCAAGAGTCACTTTTGCGTCATGTTGACACCAGAACTGATGGCATGTTGTATTTTGCCGTGCTGCATATTGGGGGGTATCTCCTCTGATCGTATGTCTCGTCATCTGCCCGTGTATGTCCATCGTTTTGCCCAGTCAAACGCTGTGTTTCCCCGTCTTTCCCCGTATAAATGTTATGTTCCCAGACCCGGTATTCTTCCTTCGTGATCAAACATGCCTCTCACTCTTGGTTGCCGGCCTGGTCGCCCCAGTCGATCTCCTGCTGTAACACTATGCTGTACACGCTTGCCTTGAGGAGGGTGAAGACTAAGCTAGTCTTGCGCTCCAGCTCACGCAGGCCGTCGAGGATCTCGGTGCTCGGTGAGCCGCTCAGGTCTTCCAATGTCGATGCAAGCTACATATACCCGCCCGAATTAGCATATATCCTCGTTGTGCAAACAGTGTTTGGTTTGAGGTGGGGTGTGCAAGCAGGAATATAGGCGAACCTTTTTCATGTTGTCTGCCAGTTTCTCGTACTCTTCGAGGACCTCTGCCTCTAGCGGCGTTAACTCCGGCTGCGAGTGCAGCATAACCGATTCCCGTCCTTGCTCCATGGTGCGCGTTGTCGTGTAGTCGGGCGGGTCAGCGAGTCCGGCAACTGCTGCTAAGATGTTGATGGGCGGGCGGGAAGTTGTTTCGGTGAGTCACGGTGGGCGCGTTGTGAAATTGGCTGGACCCCGCCAAAAAAGCATTGGCCCATCCCCTCCTCGGTGAGGGCTTCGGTGAGAGTCCAATGGCTATGAAGCGGCTCGTGCGCCCGCCCTATGAGGTCGATTGTGCACCGTCCTTTGACCAACGTCTGTTCATACCTGCATCTACTGCTTAAGCCATGGAAAGCGGCAAGAACCACACGCGAATTTTCTACGCGCTAAAGTAAGGGATGGCTTGACGTGGCAAGCCTATTGATATTCTTCTATAGTTCGAGGATTAGCCCCCTCATTTCACTACAGACGCTATGGAGCTGCCATTACTGAGCGGACACCAAGTGCTTAGGCCCAAGTCGGACTAGGTGGGGCTAATGGACAGGTGAGAGCTCAATGATGCTCAGTTGAGTTATTAGCCCAGGTCACTTGACGGCTTGCTGGACAAGTGTGCCAGTCAAGGTAAGTAAGTCCTTTATAACTGGCAGCTTCTCTTGCTTGGAGTCTGGGCTGTTGAGGATGGTTTGCTTTACGTGCTCTGTTACCACGCGACCTTGAAACGGAGAAAGAATTCATCTTCTTATTCAAAAGTGGAAATGGCCGGATCAAAGACGTTTGAGCAGTCGCCGCCGCTTACAGCTAGCGACGCAGTCGAACACACGAATCGTTCCAATGCGCCAGCTCTCCTTGTTCGCAGAGCGTCGGTGATGAGCAAGTTCCCCGAGTCCAGTTCATCTGCTTACGTCCTCGATTGGGAGAACGATACCTGTAGGCAACGACTTCTGAACCATGCCGAGGATCTCCTGAGAGAGGCTGTGGGCCGAAGGCGGCTTACCATCGTTCAGGGGCTTCCGCTTGATTTGGTCCAGGTGTTGAGGGACTCGCTGGACGTGAATGTCGGCTTCCTCGAAGCGCACGCGGGAAGACGACGATACCGACCCCCGAGGCACGGCGATGGCTCGAATTTTGTATCTTTTGAGTATCCAGAACTTGTCAAGACGGCTAGGGGGGACTATGGGCCAGATCCCGGGTATAAGCCTTCTGCGAGACAATCGGATCTTGTGGATGTGATGGACGAGGCACCTTTCCATATGATGTCGGGAGATGGACAAGCAGTCATGTTCTGTCATGCGTCATTATGGATGAGTAACAAGGCCGACAGTATGACTTCCCAGGCTTCGCCCGGTGTTCTTTCTTGTATGCTGACATACTCCCCTCCTAGTCCTGTTTCTGGATCGGCCTATATGGAATGACCCTTCTTCACAGGTCAGGAAAGCCCGGCGACCGCTTTCTGTTGCTCGATCATGGCAGACGAAAATCGACGAGTCACAGATGGACGGTACTTCTATATGGAACGTGTTGATTGCGGAAGGAGACGAGCTCCCTGGCCTCGAGGACAGCCTTTTGCGAGCATTCCGGCAGTCGAGTGTGACCAGGCAAAGCCTGCCTGATATTCTCTGCGAAGCTGTCTATGACAAGTGGCTCGATCTCTTTGAGACACTTCCGCCGTACTCTCAGTCCGAATCACTGCACAACGCGACTATGTACTGGCAAGCCACAGAATCTCTCGAGCAGAACATGGACCTAGCCCACGACTCGGAACGGCATCCACTTATAGGCGACATGAAGCATCCCGACTGGCGCGACCTCCTTGAGCGAATTCAACGCCGAGTTACTATCTCACACCTTACCATGGCGAGTCCGCAAGACCCAGGGTGGCCTCGGACACAGCCGACAACAGCAGCACTGCAGACACGAGATATGGATCTTCCAGATCAAAGCAGTCGGCCGAACCCAGAAAATAGTGGCAACTGGCCAGATGACAAGGAAGCGAACCAACGCGCCCTTGACCGAGTCACCTATCTAGGTGGTATTCTCCTCCCTTTCACCGTGGTGTCGGCCATACTCTCAATGAACGACGAATACGCACCGAACGCGCCGCGATTCTGGATATTTTGGGCTGCCTCCATCGGCGCCGCCGCCATATGTCTTCTCATCATCTATCTGGACCAGCTGCGCTGTCTCCATGTCTACTTCGAGGTAGCCGCCGCCGATACAGTCGAGTCGATCTTCCCTTCCAGTAAACACCATGAATACGAAAGCAACGGCAGGATTGCGCTCATGTCGATGCCAGGTTCCAGGTTGCGGCGGCCGTCCCAGCTCAAGACGGAGATGTTTGTCGATATGCCAGAGCCTGGGGCTGTTGACATGGAGGTCACGGCCGACTCGGCGGTAAACCCGACCATGATTGTGCAGAAATGCAAGGACGGTTCGAAGCCAAAGGCGTGGCAGCGGAGGAAGCTCGGCTGGGGTGGCGCGGTGAAGAAGGTCGTGGGGTATTACCGGTGGAGAGGCGGCATGCCGGTGCAGATCAGTCCGTATGGATCGGAGAGGTTTCGGATGAAGACGATCTAATGCCGGGGCGTGTACACCGTGTACAGAGCGGGGTAGTAATTTCAGGCGAGTTCCAGACACACTTCTTGTTGTGTGTTCTCTGGAATAGCCAGGCATTGGGGGCGGACATTTGAAAGTGTACTGGTGCTCCAGTCATGTAAGGAACCGGCGCGGGGCCGGGCCCGACTCCAACAGAAAGTATTATGTAGTACATAGACGATCAGGCCATTTTCAGCTCTCAGAAGCACCTTTGTTGGAACATCTTCAGCCATGAACCATGATATCAAAAAAAAAAAATCCAATTAGAAAAGGGAGGGAAAAAAAGATTATGTTTGCAGCAACTGCCCAATCGGCTTTCGATACAGTGGCTTGGCGGGTTGGTACAATCATCCAAGAGCGTTGGTAGCAAGTGCAGGCAGCAGGCGGTACTGCAGCCTGGCGGAACCAACAAACATATCGGGACGAACCGCAGCTTTGGGGGGCCGATACACCTTAGTTGGGAAGGACCAAGGAGAAGCCTGGCTTTATCTTTCTCAATTCTTCAAATGGGACATGGTTAGCGACCATTTAATCAGTTGTTGGTTAGTCACTAACTTGGACGCACCTGCCTGCCTGCCTGTCTGCCTGAAATGCTCCTTCCATCATTCCTGCCTTCTTGCCTTTTAGCTAACGGTGCCTTGAGGTGGTCTCCTCGTTACACAACACTCCGCAATTGGAACTCCCCATTGATCTTACTTCTTTCCCTCCCACCTTGTATCCTACCCCAACCTGGGTGCCTCGAACTGCAAACTGCGGGCGGTCCCTTCAAGATATCGGATATATCTTGCGTTTGTTCTTACCTCGAACCATACTGGCCCGTTCACCAACCAGATTCCGCCAGCAAGGAGCGAATCACCATCCTTCACCTTCGTCACAGACTGCTTCATAGCCTGCTTGTTGACCTGTCACATCCTTCCCAAATATGCGAACTCTTGTCTACTAGGCAGCCTTTCTTTCACTTCTTTACCAGAAAAGCCTACTTGCGGTTTTGTTACGAGAAACCCATTCACTTAGGTTCTTGCCGAGCAGATCACCGTAAGTTTCATTCGGCCAAATTTCTTATTTTATCGTTCCAGCCCCGCCGCACCAGACGTTCTTGACTTATTGGCAGACTTCACTAAAGCCTTCATTATCCAGCAGCACTAACGTTCTTCTAGATAAGCTGGTTATCCCGGGCTGTTTTATCGACATTCTCTAACCTGCACCGTTCTTCATTATGACGAGGAAGAAATTCAACAGCGACCTGGCTCATGCTTCCCAGGAGGCACTTGCACACATCTCTGACGTCGCTAAGGGAGATGATGACGGTCAAGTTAACTTCGTTTTCTCCCACAGCGCGATGGATTCACTCCTTAACATTCGTCTTATTACCTTGAGCATTGATGAGTACCCGAAAGGCTCCGCTTTTCTGGCTTACACCGATGACGATTCTATTCCAAGCGCTGTTTCTGAACTCCTCGACAACCTTCCCAGATTGACTCAGGGCATGACCATCCTTGATACTCTGAATCTATTTTCAAAGAGACTGAGCAAAGACCTCATTTCGGGAAGCTATTGCGACTCTGACGTTGAGATGACCGATGTTGAACCGGAAGATGAGGGAGACAACGAGGACTATGACTACGACGATAACGACATGACCTTCGGACTCAACTTTGGACTCACCTTCGCCACCCCTACTGTCCCGAAGGCAATCGAATCCCGGAATGAAAAAGTCAAGATCACCGGTCGCTTGATTGACGACCTTCGGAAGGCTAAAGACGCCGGATTTAAAATAGCCTTGCTGAGCAACATCAACAAACACCTGTCCAGTTGCATTTTTGCACTTTCTCTCCCAGTTACCCACCTTGGTCTCACCGAGGATACCCTTAATGCCTGGGAAGTCAAATTCTCGGATCATGTTGTCCTTCTTTGCAAATACGACTCAGGATATCCTTGTGTTGAGAATTTTACAAAACTCACACCCGGCCATCCGGCCTCTATGCAATTCAGCTTCGGGAAATGCACCTCATTCAAGCCTACCCTCAGTTCAGCGCTTACTGCATTCAACCCCAAGTTCAACAATGCCAAAGGAAATGCAGCGGCCGAGGGCAATACGAACGAGACTGTGCAAGACGCTGCTTTTTCCTCGATACCCATGACGAACTCGATCGATGAATTCATGAATCGACAGCTCGCAACACTGCTCAACATTCGGCTAGAGCAAGGTGTATCCTGGGATGGTGCTACAGAAGTTCTAGAGGGACAGACCAAAGATGGACACCTGCGCGGAGCCATACCAAGCAAAAACCACACTTTCAAGAGTGCCGAAGATGACGAAGTCCAAGTCTCCACAGCAGCCCGCGAACTCCTCAATAAGGATTATGTGCTACACAATCCCCGTGTCACGGGCCCGTTGCCCCAGAATCAACTCAGCATGCCTCTGATTGCGATGCAGTTTGCTCTGCGGTATTTCGTCAAAAGTACTCAGTATTGCCTTGTTTGTCACCGGAAGACGACGGACCCCGGCTTCACTGCCCTGAAACCGTACGTGTGCAGTAAACCACTTTGTCTCTTCCAGTACATGGCCTTGGGTCTGGGTCCAAGCATCGAACACGATATCATTGCTCGCCCTTACGTCGTTGACCTCCTGGTCAGTTTTTGTGCTGCCGCATTGGAGGCTACCCGAATTCGAGAGTATCCTCAAGGCTTAGCTATCAAAGTGCCTCTCTGGAGCGATGCGACGCCCCAAGCTTCAGGCGTCCCTACAAGCATCAGCAACGTTGCCGGCCGGGCTATGGCAGCTCAACCAGGACCTTCCTTGAACTATGCAATTACTGTTTGGGCTCAGATTTCTGCCGGGAAGTTCAACCTGAATAGTGCACAAACCCAGGAGCTAAAACCGGGAGACATTGTCATGTTGGCCAAGCCTGCCAACGTCACGGTGGGCGGCAAGATGCACGAGGCCGATATACATCATTGCCGTATCAAAAGTATCGACATTGTCCGCAACAAAGCAGGAAACCATTGCGGCAGAGTAGTCGAGTTTGATTGCATAGTGTCAACTCATAGACAACCAAATAACATCGAGAATGCAAATCGCGCCAACCCAGATGGATCCTTACCGCCAGCTGCAGAGGCTGACTATACGCCTGATGAGACGATCGACGATGAAGAAGGTGATGCGGAGTTGTATCTCTACAATCATGACCTTGACGATCTGAATCCAGTCTGCCAGAGGGAGGCGTTGTTGATTCTCATACAAAGCATCCCTCCCATCAGAGTTTTGCGAGATTATCTTCTCAGCCACAAAGGTTCCTCGTTGTCTAAGTGCGAAAGACTCTCGAAATCCGCCCTCGCATTACTCCGATGGATCGTTTCCTCTAATCGCTCATTCATCGTACAGATAGATCAGCCACCAGATCTGAATATTGGCGGAATTGCAACGACTGAGAATCGTGAACATGAGAAGTTTGTTGGCATGAGTGACGACTGGATGCAATTCCGTTTTGCACAGGGATCTCCCGAGAAGGAGAATCGATTCAAGGAAGAGCTAGAAAAGCAGGGAAATTGCCCTCACCCGACGCTCTTCGCATGGCACGGCAGCCATCTCGCAAATTGGCACAGCATCATCAGGACCGGCTTAGACTTCAAGGACACTCTCAACGGACGCGCTTATGGTCAGGGCGTTTACTTCAGTCCTGATTTCTCTGTGAGTCAGTGGTACAGCAGAGAATGCGTCTCTTCCTGGATGGGATCAGAGCTCAAATTGTCTGCCGCCATCAGCCTTTGTGAAATCATCAATCGCCCAGACGCGTTCACATCACACGAACCGTACTATGTCGTTCCACAGGTCGATTGGATTCAATGCCGCTATCTCATTGTCAAGCGGAAGCAGATACCTGTGCTGCACCAAGCTCCTGACGCTGGTGCTAGTGGGCTTGATACAATGGTCGACCCGGTTACTGGCACACGGCAGTCTGCAACCTATACCACTATCACCCCTGAGTCCGAGTACATCATTCAGGATCCCTTTGGAGAAGCCAAAGGTCTGAATCAAAAGACTATAAAGATCCCAATAGCTTCACTGCCAAAATGGCGTCAAAAGTCGACTCTTCCTGGGTCCTCGCCATCTCAGCCGATTATACTAGACAGTCAAGCAGAAAATAACCTTGACGATGACCCAGACGACTTTGATCTTATATTGGATCTTCAAGAGAGCGAGTCAGATGATGGAGAGGACACCAAGACGGAGGTCCTCGATTTCGACCCAGAGAAGATGGATTTCGCCCCAGGAACTATGGATGTTGCCTCGCTTCCTCAACTTCCTCCCCCAGCCTGGGCCTCCGACAATGGACGGAAGGTCCTTGGCAAGGAGCTTAGCAAGTTGCAGAAATTGCAGTCCAACACGCCTCTACATCAACTAGGCTGGTATATCGACTTTGAAAACATGTCCAACATGTTTCAATGGATCGTCGAGATGCACAGCTTCGAGAAGTCTCTCCCTCTTGCGCAGGACATGGAGCGTAACGGCGTTTCCAGTATCGTTCTTGAGATCCGCTTTGGTCGCCAATTCCCCCTTTCCCCACCATTCGTCCGCGTCATTCGCCCTCGATTCCTTCCGTTCGCGCAGAGAGGCGGCGGGCATGTAACGGCTGGTGGTGCCATGTGCATGGAGCTCCTGACCAATAGCGGCTGGAGTCCTGTGAACAGCATGGAGAGCGTCCTGCTTCAGGTTCGCATGGCAATGTGCAGCCTTGAGCCCTTTCCGGCACGACTCATGGAACGAACTGCCGGCCACTCGAACGATTACGGAATTTATGAGGCTATCGAGGCGTACAAGCGCTCCGCTACCACCCATGGCTGGCTGGTGCCCCCCGATTTGGATGTGACAGCATATGCGCTGTGAAGAAAGACGTAATAAGCAACCATGCATGGACTGCATGTGTGGAGGAGGGTACTTTCTTTGATCATTTTGTTTGCTTATTGGCTCGGCGTTGGACCAGGGAGTGAGTGGTCTTAAAAGGAAACAGCCACATGAGTATGCCGGAAAAGCCATACATATCATTGGAACGGAGGTAGCCTCGCAGATACCCAATAACAGACTCTCTATTATCCCGATGTCCCCTTTGTGAATATACTGATTGTAATACGAGCCCTTGCGACTCCAGGACATTTCGTTCTTTGGCCTCGCGAGACAGACGGGGTGATAACATTTGTACCTCCCAAATTTGTAGTGTATTGGTGAGATCATAGGCCTTCTCAAACATGTCCTGGGCCTAATTGTCCAGCGTTGACGGTACAGCATTCTCAATTGAGTAAAGCAAGAAATCAGAGTACCGGACAATATATACCAATGTGATCTAAACCAAAATTTATTCCATCGCTGCTTGATGATGATCATGCTTCAGGTGCTTAATTTTGTATGCCAGTCTTGCCTCTCGCTTCGGTCTGCATCCGACGCCGTATTCGAACACTGGCTTCTGAAGCATACCGGTACTGATCCTTACTGAGTCCAAAATAACTGTGGCAATCTACTTATGCGTATTCGAGAAGAAGGGGGGTCGGTCGCCCTAGGGCTCTAGGCGCATGTTCTGGGCGTTAGCTAGGTTAGCAATATATCAATATTTACTGTAGGCATCGTCATCATCACCACATTCTCGCGGTGCTTGACGTCAGCGTCAAGTCCATTCCTGAAGTAATTCATAATGATTAACATTCTGAACATTTCCGGGACCGCGTTAGTTGAACTGTCCAAGAAGATGCCGTGGCACATCTAAGCTAGCAGGTGCTTATGGTGAGACTGACTTGACTTGGTTCAAACCTCATCCTTTGAGGCAGACTAACAGAAAATGCGGTTAGCAAGCTAGACATTAACCTTACACCCAAGCCCATGATTCTTTTACATTGGTTCCCGATCCTTCTTAAATCTTTTACACCGCTGCGCTTGTTTAGCGGAGTATTAAGGTGAACGGATACATTGTCTTTAAAACCTACGAGCACCACTCCTGGCCAAACCAGAACCCAAAGTCTGCAGCAAATATCAACAAAGACCTAAGACTTACGAGCCAAGTTGAGCCAACACCAGTGGTAGAACGATTTGGGTTTAGTGGGACCACCGGGGAGGTCTGGTCCCTCACCAGCTCAGTTCGGATACTATACATACACTACATATGCAGTGGGTGTACGGACAGGGACCGGGAGAACGACGATAAGATAAGCTAGCGGGTCCAGCGACCACCTTCCTTGGTGAGACCCTGTAGTCCTAAGGGCCTGGAGCAAGTACCGAAAGTCAACTGATGAACATTCAAACTCCCTTGGTTCCTCTATCATGTTACAAGTAACAAATAAAATTTCACACAGCCTGCGGCCATATTTCAAATGAACCCCTGAAACATCCGACGATACATCTCACGTCTTTGATCCCGTGATTGGCGCCTGTGTTCTCCGCCGGGAATCATCTTGACTGACTTGTTCCTCTGACACTGCTATACATAGCAACAACCCACCACTCCAGACACCCGTCCACAGTTTCCCCAGATTACAGCCTGAGGCACGGCGCAGCGTCTTGGCATACAACTAACCCGGGTCGGTAGCTGCACTTCTCAAACCCTCTCACGACGCTCTCTAGACCCCATTGGACTCGGGCCACCATCCAGTCCAAACGTCGTTCATTCTCTTGTCACCGCCCCAAATGCATCGCGCCGCAGTGAGGGCCTTACGGACAACTTACCGATGTACGGCTCGTAGCTTCGCACGCAACAGCCGACGCGGCCTCTTCGACCACAACCTCTCCTCGTCCTACGCGACCCGCCTCAGCGTCCGATCCTACTCCCAGAACCAACCCCAACCCGAGCATGCTGTCCAGCCGCTAAAGTCCTCCATGTACATCCGCCGCTTCTCCGTCGCCCTCGTGTCCACCCTCGTCGGTTACGGCGCCTGGTACTCCTACAACGGGACCGGTATCGACAAGTCCCAGAGCTTGACGAGAAGCTTTACCACGGGAGCTGCCGCCGGCAGCGATGCTGCCCCGACCCGCGCCGTACTTGTTGTCGGCGCTGACCAGCTGCATACCGGTACTTTCGTAGGAGAGGGACCCATATCCAAGACGACCAGCGACGACGGTCGCAAGGTGATCGAGATGTTGACTCCCGAACAAGTCACCCAGAAGCTGCGCAAGACGGAGCAGTCCTTCTTGGTCAATAGAGGACAGGGCGTTCTGCGATACGACTTGGTCCAGCTTCCGAGCAACGACCCCATCGAGGACGACCATGCCGAGAAGATCGTCGAGGTGCCCAATAAGGCTGCCGGTGCTGCGGGTAACAGCAGTGACTGGATGTTCTGGGGTGTCTTTGACGGTCATGCGTAAGTTATCGTCATAAATGCCACACTGTTGCGGATGCTAATTGTTTGACAGCGGCTGGACTACTTCGGCAAAGCTGCGCCAGGCACTGATAACCTCCGTGGCCCAGGAGCTC
This sequence comes from Colletotrichum jinshuiense, assembly GCF_051148585.1. Classification (NCBI taxonomy): domain Eukaryota; kingdom Fungi; phylum Ascomycota; class Sordariomycetes; order Glomerellales; family Glomerellaceae; genus Colletotrichum; species Colletotrichum jinshuiense. Next base: position 316,316 of record NC_139309.1, on the reverse strand, counting down.
AACAACACCTACCAGGGATCAGCCGACCTGTCACCGCCGGCTGAGGCTATCGACTCTGCCATCAAGTCCGGCTTCACTCGCCTGGACGACGAGATCGTTAATCAGAGCGTCGAAAAGGTTCTCAAGGCCGGCTCCAAGACCATGGCTGCAGAGCTTCTCGCACCCGCTTTGTCTGGATCCTGCGCCCTCCTGTCCTTCTACGACAGCAGATCAAAGCTGTTGCGTGTTGCCTGCACCGGTGACTCCCGTGCTGTTCTCGGACGGCGATCTGCGTCTGGCAAATGGACTGCTACCGCTCTGTCGGTAGACCAGACGGGTGGTAACCCCGACGAGGCCGCCCGCTTGCGCAAGCTCCACCCTGGCGAGGACCGAGTCGTGCACAACGGCAGAATCCTCGGTGGCTTGGAACCCTCCCGCGCTTTCGGCGACGCAAGCTATAAGTGGAGCCGCGAGATCACCAACAGACTCAGGGAATCTTTCTTCGCTCGCTCCGCCTCCCCTCTTCTCAAGACGCCGCCTTACGTCACTGCCGAACCCGTCGTCACGACGACCAAGATTGAGCCTGAGAATGGCGACTTTGTGGTCATGGCCACTGACGGCCTGTGGGAGATGCTTACCAACGAGGAGGTCGTTGGACTCGTCGGCAAGTGGATCGAAAGCCAGGCCAGCGGCTCCAGCTCGCAGTTCGACTCGACCTGGTCTAAGCTCTTCGGATCCAAGAAATCCGGTCTGCCTGTCGAGCAAGCAAATGAAAAGGGCATTGACGGCCAGAAGACGCCCATCCGCCTACAGCAATGGGGCATCTCGCCGGACGCCCCCGAGCGATTCGTAGTCAAGGACAAGAACGTGGCTACGCACCTCGTCCGCAATGCTCTCGGTGGCAAGAACGAGGAGCAGGTCTCGGCTCTGCTGACTCTGCCGTCTCCCTTCTCGAGACGCTACAGGTGAGTCGGGCCACACATTGAAATGACGTGAATCAAGAATGCTGACAGCTCTGAAACAGGGACGACTTGACCGTGCAAGTCATCTTCTTCGGTAACGGCGAGAAGACGGGCGAGGTCAACCTCAATGAGGAGGCGACGGCCCCGTCAAAGCAACAGCCTATCAAGGCGAGACTTTAAAAAACGACCTTAGGGGGAACAACGCTCGTAAGCCTGCCAGGGTAACGGTCCTCCCGAAACGATAGTGAGAGCGCGTGTAATCTGTCTGTATCAAATTGGGTCTCGCCCCGAGATAGCGATGGGAATAGGGGGACATGCCCCTCGCACAAGGTGTTGGTGCTGGAAAGTAAACAGCAACAGAACTATGCCGACCAAGGCATCTACTCAGAGAAACCCAATTGTTACAACGTCTTCTTTTCCTTTTCCGCCCTGTCTTATTTAACGATAGAGAGTTTGAGCCAGTTGTTCCCTCAATGAGATTCACGCGGCCCGCAGAAATAAATGAACCATGCAGAAAAACTCCGTGTCTCGTCTCTATGAGAGCGCAGAAGGGTACAGAGAGGGCCGCTCATGACCGTCCACCGAAAATAGCTCCGCTCCCCGCATGGTAGGTAGCACTTTTTGGGTTTAAACCGACTTGGTCGACAGACCTAGCTCGACGCCACTCAAGCAATTATTTGTTTGTACATCAATGGACCCGTTGACATTCACGAGAGCCAGTTTGGCGGCACACGCAGATCCAAACTATCTGGTTTTCGAGCTTTTTACGTTTCATTGATGGTTAATAATGGCAAGGGTTTACAGAAAAGATCTCCCCACGGGAGTTAATCAACATCCACGATCAAAAAAACAACAACACAGCTTTGCTAATTTCTTCCCGTCCTCTCTTCCTGTCTCTTTGAGTTTCCCAACTCGATGAACGCCGGAGTGCCAGAAAAATAAATAAAAAACCTAGTTTCGAAAAAACAAGAAACTCCGGTGATGAAGGCACATAGACCATATGCTGCAGGTTGATTTTTTTCGTGAGAACCCCAAGGAGGGGGGTGACGGACCGAAAGGGTCGTGTTTGATTTTAAGTCGAAACGGCTTCCCGGCTCAAAGCCCGGGATGCCGTACTCTTTCCTCCGCTCGCCCTTCGTGAACTCTCGTGTGTCTCTTCAATTTCGTCGCTTGTAAATGATAGTCCATGACCATGAGCACTGTCAGTGGTACAAAAGCCTAGCTCTTACACTCTTACGAGGGCACTCATCCCGTCTTCGTCAATCCTCCGTTAAAACGTTGTCAACGCAGTGAGCATCGACTCCCATAAGCAAAGCCATCGAGCGGCCGACAACGCTGTCAACTGTCGAGGCATGTAAAATCCACGGCGGTTGATCAAGAGTGGTTTTGATGTTGACCATTGGGCTGCGAATGATCGTCATCGCCGTCGTGGTGCAGGGTGACGCTGTTGAACTCTTCAAAGGGGTCGGCAACGTCACCGCCAGGAGTCGCCAAACCGCTGTCCAAGGGGACCCCCTTCATTGGACGAGAGCCACTCAGATCCACGCTCTCACTCTCCTTAACATTGCGGAAGTTCACCGTGTCAATGCCGCGTCCCGTAACAGGCGCAATTGGCGGCTTCATGTGACGAATCAAAGCCCATTGGGTGGTCTTGAAGAACGGGTGCGCCTTGATATCCGAAGCGCCGGCTTTGGCGCCTAATCTGCGATTCTCGTCCTTGATCAGAAGCTTGCGGATCAGGGATTTGCAAAGACTGAGATTTGTCAGCAACAGGTGCTAGGTTTCATGCCATTGGGTGTCTTACTTGGATAGTTGCGGTGCCCCGGCATGGTCGGGGAAAGGGATATCCTCCCTCAGAATATTCGCAAAAGTCGCATTCCGGTTCTTGCCCTTGAAAGGGGTGGTGCCGTAAAGCATCTCGTAAATCAAGATACCCAGAGTCCACCAGTCCACCGCACTGGTGTGGCCGCTACCCTTAATGACCTCCGGTGCAATGTACTCCTCTGTTCCGACAAACGAGTTGGTCCGGAAATTTGCAATGCACGACCGGGTGTCGATGTGCAGTGACGTGGTGCTGGTACCCGTCTTGCCGACGATCATTGTGGGCTTTCCACCGGGATCGGACTGCTTAGACAAGTCAAAGTCCGAAAGCATGATGTGGCCCGATTGGTGGAGCAGGATGTCTGCGAAATATGTCAGCAACCGGTTGGTAATCAATTATCCTGGCAGCTCACTCTCTGGCTTCAAGTCGCGATAGATGAAGCCCATCAAATGCAGGTATTCCAGGGCCGCGGTGACCTCGGCGGCGTAGAACCGCGCGTCCTCCTCGGGAATGCACTTGCCCGGGCGAGTCTGCAATGCCCGGAAGAACTCTCCACCACTGCAGTATTCCATGCACAAGTACAGGTAGTCCTCGGATTGGAATGAGTGGTAAAGCGTGACAATGAACGGGTGATTACTCGTGGCCAGGATTTCCTGCTCGGCGAGGGCGCGCTTGATCTTGTTTCGCTTGATCATCTCCTTCTTGCTCAGCACTAAATCGAGTTAGCATCCCGTCGGCAGGCGGCAATAGAAGCGCACGGGTCATACGTACCCTTCATGGCATAGAGCCTGCTGCTCTTCTTCTCGCGGACCAGATAAACCTTGCCAACATCTCCCTTGCCAATCAACTTGATCTTGTCGAAACTTTGAGGTCCAACCTCGACATCTCGAACCTTGATTGAATTGGAGCTGTACGTCCTCCTGAACGCGAGACTAGTGCGATTCGGCGGTGGCAGGTTGCCGAGGACGTCCTTGTCGGGGACGCCAAGGTTGGGGGTGGCGGCGGCCAAACCGTTGACCTTGGACGGGTCGACCATCTCGAGGGTGCCGGAGTCCTTGTTGATGACCAGAGGATCTTTGCTCAGCTCGGCAGTGGCCGGCCGTTCAGCGCTGCCCTTCCCTTTGGAGAACAAGCCCTGGGCATTGGGTGCGCTGGCAACTCTCCTAAGTTTCCGTGCCAATTCCTCCCTGCCGGCGCTCGTGGCCTGTTCGGGACCGCCGTCAGGACCTTGGATTTTAAAGTTGGGGGTATCTGGAGGGCTGGGAGGTACTGATTCGTTGTTGTGGTGGCGAAGGCCTGGTTGGCCTTGGTGAGCAAAGTAGGGGTTCGCGTGTGCGGTCGGACTGAGCGCCTCGTCGAGGGGATTGCCTTCGCTGGCGGTAGTGTTGGTCCTCAGTCGGCCGACGGTGCCCTTGAAGAAGCTGCTCCCGAATTTACTTCGAGCTTCTGGGCGCGTGGGAGCGGCATCCTGAGAGGAGTGGACGTGGGCGGTGGAGGACTTCTCCCTGTCTCGGTCGGCGCCGCTGTTGAGATTGATGCGGAAGAGGTTCTTCAGCTTCTGGTTGAACTGGGCGGCGCCGTTCTGATGGGTTCGGCTGGCAGGCATATCGGAATTTCGGGGGTGCGCGATCAAGCGACTGATGCCATGGCTGAAAGGGCAATTGCGGGAGAAGCGAAGGGGCCGATATATCGGAGGGGAGGGAGAGTTGAGAGGGGCAGCAGGTCGGACGCACGGTGAGGTGAGGTAGAAGAAACGTGGGACTGGATGCGGAGGGTGTAAGTAGCGCGAGGTAGGGTCGGAGAAAGGTAGGTAGGTAGGTGGGTGGATGAATGACTGAGGTATGGGCGGGATGGTAAGGTAGGTAGGTGGTGAGAGATGGTCGAGTTAGTAATGTGGGCTTAGGCGTCTTTCCGGACGGCTTCGCTCCTTCCCACACACCCCCCGCTCGTGGCCGTGGCCGTGGCTCGCTGCACCGTGGTGTGTCCAGGCCTGCGCTGGGGTGTTGGTCTCGCTTTTTCTGTCGCCGCCCGTCCCTCGCTCACCTGTCCAGTGGCTCTCGGGCAGTGCACCACAAGGCACAGGGGGTAGCCCAGTGCAGGCGCAGGCCTTTGGGGAGGGGGAGGGAGATTTACTGTGTGGCATGGCGTGCCTAGGGCGGGCCACCACTGAGGGACGGGTTTTGGCAGGGGTGTCCGGTTGAGGCGGGCCCCCAGCCTGGGCCTGGTTCTAGCGTTATTGTCTGGTGTCCCTCCCGTCCTTGGTTGGTATCCGGTGTCTTGTGTCTAGCATAACCCAATGGCTGGGCTGACAGAGAGGGAGGGGGGATTGGCAATGCTATTGGTGCTCTTTTTGCCGGGTTTTACCCACGCCTCAGAAGAAATCGTGAGAAATGTCGATTGTCAATTGCATTTGGCATTCTCCCAAGGTTGCAGCCGTAGGTACCCGGCCGGTAGCTTTGGGGTACTGACCCGGCACTTGAACACCGAGGTTTGGAGGCACTCGTTGGTCTGATCCCCCTTCCTGTCTCTCATCTCAACGCCATCTCAAGCGTTTTTTCCGCTGGTGATGCCTTTTGCTCCATGACTTTCCTCTTGACAATGTTTTGAGTTCCCTCTCATCCTTGTTCATTTCCATTGCATGGTCAGATCTTTTGGAAAGCCACATCCAAAAGAAGCGACGACGAAAACAGACGCTTACCCTGAGAGCGGGCGGTACTGAGCGCAAGCCCATGCGCTGGGGCCAAGATGTGCCGGCGCTGCTCACACAATACGAGGCTCACCGGCAATTGCATGCCACAGCGCCGCCGCACACAAACATCCATGGCACCAACCCTCACCTGTCCGGAATCACCAGCTCTTTCTTCTTTTCGTCGGTTGTTTTCTGGGTCGAGCAATACACCCAGAGGGGCAATTGATCGGATGCATATGCGAATGCACGGATTTTAGGCCAAAGCATCAAGCCTCATTGTGTTTGGGGTTGCAGGCGATTCCACGTCTGCTGCCTGGAAACTTTGGATTGAGCCCGTCTCTCATTTCTAGTAAGACACCGCCAATACTTGCCAGGCACTCACCGGCCTACCTCACGACACGAGACAGCGACGTACTCCCGTACCTGGCACGCCTGGACGCCGTGCAATTCCGCACTAGCACCACCGGCTACTGCATCAGTGGCGGCGGGCTGTTTCCTCCCCTCATTGTCCCCTCAATCGTCCATTCAGCTCAACGAGCCAGCCATCCAGGTCAGGAAGGCGGGCTTTATTTTTATTTTTATTGACTAGCGAGCCAGCTTCTTGGGATTCTAGGTTCCGGCCGCGTTCTAACCGGGCAGAGAGGCAAGAGAAGAAAGGAAAGGAAAGGAAAAGGAAGGGGAAAAAAAAGATGGCGAGCACGCCAGCACCGCCAGCCCGCCCGCCTAGCCTTCGCCACCTTCCAAAGTTGGCGACATCCGCTTTCCGGCGAACCATTTGCCCCAATCTCACAGTGCTGCATTGGTCCTTCGGCCGCTACTCCTTTGCTGTGCCGCATCAGAAGTGTTCTAGAACCGATTTCGAGGGGCCCGTTTGAGTGCTGGTCCTGTGGGCGTCTTATCGATTGATTGATTGATTTATTGCCTGATCAAATTACTTCCCCCAGCAGACAGACCCTCGACGGCCGAGAACCGGTATTCGGCCCATTCCCGCCGCACTGCGCTGGATGCGAAAAGGGTTGGCTAGGACTTGTTTCTCCCTGAGCATCGGCACTCCCTGGATGACGAGGTGTCACTCCACTCGCCTCCTCATGCAACATCTGGCAATCTCCCCCACAAAACACCGCATGTCCCCGCCTATGATGTAAGGTAGGATGCAACCAAACCCGTCCCAGGCCGTTTTCCTCCCGCAAACTATCAATTTAAGAGGAGCCGCAATGCCAAGTCATGCCTTCGAAGGGGGGAAAAGGGAAGGCCGTGCCAGACGACGAGACTCTCCGGCTCATCCGCTACCCGTCAAACGAAGCCTCGACAACCCATCCACACACAGTTGGTCCGGGGAAGTGGGAAACCGCTCAACGGCCTCTCTCAGTGGCTGAGCGGGCCAGTTGCCCGATTTCCCAGGGGCTTTTATTTTCCTTTGCAGTGGATACCCCCGTTATCTTGAGGTCTCCATCATATCCAGGGGGGCGCAGTCGGTCAACCCTCATCCGAAACCATGCCACGAAGCTTGGTTCCTCCCAGCATCTCCAACTCGCCTTGCTGCCCAGTGTATATCAATATGTTTTCGGTCGCTGTCATCCCCAGAAGCCGATATGGCCGGGGTTCGGTGCAGGAATATGCCATATTATTCTACGGCCAGGCGCTTTACCCGCCTTCGGCCACGCCACCCATTCCGGTGTCTTCTTCACTTAGCATGTTCTGCTCTTTGAGGAGTAAAAGGTCTTTGAGTTTGCGCCTGTTGTTGCGCCACGTGAGGAAATCCTCCTCCTTCTGGTCCCGAATTGACGGTGTGGTATGGTTTCCCTCCTTGTCAAAAAGGTAGTCAGGGAGCTCAGCCTCATCATCGGGTGCATACCGCTTGAGCGATACCTGCGGCCCGTCCCCTACCTGCCAGGCGATTGGAAGCATATGCAGATCCTCCAAGTGAAATTTGAGGTCTGCCGATGTGGGGAAGTCACAAGGCGGCAGCTGCTCGGCGCAGCTGGCCCATCGACACCCGTATGGCAGGTTTCTCGCGTGGACCACAAAGACATGCTTTTGCAGCGTCGAAAGGTTGTGCAGCTCGGCCTTGCACCCGTTCCACTCGCAGATAAAAACATTGAAATGCGGGTTGAGACCCTCGTAAATAGCTCTTGGCTTGGGTGACATTGCCCTCGGCGGCCGACCCCTTCTCTTTCCCGCGTACATGCTGCCAGTCTTGGGCCTGTCCGGTCGCAGCTGTCTCGGCCCTGTCGCTGGAGTCTCCTGTTGAGGTGCCTTGCTGTCCGTAAGGCTCGGCCGAAAGCCCTTTGGCCTGCCGCGCTTCCGAGGTTGCGCCTGAGGGAGTGCCACAAGCGAGGTTGCTTCTAGTTCATCGACGACGGCGGCTGGCAGAGCTGGCCTTTCAAGGTTTACTGATGCTTCTCGAGCCGCTAGTTTCCTGAAATGAGGTGAAAGGTCCGTGGCGGCCAAGTCATCGGCATCGTCCTCCACTGTCCTCGTCGGAGTGGCTCCGGGACGCTTGCTCGGGCTGGATTTGAGAACCACGGCGAACGTTGGCCGCGACGCGGGTTGTACTGAGGATGTCCCCTTCGGCGGAGCCGACGAGGGCGAAAGCGATGGGAAATTGCTTCCAGACCGGCTGAGAAACATATCCAGGGTTCTTTGCCGTGGCAGATGTGGATTGTCCAAGCTCTTTGAAGCAGAGCCGGGCTTCGCCCTCGATTCCGCTACGATAGGTGGCGGCATGGTGAAAGTCTCAAGAGTGGTCTGTAGTCGAATCGACAGGGTTGGACAAATGGTCTTCAGTTCAGATGAAACGCATTGGTAAGGCCAGACCGAACAGCTGACAGAATGGGATCGAGCTGGACCGATATGTCAAGACGGCGCAGCGTGATGAGGGCCAATCGCAGCAACTGTGAGAAGTTCGAAATGGAATTGACTTGGTTAACGTGGAGCTGAGCTAACGACGCGTTGACAGGTCGTAGGCGCGCGATTCGACGAGGGAGGGAATCGGCAATAAGTGGGGATGCCGATTGTGGATGACTAGCACCTCGCTCGGATGGTTTCTGACCTCTAAGATACATTTCCTTCCTGCACTGCATCGTAAGAACACACTGTAAGAGACCGATAGTCATAAATAGCCAGGGCCAATGCAATCAATCACTTGGGGATTTGGCAGCATCAACCCGAACTTGCGGGGGCTTCTCGCTGACCACTGTAAGCCCCATGGAACCCACGGATCTGTTGAACCCGTAACAGGTCTCACTCTCCTCCAAGGCTACGTGCGTGAGGGGCGTAAAAGTCGAAGCCGGCAGTTGGCTTAGAAATCAATCTTCATTTGTTGCATGTTATCATACCCAGGGTTTCTTGCCAATCGCTTCTCACCAGTTCTGTCGGTCCCGGTCGGAGGCCGCAACTGAAGCAGTGGGGACATTAATAATCGGGCACACCGTTCGGCCCTCCGCAAATGCCGTCATGCATCCGAGCAATGGTCTAATCTCACGTATCGCGTCGGCCACAGGCAAGCCTGAAGCAAACATAAAGACTTCATCTGCTCATTCATATTTGGTTATCTTGATCTCCTCATACATTTTCCTCATATTATCAGTCTCTATTGCATCCTTCTCTCCATTATTGATACCAATAACTAAGAATTATATAAACTACATCGAGTAATTGAATATGGCTTCCAAGTCCTTCTACGCCATCATCTCAGGAGCCGGCTCTGGAACAGGTCAGATTTCACTTTAACAAACCTGACGGCATATAGTGGGCCGTCGGGGTGTTGCTCCCATGGAACCAACCGTACATGGAAGGCTAACCCAACCACAGGCCGCGCAGCCGCAGTCCGGTTCGCAAAGTCTTATCCCGTCGTGCTCCTGGCCCGGAAACCCGAGAGCTACAACGACATTGTCAATGAGATCAAGCAGGCTGGTGGAGAAGCCATCGGAATCACAGCTGACGCAACAGACGAGGCCGCCGTCAATGCCGCCTTCGAGACCATTAAGAAGGAGCTCCCCGGAAGCAAGCTCGCCGCCGCCGTGTACAACGTCAACGGCGGTTTCGCCCGGAAGCCGTTCTTGGAGCTCAAGAGGGAGGACATTGACGCCAGTCTGGATGCCGCACCGTACGTATTACTTGAGTGCCCACGGATCCGCGACTGCTAACACGAGAATGCAGAAAGGGGTTCTTCACATTCGCGCAAAAGACGTTACCCCTGCTCCTCGAGTCGGTACCGGAGTCACCTCACCCGCCGTCCCTGATCATCACAGGCGCCACGGCGTCCATCAAGGGTTCTGCCCTGTTTGGATCGTTCGCTGCGGGCAAGTTTGCTCTTCGCGCCCTGGGCCAGTCCCTGGCTCGCGAGTTCGGCCCCAAGGGTGTCCACGTAGCACACGCCATCATCGACGGAGGCATCGACACCCCTTGGGGTAAGGGGTTTGTCGCCAATGACGGAGTGGAAGATGGCAAAATTTCCCCAGACGCGGTAAGCCCATGCCAATGACACTGTAAAGCTACTTACTAACAAGACCGTTAAGATTGCGGAAACATACTGGTACTTGCATACGCAACACCGGTCTGCCTTCACACAGGAGGTAGATATCAGACCATACGTAGAGAAGTTCTAAGCGAGGGAGCCTGCTCATGGGACCAAAGGGTCGAGACTTCGAGCCCACATAGTGATTAAAAAATAATCACCAGCTAAATTCTGGCTCGTCTAAGTAGCCAAAATCCTCAATAATATCCCAATGATAGCCTCACATGTTCTCATCTTCGGAACGTGATGTGCATGCTGCGAACGTGGTCATACTTCATTGATCTTAGGGTGAGAAAGTAGACGGATCCGCCATCGTGGCTTGGCATAGCATCCACACGGCCGCCGGATGAACCTGGTCAAGCAGGTGCTCGGAATCGGCCTGTTTCGTGGTGATGCTCGCAGCCTTGGGCGTTACAGAAAGGTTGCTTCGCCGTAACCAAACTCAAGATCCGGACGCTTCGGCAGCTGCCGTATCCGGTGCCGGCGCGGGAACCGTGCCGCCGTTGATGGCCGCCAGACGTTCCTCTTCTCTCCTTTCGTGAAGAGCCTGCGTCTCGGCCCGCAGCTTCTCCAAATTCCAGACTCCGTCGTCATCGCCATCGTCATCCTCCGCCTCGGAATCGTCCTCTGTTGTGCGCCAGTTGCCACTCTCGAATAGGGCACGACCAGTTGCTTCCTTAGCCTTCTTGGCCTGTTCCTCGGCAGCCTTCTTGTCCATACGCTCCTTCTTCCACTTGGCGAACGAGTCAGGCGTGACTGGTGTAAGGGTTCCAGTGAGTTTGTGTCGTTCGGACTCGAGGAAGTCTTCGAGAGTAAGGGTCTTGAGGGGTGACTTGTCCATCAAGGCTTTCTCCGCCGCCCGCTGTTCCTTGGTCTTCAGAACGAATCTGCAGTCTTTGTTAGCTTCGGACTTCATTTCTGGCCTGGCTTGACTTACCCTGGTGGCAGAGCATGCTTGTATTTGCACTTGTCGCCTCCGTTTGGACAGGTCCAGAACCAACCATATTTGCCGTCCTCGATAGCCTCAACGAAGAACTTGCAAACCTTGTCTGTGGTTGTCTGTTGGTTGCCCTTCTTAGAGAGAACGACTGAACGAAGCTTTTCCTCGTCCCATTCGGCGGAGGTCTCGACCTTCTTCTTTTCTTCCTCTTCCTTGCGGGTATCCTGGTACAAGTTCTTCTTCTCCGTCTTTCGTTCGTCTTCGAGGTTGTGGGAAAACTTGCACTTCTTGCCCTTCTCACAGTTGCCCTTCTTGAAGAAAATGCAGACGACGGTCTTAGGGTCGACACCGAAAGGAACCTTCTGGATCTGAGCTGGTTTGTTCAGAAGCAGGTCTGCCTCCCTCTTCGCATCTTCTGCCGCCTTCTTCTCTCTCTCCTTCTGTGCCTTCTCTGCCTCCTTGCGCTTCTGCTCAGCGCTGCCGCCGTTCTTCATCGACGACGCCATCTGAGCGATCTGCCTCTGGGCAGCACCACCCTTCTTATTCTTCATACCGAAGGACTTGTCCTCGACAGTCTTGGCCGCGCCCGGCTTCTTGGCCGCGCCCTTGTCAGTCTTCTTGGGAGGCATCTTGGCGGGGTAATCGTAATCGGTATATAGAGACGAGAAAACGCTATTTGGCAGAAGCAAATAACTTCCGCAAAGACTGGGTGGCTGCTTCGGATGAGCTCCTCTTGGTGGTGGTTTTTTGGGGGGGGAGTCAGCGGAGAGTAGGGTCCGCTTGGATCGACACAACGCAAAAAGTCGACTCAGGAAATCCAAGACGAGTGGGAAGCGTGGATGAAGTCAGACTCAAAGCACAGTGGGTTGGTCACGTGAAGGGCATACTTTGGTGGGGGCGGAGCGTCAAGGGGCCAGGGCCCAGGGGGGGTTGCGGTAGTGGAGCCCAAAGTCACTCCAGCGGCAGGCCTTAGCGTGGAAAGCTCCAGTGGTCTAGTTGTCCGTTCGGTTCACCACCAGTCCTCATCTCAAGCTCCATGTACCTCGCAAGCAACACCAAGCAGTCCATCTTGACTTGACGATTCATACTGATTCCTCACTTTGCGACCCCAGATAGGAAAATTGTATGTCATTGTCGTTCAAAATTGTTCTGGCAGCAAATCCGCAAAACAAAGAACGCTTACGTGTGTCCACAGAGAATACCGCAAGCTCTCTTCCACCATTCCAAACCTCAAGGACTATCGGCAAACAGTCTCTAGCCCACCATGATTTCCGACAACGATCTCTACCGACTTGCGATTTTCCTCGGCTCCGCTGCCATGGTTCTGATTGTCCTCTATCACTATGTCGAAGTCAACAAAGAAGATGAGAAGCCGGAGAGGGCTACGAAGCCAGTGAAAGCTGTTTCTTAGAGGCGCGCAACTGCGCGGAAGCGAAGTGCATAGGAGCAGGGAATGATTGGCTGTACGATACTGGCCACGAAAAGATTGAGCGTTTGCGATTGCTCTGGGACAACCGGCCCATGAGGTCTGGGGCGACATATTGAGGTGCGAGATACTGTCGACTCAGGCAGGCAGGAACAAGAGTTGGCAGGCAGGCCACAGGAGACTCCGACTATCGGGGAACACCGCAAAGGAGCATTGAGTTGTTCTGTTGTGCGATAGAAGATACAGGTACGCGGAGCGGTCGCGAATATCGCCTTACAAACTACACAATTGAAGCATTTGAGCATCAGCATATGAAACGTTGCTCTCGTTGGGCTGCTACTCCAGGCCTTGCAACCCCGAGATGAAGACTTCGTTATGCATAGATGTTGCGGAAACAAAAATAACCGTGGAACTTCAGCTGGAACTCAGAATATCTACGGCGATGCTGATACCGTACTATCAAAGGTAAGGGGTTACAGATGGAAGAAGGTACGGGCCTCACTGGAGCAATCTACACACTCTCAACGCCCATTACTGTTTTCTCCTATACATCCCGTCTTCCTTGCTAAGTATTCCTTGTCGGTCTTCCTATTTATTTGATACATACGCATTGCAGTAAGAATAATTGGGGACTAGATGAGGGAAGCTGACGGGAGCTGGGTTCAAAGTGAAGCGAACGCGCTTCCTGAACGCAACAATTGGATGGCGCACGCAGGGGAGGTGTGGCTGAGCGAGGCAGCAGCTCAGGCGGGGCCTTCCGAAAATAGACTAGCGCCGACCATTCCTCAGGCCCCTCTTGTTTTTGTCAGGCGCGCCGCAGCCTGCTGCTCTGCCTAGGCGCTCCGCTGGCAAAAATGGCCTGCCTGTCTCCTTTCCCTCTTCGCCTTCGCCCGACGGTTCCATCTTTCCTTCCTCCCGCAACCTTTCTCCTCCCCCCCAAACTCAAGACCCCTCGACCCCAAGATCATACTTCATCTTCTTCTCTCGCTGCATTGCCAGACCACTTTGCAGCTACTGTATTCTCCACGACTCTCTTCTTCACATCAACCGCTTCTCGCAATACCCTTCGTCGCGTAAACTTTCCACGCGTCGACTCTGGATCCTTGACAACATCGCATCTTCATCGCGCATCACGATCCTCGTCGCCTGAATATTACTAAGGAGCGACCGACCAGCTGCGCATTTCCACCGCAGCACTTCTACAAGCACTTTTACCCGCCCAACTGTAACCTTAACATCACATTCACCATGTCTGGCAAGCTTGACCAGTCTCTCGACGAGATCCTCTCGACCCAGCGCCGCACTGCCGGCGGTCCCCGTCGCCGCTCCCAGCGTCGATCCACTGGCGGTCGCCCTGCGGCAGCTGCCCCAGTCGGCGGTGTTCAGAAGACATCGAAGCCTGCGCGTGCTGCTGCAAACAAGCCCAACGCCGCCAAGCCCGCGCAAGGCACTGGTGACAGCAAGGTCATCGTGAGCAACCTGGTAAGCTTCGTTGCCTATTCCGGAAAATCGCACATTAGCTAATGCCTCCAAAGCCCAAGGATGTCAACGAGCAACAGATCAAGGTATGTTGCCGATAAGGCTCTTCAGCCCTCGGACTTTGTTCGACCTGTCATTTCTCGCCCGTCCTCCTCCCCAACCGGCGTCGTAGCGAGATGAAATCCTCCGTGGCCATTGCCACTACCAAACTGGAATATGCCAAGACGTCTCAAGACTCCTTTCTCGATACTGCAATCCTGAGATACGGTGCAGAATTCGTTGGAAGTTGAGCACGTCCCTGTCGCGCGATGATATTACCCTCTCGAGGTAGCCTGGTCAGCACCCGAGCAGATTGGTAGCGCCGACTGAGAATATGGGACGTTGGCAGTCTATGACGCAAATCCACATGATCAACTTGATCTGCGATTACTGCTCGTTCAGCGTTGCATACGGGATGAAACCCTCTCCAGCGAGTATAGCAGTGAGCATCAGCGCAGCACAGGCCGGGATGGCTTCGATAACCGGCTTCATTGCTTCCGATGTGCCTATCTATGATAAGTGGGATTCCTCTTCGGCGAACCGGGGGGTTCACGCAGACGGTCATCGAGGCCTGAAAACGGCCTTCGGCTCGGTACGACTGCCACCTATTTCGAGATTTGCCTGCAGTAGCTGTCACGACTTGGGGTGATTCCCTCCTACTTGATGGCGATTGAGCTTGAGACGACTTCGGGCTCCGGCCAACGCCGGATTATTTCGGGGAAGGACGCTGACACGCGTACTAACGCTCACTGCTCTGCTCGCTGTCATTTCCCCGTGCTTTCGGCGACACTTGGATTTCTCGATCTCTTGCCTGTGTGAGGCGCGGTTTCGGACGACGATTGTGACTGAACTTCAACGCTTACGGATAACTAACATCGGATTTCCCATCAGGAGTACTTCATCACGTCAGTTGGACCTATCAAGAGGGTGGAAATCTCCTACGGCCCCAACTCCGTCAGCCGTGGAATCGCCAACATTACCTTCCGCGAGCCGGATGGCGCTAGCAAAGCCTTCCAGAAGCTGAACGGCCTTCTCGTGGACAACCGCCCCATTAAGGTACTTCATCCTCGATTGTTTAATTCTGGGCTGTTCTAACTTGCGCCACAGATCGAAATTGTCGTCGGCGCCTCTCAGGCAGCCAACGTCATCCCGCCCTCCAAGACTCTTGCTGAGCGTACTGCGTGAGTGATAACAACACTGGATTTATAAGTAGCGATACTAACAAACTTACAGCCAGCCCAAGGCTCAGCCGAAGTCTGCTGCCAACGACAAGCGCAAGGCCAACGCTAACAAGGGCCCTACCACTGCTGGTGCCCGTGACAAGAAGCCGCGCCGCGCGCGCTCTGGTCGTCCCGCCAAGAAGACTGCTGAAGAGCTGGATTCCGAGATGGCCGACTACTTTGAGTCCGGTGCTGCTCCTGCCACGAATGAGAACGCTGCTGCCCCTGCCCCGGCAGCTGCCAATGGCGATGCTCCTATGGAAGATGAGATCATGTAAAGGAACCCTTGATGAGTTTGACCTCGGATTCACCCACGAATGCCAGGATTGAGGAGGTCAGAAAGGAACATGGCGCGGGGGCGCCTTTGATCTTTCTTATTTTCGCGTCTCGTGGAACTCTCGAACAGATTGCTGGAAGGAGAGTTATCAAGTGGAGGCTATGGGATTTTGGCTTTGGTTTCGACACGCTTTGGTTTTTCCAACTTGCAGATTGCCTCCCCCAGCCTTCCGGCACAACCCCAAAACACAAAATGGTGCTTCCGACTTTAACGAGCTGGAGTACCTGCAAATTACACATCTGCTTCGCCCAGTTTATTCTAGGGCATGTATTATAGCACCCCCCCAAAGTCGGATAGACTTTAATACACAAAGCGTCGAGCCCCCGGAAAAGGTTTCTTGATTTCTGTGACTTAAAATCAAAACTACGAGTCTTCATAGCGCATTGTTGCACCTCAGCATTGACGACGAATCCTCATGGAGAGGATGCAGACGCTGGAAGACTAAATTGTGTGTAAATATTGATCCTATAACAATTATCATGATGACAAATCCGGGCGCTCACATGACATGCGGCTAGCATCCATTTGCATTTAATTCTTTTCCGCACAAGAACAAGATCATATGTTATTGTACAGGTGATAACTACGATGGGAAAGTGGCCACTGGCCTAACCTATTGGATGGATTCGTCGTCTCATTACTAGGCACATTTCCTCAATGGCCATTGCCTATGGGAAGAGAGCATAGACCGCATTCGCAGCTAGACTTCATTTTGGGGGGTGGAGGTACATAGAGCCATGATATCCATTCGCCAAATGCCTCTGCCTCTGCATCTCGCCGCAAGAACCAATCCCAAAGATCACAGTTCGTCTTTCTCTGTCTTTTGGTTCAAAAAAAGTACATTCAGGTCGTAAGTCTAGAGCGGATCCACGGTCGTCGCAGCCAGAGATGCTGGCTCAGTACCGGGAAGTCGTCTTAGGGTGAGCAATAATGGAGATAGCTTATTTCTCCGCAGCCTTGCCGGCGGCCGGGGCCTTTTCGTCCTCCTCGCCCTCCAGAGGGGGCATGTCCTCATCATCCTCATCCTCGTCGTCCATGTCCTCCATGCCAGGAGCACCGCCGCCGAGCTTGGAGAAGTCGATGCCGCCGAAGTCGCCGCCACCAGCACCGCCCATACCGGGCATGCCACCTATAGAACCACTGTCAGCCTGTGAAATCGAGAAAAGTTTGTCGTGTGACGACCGGCCAGCGCGCGGTACGTGGTTGAGTGCTAAAGGTTACGTACCCATGCCACCGAATTGGGAGAAATCCTCCTCAGCGGCCTCCTCCTGCTCGTCCTCGTCGACCCACTTGTCGAAGTCGGTCTTCAAGAAGTGAACCTTCTTGGAGTCCTTGAGCAGGCGGGGCCAGTACTCCTCCTTGAGCTCCTTCTTCTGAAGCTTGAGCTCGACGTTCTTGCCGGTGTGGTTGACCTTGCTCTCGGCGGGGTCGATCTCGGCGAAGAACTCCAGGTCTACCGCATACTGGCGCTTCAGACTGTCGGAGTGACCACTGAAGGACAGGCCGGTAGGCTTGAGGTCAAGCTTGAGGTTGGATGCGGGGACGTCAGGGACGGTGATGGTCAGGTAGACGAAGTTCTTGGAGGCGTCGGAGGAGCTGGAGCGCTGGGCCCACAACACTGTTGGTGAGAACATGGTTAGCTTCCGCGATGCCTCCGGCCTGCGCGAGGGCAGATTTTTCAAGGGATGCAGAGATGGTTATGTCGGGGCGTACAGGACAACGATTAAGATGCCCGGATGCGACAATGGGGAAAGAAGCCTGTACATACCCTCAGGAGTTGACGTGGTGCTAGACATTTTGGTGGTAATGTGTCGTGTAAGGAGCTATGACGGGGGA
Organism: Colletotrichum jinshuiense; assembly: GCF_051148585.1. NCBI lineage: Eukaryota > Fungi > Ascomycota > Sordariomycetes > Glomerellales > Glomerellaceae > Colletotrichum > Colletotrichum jinshuiense. The sequence continues at coordinate 299,068 of NC_139309.1, read as the reverse complement.
TGAGGGGTAGTTTCTTTACGCGGAGCGCAAATGTGTCGCAAGTAGGCAATCGCAAACTGCAATGTAGCCTAGGGAGGAAGTTATTAGAAAAGTAGTTGTATGAATTTGACAACAACTGTCTGGGTTGGGAGGAAGGTAAGAGTAGATTGAGTGTGGGAAGGGAAAGAAGCTGGAGGGGTTGTGAGGCTACTGGTTTGAAAAGGCTGGGCCCTGGGCTGGGGTGAGGTCGGGTGGGTTCCAGTTACCGCCTGGAGATCACGGGCAATTGTAGAAGGCGCTCGAATCCGAAAGATTTGGCGGTAACCCACCAGCGGCAGGAGCACAGAGCACTGAGGGGGGTGCCAACCGGTGTTGGCACTGGGCCGCTGTGGACCGGACCCTGGCAGGGCTGAATGCTGAAATCCCGTCCCTCTCTTCCTTTTCCCCCCTTCGCTCGTCCTTCCGTCCTCTGCGCCAGGTACCTGGCTGAGCCTCTCTGTTCCTTCTAGCGGCTGCCAGGTACTTCCACTTGTGTGGGACATTGGCTCCAGAAACAAGTACCTCCTTCCCTGTCTTCCCCTCTCTGCTGACGTTTGCTTTACATCCAAGCGAACTTCCGGACCCCTCCCCTGCAACCCCACGAAAAAGGCATGGACAGAGTAAAGTGTAGGTATGTGCTTGTGCTTGCCTGCAGTTGAAAAGTGAGGCGCAAGTCGCGTCATGGCAGAAGTGTGCACAAATCCGAGCTCTTTGTTGTGTCAGCCAATGTGAGGCTTAATATTATCTGGAGTCCTGTATCGCTTTTTGAGACGAATGTCTGTTCCCCATTCTCACTCACTGTTCGTAGCGTCGGACCTGTCATCCATCTCCGGGCCGAGAAACAATGCGATTGTCATAAAGAAAATTCATCTCGTCTTTCGATATTGTCATTCGGACAGTGAGATCATCGTGGGCCTTGCCGGCTGCCTACCCACCCTTGGCCTTATTCGCTGTAATGCGACCCGTCCGGAACGCGCGAACCGACCTTTACTTATTCGGATTATGTGACAGAGATGCATTACTAGGCCACAGAACAGTAGATGAACAGGCTCCATTCAGCGCCAGGAAGGCCGAATTATGCTCAACTGCTGCCTAGGATGTAACAGTTAGACTCTAGAATGAACCAACTGCTATAACTTCAAGACCCAAGTTCGCTTCTTTTCTTGTTACCAAACCGCCTGCCCAGCGTCGGTTAGCCGAAGCTTCCCTCGCCTTGATTGGAGATTAACTTCAGTTTATGCGATAAAATGATACATCTCACTAACCGGGTTATACGCATTCAAGCCGCACCTTCCCCACGTGACGACAATCCCCCACCATAGGTAGTCCGTGTCAGTCGAGGCAGAACAAACAAGGAATGACGACACATCGCTTCCAAACCCAAGGCAGTGCTCATTGATCCTGCCAACAGACGAGGCTGGCGACAGCCCAAACGCATCCACCAGCCGCCCGCCGCCCGCCAGCTCTCACCACCGCACCCGAAATCCAACTATTGCGGGTTAACGGTCTCCTCCGGCCATTTGTCTGCCGATTAGCCCATCATGGAGACACTCAAGTCGCTGTTCGTCAAGCCTGACCCGCAGCAGCAGGTACAGCCGGCCCATCATAATAACAACGTCCGGGATACTAACGAGATTGTTCTTGGTAGCTGCGGAAATGCAACGCCCTCATCCGTTCAAATATCCGTAAACTGGATCGCGACATCAACCAAGTCAGACAAGTGGAGGCCAAGACAAAGAACCTTATTCTCCAAGCCGATAGACGAGCTCAACGAGACCCCACGAGGCAGAAACAAGCCCAGAAGGAGGCCCGCGACTTCGCACGCGAGCTGATTCGAGCACGGAAGACCAGCAACCGGCTGGTCACCTCCAAAGCGCAACTCAACAGCGTACAGATGCAGGTCAATGAGGCATTTGCTGTTAGGAAGATTGAGGGCAGCATCCGCGCGAGCGTCGGTGTGATGAAGGACGTCAACCGCTTGATTCGACTGCCAGAGTTGGCCGGTACAATGCAGGAATTGAGCGTGGAGCTGACGAAGGCCGGCATCATCGAGGAGATGGTGGGCGAGAGCCTACCCGAAGACATGGACGAGTTCGAGGAGGAGGAGGCTGAGGGCGAGGTTGACAAGGTTCTCGGCGAGATCCTGAAGGATCGCATGTCCAAGGAGAAGCTGCCTGCAGCGCCTGTCACGCAAGAGCCAAAACCAGTCGAGGTCGAGGAGGAAGAGGAAGATGCCGAGGCTATGATGGACCAGATGCGCAACAGGCTGGAGGCCTTGAGGAGCTAAGGGCTTGCATCTCGACAAAGACGGCGTACGGCGTTTCATTCGTGGGTCGGTTCATCAGCTCGAGGTCGTTGCAGGAAACATCTATGTGGGTCCGTATACACCGTTCAGGGAGGCGTGGCATTGGGGAGCATTGACCCCGATGATGTGGCAGCTTTTTGGCAGCTCATCTAGCCGTTGCTATTCCCGCAGGTCATCTTGTTTCGTCTGGCGTTCGGAGTAGCCATCATTCAGCAGGTATACAGTTTTTGACGCCTCAGAGGGCTGCGCAAGTTGGTTAGAACCATGAGGATATAGCAAGTTTCAGTGGTCGACATTTTTCTGCATCGGGTGTCTAGAAGTGTGATTTACTTTTTCTTTTTCTTTGATCTCTTGAGCTTAAAGAGACAGGCTTGATTGAGAACATAGTGTGACAGCTTTTCCTCGTTTAAGTTTAGCTTGAAGGTATTTGCATGTCATTCTGCGAAAATACACTCCTAGATATTCCATTATCTAGGTATATCCAAGACTATAAGCCGTGTTCTGAGTCCTGCTAATTGGCGCCCGGCTTGGTAACGCCGATGGAAAAGATGTGCCTGTCCTTCGACAAACAAACAAACGACGAGGATGTAGTCATAATTCCGGCTTGGATCACTTCGGCGCTGGGGAGCCTTGGCGGTAAAACAGGCATCTTGCAGCACCTCCTGAGCTCGAGATTCCTCCAGCCATCGTGCCGTTTGCAGCATTATAGGAAAGTAATCAAGCGATCTTCTTCCGCCGTAAACAGGGCACAAGCGGACTCCCCGTCAAACAGGAGGCCTTTGACCGCGCCTCACGCTTTGGTGCTGATTCTGATTATGACACGGCTGGAGGAGGATAAGACCATCGAGCAGCATGTCTTAACACGTCCTGTCCTTCCCAGAGACTAACAACAAGATCGACACATGTAGTGCGAAGCCCCAAGTTGCAAGAAGCGCCTCCTTTGCAGGCCGGGATAGTTTGCGAAGACCGGCGATCTCACATTTATAGTTGATGGTGACATGTACATATTACTTACTTGTCTTCCTGTGACCGAAATTATTGTATGCATAGGTCTCTTTTCTACCCTGCAGAATCTATTACGGACTCCCAAATGCTTAGTCGTACATATGTTATGGTAGCCATAGAACGTAGATGGTTTTTGCCCAACTCGGCTACGGCACATCAATTATCCACGATATGATCTACCTTCGGATGGCAAAAGACATCGCCCAGCCCTTGGGGTATCATATTACTTCATCGCATGGTTCAAATATGCCGGAAAGCAGCTGAGGCAACGAATACTCTAGTCTTATCTTGATTTAAGGGGAAATTTTTGGCGATGCTTTGCTGAGTGCTTACCATTCTTTAGGGGCTTAAGGCTCAATAGGGAAAAGATATCGGCAACTACCAAACTCACTCTATATCAAAGGTGGCTGGCTCTACGGCAGTTTTCACTCTCCGATGTTGCGTTTACCGCGGCCAGGCTCGTGAAGCTTGCAATGTTTAGATAGCAACTACATCTTATGGATGAAAGCGCGTTCACACCTGCGAGTTAAAGATTCTCTCGTTAACCAGGACTCCTGGATCGACTTATCAAATATCCCAGGCCCAATATTAAATTTTCGCAAGAACCTTATTTATTGAGGGTTTGCTTCGGTATGTGGTGTTTTGAAGATCATCAAGTTTAAATACCATCTCAGTACGGTGTTGTTAAGACCAACCAACCTTGTCTACACATGCAAATACTTAAAAGTCACATATCATCGCCATCAACGTAAAGTTTCTTACAGCTAGCCATGCGCTACAACGTATTGTTTCAACTCCGTTTACTTGAACTCAACTTATTTTACCTCCCTCTCCTGCCTAGAACCGGCGCGTCTGCTTTGTTATTTGATGATAGAATATTTCTACCAATAACCAAGGCGCCGGGATGGTTCACTGCAGCTATTATCTCTTAAAGCGGCAATCGATGTTGAAAACATGATCACCAGGTCAAGTTTTGGCAAGATTATCTTAACCTCAGGTGGCCGTCAGGTGAGATGAGATACTGTCTAATGTACATACTTGGTAGTGGCCTAAGGCCTTTGATGCTGAATTCGCCTCGGATCCAGTCTCGACATGAAAGTGCTTGAAAAATCTACCCTTCTGTTTGGTTGTTTGGCGAGTGAGCCTTCTTTGCTGGTAAGGAGATCCAATGGAATTCGGCATTCAAAGGAAGCAACACGACACGGTATACACGGCACTGACAACGCAATGCTGGCACTATATCCTAGCCTCGTGCTAAAAATCCTATGTATAAATTTTGATAACATACACGGCACTAGAGGTACTGGCGTTGCGGCTTAAACTTCAATGCAGTTGTCGAGAGCTTAAGCCACAAAGGCCTGCGATTTAGCCTCGACTATAAAGACTTTGAACCTTGTAGCTACGTAGAATCTCCCGCATATATGGTCAGCTAAGAGTGATTTTATTGTGGGACTATTCAGCAAGTCTTGTATTTTTGGCCTATGACAATCCAATCCATCTTGCAACTTCAGTTGCAAGGCTGCTTAGTCTACTCCAAGCAACTGCAAATCAAGCCTCCAACTACTTGAACATTCACATAAAATGTCCCACTCAACCCTTAACATACAAGAACCGTACAGTTTCGACTAGCTCTCCAGGCATGACCCAGTCGAAGCTGTTGGATGTCCCTCAACTACTCTCTGGACTGATACTCTCTGGACTGATACTCTCTGGACTGAGACGTACGGTATTATAGGGAGAAAGAGCACACGCATGTAGACTTAGTAGGAATAGGGCTCTCGACAGCCACTAAAGCCATCGGCAGCAATTAAGAGAAGGCATTTTCAGCGACGCATATTATCCGCGGATGCCAAAAGACATTCCTAGAGGGCTGGTGGATGGTGTGATGTGCATGCGGCAAGTGAAGGGTGCCATACAGGTAATCCAGTGTGAGAACTATAATTTCCGGGTCAACTATCTTTGGGTAAACGCGGTGGTTATCACAGGTAATGAGACGATGGAAGTTGAAGGAGTTGGGGAGTAGGAACAGTGTAGAAGTGAATAACCCCAATCCCAACAAACCAAATCATTGGCATATTCACACTGCCAAAATGGAAATTCTACTTGATATAGAATAAACCTAATTTGTGAGTTTTGCCCCGGGAGAAGATTAGCACTTCCTAGTTGTTTCTGATGTTAGAAGAGAAAACAACTTTTGAGATTGAGGCAGCCAAGCGACCGAGGTAGCAAGACAATGAAAGTAAGTAGTTGGGAGGGGAAAAGGTTGCGAACGAAGAGTGTCTATTGATCTATCATCAATCCACGACCCCTTGAATAATAGAAGGGAAAAACAATCTTCGCCCAAAATGGGTGCTGACACACGCAGCACCTCCGTTATGTCATCGCGGCATCGGTGGGCGGTGTGCCCCACAACGGAGCGGGACGCAGCTCAAAGCCAAGTCAGCCACTTATCAATCCCGACAGGGTCCTTAGCTAAGCCAGCAACGAAGGGATCCATCTCTCCATCTTCAACTAGGCAGGACGTCGGCTTCTTTGCCTCGCGTGCCCATGACGGTGGGGCTGGGGGAAATGAACGTTCTGCTGCATTACCTACACAACGCTCTCCCAACTGCCCTGCCAGGCTACCCAGTGACATCACCTTTGTCAAGCTTAGTCAAGCCCACGCAGTAGCTTTCAAACCGAGATCGCCAAGGTCGAGAACGTGGTTAAGGTGTGAGATTGGCGCTCTCCGCATCTCATATGCGGGTGTGGATTGCACCGAGCGGAGTTCCGCCGCCGACCTGCCCCAGGCCGCTCGGTAAACCAAGCCACCAATGGCAGTCTTTGCAACTACCGATGAGGCCTGGTCGGTACATATCCCACACAGAGATGTGCAGGGGAGCTGACTAACGTCCAGATATCGCATTTTGTTCACTGCGCCTTTTGCCGGTGCAGCATCTTTACCATCTTGCCGAATGAGGAAATTTACGGTTCTGAGAAGGAGACAAGAGCCGGCCTGAGCGGCCTGCATAGAGAATGTAACGCCGAATAGGAAGTGCTCCTTGTCGTGCCTGGCGGGACTATTGGAGATCCGACATCATGGGGTTGGGAACTGGCTCAGTCATCAGAGGCCAACGGCCAGAGTGCGACGCCGACGTCGCGGGGCCTAACTCCGTGATGTGGAGCACGGCCACAGACGTTGCAAGTTGCCGTTGTTGTTGCTGGTGTTTCTGCCATTGCGAATATTCGGCATTCTGCGTATAAAGGTTCAACAACTCTCGCCTCCAGTCAACGTTTTTCTTTCCCTCCTCATCCAGCAGACAATCCAAGCACAGTCTTCTTCTCTTCTCTCTCACTCAAAGACTCAATCAGCTTTCCGCAGGACCATCCTCCGAAAACTCTCCATCAAAATGAAGTTCTCCATGACTCTCGCCGTCTCGGCGCTCTTCTCCGCTGTTGCCAGCGCTGATTGTAAGCTCTCCTCCATCTCTTACCACTGGCAGCCCGACTAACCTGACTGCAAAGCCGTCCCCTGGGAGAGACTGAACAAGAACGACTCCATGCTGCTCGTCGTCGACATGCAGGAGGGCCTCTTCAACCTTGCCCGCGACTTCGACCCCACCCTCTACCGCAACGCCATGCTCGCCCACTCCTCGCTGGCCAAGGTCTTCGACCTCCCCGTCGTCCTGACCACCTCCGCCGAGTACGGTATGTGACTTCGCACCCTCTTCCCCGATACCCCACGGGAAGAAGCCAGAAGCTAACAAGCAACCCAGGCCCCAACGGTCCCCTCCCCCAGGAGATCCTCGACGACCACCCCACCGCGCCCCTGATCAAGCGCAACGGTGAGGTCGACGCCTGGGACAACTCCGACTTCCGCGATGCCGTCCGCGCCGCCAACAAGACCCAGATCATCCTCGCCGGTATCACCACCGACGTCTGCACCACCTTCCTCGCCCTCTCCCTCCGCGCCGAGGGCTACTCCGTCTGGGCCAACGTCGAGGCCTCCGGCACCACCACCGAGCTCATCCGCGACATCTCCAACGACCGCATGGCCGCCGCCGGCGTCCAGGTCGTCTCCCTCTTCTCCATCGCCCTCGACCTGATGCGCGACTGGCGCAACACCCCCGGCGCCGTCCAGCTCCTCTCTTGGCTCGATGTCTACTACCCCGCCTACGGCTACATTGCCCGCGGCCACCGTGCTGCCGTCACCAACGGCACCATCATCGACGGCGAGAACACCCTGCCCTTGTAAGCGACCCGATGTCTTCTGACATTGGCGCGGCTGTGAGAAATGGGAGGATGGTATGATTCCCGGACAAGTCCTCACGCAAGGAGGAAGTCGGACAGGGGCGGGGGAGCGGCCGCCGTTTCCGCGACGCTCGCCGCCGCCGGGTTGGCTTCAATGTAATTCTTTCATCTTCTTCCCGAGCCCTCCGCGGCTATTACTTAGAGTTACGACACGCCTTTTCAAAAGCTGTTTTTGTTTCGCAACATTCAAAAGCACGTACACAAATATAGAATCACTTCACATAACCTCCTGATTTGCCACCTGTGAAAAAACATGCGCTATATATTAATACTTTTTTTTTGTTTTTGATTTTTTTTCTTTTAGCTCTTGCTTCCTGCTCTGTCGTTCTGGTCGCCGGTCGTCGAAGCAGACGTGCAGCTCCGCGCCGACCCCCGACATGCCTCCGGCGCATCCATCTAAACCCGGATAGGCGCCGGCGGTGCGTCCTTTGGCCGTTTGCAGATCATCGCCGAGCAGCCAGTCCGCCTGCCCCAGACATCCCGAATAGGCAAGTCGCGGGGCTCACCCGGACCCGACACACGGACCGGTGCGGGGCCCGTGACGCGGGACCTCGGCCGGGGATAAAAGCGGGTTCCGACGTCAGAAACGGGAGACCAGCGAGGATGGAGGTGGGGGCCGGGGACTGCAGCTCGATAAGGCGGAGCGGGGGGGGGGCGACTTTGACAGGTGCCGCAGGTCTGCCGACGGGAAATCCTCCGGGAGGGCTGCAGGTAGGAAGGGGGTGGGGCCTCTACACATGCCGGGTGAGTAAGCACCGTCGGCGGGCCTTCCGTATATACCTACCGTGATTGCAGCGATGGGTACCGTGAGATACGGGACGCGGACACGGGAGGGGAGGGGGGGCCAGGCGGGCTGCACTCGATCGATCGCAGCGTTTTGGACATGCACGCATCATCGTCACCATTCATTGAGCGGGCTGCAGCACAAGCGTAGACCGGGTTTTTTTCTGCCCAAGGCCCATCAAGCCAAAAACAAGCCAGCAACATCCCCTTCCGCTTCCCCTTCCCCCCTGAAGAGTGCGCCCAGCTCACCTCGCAGGACGCCCGGGGGGGAGACTGCTTTTTGCTGCCCGCCATCGATCGAAAAAGACATCGGGGCGCCGGACCCGGTCGATCCTCACTATGTCATGGGGCTTTTTATTGTTATTTCGTGTTATTGGATTTTAAATTTTTTGTCTCTCCTTCTCCCGGTGAGGCGTTTTTATTTATTTATCTCTTCTTACCTTTTTATTTAACCCTCTTTGGTTTTTTTTTGTCTTTTTTTTTGTGCCAGCCGCAAATGTTTCTGAGAGAGACATTGTTAGTCAAGTCTCGACGCCCGAAAATGATTTTGAGTGTGGTCAGGGCGCGCGCCCGCTGCGGAAAGAAACCAAATTAACACCCCTTCGCCCCAACGGCGAGTCGTACGAGACCTCTCCTTCTTTCCCCTGACGATCTGGCGTTCATGATCAGAGACACGAAAGCGCGGAAACGCAGTGGTGCACCTGCCAGTTGGCGTCCCCGACAGGGGTCGTTGCCGCGAGCGGGCTCGGAAGCTGAAGCTGAAGCTCCTTCGGGGAGGGGGGGTAAAGAGGGGGGTATAGAGGTCTGGAATGGAGTTGTCTAGGCCTTTGGCTTTTTGCTTTCTTTTTGCGAGTTTGTTTTGCTTTGCCCTGACGGATGTGTGTAATGAGACACCTGGACAGAGAGAGACAGAGACGGAGACATGAAAAAAAACAGAGACAGAGGAGACAGGCAGAGACAGCTCACTCCAGGCGCCAAGGATCTTAAACATGCAGCGGTCTCAGAAGAGCACGATTTTGTCATTTTCTTCAGTCGTGACGATCGCTCAAGAGCGGTGAGGGACGGGTTCTGCATAGGGTTGTTTGATGGTTGCAGAACCCAGAAATGCGACTGACAGGGGGGGCCAGGAGGGAGTGTGGTTTCAGCTCATTTTGCTTTGCAGCACGTTGCGTGCGTTTGCTTGCTTTTTCCTATTTTTTCTCTCTCTTCCGGGGAGGGGGGATGAAATGCGAGCTGTACGATCATCTCGTGGGCGAATCGGGGAAGGTATTTAGCCCAGCATTGGCAGGCACACACTCACACATCACCACCACCATCACCACCACCTTATTTCGGACTCCGCCTTAGCGCACGTAAGGGAAATCAGGTATTTCCCAAGAGACACCTGCAACCCTGCGCGGAAGGGCGGAAAGGCTGGCGGGGATGGTGGTGGTGTGTGCATGCCGGGACGTCGTCGAGGGGGTGGGCGCCCGCGCTGACGGCGGCCCGCTATCGGATGCGATGCAGCGGCAGCGCAGCCGGATGGGGTGGCGGACGGGCATGTCGCGAACATACAAGATCAAGAAAAACTTTCTTTGCAAAGTCGCGGTGTGTTTGATTCATCAGGGAGGTGAGTCACAAAAAAAAGTTGACCGCAAAATGTGAAGCGACCCATCCGTGATGGCGACGACGACGACGACGACGACACCCCTCCCTTCCCCTCCTCAACGGAGACGGGTGCAGCCCAGCCAGCTCGCTTCACGATGCGCCGGACGGTGATTGGAGCGCAGGCTGTCGCGAAGCTCGCACCCCGCCGGCCAGTCAGGCCCCGACCGCCGCCCATGGGACGTGGTTGTTGTGCCCCGTGTGCGTCGTACTGCGGTCCCCCCAAAGTGTTGGTGTTGTGTGTTATTGGCATTCATCGACTGTGATGGATGTGACGAGGAGGCGCCCGGCTGCGGATTTCTCACGACGAGAGGCTGTAAGCCATCCGCCCTTCGGCCGTGAGGGACGGTGAGATGGTGGGATGAGAGTCTCGAATCGCGGCCAGGCCAATCTGGACATGGGTATTACGAGCGAAGCCAAAAGGGTGGACGCGAAGAGGGGGAGGGGAGGGCCCGTTGAGGATGCGAGAAATGAAATGTGCATCCCAACGAGGCGCCGAGGGGTGTGTAATGCTTAGATTGGGCTCCAAAGTGATTGGTACCGCCGACGGAAGGGGGTGGTGACACATCAGGCGGCGGGACGAGGAGGGGTGTTTGCGTCTCGCGGGTCTGGCCAGGAATGCACGATAGGATCGCCCATCTCCCGACGACAGCGCCTGGACACCGCTCCAGCTGCTGCTGCTGCTGCTGCTGCCGCTGGACAGCTGCGAGATGCGGTCGTGACGGGCACCCAGACCCAGGCCTTGGGTATCGTGGGATCGACTCGCGTGGAGATGAGCCGATGCCCCGGCGGGCCAGAACTGACAGCCCCCGGTCACTTGTCACTTTCCCTGCCCAACCCGATTGACATCCCTTGTGCTCGCTGCAGGGAGATGCATGGCCGACCCAAGTGGGCGTTTGAATAAGAGGCGGTGACGACGGTGTACATGAACGCCGTTGAGAAATGAGGAGAGGGGGAAAAAGAAAAGGTGAAAAGCAAAAAAGGGCTGCGTTGCCAAAAAAGCAACCTATCTGACGATTTCCGATGTGTTGTCGCAAGCAGCGCCAGCATGCAAGCAACGCAAGACAGCAGGGCAGACCGCCTCCGGACTTCGGCGGCCGAGCGAACCGGAGAGGGCCAACAAACAAACGCATTACTCAACGTCAACAACAGACAGCAACCCCCCACGGATCCAAACACGGTATTGTTCGGTGTCGTCCCACGCGAGGAAGTCAGACGCTCCCCCACTCTTCGCCATCTCGGGCGGCGCGCGGGCTTGGGGGACTGCTAGTGGACTAGACCCGAGGCGCCGGGGCACTCGCCGGGCGGGTGTGCTCTGGGCGCGTCGGGGCTGTCGGGCGTGGAGGCAAGAGACAGTCTTGATAGTCTTGATATGGCAAAAATAACGTGATGGTTTCGCGCTTGCGGACGGACGCACGGATCCCACCGCCGTCGAGGGGACTGTGCAGAGGCCGCCTCAGGGAGCATAGAAGGAAGCGCGACGGACGAGCGACGCCGGCTGTCTCTCGTTGTTTGAAGTGTAGGCGGCGTAGTGCGACCACCACCACCACCGACAACCCGAGAGTTGAAAATAGCAACGCCAACGAGCCGCGCAGGATGACAGACAGCATACGAGAATGTTCGACAAAAGATGGAGTGAGCCGGTGTGGTACCGGTATGGCAGATACGACGAATGAGATAAGCTGAGCCCGTATCGGGGCCAGTGACCCCACGCACGCCCACACCCTCGTCCTCGCTCTGGCGGTGAAATCTTATCTAAGGTGGCCCCGGTGCGATAAGGCGCGGTAGCGACGGATAAGCTGCCGCGGCCACTCCGTTGAAGACTCACCTTCCGTTTCGGGCGGCCCAGCCTGCTCAGGGCAGACGGTCGTGTCCCGATACGGTTTACGGGGCCTTCCGTCAGGCACGTCAAACGTGCATCAGCATGTGCTTGTGCTGTGGACCGTGGTGGGGAACGGTGCTCCGTTTTGACTTGCTCTAGGCTCTGGGCTCTAGGATCTTGTCAGCCAGAGAAATGCGGATGAACCGTTCCGTCCAATGGTCTTGACTTTTCGGTCGTCTGGGCAGACACCCGCAACCCAGTTATTTCAAGTCAGTCATTGCCTGGCCTGGAACGCCAGACGGGTCCCGTTCCGAAACTGATCGGACGCGCAGGCTAGCCTCCGGGATGCAACGAAACGAGAGGCCAAACGATGCGTGCAGCTGAAATGTTGATGAGGAAACGCCAAATGTTTGCTTCTCAGCTGTGTCTCGTATTGTTGGCTGAATTGATATGTGGTTGAGAATGCAAACCAACCACCACCGTCTCTGATCGGTTGGCCGGCATGCTTGCACGACAAAGCGCCCAGCCAATAATAGAGACATGCTGCTCAACGTGGCTTGAACGCCTCCAGTTTCAACCCCAGCGACCCGGCCCCGTTTACCCCAGGTTTTTTTTTGTTGCTATTTCCTTTCCCGTCGGGATCCGTTTACTTTAGTCAGTATGGGAAAAAAGAACGGCGCCCAGTCGGGTTACCCAAAATAAAATAAATGGCCAGTGCTTTTCAGGATGACGGCAGGAAAAGAAAGCTCTGTGCGATGACCAAACCGCGTGGCCTTTCCCTGATTTCTGTCCGGTCTTTCTCTTGCCGGCCGGAAGAAGGTTTTGTTTGAAGTGGGGTGGGAGGGGGGGTGTGTGGTTTGAGCGAGCCTCTGGACGATGGCGTTCGGGATGTTCAGCATTGAAGTCATAGTTGACGTCGAAATTGACGAAATGTGGCGCGCCTGAATCATTGCAGAGTCGCGACAAACCTGACAGCTGCGAAATTCCGGAAGCACACTGCGCTTGAGGATGCTCTTCTCGGACGAGTCGGCCGCCTCTTCCAAGGTTTTGGCTCACAAATTTTTATCATCCTGTTCCTTTCTTTGCAGCAGTTGCTGTGGTGCGCCACACGAGCACGACTCATGAGCCACCGAAGAAGAGACGATCCGGAGAAAACACCGACGCGCAGAGAGGGTGGTTTTCTTTAGTGGTGGTCGGGACATGACCGACACTTGACGCGCACCTATTCACCGAAACGGGCCCGAGACGAGGAGTACGTGTGTGACATAATGGGACGGAAGACCTAGGCCTGGGGGTGTGGAGAGGGGGGAACCACCAAGGCGGAGAAATATAAAAAAGAATTTTTAAAAGAATTTTCTTCAGACGGAGTCCGGGGTGGGCCATGAATCGTCGACGTCGCCAATCATGGAAGATAATGCCGAAGAAGATCCTCGGAAAGCGGAGAAGGGGTGTGCATTTGCTAACGTCAAAGAGGCCCGACTCGAAAGAAGACGAAATAATATGAGCACGATGGAAAAGAAGGAGGGGGAAAAAAGAAAAGGGCTGGGAGGATGGATACTGGTCGATGAAAATTTTCATCCCCAGGGGACTTTTTTTTTCCTCATTCCAAAACCACCTTTGACAAAAGGGCCGTCTTCTCGTCAGGACAGTCCTCCTTCCACTTTCTCCCCAACGGTGAGGGGGGAAGGGGGGCCATGGAGCCTAAAGGGACTCCCTTCTTCCCGGCAATCTTCTTCAGTGTCCACCTGTCGAGTGTTGATAGCCGCGGGCCCTGTTCCTCCATGTGGGCCGGAGGAGGATTGTTGCGGGTTCTGATGATTGCTGGTGAGGAGAAGGAGCTCCAGGAGCTCCATGAGCTCCGCCGTCCACGCCTGAACAGGAAAGAGAGCAAAACTGGAAAAGGTCTAGAGCTTCTATGCCCCCCCGACGACGGGACGATCGCTCCCGGGGTGTTGACACGTTTGGATTCGCCGGGGGCCATCCCGTTTAGTGAAAAATTTCCCATTCCATTTCCCTTTCCTGACAGGGGGGCAGGCAAGGGGTGTTTGGGTAAAAGACACCAGAGGTCCAGGCGCCGGGAATTCCTCCCGGCACAGGGGACCCTTCTGCCCTCCCCTACCCTTCCCCCCCGTCGCCGTGTGTACTGCCATGCGCTCGCTGGAGTCGAAGGCCCAAACGGCGGGGCGGGGGGAAGGGGGGTTAAAGACGCAATCCGCCGTCCAGGTCTCGTCGTCCCTCTCCCTGACCGCCCCTTGTTATCCGTGCGATTACTGAACCGAGCCTGCGGTTGACAAGGGTGTGTGAGTAATTTGCGGAAATGATGCCCTCGCCGCTTTAAGCCCCAGACCAGACCCAGCAGCAAACGATGAAAATTCTGCTGCCACTTCCACTTGTGGGGCGGCAGTCGTCTTGCACAAATCCCCCCCAGAGTCGGCAGCGCGGGTTATCGCAGCGACGGTTGTCGTCCGTAAACCTGACGGCGGACGGCAGACTCACACCCCGCCCCAGTATTAGACGGAATGCCGTCTGTTATCTTCCATCTCGCCCCAGTTCGCCATATACTCACCCGTGTGAGGATACCCCGCGAGCGATTGCGCGCATGCGGGGAGGGTTTTCGCCAAGTCCGTCATTCCTTCCGTTCTCTCCCGCATTCTCGCAGCCCTATCGCAGCTGGAGAGCTGCAAAAACCGGTATCGAGATTCCGAGGGAGAGGGAATGCAGCTGGTAATTCCAGCTATACGTCCGGCATCGCAGCGGAGGGGGAAGGGGGGGCGCTGTCGAGTCGTGCTGGAGAGACAGAGAGATGGCGAAGAACGCACGCCCCTTATCTGAGGAATTCCGTATGCAAAACCTCCAGGAACAGGAGATGGGGGCACTGGAATGCCAGATATTCAAAGACTCGGTCAGTTCCTGGGGCGGAAGAAGGGGGCGAAACTGGAATGTCAGACATTATGAGTCTATCTCACTATTCTTACTCGGACAGCCTGTCAGACCTCTCCGTCTCTCTCTCAGGTACCGCCGAAGCCGTCGGCCCAAGGTGAGCTGTGAGTTTTGGAAGATGCCCGTAAAGTGCGTGTGTGGCTTGTGAGCCGTTGCCAGTCGCCTCCCCGGAGATCTCCAACGCCACAATCTCGATTTCGCATCTCGAGCCAGCCGAAAATCCCTACGTCGCGCGTACTTTCGTCACGCCCGGGATGACCATCTCATATTGACTCGAGCTTCGCCGGCTTTCGCAGTCATCACGAACGCATCAGAGGAAGTCGACTCGGGGCGTCTCCCTGGCGATTACGAATACCTGCACACCTCCCTCCCTACCCCTCCATCCTATCTGCCTGTCTCCCGGACCTAAAGTCCGAAAGATTCCGCGCTCGCGGCCTAGACGCGGGTGATATCTCTCCGCATCACCACTGCCGCCACCGGCGGGAAGGTGTGCACCCAGGATATCCATCTCGACAAGCAATCCCCAGAATTCCCCCAGGACCTCGGTAGATCATGGGATCGACTTCAAAATCCCCCCGTACCGAATGAATCATCGGAAACCCAAAACAAAAAAAGGTTGGCCGAAAGCACAATACCGTGGCATACCAAAATCAAGAATAGTACCTGCCCCCCACCCTCTCTCTCAGACCCGGGTCTCCGATTCGCTCCGGTGCTTGGATGTTAAAGTCATCATGGACAAACATTGCGCGCCGCCGGCTGTCTAAACGAGCTAAAGAAGACAGACGGCTTAGACCAAGTTGCCGCGGCACCGAGGCCAAGGTTCCGTATTCTGCCTGGGACGGACGTCGCCCATCCATCCCAACCCATCGAGCGCGGATGGGCCAAGCCCCATGGCAGGTATCCGAAATGACCGTCCGTCCGTTCATCCATTCATCCACCCGTCCATATTAATCATCAAAAAAGGGATATTTTGGTAGATTCGTAATGCGCCAAAACGTAAATGCAAAAATGCCAACCAAAAAGTACAGGCTTAATGTGGCTGTGTACCCAGGTCGGAGGAGCAGCGGCATAATTAAGGCGGGCTCTGGGCTTTGGGGCTCAGGGCTCTGGAGACTGGATCCCACCGGGAATTCGCAACGGGAGTCACTCTGTATGGGGATCCCGACCGTCCCTGGCCGTTTTAGTTGGGGGGCTCTGCCCCAAGACAGTGCATGCCAGCGCAATGACGACATCAGTTGTGGCTAGAACGCCCGGGTGAACCTTCAGCCCAGGCGGGCCAGAGAGCCTGGACTTGTCAACAAACCGGCAACCATCTCAGCAACCCATACGCGGCAGACGCATCAGCCTGCACCACCACCACCACCAAGTCGGCCGCACATGCTAACGCTTCTCCGTGTGCGACTATGACTCCGAACGTGACCCAAACGACACCGACATTTCAAATGTGTGACTCTTTCTTTTCGGGCACGAATACGATCTCGAGTGGATGAATGTATAAGCCAAGTCACTCACGAGTCACCAGCACGGTATAGGAGGCAAGATTTGTAATGTGTAGAATAGAATCAAATGTTGATGTCGCGCGAGGCGAGGGGTATCTCATACTAAATACTAATAGATGCGAAAGATCATGACGCTGATACCATGATGTGCCAGTGATGATCCGAATGCCCCCGTAATGCGATGCAGCGGATGCAAGTAAGTGCTGTAAACCATACTTCCTCCATTCCCAAAAATCGATCCGATGATCACTCCATACAAAATCCAATGTAAATGAACTCCATGCGACAAAAAATGATTGCGCGGCCTCAGAGGGCGGCAATAAGGGGTATCAACACGAAAAGAAAACAAAGTAACATAAAAAAAACCTGGCACAGCATGTGAAATGCGTGCACCCTTGAAGAATCCACGAGGCCTGGATCAGGTCCGGTTGCGACGCAGTGAGGCAGCCGACCTATCCTCACCTGCCATACCGGATGACTCCTCGGTAGGTGGCCGACACCGCTCAGTTTGTGGAAAGTGTGGCTGAGACACACTGCTGCGGGCTCCCCCACAGTCGGCTTTGCTTGTGCTCCCCCACACGGCGTTCCGAGTCGCCCCGTGCTGCTGAAGAGACCGGATTTTGGATGGTCGGTTGCACGCCGCCTTTGCCGCGTGACAAAGTGTGTGTAAGTTGAGGATATGCTTTGGTGCGATGTTGTACTCCATGCCTTTTGGTGAGTGGCCATAGGCGTTGGTGGTAGCTTTCGCCGGCAACAAGGTGTAAATGCGCCGTGATTATTGATTAAGGTTCGTTGAGACGAGGTGTGAGCGAGGATGAGTGTGCTCCTCCGGGGGAGGCACGTTGCTCATCCGAACAAGAGCTGGTTGCGCATCGCTGATAAGAGTTGAGTAGCTAAAGCTTATTGTGGAGCTTCATTCGGCGATGGGAGCCATGGAGGCCATCTTGTTCTTGGGGCTCTTCTTGGAGCTGCCGCGGCGCTGCGACTTCTTTTGCTGGATGGCAGCTTGGCGGCGGCGCTCCTTCTCGAGCATGACGCAGCGGAGGGCCTCGCGCTGGAGGGCCATCCTCTCGCGCTCCATCTCGAGCAGGGCGGCCTCGTTGATCTGAGGCGAGCGGGAGTTGGGCGAGGAGAAGCTGCCGGCGCTGGAGACGCTGTGGGCGTCGTCCTCAAAGTCTTGAGGGAAGAGGTCCTCGTCGGAGAGGAACGAGGTGGCTCTGGGCTCGCCGTCAAAGTCGGCGAGGGTGTCGCGGCGTGGCCAGGAAGGGAAGGCGCACGACCGGTCGTGGGCGAGCATGTTGCTGGGGGCGATGTCGATGGGAGCAGAGATGGAGATGGCGCTCATGGAGCTGTATGAACCGTATGAGCCGTACATGGCTGCGATGTGTGAAGTGTGAAGTTGGTAGAGTAAGGTCTTGTTCGTCTAAGACTTGGTTGTGGATATCGTTGTTGATCTCGCGTCTAGTCTGCGAGTGTGGGAGGAGGTGGACACGGGAGACTTATAAGTGTCGAGGGGGCGCGTCTGCCTTCCCTGGGTCGGGGGGGTGTGTAAGGGGGGTGCGGGTGAGGGCCAGGAGGTGCAAGGTTGGGCAGAGCAACGTCCCGAGGAATTTCGGAGAGTGGACTTTGCAAGCCTAAAAATTGGGGGCAACAGTTCCCGGGGTCCCGGGGGGGTGGGAAAACGAGGCAAGGGAGGGAGGCGGTGACGGAGGTGGAAGTTGGGGGGTGAGAGTGCTGACAGCGCAGGGCAGGGAACGGAACGCCTGGGGCCTGGGGTCTGGATGCCTGGGGGGGCGTGGGTGTTGGGCGGTTGCGGTCGTCGGTCGAGGGGGGGCGTGTGGAGGGCGTGCAGGTGGGAAAAAAGCAGTGTAGCGGCGGTACGAGAAGGGTCAAATGTCGGCGACAGGGCTGGCGGTCGCGGGAGGAAGTCCGTATTCCCAATCCTTGGTACCTTCAGGCTGGCATTACTTGCTTCTGGGTTGGACCGTGGGCCTGGGCCAGTGACTATTCTTGACGTGGCGTTGCCGAGGAGCTGGACGTCGCCCTGTTGTCCGATGCGTATGGTGCGCGTTACGGTACGATACGGACAGAGAGGAACGAAATCCTGCTTTTCGGCGATGATGTGTGTTTGCGCACCTGAGTAAGTCGGCAGAGGGAGAGAGTCAGTGTGTGTGTGTATGTGTGTGTGGCTCTCGGGGCTGACGGGATCTTGTTGCTGGAGTTGATGACGATGACTCTCTCTCGGTTCTCGGTATCTTGTGATGACAGTTTTTTCCTGCAGCAATGATTGTGATATTGAAGCCCGCTGATTAGGCGAGAGTGCGTTCGAAACACGGCGATGACTCGGAATAGAGGGCAAATAAAGAGCCAGGGGTATATACATGCAGCCGGTACACGACGTACTCCGTACATGGGAGTTAATTACTTTGTAAAATGGGACATGGAAAAGATGCGGGCAAATAACGAGTCGCAAGGCCGGGGGGAATGAGGATTGGGAATGGAAATGCGAACGGACGGGCAAGCGAGACGGCATTCCAGGCGTCGATTCTGACTCTGCTCACCTCTCTTGTCTCTCCTCAATGGCGATTGTTGGCCCCCGGTTGGTGTGCTTGTGTCGCTTGTCCACCCCCACGCAGGGACAAACACGGGGCCGGCCCCCCTACTCGCAGGCCAAAAGATCTACCTAGACCGGAGGGAGGAGGCATCTGGGCCTCTGTGGGAGGGAGAGAGACATGGCCGGCATGGGCGACATTTGGCGACATTGCGATTGTGGGAGGGAAGAGACATGGGGCGGCCGAGGGCCTACGCTAGACGGAAGGGGGGCCGTAGACCGCAGACGGGGAAGCAGCAAGCGGCGGCAGAGCGGCAGCCACCAAAAAAGCAAAGAAAACGGAATAAGAAGGAGCGGTGTTTGACCGCCTTGTCAGAAGGGGGAGGGCGTGTCGGGATTGATTGGCTGCGAGGGGAGGGGGGGAAGAGTCAGCAGCGGTCGATAGCCATCCGCACCTTGTACCTCTGCACCCACCCCGCTCTGGAAGATACTTCCAAGGGATGCAGAGGACGAGAGTTCAACTGAAAGCTGGTCTCGACCGGGACACTGGCTCTCAAGCCCTCTAGGCGGTACGCTAGGAAGAGCGCCCCCCCGGCAATAACAGCAGCAGCAATCACTGCCGACAAGGCACAAGGCCCGCCCGACAGCGGCAGCAGGGCCAGGTCCCCCTCAAGGGCATGCTTCACACCTGGCCTGGCCTGGGGGCCCGCCCTTTGCTTCTGTCTGGCCCTTTGGCCCCATTCCATTCCATTCCCGCTGCCATCCAGCCCCGGCTATCCAAACTGTTGTGGCCTCCTTCTTTTCTTCTTGCGAGCCCCGGTCCCCGCGGAAGGCAGTCTGGGCTGCCCCGGACCTCGGGCGAGCCAGACGACTGGCACGAGCAAGGTGCCTCGGTGTGCTCGGTGCTTCTCCGTCCAGACTTCAGGCTCTGGCATTTATCTCGCTGTCCCATTTACCCGTCCTTGCTTGACACGCGCTGGCGACCAACCTCACACCCCCCAACCCATTCATTGGGCACCCTTCTGTCCTTTTCTCGCTGAATCTCCCAACTCTGGCCGGGGCTCGAGTAAGGCGGAACCTATCGCATTTCGCATTTGACAGTATCAAGCCGCTGTCGTACCCTGTGTCTGGTACGCGCCCCCCTCATAACCATCAAACAGCTCCAGGCATCGCCCCTCTTCACACCCCGCATTCTTTGAGTTGTCGGGTTCCAGCTTTGGATTTGCTTCCCTTTCCGACTTTGGGCGTCAATAGGCTGGGGAGCTGGAAAGGGACGGCGACGCGCAAACCGCGTCCGGGGAACCACTGCGTGCACACCGCACACTTACAGCGCCTCACCGCCGCCTGGGCCCCTTCCGCCACCTTATGCCGGTGGGCGCTGACGGAGGGGGGATGGTGCTGATCTTGTTCCCCTTCCAGCAACCACAATGCCTCCCCTACAGCAGTTGTGAGGTGTCGTACATTGTACAGCAGCCCCCGCCAGCAGGTGCCAATTGTCAATTTTCAATTGATTGTCCGCCACAAAAGGAGGTGTGCCGCAATCTGCCGTGGCTGCATCCAGCACAGCGTCCCAGGGCTGATGGCCTCTGGCGCATCGCGTCGCATTGCATCCGCGCCCATTCCGCTCCAGTTACAGACGAGAACGGCGATATACGAATAGACTCCGACCCTTTTGAAATTGCAAAAAAGGGGACAAAAGCAATACAAGGGTAACCAACGAAAGAGGCCATTTCCGTCGTCCTCGTCCTCGTCCTCCCCCCCGGCTCGCGGCCGTTGTCTCTCGGCTCCTTTCTTCTGCTCTGCTTCCCCATCCAATCCACTGCACCGGTTCAGATCCCCGGTCTCACAATCATCACCAATCTTCTTTTTCGTCATTTCAATTCCTTTCCGCAAAAATTTCATTTCCCCTCCGTCCCTTGTCGTTTCTCGGCGTCCTTTGCCGCGACGTTTGACCCAGCCTTCCGTCCTACCCCTGGCACCTCTCATCCTGGCGTAGCGTATCCGTACCGTAGTGTAATCATGTATCCTCCCCAGGGTACCAGATGCCCGGAGTCAGCCAGGGCAGGGTGAGGCGAGAGTACATGGATCCTGTTCATTAGCGGCGCGTCTTCTTTTTTCCCGCCAAGAGTCGCATTCATTTACACTCAGATACTTCGTACACCATACGGAGTGTTGGCAGAGTTACAGACGTATCATCGTCTCAATCGGTAACACTCAAAGTGACGGCCGAGTGCTTCCCCGGCCGGCAAACCAACAGCAACACTCCCCGGGTCAAGGTTTTGGATGAGTCGGGTTAATCTTTCTTGGGAATGCGACTGGCTTGCATGGCAGTAATGGGTGTCCCCGGATGCAACAATGCGAGGAAGCAGTTTGTTCCCCCCCTGTGGAATTCCGTCGCATGCCCGAAATTCCTCCATTCCGCCAGACAACCACCGACATCACCACCCACCACCCAGACCACCAAACAAAACCCCTCGAACGAACACGCAACCGCATCCGCATCCAAAGAGACGAGACGACGAGGAACTTGCAAATACACCCGCTCGGGATAGGATGGGGGGTTCTTGCCTCTGACTGCTGCTGACTAGCCATTCCCCCAGCGTCCAATGATTCCGACATGTCGATCGACACCCGAGACGTCCAATACAATTCCCATTCAAGACCCGATGCGACTCAAACATGGTGTATTACACATGCAAGCGCGCACACGCATACACACACACACACACACACGCACACACACACGCACACACACACGCACACAACACCTACACACACTCCGAGCATGGCGGTGACAGGTGCATACCAGACCGCCTTGCCCTTACCGCCATACTGCCTACTGCCGGCTACTTTTCGCACACAGAGGCGACTTGCTATTCGTGCCTTTACTGCCCAGTGCCATGGCTAATACGGTCGTGCTGACCGGCTCAGCCCGCCATTGCCTGCGCCCGAACCGAGGCGAGTGCTTCCCCGGCCTGACTCAGACTGGGGGTGGCGCACCGGATCCCATTACACTGACCTACACTACCTTACTACGGTACACCACCCTTTGTTTCCCCGGATCGCCCATAGTTGTGATGAAGGAGGGTGTGTGTGCCAGCCTCGGGATGAGAACGGTCAACCACTCTTTGTTTGACCTGACCTGCCTACCTCGCCTAAGAATAGTCCAACCGTTGCGTTGCGCTTTGGGATTTTCTTCCGGGTGGCACAAACAACAAACGGGCAGTTCGGATTGGATCGCGAGCGGTGTTTGTCCCGGGGACCCCTTTTCCCCCAGCCCTCTCGACGTTTGCGTCGTAGTTAGTGTAAGCCCCCAACAACGGAGGCCGAGATCGTATTCCGCCCTCGAATGAAATCGCAGAGACGGTCGCTCGCGATATGACTGGTCCTCACCATCGCTGGCAAACTCTCGTCCCGAATCGGTTGTGACCACTGGGCAGGGGGAAACATGGTTCCCTTTTCTGGCCCTTTGGCCAACAGGGCGGGATGCAGGTACGCAAGGGAAAAAGCACAACTGTGCCAAGCTGCCGCAGGGGAACGACCTCCTGGGGAGCGGTGGCCCGTGGGCCATCGGTTGGCGTACGCGGCAGGCAGCTTCATGAGTTTTCGTCCTGTGTTTGCAATGATTTGAACAAGCACCACGACAAATGCTACTGCACCACATGCTAGAGCCCGGCTGCACTCGAGTCGCATCCGGTCTGTGCCGTCGATGGGCCTTACTCGACGATCCAGAAAGAAGAAAGGGGAACATCGGACTGAAACGGGGCAAACTAGCCGGCCTGTTCTAGACGGGTATCGACACCGATGCCACACCGAAAAAGCACCGCTCCCGCCTGCCACCCTCTGTGATATTCCTTCTTCCTCGCGGGAGGCCATCACAAGCGTCCGCGGCCGGCGTTGCAGCTATTTGCATACGAGCGCACCGAGCACTCACTCACCCATCCACGCCCCCCAGTCGCGCGTCCTCCGTCTTGATTCATGGATCTTCTTTGCCTAGCCTAGCCCCTGGTGCACCGAGCCACCGGAAGTATGCCCGGGGGCCAGGGCCAAGATGCAGAGCCAGGGAACTGAGAGTGTCCGCACCTTCTGGAAAACCGCTAGACTTTTTTGTTTTTTTCTCGGTGCTAGGGTGCTGGGGAACCGAAATTGGGCCGGCCGCGGGTTGTGGGACCCGAAGGGGAAGGCAGGGTAAGATGTCCTGATTCGGACTAGCGGGCCTCTTGCTGCTCTTGAAGCGTCGAGCGTCGGCTTTTGGGCCGGTTGGGACCGGATTAGTCTCCCGGAGGGACGGAAAGGGTTGTGCATGGAATGCACAAAACTTGAGTTGTGCCCGGAAACGGTGAGTCTGAAACGGTCGCTAGAGGGGGGAGGGGGGAGGGTGAGGAAGGTCCAAGTCTACCGAAAGGATCTGCTCTCGGGCGAAGCGCCGTTGAGCCTTATTGCTGTTGCATTGGAACGGGTTCTGCGACCGCTATGCCTCGACATTTGATGACCAACGTTACTTTTGACTCTTACTACTTTGTGTGGGCATCAACGGTCTTACATCAGCATCGTGTCGCATTTGGGGTCGACTTCACTGGTTCCCGTCGTACCGGGGCAGTGAGTCAAAAATCCTGTCTGACTAACACGGAGTAAATCAAGAGCCCGCCCGCCCAAACTGGGACGCTCTCGTGATGCGTCCTCCATTGCCCCCTTTCGGAAGGCCATAATCGCCCCGAGGAGTTTGGGGGTGTCTCGTCCTACGGAGTATATACTACATGGCTTTCGCAACATGTCGGCAGCCTGGAGGGTGGGCGGCCGGATGGCCGCAGTCGACCCAGCAGTGCCCGACGGAATGGGGGTCTGGGGGTTGCCTTGATATGACGGCTTCCTTCGGAGCTCGTACAACACAACCAACACAACGACAACGTATGATGTTGATTCTCACTCTCGAGTGAACCTCTGGGGTGGGGGGTAATTACAAAATAAAATCGAATGAGTCTTTACCTGTCATCGATTTCGACTCGGCTGACAAACCGGATCGCGAAAGCCATTTGTAAAATGACTACCAGCGTGCTCGAAATAGAAGGCGTGGACGGCATGTGATTGCTTACGAGCCTCATCGAGATACTCTGACCGTGGCCACCTGCATGCCCTTTGAGGGTATCACAGAGGGCTGAGAATCTTACGGTCTCGCAAGACCTGTCTCGAAGCCCGGATCAAAGATGCCGAGTCCTTGGGCTGCTGCAGCAATCATACGCTGCAATGGATGCTGATAATGCCGTTCCCTGGGCATCAAGCAACACCATTGTAAAGAGGCGCCCAAGGGCATATGGATTATGCACCTCGTTGACGCGATATCTTTGCGGGGGGAAATAGATGTTGGAAGATGAGGTCAAGATAGTAGGTAGTAGGCGGGGTAAAGTTGGGGATCATGCTGGGGCGAGGGGCAGGTGTTGGGTTGCATTTAATGGGCATGGGGGCATTATTATAAGACTTTGAGATGCATGCCATATGGTTGCGCTTGCGTGCGGTTGCGAATGCAGCATGTTGCGTTGGAAGGCCATGGAAATTTGATGGGGGAGTTGGTTGGTTGCATGGGTTGTCGGCGTTGGGGTTGAGCGTGTTGGTTGGCGTGTTGCTACCCCGGGCCGTTTGCGGCAGGTGAGGTTGAGATGTCAGATGCGGACGACCTCAACGATGCACCTACTGCGCCGATTGATGCGCACGCATCGTGAGTCGATTCGGAGGACTGAAGCTTTCGAAACTCGATCGATCGAGACACACGTCTTCAATTCTTCTTGCGCCACGAGAAACCAGGAAAGTTCTTCAAGTCGGACGAAAACAGGAATTAACAGGTTTCTCGATATCACGATGGATTGCGAGCTTCGTCCGTCTGTCTATCTGGCACTTTGCGGCAAGTCAGTCTGTCTTGGACCCGAAGTTTGTTCTGGATACCGGCGCCGCTCGGGGTGTCGTTCGAAAACACCATGGAATCTTGCTCCCGGCCGCTTTCTCTCGCAAGAGCCACATCGACGACTTCAGTCTTGTTTTCTCGCGGGGGAATGATCGTGTCTTTGATGGTTTTGGACATGTTGAAGATCATGAGCCGGATTTTCTGGGAGCCGTGTAAGTCCAAGAGGTTGGTGTTGGGGTGGTGAATCGGAATGCGTCCGCAACGCACCCCTTGTAGAAGACGGAGGAAATGGAAAGAACAGCAGAGGGAAAGGAGAGAGGGTGGTTCGACGACAAGGAACATGGGCATCCTGCGTCGGCGAGGCGAGTGGTTGAGGTTCCTGGGCGTTCTCAGGCTCAGCATCAGGTTTCTCGGCCGCTTTCGAGCGGACATCGTAAGTTCATCAAGGCCTTCATCGTGGGCAGGGAAGGGGAGGCTACCCGAGCTCGAGGAGGCACTTCATGCTTGAAGCCGAAGATTGCAGTTGTCCGAGTATCGCGACAGTCCCACAACACGACGCTGCGCACCAAAGAGCGGAATCAACATGGCGAAATCGTTACATAGACGGATTTTTTTGAAGTAACATCTCAAGGGTATTTCAACTATAATGCTGAAAAATAGATAGCAAAGACGAAGAAAGCCATGTCCTTATTCTCAATCAAGCACTTTGCGTAAACGGGATTGCCGGCATGCGGCCCGTGCAGATATCTCTCTGTTGATCTGAAAATATTCCAACAACCGGGCAAATGTCATTGTTTATTGCATCTAGAAGCTTCTCAAAGGCGAGGATATTATGGTTCACCAACCTTCTTGATTTTTGTCCAGGGTGCCAGTTTGAGACTCCTCTCCTCCAAGTTATTCTTTCCACCAGGACGGACGAAGGTGGCATGCTTCTAGCTTCGCCATGACTGTGAAGTATACGACGAAGCCCAAACTAACGACCCAAGGTGTAAGTTTGAAGGAGCACCAGTCTGTCCAGAGCATAAAACTTTGAATGCTGACGAGAGCTGGTGGGCTAAAAGGGGAAGTATGGTCCCGTTTGTCATCCGTCCTGCTTTAAAATTGATACGGCGTTTCCATCTAATAGTTTTTTCCTCTCTGCCGATAGTTGCTTCCTCGGCGAGACTCGTTGCATTTACAGTAATGAAGAGGCAGTCGGTTGCGTCCGTGAACCAAGGACTACCGAAGCGTGTTGGTAGGTAACCCCGACGTTATCTCTTGCCGACTCGAGAGCTAGTTGGATGTGCCCTGACCCCTGCACATGACAGACCGAGGACAACAGTAGATAAATAATACCGTTGGCCTGGTACTTCTGTATATGCCACAGTTGGCAGCACGGCTGTTGAGAGTCTGTTGGAAAGGTTGCCAGTGGCAAACTTGCTCTCGTCGTTGACTGAAGAGGCACACTTGGCTTGGCATGCGGGCAGACACTCGCGGTGCCAACCCAAATCCCGCGTCCAACCCCTTAGCAAGCTTCAATCATTGGAAGAGGCAGCGGTAGATCTTTGTAGGCTTTCAGTCGACGTTAGGCAACCAGCCGCACCAAGATGTCAACAATATGACCCCAAACATGCCGGGTTCCTTTGATTATAATGTTCATATTTCGGCCGGTGCTTTTTCAGTCTGATATAACTTCCTTCTACTCTCATAAGTGCTATCCAACACTTAATCCAATCAGCTGTTGCGTCCAGGTCACTTTGGTATGGTCGAGGTGATGCTTAACCCAGAACCTTTGAACGAATTAGCATTCAGCGACGGGAAAGCATGCCTTTCATATCTATGGTATATTCCATTTTTGGTTGAACGGGATAATTCTCCTCTATTACGGAAGAGCCTTTGATTTATTGGTTAAATCTATGATATCATCAGGAAGGAACCCGTCAAGCGTAAACGTCTCTAGCAAAATGTCGACGACTTGTTCACGAGGCATATTTGGTTAAAATATGCAAGACTCTCCCTCTCCTTTATCAACACCATACATTCGTTATGCCATCAAAAATTATTATTACTTGAAAATTGAATTCTTGACACGTGCCGTAAACACGTAGTTGCCTGTTACCCGTGTGCGCAGGTAGTGTGTGTCGAGTCGAGGACACTTCAGATTCCCTTCACCTTTCAAGAGCCAGTTCTAGAAAAGTTTCCCTATTTTCTTTCCCTGGACAACCCCATCCTTGTCGTTTCATTTTCAGATTCGAGGCACCGGTACCCCTTCCCTGTTTACTTCCGTTCACCTGCGGATTTAAATAATTTCCCACTCTACTACCCAAAGTTTTCTCTTCTCTCACCACTTCTTCTCGCCACCACTTCCTCTCGCCAACCACAACTCGTCTGCACCCGCCAGTTACTACAAGAAACCATCAACCAACTGTAAGTTCTCTTCTGATTCATTCTATTTTTCTTGAATCTTGAGATTTCTGGGTTGGCTAACCTGCCTCAGACACACATCCAACATGGCTGACCAGACGACTCCTACCGCATCCCCCAGCGACGTCGCTTTTATGGTGCAAATCTTCCAACACATGCAGGAGAAGCCCCATATCGACTGGGATGCATTCGCTGCTGCGGCTGGTTTCAAGAGCGCGGGTGTTGCCCAGGTTTGTCCCGTCTCTTTAATACCCAAGTATTCGTGTGCTAACATGCCCAACCCAAGACTAGATACGGACAGATTAAACGCAAATTCAATCCAGGCGCATCCCCATCGCCCAAGAAGAGAGGCAAGGCCCAGGGCTCCTCTGCCACGTCTGGATCCGATTCCAAGGTCAAGAAAAACACTGGCCGTGTCGGCGCCAAGGGAGCGAAGGAAACGACCATCAAGTCAGAGCAGGATTAAAACGAAGGCAGAGCCATGAGTGGCGAGGAGGAAGAGCCCGTCAGCAAGACGGCTCTGCTCAAGCTCGAGGATAAGGCTTCTGACGTTTACTGAAGCACGTGAATCATGAACATCACTTGGCACTCTGCATATGAGCACCCTGCCTGCTGTATTGAGAATGGTGGACAAATTTGTTGCAGGCTCTGGTTACACCGATAGGGGAAAGGCCTGGTACATACTTGCTGCGTCAATACATACCTTGACGATCCTACCACAAGACTTTAAATCATTGACCTTTGATATGACACCGTTCCAAGTAATGTTTACAGAGCGGCCTACTACTTGTCGAAACCCAGTTCAATGGGCTCTGTCAAAGGATCTGATTCGCCCCAGATACCAGCGTGTCATGAATTGCAATCGTCTCACTCCGTTCAGTAATGGTCAATTTGAATCAGATTGCTCAGCTTAGATGGTATGTTGTGGATTCTTTCTGTTTCTGAAGACTCATCTCGGGTTTAATGTGATCATCAAGATCAAGCATGACCTCAAGTAAGGGGGTGATAGATATCTTTCTTTAGTCGTGGCACATCATCCCATCCATTCGCTTCTCCTGCATTCCTTCCCATGTTGTTTCTGATCCTTTTGAACATCTGGGTTTCACCTTAGTGACCCGCTTGTTCCGTATGCACTCGCCTTGATTGATTTCAAGCCAGAGACGGCTGCCTGCTAAAGTAGCAGATCACGAAGCCTCACAAGGCGGGTACTCGTGTCGAGCACCTTCTCGACACAAGCACGCGTACCAGTCAAAGCTATATTAACTTCTCAATTTCCAGTTCAGCCTGATTGTCTTCTCTTCTCTTTCTTTCCAATCCATATCCAGCGAAGTTTGCCTTTCCCACTTCAACGCCACACAACCCTGCTACAACAGGCACATCACCCAAGACACATCAACATCAACGACATCAACCAACCAACCATCATTGTAAGCCAGAGTCATTTTATACTTCCATTTATTTCCTTCGCTTCTTCTGCTAACCATCTGCTTTAACAAGATGCCTCCCAAGAAGACTGCGGCTGTTGAGGACGATGGCTCCGTTGTTACCTTCACCGAGTCCGAGGTCAAGTTCATCAAGGCCGTCTTCGACAACTTCAAGTCGCGCCCCGACGTCGACTTTGACAAGGTGGCCGACGTCTTGGGCCTTGCCAACGCCAAATCCGCCAGAGATCGCTTCCGAGTAATCTCGAAGAAGCACGGTTGGGGCTCCACTGACGGCTCTGCCGGCGCCAGCACCAGCTCGGCCAAGGGTAAGGGCAAGGGAGCCCTTGCTGCCAAGAACAACTCCAAGGTCACCAAGAAGGCCGCTACCAAGAAGAAGGGAACGGCCCAGAAAAAAAAGGTATGTAAATTCCTGTCTCTTTACATTCCCGCTTTATATGTAGCCATCATGGTTACTAACTAGTATCCAGGCCAAGGAGGTGGAGGAGGAGTCCGATGCGGACGAGGATGTCTCGGCGAAGCTGGAGAGCGACTCCGATGGCAAGACCGCCAAGGATGAGAACATGGACGACGAAAGCGAGTAGGCTGCACCTCTCAGGAACGTTGCCTTCGTCATAAGGGATGGAAATCGGGCAACGGCGATCTACTTCGGGAACGTTCATACAAGAAAACAGAGCAAAGCCAAAGCCAGACCTGAGTCTACATAGTGGCGGATCAGGCTAGATATCGACAGGATTCTTTGCTCTTATCAATTTTCTCTGCTTTAATATTCTAGTCGGCGCCTGAAGTGACCCTCTGATTTGTTCCCATTGTTGCTGTTCTAACCATCCTTGACTCTTTGTAAGCCTCTTTTTCCGGTTCAGTAACTTGGAAACATAGAAATCCAAGGCGACAAAAGCTTTCACAGGAATCCTAAGAGTTTTTGATGTCTCCTTTTCATATGTGCCACACATTCGCACAGCCTTGAGGGGCTGGTGCCCTTGTCCTCAGAGGTAATACATCTTGATTAAAACCAATAGTTGATAGAGCTCCTTTGACTGAATCTGCCCTGTCGCCCTCTTGAACAAATTTTTAATGCATGGACCCCATCTTCAACTGACTGCTTTAAATACCAGTGTCCAACTATGCCATCTTGTCGATATTGTCCAGACTGACTCTTCCCCCTCTTCGTCCACCCACGACTCGGGAATCTGGAGGCACCTGGTGTGAGATCGTCCTTGAGCTGACAAGAAGAGGAATGCCACATTTTACTCGTCCTATTCCATCAAGAGTCCACGAGCCACGAAGATACCGAGAAACGCCTGGAGCACACTCGCCCACCCACAAGAAACCCAGTCAGCCTCGACGCTGATCAGTTCTTCAAGACCAAGTACACTGCCATCAAGAAGTTCTCAACTTTTGGGCATCATTGGTAAGTGGGTCTTCAGTTTACGTGCCCTGTCACCGGCAACCCCAACATTCTTTCTGTCATATCATTATGGCTCCCTGCTGCATGTAACACCCTGGGCTGGAGTCCATCAAGCAAATTCAGGATGAATGATTTTAGTGGCATCGCCCTTGTCCAGGTGCCACTCATACCGAGTTCTAAGGATGGCACCTGTTTACTCGCTGTCCTCATCTTTGTCTGATTGACTTGTGCCTGACGCTCCCCTTATCTCCCACTTCCTGTCCTGCTGCCTCTCATTCCTCGTCCAGTTGGCTCTCGCCTGTTGTTTGAAAATCCATTACCTCTTGCCTGCTTCATTCTCACTCCCTGGCCCGCTTGCTCCTACCTCCTGTTCAGGTAGCACCCGCTTTTCCACTTCATATGAGATCTATTCATCTACTTGACCTGGCACCCTCACCAGAACTTCCTTCTAAAGTCTTTTCATCTTGCCAACAACGACGAAGGCTCAGACTCTTACTGATATCTTTCTCCCCTAAGTTTCGCTTTGGCTCTTCCATCTTCACACAACACCTTCGATACTCAACCTCATCCACCACAATCGTCATGGCTACTGTTGGCACCGATGCCGAGGGACAAGTCAAGTTCCTTGTGAACTGCATCAAGTACTCTCAGAATGGCAGGGTGAGTGTTTACTTCTTCCTCATTTGGAGATACCAAATAACTGACCTCAATAGGTTGACTTCGACGCGGTTGCAACCGACTGCAACATTGTATCCAAGGCTGCTGCGTAAGTATCGCCCCACAATTTCTCGTATCATGCAATCGCTACACTGAAGCTTATCATGCTCATCTTCCAGCGCGAAACGCTTCGAGCGCATTCTCAAGGCCCACGGAATGAAGCCCGGAGAGCTTTCAAAGAATGGCCCGATCGGCGGCACCGCATCTCCTGGCTCCAACACCGCCAGCCCAAAGACTCCCGTCAAGAGCGCCAGCAAGGCCACCCCCAAGTCCAAGGGAAAACGTGCCGCCGCGCCTTCCTCTCCTACCAATGACACCAAGCGATACAAGCATGGCAATCATCCTGCTGTCTCATCCTACGTCGACGAGGACGAGGAAGAGGACCAGGCCGAATTCAAGGTCAAGGAGGAGACCCAGAACCAGGCTGCTGGTTCCGCCAACACTGGTTCGTACCACGATATCCCCCGAGCCCGCGATTACGATGACGACGACTTGCAACTTCTCTA
This sequence comes from Colletotrichum jinshuiense, assembly GCF_051148585.1. Taxonomy (NCBI): domain Eukaryota; kingdom Fungi; phylum Ascomycota; class Sordariomycetes; order Glomerellales; family Glomerellaceae; genus Colletotrichum; species Colletotrichum jinshuiense. The sequence goes on along the minus strand of NC_139309.1, from coordinate 267,839 downwards.
CATCGTGGAGAAGACGACCGGTTGCCCCGTCCACGAATCCGGCGAATTTCGAGGCCCCCCTTCCGAGTCCGTATCGAGCGATGCTAACACCGAATGTTCAACGCAGGCGCTGACCAGGGAGATGAGCTTTCCTAATTTTAACGGGACTCAGATACCGGTCTATCACCATGGCTGGACACTGGGACCGAACACGCCTGTCTTTGCGTGGCCTGACACGTGCGCGTTACACGGGGACCGAGAAGCAGTTCAGTTGGTTGGGATATGTGAGTAACTGTTTTCCTGCTGTTCCTGCGAGCCTGGGCTAACAAGACTACCTACAGGACCGGAGATGAACCTCTCCCTCTTGGCGACAGACATGTCACTTACCATCGAGTTCTTGGCAGGGATGTTCTATTCTCTACTTGAATGGGGGATTGATACTGAAGATAGGAAATTGACAAACTTTATTTCCACCTCTCTGCGCAGCTCAGTGATAACAGCAAGTTTCGGTGCGACATGAGCACCGTGAGCCGTTGAAGGGTCGTTCATGGCGCTGCCCGGATTGGGCAAGTGGAGTGAGCTTGGCAGCGGGGGAGCAGGGATAATCCCTCCAGCTCCGGGACATTGGGGCCAGTTTCGACGACATCCTCGCATTCTGTGCCTTGACTTGCTTCTTTCAACTTCCCGTTTCTTTCCAAAAAATGATGTTAAGCCGTTCCCAGGGGATTGATCCGATCAAATCAAAATTATATGAACATACGGTACATAATGTGTATCACCCCATTCCAAAGACTTCCCGTCGGCTCTGTTAGATGCCCGCATCTTCTTCCATTCTGAAGACCAAGGCCGGTATGCGTTTCGATGCATCTCGACGTTGCTAAAGTCGAGGGGCAACACCTGGGATAACTCGTCTTAATGGAGTGAAATGTGAGCCTTCACATCACAAACCTTCGAGGAGGAGGGGGCATCCCATTTCACTCTACCCGAGTTACTGGGCATACGTTCTGGGATGCAAAGTAGGCAGGAAGGCAGACATGAAGCGGGTGCACTCCATCAACTCATCTCCCACTCGCATTTTTCAATAAATCATTCTCCCAAAAAAAAAACCTGTACTAGTGCATGTGACCATTTCCCGACCTCCAGACGTGTGGCCAACCAGAGTGCTCCGTCCGCTCTTCACCTCTCATCCGCACCTTCCCTCAACCCGAGCTCCTTCCCTCGCCTCGACCCTTCGACATTACCAGCCCCCTCTCACCCGAGCCCGTAGGAAGCGAAAATTGGGATCCTGTTCACACGGCGCAGAACTGGATTCCCTCCGGCGCAGAAATTTCTTCCCTTCTTTGCACTCGTCTTCCCTCTCATATTGCGATTGGCTCTCACCACCGCCCAATCCATCAACCACCACACGTCGCTTCTCTCAGTCATCGATCGCGACGCACTTCTACACCTTGAAAACTCCATCTTTTGGACCAATTGGTGAGAAATTTGTCAATTGCTTCTTCTTTCGCCTCTTCTTCGCCCTCTCATCTCAGATTGCGAGGTTTGGACGCGCAATTGACCACCTGAGCAGACGGGGTGACCCAAAACTCTTACTCCAATACCCAAGCTCGTATACGACGTCAATTCATCTCTATCACAATGGGCGACTCGTCGCCACCACCCGGCGCCGACAAGGGTCATCAATGGGATCTCTTGTCAGGAGCCTCATCGCCCCTATCCGACACTTCCAGTAACTCTGCCAGCTTGTTCTCCTCTCCTAATTCGCCCGTCGATACAGAGCTTTCATTTCCAAGCCTGGGACTCTATGATGCAAAAAACCCAGCAAATCATACACAAAAAACCGTCGCTGTGATGCCGAGCTTCACAAATCATGTCTTGGTTGGAAACACGGCATATGCCCCAGGTCAGATTCAGGCCATGCGCGACATACTTGAACAAGCACGATCAACAAGTGAATTTCCCAAGACAACATCCACCGTCGAAGATCCTCAAGCTATCGTGGAGGACTACAAGCATCTTCAGCGCCTCCGAGATGCACGAGGCGATCCCGCCTTACCCCCGTCAGAAAGGTACAACGTGCTCAAGGTCGACATCGCTCGTCGCATCAAAGCTCGCGATGAAGCCCAAGGAGGCTCGTCCAGCCTTCAAGAGATGGACCACCGAGTTCAAGGCTGGATGAACTCAATCAACAAGGAGACCCGGATGCTTGAGATCACGCAGGCCGCTCTTCAGCGCAAGGGCATCAGCAACCCAACACAAGACGATTTGGACGCCATCGCCGAGGAGTTCATGCAGATTGCGGAGCGGACGCTGCTTGACGTCGCCAACCCCCTGCGGATGAATGCCACTCGGATGGAGGGCAACATTGATCGTTTTGACAGTCAACTCAATGGCTTATCATCGATCGACGGCGCGATGACCGCGCAGCTCAATACGCTTAATTCTGTTATGTCCAACCTGCAGTCCACCGTGGGCAATGCAGTGAACATGTCGACTGAAGCCATGGGCGCCTCAACAAAATCCATGAGTACGGCAATGGGCGCGCAAATCAACACCCTCAACGCTGTCCTGGGAGCCCAGAGCAATACCTTTAATGGCTCTCTCACCATGCTCAACACAGCTCTTGGCACTGTTCAGGATAATCTTCATCAACTCACTACGAACTTGCCAGCAATAATTGCGACTGCAGTTCAAGCTGCCGTCCACGACCAACTCGCCTCTGCGCCTCATCAACATTTGCTCAGAGGACCCCACCAAGCAAACTTCGAGCAACCACCTGGCTACGCCACAATCAACAGAACAACGCAATGCCGATTTACCGACCGAGAAGCCCCGGCAGAGTATCTACGTCCTGCCAGCTTGACGCCTCAAGTCTTGAAACAGCACAAACACGAGCATACTTGTCATCTCGCTACACCAGCGACAAAGTCGAAGCTCAGAAGATTCCTGCGGGGAATCACCAAAAGTTGGCGCTCGACGAAGGGCAAGAGCCGCAAGGAAACAGGCTCGCAATGAGCCTCCGACATCCGCTGTCCGACTGTGTGGACGGCTCTCTTCGATCTGAGACGTACACAATACATCTGGTCACCAAACTTTGGAAAGATCGTAATAATGATGGGAGGACATTGGTTTTGTAGATCATTGGTAGTTCTTGGCTCACAATACGAGATTAATAATTCAACCTACACCAATTTCATCACAATATGCCCTTGCGAGTCACATTTCTCTGCACCGTAGTCGACATGGCGGAATGAAGGTCCCTTACCAGTTTTTTTTCTCAAGCATCGTGGCACTCATAAACATAATTCTGCGCCCAGATCATGTAGGTGATGGGGGGATATATCAGAATGAGAGTCCGCGGTCTGTCCTTACTTTTGAAAATTGATGTCAATTTCCCGCGAGCCAGTGAAAAAACCAAGGCCCTGTCCTAGTCTTACTTCATTTTAGCAGCAACACGGATGGGATACGTGACCAGTCCTCACCACAACCTTAGGAGCCCAAGGAACCAACAGCTGTCACGTCTCCTCGAGAAATGGGACACCCACGACCCAAGCCCGTCGCCTAGCAACATCAGCGCGAATTCTCACATATCTCATAGCTGCCTGAGCTCTTAGGACGTCTGGTAGATTCTTACCCGCGTCTCCTAATAGCGTACGCCTCGCCTCACCTGCAGCCCCATCACGGTCCTCGTCGCGTCTCCCACCTGCGTCCGCCTTCTTCCACCCACACTCACCGCACCACTCTACATCCTCTTCTCAACACCTCAGATTTCTCTTCCGGAAAAAAATCGACTTGATTATCACAAACCTTTGATCGTCACATTGACAACATCAGACTATTCTCGGCCTTTCCATCACAAGTCTTGCAGCATCTCATTGATGCCATCAGACGTAAGTTGCCTTTCATCTCTCCCCCGATTCAATCGCTTTGCGATATCCTCGTTTCATCCTTTTCGATGCACACAAGACTCCTTTTCTTGTTCATAGCATCGCTTCACCCTTTATTCTCTTTGTCGGTGGATACGCCCTTAGCTAACAGCAATTCGCCTTCAGAAGATGGGCAGCCAAAGGAAGGTCTCAAACCCTCAGACTGCGCACTCAGCTATCCGGAAGCGCAAAAATGCTGTGAAGCGTGAGCTTGCTGGAGATCCGACTCTCACTTCAGCTCCTGCTTCAGTCCCTGCTTCAGTCCCTGCTTCAGTCCCTGCTTCGGCTCCAGCTCTGGCTCCGGCTCTGGCTCCGGCTCTGGCTCCGGCTCTAGCTCCAGCTCCAGCTTCAGCTGCGGCTTCGAACAGCCCCGAGTCTGCAGATAAATGGATCTGGACTCATAAACCTCCTACTGCTGCACAGCTCAAGCAGAACGGCCGACGGAAGGGCCGCAACTTGATCCAATGGAACCGTAGGGATACACTTTTCATACTGAAAGTTGACTACAGCGGCTGACTCAGAGCACAGGGCCTCACATGCTTGTGAAACTTCTGCTGAACCTCCAGTACGAATGCAAACGACAAGGCATTCAGTTGCCTTGGGGTCAAGCTGTCCACCGGCTGCAGTGCGGAACCTCGGATCAAGCGGTTATCCAGTGGTTGTCTCGCGCCCGGGCATCCCTCCTCAGGGAAGGCCACATGGTTCCTCCTATCCATGGGAAGAAGCCGGCTGTCGATAAGACAATCCGGGGACTTATCAAGGAGCCAACTGCTGAGAACCCAAACGCCATCAGAGCCGTCCCGTTCACAGAGCCGTTCTATCACCAGGACTTTGGCAACTCCAGCTCGGGCTAGGACCCCGCGGCTGATGGAGCCGATGAGGCTAATGAGGCTGACGATATCGATGAGGAGGCCGAAGAGGTCCAGCAGGAGCAAGAGGTCCTGTATGAAGTGAGTTTCAAGAAGCCCTTTGTTCGGTTCATCTCTAATAACGGACAGAAGCAGCAGAAGAAGCAGGGAATGAAGGGAAAGCAGGTTCAGCCATCTTTCCCCCACACCAGCCCTGTGATGCCCATGATGGGCCAGGCACCAGCGATGGCACCCCTTGGTACTGTGGCCCCCTACCAAGTTCTGTGGCAACCCCCCATGCATATGATGCCTGAGAATCAAGTCCGCTGGGGTGGTGCTGGAATTGCCTATCCTCAATCGTTTGTTGTGTCTGGCGGCTCGCCGATGAGCTACAACTACTACGCCAACATCGATACCAACACCAGCGAGTTCGGTCATGGTGGCTCCGGACTTGGTGGCTTTGACCCTGGCAACTCTGCTAATTCTGTCGGTGCCAATTCTCTTGGTGGCGCTTCTCCCGGTGCCTCCTCCGTCGATATCCTTCGTGATACGGCACACACCGCTGCCGCCGACTTCACCGGCCTCCAACCGGCTGAAGAATACCATGGAGGCGGCAGTGGCAGTGCTGCACGGGATGGCAACCTCTGGGAAGGTTACGACATCAATAATATCATTGAGACTGACAGCGTGCTGGTAGAATCTTCCTTCAACGATGACAACGACAACAACGAGCTGGAGTATTAGTGAATACAGGGTTGGCCTACATGAAAACTCTGGGGGCACAAAGGGGTGGCGTTCAGGGACAAACAAAGGCTATATAGGTATACAGCCTAGGTTGATGTGGAGTTTGGTTTACTTTGGCCCAATGCTGCGAAATTGCTTTAGGAAAGGGAAGGAAGGGATAAAAAGGGCAGATTCTTGAGATATTGAAGGAAAGGGGAGGCTGCGATCCTTGGTTGACTTTGTCTCTTCTTTCTGCCTTTCTCACAAGGGTGCCCATACTATGGGGGCAGGCGTCTCAACAGGTACACAATAAACAGTAACTTCCCAAATCCTTTGTGTCATGGCCGTTCTAGTTAGGAATCGCCTTATCCCGCAGGTATGTACATATGTCTGAACCGTCCAGCCCAGCCCCGTTTAATATCAATGTCACATCTACTTTGTACAAGAAATTTTGAAAATGAAGGCTTCTTCCCTCACATGCCATCAGCGATCATAGCGTTGACAATTTGGACGTGACGATTCGCATTCGTTTCGCTCCACTCGGTATCGTAGTTGAGCCCGTACGGCCAGAAGTGTGAGCCGCCGCAGCTAATCGTGGCATCGGACCCGTCCCAGGAGCGAAGCAACGGCAGAGCAGTGGCCCAGTCGCCAGACGAGCATTTTGAGTTAAAGGCGCTCGTTTGGCCGACACCGAGGGTGTGTGAGATCTCGTGGAGCGCCGTCCGCTCATTCATGTAAGAGCGGTTCGAACCGAAACGGACGTCACCGTTGTAGTTGGCCTCGGCCGTCGGCACGCCGGGCGTGTAATATACGCGGAGGGTCTTGCTGGCACTTCCCAGCTCGGCGTGCCTCGCGACGGCCAGTTTCATCGCGGCTTCAATCTTGGTGTACGCATCGCTTTGATCGGAGGTGGGGTTTGTGGCCTTCTCGAGCGTCCAGGTGATTGCGCCTTGGGCGACTGAGGTGGAGGCCGCGATGATGGCAAGGATTGAGAGCTTCATATTGCGGTCTGATGGCAGGAATGGGGAATTATCAGATAAAGGGGTGTTGCTGATGTTGGCCGTTGAGAGACACCGTCAGTCTTTCGTCTGGACGGCATCTTTTCTTATACTGCGAGTACATCATCATTCAGGAGGCACCTGCTCATGCCCCTGGCTCAAGCGAGTTGGAAATTAAGGATATATGTTCGAAGAAGATCGCCTTAAACTCCCCTACGGTGGTATTCTCACCCTTGTAACGGTGCAATGCTATTGTAGCCAAGAGTTTAGGGGCCGCATCCATCCAGGCGCAACGGCGCCGACAGGCCGTTTCCCATTGTTTTCCACTGTTTCAAGTACAGTATATAGTTGCAACAATTGGGGAGATCTTAGTGCCTATGAAAAGAAGCATGTTGAAACACCGCACTCTTAAATATAACTGTAACTCGTATGTGGTAAAGACATTGCTGGGATGGCAGACTTCGACTTGGAAATGCCATCCAATGTCTGTTGCTCAGGAGAAATGGCCGAACCCGATGCCGATGTCCTCCGATGTCGAACCCATGTCAAACTCGGCAACTGTTCACTGGGTGATTACCAAGTACCGGTCAGAGAAAGGAGACAGATGCCATTGGAAGACGTTGGAAATGCACTGTGTTGCGCTAGTCCACTTTTGTCCTGGCGCTCCAGAAGGGACCTCGTTTAGCCGAAGGTCCGAAATAAATTTTTGGAGCCAGCGACGGGAAGCTTCTCCAATTCTATAACTCGCTACTGAACTTTTTACTTCACCTCCTTGGAGCGACATCTGTGTTTCAACCCGGCGACACCTTCAATCCTTGGTTCTGTATTTTTTCTTCTTATCTAGATACCCTCATAATCAGATCCAACATGCAGCGCGCACTTACCTCCCGCGCGAGAGCGTCCGTCCTCTCCTCTGCTTCCAGCAAGTTCCGTCCCGGTGCCGGTCTGGGACAGCAGCTTCGCTTCGCCCACAAGGTTCGTCATCAAGTCGCATAGCATTGCCAATGCCATCAGCTCGGGTATACTGACCAGCTATATAGGAGCTCAAGTTCGGTGTCGAGGGCCGCGCGGCTCTGCTGGCTGGTGTTGAGACTCTCGCCAAGGCTGTTGCGACGACACTTGGCCCCAAGGGTCGCAACGTCCTCATTGAGTCCAGCTATGGCTCCCCCAAGATCACAAAGGGTACGGTAGAGCTTGATTGAGCTTGAGAAACGCGACAAGAAGCTGACTGGATGCAGACGGTGTAACTGTCGCCAAGGCAATCACCCTGAAGGACAAGTTCGAGAACCTCGGCGCCCGTTTACTCCAGGATGTCGCCTCCAAGACCAACGAGACCGCCGGTGACGGTACCACGACCGCCACCGTTCTCGCCCGTGCCATCTTCTCCGAGACCGTCAAGAACGTCGCCGCCGGCTGCAACCCCATGGACCTGCGCCGTGGTATCCAGGCTGCCGTCGACGAGGTCGTCGCATTCCTCCAGAAGAACAAGAGAGATATCACCACCAGCGAGGAGATCGCCCAGGTTGCCACCATCTCTGCCAACGGCGATGTGCACGTCGGTCGCCTGATCGCCAACGCCATGGAGAAGGTCGGCAAGGAGGGTGTCATCACCGTCAAGGAGGGCAAGACTCTGGTTGACGAGCTCGAGGTTACCGAGGGTATGCGCTTCGACCGCGGCTTCGTCTCCCCCTACTTCATCACCGACGCCAAGTCCCAGAAGGTCGAGTTCGAGAAGCCTCTCATCCTCCTCTCCGAGAAGAAGATCTCCGCCGTCCAGGACATCATCCCCGCCCTCGAGGCCTCCACCCAGCTGAGACGCCCTCTGGTTATCATTGCCGAGGACATTGAGGGTGAGGCTCTCGCCGTCTGCATTCTCAACAAGCTCCGTGGTCAGCTCCAGGTCGCTGCCGTTAAGGCTCCCGGCTTCGGTGACAACCGCAAGTCCATCCTCGGTGACTTGGCTGTCCTCACCAACGGTACCGTCTTCTCCGACGAGCTTGACATCAAGCTCGAGAAGGCCACCCCCGACATGCTCGGCTCCACCGGTTCCATCACCATCACCAAGGAGGACACCATCTTCCTGAACGGTGAGGGTTCCAAGGACTCCATCACCCAGCGCTGCGAGCAGATCCGTGGTGTCATGAACGACCCCACTACCTCTGAGTACGAGAAGGAGAAGCTCCAGGAGCGTCTTGCCAAGCTCTCTGGTGGTGTCGCCGTCATCAAGGTCGGTGGCTCCTCCGAGGTTGAGGTTGGTGAGAAGAAGGACCGCTTCGTTGATGCCCTGAACGCCACCCGCGCCGCCGTTGAGGAGGGTATCCTGCCCGGTGGTGGTACTGCCCTCATCAAGGCCTCTGCCCTGGCCCTGAAGGACGTCAAGACTGCCAACTTCGACCAGCAGCTCGGTGTCACCATTGTCAAGAACGCCATCACCCGTCCCGCTCGCAGCATCGTCGAGAACGCCGGTCTTGAGGGCTCCGTTATCGTCGGCAAGCTGACTGACGAGTACGCCAACGACTTCAACAAGGGCTTCGACAGCTCCAAGGGCGAGTACGTCGACATGATCCAGGCCGGTATCCTTGACCCCTTCAAGGTTGTCCGCACTGGTCTCGTTGACGCTAGCGGTGTTGCCTCCCTGCTGGGCACCACTGAGGTCGCCATTGTCGATGCCCCCGAGGAGAAGGGCCCCCCTGCCATGGGTGGCATGGGCGGCATGGGCGGTATGGGCGGCATGGGTGGTATGATGTAAAAACATGATTAAGCCGTCTTTGTATTAAAAAAAAAAAGGTCAATTGGGCGAGGGGCATGGGTACGGTGTTACTATTAGAAAGGATGTATAACTGCGGCCATTTGTACTAATCTCCCCTCTTCCCCCCTTTACTAGCAGATTCCCCGCGGGGACTTGAGAGCTCTGTATTGTACAATAGCACTAGCAAGTTATGTAAGATGAAGAACAAGCAAGTTAAAGAACAACAAAGGCATTGACTGTGCGCACGGGTGACGTTGACAAGTTGACAGCTGAAAGAATGGGGACTATGGCCGCTACTTTAGTTGACTAAAGTTCCTTGGCTTCATGTCGACAGGTAGGCAGCCGTTAAGGCCATTCGCAGAAAAAAACAAAAATAAGCCAGGCATCCATTGTGTTCTGGGAATATCTGACAATCCACGTAAATGCAGTCGTTGCATTGGGCTGCCCAGACGCAAGACCTCCCAGTTCGGGCTCGGTTCTGTTGACTGCCGCCTGGCGGGATTCGTCAACCTGCTGTGGCTGACGCAGGCGTTAGTCACGTGCGCTCTAATCTCACCTGGACAACAACCCCACCATGCGGGTGTTTTTCTCGCCCGCTTCCCCTCCACTGTGACCCAACTCCTCCGTTCCTGTCCAAGATACCTCTCCAACGACGCAAGCTGTTGCCTCTTTTCTGCCACCACCCCGTGCAGCGAATTCCCGGCCGAACCACCTCGATCTCGAAGTAGGCTTCCACTTTTCTCTCCTGTGCACCTCAGCCATTAATTACTCGCTCAATTTCCCGTTTTACTGTTGCTAATCAGCTCTCAGCCCACTTTCCCGCCCATTCTCCTAGCCACACCCCCGCCATAGACCAGCATCATGGTGAGTTACTAAAAAGCTTCCAAGGATCAGCCGTCTAGTCAAACGCAATTCTAATCTCAATCGCAGTCTCAATCCGGGTTGGTTTTCCCCCTTCCGCAGAGCCTCACGTCCGCGCCGACGACCATTTGATGGGCTATCTCGCGCTCGTTCGATGACGATCCCGGCGGAGCAGGACAAGCTGGCTCCATCCTCCTCAGCAAGGCGGCGCATGCTAACCCGATTTTCCCCACCAGAGCGACCGTCGCACAGGAGTGCATAACGACCTACAACGACCTCAAGCTTCAGAAGAAGTACAAGTACATCATCTACAAGCTCTCGGATGACAACAAGGAGATCGTCGTCGAGGAGGCTTCGGCCGACGCGGACTGGGACAACTTCCGCCAGAAGTTGATCAGCGCCACGACGAAGTCCAAGAGCGTACGTGACCAGTCACCGCGTCGACGCAATACTCGAGGTCAATGCTAACATTGCAACAGGGTGCTGTCGGCAAGGGCCCCCGTTACGCCGTCTACGACGTCGAGTACAGCCTTGCCTCCGGCGAGGGTTCGCGGTACGTTCCCCCGCATTCGCCTAAATTGGAATCCCCAGTAACTAACACCCAGAACAGCAACAAGATTACCTTCCTCGCTTGGTCCCCCGATGATGCTGGTGTCATGGTCAGTACTTGTCGCCCGATTCTAACTGCACTTTGGCGCTAACCTTTACCAAGGCCAAGATGGTCTACGCCTCCTCCAAGGAGGCCCTCAAGCGCTCGCTCACCGGTATTGCGACCGAGCTCCAGGCCAACGACGCCGATGACATCGAGTACGACTCCATTCTCAAGGTTGTCAGCAAGGGCATGGCTGGCTAAATTTCTCGCCTCCATTCCACCCCCTTCCTTATGCGGCGAGACGGAGCATACACTTTGGCGGCTGCAGTCTTCCGGGACGATTGACGACGATCATGGAGAGTTTACGATGAATATGGAGGGCCACTGTCTCCCCTGACGATTTCGGGATCGAGAGCTTTCCACTCCGAGTTTCTTTTGAGGCGTGACAAGTACATTTCCAGATTTGATTGCCCGCCTGGCTATACCAACACAGTGCCATAGGAAAACATCTCTTGCCGGAATGCAGAGCATTCTTGTTGTTGCCCGATGACAAAAAAATCACCTTTTTTTATTAGACCATTAACTATGCTTGAACACCGCTCTCCGTGATTGCTGCATCATGAATTCTTTGCCTGCCAGGTCGAGCGCCAAAGCGCCGACAGCTCCCCTGCCCTTTTCTCATCCTTGAGTCTCTGCAGCAAGAAGCCCTGGAGATCGTTCCAGAATTCTTCCGTGTGCAACGCTGCCTCGCCAATATCTCCCTGGGCGGGATCATTCGCTACGCTGCCCGGCTCAGGCTTGACTGCCGCGGCTCCACCAATGACCATAACCGAAAACTCCAGGGATGACTGGTCGTCCGTGAGCAAGTCCTTCAGCACCTTGCTGTCGGGGACCGGCTTCTTGTTGTACAGCAACTTCATCTTGTCCACCGGTATCCGTGACTGGGACTCGACTGCCGTCTTGATGTCGAGGATCGAGGTGTTGAGCGACTGGGCGGACAGCTTGATGTCCAACGGGGGGTTGCGGAGGGACTTGAGGGTGACGTTGACGCTCCGTTCCTGGCCTGGCGCAAGGTTCGCGGGCTTGCTCATAGGCTTGGGCATCTTGGGCAGGATGTACTGCGGCTGACGTCAGCTAACTCTCGACAAACAGTGAGTCGGATGCGACTTACGGGAGGGCGAGACGGGAAGTTCTTCGGGTCCTCGACATGGTCGGCCGAAAGCTTGGCCGGCCGCGACTCCAAGGTCGCCAGGAACTGTCTTGCGAATACAACTTCGGCCATATTTGCGGGTGGTGCTAGCAGCAGGGTAGCGAGTTGGGAGTGTTCAGGTTGTCGGATTGAGTTTGGGGAGCTATAGGTCGTGTGGGTAATAGGGAGGAACAACGGTAAAGGTTAAAAGCGGGACGGATAGGCTGGAGGTTGAACGTTGAAGATGTCTTCGTCCGGTGTGTCTTGCCTGCTGCTCAGTTGCGCACTGAGGAGGGATGGCGGGGCGTAGCTGGGGTGTGGAGCTCTCGAACGAGTCTGGCGGCGTGGCTTTATCGGTGCCGCTATCCCAATCTTATCGGACATGGCCTGTGCGCGATAGGAAAAAGTTTCGGTGGGGGGACCGCTCTAATCCAGTGAACTTTTTTTTCCTACAGTTTGCGGCGACCGACCTACCAGACGGTACCGTACATCTCGAACCTTTTTTTCCCCCTACAATACCCTTCTCCCCAATACCCAAACCCGCCACGAATTGAACGGTCAAAATGGGTGTCGGACGTCGCATGAAGAAGCAGGGTCCTCCCGAACCCCTGTCGGAGGCCCATTATGCAAAGTTGAAGCGCAAGGCCGGTATGCCAGTAGAGCCCGTCGAGGCCCCCGAGACGAAGAAGAGAAGAACGACCAAGCAGCCCGCGCCCAAGGCCAATGGCGCCGCAAAGAAGCTGGATGCGAAGAGGAGCAACGGTGCCAAGGCGCCCGCAGCCAAGGCTGTCGCCAAACCTGCGCTCAAGGCGAACGGAAGGTCGAAGAAGCCCCAGCCTGAGGACGAGGACGAAGAGATGTCGGACGACGACGACCTTGGCGACTTCAATGCCGCCGGATCGGACTTCAGCGACGAGGCTGACGAGTTCTCCGATCTCGATGACGCACCGGCTCTTGGAGACGATTTCTTGGGCTCCGACGAGTCCGTCTACGACTCGGACCCGGAGCAAGGAGGCGGCGGAAAGCACATGTTCTCGGAAGACGAGGACGAGTCGGACGGCGAGGAGAAGCTCACAAAGGCCAACATTGAGGGTCTCGCAAGGAGGCTCGACAAGAAGCTCGCCGACGAGGAGGCGGACGCGCAGGCCGAACTCGAGGAGATGGGTCTGCAGACCAACATTGACGGCGACAAGCCCCACGTCCTGGACGACGAGGACGACGAGTTGGCGTCCAAGTCCAAGTCTCTGCTGGCACCCGACCTGCAGCTCCTGAGAACGAGAATCACCGAAAACATCAGAGTGCTCGACGACTTCGCGAAGCTCCACGAAGAAGGCCGCTCCCGCGTCGAGTACGTCAACCAGCTCATCAAGGACATCTGCACGTACTACGGCTACTCCGAGTACCTCGCCGAAAAGCTCTTCAACCTGTTCTCGCCCCGTGAGGCCTTCGCCTTCTTCGAGGCCAACGAGTCTGCCCGCCCCGTCGTCCTCAGGACAAACACCCTCCGCACCCATCGCCGTGACCTCGCCCAGGCCCTCATCGGCCGTGGTGTCACCCTCGAGCCTGTCGGCAAGTGGTCCAAGGTCGGTCTGCAGGTCTTCGAGAGCAACGTGCCCCTGGGTGCCACGCCCGAGTACCTCGCCGGTCACTACATCCTCCAGGCTGCGTCTTCGTTCCTGCCCGTCATGGCCCTCGAGCCCCAGGAGAACGAGCGCGTGCTGGATATGGCCGCCGCCCCCGGTGGTAAGACGACGCACATGGCCGCTATGATGAAGAACACCGGTATCGTCGTCGCCAACGATCCCAGCAAGAAGCGTGCCAAGGGTCTCATCGGTAACATCCACCGCCTGGGTGCCCGCAACGTCGTCGTCTCCAACTACGACGCCCGTGAGTTCCCCAAGCCCATGGGTGGCTTCGACCGTGTGTTGCTCGATGCGCCCTGCTCTGGTACCGGTGTCATCGCCAAGGATGCCAGCGTCAAGACCAACAAGACGGAGAGGGATTTCATGCTGCTGCCGCACATGCAGAAGCAGCTTATCCTGGCTGCCATAGACTCTGTCAACCACCACAGCAAGACTGGCGGATACATTGTCTACTCTACATGTTCCGTGACCGTCGAGGAGAAGTAAGCACCACCCTGAGATCCCCGTTTCTTACATGACAGAGGACAAGACAGCTAACAAATTCCACAGCGAGGCCGTTGTCCAATACGCACTCTCCCGCCGCCCCAACGTCAAGCTTGTCGAGACCAACCTCCCCTTCGGTCGCGAGGGCTTCACCTCCTTCATGGGCAAGAAGTTCGACGCCTCCCTCAAGCTCACCCGCCGCTACTACCCCCACACCTACAACGTCGACGGCTTCTTCGTCGCCAAGTTCCAGAAGATCGGCCCCACGCCCGCAAAGGCCGAGAAGTCCGAGTCTTCCAGCTCGGGCCGCGCCGAGGTCATCGACCGCGCTCCCATCACCGACGACGAGGACGTCTCCTCCGGCAAGGGCGAGGAGTTCGGCGGCTTCGACGAGGAGGAGGACGAGCAGTACATCGACAAGGCCAAGCGTAACGCCATGCGCAGGAGAGGTCTCGACCCCAACGCCCTGTCCGCCAAGGACAAGAGGCAGCAGGCCAAGAAGTCCGACGAGTCCGAGACCGAGGTTGAGGCTGAGGCTGAGAAGCCCGCCGAGAAGACGCCCGAGAAGAAGACTTCCGACAAGAAGGCTGCTGAGAAGAAGAAGACCCCCGAGAGCAAGACTCCCGAGAAGAAGACTCCTGAGAAGAAGACCCCCGAGAAGAAGGACAAGAGCAAGGACAAGGCGGTAGCAGCCGAGAAGGAGAAGAAGGCCGAGCGGAGTCCGGCGCAGAAGAAGGTGACAAGCACCACCGCCACCCCGGAGAAGAGCCCCAAGGGCAAGAGCCCCAAGCAAAAGAAGGAGAAGAAGGCCGCGAAATAGAGAGAGTATGAAAGAAAAAAGTAGGGATGAAAGAAAAGGACGAGGCATCGCTGGAGGGTGGGAGGGGGTTTTTCTCAATGTATCTTTTGTAGTAGACAAGAAGCATCATTCATGTCCGGGATCGAGTTCGAACCCGTTTGTCGTCGCATTATAATTACCTACTACTAGGGAGTCGGAGCTCAAAAGGGATTCGGAAAAATAAAACAGTATGGGACAATGAAGAAAAAAAAGCCCATCGTCGCGTCTTCGACATTGCTCGTCGTCCCTGATCATGTGTATGTATGCCTTCACGTCTGAATTAAATGGTCCAGCCAGCTGGCCTCGAAGAGAATTGAAGAAAGAATGGGTTATAATCTGAACCAATACGCCGAAGCCAAAATAAATAAGTCTAAGCAAAGCTTTTCATCAAGAACGTCTCGTCACCATGGATTGGGCATCGACCTATCCCTGACCACCGTGATGGAAGAAAAAAGGCTCGTGTGCCGCCACCCTTTTGCTCTAAAAAATAAAATAAAAACACCAATGCAGAAACGTGAAGCATTGTACTAAAAACATAACGGCGTGAAAAACATGCATTTCCTAGCTTCATCATGATCCATTTATCCAGTTAGGGTCTGGATGGTATCAGGTCCCTCTTCCCATAGTCTCTCCCTGTTGTCATGAGGTTGGCGTTCCCTTCGCCGTCAGACCTCTTTTCGTCATAAAAGCCGTATGTCATGAAGCCTATTCATGATCTTTTCGGAGTATATTGTTGTACACAGGAATCCAGAAAGTCGTTACCGGAATTGTCGTAAATATTGTTTGTTCTTCGTAATCCTTCTCCCAAACGCCTCCGTCGTAATTCGCCTCGTCGTTTGTAGGTCGACGTCGTCAGCGGTATTAAAGTGATGTATGTATGAAGAAAAAGCGTAAAATACCGGCCGAAGTAAAAATGCTGTTTGTGAGATGAGGTCTACTGGGCAGCCCTTTGGTGAAGCAGAATGTCGCGGATGGCCCACCGCCAGGCGTCGCGGTCGCGGTCTCCGACGCCTAGCCACTTCTCGCATTTCTTCCTCCACCTGTCTTCTTCCTCTCGCTGTCTTCGAACGAACTCTGGCCCTACGTCGAATTCTTCTCCGACCAGCCACTCGTCCTTGACTTCGCTGACGCGGCCCGGCTCTTTGGAATCGCCCGTGTTATCGTCAAGGTCAGGAATGTCCTTGAAGACATCCTCGTCATCATCCAATGCGTTGAAGCCGTCCATAGGATCAGGTGTCTCGGACTTTGGATTTGTCTGTGGACCGAGCTTAAGCCAGCACATGTTCTGTGGGTCGAAAACCATGCCCCCCACAACCTGCACACCCTTCGTATGGCTGATGTTCGTGATCAAAGCCGGCCTGGGTGTCGAAGCTTCTCTATCTCGTGCCGCATGAGGCGGCACCGACGCTGTCGAGGGAGACGATGCGGGGGGGTCGAATGCATTCAAAACGTTTTCGTTGCCTTCCCAGCGGTAGGTTTCCGGGTTGTAAAACATGCCTTGGAGGTCTGCACTGATGTTAGCATTGCAATGTATAGTCAAATAGCCGTTGCACTTACGTTGTGGAGTCTTGTCCTTGTTCATGTTTGAAATAAGATGGGGTTTCAATTGAGGAGGATTCCTCCTCTTCTTCGATCGTACTGTAGGCTGTGGCAGTCCGGGGTTGAAATTGTTTCTAGACGATAGCTGAGAGACGCGCGACGCGGTGAGAGGCGCCAGTGGGCCTGATGGAGCTCTTTGAGCAAGCGAGGTCTCCCGAGCGATTCGGCTAGCCTGGGTATCGCGGGCAAAATGGGGCGTGTAATCAGACTTCGCAGGGGAGTAAGGAGCCGGGGAGGGCGTGTTATTCCGATCGGGAAGCACATTCTGGTAGAGCTTGTTGCGGAGTGGTGCCTTCACAGGTTGCCTGACGAATTTCGCTTCTGAGTTTGCCGAAGTAGGCAGATCATCGAATGCATCCAACTCATGACCGTCGCCAAAATTCCGAGTTCGGTTTGGTTTGGTGAGTGTGCGGAAAGACAGGCCGTCGTGTGTAATGTGGTCCGAATGGCGATTGAGTCTCTTGGGACTTGGCGAGCGCATCGTTGACCTGGAAAACGCCCTCGATGTCGGCCGCAAATCCAGAGAAGCCTCGGAATCATGGCGCCGGAAGGTGCGAGAAGGTTTTGAGGTCACGTGTTGTGACTGGGATTGAGAGGCCCCAGCAGGGAGGAAAGGGCGTCGCTGCTGAGCAGCATGGCTTTCTACAACGGGCCGAGTCCTCTCGGTTGGTGTTTTGGGCCGCATCCCTGACTGTGAACGATGGCCCTCAGTCCTAGATGGCGGTCGCTCAAAGCGGGATGTGATGGGTTTGGCAGGTGAATGAGACGCCTTCATGGCAGGCAGAGATCGCTTAAACCTCAGCAGCTGCGAGCTGGTAGTTGTGGGCTCATTTCGCAGCGAGGTTGTCGACGTCCTGGAACCAAGCTCCCTTCTGCGTGGTGTTGAAGGGAGCAAAGAGGCAGGCGAAGGTGTCGTTGGCGTTGGCATGCTATGAATGCTCGTAACGGAGGATTGGGACGAATGGCCCATACGAGACTGAGATCTTCGCGAGCGAGCGAAAATAGGACCGCCACTCTCAGATACAGGCTCCAGCGCAGAGTGAGCTCGCTCATGACGCTCGTGATTAGGCCGTGGCAGCCGTGATGGGGTGGGCTTATTGGAGAATGTCAAAGAGATCGCCGTCTTGGGCCGCGCTGGGCTTGGAGGCCGATTGGCGTTCACACGAATGTTGCGATGGAGGGTAAGCTTGCCAGAGTTGAAGACGTCGCCATCACCAACATCAAGGCCATCGAACATGTCTTCAGTCTCCGGCGAAGTCCGTGGCTGCGGCGTCTTGAGGTTTGGCGGCTCTTCCTCCACCGGACGCACAGGAGAGCGACTGAGCTTCCTTCGGTTCAATCTCTCTCCAAAGTTGACCGGGCCACTCGGGAGAACGAGACCATCAAACGTCTCGTCCTCACTCTCGGCGGTAAATGAGCTTGATACACTGGGGCTCATGGCCGAGACAGAAGAGCTTCTATTGGACTGGCCGTCTCTGCGAGTGCCTCCAAATCGGGTACCAAGGCTACCCTCGCCCCAGTCTAGGTCGTCCGCATATGATAACGGCGTCTTCGGGATGTCTTTTCTGGTTGAAAGCTTCAACTTGCCGTCTGACGGCAGTTCAAAATCATTCTCAAAGTCATCGTCCAACGCCAGATCATTCTTCTGAGGCGTTGGCGGAGTAATAAGTGAAATGGGTTTGGGTGGCCGGGTCTTGGACACTTTGATAGTTTCCGAACCGTCGCCGAAAAAGTCGTCATCGTCGTCGTCGTCACGGAACCTCTCCAAGTTGAGTGCCCCTGACAACGTACTCGTCCTGGATTCAACCGATTCTCTTCGGTCCAACAGCGAGACCGCCGGTGGCGTCTTCATGGGTTTCGTCGGGCTGGTCTGATTGGAGCCGCCGCTGACTTGCCTGAGCATGTCTGGGAACTTGGTGCTGTCCTGAGGCTTGATGCAAAGGCCCTGACTTGAGTCTGGAAGCACCAGATCGTCTTCCCAGTCGTCTTGCATGATCTTCTTGATCTTCCTTCCGCCTAGTCGCTTGATAGTGCCGCCCATGAGAGCGGAAGAGGGTACATTTTTGGGTATCGGAATGCCGGCCTGTGTGGCAGCGGCAATTGCGTCCAAGGTCGACTTCTCGTCGTCGCCCGGGACATGCACGTGCGTCTCCTCGTCCAAGATCGATTCGAGGTCGGAGCGGAAGGAGAGATGCGAAGACGCAGAGTCGCGCCGTGTCGGGGGAAGGTTTGTAGTGGTGGATGCGGTCCGGAATGTCAGATCCTCGGTGTCAATCTGGAAGTCGTCATCATCCCAGTCTTCGATATCGGGCTCCGCCACCGGCTGGCGTGGTTTGAGGCGTAGAGGTTCCATGTTTTGGTAGGTTGCTTTGTTTTGGCGGGCGCAGGATTGAATTGGGTTCTAGGAGGCCGTAGTCGTAGCCCAGAAGTCTTCCCGACAGCGCTGTTCTGCTTGTCAATGGAGCAAGATCATATCGTCAACAATAACAGCAGCTTCGGCCCGTCGTCATATCCTGGGGGGTGGTTATGGTCGTCGCAAGCGGTGGGTTGTGTATCGTCGAGAGTCGCGAGGGGGCGCAAAAAGTTTTCTCGTTGTGTGGGAGGGCGTAGAAATGGCGGCGTCGAATGTTATGAGTCGAGTAAGGTATCGTCGTTTTCGGGAATGTGCGTAGTGTCGGCTACTAGTAGTATGATTTGCAAGTGATGCAAACAGGTGCAGAGCAAGTGGAGGTCATCCAAGAGAGGCCGTAAGGGGTGATGCGCAACAGGGTCCAACAATCTCGAGGGTGACGTTTGTCGAGCTGGAGTAGAACGAGATCAGGGTACTCGTGAGGTCGGGGGGAGGACTGGGTTGGTGACCTCGTTGGACGAAGTGAAGCAAAAATGGCTGGGAAGCTGGGGTCGATGGACCGGGCCTGGCAAACAAAGCGAGGTGGTAGGTCGGCCAGATGGTGGGCTGGGTCCAGAAATTAGTGGTGCGCAGTGGTCCAAGACCAGTGCAGGTTGCAGGAGCAGCGAGCGCAGAGCGCAGTAGGTGGTGTGGTGGGTGGCTGGTGTTGCGTGCAGGAGTGGGTTTCCCACTGGGCTACGTACTGCACGCTGGCGAAAGAGTCACACCTGGACAACAGAGCAGAACAAGTGGGAATGCAAAGGATGCAGCCTTGGGGAGGGGCCACAGGGCTCTTTCCAGTGAATCATGAATTTTTTCCCCAGTGAGCCACGTGATATAGCGGGGACATCAGATGGCATATTGATTGGACAACAGACATCAGATGCGGGGACGGTTGCACTTGTACGATTCTGACGCGTTCGAGGCGCGACTCCCCTTACCCTTTCGCTTGAATGGGGGACAGAAGGGACGGGAAGAGGCAGGGACAGACAGCAACTGCAGCTCGGGGAGAGGGGGAAAAGGGTATCTGGCCCAACGTGCACTCCATTGGCTTCACCACGGGCATTGCATGAGGCTATTTACTGAAGGATATACGCTATCGAAGGCTGGCCGTTCCTGCTTTGTCTTCCTACACACTATAGTACGTCAAAGGACGCTCTCTCCATAGCTTCCTGTTTATTATTGTGATTATTGACAGCATCCGCCATAGCAACTGCCAACTAATACACTACGTTCCCAATCTTCCGTGCCCTCCTCCTTCCCGTCCCTCCCGTAAGGTACTTTCGATTCCAAGGCTGCCTCAGGTTATTGCTCAATCTCGTAATCACGGTAATCATTGTCATCTTTGCACCAAGCAAGCTGCCTGCCATCCTCGGCTCAACCAGCCATCAAACTCCCCTTTTGCTGCCTGTCTGAGCGCCGCAGCTGCCTAGTTTTAGCCCAGGCCCCCTCGAGGACTTCCCCGTGACTCAAACACGAGTGCCTTTCTCATCACATCCGTATTTAACTGCCTCGGATGGTTTGATGGTAGGCATATTTCGACAACGAGTCGAACCAGTCCTCCTGCCAGTGCCATTGACCTTTGCGAGGCGATAAAATTGGATGAGCTGTTGTCACAACATACCAACCACTACCGGGGACTCAGTATTGGGTCTCACATTTCCCGCCCGTCTTGAACCCCCACCCAATCAATCTGCTTCTGCAAACCAAAGTGGCAGCACCTCAAATTCCAACCCTTCAAAACAATACCGTAATCCCCGAGACTAAACAACCGAAATCAACAAATCGACAGTAGCAGGAGACCCTCTGGCTCGATCCCGGAATACACCCACTCCTTCTCATTGGACTTATTACTGAGGACACCTCAAGGTCAATCTATTACACATTGATTGAACCATGACACCTGAGCACGTCCTCCGATTTCCACGGTCGGACAGCGAGGGCGCATTTGTCATCGTCCAGGTTACGCCTACTCGATCAAAACCCTTGGATGTCAAGTTGGTGGGAACCGATGGCGCGGAGCCGTATGCTGTCTCATGTGAGTTGAATGCTGCTTTCCTGGCCGAAGATCACCGCGACCCGGCCGAGTGGGTCTTGGCCGTCGATGTTCCATGCGGCCAACTTATGCACCGCGATCACGAAGCCCTGTGGCTAATGGGAGGCGTCCCTTGCAGTGCGTCACGATAAAGTAGCTTCGCTGCGCGTCAAAAACTGTCCGTGTGCGGAAGATGAATGGGTCTCTATCCTGGCCGCCGTCTTCCGACAAGAACCAGCCAACGACATTGAAGTACTTGCCTCCGTTGAAAACGAGTCAGCTCTTACTCTGACTGTTCGGAAAAAGGGGAAGGAGTTCACGGTAAGTGTCAATTGCTCGAACCTCCTCCCAGCCTTGTTTTCCGGGAGGCCGGGCTGACGGCTGGTCTCTAGCAACGACTCGGCACCATTGAGTTAAGCCATAGCCCGCGCGAGTTGATTGAACTCTTCGACTGGTGCGGGTTGTCTGCGCAGACAGCCAATGAGGCTAAGGAGGCTCTAGCTTCTGCAACCGCGAAAGCCACTCAACTCGAGGAATCCGTGCGCGAGCTCAAAGCTCAGCTTGATGAGCTAATCGCCGCCAAGGAGGCCGATGAGTCGGAACTGCTAGAGAAGTTCCGCGACTTGTTGAATGAGAAGAAGGTCAAAATCAGACAGCAGCAGCGCCTTTTGGCATCCGCATCCGTCGAGCCGAGCAAACTAGCGCAGGAACAAGTACAAAGTTCCCAGAGCACAGGCAAAGGCCATGCAGCAGACAAGTCCAGGCCGTCCAAGAGGAAGGCCGCACCGGCCCCGGTCGATGACGACGATTCTTCCGACGAAGGGTTTGTGAAGATGGAAGTCGATGATGGTACGGAACCGATCCCAGAAGAATCAGACCAGCAGCGCGACACAACCGAGGATGAGGACGAGACGGCTAGTGAGGATGACGAGGACGATGACGAGCCGGTGGCACCAGCCCCCAAGAACCAGCCAAAGCTGGAGGAGCCGGCACCGTCTCACGAGAAGGGAAAGCCAGCAAAAAAGTCTGAGCCTCCAGCAAGGAGAGACTTACCTTTCGGCAGAAAGAAGGGTCCTCCAGCTAAAGCCCCTCCGGCACCTGCTGGGAGCGAGACTGAATCCGACGACGAGCTATGAGTTTGGTGGACCTACGTCAGGGAACAGTAGAGTACAACCAACTCCAACTTGACCCGACACGTTTGATCTTGCCAACTCAAGCCATTTCTCGTCCCATTGTCTCAGAGCTTGATGCGTATCATAGACGAAGTCGTGAGACTTTCACCGGCAAAGATGCACGCAACTGCGGTTTTACGTTTGGGTTGCTCGGTACTTGTTACTTTAATACTAAAAATACCCTTTTATGACCCGGATTCTGATCCCCGAAGACATAGAGAAGATGCCTAGGCTTAGCGGGTGTCGTTAGGGTCAAATTTGGCCTTCCAGAATCCCCGGACATGCTTGGACTTGCCAGCCTCCCCGATTTCCTTCACCTCCCTAGGCGTAAGCTTGATGGCGGGTAGTTGGTTCAGATAGCTCTGCAACCTGTCCTCCTTAGACGAAGTGGTGATGGTGATCAGGCCCTGGTCGATACACCATCGGAGTCCAATGATGGAATCGCTCACGCCATACTTCTTGGCCAGGTTGTTCCAGATTGTCCTGACGGGGGATTCGATGTTCGACGTGATGGGGGTCAAAGGAGCATAGACCGACACGGCAATCTTGTTCTCGCGGTGGAAATCCAACAAGCCGTCGTGCTGCAAATGGGGGTGGAACTCGATCTGGTTGATAGCTGGAGGAATCTTGGCCGTCTTCAAGATGGCCTCGAGGTGGGGCTGTAGAAAGTTGGAGACGCCAATGGACTTGGCCCTGCCGGACTCACGGATGGCCTCCAGGCCTGCCCATTTTTGCTGAAGCTCTTCGTCTGAGTCGGCAAAGAAGGGAGCATGGATGAGATAGAGGTCCACGTAGTCAAGACCCAGTTTCTTCAGAGAGGTTGCAAAGGCTTCCTCGGTGTCCTGCTTATTGGTTCCGCTGGATTTGGTGGTAACAAACAACTTCTCCCTTGGGACGCCGGCCTTCTTGATGGCCTCGCCAAGCTCTTCCTCGTTTCCATAGACTGAACTTCGTTAGGAGGCTATGTAAGGAGGGGAGTACTTTTGCATACCTTCTGCGCCATCCAGATGACGATACCCAACCTTGATTGCCGTCACAGTATTCTCGACGACCTTCTCATCGAAGCCGGCGCCTTCAGACTTGTAGTTGGCAGTGCCCAAACCATAAGCGAGCTACCAGCGCATCAGCATAAGAGCTCGTTGGCACAATATGAGAGTAAGACATAGCGAGTCGACCGGAGCTGGCGCCGAGCACAACCCGGCGCTGACACGCATTACCGAGCCATAGATCACCTGGTGGAGACGGAGATCCTTCCTTCAAAAGGAGAATAGCTTACCATTGGGATTTGATTACCATCATTGAGCGTGAGCCATGGGATATAGTCCGTCTGCTTGGGTGGGGTACCCGAAGCATCTGGCGTGAAGGTGGACAGAATTGAGTTCATGTTGCGTCTCTGAGGTTGATAGTGAGGGGACGGAAAGACACAGTGTTGAAGTCAAGATAGAGATGATAAGTAGAGAGTCTTAAAGCTGTTCAGGCCAAGAACATACGCCGATGCACGGAAGGCGGAAGACGACGGAATGGATTTAGGTTCCGGATGTGTCAAGATGGAGCAGGGCTAGGGGTATGTATTTTAATCGGATGGGAATCAGCTTTCCTTTCAGATGGATATGGAGAGGGACATGGGCATTGGCTCTCAACACAATGGGACGAGACAATGCAAGATACCCCGCCATGATTTCTGCACCTGTCTCGTTTCCATGACATACGGTATATAATACAAGAAAATGGCCCGCCGAGTCGGCCAGCAACAGCCGAGACATCCAATTGACATCACTTACTACGCATTGGAGAGCTTCAGGCTGTCACAAACGTACGGAGCACGTTTTTGGGACCCCACCTGTCCCAATTGGAGCTGCGAGGCCGTGCTAATTGCCGAGATAGCGGGGTGATTCGCAGTGACGCCCATGGTGACGACAGTGTTGGAGCAGTTGCGTGATGGGGACCTTCGGCCGGGACACGGGCCGTGGGCTTTCCAACGTGTTGTAGAAGGGCGAACTGGACCCCTTCGGACCTGGGCCGGGGACCGAGCAGAACCACAGCAATATTTTGGAATATCTTGATGAATAATTAACTCCGGGATCGGAATACGTTGCCACCGGTGACCAGGACGCCGAGGTTCTATCCAGGTCCCCAATTTCGGCTTAGGTCAGCATGGGGGGGTTTGAATCGCCACTGAAGCTCGGATGGTACCTCGTCACCAACGGCTTAACACTGGCTTACACTACAGGCCAGTATCATTAGCAAATACCCCTCCAGCAGATTTTCTCCGGGTCTTTTCTTTTTGGTTCTCAATTTTCATTTGGCATCTTAGATACCCTCATTCTTCCTTTCGCCTCTCTCAATAGACTTTTTTTCCCTCATCCGTTTGGCATGCCCATTGAGTCGTGAATCTGCGTATATGCTATCGCGACTGCTCTCCCGTCGAGCCGTCCCAAGAGCTTTCAAATTGCCCCTCATGGCGGCCCAGTTGTCCAGCGGCCCGGGTTCGACAACGAAGTCAACAAACAGCCATGGCCTCCCGATAGGAGACTTGCCAAAGACATGGACCTACACATCCTCCCTTCCGCCCGACTCCATCTTTCCCACCCCGGCCGACTCGCACAAGACCCCTCGCGACCAAATCGCCCCGCGCGGCGTCCGCAATGCCGCCTTCACCTGGGTGCGCCCCGAGACCGCCGAGAACCCGGAGCTGCTCGCCGTCAGCCCGGCAGCGATGCGAGACATTGGTATACAAAAAGGGGACGAGGAGACGGAAGATTTCAAGCAGACCGTGGCCGGGAACAGGTTACACGGCTGGGACGAGGAGAAGCTTGAGGGAGGATACCCTTGGGCGCAGTGCTATGGCGGTTTCCAGTTTGGACAATGGGCCGGCCAGCTCGGAGACGGGCGCGCTATTTCCCTGTTCGAGACACGGAACCCGGAGACCAAGGTTCGGTATGAGCTGCAGTTGAAGGGCGCGGGCATCACGCCGTATTCGCGGTTCGCAGACGGCAAGGCCGTTTTGCGATCTAGCATTCGCGAATTCGTCGTCTCCGAGGCGCTTCACGCCCTTGGTATCTCCAGCACGCGCGCTCTGGCCCTGACTCTTCTGCCCGACTCTAAGGTGAGGCGCGAGACAGTTGAGCCCGGCGCCATTGTATTGCGCTTTGCGCAGTCCTGGATCCGTCTTGGCAACTTCGATCTTCCTCGCGCGAGGGGTGACCGCGCTCTCATCCGCACGCTGGCCACATACGTCGCTGAAGACGTCCTCGGCGGCTGGGAAGCTCTCCCCGCTCGCCTCCAAGACCCAGACAAGCCTGCCGAGTCCCTGGAACCTGCGCGCGGCGTCCCCGCGACGGAAGTCCAGGGGCCAGACGATTCTGCCGAGAACCGCTTCACCCGCCTGTTCCGCGAAGTCGCCCGTCGCAACGCCCTCACAGTCGCCAAGTGGCAAGCCTACGGTTTCATGAACGGCGTGCTGAACACGGACAACACCTCCATCATGGGCCTGAGTATCGACTTTGGCCCCTTCGCGTTCATGGACAACTTCGACCCGGCCTACACGCCGAACCACGACGACCACTTCCTGCGCTACAGCTACCGCAACCAGCCTACCATTATCTGGTGGAACCTTGTTCGCTTCGGCGAGGCTCTGGGCGAGCTCATTGGCGCTGGAGCTGGCGTGGATGAGGATACCTTCGTCAACCAGGGTGTTGAGGAGAGCCAGTCCGAGGTTCTCGTCGGCCGGGCTGAGAAGCTCATCATGCAGGTCGGTGAGGAGTATAAGGCGCTTTTCATGGCCGAGTACAAGCGCCTGATGATCCTGCGTCTGGGTCTGAAGAAATTCAAGGAGAGCGACTTTGACGAGTTGTTCAGCAACCTCCTCGACACCATGGAGAGCCACGAACTAGACTTTAACCATTTCTTCCGCCGCCTCAGCTCCGTCAAGCTTGCGGACATCGTTGACGAAGAGGCCCGCAGCGCAACGGCCGCGCGCTTCTTCCACAGCGAGGGCGTCGCCGGCGGCGAGTCGAAGGGCCGTACGGATGTCGGAGCATGGTTGGGCAAGTGGCGCGCCCGCGTCGTCGAGGACTGGGGCGAAGACAAAGACGCCGAGCGCGAGAAGGCTATGAAGGCCGTCAACCCCAACTTTGTGCCCCGCGGCTGGGTGCTGGATGAGCTCATCAAGAGGGTTGAGAAGGACGGCGAGAGGGATGTGCTGAGGAGGGTCATGCAGATGGCGCTGCATCCCTTCGAAGACAGCTGGGACGGCGCAGAATTCGACGGCCAGGAATACAAGGGTGATAAGCAAGAGGAGGAGCGTTGGGTCGGGGATGTACCGAAGCTGAAGAGAGCTATCCAGTGCAGCTGTAGCTCTTAGACCGGAAACATGTCGAGTTTGAGAACCTGTACTTTTATTTAATATCAATGATGACCTCAGATGTAATGTCACTTTGGCTGGCATTCCTTCACGGAGAGATCCATTTACAAGACACTTGATCAGAGTGCGATCACAGTCATTTGCTCGGACATTTGTATCATCCATAGGTCGGTACCGGTCTATAGGTTGATACTACGGCCGACAATGGTTGTAGCCAACGTATCCCTAATTATTGTGATATAACATGGAGATATATCTTGAACAATAAGAGTGGCTTCTCGCATGATCGTAGGCTCATTTGGTGATATACGGCAGTATTATACTGCCTTGGATCTAGCTATCTTGCCCATTCCCGATAAACCCTATTACTGTAGCTCGTGGTGGCCATGTAGAAACATCGGTGGCAATATCAACTGTGAGCACAGGACCCAAAGTTTTCTGAACACACCCCTCTCATGATCTTCGTCTCCTGTTTGGTCCGGCTCACATATTACACCCCAGCTCGCCCAAGGCGCCCATGGCATTGATGATCTGTCCTTCAGGCCGTACACTTACATATGACACCAAGATCAAGTACGGTATTGACGAGCTTTGCTGTCGCTGGGCCGGCGGAGAAAGAACACAACGAGACAGCTTGCAGCAGCAGCCAACTCGCGCGCTCAACTTAGACGACACAGTCTCCAGAAACGTGGTGCGCTAGCCGATGACCTGTACTGGCATAAACTCAGATGTCCCAAAAGCTTCGGTCGCCAACATAGAGACTCGGCATCAAAGATTTTATTTGAGGTCTTCTCCATCAGTGGTGGCGGAAGTACGAACAAGCATACGGCGGATGCAGAGTAGAGAAAACACCTCGAACAGAGGGAGCTGTTAACAAACAAAGAACAAGCAAGACCAAGGACATATACTACATCAGATGCGATCATCATAGTAGGCTTATACTATGCCTCTTGAAGATCTCGACAGGTTATAGCGTGAACTCATACGGCCAGACTTTCTGCAGTACCATGCGTGAAGGGCCGCGGCAGCCATAAATGTCATACACATCATTGCGAAGGAACCAAACGATGAAGGTATTTACTTTCTTCAACTACCCGCCACACTCTACCCACGCGTGCTATTATATACAAGCAATGCATCATCCATCCCAGACAAAGGAACTTTGTTTTCTTCTCTCTACGGTCGTACTCGTACAGCCTGTCTTTCATGCACCGTACGCAATCTGGCCCATCGGCCTGTCCTCCTCCATGCCTGGTGCCATGAGGTTGTTCTTGGGGTTGCCAGTGGCCTTGGCCGCAGAGCAGCGGGCCATTGTCGGTGAACTTTGTGAACAAGTTAGTCGTGTGCTCTAAAGGAAGTATAGTTTGGAGTGGGTGGGAAACATACCTTCTGGAGATAACGTCTGTAAAGTAAAAGTTGTCGATGACCTTCTTCAAGGGCGAACCGGTGGCCTTGGTGCCCTTGTTCTGGTCTACCAGCTGAACCTTGCTCAGTTGCTGCAGAGAGACGGGCTCAACCACATCGTAGGCCGCCAGGGCCGGGCTGACCTCAGCCATTCTGTCACGGAGCTGAGCAACGTCGTCGTAGGGCAGAGGAGCGCCGAGGAACTCGCTGATGGCACGGATGATCTTCCAGTCAGTCCGGGCAGCACCGGGCAGGGAGGTGGCGGCACGGGTCATTTGGACACGACCCTCGGTGTTGATGTAGGTACCGGCCTTCTCCGTGTAGGCAGCACCAGGGAGGACGACATCAGCGATCTGGGCACCACGGTCACCGTGGTGGCCCTGGTAGACGACGAAGGCGTTCTTGGGGATGTCCTTCTCGGAGATCTCATCGGCACCCAGGAGCCAGACGAACTTGGGGGCGGTCTCGGCAACCTCGGTCGAGGGAGTGGTGAAACCGACCTCAAAGGCACCGGCGCGGGAGGCGGCTCTCTGAAGAACATTGTATCCGTTCCACTCGGGAGTGAGGAAGTTGGCGGCGTTCTTGTCAACAAAAGCACCAACGGTCTCGTAGAAAGCCTTAGCGTCAACGTGATCAGTGACACCGGAGCCAACGATGATCATGGGGCGCTTGGCAGACTGCAGCTTCTTGCCGAAAGGACCGGCAAGAGCCTGCTTCAGGGAGGCGTGGTCGGTTCCAAGGTGCTCGAACTCGAAGGTGGAGTCCCAGGTCTCGCCAACGACACCGATCTCGAGGTCAGAGCGCAGCCATTGCTTGCGAATACGAGCGTTCAGGACAGCGGCCTCGTGACGGGGGTTGCTGCCGACAATGAGGATGGCATCAGCCTCCTCAATGCCGTAGATGGTGGAGTTGAACAGGTAGTTGGAGCGGACGTCGACACCGTGGGCGATGGGCTTGCTTCCGGAGGGCATATCAAGGGCCAAGTTCTCGGAACCCAGCTTGTTGGCAAGGTCCTTCATGGCAACCAGAGACTCGACCTCAGTCAGTTCACCGGCGATGACCTTGAACTCGTTGCCCTTGGGCTGGAGGTGGTGGTAGGCGTTGGCGACCTCAGTGAGGGCCTGCTCCCAGTCGGCGGGTTCGAACTTGCCGTCACGGCGGATCAAGGGCATGGTCAATCTCTGGGTCTTCAATCCGTCGCAGGCGAATCGGGTCTTGTCGTTGATCCACTCCTCGTTGACATCATCGTTAAGTCTGGGCAGAATACGCATAACCTCAAGGCCTCTGGAGTCGACGCGGATGTTGGATCCCAAACCGTCGAGGACATCGATGGACTCAGAGTGCTTCAGCTCCCAGGGTCTCGCGCGGAAGGCGTAAGGCTTCGAGGTAAGGGCACCGACGGGGCAAAGGTCGATGACGTTGCCGGAAAGTTCGGAGTCGAGGTTCTTCTCGAGGTAGGTACCGATCTGGATGTCATTGCCACGACCGAAAGAACCCATCTCGGGGGCACCGGCAACATCGTTGGAGAAACGGACACATCTTGTGCAGTGAATACATCTGTTCATGGAGGTCTTGATGAGGGGGCCAATGTTCTTGTCCTCGACAGCACGCTTGCCGCCAATCTCGTGGAAGCGGCCACGGTCGCCTCCGTATCGCATTGACTGGTCCTGGAGATCGCACTCACCACCCTGGTCGCAGATGGGGCAGTCCAGAGGGTGGTTGGCAAGGAGGAATTCCATGACACCCTCACGGGCTTTGTGTGTAATGGGGGAGTTGGTCTTAACGACCATACCGGGCTGTACAGGCCAGGCGCAAGAGGCTACGGGCTTCGGGGCGCGCTCGACTTCGACCAAGCACATACGGCAGTTACCGGCAATGGCGAGCTTTCTAGTGTATTTGTCAGTCGGTGGTCATCCCTCGCAATGGTCATCGATTCGATCGAGGGGCGTCGTACTCATGGTAGCAATATCTTTTCCGAAGTCAGTAAATGCCAGAAATATCGAGTTTCTAAAGTATGGACGAACCTGGGGATTGTTACGCCTGCCTTTTCGCAAGCTTGAATCAGGGCGGAACCGGCTAGAAATTCATGAGCAGGAGACTTCGGCCATGGCCACATCGCATCTCACCTTCAATCGACACCTTCTTTCCGTCTGTATCTGATGTCAGCATTTGCCATAGAAGCCAATTGAGCCCATCGCGAGGGCGGACTTGTCGTACCGACTGTGAGCTCGACTTCGGCATTCCTGCGAGCTGTTGTAGCAAAAGATCGCGAGGCATTGGCGGCCTGCTTGCCAGTCCGCCAAGCCGAACGTGCTAGAGAATGCCGCAGCATCGTATCGCCTTGACGGATTGAGACGGAGACGAAACGGGGGGAGTCGTGGTGGTGGGAGGCGGATTGAATATCAATCGTTGACGTCGGGAGGGAACTGCTCTTCTGTCCCGGGCCATGGGGATTTGGTGGCGCTAGTGCGTAAATCGCGATTAATTTACATCGACCGTGATTGGTCAACCCTCCCGGGAGCTTCTCATCGCCTGAGGCAACAACAAATCCACCCGAGCACCTATTATGTCTTCGGAAAATTTCGTTCGCAGAGCTTTCTCTTTCTCTTCTTCACCAAATTAAATTGTATATGGACACTTTTTATCGTAGGTGAGCTTGCGCATTGCAAAATGCTTCAATTGAGCCTTCCTCTATCTAGTGTACCTAGAAGAAGTTTATGACGCCGTTTATGGAAGCATGGGAGAATTTCTCAATGACCGTTGCCTCTTACCGCCGGTCGTCACATTTTATGAATACAACAAAACTATGTGTAGAATGTACGTGAGTGTATGTACTTGCATCTCATGATGTTTATGTACCCCAGTTACGGTGCCTGCGTCCCTGCGACGCGCCCGTATCGAGTCGATGTCATGTGCCAGGAGCTGGTGCCAAGCGGCGAAGAGTTTGAAGCTCAAGCTCTATTGTCCTGCATTTTCCGTTCCGGTCGCTGGATACATCTCAACCTGGCCTGTTGTCTCATCCGACCATGCACATTTGGTGTAACTTATCACAACCGCCGTCGCTTCTAGCTACGAGCAGGTTCGCTTTCCTGTTGATTCTTGTCAGAGAGCCCCTGAAGTGCGAGTTCTTTCTGAAGGGCCGTCCGGTAGTGGTCTTTGATCTCCTGAGCGTGACTGGCGTATCCTGCCAACTGATTCAAGGCTTGCCCCGAG
This sequence comes from Colletotrichum jinshuiense, assembly GCF_051148585.1. Taxonomy (NCBI): domain Eukaryota; kingdom Fungi; phylum Ascomycota; class Sordariomycetes; order Glomerellales; family Glomerellaceae; genus Colletotrichum; species Colletotrichum jinshuiense. The sequence continues at coordinate 236,835 of NC_139309.1, read as the reverse complement.
TTATAGAGCGACCATTGAAGTGCCGCCTGTCTCGGAGGGAGATCTGGTGGGAGGTCGGGCATGTTATATGTGGACATGTGCCGGTCGCTATAGTCGGCACCGGCGGGCATCGGGGCTTCGACGTTGCTCATTATGAGCTCATCCTCGCCTGGCAAGAGACCTGCGGTGGTCTCGACGAAGCCGGTAGAGGCCTCCAGCGTTTTGGCGTGGCGTAAGATGCGCCGATGCTCTCGTTCGTATACCAATAGAATGTTCTGCTGAACCGCGGCACTGTGCTTCTCGATGTTCTGCTGGCAAATCTCCAGACGGTCGATCTTGTCTCTTGGGGCGTCAAAAGGTTCAAAAAGACTAGATTCCAGAGGAACGAACATCGCCATGGCTGGGACGCCCGGCTGTATCATCGGGATGTCCTCATCGTCAAGAGGGTCGCTGACAGCTCGCGCCTTGTCAGACGGTTCTGCCGAAGCCCCTGCGCTTTCTTGCATGCTGTTGGCCAGCGCTCATCTGCGTCGCCAAAGTGTCCAGAATCTTGATCGGGGTTTGATTATGAGGGAGTTGTGAGACTGCAGTGATGTGGTTCCTTGTGGGTGAGATGGGAAGGATGGGGAAATATGGGAATGGTGGAGTTTGTGATTTCAGTTCGTCGATGATAGGTAATATTACCTGAAAGGTTACTCTGGGTAGTCGGGTTCCACGCTTATGCCAGGTCTGCTAAGGTAGTTCCCAGCGTATGTCGTCGAAAATCTTGGGTCAGGTGTTGGAAACTACCTCTGGCATGGATTATCGTCTTGTAATACCGGGTTCGGAATTTTGTTCGAGTTGTCTTTGTCCCTAAACTTATATTGCTTCAAATCTGGGGTAAGCACTACTTTAGTGTGGATACAGGCAGGAACTTCCCAGGGTAGAAACGTGGGAGGAAAGGCGCAACACTAGCTTTATGTATTTTATTTGTCCAATATGGATACCACATACAGGATCACCCGGCCAGGGTTTCAACGCCCAACCCCTTTTTGAAAGAGGGATAGATAATGGACTACCCTCCTCACTTTCCAGTCGTCCCATGAAAACCCAGCTAACACCTGCGCTTGGCTCGGCAATTACTCAGTATTCGTAGCGTAATGACTCCCTATATCATGTACTTCGATGCAGACGCCATCACGAACCTGATCGCCAGCCCAGTCCCAAAGGACTATTCTCGTTGACGACGCGATCGCACGCTAGGGAACGCCACAATGGTAACTTTGACCCTCCAACAGCGTGATAGCATACGCGAGTTTTGCCGAACAAGTTGCAAAACAAGCTGGCATGGTAGTCGTGCGAGCCTTTCAGCGTCGCTAGGGATGAGTGGCAGAGTTGTTGGCCTTGCCGGGACCGATGCCAATATCGCGGACCTGCAAAGGGTGGCATGATAGTTCCTTGGTCAGGTTTCCGTCAGTGATGGCCTGATCTCCATCAACCGACAGAGAGTCATCATCTGGACGGCAATACGTTCCTGATGTACTCCCTCATCAACTTCATCCCTGCTCGGACCAAGTCTTCCAGTCGTCTATCCTTCCGCTTGCGCATCCACAGCAGTATGAAGGCCAGAAGAACTATATCAATGGCCAGATGCTTCATGAAGATCCAGGTAAACCACCTTATCCACGCAGGAAAACTGCGTGACCTTTTCGACTTCCACTCTCTCCCTGTTGATATTTGTTCCCGTAAAGCTGCAACCTCGGCAGACAGTTTTTCGAGCGCGCGTTCTACACTCCGGGACCAGCTACTACTCCTTGCGAGCTCGCCTCCTTCCGGGTCCTCGTTGTAGCCTACTCTCTGCTCCGACTCTCGCTCGGCAGCGTCATCTTCGCTCATTGGACTGAGAATCTTCATCGGTCCTTCGGATCCACTCAGGGGTGGTTGGAACTGTCGCAACTCGCCGGAATACCCCATGGCTTTCGGCGAAGAATCGGTCGAGCTGGGGCTGTTATTCTTGATTTGGTTCCATACGAATTCGAGTTCCGCGACAAGTTCCTTAGCATCTCTGCAGCGGCGAGTCAGTTGGTTGACGCGCAAAGGCCGCGAGGGCAGAGGAAAGACTGGGCTTACGGCGTCGTCGCGTATTTGTGCATCGTCTCGATCAGTGCCTCAATATACCTCCTCTTTGCCTCCGTCCGACTTAGACCCTTCTGGGAGTTCCAGGCATCCCACTTATCCTTCTCGCGCTGTAGCTCGTCGGGCGGCATACCCGACCCCGGGGTCGGCCGTTCCATGACGCCATCGACATCCCCCTCCATCGCTTGCTTGTAGAGGCCATAGAGTCGCAATCTGTCGGAGGGAGGGGGACGCGACGCTCCTGTCTTGGGGATCTTCTTGACGGTATTTAAGGCATAGACGAACACGCGATCTAGGAGAGGCGCATAACCGCATAATTAGCCGGGGAATTGCTCTCCCCACAAGGTAGTAAGGTTAGAATTATCGCACTTACCTACGGAGTCGGCCATCTAGACGGCTGTCCTTGGGACCAACCAAGTTGTTTACTAAAAGAAGGGAGAAAATGGTTGTGATGTATATCCGAGGTGATATGGTCGGTTGGTCGGGTTGGGAGTTCGGCTCAAGACATCGGGTGAAGATAGCTTAGATAGAGTAAAGTCCCCCTTTCACCTGGATGTAGAGCGAGGTACCTTGGCGGCGTGAACTGAAACTGGTAAGGGAGGTAACAGGTGCTGGCAAGACAAGAGAGTTAGAAATACAGCACGCTGACATGCATAATGTGAGAGCTCCGCCATGGGACTTTTACTTCCTCGTCCTAAGAAAGGAAGAGATCTGATGGGCAGCGGCGGCGGGCGGCGATGGCGGGTGCTAGCAGATTAGTGAGGTAAGGCAATTCGGTACTGGTAATCAGCTGTTGCTGGGATAGGCCGGGGTTCGCGCCGATGTTAGCAGCAACATTGGAAGGGGTGGGCGACTTCCGGTAATTGTTTTGCCTCGGCCGGGTCACGCAACGCAACGCAACGCAACGCAGCAGCGCAACGCAACCAACCTAACCCACGTAGCTAGGGGTAGGCGTTAGGTGTGGGTGCGCGGGCCTGGCGCGGGCTTACCAGGGGTTGGGTTGGATTCTCCGAGATCCCGACTAGCACGCACTTAGTCCCTATCACCCCGCGTCTTTCTGGTGTTAACAGGCCCACGGCAACTTATTGTCGGCCGAGATCAAGAGACACGTGAAGTGCGGGCAGTCTGGGATTGCGAGACGTCCCATCCGTTCTTGTTTTGCTTGCGTCGTCAATTAAGTTTCCGTCAATTGACAACTTAAATCTGAATTGGTATTGAGCCGAGGCCTCTGACCCCTAGCATCGTGTGTACGGAGAAGCACTGTTGTTCGGCATTGACTTGTTTAACACGCTCGGCTCGAGCACGCACTCGCTTTGAGTGGCTGTCGCTCCAGAAAACGTCCGACTCGGGTTCCGCCCATGTTCATCTGCTTGTTTGCCGCCAACCACTCGCATTCGCAACCCTTCATTCCTTTCGTCGGGGTTTTTACTATTCTTATTACGATGTCCCTACCTCTCCCGTTGTCTTTGCGCCGACTCATTACAGTGGGGGTTCTCAGCTGATATCATAGTATTTGTGAGTTTACGGAGTAATCATGAGCAGTGTTTCAATTGGTATCCTGGGTATAGTTCTCTCCCTCCGTCTCTCTCTCCTCTCTTCGTGGAAGCGAGCCCTACTCTGACTTCGCCTCTGTCTCGCCAAGGGCTGCCAAGAACGCCCTCTTCCTGTCTTCAAACACCTTCATCAGCTTCTTATTATTCAATGCCATTTGAGCCGCCTTCTGTCCTGCCTCTTTCTTGTTGAGGTCGCTGCCTGTCCCTAACAGCTTGTTTTTCTCCCCCCATCCATCAAGAAAAACACCAACGGTGAAAAGAGCCAACTTCTTGTTGTACTTATCCTTCTTGTTCGCATTAGGGATGTCCTCATAGCGGATAATGATGCCTTTGGCGCCAATTATCTGGCTCAGTCGGACCTTGGGGGGTATACTCGACTCTTGGGACACCGATTCGCTCAACTCCTTCACCGCCTGTATGTCGGGTGTTTTGGCAGTTGATCGGATCTGGTCCTTGATTGTTGTGGCCCACAGTGCCTTTAGCCATTCTGCAGCGCGAACGAGACCGTGCGCGGGATCGGAGAGGATAACAGCGGCAACGTATGCTTCGAACAGGTCTCCGCTAACCTTCTTAACTTCGTGTGGCTTGGCCATGATTGCCAAGTTGGCGTTGGGCCTGTACTCAGCCGGTAGATTTGCTCTGTCCATGAGTTTGTAGTGTGTGGAGTACTCTCCGAGGTTGGCATTGCGCACCAGGAGCTCCCGTAACTGAGAGCATTTACCAGTAGGCATTCCCCCAAAGGTTTGGAAGATTAGACAGGACGAGATCAACTCAACGTAGGCGTCTCCGAGCCACTCAAGACGATCGTAACTCAAGCCGCCTTTGTTCTTAACCATGCCAACATGAGTGAAAGCCGCCAGCTCCAGGACCGGATTAGAAATCTGGGGGAGAGGTGGCAGCGATGTCGGAATGTCTGCAGGTGTCCATGGCTTTACTAATGTAAATGAAGGAATTGGCGGTCCTGTGGATGACGATGATGGCCGTTGGTCAGGTGTGGTCGAGGATTCGTCCGTCTCATCTGACGTCTTCTTCTGAGAGAAAGTCAGTCGGACAAAATGTTCGTCAGTTGATGGTGTAAGAGACCTTACCCTGACTTCATTATTCTCAACCTGGTAGTTTTCTTCGCCAGCCAAGCGCTTGAATGAGGGCAATAGCAGCTTGCTGAGCCCTTGAAGGGCTTGAAGGTCCTTATTTTGTGTAAAAGAGTCCGTTTTCGACTTGTTAAGTGACTGAAGGCATTTGATGAGGTCATCGCTGTGATCAAGAAGCAGTCTTATTGCATCATCTTCTGTTTGTCTTCGCTTGCTTGGAGGCAAGCCTCCTGAATTTGAGCGCTTGCTCATGTTGTCGTCTCTATGATAATTTAGGCCTTCTCTCTAAACCGCTCTTATTAAATAGAAAGAAAAAAACAATACTGCAGTTGAGGAAATAAAAAACCGGGAGATGATGGTGATGAGAGTTGATGCCATCCGTGAGATGTTGGTATCGTCCTACCCTGGGAAAGAAAGGTACCTTCACTACCTAGGCATAGCTTAGAAAAATGGTACCAGAGCTCAGATGGAGCTTTCTGCAGCCACCCAGTGCAGTGCGTGCAGAGCATGCACAGGCCACAGGAGGAACCTTGATCATGGCGGCCAATCAATGATCCGATGTTCTGACCCAATTGGACGGCGCGACTTCGGCAGTGTGGAGCTGGCATTGGACTTCACGGTTAGCTTGGTCGACATCGCGACAAATTTCCGATATTCGTCTGATTGACCCCTTGAGGACATGCAAAGATGAGTGTCCCACGCGCGAGGTTGCTGGACCTCATGAAGGCAAGTTGATGTTCACTACGATACCCGATTTAACTAACTGACTGGAACAGGCCCAATGCGAAGTATTTGCGACAGCGTTTAACCCAGAGGGAGTACGGACGGGAAACAAGATTCTGCGCCAACGGTTGAAGGGGCCTTCTCTCGCATCCTACTACCCCCGCAAGGTCCTCACCGTCAGAGATGTTCAGAGAGAGTTTGGACCTACCCTCGCTACTCTTGACTTGGAGGAGATGGACCGTTTGGACCACATTGCTGGGTATGTCTCGATGTGAAGGAGGACCAGGGATCCGGTACTAACGCTCGATGCAGACTGAAGGCCAGAGGCAAGAGTGCGCCTAAGAAGAAGAAGACGAAGAGTAAGCTTTCCTGCGCTACTTAACACGTATTGTTTGTACTAACAGTTTTGCAGCCGAGCCTAAGAAGAGATAAGCGACGTCAAAAAACCGTTTGTACGATACGATGTGCAATTGCCGAACGAATTGATGGAATCACGCCTACCGAAACACACTCAGAATTGAGATGCGGGCCAGTTGATCCCCAGTCTTCCGGCTCAACGCACCTCTACACCTAAGACCCTTATGCGGCAGATGGGGATTTCCGGAAACTCGAAAGAACATGGGTCGCCGATGCCAGCTCTGGCATGGATGGCCCATAAAAGGATGTCAAGAGACAAGGCATTCAGTGTAAAAATACGATGAAAATATCGAAGCCATAAATACCAAGGTCTGCGACGACTTGTTTGGATAGTTCTGTGTAAAAAATATCTCCATGGCTAGGTGCTAGCTGATTGTCCCTGTGTCAAAAACCAGCGATTGCTGTAGGATATTGTATGCTATACACATCCACCTCCCATCCAAGTAGAAATAAACTGGACCGCCCTCCTGGATGCCCTTCTTTTCGTCCTAGATTTGATTGGAATGGTGCAAGGGGATACGCGAGGTTCAGACAAAGTTTACTGGCAATGGCACTGGAATGAGATTGCTGCAACCGTTTGCTGGGTTGATTCCAAAGGCAATACTTTCCAGTCCAGGATCCATCTGACTGACATTGACACAAAATTCATCCGACGTCGAGGTAGGGCTACGGTAGACAGTGGGGTACTATCACTTTCCGGCCACCGGCTGGTGAATGTTGAACGGTGCCTTGCCCTGGTGAGGCGGGTTATCAGGCAGCTTGATCTAAAGAAAGGCCTAGGAGGTGTTTGCGTGTACGCTTGGCTGTCACCCAAAAGAAAAAGATCGGAATCCTGGCCAGTTCGCGGTCTCCTCCTCACCTTCACCAGTACCTACAAGGCCACTTTCTTCCCCAAGACCAACCAACAGCACATCACACTTACCTTGCCCTCAACTCAGCTTTGAGCGAATTCTTTCTTTCTTCTACTTCGCTCCTTCCAAATTCGAGGTGGGTTTTTAGCGCGGCTTATAGCGAAGGAAGTGCCTCTGCTACCTAGAGAAGCCCCCTTCCTACATAGCTGCCTTACGTCCCTTCCTCCTTCCTGCCCCAACTCCTTTCCTGGAAGCCCCCACGACAAAATCGCTTTCTCTTCCCTTTGCACTCCATCAACTCAAACTTCTTCCTCTCAGGCAGAGAGGAAATTCCACCAAACGTCCTTCATCTGCGATCCCTTGCGAAGGAATCTTTCTCATCTTGTCTGCCACCTTCTGGCAATACCCTGTCCTATTTTCTGCAAAGTATTGACCCTCCAACAAGACGTTGTAAGCAACGCAACGATGTCTTCACCTCCTTCTGCGGGCCCCAGCCCCCTGATGGGTTCGCCGCCTGCCTTGAAGCCTCATCTCCAAGAGGAGAATATCAAGCGCTCCCCCGAGACAGCTGCCACTGTAAGTTCTATCTCACTAACATCTTCTGTATGTTTCCCCTCCAAGTGGCCACCGTGCTTGCTTGGCAGCTCAGACCACGATACCCAATAACATGTGTAACGCTCGCTTCGGTAGAGTATCAAGCTGACAAAATGTACAGGATGTCCCGGCCTTCAAGCAGAAGCCGGTCGTTGCCACCCTTGCTACATCCAAACTTATCAATCAGAATGCTCTTAAGGTTGGTTCTTCTGCCCGCCATCTGCCGCCTCGCTCACAGCGACGACAGAAGAAGAACAATCAAGAGTCGGCTACCATCGCTGGCACGAATCCCATGGACATGCTCCTCGCCAAACTTTCGGAGCAGCAGGCCGCTCTCGACCAGCAAAACGAGGCTCTGAAGGTTTCTGACGGCAACAGTTTGTACACTCGCGGTTTTGACCCGGCTCCTTCAGCGAGCAATTCAGTCCCCATCACTCCTGCGACTGACTCCTTTTCAACAACTGCTCCTACGACCCGTCCAGGCAGCGCGACCCTCGAGGAGAACCGCGGAAACATGGAGGAGCTTCTTCGGCTTAAGATGGAGCTTGCACGGGCGCAGAACAAGATCTCTCGCCTCGATCACGAGCTTGCCCAGACGCGCTCGGCCAAGCAAGACGATGACCTCATGCCGCCGCCGTCGGCCCGTTCCACCATGCTCGGAGTCGAGAATGCCTGGGGCCCTAGCGACGACAACTCCTCGGATGCAGGCGCTCCTTCTTTCGGGGCATATAACCGCTCTCGCCCTATCTGGGGCACATCCAGAGCTCCCGCTCCCAATTACAACAACGGCGCAGCCGCCCCCCCTCCTGAATCTCCATCAATGGGAGGAGACTGGTATGGAGGTAGTCGTGGTGGATTCAACCAGGGTTACATGGACCCTGCTGGCCCGTACTCCATGGCTGACGGCTATCGAGGTGACCGCATGAACCATGACACCGAGATATTCTCTCGGCCTCCTAGCAGCCGTCGGAACAACCGTTTTGATAATAGTCGCTGGCCATCTCCTCAGCCGTATGGTGGATCCAACTTTGGGAACAACTACGGTGGTTTCGCGCCCTCGCCCGCTCCGTTCGATACCATGGCTGGAGCCCCTGGCAGCGCTACTGGAAATACGGGCTCTGGCATGTATCAAGGCTTCAGCCAACAGCCCATTGGAAGTCAGCTCTCGCCCCATGCAACTGAGTTCACCACTGGAGATGGTTGGAAGAGTGAGGTAAGTTGGGAAGGCCAGAAAATATGTGCTAGATCCAACAGACTAACCTCTCATCTGGAACAGGCCATCGCCACCGAGGGCCAGACGTACCTTCCGACCACCGAGCCTCTCAACTATCGTCGCTTGTTGGACCGCAATGTCAACTGCAACTGGAAATACATTGTGGATAAGATAGTGTGCAACAATGATCAACAGGCTTCCATCTTTTTGCAGCAGAAGCTCAAAGTCGGCACGCCGGACCAAAAGTACGAGATTGTCGAGGCCATCGTCTCTCAGGCGTACCCGCTTATGGTCAATCGTTTTGGTAACTTTCTTGTTCAACGCTGCTTTGAGCATGGAACTCCTGAGCAGGTCGTCAAGATTGCGGAGGCCATTCGAGGCAACACCCTCAGTCTCTCGATGGACCCATTTGGATGCCATGTCGTCCAGAAAGCATTCGACTCTGTCCCTGAGGATTACAAGGCAATCATGGTCCACGAGCTTCTCCGCAGAATCCCAGAGACCGTCATTCATCGTTATGCCTGCCATGTTTGGCAGAAGCTCTTTGAGCTACGATGGTCTGAGTCGCCGCCTCAAATCATGAAGTATGTCAACGAGGCTCTGCGAGGCATGTGGCACGAGGTTGCTCTCGGTGAAACTGGCAGCCTTGTTGTCCAGAATATATTCGAGAATTGTCTCGAGGAAGACAAGGTATGTAGACTCATGTCTCTGTTCCGTACATTGTTGACAGAAGAATTCTAGCGTCCCTGTATTGAGGAAGTCCTTGCCAACATCGACATTGTGGCCCATGGACAATTCGGAAACTGGTGTATTCAGCATATCTGTGAGCATGGAGCACCCGCTGATCGCAGTCGTGCCATCGACCACGTTATTCGCTACGCTGCTGAGTACAGTACCGATCAGTACGCCTCCAAAGTTGTCGAGAAGTGCCTCAAGATCGGTGGCGGAGAGTTCCTCAGTCGCTACCTTGATCGCGTTTGCGAGGGCCGAGTCGATCGTCCTCGGATCCCGCTTGTTGATATTGCCAGCGATCAATACGGCAACTACCTCATCCAGTACATTCTCACCCATGCTGGCATGCAGCATCGTGAGGTTGTTGCTGCCCACATTCGGAAACACATGGTTTCTCTCCGCGGATCCAAGTTCGGCTCCCGCGTGGGCATGCTTTGCACTAACCCCGCCGTAACTACTCGTCCAGGCCCAGGAGCTGGTCCTAGCATGGGCCGTATGGGTGCTGGACCTCGCTTTGGCGGCGGCGGCGGCGGCTATCGCTAAACCCTGTTGAGATCTTCACGACACTGTCTCGATCGACTTCCTCACCTGTTCTTACTCTACGTCACTATGGTCTCTCTGTCTCCTACTTCTTCATCACCCTTAACCCGATTTCCTCAATTCTGACGAAGTCATCGCGCAACCTAATTTGTTCGTGCTTACGAAACATCTTCCTCGGCCATTAATTTACAGATCAGCTGTCATCCTATGCTCGACAGGGTATCACTTGTCTGAGTGCATTGGACACATCATGGTTATGGATTTTGCAATATGGAGGAGGTGCGTCACTGTGACTCGAAACCCAGACCTGGGTGATGGAGTTGCGCCACAGAGCCCTGCCAGAATGCTTTCATCTATACATGGCGGTTCATTGACACGTCCACACTACGTCGATACTTCCTCGATTCCATCAATCATCGAGAAAGACGACTCAGAAGAGTGAGAAGATGGACAGTTAGGCAAGCATGGAATATCAGAACACAAACGCAATGATTGTATGTAGTACGTATCAACTTCCGGAAACTTTGGAGTGTGGCGTTGGTCCAGATTGGACAGCATCTGTGGCAGTCCTCAATCAAAAATTAGGTAGTTTCCCTAGAGAATGTCTCCCCTAAAAGCTGCCTGTTTCTTTAGGTTTCATTGCTTTTGATATCGTTGCGAGAAACCTGGCCCGTTTCCCGTGCTTTTCTTTTATGACGAGTCAATGCTCAACGCCGTTGGTTCCAAGTCCTCCTAAATGCGCTAGAAAAAAAAACATACCCGCATCTACCCAACGCCATACGTATATCATTGAAGAATATCCAGGCCCGTTGTGACACTACTACGCGTCCTTGCTCGCGGCTTCGACACCGGACGTGGCCGCTTCGTCAAGTGGCGGGAACTCAGCATCAACCACCAAGGGCTTATCAGCTACGCCTGTGTCTGCATCCATAGCCGAGGCGTCCTTTTCCCACGGTTTCTTGGGGGCCGCACGTTTCCCAAACGGTTTGACAGACTGGAGAATCAGCAAGGCGGAGGCGGAAAGGGGGAAGAGAGAGAGCGAAAACTTACTGCGTCCCTGACCACTGTATCCGGGATCTGCCTGATGCCGGGGATGGGAATGCCCTTCTGGATCATCTGGAGCATCTCCGCGAAGCCCATCGGGTACGCGGGCTCGTCGCCCTGGCCCGAGTTGTCCGACTGCGAGGGCGGTTTGCGTTCGACGTAGAGGTCTGCTTTCGGCGCCGCCGCTTGCCACGACGGGGTCGGCTCCTCTTCTGCCTCTGCGCCGCCGGTGGCGGCCCCCTTACTCTCGTCCTTGCCGGTGCTCAAGTCATTGAGCTTCGAGGTCAGGCCCGGGACATCGCTTGTTGACGCGGCCGTAGTGGTGGTGCCGGTGCTGCCCCCTGCGTTCTGAGACTTGTATTCGGCGGGGAGGACGTCCGGAGGGATGTGGTCCGGGTGCCGGGCGAGCCAGTCTTTGTACCTTGCAAAATCTATGGTCACGCCGATGCGCTGGGCGTAGTAGAAGACGCGGGCGTGGGTTGCGAGCTCGGAGGGGGTCCCTTGGGGGTTTTCTGTGTTCGGGTCGCCGAGGATTGCGTAGAGGCCGGACTGTAGCCCATGTTAGTCTCTCTTTTTTAAACCTTTTCTTCCTCTTCGTGTTGGTGGTCATCAAGGTTAAAGGAAGTCGGGCGGAATCGTTGAGCCGAGTGCGTCGGGAGCCGAGGGGGGGTGGGGGGGGGAAGGTACCGAGAACATCTTATCCTTGTGCCATGGGTAGCTGTCGAAGGCCTTGAACATGCCGTCCTCGTCCGTTATTGCGCGGATGCGCTCCGCGCCCGAGAGCGTGGCCATTGCGGTTTCTCGTCGAGGTAAGAGTCTGGGGGTTGGAGGCTGGTTCGTCTGGAGAGGCTCGCTCGGGTCTCGTCGACGGACGTCGGGTGCCGAGGTGGGATGGTTCGGGGATTCAAAGGGACGGACGGGGGAGAGCTCGGGGGGTGGTTGGCGGGGTGGGCTTGGGTGCGATAAGATAAGCGATGCACCCCGCGAAATGCCTGGTGGGGGGAGGGGAGGTTCTTGGCTCTGGAGGAGTTTGAACTGAGACATCCCTGTGTTCTCTCTTTCATCAATATATATATATCCATGGGTCGGGTCTCAATGCGCATTATTGCTTTTTTATACTTTTGGTTTTCGCCTTTGTTACTTTCGCAATCCGACTTACACATTTAGAATTTCGCTTCTTGTCGATCTGAACGGGTGTATTGATCCTCCAATTGCTTGCTTCGGAGGTCTGACTCCCCAGTCTCAAGTCAAGCTGAATACAGGACGAGTTGCAAGGCCACCCAAAACAGGATATGATCTACAGTTGCGAATGAAAATAAACTTAAAACCCACTTGGCGACGACTGCCCTTGTTGAAGCTTCTCAGACTCGATTCTCATAATCTACATGGTCTGAAAACTTGTGGGGACTGCTGGGGACAAATGACATGGGCGGCACAGTAAAAAGATGCAACATCACAATTTCAAACTGACAGAGGTTTTGTGTATCTTGATTGCTAGATTGTTGTCTATCTTAAATGTCACGGTATATACGAGCACGCTCACAGCAGACGAGCGGCGGGAGCTTCCTATGGGGTTTTCATGTTATGTGGACGGGGATGTGACAGATCTACGAAGCAGCGCGGCACTTCTTCCCCACGCGCAAGTCCCAAGTCATAAATAAAGAGCCAAGTTCGCAGACAGTAAACAGACAAGTGTGGCCATGAGGACATAAAAAGTGTGTGTATAGCAAAGCCGCCGTACCGAGCCAAGTATCGGTCTTCTGGTCCGCTGTACAGAGAGCCTCCATCCTACGGATGGGAGTCCTATGTATGTTTCTGTGTTGTGTGTAGTGTGTAGCAATGAGGCGAGCCGGGTGGGGCTGCCAATAGTTCGCTTCGTTTCCGATTGGAAACAAGCTGGTATGTCGTGGATGATCCGAGTAAAGGAAAAAAACGTCTAGAATGTCCATGGCGAAAAAAGATGCCACACTCGACCACCCCCCTGTGCTAAACGCCTGTAAAGCAGCAACAACGGTTGCTGAAATTCCCTAGAAGTAGTTGTGGAATCCAATAAACCCTCCGATGCAAAAGCCGATGTTCTTTTCAAACGCCATGTGATGATGCTTTTAGTTGTGCTGGAAAAGGACGCTGATCGATTCGCCGTGATGGACACGACGGATAGCCTCCGCGAAGACGGGGGAGACTGCCGCAGTTTAGCAGACATTCAGACCAATGAGCAAGTTTGAAGATTACTGACCGTCCAGGTACTCAAGCTTGGGGCACACTCTCATGTGCTCCTTCTGAGGAACGGTGTTGGTCACGATCATCTTGTCGATGGCCGAGGCGTTGATGCGCGGAATGGCATCGCCGCTGAGGATGCCGTGGGTCAAGAGGGCGTAGATGTGAGTAGAACCCTCCTTCTTGAGCAGCTTGGCAGCTCTCGTGATGGTGTTGCCGGTGTCGACGAGATCGTCGACGAGAATGCAAACCTTGTCCTTGACATCGCCCACCAGCATCATGCTGGCGTTGCGCTGCTCGGTGTACTTGGTCGGGCGTCGCTCCTGGAGAATAACAAATATGAATCTTGCACCCCCTCCCACGGAAACTAGTGACCTACCTTGTGAATCAGGGCGAACGGCATGTCCAGCTCATCGGCAAGAGCAGTGGCGCGCTTGGCACCACCGGCGTCGGGGCTGATGATGACGGCATCCTTGTAGTTCGGGATATTCTGCTGGATGTATCTCTTGAGGAGAGGCTTGCCGTACAGGTTGTCCACGGGGACGTCGAAGAAGCCCTGGTACTGAGGATCGTGAAGGTCCATACTGCAATCATTAGCAATTGCTTCGGCAAGAAGCAATGAAAGAATTGCGCAGGTGAAAGAGCCTCAAGACTCGTCATGTCGGGTTTGGCAAAAGGGGCGGCTGCGCAGAACGTCACGCCGCACCAGGGAGATTAATGAGAAAACCTACGTGATCTGTGTTTTATTAGCTTGTGCTCAGCGGTCGATGCAGCCCAGGCGCATGCTTCGAAGCAATGCGCAGGTGCTTCCTGGAGGGGAACATACCACATGGTCCGCACCAGCGCAGGTCAAGAGGTCTGCGACCAGAGTGCCAGCCTGGGCAACCCACTGCTTATATCCCGGCTTGGATCGGAAGCCGTCGATCTTCCCCTGGTTCTCGTAGTCGTGGGTAGTAAACTGCGAAGAGACGGAGTCGTGGTGGTTTCGGCCATTGGTTCTGGGCTCTCCGTTCTTGAAGTAGTCACCATTCATTCCGTTGGTTCTGTCCTCGCTGAGCTTGCTCTTGGCAAGCTTTGAGGCAATGCCTTCAATGCCGTTGGGCAAGCCAACACTGCGCGCAATGCCAGGGCCAGGGGTCGCGGGCACGCTCTCAAAGGTGTAGCCGTTCTTGGAAGGTTCCGCCGAGGACTTTGAGAGCGGCGCGCCGGCCTTCTTATAGGGGACGTCGGGCTGTCTTGAGTAGGGGAACAGGGGCATGACGGCGGTGACTCTCTTGGCGGAGCCAGTCTTGCAGGCGGAGATCATGATGCACAGATCCATGAATCCGTCATTGACAGAGCCAGAGGCGGTCTGGATGATAAAGACATCCTTGCCGCGCACCGAGTCTTTGATCTCGCAGCGGCTCTCACCAACAGAGAACTTGGAAAGAACGCGCTCGCATGCGTTGAGACCGAGGTTGTTGCAGACGCTGTCAACCAGCTCGGGGTGGGTGTTACCACCGAGGACAATAATGTTCCTGACCATGGTGAACAATTGGTAGTCTTTCGAGAGGTGGCCGTGGTAGAAAAGAATAGGTTGATGTTAGGGTCGGGCGAAACCGGCGATATTGGAAGCTGGAGTGCAGCAACCTCGTTGGCTGGTTCGATTAAGACGGGGAGAAACGAAAGGCGGCAGAGCCTGAACTGCGATGAAGTATTCGCAGTTTTTTTTTTGGGTATTCGAATGAGATCGTGGAGGCAAGAATGTGTAAATGCCGTGTGCGGGATGGCGGATCGCGAGCGAGCGAGAAGAGCCGGTCTCGGGTTTGCTGGAGGCGTCAAAAATCTGCTAGTGGGGTGCAAGGCGACGTCACAGGGGATTGGAATGTGCCGATGCCGAGGGTATGCGAGATATGAGTTGTGCAGAAAATAGATGCCAGAGGGCTTGGGGCAGACAACGAGGAAGAGGATGAGGCCTCAAAGATGCGATCACAACGGGAGCATGACGAGCAAGCTCTAGAGGAGAGGGAGGAGGGAGAAAAAGCTGGTAGCGGGGGATTTTCTCTGAAGCTGGGGTTGTCGAGAAGTTGTAAAGGAAAATCTCTGAGTGGATAAGTTTGTTTGGGATTGCAGGTATCGGGGTCGGGTGCGGTCGCTGCCATGTGGGCTCTAGGGGGGTGGGAATGTTTCTTGGTGGGGTAAAAAGAGAGATGCACAGGGCTGCCGACAGGGTGGCCAGACGCAGAAATGGCTCTTTTGGGCTAGGCCGGGGTACCTTGGTGCCTGTTCATGACTCCGATCTCTGGCACTGGGGCAGAGATTTTGCGCCAGTGGCGCTCTGGCCATGCACTGTGTTTTTTTTTGGTGGTTGCCAGGCTGCCCAGACACGCCGAGCCTCATGAAGACTGCCGCAGAAACGACGACCGTGGTACCTGAAGCGGCAGCGGCGACAGCGGCCTCCAGCGCGGACTTTTACAGTGCCGGGAAAAGCCTCCGTACAGGGAGCGTTGCGTGGCATCGTGGGACGGGGAATGCACCTGTGACTCCTCCCGGGCCTGGCTACAAGAGTGTAATTATGATGCGGACATTCTGCAGTTCCGTATCGTCAAAAAGTCTAGCCGCCTCGTGATATACATTCCATCCGTCGTGCCCTTACCGTAAAATCCCTCTCTTTATCAAGACAATGACGGGGGGAGGGACCAATACCTGGGGGTTTCTACGGAGGGAGTGAAATAGCGCGAGTAGCACCCAGCCAAGCGAGATGCAGCAGCGCCGGCGTCTCTCGAATCTGAAGCCGCCAACGCTCTCTCCCCTCCTTGTGTCATTGCGCAATCCCACAATTGGTACGTACTTCGCGACATTTTAGCACCGGCGAGGGTGGGGGCTTGGGTGTCTTGATTGGTGCCTTGGGCGGTGTCAATGCAGCCTCTTTTTCTGCTTGCCCTTTTTTTCTCTCTCTCTCATGCAGGTGCTTGCAAAACTGTGACTACCGCCGCGGGGCAATTGCAAAAAAGAATTTGCGACACCGCACATCGTGTCTAACTTCCGTACAGTCAAGGGTTGTCTGCTAAGGTACCGAGTACTTCGGTACATCGTCACATCGTCTTCCTCGTCACTGCATCGTCTCCTCCAGTCGAACCTGGCTTGTCCAGTCATCGAAACTCACCTCGACTTTCACACAGCCAACTTTACAGTGTGTATCTTTTCGTCTGTTCATTGGGTTGCCCTCGTAAAACGGAACCACTTTCAACGCCAGCTCGCCCAAGGTTGTGTTGTGTGACTTGACCTGTCATCTCCCGGCCTCTGAAGTGCACCTGGTAGGTCCCGTTTTGGGGGACAGGGACATGGTCTAGCCTCACCTCGCACACCGACACGACAATTTTCCACAAACACCAGCCGAACTTGCTATCTCGCACCGTTTGCCGATACGCCATCGCTGGTGCCACCACGCTGAGGTCGACCAACCCGTCTCATAGTCACACAGTTTCCCTCCTAGGATCACAACCTAGTATTTCACACGCCAAGCACACTGTCAGGATGAAGATTCTCGAGGCTCAGTCAGCGGTCCTGACCAACTATGAAGTCTATCAACACTTGACGGAACGCAAGTTCGGCCAAAAGAAGCGTGGAGAGCGCCGTGGCCCCGGTAACCTTGAGGCGCTGGCAAGAGAGGTAAACTTGATTTTTTTTTGTTGATTTTTTTGTACTCCCTTTCACGTCTTTTATTAAGAAAGAAAATTGCGTCGAATTCTGGGTACCAGCCTCTGTGTAATAGGCCCGTAACTGACTTATTCGGTCTAGCTCATCCAGTACCTGCGCACACCACCAAACCCGCTCAGCCAGGACCCCATCACCTACCAACCGGGCTGCATCACTCAGCTTCTGGAGAAGCTCCGCCCCTATGACCTGGCCAAGGGCGAGGTCATTATGATTCTTAACTTGCGTCCTGCTTCCGTCGCTGCGTTGAACACCGTCGTCGAAGAGATGACGGAGCGCTTCGACGAAACTCAGCAGGAGGAGATTGTCAACATCATTGCCGAAGTCCTCGGCTCGTTCCCCCAAGAGGCGGAACAGGAGGAGGGCGGCGACGAGAATGGCGCTGCCTAGGAGGCCCTCCCGGATCGCACTTTGCAGCGCACTCCAGATCACGCCGAGTTTGCCGTGGCGGGCTTCTCTGACTCGGAGGGCAAACTCACAGACGGTAGACTGGCTGCCTTTATATGACGACGCATCCCCCTTCTGTCTGTCCTCCCTCGGCCTTTCGTGTCAGTATTGCCGTTTTGCAGATGTCCTCGAACGCCAGCTTGATGAGCTCTCCTGTCACCGCAGAGCACTCCATGTACCTGTCTACGCGCATTTCTTGCGCCTCCTGGTAGGCTTCTTGTGGGTAGATGATGCCGTTGGGGTCATCTTCAGACCTCAGGTCCCTTTTCAGACCCAGTATGAGGATAGGCAGACGGTCGGGTCTGCGGAAGGACAATTTGACCTCCTTGAGCCACTGTCTCGGACGTCAGACAAAACAACAGTATGAGGAAGGGGCTGAAGAATGAGAGTGCTGGGAGCACATACCAGTCTCCGCATGTTGATGAGACTGAGCCGTTGGCTGATGTCGTAGCACAATATGACCAAGTCCGGCTCGAGCAGTCGCCAGTTGTCGGGACTGTTTGTATCATAGAACTCCAAGCGATATGGTTTATCAGACAGCTTAATATCGAAAATGAATGGCTGATCAATGTCCCGGAGCAGCCTGATGGGGCCGGTTCCTTCGGCGGCGCTCAGTCTCCTATTCGGAGGCACGCCATCATATTAGCTGTGACTCCCGGTGTAGGCACTGCGGATTCATCAGGGCATACGGACGAGAGAAAGGACGTCTTCCCGCATTTTTCATCACCGACTAGCAAGATCTTGATCGCGTCATCTTCCATATTGAATGGCCCTTGAAACTGGTAGTTGCTTCAGGGAGTCCTCGGGCGACGGTCTGATAACGGATGTCTGGGGGAACAAATGGCGCAGGGCCTGGCCAGTTCAGTCGGTCAGTCCAGCCAAAGAAAACACAGTCCGCGCGCACCGTCCGCCAAAAAACCGCCCACCGGGTCCCGTCAGGTCGGTTCGGGGTCTCGTCTCTCCATCTGAGGTGGAGTTTTCAGCCACAGCGGCACAAGCCACACTTTCTTTTATGGCAGGGGTGGTGGTGGGGTGGAGGGGAGCCAAAAGATTTCACACTGGAAGTGTGCATTTTGCGCTCTCTCTGTACGGCGGCCCCTCCGAGTGACATTGAATGGGTACCCGCATGATGCTGGTCTAACCCCCTCCAAAATTCGAGGTGCCCCCTTCTTGGAGTCATATGTTTAAAAAAGAGGGCTTATGAAGCCCTTACATGAACTGTTTAGGGGCCTGTGTCTGCATCGTCCGCCGAGCCGTAGTCTGATTCCGTCGAGACGGCCAGTTGGGCTATTACACGACCGCCAAAAGATTTTACCCGCCCGCGCCCATCACCAACACCAGCGCCGGCACCACCACCATATCGCCGCCCGTCGTCTCACTCGCCGTTGCCAACCGTCCACAGTTGCGACCCGGCGCCTGAGCACCGCTCTCATCGCAAACATGGCCGATGTGAGCGGAAAGTACGATGCATGGGACAAGGAGCGCCTCATCTCGCGCATAAGGCAGCTCGAGCACGAGCTCGACAAGCGGGATGCTGCATCAAAGGCGGCAGCAGCAGCAGCGGCGGCCGGCGCCGGAGCCGGCACGGGAGCGCCAGACGGAGGGGCCCCGCCGCCGGCCAAGAAGCGGAAGAAGGAGGCCAAGAGGATCGACTCGTCGCGGTACTCGACCCGCTTCATCGCGCTCAAGCTCGCGTACCTGGGCAAGCGCTACGGCGGGTTCGAGTACGCCGACTCGGCGAGCCTGCCGACCATCGAGGGCGAGCTGTGGGCCGCGCTGACCAAGGCGTGCCTCATCTTCCCCGAGGACCCCGACGTCGTCAACTTTGACTGCTGCGAGTACTCCAAGTGCGGGAGGACGGACCGCGGGGTGAGCGCCTTCGGGCAGGTCATCGGGCTGAGGGTGCGGAGCAGCCGGCCGCTGCCCAAGAAGCAGGAGGCCGTCGCCGAGGCGGAGGCGGACACGCCGATGGAGGGCACGGAAAAGGTCGAAGGAGAGCAGGAAGAGGGGGAGGCGGAGAAGAAGCCCGAAAAGGTGTGGGACGAGATCAACGACGAGATCCAGTACGTCAAGGTCCTCAACCGCCTGCTGCCGGACGACATCCGCATCATAGCCTGGTGCCCGTCGCCGCCGCCGGACTTCTCGGCGCGCTTCTCGTGCGAGGAGCGGCAGTACCGCTACTTCTTCACGCAGCCGGCCTTCAACCCGACCGCCGGGACGGTGGACGGCGGCATGAAGGAGGGGTACCTCGACATCGACGCCATGAACGAGGCGGCGCAGCGCTTCATCGGCAACCACGACTTCCGCAACTTCTGCAAGGTGGACGGGAGCAAGCAGATCACCAACTTTGAGCGGCGCATGTTCGAGGCGGGCGTCGAGGAGGTGCGCGACGCGGGCTCGGCGCTGCCGTACCTCGGGCTGAGCGCCGCCGACGGCAGCCAGCTGCCCAAGGTGTACTCGTTCAACATCCGCGGGACGGCGTTCCTGTGGCACCAGATCCGGCACATGGTGACGATCCTCTTCCTCGTCGGCCAGCGCCTCGAGAAGCCCGAGCTCATCACGCAGCTGCTCGACGTCGAGCGCTCGCCGCGCAAGCCCAACTACGACCTCGCGCACGAGACGCCCCTGGTCCTCTGGAACTGCGTCTTCCCCGGCGACGGCGCCAGCCGCAGCCCGGCCGAGGCCGACAACGCGCTGCGCTGGGTATACGGCGAGGCCGACGTCGTCGAGGGCATGTGGGCGCACTACCGCGAGAAGAAGATGGACGAGCTGCTCGCGAACCGCCTGCTGGACCTCGTCTCGGGCCAGGTGCAGGGCGTCGAGGGCAAGGCCAAGGGCCGCAGGGTGTTCCAGGGGGGCCACGAGGGGAAGCTCTCGGGCGGCTACGTGCCGATCGCGAGGAAGCAGCTCACGCCGACGCCGCGGGAGATCAACGACCGGTGGGCGCAGAGGAAGGGGTTCAAGAACTCGGACGAGATGCGCGAGTCCAAGAACTGGCGCAAGGTCATCAAGGATGCGAAGCAGGGGAATACTGCTGCCGCTACGGCTGCTGCTACGGCGGCGGCGGCGGCTGCAACGGATGAGTAGTCCGTAGCCACACAAACATACACATACCCAACCGAACACGGTGAAAAAATAAAAAGGAGTAAAAGGTTTTTGAACACAAAAAAAGGGTTGTCATCGTCAATTCGTAAAAATGGCCTTCGCTCAGCGGTTCGCTTGCTCATGCTCCGCCCTGCCACCTCTCATCCATCTTCCTGCTATAACCACCGCTCCCGCCGGCGGTCCCGTCCGCCTCCCAGAGGCAGCCCCTGACCCCCCTCCACACCGTCTCGACAATCTTTTTGCGGGGGAGCAGCCTCGGGAACACGACGACGAGGTCCTCCTCGCCCTCGACGACGACGATGAGGTAGTACCGCACCTCGAAGCCCTTGAACGCCTCGTTGACCAGCACGTCCTGGATCTTCTCCGTCGGTATGAAGCGCGTCGCCGCGGCGGAGAGGTAGCTCCCGCTCGTGGAGCTCGTCTGGATACCCAGGCCCCTGAGCACGAGGAGGCTCTCGGTGGTTTGCGTGCGCAGGAGGGTCGCGTAGGCCGCAAGGAGGCACCCCGAGATCAGGACGGGGAGGGGTATCGCGGGGGACGCGGCGATGCGCTGCGCCAGCCGGCCCGGCGCCGAAGTGTGGACCAGGTGCAGGGCGTGCCAAAACGTCGGGCTCGAGAAGAAGATGTCCGGGTCGTTCCTCGTATGGGGAGACTTGGTCGGCGAGGGGGAGAGGAAGGACGCGGCGTAGGGCGACTGCGACCAGGCGGCGTGTAGCAGTAGCAGCGAGGAGACCAGGAGGAGCATGCGCAGGGCGAGGAGGAGGCTGTAAATGAGGTGGATGGTGAGGGTCGGCGGCGGGCTCGTTGTTACTGTGAATTCGGCGGTCGTGGGCGAGGGCCGCCGGACGTGAAGGCGTGGGGCGGTCGTGAGCATCGTGAAAGGTTGCGCTCGAAGAATTTCGCGGAGAGGGGGGGTAATGCGAGTTGAATGTAGTGTCGCTACGCTGCCATTGAGAATATGTAGGATTGTAGCAGCTCAAGGAACTCTGAAATGCCGTTTAGGAGGATCCGAACTCAAGATCACCGGGTGCAATGGCGGCTTCGACTCCCACACAGTCGACGACGAGAAAGCTCGAAGCTCAGATCGGTGCTCGGTGGAGATCATCGCCGGCGCGTTCAGTGTTCTGCCAGCCAAGGCCAACGTCACAGGGGTTGGTTCAGCTTACCTCATAATTTACAGACCCACCTTCTCTTGCAGTGCACGTCCCCCCCAGAGCCCACTGGGTACTACTTGTATGAAAACCCGCGCGGAAACTATCGGCTGTAATGGTCAAACGGTTGAAGGCTTTCATTACTCTTCTTCCGCTACCCCATATCCATTGGAACCCCTTAGCGGCGCCCAGTGCGAATGCTGCGGTGGCCACCCACTCGCATGGGTAACCTGCGATCGCTGCGTGTGGCCCTAAGCAATGAAGATAACACTTGAGGGAGGCTTCACTCTGCAGAGATATCTTCACCGTCGCATGGCGTGCTGGATTACGATCGCTAGGGGCTTGGGGTAGTGGTTGGAGATGGAGATGTCAACTCCAATTTTTGATCTTTTTGGTGATGGTTTAATCCCCTCTATGCATGTTCGCAACTTTGCATCTTGGTTTTGAAGAACGTGATGACCTGTTGCATTGCTCTGGACCTGATGGAATTGTCGTCCTACCTACCTATGGATTGCAGATCACCGCTGAAATTGACACCCACGATGTTGTATGGGATGGGGGTACATCCACCCACAGTGCCGCACGCACATGGTTCGAAACCGCACGTCGGCAACCTTCATCTGGCTCTTTTCTTTTTTATCTTTTGTGCCGTTCATATGAATCAGACGGTCTAAAGATACAAGCTTGTGAATCACGATTAGATGGTGTGAACTAGGTTCGGATTTGCACTCTTCTCAATATAAATTAGCCTGCACATGGCCATCTCAAATCGAGTAACTACATACTATGTCCTCCCATTCAAAAAAGAAAAAAAAAAGAAATCAACATCACACCCAAGACGACGCTTGGAAGCACACGAAAAGAAAAGGGTTGGAATCCCACCCTTCAACTAGATGAACAAAGATGCCGTGAGGCAACATTGTAAGACCAAACGTTTCCAGCACTTTTCGATCCCTTCTTTTCACACCACACAATTCTCTCTCTCTCCTCAACCCCACTCTCTCGCTCTCTCCTTTTCCTGGCCCAAGACGGCGTCGCCTTGAAACTTCGGCTTTTCTGTTTTTTTGATTTGTTTTCTTTCCTCCCGCAACGTATTTCCTAGACCAGTTCATCCATCCGTCATACGCACACATCGCCGCTCGCTACAGGTATCGTGTGTCATGTGTGCCTCGCGGCCTGCCCAAATCCGAGATCCAGCCATCATCAGTCATCATTTGAGAAGGAATGCAAACAGGTCCAATGAAAATAAGGTGAAATATCGCTCTGCGCTCAAAATTCTGTCAAGGATAGACTCGAAGTATACAAATGGCGCCTTCTATTAGCTGTTCAGTTTCTGTGAGGGCTAGCTGATATCGTGAGATGCAGCGGCGCGAAGGGTCGTGTTCCTCTGTCGTAGAAAAGTAATGGTATCAAGATTCATCGAGAAACGCCAGTCGCCATGCAACGAATCGAAAGGTGAAGTGTAATGATAATTAAGGGGTTCGGTTGTGGGATATAGGCGTAAGCAGCCTAAATCATCTCGCTACGATGAAGGCCGGTAGGAAGCCCCTTCTGCGCCAAGGCAGAGGGGGATCTCAACGCTTCGCGACCGTAGTTGGCCGGCATCGGCACGCTCTCGTAGGGGGCGTACTCGTACTCTTCCTGTCCCCGGGGGCGCGTGGTCGTCTCTTTGCGGTTGCGGCTACCCGATCTGAAGCGGTCGGTGGCCTTGGATATGCGACCGGCGATACTGTTGTCGCGTTCAGAAAAGCTCCTGCCACGGCTGTGGCCCTTGGATGCGGGGGGAGCGGGCGGGGGGAGGACGGGAACGGTCGTGTCCATGGGTGCAGCGATGGTCGCCGGGGCAGGCTCGTCATCGTCCATGATTATTTCAATCATGCCAATGCCGATCGCGCTGGCGTTGTTGTGTGCAGCGTACGGCAATGGTGCCGGGGGTGGTGGAGGAGGCATGGCGAGGTGCTGCAGCTCCTTCAACATTGGAGGGGGTGGTGGTGGTGGCGGAATGTTATTATCGTCCTGAGAGGTGCGTCTGGCTCGAATAAGATCGTCGACGGTTCGAACCTCTCCCGAGTTGCCCCTTCTCATCGAAGGGCCACGGGAAAGTCCCTTGCTGCTCATGCTAGCGCCCCTTGGCGAGGGTGCGTCGGGAGGGATTGGCGGAGCAGACATGCTGCGAGGGATCATGCCGCGGGCAGGAGGTTGGTAGACTGATGACGGAAGTTGGTAGGTTGTCTGCGGAAGCAGGGTGAGAGACTCTGCCTCATTTTCTTTCCTGGGAGACTGCTGCTGGGGCGAGGTCGCTGGCGACTGCCGCTGCGCAAAGGAGGCCGGAATCGGGGGGACCGGGATGATATGCTTGTCCTTGTCAGACTCGATGATGAGACGCATAG
The DNA here is from genome assembly GCF_051148585.1 of Colletotrichum jinshuiense. Lineage (NCBI taxonomy): Eukaryota > Fungi > Ascomycota > Sordariomycetes > Glomerellales > Glomerellaceae > Colletotrichum > Colletotrichum jinshuiense. The sequence goes on along the minus strand of NC_139309.1, from coordinate 212,977 downwards.
CCTTGGGCGTGGCGGGCAATCCAATGTGGACATTGGAGTTGCTTCGAGCGTACATGCTCCTCTGAGTCGAGTCGGCAGTGTGGCTGCGAGGTGGAAGCTCAACGGCGCTTGGCGATGGCTCAATACCGATACGAATTTGGCTAGGGTGAGGAATAAGTGGCGCTGAAGGACGCTGTGCAAGCGACTTGCGGCGCTCTTCGAGCTCGCGCGCGGCTTCTTCCTTCTTACGTTGCCTCTCGTCCTTCATGGCCTTCAGGTCTCCGGCGTGCTCGGTGGAGGCAGCGCGCGACTTCGACTGGGGAGGCACGACATCGCGGGGCTGGTCGAGATTCTCCCCGGCGTGGCGGCGGCGACTCTCAGATCGATCTCTTCGGGGGAATTCCCTAGTGAGCTCGGGCGAAAGGGCCTTGCGAGATCCGTTCTGACTGGTGCTCCTGTTGTGTCTGTTCCTAAAATTCTCTTGCGCGATAACAGCCTTGACGTAGTCTTCCTCATCTTCAGATCCCTGGTAGTGAACCAGATTGGCCGAAAGTGGGAGCGGAGACGAGGGTGACCTAATTTGGGAGCCATCACGGGTTGCGCTTCGACCACGGAGATCAAGCGCAGGAGGGCGGTGCCTGCCTTCCGTGCTTCTGTTTCGGCCTTGGCTACCACGGCTGGATGTACGGCTGGTTCCCTTTCTGTTCTTGCTGGATTTCCTCACTGTAGCGGGGTCCATGACTTCCGGCAACAACTTGGGGGTGCTCAAGTTGATAAGGTCCTCGGGTGACATGGGAATAGGCGAGGTCGGAGAGCGCTTTGGCTTGGGCCAGTTGCGGCTGGAGGCTCGGCCACGTTCCGCCGAAGCCTCACGAGAAGGCGTCTTCCGGGGGCGGCTATGGTCACGGTCGCGGCCGCGGGAGCCATCACGATTGCCCTCGCGGCTGGCGTGTCGGCTTCGCTGCTTGCGTTGCTGAAGGCGCTGAGCAGTATCCAGACTGTGGATGTAGTCATGCTTTCCACCAGTCGTGTTGCTGCGGTAGCTTCTGCCCGCGGTAGATTGAGAAGTGACAGAGCTCGTTATGGAACCTGGACCCCGACGTCGGGATGGCCAGTGAAAGCGAGTTGAAGATGCCACCGACTGTTCGGGTGAAGTAACCTCATTCGTCATCGTGTTAAGGCCTGCAAGTTCAAGGTGAAGACCCTTCGGCTTGCGATCCCGAGAACCATTGCGCTGAGCAAGGTTGCCCTCCATCTTGATAAGCATTCTGGCGTCAGGAGATGGTGGAGGAGCCTCCCTCGTTCGAGTGGTGATTTTCTTGTACTGGTCTCGCATCATCATAGGGCTTGCAGTGGCAGCCCTCTGTATCAGGCCCTGTATCTGTAAGCATTTTGGTTGTTTGGTGCTGTAAGACAAAGCCGATGTGCAAGAGTGAATACACAGGAATAATGATGAGATCTTCTGGAGAAGGAAACAGAAGAATGAACAGACGAGAAATCACCCGAATTATACCTGATATATACCTGTCAAAATGTCAACCCCGACTTTGCGGGGATGATTTGACTCGTCCCCAGATAATACAGGTTCCCCGCAATGAGTTTATTCCACGTTCAGCTGGCAACCCGGGGGATGGGATACGGGGAAGCGTGGCCAAGACCCGGCGAATCGTTGCTTGGTCCGTGCTATGCCGTTATGCCGCTACGCCGTTACGCCGCGCCGCACGGCCCAGCCGCATCACATTGTCATCCTTATCCCGCTCCCTGCTCCCCGCTATCCCGTTATCCCGTGCCCCGCCGCGGGGCATCAACGCAAGACTGGTCGTTGGGTGGAAGGATTGCCATCCAGGCCAAAGAAAATAAAACGTGTCGAAGGGAACGCGTCGACGCAATCGGAGCATTTGTTGGAACAACTACTAGGTTCTGATCTTCTTCCAAACTACTCCGCCGACATCCCGTGTGGTTACAGAAAACAGACAGAATTCAAATTGCTTCTTGTCGTGCACCAGCCTCCCACAATGGCTGCCGCCACTGTCTTTGACTCGACGCTTTTTGGCAACATTTTCGGCACGGAGGAGGCTCGCCAGGCCTTTTCTGAGCGTTCGTATGTTGCCAATCTGATCAAGGCTGAGTGTGCTCTCGCGGAAGCTGAAGAAGCCGAGGGCATTGTACCCGCCGGCACCGCTGCTGTGCTGAAGGAGCATTGCGATGTCTCCAAAATTGACTGGCAGCTTCTTGCCGCCCGCACAGAGATTGTCGGCTATCCAGTGTTGCCTTTGGTAGAGCAGATGTCTAAATGGGTGCCCGAGGAGACATGTAAGTGTGAAATAGCTTTAGCTTTTGCCGAACTGAATTGCTGACACTGTCCTTTGAAGCCGGTTACATTCACTGGGGAGCCACCACTCAAGATATCATGGACCTTGCCTCCGTCCTCCAGATGAAAACTGGTCTGGAAATCGTCGAACGACTCCTCCGCAAAGTCACCTCCACTCTAGAAAAGATGTCTGCCGCCTACAGAGACGTACCCATGGCTGGAAGGACACACCTGCAACACGCACTCCCAATTACATTCGGATACAAGTGTGCCGTATGGCTCGCCGGCTTCCGTAGGCACGTGAAGCGACTTGAGCAGATCAAGGAGAGTTGCTTGCTCGTTCAGTTTGGTGGTGCTGCTGGTACTCTGGCCTCACTTGGCACTACCGACAGTGGTATTAGAGTCCGCAAACGTCTTGCGGTTGTTCTTGGCCTGCAGGATCCCATCATCACCTGGCATGTGGCGCGTGACACTGTTGCTGAGATTGTCAACTATCTTGCTCTGGTTGGAGGTAGCTTGGGCAAAATTGCTCTAGACTTGATCATCATGTCTTCAAACGAGCTAAATGAGGTCAGTATTTGCCATTGCTCCTTGATATGACTTGGATATCGACTTACTCTTCCAAGGTTGCTGAGCCCTACGTCCCTCACCGCGGTGCTTCTTCCACAATGCCGCAAAAACGAAACCCGATTTCTAGCGAGGTAATTCTTGCGCAATCAAAGATCCTTCGCGCACAAGCCGGACTCGTGTTGGATGGTATGGTATCAGACTTCGAAAGAGCATCCGGTCCGTGGCACCTCGAGTGGGCAGCTATCCCGACAGCATTCATATCCATCGTGGGCTCCCTCCATCAAGCGGAGTTTGCGCTGTCCGGCCTACAGGTCAACAAGGACGCCATGATGACCAATCTGAAGTCAACTCGGGGGTTGATTGTGGCAGAGGCAGTCATGATGGACCTGGCCAAATATACTGGTCGACAAGAAGCTCATGAAATCGTGTACAAGGCGTGCGTTCAGGCACATGAAGACGAGATTTCCTTGCAGGAGGCTTTGGAGAAGTCGTCCGAGGTCACAGCACACGTTGCCTCCGTGGAGCTTTCCAAGCTGTGTGATCCTACAAGGTATCTTGGGTGCTGTCAACTTATGGTCGACGAGCTTTTGGGCCAGAAGGTTGGTGAAGTGAGCGAGAACGGAAAGGCCGTGAACGGCAACGGGGTTACGAATGGGAACGGTGTGACTAATGGCAGTCACTGAATATTCTGACCTTTAATAAGTAAATGAGTACCTCATCTGATAGCACCTAGACTTGAACATGTTCTTGTAAGCTATAAGCCAATGCGGGCTTCCGCCAGGTCTGCGATACTACTTCGACCAATTTAAAGCTAAAACCGTACCCTGGCTTATGAAATGACAATGCGAGCAGACTCTCCAAAAGGCCTCTCATATTCTTCATGTCTTAATGTGGTCCGGCCCATTTGTGCTTGATTCGTGAAATCATGTCGCAGTAACTCTGTGACGGAATAAAGAGACCCGATGACTTGAAATTGGCGGCTTTGAAAGTCAAACTTTGACCCTTGACTTGATCAAGGTGGCCGGTCAACTGCATATGAGATGACGTGGGATGAAGAGTTTGAGATGCCCGCCGGATGGGCTGCGCCCAGCCCAGTTAGGTCTTGGCTGAGCGAGGATTCATGCGGCACAGTCTCTAAGTTCTGTTTCTAGATTAAAGGCGAAAATCTGATGAGAAAAAGTCTTGGCAACGAAACGCGGTGGTTCAAGTACCCCTAGGTAGAAGTTGTAAGAGAGATACTTAATTTTCCTTTCTCCTTATTGGTCCTGACAAGGACGGCAATGACTTTAAGCAGGATATGCTGCTCTTAGATACCAAATATGCATCTAAGCGAACATTGCAACGAGACTACTACATTTGTCTCCAGCTAGGCCCACGTCGGTCTGATTCTCTCCACCACAATATCGCATCATCAGCATCTCATTCACGTACTGTTCGCATGTGCCCGCCACACGGAATTAACTAGAGTGGAGTTAGGAAATCAATAACCTCAATGATGCCGATTGCACCGGGAGTATGAATGGCCAGGGAAATTCCGGAGCGAAGTCTGGACAAGTCTGGTTCGAGAAGACCCCACTACCGCCAGCGATCGCGTCGGAGAGCCATGCTAACATACGAGTTTAGTGACCGTTGTCGGCAGTATGTTGTATAGTCTCATAAAATGAGCCCAGAATCCCTACAAAGACTAAGTTCTTGTGCCTCTCTCTGACATTGAACTCAATCCATAGAAGAAAAATTAGGTGCTACGGCGATGGAGATAAGGTTAGTCACCGCTCAATCACCGCCTCCCGACTGAGATATCCCGAGAAAAAGATAACCAACTATGGTATTCTTAGTGTGCCCCGTGCATTGCCGGGGGCGTCTCATGCGTTGTATCAACCAAGTTGAAGCGCAATAGAAAAAGAAAAAGGTGATCATCAAAGACAAGCCACTGCAGCGCATGGTACTTATCGCCTCTCTAGTTTTTACGAGAACGAAGGCTCCGAGGAAAGACAGAGCGGGCCAGCCACCTCAAAAACACCTGAAGTTTTAGGTGCACCTATGGAGCTAGCTTCACCGTCCCGAACACAAAGCCAGCCATCACCTGTCGTATCTGGGCAATCCGCCTTGGACCTCTTCCCGGCCAACAGCCTCGATGGACCCCTTTACACACGGCTGCGCCGCACAGAAGCCAATGCCATCGCGAAGCCAAGGCAGGGTCCAGAGCCTGTGGTCGGACACATGGGCCGGCTTGTGTCTAATGATGATCAAACTGCGATGTTCGCAGGGTCATCAACCGGCGTTCATTTTATCAGTCAGGCAGAGCAGCAGCTGCAAATGCTGCGGATACATACCGACACCTTTCCGAGCAGTGTGTACAATCTCTACCTTCACAACATACGTAACGTTCTGCCCAAGGATTCCGAGTCGCAGTTGGTGGTTTCTATGGTATCACAATTTCCTCTCGATGCCGCCGATATCCTCGAAGCCACCATCGAGCGTTGGACGCCGCTATACCCCATAGTGCACAAACATTCTACTCTAGAGGCCTTTCATCGGCTTAGGGATGACCCCGAACACGGCGATCTCAGTATTTTGCATCAAGTGCTCAGTTTACTCGCGTTAGGAAGTCTAGGACAAGCAGGGTCCTGCGCCCAGAGCCATCAACACTTCCTGTGCCTTTCCGAAAAGTATCACGCAATGGCCGCCACCTTGACTAACAAGCTCTATGAACGACCTTCCCTACCAACCCTCCAAGGGCTAGAGATTTCTCAGATCTATTTGCAGCTATCATCGCGCTACTCAGCGGCATCTCAACTCGGAGGGCTGGCAACTAGAATGGCACAAAATCTCGGGCTTCATCGCCACTCTCAGAGATTCAAGTTTGACCCCCTAGAAACAGAACTAAGACGCCGCGTGTGGTGGTGTCAGTACTCACTTGATACGTTCGTATATTCATCGCCTGATTTTCAAATCGATAGTAGTTGATCAGTTTTGCAGGTTTTCCAGCGCATACCACGGCATGCCAAGGCTCATCCGCGACCAGGATGTTGACACCGACCTTCCATCACGCGTGGACCATGACCAGGTTTCGCGGCAGAGCGTCGCATTCCCATTGCCTGGAGAGAGATCACAAGTAGACACAGCTCTGTGCATGTTCAAGCTAGCGGTTATTGTGGGACAGGCTTTGGAAAAGCTGTACTCGACGACGCGGAGGCGCGGCGGAGTGTCCAAAATAACTCAACTGCAAGCCGAACTCACCATGTGGGAACGCATGCTGCCCTCGGAGAGAGCCGCAGATATTGAAGACGAGGGTGCAGATATGGCCCCGGCGGCATCAACAGACACTCTAGAAGTAGTCTTCCTTCGCGCTGCATATTACAACGCCACGGTGCATATCCATCGGCCCGCCCTTGCATTCACGACCGCCGATCCCCAGTTCTCGATTTCCCTACTTACGTGCGGCCGTGCTTCCGCCGAACTAATTAGATTATATGCTGCCAGTGTCGCCAATTCAACAACCGAGCCGGCTCATCGGGGAATAGACGCCACCATCATCGCTCATCTGTACCCAAACGGGATGCACATGCTTTGGCAAGCAGGACTAACCATTTTGTTTGCGAGATGGAAAGGCCAGCCGATTTCGGGCGACGAGGAGGACGAAGATCTAGTTAGGACGTGTACTGCGACGCTGCAACACCTAAAGGCCGATGATTCCAGTGGCTACATCACGCAGTGTGCCGACGTTTTGGATATGCTTCGGATAAAGACGTTTTCGTCTAAGGATAGCCAGCAGCCAGTGCTTGATCAACTACAATGGAATGTCTGGGATTGGCCAATGGCATCGGCGCTAGAACTCGCAAATACGCTGGATGCGATGCCGTTGGACCTTCAATTCGAGCCCGGAATGGGACTGTGAAATTCATAGTTTCAAGGCTTCTTAGCATATGTGTTGGCTTGCTAGAAACCCAATATCACCTTTCACCATTGGGTGAATCAAAACTTGATTACATACGCACTGTTATGATTTCATAGTTTCGCAAGTAAGGCATCAACTGAGTGCATGTGCTTGTCTTTCTGCAAGGGTTTTTCTTTTTCTTTAGAAACACATGTTCTTGGTAAGAGGCTAGCCAACTTGCGATTGTGGTTTGACGAGTGATAGCACGTGAAGTAAGGACCCCCTTTTTATTGTGGCCCACGCGGGTATTCCCAACTGAGATGTCTGTGACCTGTCCCAACGATCTGGAACCTGGATCGTGAACCCACGGTGCCCACACCACCAAGTCGTTGAGCCAGATCGGGCCCGGGGTGGTGGCAAGCAGCCAAGTCGCACAGCCACGTGACAATCAACAATCAAGATGCATCTCAAACCTTGAATGCGAGGCCAGTTTTCTATGTCTGAACCGAATAGAACTGATGATTATGCGATTGGTCAACTCCAAACTCTAAGTAGCAAGACCGGACGCGAGCCGAAATGCAAAGTACACACAATTCACTATTCACAATCACATGCAAAGGAGAATCAATTTCAAAAAAATATTGGGGGCATAATATTCGTATCAAGCTTTGCCTGATGTGATGTCTAGCGCGCTGGTCTAGATCTAAAGTCTATCTCTATGTCTTCCCGAAAAAAGAACCCATACTCCAATCCAAACTCTTTGGCGGGGGGGGAATAGAACACCAAATGGCGTCCAAAAGCAATCAACTCCTTAAAATGTCCTGGGTGGACGACGTGCGTAATTCGTCACGTCGGCAAATGTAAAAGGCTGTTCCAATGCCCTCAGGATGGAGGAATGCTCAGTTGCTGGATGTCCCAGCAGTTATGCCGATCGAAAAGAGGTGCCCAAGGGGGCAAATGCCGGAGACATTATTTATTCCTCCTTGTGCAGGGTGCCGGTGACGTAGTTCTCGGCACCGAGGGCGTCAATGGTGGCCATGTCCTCAGAGGAGAGCTCGAAGTCGAAAGACTCGAAGTTGGACTTGATGCGGTGGGCAGTGAGGGACTTGGGGAGGACGATGTTGCCGCGGGCGGCGTTCCAGTTGAGGAGGATCTGAGCAGGGGTCTTGCCGTACTTCTCGGCGATCTTGCCGACGGTGGCATCCTCAAGCTTGTTGCCGCGAGCGAGGGGAGAGTAGGCCTCAATGGCGATGCCGTACTTGCGGCAGCAGTCGACGAGGTCCTGGCGCTGGCAGAAGGGGTGGACCTCAATCTGGTTGACGGCAGGGACGACAGAGGTCTCCTGCATCAGCTCCTCGAGGTGGTTGGAGCCGAAGTTGGAGACACCGATGGAGCGGACCTTACCGAGGCGCTGGGCGGTCTCGAGGGCTCTCCAGGAAGCAATGCGCTTCTCCTTGTCGTTGGAGGGGGAGTGGATGAGGTAGAGGTCGAAGTAGTCGAGCTGGAACTTCTCCAGGGAGTCGCAGAGGGCCTTGAAGGTGGCCTCGTAGCCGTGGTCGGCATCCCAGAGCTTGGTGGTGACGAAGACCTCGGAACGGGGAGTGCCGGTTCTCTGGAACCACTCCTTCAGGGCGCGGCCGCAAGCCTCCTCGTTGGCGTATCTGGCAGCGGAGTCGATGTGACGGTAGCCGGCATCGAGGGCGGCGATGACGGCGTCCTCAGTCTCCTGGCCGTTGGGGGCCTTGTAGACACCAAGAGCGATCTGGGGGATCTCGTTGCCATCGTTGAGTCTGACGGTCAGGCGGGGAGAGTCGCAGGGAGAGGCGTATCCGGAGTCCTGGCGGGTAGGCATAACCTTCTCCATGCCGAGCTCAGGCTGACGGGTAGCGACGTGGGCGGCCATTTTGAATGATTTGTGGGTTGTGTTGTAGATGAGGTTCGAAAGAGAATGGGTATCAAAGAAGTGTTTGGTGGCTGTAGATGAGATTGTTGAGGCCGTTTGAAGTGATGTGAGAGTGATGCTTCCAAAAAAAAGAGCAGATGTATCCGACTTATCTGTTCCTTTTTATCCTTTTCGATGTCTCTCCCTATCAACTCCTATTACCTCTTTCGGACCGATGGCGTCCTCTTGTCGCCAGCCGCGGACCCGCCGTAAATGTCCCGTCTGTGCTGGGTTGATGCCCCATTGCCTATGGGGGGCCCGTTCTCCTACATTTTGCCCCATATTCCTAGAGATACTGGGTCGGTGGCTCCCTTGGTGTTGAGTCCGTATCTCGATGTCTAAGACCGAAGCGTTCTCGAGTCGGTGCTGGCGGTTCCTAGTCGGTATTCGTCCGTTGTCTCAACGGTACCAGGTTGATGCCCCGTTATCGCTGGGCTAGTGACCCGCTGTCACTGGAGCCAATGACGTAGAAGTTCTCCGCCGGCGTTGGGCCGTTGCTCCGCCGCCGAATGGGCCGATGACGTGCCGTGTCTCCGCCGATGCTGGACCGATGGGCCACGTCCGAGTCAGGGTTCGTGCATTGTACGGTGTTTAGTACATACAGTAGGCCTCAGTTTTCAAGCCGAATGCCGGTTTTGGTACCTAAACCGATTCATGAGTAGGGCGGGATAAGCGATGTACCAGGCGAATTAGTATTTTCATCTCGGGTATGAATGAGGCTCAGCTATAGGTTCAGATCGGATTGTTGAGCCTCAATTTTTTTTTTGCCGGTTGTGGCGATTATCGACTTCACATTAGTGTGAACCTTCCAATACATCAGAGAAAATTTACGAAAAAAACTGGATCACTGCAGGAATCCCAACTTCCCGCATCGCCAAGGACTTATCTTCGGTCAATTTTTCCCGAGGACACATTAGACGCCGTTTCAGCCGCGGTCAGACACGAAGCAGGCGATCAAGTTGACAAGTCGCTTCTGCCACGGAGACGTTGAGATGTACAATGTACTGGGTAAGGTGTATGAAATGAAAGCCGCACTAAGCGACAGACGCAATCTCTCTCCCCTCCATGACGTCAAGCTGCCGACGACACCATTGCCAAGGTGGGCCAATTTAAAACGTGCTGCTTGTTATGCCCCATCAGAAAATGGATCTTGAAGCCCGAAAAGCTCCCGGAAATAGTCTTGTTGGTGTGGTGTACGGTACGACGGACATGCGAGTCGCGAATTCGCCATTCACAATTCATAGGTATTGCAGCTCCCGGGCAAAGCCAGTGAAAAGTTGTTCTAGCGCCTTGCCGCTTGGGCCCATGAGGAAAGTCAATATCCCTGCAACACATCCGTGATTGGCCCTATCCCTTGCGAAACTCAGGAACGTGGTTTCAGACTTTTCCCTGATGTCATTGGAGGGTCCTGATGTAGGGCGAGATGGAGGCAGATGGGAGGCATGTAGCCTGCAGGACCCCTATCGGGAGTGTTCGGAAGGGCCCGCTCTTCTTCCAACCTGGGCAAAATGGGTTGCCTCCCTCATTGGAAATCCGGTGAGTTTGCAACAGCTTGATTGCCATTGGATTTGCATCTTGTCGGATGTTGTTGCCTGTGTGTAGGTGTCAGATTGTCGGTATCGGTGTCGCCTCAAGTTGGCAAAAGATGAACGCCACTAGGAAGGGCGTGCTTTGCACGGCAAAGGACAGGACCCTGAGACCCTAAAACCCAAAACCGATCAACGCCTCGTCCATAGAAGATTTTCACATGAATGCCAAGTTAACCGTCCATCAAAACGGAAGCGCCGACTACAATACAGGCAGTAGATCGGCAAGAGACATCCGGATTGTCCTCTGCGTCGAGAAGGAAGCCACGCCAAAAGCCTTCCACAATCCCTGTCGAGAACTTCAGCAGTGTCGATGATTGTCTTACCGACGACCCCTATCTACATGCGTAGTGTACATTGCGCCCTGAGACAAGGCCGTATCAGGGACCCACGCGGTCTCCAGTTTACTTTTATCTCAATCAAGGTAACGAGCGCATTTTCCCAGCCTGGCGTGATTGTGGGACTCAATACAGCCTTTCTCACTGGGCAAAATGCCTCGCCATGTGGATTGCGCTAAGACATAGGGTCCCCATCCCACGGTGAGAAGGCGATAGGGGCATCATCACAGGCAGAGATGATGCTTGGTGGAGTCGTCTGCAAGGTGAAAATGTCTCTCAGCCTTCAGCACGGTGCATGAAGACCAAAACATCCCAATAGGACTCGGTATTATTGGCGGTGTGTTAACCTTCACACCGATGAATGGGGCCAGAGATCCACCTTGCCGGCATAACATTGATAATGGATGTCGCTCTCAGGTCTTGGTTGCTACGACGGCCACCTTCATTGGATGATGATCTAAATTTCAAACCTCTGCTGGATGCCGACCCTAGGTGAGGCTGCAGAGTCAAACTTGGTTTCATGAGGGATTTCACGCTGTAGCCTGGGGCTGCGGTAAGATTACGTCTTAATGCATCGAGATCGGGCAATGACGCAGGTTTTCGTCGGGGTTGGATGCTAGGATAGGGAAAAAAAGGTCTGCCAGCGAGGCAGCCGAGAATAATAGCGAAACGACGCAGTCGAAGAACCTGCCGTGTAGGGTAATATCTCGATGCAGCTTGATACGGCTTGCGCCCGCCAGTAAAGCAAGCATACAAATCTGCGTCTCAACCGGCCATCTTGAAAACGTGGCAGCAACTGTTGTAGTACATCACAACGCAAGATAAGAAAGAATTGCATCAATCAACGCCCGACGTGCCACGAGTCAGGAATGGTGTCACCGACGAAATTCCAGTTGAATGAGACAGGGAAAAAACGACAATCCCTTTAAGTGATGTTCCGGCGCAGCATGTTTGGATGCTGATCTACATTGTACATCATTGCCGGCCATTTTCGGAAGTCAAAAGTACGGCAAATGAAAAATGACAAAAAATGCCGCAAGTTTTCCAAGTATTTTCAAATATGGACTGCAGAAAGCTTTGACGGGAATGAATTCTTCCTCTCGTGGGATAATTAATGGCGTGCAACTTCGGTTTTGAGTCAAGAAGGGAGGTCGAAATAGGATCAAGTGGCAGAAACCATAGAACCCCAATTTCTACCCCACACCGATGCAAAATGTCACGATAGCTTCAACCCCAGACCAGAACCACCATAAATAATCGCCGACCCCGCCAACCCCGCGAATCGCCTATCTGAACCAGCCAAAATCATCGAATATGAGGAGCCTCATGACTCGGGCGCATCTCTCCGCTTGTTCGCTGACCCAGGCTTCCGGCAGTGAGTAGCTGGTGAACTGTGATGTTCTCTACTTCGACTGCAGCTCTGCAGCTTCCCCTGAGAAGTTTGAAACAAGTGCAGTTTCTCCCTGTTACGGGATCTATTGATCGGGAAATGAATTTTAGGGACTTGGTATGCGGAAGAAGGAGAGGTATTATGCTGGTTTGCTTCCGCTGCCCACGGAACCCCTTTCAGCAACAATACCTACGTGTGTCGAACAACCAACTGTGCCTTAAGCAACTAGGAATGAGTGGCTTGATTTGTGCATTTCTAACTCTCCCTCTTGACCACACGTTTTCTTTTCAACTTCGCCGCCCTAACTATCTGGCCTCTGCAGAAAGAAGCGACCGTACCTGTGGCAACAACAGACGTTGATGTAAAATGCAGAAAGTCCCAATTTTGATTCCACCATGCCGGTATTTCCGACGATCGTTCCATAGTTTGCTCCACGATGTTCAAATGAAGAATTTTACGGGAAAATCAGGATGATCGGATGGAGGCTTAAAATATCTTTGATTCAATGTTCAGCAAGCTCATAAGCACGTCCCGAGTCGATGCTATTCTGGACTCAGAAAGTTCACGCTGAAATGTTGAGAACCTATAGTTTAGCAACTCTGCATCCATGATGATTTCTCAACAACTTCAATTTGCAAGCGAATCGGCTTCATTGGCCGTGCATTTTGTGATACATCCTCTGGGAGCACTGCAGACTGTGTTTCCGAGAGATGTAAAGTAGTTCTGAAAGCCCATATGTTTGCTCTCTCGACTATCAACCCGACGTTGCAGGAGTTTTTTGTAGCGCATTTCTTGACTGCGAGAAAGGTAGCAGGTTTGGTCAAATTGTGGACCTCGAGGAAGTCAGGCTAGAAGAGGTCATCGGCGGTGAACCCGAGCTCGGTGAGAGTGGGTACCCCGTCCTCGGGGATGACTTGGTTGATAACAGCAGGTGGCACCGCAACAGCACAGCCTACAACCACCCGAAGTGCCAAGAAAGATATTATGCATGCGGACACCGTTTTTAAAGTTGTTAAGAGAACAGTCCAGCAGATGGCAGTAAGGAAAAAGAAACGGTATTGGTTAGCAAAGTATTGAGATCCTGAAAAGAAAGGTAATTAGTGTACATTCGTTGAGCATTCATACTTCTTGAACATTTTAGCAAACACTTCTCTTTAATGGTCATCTTTCATTGAGGAATTCACTTTAGCCCCATGAAAATGACTGATCCTTTTGCCTAATGCTGTCTTTTATTTGTGCAATACTTAATCCCAATGTAAAATTAAACCAAACAGAGGAGGCTATTTTGTAGTTGAGCCGGAATTAGAGACAAGATACGGTCCCATGCTCCTCTCGACAAAGACACAAAGGCCTTAGGAAGTAATAACATTGGTGTTTGCCAGTTAAAAAGTGCACAGTGTTGGTCTCCCAACGACGGCTACTAAGTTGGCCCAGACTTTATGGTGATAATAAGACTAGCCTGAACACATTCTGGGTTTGCAGAGTTGAGTGGAACTTGTGGTATGCTCGTCTTTTCAGTGGAGCAAAATCACCAATCTTTCTGAGGTTTTGTCACTCAATCCTTCCAGAATCCTAATTTCAAATCATTCCTGAGCATCATTTGGGACTTTGGAACGGAGGTCTACCCAGTTCCGGGCTCAACGCCGGTTCCAGACGGTGGGTTTTTTTACCGACTTTCGCAGGCTTCCACCGGTAGAAATGACGCATACCAAACTACGAGGGACCTATTGGGCCAAGGCTCCGACGTAGCGAGATGGCAATTAGGCAAGATAACTGACTGCACGAGATTAGTTCGACGGGAGTTGCGGCTCATGCATTGACAGTTGCTGCGTTCTTTCAGCCGATAGCTATTTAGCCTGGTCCACAATTAGTAGCCAAAAGAACTCAAGCCTCGAGCCTGCGCACTAGTATAAAAAGCGCCTTATATTCAAGCACTGCTCTCGGAAAGCATCCCATTGGCCGGTTCCTTCCATCATCCGACTACACACACCTCTTTTAAAAGACACAAACAGGAGGGCATATACGAGATACCGTATAACCTTCGGATTATTTGAAAGACATTTTCACATGGCCCAGATTGAAAAAACTTGCTCGGCCGTCTTAAGCTCTAGCTACACCTGACCGCAAGATTAGTTCACTACGTAGGTCGATGTTGGGGGTGCAAAATGTTCTTCGTAATGGAATACAGAAAGGTGGAAAGCAAACGATACAACATTGCAAGCAATCGAAGAATTCATCTACCTTTGTTAAAATGGAGTTTGGTGTTCTAGAGTTGTCAATGCATTCGAGGCGTTTCAGCGATGACTTTGAAGAAATGTCGGTTGTTACACGGACAGGGCGACTTTTTCGGATCGAATGGGGTTAGCACACTTGCCGTCCTAACTCAGGCTCGCCTCAAGTTGGGTCCCCGGTAATTACTTCAAGCACGTGGACTGAGCTGCTCAGTGTTAAGTGCGAGCACAATTTGTGCAATTTACAACCGTGAACCCTGCGGGGATATACGGATTTGTGCGAACACCCACGGCGCACAAATTGTGGGGCCAGCTTTGCATTGGCGTTGTGCACATCCAGGTTCCAAATTGTGTGATTAATATGACTTCTAAATGCGAATACTTAGTGAACTGTCTAAATGCTTATTGCTCTAGCTGTACCTCACACACTTAACGAAATAAAGATCTTATCCCTGACGTTCAATTCTACAATGTAACGTTGTCCAAAACTTCAAAGCATGGATTGAACAGAACTTGTAATTTGAACAGGACTTATCTCAAGGCACAAAGTCACAAGGCAAGAGAAAGAGAATATTGGAGTCAACAGAAGGGGTGAAGAGACGACCCGACGCAGCAAGCGCCTTCGAAACGAAGGTTAGGGGAGTGCAAAGACCATCATTACACACTAGGGAATCTATCTCATTAAAAAGACCCAGAAGCAGTTAAACCCGTGATTACAATGCAAAGGAATTCGACCCAACGTATTATCACCATCTCTCTGGGGGATCCTGCTGATGAAGACGTTTATGTTTTATAACTCGCACCTTTGCGTAGTGCTGGTTATTATGGTGCTCTTTCTCTCATCCTTTAATAGCTTCCTTATCTATGCCACTTACTACTTTTAGGACTACTAGGGCCTGTTGGTGCTGTAGACGACGTGGCGTTTTATCCCTACGGATATCATGGGTGTGCTGACTGTTGTTGTTGTTACCTACCTCATCTTGTGTGTGCTTACCTACCTACTACTTATCTTTAGTAATATTTCCATTTCTATCTTGTACTTGTTGTTTACCGTTCCTATCCCGCCTACTATGTTCTACTTTGTTTATAGCCTGCTAGCTATGGTATTGTCCGTTTTTGGTGTTGATACCGCCTGGCCCTCGCTGACCCTGTTTGTGTTTAAATCGCTGCTATAGGAGGGCCAAGCCCTGGGCGGCGCTCTGATTAACGCTGTCGGCCAGATCGGCCACTCTATCGGCCTGGCTATATCCACTGCTATCCAGACCGCTATCATGGCCTGCGAGTGTGGTGTTGCCGTCGAGCATGTTGGCCGCGTGTTGCTGTGGGGCTAGCCCTCGCTGGACGGCCTGTGTGCTGCTGAGTGGATGAACTTCGCCCTTAGCGTGACATCCCTGACTATCGATATGGTGTTTTTCAGGAGCTCCGAGGTGGTTGGCCGGGTTGGCCCAGTGCCGTCGAGGGGTGGCGGTGAGGAGGCTGTGATGAACGAGGAGGACGCGGTTGAGAGGCGGCAGTCGTAGAAGGCGGCGGTCGTAGAAGCCGTCGCCTGGCCCCCTGCCCCCTGCCAAATACAACGTTGTTTTTAACTTCCACCAATCCTTCGCTCCGTGTCCAGTGCATATTGATCTCGCAAGTCGTAAATGCTCGACCCTGCAGGCTTCTGCGGCGGGGGACGGGGTACGAACTCGAAGCGATGTCTCTTCCGCCAGCGACTCCCCAGCCGCCAAGCCTCAACGTAGCAGCCGGACGTATGCGTGTCGGTTTCCTGCAGTCCAAGACGCTTAAAGCATATGAGAATTCTTTCATACTGCAGCGATACCCCTCTCCAAAAAGCCTCGCTAATGCAAGCATGCAACGATGCTTGCGCCCTCCCCGCCCGGCAGACGTCGGCAGCCAGTCACGGCGAAAGAGATTGCATTACTAGGCTTTTATGTACTTGTCGTCGTATTTGCCTCCCATATTGCCTTCATCTGGCAGTTAGCCGCCCGCCGCGCACGGATGTCGATCCTACCCACAGCGCACCCGTACGCTTTTTATATAAGTTCATTCTGCCTGTTGTGTCGCGCCTCTCTCCTGCATCCCATGGCCGGCTATTTTGCAGCCACGAAGCAAGTTTACTGGTATGCATGCAGTCAGCAACGCTTTCTTCGCCCCCAATAATCTAAAAGACTATGGTTGAACCCTTGCCTTCGCAGACGCCCAACCAATATGCCCCAATCTCGCAGACACCACGGTTGAGGGATGGACGGAAGTCCCTCCGTCTCGGCTGCGCTCTGCAAATATAACCTAGGCTACACGCCGCAGTCTCTGAGAATGTGTTCAGCCTCTCCTCCACAGTCACAGCTCACCGCCAGCCGCCATGAGGTTCGCGTGGAAAACAGCGCTCTTGGCGAGCTCTCTCGTCGGGGCGTCTCTCGCCGCCAACTATTCCCAGGCAGAAATAGACTCGGGCAAGGTGCTCACGGAACTCAGCAAGACGGCCTACGACAATGCCATGGCTAGGCTATCCGCTGAGACGTCGACGTCGGGCTGCACCAAAGACAACGTCCACGTCCGCAAGGAATGGTATTTCTCTCGTGTGGCAGACGACCTTGAAGGCAGTCACTGACCTGCATTGCCCAGGAGAAAGATTCCCGGCGCCGAGAGAATCGCGTTCCGCGAGGCAATCGAGTGCCTTATGCAGACGGAGTCGGTGTACGGTTATGTGGACGGCGCAAAGTACACCAGCCCGCGTCCTTTATGTGAGCCGGCATCGCTGACGACGCCATCCTAGGTCTGCCTTTGATGACTTTGGCGTGCTGCACTACCATTTGACCCCCTACGTTCATCTCTCAGTACGTCATCCGTGTCCGACCACATCTGCGGTATGCGCAAGCTAATCTGCTAGGCCTCATTTCTTCTCTTCCACAGATACTACGTCTACACTTACGAAGAGGCTCTCCGCACGAAATGCGGCTACAAAGGTGATTATTCTTCCACCTCCTCTCCCTCTTCCAAAACTCACTGTCTTCTGCAGGAACCTTCCCTTACTGGGAGTGGGGTCTCGACGCCCACAACGTGTCCGCGTCTCCTCTCTTCGACGGCTCCGAGACCTCGCTCGGCGGTGATGGCGAGTTCATCCCCGGCCACCCCCCACCCTTCCCCGGCGTCCCTGCAGGCTCTGGTGGCGGCTGCGTGTCAGGCTTCCTTTCCGACTTCTCGGTCAACCTCGGCCCGTCAGGACGGCCCGACCCCCTGAAGCACAACCCACGGTGCTTGAAGCGGGATCTGAACACCGACATCTGCGCGCTCTGGGCCAGCCTGCGCAACACTACCGATGTCATTATCGACGCGCCGAACATCGAGGCCTTCCAGGCGCTGCTGCAGGGCGACAAACGGTACCCGCCGGCAGCACCGCTGGGGATAGGAGTGCACGGCGGGGGGCATTTTGCCATCAGTGAGTTTCCTATACCGCGGGATGGAAGCAGAGAGAGGGAGGAGAAACTGACTAACCCCGGGGATAGGCGGTGATCCGGGCGGTGACTTTTACTGGTCGCCGCTGGAGCCTGGTTTTTATCTGCACCACGGGCAGATTGACCGGATGTACTTTGTATGGCAGAACCTGGACTGGGAGAACAGACAGGTAAGCCTCCAACTGCTTTGTAATAAGACGAGACGGGTGAGGTGCGGTATTGACGCGAGCAGGACATCTTCGGCACGGGCACGATGAACAACTTTCCTCCGAGCCGGGACATGACACTCGACGACGTGATGGACATCTCGCCGCTCAACGGGCCGAGGCCGTTGCGGGAGCTGATTGACACGATCGGAGGGTCGCCTTTTTGCTTTGTGTACGAGTAGCTGGCGGTTGGCCCGTTGCGCAAGGAAGAAGTGAGCTGGATGGATGGGGGAGGTGGTGGTGCTGGATCTCACGAACACTTGCTTCGTCCACGACATGGGCAGCCTCTCCATTGGTGTCTTGTATGCCTGGCCATAGGTTAAGTGACTGCTGCTGTTCGTTCATCGGCTCTAACCGACACCTTTTGACATCAACACACTCTGGCAGTAACACGGGCCAAATATCCACCATTTGCATGCTCAACCTTGGCGAAGTTTTCTCGTAGAATATTCCGGTCAATATCTTATTCCTTCACGATCCATGCAACTCCAGAGACTTCCAGATGAAAGCCAAATAGAGGACTCGTTACATTGCATCATGTCAGTACACGGCCATGTGAGGTGGGTGGATTGCAGTGGCCACAAGATCAGGCACTAGCAACCAGAGTCTGTAGCATTCCATCATGAAACACTCTTTAAGACGTCCTCGGATTATTGCGCAGCTCTCTTCATGGTATCTTGGAGAAGAGGGTGAGGAGAGGTGTTGCAGAAGGCCCCCCACCTGCTGGAATAGGCAATGCACTAATGCAGCCCTACCGCCCCGGAGAACGGGTCCCACACAGACCAACAGCCAGCCGGGGAGTTCTGGTTTGACATACAGGGCAGAGCCTCCAGCAGTCGGGTCGACACTTGTACCAGCTAAACCTCCAACCTTATCCCATCGAGTGCCTGCACCGCCGACTGTACCCCTGAGAGGTGTGACAACGCAGTCGTACGCCCACACGAGCCCCCTTCCCTCGAGCGAGGTACGCCCGGTCAATTCGACCCCCTCGATGTGCCACATCGTGAGGCCACTATACGAGACCTACCTGAGTCACCGTTGAAGCTATTCCAACGCTATATACCGTATGATCTAGTCGATTCTTGGGCGGTGTGGACCAACGAGAGGGCAATACGAATTGGTCCCGTACAGGCACACTCGCGAAGTCAATCATGGAGACCGACTTCTATGGATGAGATCTACCTCTTTTTGGGTATATTAATCCATATGGGTATACACTCAGAGACTCGAATATCAGCGTATTGGTCGACCTCACAAGAAAAGGAGGATCCTATCTATTGAAACAGTGCAGGGCACAAGGGCGTACGCACGAGAGGTTTAGCCAGACCAGCGGTACAACACCGCCACAGACATACAAGCATTAGCCCAGGGAGCGTGCACAACCACAGCAACCCTCAGGCAGATCTTTCAATTCTTTCTTTATAAGTAGTCTAGTACGCCTGATCAGATAGAGAAGACAGGGAAGCACGGAAGGAGGACAGGGAATTGATTTCTATTTTGGACAATACCTCACTGTCTGCTCACAGTAATGTTCCTCAACCCGCAAGTCAGTAAAGTAACGCAACACACTACCGCTTTCCACTAGAGCAACAGCACAAAATCAGCAAGCCCTTCAAAGCTGGAAACAGCTTCCTACTCATCTGATCAGACGTAAAAAACAGACGTGAAGATGTGTAGGGCAGTGTAGACGACCTGCAGAAGGGAGTTAGTCACTCACTCTTGGGACCCGCGACCTTGAGTGCACAGAGCATGACAGTTGATAGGCAAGGTCAGTGTTTTTGTGTGTTGACTGACTACCCTACCCACTCATAGACGGCAGAAGTACCAGGAAACCAGTGTATTTGGTTGGCTATAACAAGTCTTGGCTACCCCCTGACTGGCTATTACCCCTCACGGGGTTGTACTGCAGTCCATTGGCACTCGATGGGATACGAGCCCGTTATTCAAGTCCTTCTTTGGAGCGGGGTTGATCACCTGCAACTTGGTTTTATCTGCTACTATTCATATAGCGGGGCGCGCTGTGCTGTGCCAGACCAGTTTTGTGCAAGTAATACGTAATCCCATAAACCATCTTGTGCATCGTGCATGCGCATGCTGTGCAATACACCGAATCTTATGTATTATGTCTCATACAGCCTAGCATTGTGGATTATAATGGGTCGTATCGTGCTCAGGTCACTAAGGGTGCTCAGGGTCCTGCTCAGGGCTGCTCAGTGGAAAAGCGGCGACTGCTCAGTTTAGGCGCCCAAAAAAGTCCAGGTGTCTGTCTGTGAGACAAATATGGTTAACACTCAGCCTAAAGTCGGGAACCTCCGCAAAATCTGAGAAAACTGGTCGAGAATCTTTGACTATCGAGTTTAGAGCTATAGTTTCAAATGGTGCGGTAATCTAACGATTGCAGCAGCAGAATGTTCCGACTTAGACGTGAAGTCCCTTGAAGCAACAAAGTCTCGAAATCACCATCTACTGCCTCTCTAAAAATTGCCATTTTACCGAGTGAATTTATTCTGTAGCAAAGCCCTAAAGACGGTGTCCTGAAATGGTTGCAGGAACCACGTCGGCAGAAGCGTTGTCTACGTGTTTGGAGATCTCATCTTGCCGGTAAACGTTGTCCAGTCAATGTGATCAATTCAATTCGCTCTAGCCGCCTCAAACGAATAAAACCACAAATGGGCATTACTTGAACATGTTAAGAATTTTTTGGGTTAAATTATGCCGGCAACCAATAATCTTGGGCCGTCTTGAAAATACATACGTCGTTTCGCAGGTGGCTCTAGAATAGAGCTATTCAATTCAATAAGTTAAGTGGTATCTCGAGACAAAATGAAAAAAAAAGTTGGGCAAATAGGTTGCCAGATCCAACCTTGTGCAGGGCGAGCCAGGATGATTTACGGCAACGTAGGGATCGCATTCTTGCTCTGCTTGTCCTCGATTGCCTCCAATCCTCCCTTTTCTTCCTCGATGTCGGCAGGCCGGATACCGACCTCGGTAGCGCTGAAGGCATCGGCGATGTCGCGGTATCTTGGAACGAAGTTGACGGCAAAGGCATATGTCCAGGCCAAAGCGAAGAAGATCAGGGGGATCACCATGGCAGTTTTCATGTTCGTGTGATCTGCGACAACTCCGAGCAGGGGGGGTACGACGGCACCACCGGAAACACCTAAACGAACAATGTCAGACTCTGGCGTACTCGACTTGAATATCCGATGTACTACTCACCAGCGATGATGAATCCACTTCCTCGCTTGGAATGCCTGCCAAGACCTCTCATACCAAGTGCTACAATGGTCGGGAAGCAGATGGACTCGAAGAAGAGAACAATGTAAAGCATTGCCATACCGACATCACCACCATGGGCGATCGAGGGAGAAATGAAGATGATACAGCAGGAAAGGAATGCCAGAAACACCCAGCGGGGTTTGACGTAGTGCATGATACCGACACCAACGAAACGACCAACAGCAAAGGCAGCTTGAGCACCAGCCAAGAATTTGGAGCCGAGAGCGCTGTCGGTTTCTTCGCGTAGTTCGCTAACGTAGTTAATGAAGAAACTGAGCAGACAATGGTTAGTAGGCGTCATATTCAAGATTTCGGAAAACTCAGATACTAACCCAGCGATGGCCACCTGGGCACCAGTGTAGCAAAACTGGGCAAAAGAGGCATGGAAGAGACGGTATTGCTTGCGGAACGGCTTGTCATCGACATTGGCATGGGTCTCGGAGGCTTGGAAAGCCATGTCCGCATCGGTGATCTCGGGGATACGAGCAAGCCAGAAGACAATGGCGAGACCCCAGACGAAGACAGTGATGGCGAGGTAGACCCACTGCACGTTCTCCAAAGCCCGTTCGTCGTCGAAGGCGAAGAAGACGTAGGAACCCATGACGGGGGCCACGACGGTGCCAATGCCATTGAAGGCCTGGGAGATGTTGATTCGGATCTCGCTGTACTTGGGGGGGCCGCAGACGGTGATATACGGGTTTGCCGCTGTCTCGAGGGAACCGAGGCCGTTACCGATGATGAAGATGGCGGCGCAAAAGCCGCCAAAGCTTTTGGCAATGATGCACGGGATCGCAATAATAGCGCCGAGGCCGTAGAGGAAGAGTCCGAACACGAAAGTTGCCTTGTAACCCCAGTGTCTCAGAATCCACGCGGCATGGCCAAGACTAGCAATCAGGTAGGCACTATGAAGAAACGGTTAGCGTCTGGAGGCTGTTATTGAGCACACCGACCGGTGGGTTTCTGAACAGTTCTTTGTCGCATATCCCACCATTGGTCACCTTGACAGAAAACGTACCCAAAGTAAGCGGCCTGCAGGCCGGATGACCTGGCCCTGGTAATACCGAGCGTATCTTGGAAATGCTTGTTGAGGGTGTCGAGCAGGCCTAATAAGGAAACATCAGCAACCCCGCGCCTAAAGCGCAAACCTTGGTTAAATGCGACGCACCGTAAGAGAAGCCCCAAAGGAAGAAGAGGATAGTGACGAGGATAATGGGGAACAGAGACTCCTTCAGCGTCAACTGAGCAGCATTCGTCCGCACGTCGTCCTTCTGGCGCAAGGACCGTTTCTTGAAGAACTCTTTCACGCCCATCTTGCAGGGTTAAACGAATATACCGATCGTTTCTTCGGGTCCAGAAAAGGTGTAGAAGTCTTCGCGTATTAGAGACGGGTGTTTTTTCCCAAGACCAAAGGCTCTGCTAGGAGTCGGACGCAGTATTAACCGTTGGACCGATCGGACTGGACTGTGTGAGATGACTAGACGCGTCGAAGGGCAGCAGAACATTCTTGGAATGAGGGAACCGGGTCGAACGAAAGCTTATAAAAGCTTGAGCCGGCCACATTCTCGGTCGTTTTGGGCCTGATCTTTCCATGCAGCGACCTGGGTGGACATGTATCCCTGGTTCGCCATGGCTGCACGGCCAACAACCCCCGCAAGAGAGGCAAATACTGCAGACAGCTCCTGGCTCTACCCAGTGTGCCCAGATATTACGGGGTAAAAGAGCCGTCGTCTCTGGTCATCTGGGGTAACGTGCGTTTGGAGAGGATTGCGGGGGTCAGAAACGGCGCACTCTGAGTCGTTCGGGAAGCTATTATTACCCCATCCAACCCCGTGTATGGTGCGGGGTGGAGGTTGGGGAGGCCAGTCGACGCTGGCGAGGTGGATCTCTGGAGAGCTTGGAAAGTTTGCGGTGCAGCCTTGGCAAGCCCATATCTGTTGGAATTCCCCCGAATCAACGACTTGGAAAACGGGCATCGTATGAGTGACAGTGGGAACAGACTCGAGACTTTGGGGTAGTGATTGGATACTGTGGGGGGCCAGTTCATGGGATCTGGGGTAGGACGACCGGGGTTCGATGCAATGATGCACCGAAGGATGACACACGCGCCGTGAAGCATACACAAACCGCGGGTTGAGATGGCTGTTATTGGTGTCGAAGAAATGCTGGAGGTGCCCACCCATTCACTGTCTGCCAGTTCTGGGGCAGAGTGACATCATGATTGCAGGTTGCGTCTCGCAATGTTAACCTTTGCGGTGTTTTGATTCGTCCATGTGACCACCGCTACACCCCGGAGATGGTCGAACAAGTTTCATGCTGAAGAACCCGCATGCTACGGTTTGCCAGATGCAAATACTTCACGTCCCGCGCAGCCAAGAGTCAGCCAGCCGGCAACACAAATCCGGATGAGCCCCAAGCATCTGGTAAATAGTCGAATCTGCGACACAATCGAGAACTGCAGATCCGGTCCGAACAGCTGGAATTTCTCCTGACAGGTTTGTCGTGCCATGCTTTACCCGTAGGTAGGGACGGGCACAGGTCCACGTTGCGGGCCGTGATGACAGGCTAAATAACTAGTGTACCGGTAGTGCTAATTTATTGCCCGTGCCGCCCGCAGGATGGTGCTTGTTACAGCCGTCCAAATTTGATAATTCACGGCGCGGTTGCATTTGTTATTTGCTTCTTTAGAATGAAGTAGGCATTGGCGTTGTCTTGCCTTGGGCATGCTTGGATTTGTGCAAAGTGATATAGGTCTCAAAGCATCATTTTGAATACTGAAGTCAGGGAGATGAGGCAGGTACATTACCGTGTTTTTCTGTTGGATCTAACTTTTCATTGTCACATCGGGAGAGCATGGACAACCCTGTGACCCGATCTGCCAAGATATGAATTGCCGAACACCGCGCCGAAGGGGGGTAATCGTCGTGCGGGGATTCTTCTCATTGGTCGTGAATCGCTATCGACAACTTGAAAACGCTCGGCAGGACTGTTCCAGCCAACCGCCCAGAAATGCTCCCATATCACGCAAGAGATGTATCTTCCTCCTTACGACGCATTTTCGAGATGCTTCTGTTTATTTTCGGCGATATCCGTTACAATAAGAAGTGCCACTCTTCATAAACTCATTTCTCCACCTCTTTGATGGGCAGTATTGAGACTCATGTTCCTAAGGGGAGAGCTCAGGCAAGATGGCAACGAGCTTTTCCTACCATACTAACTAGTGATCCAAATAGGGATCATGTTTTGCCCTACAGGTGCTTATAGTGAAGAATGGAAGCCCTTGGCTGCGGACGAAGCTCGCCTGCATAGTACTTGGTGACAAAACAGAGAATATGGGATTCGAACCCGTGATGGGAGAGTCCCATACCAGTACTCAAGGCCGGTACTTTAAACCACTCAGTCAATTCTCTTTTCTAGGTAGTCGCGTGCGACTACCTTATTCACCTTTGATTCTTCCAAGAATCGAACTTGAATTTCATTCTTATCAAAAATGCACTTTACAATTAAGCTAAAGAATTCATAACCTTTAAAATATGCAAGAGTACTCAGACTCGAAATAAGAATGCGGAAGTTGAAGCTCCTGGTTTTGCCATTAAACTATATTCTTTTTAAAAGAATAAGTGACTCGAAAAATTGCTGTGATGGCTCAGTACCATCTTCTCACATTTGATTCATACTTTGCCCCAAATGTTAATTGTGTCCAAGACTCGAAACTCCTATGGGCCCTACCAAGCTGTACGAAAAATTCTTGAAGGCGTAAAGCTGCCCTGTAGATACGAGTCTAAGCTTATTGAACCCGGAACCAGGAACTCATCCGAGCATATCGTCTCGCATATTTATCAAATATTTGATACAGGTTCTACTCAGTAGGGAGACTAGTGACTCAATTTGAACTGAAAACTTGCCAGTAGAAAGGTAGACGTCGACTGAGCGAAAAGACAAGAACCGGTCGCCGTGTTGTTGCATTTCAAAGCTAAAATATAGATTCCGGGCTTAATCAGGAGTTGAATCTTTCTCTCCATCGTCCCGGCTATCAAAAACTTGGGTTGTTCCGAGAGATTGTTACTGTTGGTATCACAGGATACCCGTACGGGTGGTAAATCGAACGAAGAGCAAAACTGTTACTGTATTCTGTAGATGTGTGTAGAAGAAAGAAAAGAGAGGCAGCCAGCGGAAGCAGCAGATGTGAAGATATCGCCGGGCGGCCCGGAGGCAGAAACTCCGGGCCCGACTGCTGCCGCTTCCCGCGGGCTGACCGCCTGCCCGTATTCTGGCTGGGTAATCCAACAGTTACTGTGCTAACTTGCGTGTCAAAGCTGGCGTAAGGCTTCGATTGCCGTACTCACCTTTAATGCCAGCATGAATGTGTCTCGACACACCTAATACATTCAACTCTTTGTCCAAAACTAACAATCAGTGTCTGTGTCAGAGTTGATCAAACAGGATGTTAGACTCGAATAAAATTTCCGGGAATTGCGCAACAGCTCCTCTGTTTAGCAACCATCCGAGTTGTGAAGCCACAGAAATAACATTCTCCCAGTTATCTGATGAGTTATATGCTATGAGATGAAGTCAAACATGCAAAAACATGATCTTTCCTCCGAACAAGTGTCGATTAATGTCTTAAAATTCTCTCTCTGATTTCGTTTGAAAGCTTAGGGTTCCTACTCGCTCACATAATAGGTAAGGCACAGTAGTTAAAAGAAGGTGGAAGATAATTGAACTGTCTGACCGCGATCTTTGGTGCTGTGTTCTGCGCGACTCTTGTAAATTTAGAAAATCACCAAGCAGATCAGTATAGACAGGGAAATGGCTGCCTCCCCTTATTTACTGCAAAGTTGGTAAGAAGAACCATATTGATATCTTTCCAACGAGTCAAAAGAGCTTGTTTTATCATGACGGTGATATTTCTTGTACCGGCAGCTGAAACTACTATCGGGAACGTGCTGGGGGCTGAGTTTCGATATCAAACTCGAGGAAAATGACGGTTTCTGTAATAACATTAACCACTATAGGAGATGAACACCCGAGGGCTTGATGGATCCAACCGAAAATAAAAAATAAAGCTTGTTAGGAGTCAGCCTGGCAATTTGAGAACCGTCTTGCCGAAATTCCGGAGTCTATTTGCTTGGTAGAGCTAATTCTGCCTTGTGAAGAAATAAGTTGAATACATCACTCGTCTCGTGGAGAAGAGTAGATAGATGCGAGAGTTGAGGCGGGCCGGCCTCGCCCACTTCGATCTTGAATTGCCCATATTGGTACTGAGGTGGTAACATATGCCCCCCAGCTCTTTTGGAGCCTCGCTGAGGACTCCTGATCAGACCACAAAGTTCGGCCGCCGATCTCGGTGAACTGCACTATAGCTGCTGCAGCATCAAGACCAGTGACAGTCTCTATGATGCTTTTGGACAAGGATGGAAACGGGAGGGATCGCAACTCGGACAGTCTCAAGTATTGCCGCCGGTGATGGTAAATCAAACATTGTGATATGACGGGCTGCCCCAGGCTTACCCTCGAGCCCAGGCTGTTCTAGATCAACAGCACTCATTGTGTCTGCTTTACAACTGGTGGGCGATTGCCTACCAAGTCGTCGCCAATAATATCGCGGCTGGTGGCACATGCTGCCGCCCGGCGCTCGTTGGCCACTGTTTGCCGAATGACCAACGTGACCAACGGGAAGTTCTCGTGTCTTCTTGGCAGTTATGGGCCGGATGGCCTTGCTGCCAAGACCCGCAAGATTATTCGTCCTAAAAAGGTCGGTGCCCGCAACGCTTCGCCCCCCCTGGTTCTGCAATGAATTGCAGGCTTTTGCAGCCAGACTGCCCGGGGTGTGGCACTCCTTTCCTCGAACCGTCACCGACCAAAGTTAGGAAAATAACGCATCAAGACCCGACCTTTCGCCCACTCCAGTCAATCTGGCTCCGTCTACGTTGCCCGCAACATCCAGAAACATGTGGATTCATCTTTATTCCGAGTCTTTTGGCCGCGAAAACTTCTCCCAGACAGTATGCGCTCTCCATCACTGCTGTCGCGTGACATCCTTCCCTTTCCAGCGGCGTCAGGAGGTTGGTGGGTAGGCGGCCTCTCTCGTCCTGCCAAACACGCATTTTCCACGCATTTCACCGCCGAACGATCCTAGGCGTCGTCAGGACCATACGCGTTCGACTTATCGAGCCCCTTGGCCGCATTGAATTGCATCAGGCCAACCGCTCGAAGCCGGGGCAAATTCTGGGATGGTCGGCATGTCCCATCTTTAGCCCGCAATTCTCTTTCAGCTCTTTCCATCTCGGCAGATTTTCTTTGATTCACTTCCGTACCTCAAGTGAGCAGGATTTGTTCCCTTGACACTATTCAGCCCATGGTACGCACACTGTATGAACTGCGTCTCGGACCGATATGGCCGTCTCCTTGCATCTCAGCATCAAAGCCTTTGTCATTGTTGTTGGGCTTCAGGTAAGTAACCTGTCAACTAACAGTGCTTTGGCTGAGGACTAATCATTGCAACAGACATAGGCCGGCTACCTTGTACATGCTGAAGGTCTTGTCTTCCATACATTGGTCGGGATGATTACAGGCTTTGCAGGAAAATCGATACGAGAAATCACCGACAACCTCATCATGCGGCCACAATGTTTGCCGAGGGCTCAGAAGCAATGCTCTACATGAAGGGGCCAGTCTCCTCAAGCTGTAATCGCTCAAGTGAGTGCTTCAGGCGGTAGCAGCCGGCGGCCACTGACTGCCGGAGCCCGTGAGCCCCGCCTCGATAAAGACACCGTCTTGGATGACGGCTGCTCCGCATGCGGACCGGCTGCTTGTCCGGTCGATGAACTCTGCGAGCCCCACAGTGTCTACCGTCACAGAGCCTCTCCTTACCACACCCCCGTCTTTCTATTGCGAGTCACCAACTCAGTCTTTTTGTTTTCTTTTCTTATTTCTCTACTTCCTTTCTCACATGCAGCTCCATTTCCTCGTGCTTAGGTGTACGCCTTGCCGGAAATGTGAGTGGACTTCAACCGTGAGCATCGAGGGCAATCGTCAGAGCAGCAGCCGCCTGGCTTGCGCGATCAAAGGAGGGCAGTTCGTTTGCAAACTTTCATGGAACCACTCCCGTACGAACCATAGCAATGCCTAAATCATTCACGGGCAACGAAGATGTCAGCACTGGCGGCCGGGCCCTCCAGCGTCGGTGGAACTGGCCCGCTCCAGAAACCGTGGCCCCGTTTCCTAGCGGTAGAGGCTGACGATGCACATGCACAGCGGGAAGGGGATGCTGGGTCGATGCACCTCCTCTGCATATCAAAGTATGATATAGTCTAGCAGCGGGTACCTTTCCGTTGCATGTTGGGGCTGCGGGAGCCCTGTTGGCAAATCCTGGGAAAGGTCTCATGTCTCCCAGGGGGGAGCCACCGGCGTACCGTAATCTTACGGGTTCTATGCCTCGGCATCATTGGCATGATCAACTCCGCTGTCTGGTTGGCTTCCGTCGTTATTTCGTCGGGGATCTCCTAAACGATCGTCGGCCAGTACCATTATGACTCTACACCTGCTCGGATGGATGATCCCCTCCACCCGGATGGCAGCTGGCCAAAGACGACGAGAGACATTGTGAGGTAAGGGTTTTCAGCATGAACTTCACTCGCCACTCTTCTTCATGCACGCATCGTGGCGAGACAACGGACGCCACTAGCCCATGCCAGAAAAGGAGATGCATATCTACAGCTGATGCGACTCTAGGCCCAGTTAACGGACACCCCGACCGTGCAGGCAAACCTTCCACGGTGCTTCTAGACTGAAGGGTGCAAGCGACATCATATGCAACAAAAGGCCCAATAGCGCACAGCAACATTCGCCGTGTGCCTCATCTGGAAGTCGGGGTGGCGTGGTTGCTGCAGATGATTGCGCTGTGGCCCGTTGGACATGCCAGGGCGATGTCGCGCATCCCCGGGCGCCAATCGCCCAGCATCGCCCAGCATCGCCCAGCATCGCCCAGCATCGCCCAGCTTAAATGACCGGCCGGCTTGGCCTGTCGTGCGAGCACGGTCAATCCTGGCCTACGAAGTGAGCACGTGGGCTCGGCCACGGCGAACGGGTGGGCGGCCTAGTTCGGGGAGTGGGGGTCCTGGCACGCACTTCGGGAGCGGCTGGGTCTTTGCGAGACCGGATTGCATACGCAGGGCGCATCCGAATGCTCGGGTCGCCGAGAAATTCTCACGGGCTGAAGGGCGGTGGTGTCAGGCAGGGATGGCAATGTCTTGGGAGGCAAGCTGGTCGACGTCAAGCTTCGCCAATGTCGTGGCGTGCATCCTGCCAGCGATGGGATTGGGCTGCCGAGAGTCTTGTCGTCAGGGACGCGGAATGCTTGGTTCTGTAGCAAGCCTTGCCAACCCTTTGCCAATGTCATGGGAAGAGTTCCTTCGACACCGAATGACGGGTTTAGCGAGTCTTGGGTGCATCCTGGCATCGGGTACCCGACTTGGCGATTTGACATATTCACAACGTCAATTCGCAAAAGAATTGGACATTGGCGACAAACAGCCCCGTCACGGTCAATGCGAAGGAGATGGGCTGGAGTTGTTTCCGCGGCTCGGAGTAATCAGGGCAGACACGTGCGCCATCCTCGCGATATTAAAAGCAAAAAGAATTGGTCCAGGAAAGCGGCGCAATTAAACAGGGGCCCTCCAGCTTGCCGCAGTGGACTAGAGCCCCCTTCGGCGTCGTTCGATCCAGAACATCGCGGGTGATCTCCCCTAAACGGGGACCGAGGGGATGAACTCTGGCATCAGCTCAGTCTCAGTGACAAGAGGATTTGTCAAATCGGTCAGCACCTGCGTCTCTGGCGCCGCAATTGGGCACCATTCGGCTTCAGCTAGAATGCAGCGAGTCCTGTGGCATCGAATACGGGTCTCTGGTTCGTTGGTTGGCGTGTCCATCGTCGGAGGATGGTGATTGCATTACGGGGCTATACCGAAACGGGGACCGAAGTGCCAAGAGCTGCTTGCGAAGGTATGGCGACAGACTTTTCGCAACGTGCTTGGGACGCGCATTCCGGCTGGTCGAGACATCGGGCCAACGTTGATCTGGCGGGGGGGTTGGCTGACAGTGGCGGCGGAGAGAGTGGATGGAGGGGACTTGGAGAAGTGGGAAAGCGATGGCCCCCAGTTCACGGAGAAACCACTTGACTCTTGTTGGCCATAGCCGAGGAGGAAACGTCGGTGTCCATGTTAGCAGACCGGAGAGGCAACCCCTTATCGGTAGGTCGAGGGGCGGGCGAAGGAGGCGTGCGTGGGGTCGGCCGTCCGTTGATAATAACACCTCCGACGAAAAGAGCCAAAGAAGACGCAGAAGTTCGTGTGCGGACTTGACAGCGTACCAACCGACGAGACGATCAAGACTGGACTAGAGGGCTTGGCATGGTCTTAATATGTTGTTCGAGTTCTTCGAGAAACAGGGGGGTTGACGACACAAGTCAAACAACTGTAGCAAACAGATGCCACACGTGGAGAAATGCGGCGTCATGATTCGCCAACTCCAGATCCCCCCAATCTTTGCGGGATGAGATTCCTCGCCCAAATAAAGCTTGCTGTGTGGACCCGGACTAGTATGCTAGGGATACCGACATCTTGGCACGCTAACCGTAAATGACACCCTTGATGCATCCCGTCCGGCGTGCCATCGAGGTCCATCGTCCATCGTCGTCGAGTCGATGGCACGGAGAGAGGGGGTGTCCATGTACGAGACAAACTCAGTTAGCCAAGGGTATGGCTAGCACGGTTTGCCTGACCCTGAGCATGCATGGGGGGAACACTGGACTGGCACCGCATGGTTAGGTTGGAGTCTGCTGAAAAAGACGGCCGCCACTTCAGTCAGACAAACTTGCCAAGAGAGCACATAAAAGGTCAATTGCGCGCACTCTAATATCTTCCGCTGTCTTGTGTGTCCTGTCTTTTCCAGCAAGCACCCCTTCCCATCTCCCAACCATCGAGAGACCACAACACCTGCTCGCCCAGCCACAGCCAAGCAGCAGTCAGTCACAATGGCGCTCGACCAATACACCTACGTCTTTGCCATCGGCACCTTCTTTGCTATGCTCGATGCATACAACAACGGTGCAAGTGAGTGAACCCCCCCCGGAGGACAGAGCGAGACACCTGGTTGGGCCACCTAGCCTTCCAGTCGTCCCGTTCTGTCTCTGCCACGCGATGATAGACTTTGGCACGTTTAGACATCAGACACTGACGTATTTGCGAATTTTCAGACGATGTTGCAAACGCTTGGGCGACCAGTGTGTCGTCAAGATCCATCACCTACAGACAGGCCATGGTTTTCGGTACAATCTTCGAGATGCTCGGCGCCATCACGGTCGGTGCGCGCACGGCCGAGACCATCAAGAACGGCATCATCCCCAACAGCGTCTTCGCCGGTAACCCCGGTGTCCAAATGCTCGCCTTCACCTGCGCCTTGGCCGCTGCCTCTTCCTGGGTCATGTGGTGCACGCGACACTCCGCCCACGTCTCTTCGACTTACTCCCTCGTTTCCGCTGTCGCCGGTGTCGGTGTCGCGGTCGCCGGTGCCGACAAGGTCCAATGGGGCTGGAACGGCGGCAAGGGTCTCGGTGCCATCTTCGCCGGTCTGGGCATGGCTCCCGCCATCTCCGGCTGCTTTGGCGCCATCATCTTCAGTCTCATCAAGTTCGTCGTCCACGTCCGC
Organism: Colletotrichum jinshuiense; assembly: GCF_051148585.1. NCBI lineage: Eukaryota > Fungi > Ascomycota > Sordariomycetes > Glomerellales > Glomerellaceae > Colletotrichum > Colletotrichum jinshuiense. The sequence continues at coordinate 181,112 of NC_139309.1, read as the reverse complement.
AAGAACCCCGTCCCCTGGGCTGTCTGGACCTCTCCTTTCTTCTTCCTCATCGCCGGAACCATCTGCTCGCTGTCCATTGTCTACAAGGGCTCCCCCAACCTGGGTCTGAGCAAGAAGCCCGCGTGGTACATCGCCACCGTCACCGTCGGCACTGGCGCTGGTCTCTGCCTCCTGTCTGCTCTCTTCTTCGTTCCCTTTGTCCACGCCAAGGTCATTAAGAAGGATTACACCCTCAAGTGGTGGCACTTCGTCTACGGCCCCCTACTGTTCAAGCGCCCCGCTCCTGCCGATGCCGAGAAGGCCAAGGTCCCCAACTACGCCGTTGTTCAGGATGATGAGGATGAGGAGGCCCTCCCTTCGCACGAGTCTGTCAAGTCTTCCGAGTCTGGCGATGAGCCCCTCAAGGAGAAGGACGCCCGCATCCCCGAGGAGAAGACTCTGGCCGCTGCCGAGATTGGCCAGGGCCCTACCTACAAGCAGCTCCAGGCTGAAGGCGAGGCCAAGCTGCACGCCAAGCTCCTGAAGAAGCGTGGTCCTCTCGGCTGGGCTATGCGCACTCTTCGCGACAACCCCATGGGCCCCGGTCAGATCTACGAGCTTCACAACATGAAGATTGCCATCAAGCGTATCCCCGCCATGATCACCGTCGGCGCTCTCTACGGTCTCCACTACGACATTCACGCTGCCCAGACTGGTATCGCCGGCACTCCCGAGGGTGAGCGCATGAAGCGCGTCTACGCCAGCGCCAAGAAGTACCCCAACGAGGTTGAGCACACCTACTCTTTCGTCCAGATCATTACTGCCTGCACTGCCTCTTTCGCTCACGGTGCCAACGATATCGGTAACTCTGTCGGTCCCTGGGCTGTCATTTACTCCGCCTGGAGCACCGGTGATGCTGCTGCCGCCAAGGCCCCCGTCCCGGTTTGGCAACTCGCCGTTCTCTCCGCCACTATCTCTCTTGGTCTGATCACCTACGGTTACAACATCATGAAGGGTAAGTTTAACAGTCATGCCTATTACAAGAACTGGACGCTAATATGCAATAGTCATGGGTAACAAGATCACCTACCACTCTCCCAGCCGTGGTTCTTCCATGGAGATGGGCGCCGCCATCACTGTCCTTGTCTTCTCCCAGTACTCTCTGCCCGTCTCTACCTCCATGTGCATCACTGGAGCCACTGTCGGTGTCGGTCTGTGCAACGGCACTCTCAAGGCCGTCAACTTCCAGCGTGTCGGTCTCTTGGTCTTCTCTTGGATCATGACCATCCCTGTTGCCGGTACCCTTGGCGGTGTTCTCATGGGCCTGTTCCTCAACGCTCCTCACTTTTAAACGCTTTTACAATCCCACGGCTGGGGATTTTTACTTGATACCATTTTTATTATTAGAATTAATGTACATGGAGAAAAAAGGGGGCTCGGCATAGTATAGACGGAAGGTCGTACGCCAGCAGAATCAATAGCACAAGAATGACTACAATACTTACTCACTACTGAAAGCCAAGGTCTTGGCGCTGTGTGAAAGTGACTCGAGTGATGCATGTAACAGAATAGAGCTTGTCACGAATGCGGGCAATAAACCCGCCTTGCTCGTCATGGCCCGAGCGGAAGCCATATTGCGGCCCGTCCAACCTTTATTCTGCTACCCGAACCTTGAAGGGGGTGTTGGGGTACCACCTGCTTGATTGCTCTCCTAACGAAGAGCGGCGGCGAAAGCGCTCGGTTGTTACCCTGTTTGGGAAATTTTACAAACCATAACGACGATGTATAGTACATGCTTGCATCATTTCATTCGTTATTATCATAAACGATCTGATTCTTGCATGCAGCACTAGAAGAACGCAGGTGGTCTGTCGTCGGTCTGTCAGCTATGCGGCTACTTCAGACGAAGACATCAGTCATGCTCGTCACGCCGACTTGTCACTTCAATTAATCCTAGACATGCTTGGCATAAACCTAGAATCTAGACTTTTTACGATAACGCAAGATGCTAGTCGCCGTCCAAGGTGCGATTGGCTGTTGATCGACCATTTGTCGCGGCAGTAACTAGCCTTGAATGTGGCTATGTTGACGTTTCAATTCTTTTGAATGCCAAGCAAATCACAACTGCGATTACTCAGGTGGACCTTGTCAAAAGAGAACAGCATTGATTCAGGTAGAATCAGGTGGTAAATATTTCTTCGAGTACAGTTTTGATTTTCGCACGGCTTTATCATTGGTTGTGTCTCTATGCTTAATTGGAAACCTTTAGAACTACAAGGTTGCCAATTTTAATATCAAGTCTTTTAAGAATGAGACACTGGTCTAAAACGTCAAGATCTTTAAAGAAAATGGGTTTCCCGGGGGTATGATCTATTTGACCACGTGTGAGAGAACGTATTTAAAAGACGTGATTTTGTGCAGTTTATTCAATTCACTCTTCTCGCGAGCAAAGTAGCTTAATTTGAATCTCCAGCACATGAAGCGCAAACATATTAACCCTTCCTGCTTCCCAGTATAGCAAGACTGACCAATGATCAACCTCCCTTGCTTGATTAACAAAGTGTTCCCCTTAGACTTTGACTAACAATATTCAACTCCGTGTGAGAGTAGATGGTCTTATACCCGTATTTTGTTCCAGTGCCAACTTTGGTGCGATTTTTGAACTTCTGTTATCGAAATCATAATCTCACAAATAGAGATGAAAGTGAAAAAGAAAATAGGCTATGTCGTATTCAGAGCTGCCATCCTCGCAGAACTGTATAATTGTGAATTGACAACTGTGGACTGATGAGAAACTCGAGTTTAGCAGGAGACTGATCATACGGCAGGAGTTATTACCATAAAGTTGAGCGCCGACGTTCGCCAGAATCCTCTACAGTGTTGTCAGTGAGCTTGACAATGAGTGTCCACTAAGAGCGATTTTGAGTCAGGTTGAACTTTGCAAACTGCTGCGATTTGATTCCATCATTGTAAATGTATTCACTTCCGTAACAAAAAAAGTATGTGTCCAAGCTTCAACCAGTTTTGTTGGCCTAGTATTTCTTCATATATCGATAGTTATGCGGGTGGCCCTCCCTCATCACTGGGGGGATAAGCGTTCATACAACTACTAATAGAAGGTAACACAGGTTATTGACATGGCAATGCGGACATAATGGCAGCAATTCGTACGAGCCATATCCCTAGAATGAATGACGCTGCTGACTCAGACGAGACGTGTCAGAAACACGTGTGGAATCTGCAAACTACGGAGCGCTCGGGTTGTTCTTAAAAGGCACAGACCCTCTGTCTGTGCCCGTATTGAGGGGCCCACGGCTTTTGTTTCAAACGACAGGGTGCGTATTTCATACGAAGATTGGAAGGTTCTCATTGGCGATCTACTTCAGCCCATTGGATGCGACAGGGTTCTAACATTCCTAGAGAGCGTCGCCGAGGCAAAGGCAACTGCGAAACAGTCGATGAGCGATGAATGCTAAGAGAAATTGGGTCAGGTGAAGCTTACCGCATACAACATCGAATTGCCTACGTACTCCAAAGACAGTGTGCCATAGCAGCCGAATATCCAAGTCGTGTGCGATCAAGGTGGATCTACGCTGTTTCCAACTTGAATTTCAAGATCTCCCATGATGGCAAATTCATTCGTTCGCCCGTTGTCAACCTGTTCCGATGGTCCCGGCCTCCAGAAACCTCTCTCTTGTCTGGAATCAGGTGCAAACATTGCCATCTCTGCCATCACCCCCAACCCCTGTGTCCCCGCTACCTTCACTGCGCCGTCAATTCTGGGAGCAGAGTTCCTCTCGCTGGAGGCATCGTTGGTCACGAATTACAGTGACACGATTCCCCCAGGATGGAGATTCTCGCAGCCTTCCGTGGATATTCACAATGTTTCGTTTTGCAACATCACGGTGTCGTACACTCATCCTGGTCACACTGACACTGTCAATGTTGAGGCATGGCTTCCTGACGACAACTGGAACGGAAGACTTCAGGCCATAGGCGGAGGTGGATGGCATGCCGGGCGTTTCGTTCTCACCTACGCTGGTATGTCTGGCGCAGTCGCGGATGGATATGCCACAGTGACCACAGATGCCGGCCTCGGAGATGCGATAAACCCGGTGCCGTGGGCCCTGGTCAGCCCGGGGAACTCGAACCTCTATGCTCTTCAAGATCTCGGTTCGGTGTCATTAAACGACGAGGTAAATATCGAGCGGCTTTCATTGTATGTTAATCGAGGATTCTTTTACTGAAACGCATACTAGGCAATAATCGCAAAGCATCTCATCAAAAGCTACTACGGTCAAAAGCCCGCCTACTCCTATTGGAACGGTTGTTCTCAGGGTGGTCGGCAAGGCGCAACACTCGCTCAGAGATACCCATCCGCATATGACGGCATCATTGCGGCAGCGCCGGCAGTCAACTGGGCAGGAGTTTTGATAAGTACTATGTGGCCCAAGATTTACATGGACGTCACTGGGCAATTTCCCCGGCCATGCGAGCTCAAACAACTTACTTCACTTGCTGTGGCTACTTGCGATGGGCTCGACGGTGTCGAGGACGGAATCATTGCCGATACTCAGGCCTGTAAGAACGTTTTCGATCCTTTCTCTCATGTCGGGTCCACCTTTTACTGCCCAGAGCTCGGAGCTTCAACCAAAATCAGCTTTGCAGCAGCTTCAGTGGCCGATGCAATGTGGACGGGACCTGTGACGGATGCAGACGAACCTACCTACTTGTACGGGTTGGAAATGGGCACTGATCTGACTATTGGTGCCGCGACAAATTGCACCAAGGATGGAAAGTGCTCCAGCATACCTAATGCCGCAGTCAAACTTTTGCTAGGCTACTTCATCGAGAAGGATCCCACCATCAACGTAACCACAATTTCATTCAAGGAGCTGGAACGCGCCCATCATTCCTTCAAACAGCAGTACGATTCATTCCTAGGATCCAAAGACCCTGACCTGACTGAGTTTCGTGATGCTGGCGGCAAGATCATCACGTTCCATGGCCTTGTAAGTCAATAGTTCAGACGGCATAATGGATGATTGCTAACAACTCTCAAGGCCGATCCCACCATCCCAGTTAATAATTCATTGAATTACTACAAAGAAGTTCTCACATACCAGACAGATGCAATGGATTTTTACCGATATTTCCTCGTTCCGGGACTAGCGCACTGCTGGGGAGGTCCTGGGGGGCAGCCCGTTGCCCTGTTTGACCAATTGAGATCGTGGGTTGAAAATGGAACCGCTCCTGAGAGTTCGCCTATAACTGTTACCAAACCGAATGGCAAAGCTCAGGAGCAGCTATTGTGCCCTTACCCGAAGAGGGCTATTTTCCATAAGGGCAGAAAAGGAACAAAGTCTAGCTGGTCTTGTGTATAAATCTTCAGATATCATAATACGACCTGCAATGCAACTTCCAATTAACACAAATATGCAATAGTCCAGCCTATTCTCAAAAACAAGAACTGGATAAGACCTTCGAGATTAGGCATGTGTTTTCAGAAAGGTTCATCGAGAGAGCTTTGGAGACGTTGCCCTTCCAGGACCATCTGGGTAACGATGAAAACTACAGAGCGTATCTCTGCCGCAGAGCTAATTTGACCGTTCGGACTTAAGGGAGTAACTGTTCGGTATGGGTATCCGAGTGTATCTTAAGGCTTGTCCATCCTTTATGTTTGAAGTTCAAGCAAGTGATCCAGTCAAAGCAATAAACGGACAGAAAAAGGAGGATGGTTTTGTATTTGTTCGGCCAAGGCAGCGCTGTTGAGGGGTGAAGTGACTGGTGAAGTTTGGCCACGCGCTGCACTGCACCCTGGGCACGCCTGAGGGATGCATTTTGTCGAGACTCAACGGACTCCAGCGTTACTGCTCCAATAGCGTTGTTGCTGATACAAAGTATCGGCGATTGATTTGCACCACCATCCGGGCTGGTTCTAAACTATTTCGGGCTGTGCATGCGACAAGTGAAGAAAGCTCCCAAGAACCCCACTAATTTAGATTTAGTTTTACTCAATCAAAAATTCAAACAATGCCATTTTGGAGCAAAGATGGATATTAAAGAGTGGCGTCTTGTTGCACCCGGTGGGATTTAAAGATGGGCATACCCCTGTGTTCTCGGATACCATCATTGCCCGCATGACTGGCATTCGCGGCCATTCGAGTAATGCCTTCGACATCTTAAATCCATTTAAAGGCCAAAAATGCACATAAGCGCCTGCTTTTTCTTCCATCTCTTGAACAAAGCTTTTGAACTACCCTCTGTTCAGCGTCCCTTTGATGCAGTGGCGGCAAGACCGAAGCCGTGAGCGGTGCCAGCCTCCAGAAGCTTTTCTTGCACCCATGCCTGACTTGATTTGCTAGCAGAGGTTGAGCAAAGTACTGCCATCATAGGCCAGAAAAGTAAATATGCCCGAGAACCCATTCCCGGCTCACCCTGAATGGGTGCCTCCGCTTGGGACCGTATGCCGCCAAGGGCCGTTTCGATTTCCTTTAATAGTGGCTCAATGTATGTGAGGGTGTTGGGCTGGGCAAGGCATGAGTTGAGATGATAAGTGTCGGCTACTGCTAGAACCATCTCCATGATATAAAGCCTTACTGTCAGGTAGAGGCACTTTGCGATAGAAGCATTAGTTGCGCTTGAGATGGTAATAAGGTTGTTAAAAGCGGCAAGTCCAATGTGGAAATTGTTAATGTAGTCAATTTCTTCGGCCGCTGCTTCCAGATCTTGAGCCAGTGACAAACCGCATCTGATGATCTCAGGCCCGGGAATATCTGGGACGCGGCCACTCTCTTGACTCGATGGTACGAGATTACAAGGTCCCAGACTGAGAAACACGAAGTGGATTTTGAAGTCTACAGCTCGCCGAATTAGAGGTTCGAATCTAGGTCTGCTAGCGAGGGAGTTGATGAAGGCGTCAGTCTCGAACCACAGGGACGGGATCCTCCCAGGCGTCATGAAGAAGTCCATCAGCTGCGTGAGCATGTTAGCGATGGGTACGATGATTCCACGCTGTCGAGGTACTTACCCTGATTTGCCTGAAAAGCACTAAAAGCCATCGATCTAGCGAAGTTCCCAGTCGGCGCTCTGCTCGATGTCGAAACAGCGCTAAGGCACCACGAGCATGAGGGTGGCATCCCGGTTCGGTACCCGTATTCTGCTGAGGCGCAAATTCTGCTGCAATGGTCTGCGAAAGGTTGGGTCGACCTGGTGAGCCTTGGAAGCGTCGGGCAAACACGACACAACGTACCTGAAAGAGTCCCAGCACAAACACTGCAATGAGCACCGAATCCTCATTTACCAAGGCTTCGTCCTGAATCGCGCCGTTTATCCCTTTGACGGCTTCTCCATAAGCCTGCCTCGCGCGGGTCATGAGACCCGCTTGACGCAACTGACGCGACGCGCTCGCCATGGCAGCGGCATGCATGGCATCGGAGAGCCACGGCGGGGGGCCAGCGACATACACGTCTGCCAAGAGCTCAAGGAACGGGATGCCGGATCTGGACGTGTAATCGGCAAAGAACTTCGAGATACTAGACATCTCTGTGGTTTCATCCATCGTTCGGATAAGCGGGACGAGGACACGGTCTCGCTCAGCTCTCCGCCTCCGAGCCTTTTCGATCCTCTTTCGGACAAGCTCTGCTGTGTGGGCATCCTGCTGGCGTAGAGAGAGGAGCCAGGGGTCGGTATAGCCAGAACAGTGGGCTTTAAGACGTACACAGCGCCCGCAGAATGGCCTTTTCTGATCACACTGTACACAGCGAGAAGATGAATGTGAGTACATGAGGATAGAGAGACGAGTAAAGCAGTCCAAGTGCGGGCTCAAGCGCGTACCTTCACTTTACTCTCTCGGCAAGAAGAGCAGCCGATTGATGGCCGTCCTGTGTTGACCATGTTTATGAGCACATGCACAAAGTGCGGATCAGGAAAGGTATCCAGAAGAAGGCCCGCAAGGTAGATGGTGTAATTAACTTGACGAGGCAAAGGTACTGGGGGTATCGTAGAGCCGATTTGACGAAGATTCGTTTTCTGATGCGCCTCCGAGAAGACAAGGTAATCAACCTTGCGGGGAGGGACTAGCCCGGCCCTTAGTGGCCTTGGGCGCATGCTTAAGACTGACTCTAGCCGACTTGCCGGGCACGCCTTGACTTTGAGAAGCTTTGCGCCCCTTGTCTTTGACCCGTCACTGGAAAGAGGTTCCCGGCGGAAAGACACTGCTGCCATTCTCCAGCCGAGCCCTGATCCCTGCCCAGCCAGTGCAACTAGGTGGCCCGGACAAAGTGTCTCGCCACCCAAGCACCAGGACTCGCGGGCCGTTGCCAAACTTCACCATCATTTACTTCACCGTTGACTGTGCGCGTCAGCCAACGAAATCGAGTGACATCTTTTCTTCTATCTATGGTAAAATCCCAGATGCTATTGCGAAAAGTCCTAGTACGGTCACATGCGAACTCAGTCGCCCATCGTCTTGCGCCTTCGCAAGCCTGCCCGTTTCCTCGGCAACGAATTCCATGATCGAGTCCAAATTGAATAAGGTTGTCTCTTGTTCAGGTGCTTTGTTCCTTTCAGGGCTGGTTCCGGTTCTGCCACCCGGGGGTCACTGTTTCGCTCCAAAGCAAGTTGCCGTGATTGGCACCGCCGCCTTGAATGAAATCATAGCGCGTGGATTCTTGATTAAGAAAATTAGCAATACGAGATAACTGAAGCTACGAATACATGTGATCAAGCAATCTCTGACTCGGCAGGCAGGGATGAGCATTAGTCCGCAATGCGCCTGATGATTTCCTTCGTTCGCTCCCAGATCATCTTTTGAACCCCGTCCCTCTTATAATTACTGAGAACCGAATTAGGGCTGCATGGTTCACCGTCCCAGGCCAACCTGAAGAATGAGCTGCTGTCACCTGCGCTTTGCTGGCCAGGCACAAACGCTTTGGATGTTGCAGCATACAAATGTCGCTGACCAGACTCGCCCAAACTCACGGTAAAGGGCCTTGCGAAGGTAGACATAGCGATGCGCGCCAAGTAGTACATGGCGCGACCCATGCCCTGCATGATGCCGGTGCCGCGAACCACTCCCGGATAGACGTGTAGGAAAGAGACTGAGGGATTCGAAATGGCTAGCTGGTCCAGGGAAAGAGACGTCATCGTGATAGCCTGGCCCGAGGCATTCTTTAGGCTGTAGTTGTGCTTAACCTCCAAGTTTTCTGGATCGATCTGGGTCTCGTTTCCTGCACCTAGGACGCTGACGACGCGTGCAAGCTCGACATCAGCCGCTCGGCGAAGTAAGGGCAGAAATTTCGTGATGAGCCTGATTCTGGAGAAGTACTGCAGAGAGAGCATTTTGTCCAGTCCTTCAATGGTTTCTATGGTAAAGTGAACGTTAAAGTCTGAGCCATGCTATCGTAATATGGTTGCGTACCTTCACGTCCCCGAAGACTGAGAAACCCCTGAGTAAGAAAGAGGAGATTAACTTTTGTTTCCTTCTCGCTGACGAGCCGCAGCACGCGGTCCGCATTGCAGAGCAGAGTCAGATCAGCTTCGATGAATAGAACAGTCGCCTCTGGGTTCAGTGTCCGGAGTTCATGAACGAGCGCCGACCCCTTGGACGCGTTACGGCCCACAAGATAGACCTTTGGGCTTCTTGAATGCTGTACAAACTCCTTGCAAGTTGCCTCGCCAATTCCGCTTGTCGCACCGGCTGTCAGTTGTCAGTAAATCCGCTTCAATCGTCAATGCCTTGGGGGGGACGCACCAAATATGGCGACAAGACCAGGCTTCTCCTTCTCGAGGAGGGAATTGGACTGACGAACTTTGGCCAGGGAAGGCATGGCTGGAGATTCAGAAAGTTTACGGTGAAGAAGCAGTGATGGAGATGGTTGAGTGACTTGATATGACGGACTTGGGCTGATATATAAGAACCCAGCAACCTGTCGTCACGAAGGTCAGCTGAAGTGATTGAGCGCATAATTTAACGCAGTCGACTAGTGTTTACCCTAGTCCTTGCTCAAACCGTGCACACCGACAAGCGGACAATGACTAGATCTGGAGCTGACGCACTTGATAGGCTTTCTTCAACTGTTCGTGGGTCTACTGGCCGTTTGAGTCATCGCTTCACTTGCTTAAAGGGTCCTCGGTAGGTTCGGTAGGTTCGGAAAGTCAAATTTTAATATCATATTATATCAGCTTGTGGAAAAGAACCATGTATAGATTCAGCTGACTTCCGGAGCAATGCCACTGCAACCGCTGTCGACACTGAAATACGTAGGTCTTGTTGGGAGATTTAGGTATCACTGCTAGTCGATGACGATTTCTGTCCACCTGAAACAAGGAATCCAGAGAGATGCATTGCCAAACTTGCCAGATGCTCTTAGAGGAGATAACTCTCGACAATCTCGTCGGATCAAAACCTTGCTATTGCCGTGGGTGAATCCTGAGAGGCTTGTGACGATCTTAACCGACCAATGACCATCCATATTGATGGTGTGAGAGCGTATCACAGTAGACAGAGTTCTGATTTGGTCGATCTCCCAAATTAATACGAATGATTCAAGGCTGAAAGATACGTTTAGATGGGTACAAGAGAGTTATTAACAAACTTTGATATGCAGCCTCCAAAATTCTCGACGAAACCTCCACACTTGGATCAGCCTGAACCAAAATTTTAATATGCAGAATTTATAATTTCTTGTTCTTCTTCTCATAGATACTCCGCAGCTATATTTTAAGAATTGTTCAGACTATTGGTGCTGTCTGATACGAAAGATGCGCTGCCCGCCGTTGAAGCTAACTGAATTATTCATTCAACTCCTGCTTCTGGAAGGCCCCCTCAATAGAGTGTAACCAGGTAATTCGTCTGGTGGTAAAAATCTCCGCGGCCGGCTTCCTGCTGTCGACGGCGGCAGCGTCATCTAGAATACCAGCTTTAAGGTAGCAGATACCCTGCGTTGCAGCGCCGTCTCTCCACAAGGTCGTCCCGCAGGAGCCACAGAAGTGGTTTGTGACGGGGCTGCCGCTGAGTGCCTTGGTGGTGTACTCCTTCAATTTGGACTCGCCGGTGATGGTAAGTTGATCTCTTGGGATCACCCAGTTAATGGCGAAGCCGCTGCCCGAGGTCTTGCGGCAGTCGAAGCAGTGGCAAAGGGCCTGCTTCTTGTTAGCATTAGGCGGTACCTCATTTCTAATGTGTACGCGGATATTTTGATGTTCAACCGGGGTTGATCAAATGGGCTACCTACAGTTGCTATAGGTTCATCCTGAACGGTAACCATGACGCCACCACAGAGACAAGACCCAGAAGTCATGTTGGCAAAGATTTTACACTGAAAATAAGTAAATCTAAGAGAGAAGAGAGAGATACCAGGAAATAACTGTGTTTTCAAAGAATCTTGTGGTGCAGGGCTCACAGGGGGACATGTTAGATTTATATAAAAGCACCTATCTGTTACTGGCCGCTGATGCTCCAACGACGTTGGTATTGTGGTTACCCGCTAGTACCACGCCGCTAGCCGGAATTAGGATGGCGGGATCTAAACCATTTCGGGTTGCGTATGCGATGGGCGGCACGGATTGGCCAGAATTCCACCATGTTAGACCTGAAGCTGAGTAAACCGTGGTCTGTGATACTGAAACGACGTGCACGACGGATGGCATTTGATTCTGAAGCAAAAAATAACAGTCACATGCCTATTTTGTTTTTCTTTTCTTTCAACCTCGTGACTCATCTCCCAGCCGTAGTCCTTTTTGAACCGTGGCCGCAAGACCGAAGCCGCTAGTGGTGCCAACCTCCAGGAGCTTTTCTTCCACTCAAGCCTGGCTCGATTCGTCGGCCAACAGTAAGTAAAGCACCGCGGTCATAGCCAAGAACAGCAAACAAGTTTGAAAATTCTGGTAAGAATGGCTGTGCCGGCCGTGGAAATTAGTAATGTAAGTGCCCAACAAATAAGGTACGAGCAAGGGGCCGAAATAAGCCACAACCTTGTAAGTTACCCTTCATCAACACTATTGCTAATCCTACCCTTCAATTTGACAATAATTGAAAGAAGAAAACACGGGCCCAGCAGGGAGAGGAGCCTCGCTTCACATAAGGAGTGTTTTTTATACTTTCTGGTTGGCGCTGTACCTGCCGTTTCACGGGCACACCTCAGTGAAAAAGATGGTGGGAGTCGCTCAGCGCTCGGCGATGGCACGAAGTGACCTCACCTTCGGACCTCGACACTTCCATCTGCTGGAACATCAACCAATTATTGATTCATTTAGAGGACCTGGTATTGCCTCAACCTAACTCCCTCCGTCATCGTTCTCGGGCGAACTTCCCATCGTTCAGGATGTGCAGAAGTGCGAACTACATGGAGATTCAGCGTCAAGCATCGCGAAACATTAAGACGCGACTTTTGAAGAAAATATTTGTTAAGAAGGAGTTTGGCTTACCATCCACCGCAAGATGCAGTGATTCAGAAGGCTCGCCAGCGCGGGCGGAGAATTTTCAAGGCCACCGTCTCGTTCGTCAAGGCAGCCAGTGGTTGCGAGAAGCTGGTCCGTCATGCGGTGCCCCTGCAGCGGGTTGTTATGTATCCTGCAGCAAACTGGAAGGGCGATCCGGATGTACCGCATCTCCCTGGTCGGCGCCAACGAGGTCAAGGCTCGATCAGCTGATGAGCCGGACCTGGGTGCACACATGAGGCCGTATATCGGTTAGCGGCGGGTATTAGGCGCGCCTGAATTTGTTGGAGTATATCGAATGGCTACTTCATCGACACCTTCGGGAGCATCCACAGGCTGGGGAGGATCCCCTTCAACCAAGGGAAGCTTGCCAATCTGCCGCCAGAGCCAAGGGAGCAGATCGAGAGATCGAACTAGCTCAAGGGGAACATTGAGGCGGGTGGAATGGAGTACTGGAGGACGAGGTGATTGACTTGCACGACAATGGCTTCAACTGGTGACCAATAGCAAGATGGTGCTATGAAAATTAAGTTAGCTAGTCGACGACTCAAAGTTGAAGAATAACTACAAAGAAGAATCAGAGTGACGAAGGAGCAAGGTGGTTCCTGGCTGCATGCGGACGCATAAAGTGATTCTGCGCTGGGAGAGGCTCTCTCGCCAAGTGGGAAGTGCTGCTATGGCGCCCATCGGGAAGAGAAGAGATTCAGTCGGCTGAGGCAACGGCTGTGAGACGCTTATGGGCATCTTCGCTACTTTTCGTGGTACTCTCCACTTGTCGACGGGTCGAAGGCAGAATGACGGACGGAACGGAGAATGGGTGACGCTCCCACATACACCATGTAGGCGTAGGATAGCATACATATGTGGCCCTGGAAGCGAAGACTCCAGGGATTGCGAGTCGACAGTATTAAGAGCAGTACAATGGGAATCGGCCCTGCGCAGTATCTCAGATATTATTTTAGTCTCTAATGACGAAGATAAGAACATATATGACGAAGTTGTTAAGCAGATATTTCCGTGCTTTCAATCTACATTGTGTACTATTGATAGGGCCTGGATTTGCCGTCAAGGGGAAAATGGTTGTTGTTGGATTCGTTTACGGCATTAATGATGGATTTTTCTTTGTTTGAAAAGAAAGAGACCTGTTGCGCTCCCCATCATGGCAGTTTTTGCTGCTATCATTATATTTTACACCGTGTTGCACTCATATTGGAACCCCAGTGTCGAGAGTATCTGCGTTGGTCGATTGAAAAGATCCAGCCAATTGATGTCGGTCAAAGCCGACGGAACGATGATCAGTGACATGGGATCCCCCCCAAAAAAGCTATTAAACTCTCGACTAGAACAAATAAAACGCACAACAATACCTAGAGTCCCGGGGACCATTGCTGTATCCCAGGGCTGCACTGCACCATACACAATCAAGTCATCAATAGATGTTGCCCTCAAAAGCTCAAAGAATGGACAAAATCATTGCTCTTCGATTTTATCGGGGGGCGGGCTGGCCCGCAATTGCTGCCCGGTTCAGTGGGAGCGCCGGATCTTCCACAGCAACCCGTTTTCTACCTAATTGTGAATGTAATCCGATTCGCCTGGGGTAAATTGGAGCATACTGCTTCCAACCTGGCTTGCCTGATATTCAGCTCAGGTCAGAACTATTTCGGTTGTCCAATCATCTAGTGCCTCCCTCTCGCCGAGGTGTTGGATGCTCATCGGGTCCAACAACTGAGCCACATTGGCACTCCGCCCCCAGCCTAGCAGCAACTGGGCATCAACTTCAATTGGGCGAGCGCGTTGGGAGGGTGTGGACGTCAGCGACGGCGTTGATCCCAGAAAGGATCCTTCAAGGTCGGAAAGAGTAATTGCTCCAGTAGCTTACGTTTTGCTGTAAGCATATGCAGGCTGCAGCTTTCAGGTGAGACCAAGCACCAGGCTGTCGCGATAACATTCGCCTATGGGCATGCCCTTTCTCCGCTCAATTCTTTGCAGAAATGACCCGATAATTCACATGCTCGCATTTTATTCTATATAGCGCCTGATTGATCTTCCTGTATGGTTGTCTGTGCACCATCGACACCACCTACTGTGTACAGCTTTTGTCCAACTTCCGTGAGAACATCCTATAGCTACAAGGTGCTTGTTTGCATTGTCTCAATTGAAGTTACTGCCTCATACACAAACGGGTACCTCGGATGCACCTTGCCTCCCGCATCGTTTTGGTGCCGCTCAGGATCTCGGCATTCGTACTTACCACCCTGTTCAGACCACACGTCCTAGGTCACACGGAATCCTTCGTTTGTCTCTGGCCAAACTTGAAAATCCTTCCCACTTCAGTAACCCTGAGTCCCGAGGTTGAAACTGTTGTTTATTTGAGCTCATAAAGTTGTACCTACAACTACAAGATCTATCATTTGGCCAGCATATACGGCCTCACCACACTACGTCGTCTCAGGTCGCTCCATTTTCTTGGTTTCACTGCTCAAGAGCCAGCAATACCAGCTTTTGTCGACGAATTCGCCATGAGTTTACCGAGTTCCTCCCAACGAGAGGCTGGTCCAGCGATGAAGCCCATGCGAGTGGCTGTCGTCGGCGCAGGCGCCTCAGGTCTGGTTACCGCCAAGTACCTCAGCCAGGCTAAAGAGTTCTTTGGTGTGCCTGCAGTCGAAATTCGTGTCTTCGAGCGCGAGGAGGGAATTGGTGGCGTGTACAAGTACAAGGTGTATGAAGAAGCCGAGGTAAGTTCGGAACCCTTTACAGTTTCTCAACCAGTCGTCGTACCGGCATCATTTACCTGTCACCATCTGCATCCTGCACTGTTGCCACTGGTGCCTCTCTTCAAATTTCCCAATTTAAGTGGTTGGTTGGGTCACCTAGCATGACACATAAAAGCGTTGATGCAGAGAACATTGTCGGCAAGTGCTGTTTGAACATGGTTGCTCTACTCCCATCGTCCAATCAGTCACATGCCTTATATTCTTCGTACCCTTTTATTCTGGCCCGGCCCAAAATGTAGCCTTTTTCTTAATCCAGCCACCGTCTGTCACATTTCGTGTTATATTCCCATAATTATAGCAGTTTATTGCTGTCCTGCTGCTCTAGTTTTGTCACGTCACTCGGCTCAACTGGCACTTTGATCGTTTTCTATCTTCATACCATGACATTGTGGCTTGAAACCTTTGTATTTATCACAGATGTTCTTCTGGGCTTCGTTTCATTCACTATAACTATCTTTGGTGATATTTACCTTCAGTCTCTGTCAGATTTCTTCACAATGTCCGACAAATGAGTGTTGGCGTTTGATGGTTCAATTGATGTGGTACTGATTATAGACTGCATAGATGGTGTCATCCAAGTACCTGACAGCATTTTCCGATTTCCGAGTAGCCGATAACCTCCCCGATTTTCTACCGATGGATGAGTATGTGCGGTATCTCGAAGGGTATTGCACAGCTTTCAACCTCTGGGGCCTCATAGAGAACAAAACAGAGATCCTGCGAGTATCCCGCACCCCTGGTGGCCACCGCATATTCTTTAGGAGAAATGGTGGTAGGGCATCCAAGGAGGGCAACAACACTGGTCCCCAACAGGAAGAGTCCTGGGACTGCGATGCTATTGCCATTTGCTCTGGGCTTAACAACGTGCCTTCGATCCCTTCCATCGAGGGTCTCGGCAGCATTGTTCCTTCCCTTCACTCGTCCCAGATCAAGGAGAGACGACAGTTTGGACAAAATACATCGGTGATAATCCTAGGAGCTGGAGAAACGGCAATGGACCTTGCCCACTTGGCAGTGACGTCCGATGCCCGAGAGGTCATTCTGTGTCACAAAGAAGGATTCTTCTGCGCCAAAAAGGTACTAGATTCGAATGCAGATAGACATTTTACTCAAGCTGACTTCAACTAGACGCTCCCCTTGCCAACAGTTATGAAGATCTGGAAACCTTCTCCAAACCAGAAGCCTGTTGACGCTGCAATTGCTAGCTTATTCGACACTGCATATGTCCCAGAGATACTCCAGCATTCTCAATTACTTTGGAATGTGTATGATAAGACACTGAAAGGTCTTCATTTTATCTCCGGAGGAACAGCCGCAGGCCCTGATCAGTGGGTTGGCGAGATGAAAGGAGACCGAAATAACGTGGACTCTTGTGAGTAAAATAGCGGGTGACAAATCTTGTTTCTTTGACTAATTGGCCAAGTGTTTCTGGTCAAGTCTGATCGTGCCCTTCCTTATCTCAACGAAGGCCGGCGCCCTCGGGACATCTTCTCTCGCATCCGAGCCTTCTCGATGAATATAGACCTAAAGGAAACAGGCGGCAGGAAGATCTTGACGGCCCCATGGCCGTCTTCCTTTTCGAAGGACGGAAGTGTCATCTTCCCTCATAGCGAAAGTCCCGACCACGCAGAGGCACTTGCCAAGGTCACTCGACCTGACTTGGTCATCCTTGCCACTGGCTATGTTCGTCGCTTTTGCTTCTTGAACGAGGAGTACCCCAAGCCCGATGAGTTGAATGTTCGCGGAATCTGGAGGCGCGGCGACGTGACTGCTGGCTTTATTGGTTTTGTGCGTCCTGGTATCGGTAAGAGCAGATGATGGCCCTTGAATGTATCCACAGGAGCGAAACTTACTCACACTTCACAGGTGCCATTCCACCCCTGTCTGAATTACAAGCTCAACTCTGGGTTCTCAATCTCTTGCGGTACAAGTATCCCCAACAAGTGCTTCCTCCCGCGTCTGAGCCGGGTCAAGGCGCATTCCCCGATGCTGTCGCTCATTATGAAGTTGATTATGCCCTTAAGGCTCGGGGTGGACACGACCTTTTCAAAACCAAGCACGGAGTTGAGCAGGAGTCTTATGCGTACCAGCTAGCGCTCGACATTGGTTCCGCGCCGACTTTTTCGTTCATGCTACGTCAAGGGTTCAAGGCTTTCTTCACTTGGGCAATGGGTTCCAATTTCAACCCCAAGTTCAGGCTCGTCGGCCCGTGGAAGTGGAAGGCCGGGGCTCTCGCCATAATGCGTGGAGAACTTTTTAACGTCGTAAAGCAGACGGGCGGTGGTGTCTGTAGGTCTTCCTTCTGGACTTCTGTCTGGTAGATATGTTCACTAATATTCATCGCCAGTCTTCATCACCTATACTCTCTTCCCCTTCCTCTTGTTCGGCACTCTAACTGCTGTACTTCACTCAACTGCTGCTATCTTGCGGCTGTTTGGCATGGAAGATCAGGCTGGTAAAGTCCTCGGTTCAGGTAATGTCCCGCGTCGTGAGGGAGATGAGGAACTCGAGGATGAGGTATCTCGGGAATAACTGAGAGATATTTTAGCATGGCGGTCAGTCACCCATCTCAAGAGTCTAGATCTAGCCGTCTCCCAGTCGTAATAAAAATTATAAACTTCCATTATTCGATATTAAAACATGTGGTTCTTGGAGTTTGCTCTCTCAGTATAAGTAGGCAGTGAGGTAAGGCAATGAGATTTCGTTCGCATGAACAATCAGTAGTGAGTGCAGCTAAGGGCTTCAGTGGCTTCGACCGCGTCTTCAGCGGCTGGGCGATCCCCAACTGCCCCGCGCGGGGTACCTGGAACTGCTGGAGCATTAGGGACTAACAGCAGATCGCTGATTGGCCGCCTCAACATCTCCGATAACGATAAGCCCAATTGGCGCTTTCACCCAGAAGCATTTTTTTTTTCTTGCGAAAGCGTTGGCTTCGCTTGAATCTGTGTCTAGGCAACGCCAAATCGCAACCATGCATCACCTCGTCCAGCCCTACCAATGGGTGTCTCTGAAGCTTCTTTCGGAAGATACGAAGGTGCTTCAGATAGTCCCCAACACGTTGGTCTTCCAACCCGAGGCTATACCAGTTCCCCTGCTGACTCTTGCGACTCAGGACAATTTCTCTGGGCAAACTGGGCTCTTTCCCGAGCAACCTCGTCATTGAGCGACCCTTCCACCTCAACTACGAGATCCAAGATAGACGTGACGGCGAGAACTTCAGCAGACTACGGGTTGTTCCTGCGAGTGAGATCCACGCCGACGCCTTGGCCGACACGACCTCCCAGTCCGCCGAAGAAGATGGCACGAGCCTCGAGAACGTGATTGCTGCCCCCGATGGCGCCGAGTTCGAAGTGGTAGACAAGGAGACCGGCGATGTTGTCGCCCATTCCCGACGAGAGATTATCGACGATGCTGCACGCCAGACCCTGACTGCTGAGGAGATCGAGGCCCTGAAGCAGGGCAACACCGATGCCGGCAAGGACATTATCGCAAAGCTCCTCCTGTCGCATACTGCTATCGACCAGAAGACCTCGTTCTCTCTGGCCAAATACAAGCTGCTCAAGACCAAGAAATACATCCGCCGCTTCACGATACAACCTCTCGACCCTCTGACACTGGGCAAGTGGTTGTTGGAGGAGAAGGATGCTGGCAAGGTGCTAGAGATGAGGGAGGAGATGATGGGATTGCTGGGGTGCTGGGCCAACGTCCACTTTGGCGGAATCCCTTCCACGGAGAAGCCCGAGATGGTGACAGCCGATGGCTCGAGTATGTTGGACAAGTCGGAGATTGGCGGCCGGTGGCTTGTTGTGGATGATACGGGTGGTCTTGTGACTGCTGCCATGGCCGAGAGAATGGGCATCTTGTACCCCCAGGACTCTGAAGAGACGTCGGATCCCCTCGAGGACAAGGATGCCACCAATGAGGCAACCAATGGAGAGATCTTGGCCGAAATTACCGCCAACGGCTCTGCCTCGCAAGAAACGAAGACCGAAGAGACCAGCACAGACGCAGCGAAGTCGGAAGGGGCCGCGGACGATGCGAAAATGACGAACGACGGCGAAGGAACAACACAACAACCTCCTCGACGAAGACACCCGCCCCGTCGCGACGACTTCGAGGCCATCCTCGCCCCCACCAACACTCTAACCCTCATCCACCCCAACAGCCAGCCGAACCTTGCCATCCTCAAGTACTACAACTTTGACAGCACAAATCCGAACCCGCCGTACCCTCTCCACCCTCTCGCTACGAACCTTTTGCCCATCTCATGGCTGCAGCTCCTGGAGCCCGAGGAGGACGTCACGTATTCAACGCCGCCTCCTGAGGTCTCTGACGAGGTTCTGCATTCCTGGAAGGCTAACCGCCGAGGCAACTACCACCGCAAGCGCAGACGCTGGGCACGAACCCGCTACATTGTTGACTCGGCACGCGCTGGCGGCTTCTCTGGGCTTGTCATTGCCAGCACAATGGACACCATCTCCATCCTGCGCCACACGCTGCCGCTTCTGGCTGGGGGTGCACCAATTGCTATCTACTCACAGAGCATTGAGCCGCTGACGGAACTTGCTGACTGCTTTAGCATTGCACGCCGCGCGGGATGGTCGTCAAATCCCCCTCCGCAGGCGGCTGGAAAGTCCATTCAGGAGCTGGAACGGTGGGAGGGCTCGGACGACTTCCCCATCAACCCGACCTTGCTATTGGGCGCCAACGTGCAAACGAGTCGTGCGAGGCGCTGGCAGGTGCTGCCCGGCCGTACGCATCCCATGATGATGGGCCGCGGCGGCGCAGATGGTTACGTGTTTACGGGCTGGAAGGCAGTGCCGGCAGAAGGCAAGGTCGAGGCCAGAGGCAAGTTCAAGAGAAGAAAGGTGGACGCATGATGCCGAGGGGAATTTACGAGACGCTGGCTTTTAGCAGACAGCGGAGAGATGCCAGACGGAAAAGGGGAAACTCGGGCAGAAGCTTGCATATAGATACCCTAGCATCCTCCATTCAAGCATTTGGAGCTGTATCGGAGTAATTGGCATCATCATATTGGCCTAGTCGCTCTAAACACGTTCACAGGTTCTCCAGCGTTTTCCTTTTTTGACAAACTGCATCACAACGCCTTGCCCATGAACTTTCTCTTGGTAAAGCTCAACCACCACTTGCTCGGCTTTCCGTCGCCACTCTCGTCGTAGACCCGTGCCAGTAACCGCGCCGCCAACTCCTGGCGGACCTGCGCCATGTACTGTCGGAGCTGCTCTGCGTCTTGCCTATCGCGGGGAGGCTCGTACATCTGGCATTGTCAGCGGACGAGCAACTCGGAAATGGCGTCGGTGAGTCATCTTACCTGGTTCAGGGGCCACGCCGGGTCGCCGGGGATGGCAAAGTTGGTGTCGAGGGCCAGGTTCATGACATCCTTGGTGGCATCGCGCACGGCGGCGCTGGGCTTGATCTTGGTCAGGCAGTCGCTGACGAACCAGATGCCGTAGACTAGCAGACGGTCGGCGGGACCCTGGAGCTCAAAGTTGCGGAAGAAGGTGTTGGCGCGGAAGAGGGCCAGGACCTCGTCGAGGATGTCATAGCTCTCGCTGTCCGGGTCGGGGGACTCGTTGGCGGGCAGAGGCGGGTTGGGAAAGGGGAGGGTGTAGGCAGGGCCGCGGGTCTTTGTGCGCAGCGGCAGGAGAGGAAAGTTTCCTATTAATCGGGGGACGTTGGGGTCGGCATTGAACATGGAGTTGTAGGCCTGGAGAGAGACAGAGAGAAAGGCATCGTCAGCTTGGTCTCGGCAGGCGGAGGGGGTGGTTGGACTGGGCGGCAGAGCTATCACGAAAGCTTGCATGGACGACGCAGGGCGGCGACAGGGAAAGCCCGGGATAACATACCGGCATCTTGATGAGCTTCTTGACCAAGAAATTGGTCTAGTCGGATATGAAGCTGGTCTTGCAGGAGGATTGGGCGCAATGGGGAGACGTCGACTGCGGATAGGAAGCACCGATGGTGGGGCTCGACACTGACCTGACTGACGTCCACCTCACCTCCAACTGGACCGACCTTGCCTGGCTGCTTTGGAAAGGTGCCGTCAGCCTTCAGCCGTGGGGAACATTGTGGCGCAGCCACCATGGAGCTGCTCTGCCTTGAAGTCACGGGACACATCGAAGAGTCAAGATTGATGACTCAGGCAGAATTTATTGTGCCGCCACACGGGCCACCGCCAGTTTGTATGGATGACAGGGCCATCCTAGGCACGAGACCTAAGCGAGGGGGCTGGTGCCTGGGGTCACATGACTTCGCTCGTCCCCCGTGTCGCATTGTCCGGCTGCAAGCGGGCCAAGGCAGTGGCAAGTCGCGCCCTCCCCCCCGTTTTCCCCCTACTCCCGGGACGAGGTCTCCATTTTTGGTCTTTGTTGGAGTTGGAGGCAGGTACTAACTGCGTAGGCAGGCAGGCACACACACCTCCTTCTTAGTGACACCGTCACACCGTGACGGGTTGACGGAGAAGTCGGTCGCTCTTGCCCAGTTTTTGCCGCCCACACCCACTCCGCGATGGGGGATATTTGACTCGTGCAGCCCGCGTTTCAGTCACCGCTTGTCTTCCACGGTTAATCCTTCGCCCTTTTCTCCTCCTTCTCCTCCCCTTCTTGCTCCTCTCCTGGACCAACATCCC
Source organism: Colletotrichum jinshuiense (assembly GCF_051148585.1). Lineage (NCBI taxonomy): Eukaryota > Fungi > Ascomycota > Sordariomycetes > Glomerellales > Glomerellaceae > Colletotrichum > Colletotrichum jinshuiense. Next base: position 159,269 of record NC_139309.1, on the reverse strand, counting down.
ATAATTTCTTTTCCGTCGCGCTTGGATCTAAAAGCACCGTCGATCTCAACCGATTCCCTGACGTATCCAGTTCCCAGTATCTGTGCCAATCTTGCTTTTACGGAGCACCTCGCATCAAATTGCATACGGATATTCTCCGATCTTTGCGGATCCGGATCCTCTTTTTCTCTCCCACCAGCGTGTCGCGCAACACAGTTGCGCCGACTGCTGGCCGCGGCGCCCCCCTCCCCCTTCCCGTCCCCGTCAACCCCCCGTCGCGTCGGTATCCTCAGAAGTCCAAGCACGGTTCAGGACGCAAAGGCCCCCTCAAGAATCCAAGGGAGTGCGCCACTACCCGATGCTCATTTTAGAGTAAGACCAAATATTTTTTTAATTGTTGTCGCTATTGGTTTCCTCATTCCTAGTTCATGTGTTTATCTTTCCTCGTCCTTCATCTGGACCATGTTGACAAAGACGCAGATCAGTATTCAATAGCAGCAGTTTCTTAGGACAGCTGCGTAGCATCGTCGATTTACCCACCTCCAAGATGGACTTCCCCAGCAGCGCACCGACGGCGTCGTCAATGTCGTCGCCCGAGCCTATCCACGCGACACCGCCGACATCGAGCCCATTACTCGCGATGGCATCGCCCGAGAAGCGCAGAAGACGTCGCGTTTATCGCCCCGACGAGGGCTCCCTCTACCACATGATGTGGGAGCACGCGGGTGCCTCCCTCTTTGTTCGCCCCATCTGCTGGACCGACCTGCACGCTCGTCTGCTCGACGCAAAATTCATTGAACTCCCTCCTTGCGATACCCCGGTACCTCCTCCGTCACCTAGAGGCGCCCCTGTATCCCCATCGAGATGTCACATGAAGCCTTCCGCCGCCGCGACAACGCTCAGTCGAGAGCTCACTGCGATGCTTGCGCCAGGCTCCACTAGAACCTTCTACACCAACTCGATACGTACAATCATGTCGACGCTCTACCCCGGCAAGCTGTCGCGTGCGCGAACGCAGCTCGACCTCCATCTCTACTTTGGCGGCCTGGTCTATCGCGACACATGTCGTGTACAGGTGGCTTGGGATGCGATGTCGTCTCGCAGCGGCTCCATCGCCTCCTTTGAATCGGCTTCCACACGCCCAGCAGAGTCCTTCGGCGTCCCGTCGGGTACAAACTGTACCGCAAATGGTAGCGCAAGCAACGGAAGCAGCCAGCAGCCGGGCTACACCCAACCGGTTCTTGCCTACGTCGGCAAGCTACAAATTGCTGCCACACGACGCAACATGTACCGCGTCATTCAGGGGCCCAATCGGTCGTACAACGGGCCTGTCGAGCGTTTGCAACAGCTGCGATCCAAGATGTTCGTTCCTCCCAATCCCAATCACGACCCGCTGTTTGTAGGCATTATCTTGGCACTGGCCCAGAGACGGTTTTACGGCGAGCCCCTACCCTCAGCGAATAAATGGGTACCCTCGCGACCTATGCCTGTTGGGTTTGGCGAGCCAGAATTCTACGATGTCACAGTGCATCTACTTACGAACGATAACGAGACATCCGAGTTTATCGTCTACAAGGCCGTGGTTACTGCAGATCTCCTCCGCAAGTTCCACGAGCCAACCAAGAACCCCCGTGCGAGGGCCGACAAGACTCTAGCCGAGCAGCTCGGCGAGGTAGCTGACGAGGGCGGAATGCGGATCGAGTACACGAGAGTACCTGTGTGGCCCATCCTTGGTCTCAAGGAGAGGCTCGGCAAAGCCATCGGTAAGGATGTGGTGGGACAGTTCGACGAAGACAATATCGAGACGTGGGAGGAGGCGGCAGAGCGCAATCCCGACAAGCTTAAGCGACGACGGGATCGCGAGGCTCTTGCCGAAGTGTTTAACGCCAGCTTCGACGAAGAGGCACCCGACGGTATGCCTCTCAGTGGGAAACGAAGATGTTTAGTTGACGAGGAAAGTGGGCAGGTTGGCGTGGTCGTCTGATGGAAGTACACTGCCCTTGATCTTTGCATAATGAAGCCACGAGGCGTTTGAGAGCGAGCAAGCATGGCATTTTGTCCCGGGCCGATGCGGCTATGACACGAGGAACATTTGGCTCTTTGGGAACAGGAGTTGTGGGGAACCAGCGACGAGAGTTACGACCGATTCTCAGGGGAATAGACGAAGCATTTTGCATCCGGCGACGGTCAAGTTCGCGACGGTATTTCACAATGGTCTGGGTAAGACGGGTTGGCATTTTATTCTGGCAGTTTATATTGGCCATTTGGCATTCGCTAGAGAGTTCAAGGCTCCCTGGGTACTACAAAGTAGATCGGTAGTTACGACTTTATTGTTAATGATCACTACGCCCGCTTTGGGTTTGAGGAACCTTTTCAGTATGCCAAACGGGACGGGCCATGCAAGTGACTTGGGCCTTCACCATCGGGTCTCTTATGTCAGCCACGAGCAGCCCGAGTGGCTGTCATTGCGACAACTCGGCCCCTCTACTCGGCATGGTGTTCGGCGTTACCGCTGTAATAATATTATTTGATATTTAATATTTCTTCTTTTTCAGAGTGATTCGCTTTCTTGCATTTCGTGTGTCCTACCACCATTCTGTTTGGCCAGTAGGACGTGTCATCTCCACGTGCTCGAGTTGGAGAAACAACAAACGCCGAGGCACTTCAGCGAAAACCCATGGCCGAATCAACGGTCCATCTAGCGTTTGGAGAAAATTTCCTCCAAGACAAATGTCTGATCCAGGCTATTAGCGGCTCCCCCTCTTTCTTAGTCGCTTTGACGTCGACGTTGGAGAGATGCTCGCTTTCTGCTGTTTGGGGCACATATTGCCACTTCTTCCTCTCTCTCTCTCTGTTGCTTTTATTCCTAATTTAGTCTTTGTGAATTTCCATGAGTCATAATGAAGCATGTTTGATGTCAAATTCAGCGGCCCGGAGGATCACATTAACCGTCAATAATATCAATATGTTGCCCAAATCTGTAATAATGATCCGGTCATTACAATTACGAGCTGATTACTCAGTACCGTTGAAGCCTTTGCAACTATCCCATATCCCAACCCCCGACATTGAGTCCGTACCTCTTGAAACTGCTTCAAAGACTCAAACGTACCCTTGCAGACTTTGACGCACGTTGAATCGCCTTGCCCTATCCGCAGGTTGTTGTTCATAGAATAGCCGGGGCATTCTGGTCGATATTTATGTTTATTCTTCCCACACTTATTGCGGCTTATCACAGACCAAGTGGCCTATCTGGAATGGGGATTTATAGCAAGCCCTGCGGCATTCAGTCTACACGGAGTTTCACACAGTCTTATTTTATGTTTTCAGCGGTGGCTTCAAGTTGGGGTCAGCGGTCTCGGACTATAGAGGTATTTCAAAGCGCTGGCTGAGCTGGCACGTACAGTGGCTCGGGTGATGGCTTTATGTCTAGACTAGTTTAAAGGGAAATTGATCGGCCTTGTAGGTTGGGGTAACACTTTAGGAGTTCCTCAGTGTTTCTCACAGCATCGGGCAGCCAATACATGGGATGTAAAAGAAGCACACTCTATCCGCCCCCATATCGTCACTTTGTCGACAAAGCTTCCAGACACAGCAATATTGTCAGATTCCCCCGTTGCAGAGCCAGTCACCGATGCAGAGACCTCTTTGCTACGGAGCCGTCGTTCAATATCTAACAGGAATCCGGTGCCTGTTTTAGGTAATGGTGGACACCGACGAGAGTGAGTAGCCTGCTCGTCAGATCAAATTAACTTCATTGCGTGAGTTATGATATCTCTCTAAGAGTCATAGAGTCATTACCCATCATGCATTTTTCACAAAGTTCTCACATATACTCTTGACTGTTTTCTCAGGACCAGGCCATGATAGGTATCCCTCACATTCTACTAGAATTGGTCGACCAGCCACATCTCCCATGATCAGTCGTAATTCCACCACGTACCCAAGACCGCAGCTCACCCCCCTCGTCGATATAAGTTATTTCCGCATCGTGACAGGGAGATCCTTTCAAACAATAGCTTACATTAGGAAAATTCGGAGTTTAAACACAGGGCGGCCGTGTTTGGGGCCTTGTCTTTAACCCATGCTGGTCACCCACTCCTGTCCACAGCTACAACGGGAACCTATCAATCCCAGCGTGATCTTAGCAAGGCAGGTACAATTACGGCAATCCGACTGTTGGTACATTTAATGCATCATATACTGCGTGGGTCTTCCTTGGGACACGGTTATACGGCAGGGCAAGTAATCATGTTATCCAAACTTCCTAAACAATATACCTTACTATCTTGGCAGGCGGCTATACACCCAATGGCCGGAGTCGAGTCAGACTCAAGTGCTCCTGTGGTTTCGCAAGTGGAAGATGATTATCGGAATACCGGTGACAGATCATTCCTCAGCAACGTTGTCTCTTTAAAGTTTTGAGACGATTCGATAATCTCGCCTTGACGGACTCCCTGACATCTCACACGACCCAACACTCAAGCTCCACACGAGTGATTCATCACCATATCGTTCTGGCACAAGCTTTGGTCCAGAAAGCAAAAAGGGGTATGATTTTCTAACGCTAAACTATGTACGTAAATGAAGATAAGTATCGGGACAGTAACTGTTGGCCTGGGCTATTTCCGGCGGCGTTAACATGATTTGCTGCAGATGTTAGCGATACGGATCGTCTCTGAGGACCGGGAAGACGGCTTACCTTTGAGAAGACATCGGCTTGGCGGATGCCCATTTCCTCTGCAATCTTTGCCAGCCGGGCCTTGATGTAAATACGCTGGTTTTTGGTTGCAAACCGACTTGATGCGGTGGCCAGTAGCGGCCACATACATGACACGCCAGCCAACCCCTTGGGCATCTCGGATGTCCCGCAGGGGAAGTATGGGGTGCTCAGAGAATCTCCCGTCCAGCCAAAGAAGTACGGCGTGCTGGAGATAATGTCGGCGACCTGCTCAGTGCCGATTTTGTTGGCATCGATGTACTCTCTCGTCAGGGTGTGGTCGCTCGGCGAGCATACCCAGGCGATGCAGCGGACGATGACCTGGTTCAGCAGAAGCCGTGACACGTGAGTATTTATATGCTTGCCCGCCGCCCAAACATTGGGGTAGTCATAAATAGGCCCCGGGAATGCCGATACATGGCCGATTCTATCCTCTGGTACATCGGCGGCGGAACCCGAGACAACCTTTCGCCAGGCGGGCGGACACTGGTTGAACCACGCCCCGAGCTCGTCGTCCATTATCCGCGCCCTTTGAAGAAGCTTCAGGGCCTTGTCGATCTTGTCAGTCGTTCGCGCCCCTTTCAGCAGGCCGTCGGCCTCGGCACGAATCAGCGTTGTCTGGAGGTTCAGCACCAAGGCTTGATGGCCGATGGTGTCGCACACTGCTTGCCGCGCCCACCACGTCAAGTCTTCCAGCGAGATATCCGAGAAGAAGGTGTACTGTCGAATCTGGAGATCGTTAGCACACAATGTCGAAAGCCCGGAGTTCCGGCGCGGCCATGGCTCACCGATGTTGCTCGGACAAATTCAAACATGCTCAGGCCAACGCCCGACTGTGTCTGTTGAGGCCCTCGCATCTTCACTATTGCGGTCGCTCCGGAGATGTGTTTCTTGAAGCCCGACATCTCGACGTCGTCGGACACCAGGCCTTCAAAAAAGGCAAGCAATATCGCCGACGCAAGCGTGGTGTCTTGCCTGACGGCGATCTTGTTCTGCATGGCTCGTGTCAGGTCCTCGAGCGCTTTGCTGTAATGAAGATTGGCTAATGCCGTCAGACGCCGCGAGTTCGGCCTCCCGGCGAGGGCTGCCATGGATACGGCAGAGAACGCGGACTGTAGGGGTGATGTTTGATAAGAAGGAATATTCAGCAAGGGGAGGACGAAGGTGAGGATTCCTCGACCAACGCCTGTTGGCGGAGCGAGGACATAGTTTGCTAGGAAGTAGCAAGTGGCCTGTTGGTCGAGGGGCGTCTGTAGCGTGTGCGGCATGCCATACGTCCCCCCTTCCAGATCCTGGAACGACACGAATGATTCGGGGTCGCGGCTGCTGATGTACGACAGCGACGACGCGTATGACATTGACGGCGAGCCCTCTGAGGAAGACGGCGTCGCGTACCTGTCTAGCCAGTCGTCATCGTGAACTGCAATAATTTGTTGTTTCTGCGAAGGTGGCGGCGGCGTCCACTCTATCACCTTGGCCTGGCACTGGGCCTCCCTCTCCACATCTTCCTCCGTCGCTCTACCCTCCCGGATGGCCTTTCGTAGAGCGGCCGACTTGGCCTTGCGAATGGTTGACTGAGTCTCATCTCGGAGGTTGATCTCGAATGCGTCGCGATAGCCCGGGCAGGTTCGCTTCGACTTGGCGCACTTCAGGCAGAACGGTTTAGTCTCGTCACACTTGATTCTCCGCGCCCGACAAAGCTTGCACGCCCTGCTTGGGTGTCCCGTATTCACCATGTTGGAGTGGGAACAGGTGGAACGGTGGTACTGTGCTCCTTCAAAATTGTCCTAAGCGCGGTCCAAAGCCGGTGGACGGGTTCAAATTTGCCAAGTTCGTGTCATGCGGGCGTAACCAGTATCAAAGTAGGAAATTCTAGGAGGAGCGAGGGGGTCGGACGTGCCCCCAAAGATAATAAAGGGAGGATGGCCAGAAACACGACCTGGCATGTGTCAGACTCGGCTGAGGGCGGCCCTGTCGATGAACGTGGGAACGGGCTACCCGCTGGCGGAAGGTTGTATAGGAAGGTGCTGGGTAAGTTGATATGTTTCAACTCTAAAACTCGCCCCGCTTGTTCTGGTGACATTCAGCAGCGCTGGCTGGTTACAAGGCGCCTGGGAGAGGAATGACGTGGCGAATTGTGGTTGATGGTGTAGGAGAGAGGGTGGCCCTTCAACCAAACCATAGGCACGGGAGCCAATTGCCAAGGGTCATTCGGGAAGCCATGGAACCTTCGACTAGAACTGTCAACAAACTCGGCATCGCTGCCCGTCGGCGGCAGGGTGAGTGAGAATTGCTATTACTGGGATGCGAGAGGGCGATATCAGACGAAACGACGAGCCAAAGCGTCACTGCAACTGAGAGCATGAAACCGGAACTCCAGACGTAGGCGGTGGGCGATTCTGAAACATCGTCACCTATAATTTGAAGCGAAATAGTGCCGGAATAGGTTTGGCGCTCTTTATCACATCGTCTTCTAGAAGCCTTCCGGTCTGGAAAGTGGCCATATCGGCATCTCCCAGAGTAAGTTGCCCTCGATCAAAGTCTCGAGGAAGACCAAACTCGAAATCTTCACAGGGAAGCAGATGTTTAGAGCGTCCCGTCCTATTTCTGTTGCGTACATCCGTGTATCCTGTCAATGCCACACTAGCTGTCAACGGCCAACTTCGAGATTCGGTGGCTGGGACGTTGTCAGAGCGACAGAGCGGTTGTTCGGTTCTGAGCGTAGTCAGATTTCATCAGGGCTAAAATCAAATTGAACCACGCTGTCCAAAATTTGTAATGGCTCTCGCCTAGCAACGACAATTTCCCCGAATAAGATTATTATAGGATGAATAGGGCGAACAGAAAGCTCTTCGTACAAAATAGATTGCGAATACGCTTCATGTGTTCGGGCTTTTCTCGGCAATCTCGCATAGAAAACCAGGACGGCCTTGGGGAAAAAAAAACATCTGCTTCTTGTGCCGGGTAGCTTGGTCTTATGTTTCTAGATGCGATAGATCGTCCGATGGACTAACTCGAGGCGACTGCCCGCGAGAACGGTCTGGTTGACTGACAAGACACCTCAAGATGTGCAGTCACCTCGGACTCGGGTTTTCTCTCCCTTTGATTACCAGAACCAGTCTGCGAAGAGAATCCGAGCGTTGAGAATACAGCCAAGGATGGTGGTCTGAATGCCTGATTGGGCAATACATTCATCCACACAGCGGCAAGTTCAACGCGAAAGGAACATTCCGAAGAAACCGAGCAGCTTCAAAAAGTGACCCATGCTATGTTGATCGCGGGTTCAAAGCTCCGAACTCCTAGAACAGACACATGCAGCGAGGAGAATTCCAAGCAGTGAAGGCAGTGTGCTAGGTAGCCAGGTGTCGTTTCCACAGGATCAGCATGTTATTATCCAATGAAGCCATCACAACGCATCTGCTAACCGCGTTGCCGACGAAAAATGAGAGGGATGATATGGATTGTGCAAACGATGGCTGCTACGTCAGGCAAACCACTGTGGCTGTGTTTGGGATGGTGCTGCACCGATGAGACCGGGAACATGGACCAGGGAGAGGGACAATCCATGTTTCCACTTTGTGTATTTGAGGCTTGCGGGGAAGGAGATCGCGGGACGTCGATCATTTGAGTCTAATCAGCAACCGCCATTGACTGGATTTTCTGTGCATCGCGATGGTTACCTCCTAGGACAGAGAAAGTGCACAGAACGATGTCGAGCAGATTTCCTAGACCGTTGAGATCAACTGGACCGTTGCACTTTTCCCCTCTCCTCAACGGCTTTTGTGTGGACACTTCATCTCGTTCAATGGATGGAACTTTGGCCAGCCCAGAACCGGGCTGTGTTGTAAAACCCCGGTTCCGCTTACCTATGGCCGTGGTGAGTTGTCTCAGGTGTACGTACACACTGGCAGAACCCGGACCAGAGGAGCGGGTTTGGATTCCGCATCTACCGGCAGACTCAGACTTTGGACCCTGGCGTGTTGGTCTCTTGTCCGGGGACGTCCGCTACGTGCCCCTCTTTTCTTGCCTCTTAGGCGCGGGAGTCTTCCCAAAGAGGCTGCGGCATGTAAGTGAAGACCAGGGTGTCCCTTGGTGGCAGGCCGGCCGCAGAGGAGGACTGAGAGAGTTTTGCACTACTCTCTGTTTCTCGTCGACAGGGCAAGGCACTCTGGCGCTCACTTACAAAGGCTAACTCTATCGCTTTGATGCCGGTCGTGCACATCTTTCCACTGTAATTCGGCACGCTTTCCGCGGACTGTCCGGGAAGGGCTGACAGGCGTCCGGGCGCGCAGATGCCAACGCCCAGGTGCAGCGTCCATCCGCCAAGCTGGAAACATCTCAGGATATCGTAGTACGAAACCGAGTTAGCGCTGCTCGTGTCATGGTCAGGGGCCGGAATAGCCGATTTCATTGCTGAGCGACGCCGCCGCTACGAGCACATGGCTCCCTCTCGGCAAAGCCGCAATGGCCGCCCTATGATCCTGCGTCCCGCGTGATTTAAGCTTGACGCTAGCTTGAGACAGAATGACGCACGCAGGCATCTTTTTGTGATCCCCTCCTCCCGCCGGTTGGCAGAATCGATAGAGCCTCACCGCTTGGCTCGTGGGATCGTCAGGTTCAAAGAGACCGGGGGCGGGCAGTCTCTCATCAATGACCGGAGCGTAGGCAGCCGAGAGGAAGGCAATACATCTCCGGGTGTACGTATCACCTCCATTCGCTCTTATGGAAGCAGTGCTATACGGAAACGGGAAAGATTGGTATGGCTGATGCGCCTGTTTACTCTCCATAGGCACAGCAAACACATTCAAACCTCCTTTTCGATCGGGCAAGTCAAGGCACCATGGCATGGCACGTCCATAGCCTGTCACTTGTCTGGTAGGTGCCTCTTCATTAGTTTCTTCGATGCGAGTGATAGCTAAGGTCATGGCGTTTACGCCCGGAGCCTTGTCTAGGTCGATGGAAGAACATCTGCCCGACGGCCCGCTTCTCAATAGGCACCAGGCCATGAAAGGTACGTGGGCTGAGTGAATATAGCATGGACCACTTCCTATCGATTGCCGAAATAGTGGTTGTCAAGGAGAACAGGGAGGGCTCGGCAACTGAGACGTGCCCAAATGGGAAATCGGGTACATGGCCGCTCGGTCTCGCATGGCCCGTACCACTGAACTGTCAAGAGGTGACGGGAAGGGGGCAACGGCAGACATGTAATTGACAGTCAGTTGCCTCATTGGGGTGACAGGACCGTCAGGATGGGCCGCTGGAGGTCGTATTCTCTGGGGCGCGAACGGACAGCCTAGACAGGCCAGACACCTACAGACACATACAAAGACAAGGCCCAGACAGGCAAGACAGACTAGACAGGAAAGACAGTTGAGAAAGACGGGACGAAGGGACGAGCTTTTGGGTTCCATTGCCCCTTTGGGGGGAAGTCGTTGCGATGAGAGACAGCGCCTACGTCCCGAAAGGGAAATGATTCGCCATTCCTCAACGGCCCATGAAACGATTTGGCGCCGAGCTTCTTCCACACACTTTCCCTAGAGGGAAATTCAGCGGAAAGCCCAGAGCCAGCGTCTACAACGTCCTAATACCGGGCCGTGGCTGAGAATCCGTCCCAGGTTGCAACGAACCAGTATCGAGCATTCGGGAGAAAGTGAGGGGGAGGAAGCGCAGACAAGACGCTGGATTGCTGGCAGAGATGATTCTAATAAGGATGTCACTTGCGCCAGATCCCCACAGAGGGTTTCCTATTTCCTCCTTTTGGCTCGAGAAAACGAGAAAACCGACGAGCCCGTTGACCCAGCCGGCACCGCACCTAGATACCCGTTGGCATATATCCCAATCGACGAATCCTCACTAGACGGCACACCCGCCGGTTCAGGACAGCCGGTCTGCAATCCACTCGCGCCCAGAAGCCAGTCAGTCAGTCGACATAGCTCCACGCTCCCCGAGATATCCTGCCTGCACCCCGCCCGCAATCGATGGCACAAGTCCGCGTCCGCGTTGTTTTGGGTGCAGCCCTACTACTTCTCTAAGTGGTAAGCCCATCGTGGCCGTCGATCAGTCCGGATTGCTGCAGCCCCTCCCCTATTGGCACCTTTCAGCCCAAGCTCTTCCGTGCACCATTTCGTCAGCACATGGACCGCATCGCAGTCTGGTACTCACCCATCGTTGACTCAAATCCGTATATGGGTCGTTACACGTCGGGATTCATCTGAGACTTGCTGCCCACATTTGTTTGTTTCCATCGTCACTGTCCGCTTTCTATCAGTCCCAATTCCGGTTGTCTCCACACGTCGTCTCCGTATCCCTGCCCGAGCGGAGGGAAGAGGCGGTTCGCCTCCTGCTATAAGCAACCATGGCCGGCATTGCTGGGCTGTTTACTGCTGTTGTTCCTGTATTATCTCAAGGCATCATCGCTCTCCAAGGTGCCAAGACAGCAGACCCTTCAGCATCACGCGCAGCAGCAGCAGCAGCATCTGCCCCGAGACCTCTTGCCACGCTGGGCGTAGCTACTTTGGCTCCTCAAAACTCGTCCATTGCAAGAGCGACTGCTCCCGTTGCCGGCGCAATTCAACCCCCGCCAGTCGTTGTTGCAACGAACTTCATCATCTCTACGCAAATCAAGACTCTTGCACCCAGCTACATCACCGTCACACAAACGGTAGCACCTCAGCCTCCACCTCCACCTCCACCGCCGGCTCAAAAGCCATCACAACTGGCACCACCACCACCACCACCACCCGCCGCTGCTCCTCAGAGCATACCTCCGAATGTTCTTCCCTATGCCAACTACAACCCCTTTTTGATACAAATATCATCCAGCTCTTCAACTCCGTCCGGCCCGGCCCCGAAGACTACCCCTAAAGCAGCAGCAGCAGCTCCGAAGCCTCTGGCTCCTCTACTATTGGCAAATCCAGTAACCACCCAGCCCAGCTCATTGCCTCCACCACCACCACCACCTCGGCCGGCGGCAGCAATTCCATCAAAAGCCCTCCCCAGCAGTGCCGTCGCACCGGCACCTCCAGTACTCGCTCCAACAATGAACAACTCTGCACCAGCGAGGGGCGGCTCGCCCAACCTTAACCCCAACCCGCAGGCTCAGGTTGGGCCTCCTAGCGGTATGAACATGGGACCCCCTGGCGGTCTGCCCATGGGTCCTCCCGACCCCGCCAACGGCGTATTCCCGGGTGGCATCCCCAATAAGAATGTCGACTTGCCCATCACCATCATGTTCATGATAATGTTCATGCTCGGGGCCTACGTCCACATCAGCATCTACAGGCGGAATGCGAAGCGAGGCCACAAGTTCCTCATTTCGGACATCGTCTTTGACTTTTGCGTGATCCGCACCCTTACCTGCGTCTTCCGGATAACCTGGTCGGTCGTGTCAACGCGAGGTGTCATCCTCGTGGCCTTGATCACCGAGAACGGCGGGTGAGTGACTGCTCGACTACTGTGGAATTTCGAAAGAGCCATCAAGCTGACCGCAATTTTTAGCGCCGCCCTCCTGTTTGCAGTCAACATCTTCTTCGCCCAACGACTGGCCCGCTCGATCCACCCCAAGGCCGGGTGGTGCACGGCCTTCAGCCAGTTCGTCTTTGTTCTGCTCATCTCCGTCCCGGTGTTCATCGTGTTCAACATGACCTCGACGATCATCAGCTTCTTCAGCGTGGGCAACATTGACCGTCTCGAGGCGACGGAGAACCTCCTCAAGTTTGGCAGCTCCTGGAACACATGGCTTTCGGTGTTTCCCGTGCTCCTCGTGACCGCATGCCTGTCCGTGCCCGGACCCCAGCCGGAAAAGTTTGGTACTGGCTCGCAGAGGGTCAAGGTGGCAATGCTCTACCTGGCGTCTTTGCTCCTGATCACCGGGCAGTCTATCCGCCTGTACGCCGTCTTCAACAAGGAGCTGCCGGGGACCACCAACGTCCTCTACGGCAAGGCGGTGTTTTACACGACTGGTTTCATGTTTGAGATCATTGTCGTCGCCCTCTACGCCGCGCTCAGGGTCGACCTCCGCTTTCACATTCCCAACGGCGCGAGCGGGCCTGGCGACTACTCCGGCGACAAGAACAAGGGCCAGTACTCCGTTGAGGAGATTGAGCGGCTCATTGATGACTTGGAGATCCCGCATCAGATTATGCGCGAGAGAAAGGGGCCGGATGACATGGAGATGGTGTTTACCATCTTCTTCGCCACCAAGAAGGAGAAGGACGCCGCCGAGAAGGACATCGAGGCGGAGGCGACTCTGCCGGATAGGGCGAAGAGAATCACCAGGAGACAGACCATCATTGACGCCATCAAGCAGCCGCCGCGCCCGATGAGGGAACCGACGGAGTATCCGGAGGTCCCAGACATCCCGGACATCCCAACTCTCTATGCCCAGATGGGCGGGGAGCTGCCCCCAAGGCGACCGATGCGGCCGTCCATGTACGGGGAATACGAGCAGCGGCAGACGTACAACTCCCGGGACGAGGCGCAGTACCAGGAGGAGTATTGGGGTGGTTCGTACGGAAACGAAAAGGGGGGCATGAGACAGTGAACCCAAAGTTAAAAGCAGAGCGAACCAATTCTTTTTCAAGCGAAGAAAGCGAGTTTGGAAACCGGGGCCGCTTGGGCTTCCGAATGATGTATACTACTAGTTAGCCACTTCACAATACTTTCATTGGTGGCCACCCTCCTCGTAGAGACGAGAAGGGCAAAATATTAAAACAAAGTATCAAAAGCTGGCATTTAATGCCGCTAAAGAAATCACCGAGACTTGGCTGGTCGCACCATGGGAACCATGACTGAAGTTTGTTCTACGCTGCTGTTGGCGACGTAGCCCGCGCGGCTGTAGAGGTGCGTGATGTACTTCTCGGCGTCGAGGTACGCAGGGTAGCCCAGGCCGTCGGCGATTTCGGACGCTCGTTGCAGGAGGGCAAGGGCGTGGCCTTGCCTCTGATGGGCGGGGTCCGTCATGATCAACTCGAAGTCTTGGGCCTGGTCAGTGTTTGCCGTGCCGCCGGTGGGATGCGAGCAGACCCGGGAGATGTTTCCCAAGGCAAGGAATGCTTGATCCAACGTACAGACGTGCGGGTCCTTGCCCATGACGCGATCGTGCTGAGTCGCCATACCGGAGAAGAAGTGGTCGAGCAGCTCATCCTTCTGACCTGCATTCGCGGGGGGCCATCGCTTTCTCCACGACCAGGTACCGTTGTCCTCGGGGCGGATAAGCCAGAGGAGCGCGGCAGACACTGGTTCGCCTGGGACAGTGCAGCTGTCAGTCGAAAGCCACGACTACGGCGGCCTTGCGAGGCATGTACCTCCGGCGAAGGCGCACGGGAACGGACTTGGATGGCGGGCCGTTTTACCCACCTTTCTGGTCCCTCACGACGTAGACCTGGCCTTCCTGGGATCCGTGCTGCTTGGAGAGCATGAAACCCTCGTACGCCTTGATCATGTAGTCGCGGCCATGCATGTTCTGGGGGAATAGAGTCTGAAAGTAGTCGTTGTTGAACGCCTTGAAAAACACTTCGGCGATGGCGGGAGCGTCCTCCAGCCTGGCCGACTCAACGATGGGAACCGTGGCCATTGTGTGGAAAAGCCGGAACGAATATTGGACGGCGAGAGCAACGAATACGACAGGGAGATAGATTTAGATGGAGGGGGTGTCGGCGAGGACTCAACGGACTGATGAAACAGGTTGAGTGAGAGACATGGGGTGAAAGACGTGGACAGCCGATTTAAGGGTTGGCGTAAACAAACACTCCAAGACCGGCCTAGGCCTAGACAGCCCTGGAATACGATGCCGATGCCGACGCCGACGCCGACGCTGATGCTGATGCTGATGATGCTGATGCTGGCGCTGATGCATAATGACACGGTAATTCCACGAGATGAAGGAACGGATACGACTACCCGGATTCAGGATGAGTTTGCTCAGGAAATGCCGAAATCCATCACTCGACATAATCAAGTAGGTGCATTTACATTACCTACTGCTTCCGATGCCCGCGAACGGGTCGGTATGTGACCATAGACCATAGAGGGAGGTACATGTGTGGGGGTGGGGGCGCATCTTCCAGGAATCCGGTCCGCGCCAATTGGCTTTCTTAGCTAAAGTGGTCACGTGAGCTCGGATTACCTAGACGCGTCACAACGCGTCTTCCGAGCTAATCGCATCGCGTCCGAAGATCTGTCTCCGGCCGCGGCTCACTTTTGCTACCCGCATCCCAAACCATCACCACCGCCGCCACCAACACTACAACCACTACCCAATCACCCGACCCGGCCCACACAGACACAATTACAATGTCCGACTTCGAGGATGAGATGGACGTCGACGTCCCCGTGTCCAAGGACATCACCTTCTCGTCCGACGCCAAGCAGGGCAAGCGCAGCGCCGCCAACCTCCCGGTCGAAGCCGAGGACAGCCTGCCATGGTGAGTGAGCCCATTGCATCCCCCCACTCAGGACACCGCTGACCGGCGTCTCCCCAGGGTTGAAAAGTACCGCCCCGTGAGCCTCGCCGACGTGTCGGGCCACCAGGACATCCTCGCGACAATCAACAAGTTCGTCGACTCGAACCGCCTCCCCCACCTCCTCCTCTACGGCCCACCGGGCACGGGCAAGACGTCGACGATCCTCGCCCTGGCGCGGCGCATCTACGGCGCCGAGAACATGCGGCAGATGGTGCTCGAGCTCAACGCCTCGGACGACCGCGGCATCGACGTCGTGCGCGAGCAGATCAAGACGTTCGCCTCGACGAAGCAGATCTTCACCCTCGGCCCCTCGGCCAAGTCGGGCGGCGCCGGCATCGCCTCGTACAAGCTCATCATCCTCGACGAGGCCGACGCCATGACCAACACGGCCCAGATGGCCCTGCGCCGCATCATGGAGAAGTACACGGTCAACACCCGCTTCTGCATCATTGCAAACTACTCGCACAAGCTCTCGCCCGCGCTGCTGTCGAGATGCACCCGGTTCCGCTTCAGCCCGCTGAAGGAGCGCGACATCAGGGTGCTCGTCGACAAGGTCATCGAGGAGGAGCACGTCAAGATCATGCCCGATGCCACCGACGCGCTCGTGAAGCTGAGCAAGGGCGACATGAGAAGGGCGCTCAACGTGCTCCAGGCTTGCCACGCATCAAGTGAGTTGTGTCCCGGGAACCCCCTACCCCCCTCCCGCTTCCCCTAAAATATGTGAATCCTATACTGACCAGGCCGGCCGGCGCCCGTAGGTACACCTCTCCAGCCCAAGGACGCACCCAAGGTCGCCGAGAGCGACATCGTGAGGGAGACCATCTCGACCGAGACGATATACAACTGCATCGCCGCCCCGCAGCCCGACGCCGTCCAGGAGATCCTGGACACCCTCCTCAGCACAACCGACGTCACGTCCTGCCTGACGACCATCAACACATTAAAGGCGTCGCGGGGCCTGGCGCTGGCCGACATCATCACCGCCCTGGCCGAGCAGCTGACCGCGCTCGAGGTCAAGCCCGAGGTCATGATCAAGTGGCTGGACGGGCTCGCCGACATCGAGCACCGCGTGGCCGGCGGCGGCAGCGAGACCGTGCAGACGGGCGCCGTGGTCGGCGTCATCCGGAGCGGGGCCGAGTTGATGAGCAAGTAGGGGAGCGAGGCCGAGAGTCACTAGCGCGAACAAGAAAGAAGGAGAGAAGGGAAAGGAGACATAAAAAACGGAGGAGGATAATTTCACGATGTTATGATCACCATCCGTCGGACCCGGTCTACTGTGGATGTGCCGTCTCCATATACCCAACATGTACAATGCCCGATTCAATCAACCGAACAACAAAACCCCCCACCCCCGCGGGGGCTTGACGTGAGATGATGGGCCGGTCCCAAACCCGGAACATGCGCGGCAATAAGGCGACAGCGGGCAGCACTAGGCACTTGGCACTTGGCATGCCGGCAGTCCATCCGGTGCGGAATCAACAAGGCTAGCCCGTGGAATGTAAAGGTCTGACCGTCCATGGAGGCCGCATGCCCAACAACAGCAACGGCAAGCAGCCCCTCATCTCTTGGCTCAGCCATGCTTGCATGTTTACCTGTCATCTCACTAAACGCGCCCGCAGGAGCCAAGCATGAGTCAAGAGATTGAAGACGGTCCACCCCCCGTCGAGAGCCCGGCGTCTCGGTAGGTGGGCAGCAACGAACCAGATCCGTCCGATCAAGCTACGGGAGGAGAGCCATCAAGGCGAAGCAAGCAGGACGATCAAAACATATGCAATGAAAAGTATATATGTACGGATGGATATATCCTAAAAATGGTCTTTCTATCTCGGAACCCCGCGCTCGTATCTCAAGTGCCATGCCAGCAAAGTTTAAAATAAAATAAAAAGTATATAGAAGAAAAGGGGCCGTTCCTATAACGAAACGTCTTCCCATGTCAACGCCAAGGTCATCTCGAACAAAAACCGATGCCTGCCTCGCCTATCTCATGATGTTGTACACACTAAAAAAACAAACATACACACATGCTTTCGGTTCTATACATGCCAAACCGGTACAACGCCTGGCTTTCTTGTTTTTGGTTAGCCTCCTCCCGGGGGAGCGATTTCCGATCCAAGGGAGCTCTCGTGGGAAGAGGGTGTTGCATTCCCCCGCAGTGTCCAAGAATCCCGCGCATCCGGCATCCAAGCCACTTGTGCGTAGTGAGACATGGAATGCGGACTCCACGTGAAACAATACGTTCACTTCGCATGCCTTGAATGGCACCAGTCCTCGTACTAGTAATTGCTGCCGGTGCAGCGTCTCGGCGCAGCGCTTTCTTGTCGATGGGGATGTTTCGTGGTGATTGTTGATGATCCTCGCGTCCACCTCAGACATCGGGCCACTTGACCGGGCCGCACTCGCCCTGGGCCTCGATCCAGCTGTTGATCTTGCGAACATCCCAGCCGGACATGGTGCGCTGCTCGTCCACGGACTGGCGCTTGACGGGGTGGCCGAGCTTCCAGGCCCAGCTGAAGCCGCAGACGCCGTTCTTGTATTGGTACGAGAAGCACGATTTGTCGGCCTCGCAGGCCTTGCGGCAGTGGCCGAAAGACACATGCGCAACCTTCTCCTCCGGCGTCAGGTCCTCTGTCTTGGCCCGGCCGAGTTGCCAATCTTCGTGAGTGCCGGCTGTTTCGTTGAGGTAGAAACGGTCATCGGCGAGGTTGTCCCAGTCGGCGCGCTCGTGCTGCATGCGGGGCGCGAAGAATTCGTGGTAAATGTCCTTGATCCGCATGACGGGCGGTGGCTGCGGCAAACTCGGGTCGGCGTAGCGCTTGTGCTCGTATTCCCAAAAGGTTGATATTTCCTCGGCGTTCATGTGGTGCATCGTCACGATGGGGTGGCACCAGTGCGTCGGACCGTAGGGGAGGGTGAAGGGCTTCTCGCCGTTGATCGTGGGCCACTGCGGGAAAGGTTAGTTGGGTCTGTTCCAGAGCGAGACCGAAAGGGGGGCCGTAAGCACATACCACATTATGTACGTTCACGTCAGCGTTGTCCTTCATGGCGAGCGCAAAGATGTAGTCGCCGCAGCACTCCTTGCCAGCGCGGACATCCCACTTGTTGCCGACATCCTTGTGGTCCGCAATCATGTCGTGCATCGCGGCCTGGGAGACAATGTAACCGCTGCCTCCGTGGCCGAAGACGAAGTTGCGGATCATGGTAACACTGCCCAAGTAGTGCTTGTTCTTCGGGTTGAGGTTCTTGAGCCACTGGACGAGCGTGGGCCAGAGCACGTAGGTGTCGGCGTCGATGTAAATGTACCAGTCGTAGTTGGGGCGCATGCGGTACGTCTTCTCGGCGATGTGCACGTTCTTGTACTTGTCGAGATTCCAACCCTCGTCCTTGCTCTCGGCCAGCTTGTTACAGCTCTGCTGGTCGGCCTGGCAGGCCTTTTGGCGGCGGTACAAATCAAAGTCCTTGTTCCCCTCCATAGCCTCGGGAAGAACGGCGTCGAGGCTGTCGCGAATGTGATAGTTTGCGACGGTCTGGTCGAGGTCGGAGAAGATGAAGAACTCGGGCAAGCACTTGAGCATGGTCATGAGCTGGGTGGGCACCTTGTCGAAGGATTCGGTGGCGCCCGTCTTCATGACGACGAGGATGTTACTCGTGTCGGGGAAGGTGTCGCAAACCGGGTCGTGAGGGCGGTAGGGGATGTCTTGGTTCGTCACATTGTGGGCGAGGTGGTCGTCTTGGTAGGCCGGAGGAGGGGTCGGCGGAGGAGGAATAGGAGGGCGGCCGCTGGGATCGGCACCGGGGGAGCTGCCCGGAGGAGGAGGCGGCCTGTGGCCCTTGAAGGGGTGGTAGTTGGGGCCCTCGATGGACCAGTCGCCGCCGAGTCTCTTGGAGGAAACGAGGAAGATGACGGCGGTGACGGTGACGAGGGCGAGGATGGTGAGGACGCGGCGGGATAACATGTTGACGGCAACTATAGGGTTCACACAAGCGTCATGCCGTCGTTGGCTCAATCCCATGATAGCACGTATCGGCTACGGCGGCGGCGGCTGCGGCGACGGCTACGACGAGGGTGCCGTAGTCGAATGGCGCGCAGTGGCAGTCGGTCAGTCAGTCGTATCGGCAGGTGGGTTTGCCGTCGGGGAGAGAGAGAGAGAGAGAGAGATAGAGAGCGCGAACGCGATGGGCGGGTTCGTCGGAAGGAATGCTCTCACGCGTCGTCGGCTAAGACTGGGAAAGACGGAGGGGAAGGAGAGTTCAAAGGACGTCGAGAGTTGAAAAGAACAGAATAGCCAAAAGAGAGGACGGTCGGGCAAGGGCGACAGAGTGAATGGGGTACCCTGGACAAGCAGATGTAAGCCACGCGCAAAAAAAGTGATGGGCGACGGAAGGAGGTGGAGGGGGAGGGATGCGCTGGTGCGAGGTAAGAGGCGGCGAGATGGGAGCAGGTACGTACCGTGGTAGGCAGGCAGGAGTTTGATGTACCTACCTTAGTAGAGTAGTATGCCCACTACGTTAGCGACCCTGAAAGCTAAAGCGTGCTAAGAAGGAGAAGATGGTAATGGGCCCGAGAAGCGGGAACGGGGTGAATGGCAGGGCTAGTGGAGTTGCGGAAAGAGACAATTGAACGCCACGTACGGATACGCTGGGCGTGTTCTACCGGTACAGGTCTGTCGCACTAACAGTGGAAGGAAAAAGAACAGGGGACCGTCCAAACGGCAAGGAAATTTAGCTTTTGGCTGGGCCGGGTTATTCCTTTCAACACTTGAAGTTTAGACACGACACCGGCACCGGCAACGGGGGACTGGCATTGATGCGACATTTTGACACGTCCATGAAGACGGCCGTAGGGCCATGTCGCAGGGAAGCCGTATGGCAGGCCGTCGTTGGAAGCGACACACATGGCAGAGCAGACGGACATTGGAGGCAGGCAGCAGCAGCAGGCTGAGCTTTCCGAGGAGGCAGAGGGAGAGCGAGAGAGAAAGCGGGCCCCCACCGAGTGCTGTTAGAAGTTAAGGAGCTTGGTGAAGTTTGTTCCTAACATTGTGTGGGTGTTATGCTTGGCTGCAAGGATGAAATGAACCTTGACCGCGTTGGGGGTTAAGGAAAGATTAGCGCGGCAGGGGAAGCGGTACGTACCGTGCTGCGGTCGGCATCCCTGTCGCCCCTACGGACACTTTCCCTTATTTTCACTTACTTTCCCTGCCGGCTCAGCTCAGACAGCGAGGCGGCTGCAAGACGACGCAGGGGTGGCGATGCTTGTGGCCCAGCTGCACCATGTGGTTGGTGTCTGACGGCAGGGCGGATCGCTTACGGACGGGGGAAAGAAGCGAGATGGATGCAAGGGAAATAAATCGCACGGCAAAAAGAATTGGCAAGGAAAGAAGAAAAAAAGAAGACAGAAAAAAGGTAAGGAGACGGCAGGCTCATTGCACCCGGCAGACAGAGTGCAAGTGCAAGTGCAATTGGTGTACCGGTATCCGTACATGCCATTTGTCTTGTCTACCGTAGTATAGCTGGCTGCATCGAGGAGGAGCGATGGGCCGTATTCGGTACCTTACCTATTTGTGACGGCACTGTGGAATGGGACCTGCCAATACGAAGACAAACTGTCCTCCTCCGGCAGGAAGCGCCTGTGAAGGTCGTGACGACTGATGGGCGCGACCAGGCAGGTCCGATGCGGTAGGTGATTGACAGTACGGAGTACACTACGTAGTGTTCGGATCAGATCACTAGACGGGACACGAGAAGCACCGAAGCACCGCGTGTGGGGCCTGGATTACTGCTGCTGCCCTGCCGCCTGCCTTCCTCGATCCTCCTGCTCATTTGCTTTGCCTCGCCTCGCCTTGAATATCTCCCCCTCCCCCATCACCAGCAGCAGTCCTCCTGAGGTGCTGTGCTGTTGCAGTTCGCCAAAGCCAGTCAACACCCGCCTCTTTGTCTGCTGTGCTCTTTCGCTTCCACGCTCCTTCATTCGGGCCTGGCCGGCGACCCCCCCCCCCCCCGGATACCTACCTCCATGTAGATAGATCTACTAGTAACATAGTGTACTTCGTACCCGCGCTAGGGGGGCGACCCGCACAAATGTTCAACAAGCACCGTCGGCAGCGTGAAATGGCGTCGTCGCCTTCTACCGTATTGTATCTGCCATTAAGCAAAAGCAGGTTGGCTAGTGGCCCCAAACCCTCGGGCATCGACCATCCTTTGCTGCAGGTGCCGTACCGTGTTCCATGACGCCAGCGAACTGGAGCTGGACAAAGACATGCCAATAAAGAACCCCACGAGAATTCCCGAGCAATGCCGTCAGGAATCCCGAGTCAAGTCAAGCTTTTGTTGCGTAGGTATTTTTAGCCTCAGCTCCTGTTTCGGTGCCCGTCCCTCTCTCCGTCTCCCTGTCCTGCTTCACTCGACTTGCCCTGTTTGCTCACTCTCATCCTGAGTGGTGCCTTGTCCTACTCAGCAACGTCTTACTATGTCAGAACGAACCCAGCAAAAAGACACGGCACGCAGCTTTCCTTCCTCCGCCCCCCTGCGTAGCATTCCTTGCAGTTCCACCATGACGCCACCCCGACAACTTCGTACACTAGGTACGTACCGATGCTTAGGCTCGGGGTGCAGGAAAAAGATGAGACAAAATAAAATCAAAAAGAGTTAATTAAATCCCCCGCAGCGGCGCACCTTCTGGTCGGTTTGAGGACATGATTGACAACTGCGGAACTGTGGGAGATTCGACAATCAATCAAGTCCATCATGATAATCAGCGCATCCTTCAACGCCAGCAACCTGACAACTTGTCCCCTCGATGGGCCACGTCGATGGCTAGCAGCCCAGCCCAATCCGCCTAGTGTCTCCTCCGAGGATACGGTGCGCAGTTCCGCCCCTAAGCATTTTGGCATCGTGTCCGCACCCACCCGCCAATCTCACTCGGCCTCCTTGGGAACGCATGGCCGAAGGGGCCCCCCTTTCGTCTCTCCACCTCTCCACCTCTTTGGAAGTCAGTGCTCCCTCCTGCTCCGCTGACATCCCTACCTCGATACCATTCAACCCGGATCCCGTTGCCGGCCCATCTCCCTGATTCCTCGCTGGGGAAGCGGCCCACCCCGTTTCGCCAGCTGCCGGCCTCGCCGTGGGCCTCGGAACTCAACGCCGGTTCACCTCGTTGAAGAACCGAGATGCTGGCCGGCGCTCTACTCTAATTGACTTTGCCAAATGTTACACCCATCTTGCGGTCTTGGCGTTTATACTCGTGTTGATTCCACCCCAAGCCTGCGAGGAAATCCCGCAACGAGCCAAGAATGCCACTTGTACCTCTGCAACGAGCCCGCTGCACTCACTCACTCACTCACTCACTCGCCTGGAGGGGTGGTGCCACGGAAGGCCAGAGCCTCCAACTCCTCCAGAAGGAGGAGGTGAGGCGTCCGATTTTGCCTCCTGCTTTCCAAATCGAGCGACCATGTCACCTACGGTCCCTCCGTCTTTCCCGACCGGTCAAACCCCACACCCACTCGCTTCGCTTCGCGGCAGCAGCACGGCACCACCCTCGCGCACATCTGGAACCTCATGCAATGCCTTGATCGGAGTTATAGAAGCTGTCTAGACAGGTCATTTCTCATTTCTATCAGCGTGACCGCTTCGGAAGTCGTCGAATATAACTTGCACGCTCACTCCCCGGGCCGTCGGATCAGTCCTGGAATATATTGTTTGTAGTGTATACCTGATTCAGATGGCATCCCATACCATTGGGCGATGGCAGAGCTTTGCGAGGAAGCATCCAGCTCTGATGGAAGACCCGTAATCCATTTGCCAAGACTGTAGCACTCGAGTGTCCAGGCCACCACTCACTTGTGTTCGCCAACGGTGGCTGGGCTAGGTCTTTTTTTCCGTGCCTCTGTACACTGGAGGTGAGTATCCGTTGCAAACGCCAATTGCCTTGGCCATGTCACTGAGTGATACATTATTAAGGAAAATGTACATATTACACGGAAGAATCTTGGCGCGCGAATGTGTACAACCAGTGCATTGTATGATTATTCGTGCCGGGGAGGCCAGCGTACAAGCATACCGGCCGATCCAAGACGGGCAATAATGCCCCCAGCCACTGGCTAGACCTCTGTAACCCCCTTTCAAGGACGTCGTGAACCCTAAGTATACCCAGAAGTTGATGCTGTCTTGCAACCACCGGCTGGACTCGCGGCCAAGCCCCGAGGTGGCCCAGCCCAGCTGCTCCCCCGGCGTCTCCTTGCAGAACATGCCGGTAGACGGATGATTCGTCCTGGGCCTTTTTTCTTTTCTTTCCTTTTTTTTCTCTCTTTCCCCCAATAAGACAGTGTTTGGGCATCCAATACTCCCGTATGCAGGGCCGTTTTCACAGCGAAGCAAAACGTGGAACCCCCTCCCTATGCATGAAGCGGCCCCGTCCTGCTCCGAATAAGGCCGCGCGCCGCTTCTGGTCCCCTCGTGCGCGGGTTCATCCAACGCATCAAAGCCGCCAGCGCCAACAGTCAGTGAATGTTTGAATTCCCGCTGAGACCGTCCCTGCTTTCTCTCTGGAATCGTTCCCCAGGGTTGCGTACGCAATGCCGCGTAGGTCCTTTTTGTCAAGGGGAGATGCATCCGGCGGCACCCAGCTGACCATTCCAACGGCGCTGCCAGGTCTCTGCGCCCGGTTTGCCGCAGTAGAGAGAGAGAGAGAGAGAGCACTCTGTCCGTGTAAGTCCTTCTTGCTTTCCGTCAATCCTCCCCTCGGATCTCCTTGGCCAGGGGCGCCTGTCTCGTCCAGATGTTCATGCCGACCTTTTGCCCGCTCGTCACGGGGAGCCCGGCGTGCAGGTTCCGCGGGTCGCCGGTCCCGTCGGCGAGCAGGTTCTCCCAGTAGACGAAGTTGCCCTCGACGGGGCGGAAGGTGAGGCCGTTGTCCCACGGCTCGTCGCAGTCGACGAAGGCGCACCAGCGGCCGTCGCGCGGCGCGTCGAGCAGGGGGAAGTTTGTGCCGCCGCCGGTGACGTTGGCGGCCGACACGTAGCCGAAGAAGGACGACACGCGGTTCCCGCCGAGGCGGGCGGCGGCGTGCGACGGGTCGGTGAACCAGTCCGTGTGGAAGTGGTAGCGCTGGCCCTCGCCGTACCTGACCAGCTGCAGCGGCTCGACGTGGCTCCGCGGCACGCTGTAGCCCTGGAACGCGACGGCGCGCTCCTCGATGCACCGCACGACGTCGTCCCGCCAGAGGCTGGTGCTCTGCGACGTGCGGACGCTGTGCGTAGTCTTGCCGCCGGATGCATCCACGACGCCCGAGTGGGTGAAGGTGCCGCTCCTGTTCCGCTTGTGTGAGTTTGGATATTTGGGAAGGGAGAGGAGGGTAGGAGGAAGATGGGGACTGACGCCATGTCCAAAAGGTGCTCTCGCTCTGCAGGCGTCACAAAATCGGAAATGTAAATCACAAGAGGCGACTTGGAAACCATGTGGACCTTGTAGGGCGGATGCGTGCATTCGTAGTCGGATACCAGCTTCTGGTCCTGCGACAGTACCGGCAGGACCATTGTTGCCGCGATGGCGATGGTGGCTGAGGTGAGGAGGCCCATCTCGAAAGGATGAATACAGTTGGCATACAAGCCGGGAAAGCTGGGAGGCGCAATTGGAACCTGGGAAGCGGGCTTCGGGAGGCTTTAATGATTTATCAGAGCATCGTGCGATTACACCCAGTCGGACGAAGGATCCAATTGACAGCTGCTGAAACCCAATGTGTTTTGGACCGGGAGCTTGCAGCCCTTGATGGCCCATACACGGTACGCTCAGAAGGGGTTCGGCGCCTTGTTCAGGGGCTTCCTCGTCTGATCTGCGTGCCTCGAGGCGTTGGAGGGGCACTAATGGGTGACGGAGCGTCAACCCCTCCCCCCACTTACACCAGGGGTCCCGCCGCCGACAACGATCCATTCCTAAAGCGCAGGGAATCTCTTTTTCAACGTCACCTTTTCTTTGTTTCCCATTGTTTGGTAATTGGTAAATGAAAATAACGTCGCCTGCATCAAGGCTGGCTGTATCGGGCGCCCGAGTATGATTTCGAGAGTGCGATTCTCGGGGTATATAATAGAGAAGAGAGGTTGATGTCCGTGGCGATGTGTATGTAAGTCAACACGCGGGAGCATGTGAGCTAGTTTGGTAATGAAGTGACCCGATACCGAAGACACAACACACTCATCAGGCAAGAAAGAGGCATCCATCCATCTTAGAACAGAGATATTGACGAACAACTATGGCCATGACCGCATCTTTGAACGGGGAAAATTGGAGACAACCATGTCATTTCTTGTAGCCGCTATCAATATGAATCTAGCTGAAATCAAGGTCGATGTCTGGATCCTTCAGACGTATTCTCCAGGAGTCGTCCAGGACAAAACCTATCGGTACGCAGCCAGGGTTGATCTATGATCGGCAACACGCCGGAGGAGAGCACAGATGACGTTGAAGACGACAAAGAACAAACACTTTTCTTTATCTGGCGGCATGACATCCCCGGCTCAGCCCAACTGAACCTAATCGGGAAAGCAAAGTGCTCATGGATCGTAAGGTCCGGTTGCTCTGCGGCCAGTGAGCAACTCCGCCTCTCCCGTTTCCTTGACCAAGTAAATGTCTTCGTGCCTGACGCCGAATCTGCCCTCCAGGTAGATACCCGGCTCATTCGTAAAAGTCATGCCGGGTTGGAGCAATACTTCCTTGTTCCACTTGTTCAGGTAAGGCGACTCGTGCGCTGATTCAAGTCAGTAACCAAACTACTAGAGGCATCGTGGAGTTGAAGGGGAAAGTGGGACACACCTTTAATTCCAATTCCGTGACCAAGTCGATGGGTGAACCCGTATCCATATCCTGCATCCTCGATGACCTTGCGGGCCGCAATATCCACGCTTGCCGCCGTGTTGTTTGGCTTGAAAGCAGCGGCAGCGGCAGATTGGGCCTCCAAGACAATGTCCCAGACCTTCAGCTTCTCGGCGCGTAGCTCAGCATCCTTATTAGCAGCCTCACCACCTGGCGAGTTGTTGCTGAAGAGCTGTAGAACATGGCCCAGGATACCGCCTGCTCGCGGTTTCGGCGGGTCAATAAAGAAGCTGCGGCAAATGTCCGAACTGTACCCAAGATAATGGGCGCCAACGTCGATTACAATCATGCTCTGGTGAGTCAGCTTCTTCCACCCAGTGACAAAGCCGCCATGGGGAAGCGCCCCATGTTCTTCAAACAGAACGATGTTGAAGAACAGCCCAAAGTTGATGGAAAGCAGGGCCGAGTTCAGGATTTCCGTGACTTCGTCCTCGGTGAGGCCGGGGACCAGACACGGGCGCATGGCTCTCACGGCGACAACGGTTCCGGTATTGACGGCGCGGAGCAGCTCGACCTCGGCCGGGGTCTTCTGCTGCCTCACGAGCTCGACTTCGGCATTGAGGCCCACGGTACGCAACCCGACCGAATCCAAGCCCCGGACGATGTAGTCGCGAATCTCTTCGTCCACCATGATCTTGGCTTCTCGGCCATTGAATAGATGCGACTTGAGCAGCGTCTCGTACGGGTTCCAATGCTCCTCCCAGATGACGATATCTAGCTCGTCCTCCCTTGAGGGGATCCCCAGCATTCGAACCCGGCCTTCTTCAAAGTGAGGTGATAGGAAGGCCGTCTTGGCGCTGACCTTACCGGATGACGAGACCTGGGGCAGAATGAGCATGAGAAACGGCCGCTCCTCAGGCTCCCAAGGCTCCCAGTCAGTCTGTGATATGTTGCCATAATACCTAGTCGTGTCAGTTCAGACGGATATTCTTGCAGGGGCACTGTCTGCGGAGGGAAACGGACTGGAAAGTGTAGCCAGGCTCGAGAACAAAAGCATCCAGGTTCGACGCAGCCAAGGCCTGAGCAAGCCGGTCCCTGCGCTCCAAGAACTCCTCCGCAGCAATGGGCACGGCCGAGTCGAGGAACGAGAGGTCGGAGTTGAGGTTGTCAATGGCGCATTTCTGAACCTTGTCAAACGTTGTTGTTTGGCCGCGGAATGGCGTGAAAAGGTAATAGAAGCCAATAAGGAAGACGGCGATGGACGATGCAAACACGTGCAGGGCACTGCAGCGACGTCCCCCGCGTTGCTGAAATGCGGGCGGAGGCACGCCGCTAGGGCGCTTCTCTGAGGCAAACATTCTAATCGTCCTTGGAGATAGCCAAGAGAACAAAAAGAATGCAAGTGAGGGCGGCTTCTGATCCTCCTTCTTACATCCGGAACAGGGAAAAGTGAAAAGGCAACAAGGGGATGATGCACTCCCGAGGAAACGGTTGGGACGTCGGGGTGATTTCCGACTTCGCCCTCGGCCCCTCTCCGGGGTGCATTCTTGCTGGAGATCAATTCCCGGATAAGGACATTTCCCCACATTATACACGCCAGTGGTGCAACAGCAACGGCATCAACAGCAGGTACAAGCGCTCGCCCGCCAACTAATGGCATGGGTGCTGATAACGATTGCGAGTTTCCCGCCGGCTTGCAACGCCGAACCGGACCAAAAGATAGGCAATCAGACCGCGGCATACGCCGACCTGTTGGCTGATGAGGGCTCTTGGGGGACCGATGGTTCAGATTGGCCTCTTCCCGGAAATAAGTAAGGCAGCTGGTCCACCGCCAGCAACTTGTTGTCAAGTTTCACTTTCGTCTTCGCCATCCCAGCTCAATCCTTCTCCCCCCCGAAGTGGTGGCAAACGATGGAATCGACACAGGAAGTCAAGATGTCAACCGCAATACAAGCGGCTGGCAGTGGAGATGATAAGATTGCCGTTGATGAAAAGAAGACTGCAAGCGCTCTTCCAAAGGAGGGCGAGGTAGAGGTTCTGGAAGAGGAGCCGGAGAAAACCTACTACAGCAGTCTTTCCGTCTGGCTGATGGTTTTGTTCTCCGGACTGGCAATTGGTTCTGATGGCTAGTATGACAACGCCGGAGCTGGGACGCACCCGTTCAGCTTGCACCCCGTTGTTGGAATTGTGGCTGACCACCCCGTAGCAATGCTGCAGTCATTGGTAATGTCGAGCTGCTGCTCGCGATTCTCTATCCTGAAGAGTTGACGACAACGATCTATCAACGCCTGTCTAATGCCTTTCTTATCGGTATGATTGTCGGCATGATAGGCTTTGGCGTTGTTAGCGACCAGCTTGGTCGCAAGACGGGTGCTGTTGCGACAACAATTCTGCTGGTGCTTGGAATTACCCTGTCGACAGCAGCAAGCGGAAACACGCCCACGGGGATGTTTTGGATGCTGATCATCGCACGTGGAATTGCGGGCGTCGGTGCCGGAGGAGAGTATCCCGTGTCCGGCGCCGGTGCCGCCGAAGCCACGGACGAAGACGACAAGTTTCGCAAGAGAAGAGGCTTCATGTTTGCCATGCTTGCGGACTTGTCGGCCAGCCTGGGGTACGTATGGGGAGGATTGGTACCGTTGCTTCTGCTGCTCTGTGTGGGCCAGCAAGTCTCCAAGTACCACATCGTATGGCGAACCTCGTTTGCATTGGGCATGGCGCCCCCGCTCCTCATCTTCTGGTTTCGCATGCGCATGGCCGTGTCTACCGCTTATCGAAAGTCGGCAATGCGAAAGCAAAAAATGCCATACTGGCTGGCCTTGAAGAGATATTGGCGGCCGTTTCTGGGCGCCGCTTCAACTTGGTTCCTCTACAACTGGATCAGCATTCCGTTCGGAATATTCAGCTCTACCATCATTTCCAGGGCGAATACCGAAGAAAGCCTCGTCAAGACACTTGGATGGGGCGTGGTGATCAATTGCTTCTATATCCCCGGTCCTTTTATAGGAGGATATCTCTCCGACAAGATTGGTAGACGTCAAACCATGGCCCTGGGCTTTACGTTGCAAGCAATCCTGGGCTTTATCCTCGGAGGTGCCATGAACTCTATCCAGGGAGTCTTCCCGCTCTTCGTTGTGCTTTACGGCATCTTCTTGACTCTTGGAGAAGTTGGTCCCGGAAGGTATGTCTCCATACGCCCCTTCAAAGAATAGTAAGCTGACTTCATCTTCAGTACGGTTGTTCTCACTGCCTCTGAGTGCTTTCCCACGTCCATTCGGGGCCAGATGATGGGCTTCATATCGGCTTTCTCGAAAGCAGGTGCTGCTATCGGAACACAGGTAAGAAAAATATCGTATTTGAATGGCCCTGATATTCTCTGACTTATAATAGGTTTTCACTGCAATTTTGAATGCCTACACGGAGGACCCTTCCAAGGGCAACCAAGTGGCGTTCCTCATTGGTTCTGGCTTCGCTGTGCTAGGAGCAGCTATTGCAATGTTTGTCATTCCCGACGTATCCAGGCGTCTGAACGACGACGACGAAGCTTGGAAAATATATCTGGCGGAGAATGGATGGGAAGCCCAATGGGGCGATGAAGTGACGCGGGATCCTTCTGGCGTGGTGATGGACAAAGCGGCGTCGTGAAGAAATCGCAAGTTTTAAGCAAATGCACAAGTAGAGTATGTAACAACTGTAATTATGTTACAAATACATTGTTTTTAGCACTGCCACTCTCAAACTCGGCCCTAAATCGAGGTACCTGTCTGCCAAACAAGAGGGTTGATGTGTTACTTCTTACTTAGACTCTGCCACCGCAAGACTCATGTACAAAGTGATGGAAACGTCAACTCCTCCTTTGGCATCAATGCATAGTTGACTGATTGATCCAACATTGGTTATAAAAGAGTAAGAAGCAAAACATAGTCTGAAGGGGTGTACCATCTAGCGAGCTCTGTTGTTGCCGATCGGTAGCTAGTAGCCGTAAAACCCAATCCATAGCACGTTTACACACGAGATTCTACGCAATTACCAAGCACAAACAAAAGGTAGAAGTTGATTACGATGCTTCCAGAATAGTCGAAGAAACAAAATTAAAGAAACGCTTGATTTGAACATTTGTAGCTCTGGCCTGGCCATCGGGCCAGCCAAGAATCGTTGGTTGCGCGCTGGATCCTTCATGTATGATGTCAATATGGGGCCAGTTAAACACACAAGATCCGCTACACACTCTCTCGTCAACAGAGAAAGACACTCATTCACGGAAATCACGAAAAATGTTGGCTCTTTTCATATTCCTGATTCGCCTGGTCCAGCAAGCCCTAATTTTATGAAACCCGGCATGAATCCCAGCCCGGATTCTGTTGCGTCAGTCCTCTGAGCATGTATTGATTGACTCTGCTGCTCAACTGATTGATGGACCCATGAAGAATGGTTCCCTAGGGTGACATTCCGTCAAAGTTACAAGGCCATCCTCCCTAGCGACCTACCCGAATAGGGATAGTGGAACCAAATACGAGAAGCCAAGAATTGCCATCACTCGACAACTGCTTTTTCAGTAAACGCTTGTCGCGCAATTTAGAGTGCCGTTTATAAGTAGAACAGATTTCCCACAGTTGTTTACAACCTGCAAGTTGACGTTGTAAACAATCGCCAAAATGCGTCTTGTCTTGAGTTCCGTTCTGTGTGGCCTGTCGCTTGCGTTGGGCCATCCTTTGGACTCCACTCAAAACGCTCTTCCCAACCGATTTATCGTGAGCTTAAAGCCCGGACTCTCAGAGACTACTGTGGAAGGACATCTCAACTGGGTACGCGATGTGCATCAGAGAAGGAGTGTCACGCGTCGGGACATTGCAGGCGTCGAGAAGACATTCAATATTGGCACGTTCCACGCCTATGCGGGATCTTTTGATCAAGAAACATTGACCGAAATCAAGTCGAATGAAGCAGTATGTTAAACGAAATATAGAGGTATGCAGATATCTGACTGCAAGCACAGGTGGAACTTGTTGAGCCCGACACGCCAATTTACCCTTTCGATATTGTTACCCAACAAGGCGCCACCTGGGGGTTGGGTGCTATCTCTCAAAAAGCTCCCACCAACGCCAATGCGAGTCTCCTAAACGGGTTTGAGTACCGCTACGACGAAAACGGAGGCGAAGGGACATTTGCCTATGTCGTCGACACTGGTGTCTGGGTGGATAACCCTGACTTTGAGGGCCGGGCCGAGCTGGGCTACACCGTTTACCCCGACATCCCGAATGAAGACAGCAGTGGCCACGGCACGCATGTAGCCGGTACGATTGCCTCCAAGACCTGGGGTGTTGCCAAGAAGGCTCGTGTAATATCTGTGAAAGTGATTGCACCTAACCAGGTAAGTTGCTGCCTTGGGCTCACAACATTGGGGATTTATTTGGTTAACTTTTCCACAGGGTGTTATGTCGCACTTTATGGACGGGTTCTCTTGGGCTGTGAACAACATCACAGCAACACCAGGCCGCGCAGCTGTATCTGTTATCAACATGAGCCTAGGTGAGTGTTGCCGTTCGATGCACATCAATGTTGACGAGACTAATTAGTGCCGAAGGCGGTCCCACCAATTGGGCATTCAACAGCTTGGTGAATGCGGCATCTGAGCAGGGCATTCTGTCAGTTATTTCAGCGGGAAACTCAGCAATTGATGTCAGTCGGATATCACCGGCAGGGGCATCAAGCGCCATTACCGTGGCAGCCAGCGTCGCCAACAACACGGCGCTGAGCTGGAGTAACTTCGGATCCGGTGTTGATTTGTACGCACCGGGAGTAGACGTATACTCACTGTCTCTAGAAGCCGGAAAATATGTGGCTCTAAGCGGCACTTCCATGGCGTCGCCTCATGTTGCGGGCCTGTCGTTGTACCTGAGAAGTGTAGAGGCAGGATTGGAGTCCGTGGAAGCCGTAACGGCTAGAATACTGGAACTGGCCAAGAAGGATATCGTTCAAGGGGTTCCGGGATCTACTCCCAATCTTCTAGCCTACAACGGCATTGAAGCCTAAGAAGCATTAGTGCAAGGCAGAAGATTCGCCTATCAAGCCTCACTTTTATATCGTGTTTGCACCACCGTATACCTGAGAGTACCGCACACAAAATACAGCCCCAAATAATATGTCACAATAAACAAAATACGCCATTGACAATCCGTTTAGGTTAGAGATGTAAGCAAGTTTGTATGGCCTACCGGGATAATTTATGCTAAACGATGAACCCTGTTTAAAAGATATGCCAAACCCCAGTATACTAACGATGTGTTACTAAACTTTTTCTTCTTCTTCGATATTTAGACTCCTACTGGCATTTGTCATTCTTTAATTAAAATCTGCTGTGAAGCTGACATCAGCGGCTATCAAAGTGCCGAAACCTAGATTAGCTGCAACTGCTTTTTTGATTTATATCATCCCATCTTTTTAATGCTACAGTGCCCACTAGAAAGTTTGAAAACACTGCTCATGTGACGAGGCAATTAGGAGGTGTTTTAAAAAAAATTGGTATACACTGTATGAGGCATCATAACCTCCATTACTAGTTGCCCCCTTTTCTACGCAGGCAGTAAAGTATGATTAATTTTCACCCTAACAACCTGACGAATTGCTTTCGTTAGCAGACATGGAGCAAAAACTTCCGTACTTAGAGGCCAAATTAAGAAACAGTCAAAGACATTGATTTAAATAGACAAGGCTGAAAATTTCACAACCTTAAGGAATATTCTTTAAGCTATGTACACAGCTCTCGACTCTAAAACTCTTTCTGCAAAAAGTCCTACGTAGTAACTATCGTCTCGATACAGTTGTTTGTTTTTGAATAAAACCAGTATTTAAGTCATAGCAGGCCGAATGCAATTTGTTTATTTGCCAGGGCATCCACGACCCCATCCAGTAGAAATAGAACAGCAATCGGCATTCTAGTTAAGGTGTTTGTTAGTAAAGTCCCATTGATATTGGGGTTTGGGTTGGATCCTTACGCATTTGGTCCGAGGAATGTTGTAGTCAGTAGCGCAGTACTTGTGAAGAGGGCAGTAAATGTTGCCAGGCAGGTAGCCGTATTGCCTGAAGCAGGCCGCCTCAGAGGAAAAACAACAGTCGTGCTCGCCGTCACACTTTATAGCAACTAAGTTAGCACTTTGAGACTGAAATGGATAGAAGATATATCGCGCCGATATTATATTGAGAAGTGGCTTACCTGAGCATTGACGTCGCCAACGCCTGGGGCCTTCTGCCTGCTGTCAAGTGCAGCTGGGCTGGCAGTTGCAGCTCCCAGCATGAGGGAGATAATGCTTGCGATGAACAGAGAGGACTTCATATTGATTGATAGGGTTGTTGGTATGAAACCGTGTAACTGGAAGTGAAAAAAAGAGTGAAGAGAAATGAGAAGATGGTAGAGTAGAGACTGATGATGGATGTGTTGAACTGATGGTATACGAAAGTTCTCTTCGCTTTATATATCCATAGATGTCTGCCGAAATAATCTATGACATCGGTGCACTTACTCTATCAACGGATATAATTGTGGTTGACGAGTCAAGGAGGTCTTTCA
This sequence comes from Colletotrichum jinshuiense, assembly GCF_051148585.1. Classification (NCBI taxonomy): domain Eukaryota; kingdom Fungi; phylum Ascomycota; class Sordariomycetes; order Glomerellales; family Glomerellaceae; genus Colletotrichum; species Colletotrichum jinshuiense. The sequence goes on along the minus strand of NC_139309.1, from coordinate 125,740 downwards.
TAGCCTCATTGTATTTTGCATTAAGAAAGTGGATATCGCTTTAGCTGCAACGCACTGCCGCCAGAGTGAGAGTTTAGGAACTGGTCAGTTCGCTCTCGGTACCGTCGACAGCCTCAGAATTGTAATGACTCGCCATAACACCGTGCTGAAGGCAATAAAAGCTTATTTCCCCTTTAGATCACCAGCTTTGGTTTAGCAACTAGAAAAAGTCAGAGCTGGGACCCGCTAATAGTTGCTTAGTGTGTAACTTGCCAAGTGATGGCTTATTTAAACCAAACTGCGGAGAGTGTATCCGTATGTTAAAGACTAGTTAGCCTCGCGACAATAGCTACGAATAGTTCAGTGGAGCCTTGAGACATTCTATACTCCTCTTTTCTGACTCAAAGTGAGGAAGGCTACACACAGCATAGCAAGATGACAACTTACTCGCCGCGCTTTTAGACATCTTTAAAGTTCCAATCGAGGAGCATATAAGAAGAGAGTTATTTCTCTATAGCTCATCATAAACTTCTTATCCTCATCAGACAGCTTCATCATTACAGTCAGAAACAAGCAACTTTCTAGAACCACTTTTGCAATTTTAACTATTTTCACTGTCACTTCCATCATCAACTCTCAACCTCTACATCAAAATGCAGTTTTTCCAAGCTTTCCTTCTTGCTGCGATTGCCGCCAACTCAGTCAATGCTGCCGTATGTCTTCTTTCCCGCATCAAATTACTTTTTATACCTCCAAACATACCTCTACCATTGTATCTATCAAATACTAATCTATGAGATTTAGTGCATGATCGCCGGCAGTATCGACCCAAACTGCTGCTGGGGTGGAAAGGACAATGTCGACGCTTGCAACCGTCAAGGGGCGTGCAACGTTCACCCGGGAGACACCGAAAACTACTGTGCCAAGTTCGGTATCACCCCACAGGATTGTGTAAGTCCATCTCGAATCCCTTTCATTTTGCACTTCTTTTGAACATGCGATGCTAACTTACTGTCAAGGATGCCGATTGCTGCGATACCCGTACGAAGAAGGGCAAGCCTTGCCCTAAGGGCAGGAATGCTTGCGATCCTAAGACGGGCTGCCCTTTCTAGATCAAATATCACCCTTGGCAATAAAGCAGATGTGGCTTTGTTGTTCGACGAGAATTTGTGTTTTCTTCATTAGAATAGATGGTTCTGGGATTTTGTCCAAAAGTCTAATGGTGTTCGTAGCTCAACGCAGTTTCATATCAATTTTACCATTTAAGCAAAATATCGGTGCAGCCGACGAACCCACTATTTCTCCACATATTTCCCTGCTGCATTTGACCCATTGAAATTTAATTGCCACTACATATACTATGAAAGAGCTATTATAACATTCACATTGGCCTGTCCAAGGGTTCCTCCTCAGGTGGTCGCACGATTGGGGGGATAATCATCCAGCTCCCGAAATCGGCCGGTTTGTCTCTTCCTACGGTACAGAATCCCAAATGTTAACACATTTGCGGCTTTGGCTAAAAGTGGCCTGCTGTCTGTGTCCGGATCCCCTTCAATTTCATATCCACCTTCAGAAAGATAAATGTGGTAGTCCTTTGGCAAGAAGCGACCAGGGTTCCATATGTTCCATAGCGCCGAGTTAATGAGCATGAATGTCGCTTCGAAGATATAAAAGAATACTTCATACCGCAAAATAGGGCTCAGTGTCTTCATTGACTCTAGATTGTCAAGATCAATCTTGGTATTACCCGTGTGTTCCACTAAGCGGTAGATGCAACGGATGAGAATGAGAGCCATGCTTGAGTAAAGTGCGATAAGCAGCGTCTTGACGGATTTCGCGTGTATTTTTCTCTTTGAGCAACGCCAGTGAAACAAGGCTGCGATAAATATGAAAGTGAATATAAGGCCGAGCTGGATTGCAATGGCGGCTACAGTCAAATGACTGCCAAGTTTCTGCTGTTCTGGCGACGAGGAAGGATTGGCGGACAGTGATACTCCCAAAGAGTTCAGGGTCTCAACCAGTGCCATGAGACCACCAAATATAGCCATAACTCTGCCTGGAGGAATAGGAGCACAATAGGGAACGTAGTAGAATATTCTTGCAAGGATGTGATAGTTGGCAAGTTCGAGGAGTGGCCTGAGACAATTAGAATCAGCTGACTCGACCAAAAAGCTTGCAACAGGAGGCCATTCCACTTACGGACAGATGTAGATAAAGACCTGACTTAATATAAAGACAAACAAAGGTGTTTTCGTCGTAGTACTATACAAATAGTCGTGGGAACCATATGCACGCAATGCGTAACCTGCAGTTAGAAGAACTGCGCATACGGGATGCATTCCGATTAATTTAAAGCTCTTATACCGACTGTCACATAGTGTTAGATGGTTCCAGTCAGTCTACCTGGATGTAAAGAGACTACACTCACAAACACTGCCATATATGAAGCAGAGCTGAAATGCCATACGCGATGGTGAAGAAGATCGGTCCTCCTTGGTTAGGAGCGTAGATGTACAGACTGTACAAGACTGCTCTGTGTGTCAATGGGGGAGCAATACTTTCAAGGCAGATGCCAGAGTAGGTACTGACTAGGTTCACCTGATGTCATCGTGAGAGGCAGAAATGAATTGATTGGGAAAAATTGAGGGTTTCCTTGAAAGTGGTGCACAATACGTGACGCACCCTAGACGTATGAGTTGTATCGATCTTCTTCAGATCTAATCTTTTGCGTTGTAGTTTTTTCGTAAAGCAGGTTGAAATAAACGTACTAATAAACGTACTGAATAGGAATAGAATTGAAGGGAAGAAGATCAAAGCCCTTATAATTCATATACCTTTTTATAGATGAGCCTTGTCAAGTATTTGCATGCCACATTAGCAGCTTCTGCAACGCGTCATCCGTCATTTTCACAGCGGCATCAACTTTACAAGCGCGGAATGAGGCTTATCCCAGATAGGAAATAAAAAATGCCAAGGAGCTAGGCCCTTTCCAAAGATGTCCCGATATTGGAGCGCAACCTGTATGGGCTAAGGTTAAAAGGGATAACTTGGGTGCCAAGAAAATTTGGCTCCTTGGCTGTCAAGGGCTGGTCAGCCTCCGACTTGATTTGATACTTTTTGTAAATCGAGAGTTATACGTGGTCTATCGGCGTACATGAAACATTTCTGGCGTCTCCTTATCTCTGGCTTGACTCCCTGGCTCGTGTCGCATAAATATGCCATTGCGCTATATGCACAAAAGAAAGCATTACTTACTGTGGAATAGGCTTATTGGTATATATTTCACAGCCTCCACGTGAATCATATTATCGCAGACTGATTAGCCGGTGTTTTATTTTGATGGGGCGTATGGCAATATGTTTGTTAATCATTGCAACCTTAGCTGCGTATAATCGGCATGACAATTGAAGGCGATTCTCATGTCCCCCAAATGTTTCAAGACTAGCATCACCTCGCAGAATCTTGTTATTAGTATGGCATAAGGCGACTTGTGTCTACTGCAATCTGTGTCGTAAACGCATACGGCCTGTCAAAACAATCATCCCATCTCGTTTTACCCGAGTCCCAAAAAGACTGAAGAACACGCCTTGCCGTAAGTGGCACCTGCGTCCCAAGATCCCAGCCCAGCTTTTGAAGTTGACTGACAACAAACGCTTGAACATATGCGTCGCATTGAACGGCCCCTACGCCAAGTGCAACTAGTGGCCAAACCATGAATCGTCTTATGCGTCGAGATGGTAGACTCTTCTCAATGAGAGCTTGTAGTAACCGAGTGTGTAATGCCCTTTGAGTTTGGAGAGCCATAGTCATAGGGAACAGTGACAGGCTTTGTAGCGACAAGATGCAGTACAATGCTACCGCAGACTGATAAACGTTGGCGATTGCTGTCCAGTCATCTACCAAGGAGGGTTTAGATCTAGCCCATGTCTCTGATGAAAACCGTTCTACACGCCAGAGTACATCACCTGCTTCTTGTGAAAGACTCTCAGCCTCGGTTAATTCCATCTCTCTGGCTCGAAACCTAAGATGGTTGATTTGAATGATCTCGGCAAACAGGGGAAGGGGGCACATCTGAAAAGGGGATATAGCCCCAGCATATTGATCGGTTAATAATTCAAGAGCATCGAGCTGTGGGGCGGTCATTGAGAGGTCTGATACTGGGCATGTTGTGTTCCCAATTACTGCCACGCTAGATAGAAACTGTCAGTTTCGGTATTCCAAAGAGATATTCTTCTCGTGTGTACTTACGACCAGAAAACAAGCAGCACTGGCTCTAATCTCGCAGATTTGGCCATTTCATGAAAGCCGCCATGTAACATGACCAGCTTCTGGACTGCTTCCAAGTGACCTCTCCAATTCAGCGAGGTGCCTTGTTGTATCTGTTGCATTGTACCAATCAGCATGGAGTCTAATCTTATCGGATTGACAAGCACTAAATTACATCAGTAAGTAAGAGTGTCAAGATACCAGCAATGAGAACATCCCTTCCATGACTGTCTTTCACATTAAGATGGTCCCTGAGAGACCGGACTGCAAACCCCCAGTACATGTAGAATCTCTCGAGCAAGGGGTTTGACTGTGATTGATGTTTGATTTGGTTGATACGGTGACTGAGCGTCATGCAGACCATCCCGAATTTTAAATAATCGGGTGCCGCAGTTGCCATCTGAATCTGTGTTGGCGAAAGTTGGTATATGTGAGGGTTTTGTCCGAGTTCATGCATCGGGGCTAGATCTTGGTATATGCAAGAATTAACTACTCAGTACAAATTAGAAATCTGACTGAAACTCGTCAATCATTTTAATACTTGCAGTACATTGCAGCCTGCGGTAAGTGCCAGACATCTGTCCTCATTTCGAACCTTGAGATGGTCAAGTGATCACCTGTCGCTGTGACAGCCAAGTTTGTCGTTTCTTTGATGGCTAAGTCGTTCTCTTTACTTTTGGCCGACGTAGACAAAGTTCTGTTCATCCGACGACTCCGAGATTTGACGTTGCCGGGTGCGAGCCACTTAAGCCTTATGGGCTTCACCTCATCGTACCCAGGGCATTCGACATCGGAAGCAGAGCATCTCTTGCATCCTGGCCTAGTAAAATCGCAAACCAAACACCGCCGACGACATTCCCAGCAGTGGCGCTTCCAGGGCGTCTCCATTTTGGATGTTGAGTATTTTGGATTCTTACCCGGCTCAGTGCTCATTGCTTTAAAGTGCGAGGTTGCAGTCGTCATTTGAAGGTGAGAAAGTCGACTACTCATCTCTTAATAATTCAGACATCACAGGAGCGAAGGTTGAAGATGATGTATTATACTGTGCTCACACGAATCGCTCGTCGACATTAAAAGGTGAAAAACGATTTGGCTGTTTGGACTCGACGCGTGTAGCGTGGCGCAGTCCTTATGTCAGCTTTCATCCTGCCAATCCATCGCAAGCCATTTTGAGCTCCATGTTGTCATGAGCTGTTAACACGTGATATTTCACGTGTCCATTAAGTATGTTGGCATTCATCACGATCACTCTCACCAAGTGATGGTCGACTATCAATATTGACAGTTGACTCTATCTAGTTACCATTTCCCGAGAACTAAAGTATTAACAGGCAGTGCCGGATGTACGCACTTTCATTTTAAATGTTTTTCAATGTTGACTTTTCGATTGCTGCTGGGCCATTCAAAGCCATAACGACCGATGTATTGGGTTTTCCTAGAGACTTCTATCAGTACCCAGCTTACGGCAGAAACTACACCAAACTATAGGCATCTTGAAAAATACGTTTATGCTGCTACCTTTGCATCATGGAGGGAACACGGTCTACAGGGTAACTATCAATTGTGACTACTCGGATACTCGACACCCAGCAGCCAGCTCCCGGAAGAACTATGGTGCTAACACAAGGCCGGCATTTGGGTGAATTAACCTTCACTATGTCTCCTACCTCCCCCGCCCCCCGTATCTCTCGGAGCTTGCCACGAGAAGTATTGAGTTATTTTTAATGGCGGGGTTGTGATTAGTTGGTTGGCGCCCGGGATTGGATTCTGCATCTGAGCCATGATAAGCATGGTGACATTTCTCATATCAGTAATCCCCGCCTTTGCCGTGTCCATAGGCATCGGCGAACAACGTAAGAATGAAACAGCATCTGTTATATATGTCAGTTCCATGCCAAGCAATTAGAAAGCTTGCGCGCTGCGTTTAATCTGTCGCCGAGGACTTGTCGAACGCGGACTCAGATTTACTTGAAGCCATGCTTCTCCAAAAACATTATATGTCTCTCTTCATTCCCGATTGAGGAGAACACCCCTGCCTAAAGTCTATCAGGTTGGCGCGCTTGATAATGAGATGAACTTCCCATCGCCATGGTCCTGAGCGAAATTAACCCTGTCCGCATCGGCAGGCCCACATGCGTCGTAACCTCTGCTCATGGCGGAGTGGATTTTCTGTGATGTCCTCGCGTCTCGCATGTGGTTGCAGACATTTCCCGGCGTGGCTTCCAATAAAGCAGATATCCGACGAACTGCGAGATAGCTCTGCAGATACATACTATGAATCAATGGCCACATCGATTTTTCTTTCTTTCACGCAGAGCATATCACAACGAGCCATCCGAAGATACGAAAAAGAGGCGGCGTCGCTCGAGCACGTCAGTGACAAAAGTTCAGACAACTGAGCACGTCAAGAACAAAAGTGCGAGCGCGGGTGGTGGATGGGATCCACCCCCACTCGGAGACAGCAAATGACCATTGAGAGCGACCCGGACAGACCCTGGTACAGTCCCAGATGAGGTTGGGAGGAGCATCGCAACTCCGAGGGGTGCAACGAATTCGGATGGTTTGCCAAGCCCTCCAACAGTCGGCCGCAGTCTCGGCCATGACTTGGCAATGCTTACCAGGCGACCTTCCCGCCTGGGCATTTCTTGGGACACAACACTGGATGAAATGTCCCGAGACACCGAAACCACCGCACCACCTTTGCATATTGCCACTTTCTGGAAAAACGATAAACGTCGTCAAAAGTATGTTTTGTCCGGGGTGTCCCTATCACGTCAAGACCGTTTTGATAAGGACCTTCCTAAATCTTCGTAGCAACTGTTGTGGGGCAGTATCCCAATTAACCGGGTGCGCATGGAAGGCCTGACCATTGAGTCCATTGAGTGTCCAAGCGGTGTCCAATACACCCTGTCGAGCGGCACATCCAACAGACAATTTACAATGAGCAACTTAGGGGCCTGCAATTACACAAGTACCGGCGCTTATCACGACATCGTGCCCCAGTTCATGGAGATACATCCGTTTTCGACCATGTTGTTGAAGTTGGTCTGTCTTGGTGAGAGCAGGGGCCCCTAAACCTGCGGCGGGTCGGAGGCGCAGGACTGAATACAAAGGAGAGCGCTGCCGCCGCGATAATCTTGTTGGTGGTACTGATGGTTGAACTGATCGTCAGACATTCTGCATTGCTTCCCCACAGCCAACGGGTTCCTTTGGCCTTCTTAAGCCCGACTCGGTTGGCACGACTATTGCAGCATGCCGTCCACCGACACCATCGTGGTTGGGGGACTGAACCCTGTCGAGGGTAAAGTCGTTTCGGTCCCCTCCCACCAAGCCATCAACGAGAAAGTCGGCATCGACGAACATGATGTTGGCAAAGAACTGGCTTCCGAGATCCAGGTTGCTCCGGCTTCCCCGCCGTCCGATGGCGACAGCCACGAGAAAGACGACAATAGCGACAATGCTATCATTATTACCGGTGCCGATGCAGCGCGCTACCTGCTGCCGCTTCGGGATGATTTCGATGCCTCGTTGACCTTTCGAAGCATGTTCCTGGCAACCTGTCTCTCAGCTTTCCAAGCCGTCATGAGCCAGATTTACACGGTAGGTCCTCTTTCATACCTTCATCGAGTACTAAAGCGATCACACGAAACTGACAACATCATCTTTTAGTTCAAACCTACCAGTGTCACCATCTCTGGAACCTTCATCGTTCTCATCGGTTATTTTGCAGGCAAAGCATGGACCGCTGTCCTCCCCCGCGGTGATAAACTCGAAGCTTCCTGGAGGGAAAAGAATGGTCAAGGAGAGCTTCCGGGATGGATCAAATTCGTCAAATTCATCAACCCTGGGCCTTGGGGCTTGAAAGAGCACGCTATTTGCTCCATTACTGCCACATCAGCCTCCAACGCGTCCGCTAGTATCATGGTCTTTGCGGCACAAGATCTCTTCTACGACTTGCCTTTGAGTCCCACCACAGTTGTCTTGACCGTAATCTCGATCGGATTATTCGGCTACGGTATCTGTGGTATAATGCGTCCAATTGCTGTATGGCATGTCGATGCAGTGTATTGGAGCACTCTGCCCACGGTCAAGACTCTCCAAGGCCTCCATTGGCAGGATCTGAAGAACTCCAAGCCACTTCGCTGGTTCTGGTACAGTTTTGTTGGAATGTTTGCCTACGAGTTCTTCCCTGCTTATATCTTTCCTTGGTTGAACTCTGTTTCAATCCCCTGCTTGGCCGCCATGAATGCTACCGGTGACAAGGCTGCCGTTCTCACAAACCTATTCGGAGGGTCTATCAACAACGAAGGACTAGGACTGTTCACCCTGTCTTTTGACTGGCAATACGTATGGAAACCACCCTCCAGGATAGATACGCAGCTGACACATTCAACTTCTTTAGATCACCTCGTTTAGCACTTCCTTGCCCCTCACTCTCCAGGCCCATTCGGCGATTGGGTTCTTCATTTGCTTTCTCGCAATGATTGGTATTTATTATACCAATGCGTGGGATGCAAAGTCGCAACCATTTATGTCGACGCGTCTTCGATCCGAAGACGGATCGACGTATCCCATCGCCAAAGTCTTTACAGGCGGCGTGCTCAACCAGGAGGCTCTGGTCAAGTACGGTATTCCTAGACTCACCGGAAGTTTTGCCTACGCAATGTTCATGGCCAATGCCGCTGTAAGTGGCCGAGACTGCTGCTATTATCCAGTCCACTCAAGACTGACCATATGTTAGATCGGAGCCCTGGTTGCTCACTGCTTTGTCTTTTGGGGCGGAGATGTCAAGAGGGCATACCAGAGCGCAAAGAGCGGCAGATATGACGATCGCCACCATGAACATATGGTTAAGCATTACAAAGAGACGCCCTGGTGGTGGTATGTTGCTGTACTGGTGATCAGTTTTGTTCTGGGTCTCGTCGTCGTCTGCACTCAGAACATCACCCTTCCGGCGTGGGCATACGTCGTCTCGCTTCTGACTGGAATCATCATTGCGCCGCTGGTAAGTGTCCCCGTACAGCAATATTTGTATCGGCTAATACTGACGTTTCGAATAGAGCACATTGCTGTATTCTCGGTTCGGTAATGGAATTGCTACAAACAACTTATCGAAGATGCTGGCAGGTCTCATCCTTCCTGAGCGCCCCATTGGCAACATGTATTTTGCCGCTTGGTCGCACAACGTCATCTCGAACGCTGTTAATCTTTCCAACGATCTGAAGATGGGAGAATATCGTACGCAATTTCCTTTTGAATCACGATAATCAAGAATTGCCCTGCTAACAACCCATTACAGTCAAGATTCCGCCCCGAGTCATGTTCCTCACTCAAATTTATGGAACCATTTTGGGAGGTTTCATTAACTACGCCGTTATGATCTCCATTGTCAATGGTAATCGTGATCTTCTCGTCAACAGTGACGGCAACAGCTCCTGGAGCGGTGCAACAATGCAGTCATACAACACCAACGCCACTTCCTGGGCGCTTGCCAAATACCTTTACAAGACCGGCGGCAGATACTCACTTGTGCCTATTGGTCTCGGTGTTGGCTTTGCTGCCGTTATCGTCCACCGTGCTATTGTACATGTGAGTTGAAAGTGTGTTTCCTCCTTAGCTCGGCCTTCACTGACATGGGTATCATCAGTTTGTTCCCAAGATTCGGGGCTACTCGCTATCAGAGATCAACCTTCCCCAGTTGATCCAGTACGCCGGCTTCATCCCATACAACTCATCTCAGACTTGCGTTATTTTCAGCCAACTCATCTGTGGCTTTTTCGTCCAATTCTACCTCCGAAACTACCGCCCCCGTATCTTCAAGGACTACTCGTACTTGATCACCGGTGCATTCGACGGAGCCAGCCTGAGCGTTCTCTTCATCCTGTCGTTTGCGGTTTTCGGTGCTGGCGGTCCCTCGATTCCCTTCCCAACTTGGTGGGGTAACAACGCCGATGGGTACTACGACCATTGCCCCATTGCCGAGTAAATGCACTCGATGCATCGATCCCACGCATCGTTTGTCGCATAATTGTCAATTCGTACTTCATCGACAGCGGCTGGGGGTCTGTCTAATAGTGGAGTAGCAGAGCGTTGTGCTATGCATTTCTATCTTTATTGTGTGAGGGATAATACATGTGGCCTGAATTCATCCGCATAAAGCAAATACAAACCTTTACACTTAGATCCGCCTTTGCGCTTACCGTAAATGAAATCGTTTTATCTCGCTAGTTTCCATGTAGCTTCTCGATTCATCATTTATGATCCCTGGGATCAAATAGGTTCCGACAAGAACATAATGATCGTTAACTTTCCTTAGAACAGCAGGCTGCATGCATCGGTGCAATATGCAAAGAATATCCCCTGCTTGGGTATCCATCGGTGCCAACCCTATATGCCCAGTTTGAGTTTGGAAAAGCCTTGCCGTCTTGTGCCATCTATCACACTCGGTTCGCATTTTGAGTATCATAGCCTCAATTCTTTCCTCCCTCTGGCTACCACGTGCCATTTCGCTCGAGAAGTGATTTACGCAGTCTTCCAGCCTTGACCAACACTCTCTATCTGGAAAGCAAGCACGCAGAATATCGAGAGAGTGTCTTCTTACACTCTCTGATGCTTCAACGCCGTTTCCACGCGGCAATGGTCGACGAAGTTGAAGATTGCGCGTGACATAAATTATTGAGTATGCCAGGTCGTCGTGAAAAGGCCATTGCTCAACTATCGTAGCCATCCGCAGAACCTTTACAATGTTTGGCCAGAAGCCAACACCTTGAGTGTGAACTGGGCCACCGTAGCCTTTCTGGAGGAACCTGGCGATTGGTCCAAGCTCAGCGGATACATCTTGTGATTCAGAACCCTGTGCATTGTCGTTTCCCAATATTTCCTTTCGGTCGAGTACGTCGCTTAAGGTTGTGACCGTTTCCCAGGCAATTCCGGTAACGAATAAGCCTCGTCCGACAACCTCTGCATCTGGGGTGCTAGAAGAAAACAGGGTATCACTAGTTGTACCCCAATTGGTGGATTCCGCTGCGGCTATTGCAAGGTAGAAAGGACTATGTAATCTGTTGGCTGAAAGGTCTGGCGCCCATGACGGAAGTTGCAGAGCAGTGTTCGAGGTTGGCAGACTAGAAACAGCCAAATTCAAGTAGGGAGACCCCGAATTCCGAGTTTTCTTGATACAGGCCGCCACAAAATCGCAGTATACCTCAGCGACTTGTTTGTTGTAGTCGGGCACTATAGCGAGTTGCATAAGACCGAGCAGGCCATAAACGTAATCTCGAGAATCTGTTGCGCGTAGTGGATCAGGCGCAAATGAACTGATCATGTGGGCTGGCAGTGATTGTACTGACTCCAAATCAGTCTTGAACGAGTTGATCAACCAAGCTGGTGGCGGTGCTTTCTCCAATTTGGTGACCATGTAATTCCAAGTGTGAGGCGATATAAACTGTGGTCGGGCAGTCATTAAAGACTTGGTCAACGTTTCGAAGAAACATTCGGTCGCCAGCTCAAATATAGAACCCGAGATGGCCGCAGAGGGGGAGAGATAAACCAGATCCTTTGCTAAAACAGCTTCTTGTAATATCCAAACCCGTTTCCAATAGTGCAGCTTTGTCAGATCCATGATTGACTGCCACCTATTGCACCCCAGCTGGTCGTCTGATTCATCTTCAGAGAGGGATGGATGTTTTCTCATCCACGCGAAGCCTTTTAACTCATCTACCACAGACAAAACAGCCGGGTCCCATTCGCCCTCTCGTAGAACGGACTCACGCCAGGCTGCGGTGGCCATTATTTCTTCGTGGATAATCTCCAACGTATTAAATGCCAAGGGAATTCTGTCATCGTTTGGAGCGAGCCATGCCATGACAAGCGCTGCCGAAGAATAAATCGCCCGCATTTCTGCAACTTGATCGTTGCGCTCCGAAATGCTGTCCTGGTTGATGCAGATTGAATCTGCCCAGAGTCGAAACACCGGGCTGTCACCAGATTTCTCTTTGAAATAATTGCGCCAATGCCCCTCCAGGTATAAAAGAGCTCTGGCGAGGTTGTATGGAACATCCCTGATAGCCCCGTTGATCAAGATCTTCTCATTTTTCGGCGACTCTCCCCGATTGTATGGGTCATTCCAGACATACGAGAGCGCGGCGAAAGGTGGTGGGTTATTGAGGGAAATTGTTTCCAGCGAGCAGTTGACGAGGCCCTGGTGATGGGCCTGTACAGTTATTAGACGAATTTGTCGCATTTGAGCGTTGAGAGGTTCGTAGCTGAGGGCACTGTGCATATTCGTAAAGTTGGTTTGTCTCGTAGGATCCTGCAAATGAGGCATTGGGCTGACTTGAGCACCAGGTATTTCCATCTTCCTCAACAGAATCTGCGACAACGTCTGCCTGATCCGAAAGAGTGCTTTGTTTGCCGAGTTAGTGAGGAAGACAACTAAGAAGTGGTGATTGATTCCAATGTAACTATTTTGTAGTAGCATCTCCTGACGCACACACACAGAGAACGATATTTAATTTGTAATGGAGCGCAAAGCAGGCTATTTATGCGATATGAAGCAGGAGTTCACGATCTTAGCACGTAACCTTTTTCGACTTTTCGCTAGTTGTCCCCGCAGTAAATTGTAGAAGGTTGTAGTAGTGTGAGCTAAGCCACAGGATTGGTGTGAGCCGCTTAATTAGTGCACATCCCCCCAGGATCCCAGTTGACTGTGTCGCAAGGATGGTGGTCAGGTTGCTTTCGTGAACGATCTTAACCATCACTCAGATGGACCTTCCTTCAAATAAGTAGCTTGATTGCATCTGATTTTATAGCGCACAAACAGATCCTTTCGGTAGGATCTTGGAACAACTCATAATCTCACGGGAAATGTGTTATCTTCGTAACCTGTGCCAACGTTAACCCGACAGGATAAAGTCGCGAAAGGACTCGAAGGATTGACTCCACTGGATCAGGCTCGGTAGAACTTTGGTAAACCTGGCACACAGTATTAGGAACCACTTCGTTTCAGCAGTTGAAAAGAGAATGTGGTGACTTTCCATAGGCGAAGTATCGACAAGGGCCGCATAATCCTGGCTGCCTGCCTGCCAGGGGCGGGCGCTAAGGACCTTTTGCCTGGTGCAATGTCGTGGACAGGCAGGCAATCAACTCAAACGAAATTTTATCCTTATAAACATTTATCTCTTAAAGCTGACCTTAATCCCTTTGCATTCCTTCTATCTCTTCAACCTTCTTCTTCGCCGAAAGATCACTGCGGATAGCTGAGACGCAGTGCCCACCTTCACTTGTTAAGTGTGCCAGCTCGTTTACTTGTTTCTCGTCTCGTTATTCTTCAACGCCATGCTAATATAGTCTGCAGACGGCTTAGTGGGTCTTGGGTTCAATTTGCATGTTTGAAAACGTCCATTCAAAGCGCGATGAGAGTTAGCTGCTGCCCACTTGTCAACAATCTAACCGACTCCCTGCTTTATTTAGTAAAGGGGGGGGTATTGCAAATGTAACAGTTGGCCCGATTACCGAGTGGGGAAATAAATTGGAAGATATACCTTGCATATCCCTTCTGTCAACTGAGCTACCACAGATCGTCGATATATCCAGCAGGTAGCAGTCTCCGCCGTGATGGCATGATCCCCATGTATCTTTCGTAATCGAGTGGAACGGCAAGATAAGGCACCATGCAGGAGGTCTGCCGCAGCGGAGCTATTACTCCTTTCGCGATTGGCCTTTTCTTAATTCGGTGCTGCCTGTTACATTGAGATGCATCACAACGGTGAATCTTACCTGGGCGATTCGACTCTGTTGGGTCCAAAGTTCCAAATCCTCTTAATTTGATGAAGAGGAGCCTATCAGAATATGTCGTTTGGGATCGCCCTATGGATCCACGAGCGCGTCACCAAGGAAGCATTTTCATTACGAAATTTGTAGTTGCGCAATGTTTTGATGTCAAATCCACCCTTGGAAGAATCGCTGGATTCTACAAGGTTGGTTTGCTCCCATAAATTATAACTTCTTGTTGTTCACAAAATCTGATTATTCTTACACTTTGACTGTCCTAAATTAGCAGATATCGAATATCAGCCATGGCAACACCAAAGAAAAAGATTCTATTTCTCTGCAATCGCGACTATGGACAAGCCAACGTTGTCCTTTCGGCCACGTACGCGTTGTTACAAATCTCCCCCGACGTGGAGGTGCACATTGGATCTCAAGCGGGGATAGACTCCCAAATGCGCCGCTTCGTTGAGCAATGCACCAACATACCAGGAGCGCCGACCGGTAGTGCAGTCAAGATTCACCATCTTCCTGGTCTATCACACTACGATGCTCTGGACAGACCTGGCAACCCTAGCATACCGTCCTGGCTTACGACGCCAGGCTTGATCAACACCACTCGCAATTTGCTCGACATCCCCGGACTGGTCCTGCCATGGAGCCCAGAAGAATTTATTGAAATTTACCGATCAATCGAGACTCTTGTACAGGAGGTTAAGCCGGATGTGACGATCGCTGAAACATTCTTTGCGCCCGCTATCACCTTTTGCCAACAAGCCAAAATCAATTGGGCCTGTCTGGCTCCGAACACCATTAAAGAGTTTGCGTTGCCTCTGCAGCCAAAGTTGCAAATTCTCTGGAAATATCCTATGTGAGAATCCAACTGAAAGCTTGAAAGGATGTTTCCATCACTGACACATGCTTAGAGGCCAATCCAGTTTGCCATACCCTGTGCCATTTCATATGATCCCTGCCAACATATTTTACAACCTCGTTGTGGCATACGCCTTGCTTACCGATAAAAGATATGAGCGCCTATCAGCGTGTCTCGAAAAGCATATTGGGCCAAACATCAAAATCATGACCTTCATGGAGCTTGGTTTTATGAAAGCGCCACCAGATGACCTTCAGGTTCTTGTGGCCAACAGTCCTGACATTGACTTGCCATTCGAGACGCTTCCGAGCTACATCACACCATGTGGTCCTATCACACGTGCTGCGCCAAACATTGAAACAGAAGACCCAGAACTGGCTAGCTGGCTCGGCCGTGGGCCCACGGTCTACATCAACCTTGGCACCCATCACTTTTATGACCTTGCTCTAGCGACTGAGTTCGCTCATGCCATAAAGAGTTTACTCGATGCTGCGCAGGAGTCCAGTACTAGTTCTGAAGATCAGGGACTTCAAGTCCTCTGGAAGATGCCTAGGAAGCTGGGCGATGGAGAAGATCAGGCAGAATCCTCGGAGTCATGGCTACAGTTTAGGAAAATCATGAGCCCGTATGTCGAACGAGATCGCGTCCGGATCATGAACTGGTTCACTGCGGAGCCCAAGTCTATACTCGAATCGGGGCATGTGGTTTGCTCTGTCAATCATGGAGGCTCCAACTCATTCCACGAGGCAATCTGGTAAGTGCGATACCTTCCTGCGTCAAGATTAAACTTTCCTTGGTCCTTGAACATCACTATTTTCTATTATGACTCAACTGACACCGAATCTGCGATCCAGTACCGGCATTCCTCAAGTCGTCTTGCCCGGCTGGGGTGACTGCTATGACTTTGGCATCCGGGCCGAGTTTCTTGGGATCGGCAAATGGGGAAATCAGAGAGCCAAGCCCTATTGGGAACGGCATGAGCTCGTCGAGAGCCTCAACGAGGTCGTCTTAGGCCCAAATGCTCATGGTATACAGGAAAGAGCGGCCGCAATAGCTAAACGGCACCCAGAAGGAGCTGGCAGAGAGAAAGCTGCAAGAGAGATTTTGAAGCTGTTAGATAGAGGCAAGGAGGTATAGCAACAACTCGTCGACTGTTGATCTCATTGAGACCATCGACGTTGGACCTTAAATAGATAAAAGTAGAAACTGGGTGTTGTTATTAGAAAGGCATCCTAACATCACGCTTTGGCGAATGACAACGTCTTGGCGGCTGGTGTGAAGCGCTCAGCGCATTTTATGGTCCCTTATAAGCAGGATTGGCAGCATCGTGGCCATGTAAACGTGCACTGTGGTATATTTTGCGTGTTTAGTGCAGCAATCAAGTACACAAGAGGCCAATTATTCGACTCATATTACATATTTGGTACTATAAACGCAACCATCCCACTGTAAGACTGACGTTATTTGTCGTCAGTAGGTCCAATGATGCAGTCGCGCTTTCTGCGGGATGTACTTTTCCTGTCGGAGAGCAACAAGAATGTGAAAGGGCTCATTGAAGTCCAAATCGGGATAGACCCGGTCAATGATATGGCTCTATGTGTTAGCCTTGGCACTGACCGTAGTTCAGTTGAAGACAGTCTCGCCAACAAAAGACGAGAAGTCGACCCGTGGATCAAGAAAGACGAAGTCCAACTACGCTCTCTAGTTATATGAGAACCTTGATTGTAGAGAGGGCAACCAAGTGCCAATGGCTGGGCCTTGGTCACTCGTTGCTGTTCCACTGTCTACCACGTAAAGGCGTGCAAGTTGATGAAGAGCTTGGGCGGTGGGATATGAACGGTGCGCGGCCAGCAACAGGCGATTTGGCGTGCGGGGGTGGGTCTGTGCAAGAAAATAATTTAGATGAAAATAAAAAATAGGGGGTCTGCCACTGACACACTCAGCATGTTCGAGAAAATAGAGGTAATCATGGGACAGGTAGCCTTCCTGGTGTACCTTTCTGCCTATTCCCTAACCTTCATTCCTATTGCACTCTGCCCCTCGTGCGTCCGATTCCCAGTTGCCAGTCATTAAGCTTCTATCTATCCGTAAATTCCAGAGTTATGTCCACTGACCCGCATTTTAGACTCGAGAACTAAAGCATCTCTCCCAGACCGCGTTTTGGCCCTGGGCGTATTGTCGCTTTCGGCGGGCTCTATTAACGCCCACATGCCCCCGTGAGACAGCGTCGGGCTAATCGAGTGATGAGGCAGTCGCATCCCGTAATCAGCCAGCCCATGCACGAACCACGGCCACATTGAGAAACATCTGGCTCTCTTCTCGTGGTGTTCATTCAAGGCAGGGTTTTGATTCTCAATCATGTTGACGTTAGGTATCATCTTGGAGCAGAGCCGAGGTCAATGGATGAGTTACTTATACCTCATCGGGGTCTTCTCTCCCAGTTCAGTTCCTAACTACATAATCATATGGCGATTGGTGTTCTCCTTCGACACACTCTTGTTGGGGCACTCCTTCTATCTCGCTTTATTGAGCCATGCAGAATTGATCACACCGAGTTTGTTTCCATCTTGGTTTCGCGAAAGGATACTTAGCTAAGGAAACAACTGGCGGCCTGTCTGAACCGGCTGTGCAGCGAGCGTGTTGAGTATTATAACCTTCGCCAAGCATCAAATAATTAACAGATAATCTTTTCACGCTGACAAGTGGGATATAGTAACAGTCCGACACAAGGTTCGCTTAAACCACACCGTAATCAATAGCCCCGTGTTCTCCTGCTCTAAACCTACTGTATTATGATTATTTTGCTTGTATTTCTATGTAAAACTTTGGGTGGCCATTTATTTGTTTCAAAGTATGTTGTCAGAGATGTTGGTTATGATATTTCATGGGTTGTATTTCCGCACCTATAGTAGAGCCATTGGGTTGGACAAACATCGCAGTTTAAAATAAGAATTAAACTTTCCTCAAATAGGAGTATTAATGGTATATTTCGTTCTAAGTGTTTCAATAGCAACTGACTCAATGCGCCTTGGTTCAATAAAAGAGAGTTTATTCGTGTTAATAAAGAAGGTTTCAGTCAAATGACAGAAAGGACGATCGAACAAAAATAGGCCGATCATTCTTTAAATGGGATCTTGCTGACTCATACCTACGCTGCCGTATCATCAGCTTGTAAAATATTATAAATTATCTGCCCAACATCTCTCGGACTTCTTACCCAATACTTCACAAACAACCACGGTGTTTACATAGACTTTAAGATGCATTTCCCAATCATTCTTCTCGCTCTCGCCAGCACTGCTCTCGCAGTCGCCCTGCCAGAGCCTCAGACATGCAATCCTTCTCTCAATTGCTGCACATTTTCTGAGACGGCATGCAGCAATCGCGGTGATTCTTGCACAAGGACGTGTAATGTATGTTTATTACAACCTCCCAATCTCTATAAGGATAATTGTCTAACTGCTTTGGGTTTGAAGGGTGTAAAAGACAACGGCCACTGCAATGATCTAGGTGCTGGTTCTCTTACCTGCGACACCGCCTGGAAATAGGTTTATCCACCAAGTTAACTAGTCGTGTGGGGTTATATATTACTACAGTCAGCTATACAACAGCTTTCTTTGCCTGTCTTGGGCGGTACTTTTACTATAGCGAGCATATATACTGTTGAAATATTGTTAAATCAGATTTGTTCACTTGCTATGAATGATTTGAACTACGATCTTCTTGGCGTGAATGTGCTAACCTGTCATATGCCGCACTCTATGCAATGATACGACGACAACTCTTCAACTTAGTAGGAGGCAAGCATTGTTGCTTATGAATAGTGTAAATGCTAACTATGTTGACCATAGTTGTATTCATGTCGCTTACCTCGGTCAGCCCAGATGTTGACTAGGTAAAGAGGCAGTTTTCTAGGCTTAACTCCATGGCCTTTGAAAGCCCGAAGAGACTAGACTGACGAAGGGCGTTACTCTTGTGGACCCTAGTTTTTCCAGGGCAATCATTGGATGAATTTGGGAGAAGCAGCCCAAAGCAGTTGAACATACAGTATGTGCCAAATATTCCAGACGTGTATTATGTAGAAGCTATTCATCTAGTTTCTGGATCGGAGATCCATCTAGGTAAAGAGCCTTTGATAGCATTGAGTTAACATCGTTCATACCGCAATCCTAATGATTACTTTGCCCTTCGTCTTCCGGCTCTCCACCTTGTTAAAGGCATCCTGGAACTGGTCAAAGCTGACAGCACTGTCGATGATCGGCTTTGCTTTGCCCGCCACCACTAGCTGGGCAATTTCGCTCAGCTGATCACCCAGGCTTTCGACGACGAACCAGGCTGTTTTCTCCATCTTCTTGGTGTTTTGGGCCGGTTTCACGCTTTCCGGTGGAGCGCAAATGCTCAGGAACGTCCCGCCGTCCTTGATCACGCTCCAGAGGCTCTTCATCGAAGCGCCGCCAACGCAGTCCACGACAAGGTCAACCTCCCTGTCCTGCGCCTCGCCCACCCAAGCATCCACGTCGGTCTTTGTGTAGTCCACAACGTCCGTCGCGCCCATCTCGGTGATCCAGTCTGCCCTAGCGCCCGAGCAGAGCGCAACAGTCCGCCCTGCCCCGGCCAGCGCGGCAAACTGCACCGCCCAGGTACCGACGCTCGTCCCGGCGCCGGCAATGAAGACCTTTTTCTGGCCATTCCGCGCCTTTGCCTCTTTATCCCCGAACACCGCAGCCTTTTCGAGGGTGCCTTGGATGAAGAGCGCCTGCCAAGCCGTGAGGGCAGAGAGAGGCGTCGCTGCCGCCTCCTCCCAGCTCAGACCACTTGGCTTCAGAGCCATCTCTTCCTTTTTCACAACGGCGTACTCGCGACATCCGCCCGGGTAAATGGCCGTAATACGCCCGAACACCTCGTCACCTGGAGTGAAGCCCGAGTCTTTGGCGGCTTGGATAACAGTTCCCGCAACGTCCTGTCCCGGCACGGGTTCCTTGTCGGCGGGGAAGAATCCAGGCATATTGGCGACCCAGTGGAGTTCCCCTAAGCAAGGGGAGGTTGTCGCAACTTTGATGAGTATGTCGGAGGGGCTTTGAAGAGAAGGAATCGGACCCTCGGTCATTTTGAGGTTGGTGCTTTGGGGATCAGGCTGGTGAACGACCCTCATGGATGCTGGGAGAGAGATAGTGGCAGCCATGGTTTGAATGATGGTTACTTCTGCTTGTTGACGATTTCAAACTCAGGGCGTCTAATACAGAGTGACAATGCGTTTAGTGAAATGAAAACCCTTCAAAAGGATGGATGCTGTCTGGTCTTGTTATATCCTCAAGAGGTCGTTTTGTTTCGTGGCATGAGCCACACTATATACAAATCGCTGCATTTAGCTTATATCCAAACGTTTTCGTCATCGTGTCGTGCATATTTATAATACTCCGGCATGACCGATTTCCATGCAGGATGCTATGAACCACTCGCAGCGAATGTACGAACGTGGCGTTGGGGTAAAGGGGAATATAAGGAGTGGATGAGTAAGAGCCGTTGATGCAATTCGTGGGAACCAAAACATGGGGAAATGGTGCATCTCCGTGAGCTGCTATGCTTACGTGATCTAGAAACATGCATCTCCGGCTTTGAGTGAAGCAAACATCGCTATGTCAGTGCCAGTGGTCTGACGCGACTTCCCGAAAGCACCCCGAGAAGATGACTGCATTGCGAGGTCTTGGGGATAGACTGATTCTCAGGGTTAAGCAATGGTCACGAAATCCCCATTGTAACGTAGTTTCTTGTATCAATAAGGGCAAGAGATTGCAATTAGGCAACGGGTTATGCTGCCTAACGAGGTTTAAGAATGAGATCGAGCGTGACTTCTGTTGTCCGCTTCATTGTGTGTAAACTGTTAGTTACCTTTAGGTATGGACATCAACCCGTGTGAAGCCTATCGTGTTCTCGGCTGGACAGTTTTCAAAGCTGTGACGGAACAGTATGCAATTTGATACAAAATTAAAACTTATTAATACGTGACATAGTTAGTCGTGTAACTATCGTTTCCTCATCATGTCTAATAATACTCTGGCAGGTCGCCGAAGCTCGGTATCGGCTTGGAGCAGTCCCAAGACCGCTCGTAGGCGAGTGCCGGCAGAAACTTGCCCTGCAGACCGGCCTGATAGCTCCACAGAGGCGCCGACTCGGTCTTCCAGGTCCAGTAGAACCAGCCCCACGACTTCTCAAAGATGCCCATCTGGGCCTCGGCCCAGGTGAGGAGGAAGGTCTTGTAGTTCGCAGTGTAGGTCGACGGGTCGGCGTTGGCCAGGTCGCAGCTACACTGACTGTCCTCGGTAGGACAACCTGGCGTGGTCTTGCCTGCGAAAGTGCCCAGCCAGCGCGCCCCGGTGCCCATGCCGTTGAGGTACTTTGTGCAGTCCGTGTCCGCTTGCGACCACTCGCCCACCATGGTCGGGCCGAACCCGGCCGACTTGTCGACGCTGCCCGTGATTTGCGCCGTCCACGCTTTGCAAATAAAGGCGATCTTTTCCGCGTGCTTGAACTTCAACACGTTGACGTCGAAGATGGTGTACTGGTGCACATCAATGGCGAGCGAGTCGCCGCGACCTTCAAGCTTGCCCTTCCAAGCCTCGAGGCTCTTCATCGATTCGCTGAAGACCTGGGTGGCACTGACACCGTTCTTGCGGACCAGGTCGTACGCCTCCCCCGTCCACGTCACCAGGTCGTCCATTGGGATGGTCAGCGCCGGCTCGTTGGCCAGCCCGTAGAAGGCCACGACGTTCTTATACCTGTCCTGGGCAAAGAACTTGGAGAGTTGGTCGTGAATGTCAAGCGACCGCTTAAGGTTGACGTCCCCATTTGAACTCTTCAGCCATCCGACGGTTCCCTGTCGGCCGCTGTGGTTCCAGCCGTTCTGGCTGCCAGGAAGGCCATGCAGGTCGAGCTTGATGCGCAGACCGTATTTGCGAGCCCATTCGATGCCTCGGAGCAGGTATCTCCAGGAAAGTCCCGCCGGGTACGGGTCGTTGTCGTACGTCCTGACTGCCCAGTAGGAGAAGGGAATACGTATATGATCCAGACCGGCATCGGCAATCGCCTTGAAATCCTTTTCGGTGATGAACGTCGAGTAGTGCTTCTCCAATACCTCTGTGGCATCTTTGCCGAGGTGCTGGCTGAGCGTGTACTCATCCGCCACGCCAGCGCTAGAGGGATACTCAAACAGTGACGGCGTGATGAAAGGTTCCAGGGAGAGCCAGCCGCCGATGTTGACTCCGCGAATCGGACGCTGGCCGTATGAACCCCACGGCTGGTTCAGCGCGGGAACGTTTGGGTTTGCGCGCTTGGAGTCGTCCCATGTCGTGTTGAGACCCACGAGGGGTAGCCCTCCAACCACCTCACTGGTGAAAGTGCAGTTGAAGTCCGTCAGATCTGACCAGGACGTCACATCCATAGCAGTCCCTTTGGCCGATGTGGGGATGTCGCCCGCTGCCGAGCATGATCCGGTTGATTGTGGTGTGCCGGTAGCAGTCGTCTCGGCTCCTCCGGTACTGCGCGTGGCCGTGGGTTGTGACGAGTCGGCGCCGGTACCACTCGCGCCTGCAGTCGCCGTTGCGACAGTCGAAGCATCTTTTGCCGGCCCCGAGTTCGTTTTGATGACGTTCTTTGCGAACAGAACCCCAATGACGACGCCGACGACGACGGCCAAGGCGACGACGATTCCCACCAGAATCCCTAGAAATGAGAGTCAGCAGGCACGTTGGCGCCACTGACATTTGCGGTCAGAATCATGCTTACATCTTAGCCTCTTGCTCTTTCCCCTTTCCGTCTGATGCGCATCGCCAACATTCCTGTCGCCGACGATCCACTCCCCATCCGCGGTGGCTCCAGGTTTCGCAACAATATCGTCCGCGCTCGTGTTGTAGTTTGTTGACTGCGCCATGGCTTCCAGTCGAGGGTTCAAGCTAGGCTACCACCACTGAACTTTCATGCGAATTTTGTTTCTCTCTTCCTCCTCTCCTCCTTTTGTTGAAATATCCTTTCAAGGGGTTGACAAGCTCGCAAATAGTGTATTATTATCAGATTTCCAGTAAGCAGGTGGGCGAGACAAAGCGATGGTACTGTCGTGGGGAGGAAGTCCTTGAGAACCGCCGCGTTCAGAAACGAGGGAATTGAAGAACCGATACAGCGGCTCGAATTAGGGACGTGCTAAACGATCAAATGAATGTATGAAGCGTAAATGAGGTTGGGAGAGGGCCTCAGGTCATGTCCTGATCCCCTTTGAAAGCTGGTTCTGTACTTTGGGCGAGGTTAGAGAAAAGATCGCCATCGTCGGCTTACGGGGCCGCTTACCTGGAATTAATACCCCTGTGCTTCACCAAGCGGGCAGATTTGGAGGGGTGGTGGGCGGTCTTAAGAAAACATGGCTTGTATTCTCGTGAAGAGGTGGAGGAATCCTTCCATCGCAACGGGCTGCACTAAGCCTGGGCTAACGATGCTGGGGCATGGGTCTTGCGCCTAATTCCTTGTCGCTTCCTCAATTTCGTGTTCCTGGATCTGCTATTGCTTTTCCGGGCGCAGCTAGCGGGCTTTGCTCGTCATTGTTCGCTGAGGCAGCCTGGGCGCCGCCCAAATTGTGCAGCCAACACGAGCGGCGTAGCAAACAGCCAATCCTGGTCATGGAATTGATTGGAGTATACTCCGTGTTTTTTTCACCATACGCTTAGTTAGCCTGGCGTATTGCGGCCCACATGATAATTCCCCAAGAAACAGGTAAACTAATGACTAGTCTTGTGTTTAACCTTTTTAAAAAAAAGTTTGCCTGATCATTAGCCTCGATCCGCCGGCGGTGGGCGAGCTGGCTTGTCTCCAACTCGTGTTTGGGACACGACCAGCTCCACACGCGGGCACGGCGTGGATGCCAGCAACAAGCGGGGCCGCACTCGGCGGCGTTCAGACCAGGGGTCCAGGGGGGCGGCGTGGGGAAATTACAAGCGGCTAGCCAGATTACGAAAAGAAAAACAAATGCAGCAAACGCGTGATTGTCACAGTTGCTGCCCGTCCTTTGCTACTTCGCTACCAGATGATGATCCTTGTTCTGCTAGCAGCCTGGAGAGTGACCTGCTGCTTCTGCTTCCGCTTCCCCCCCGGGGGTGACTGGCATTGGCTGCACATTGACCCGGAGCACGAGCCGGGCACCTCTGTGTTTCCACGTGCGAGTATACGTACTGGGCCACAATGTGTTGCTGGGATAATTGTATGCAGGGAGAAATGCGATTTCCAGCAGTCAAGGCACAACGAGATGTCCATGGATCACACATGTCCCCTTACAATATTAAACCATCCAATCACTTGTTTTTGCCAGATGCATCGTCTAACTGACACTATGTTCCCCTTGGGGAAAGTCGCTTGCGCTGTTCCGAACACATGTTGCATTAGGGAGGGTCCATCTCTCCTTGCTGCCTAATGCACTTTCGTATCCGACAGCAAAGGATGAATTGCCGTACTGGAGCATCCGCACTGAAAACCTCGTATGATTGATTCGCCTCCCAACAGCGAACCGACCTGGCGCCCTTACTGGTGTTTTGTCGACATCCTTATACGAGCTGGATAACGCAAATTTGTGCATCATCCGCGACCTTGGCTTTGTACGGTTTTTGGTCCTGCTTCATGGCAACACCGCGGAGTCCAAAGAACCCTATATGATCTGGTTCGGCAAAGACAAAGCGGCCTACGCGGCGGTACGTGCCGCAAACAGCCGAGACAGGTTGCAAAATGAAGCCTTCAAGAAGAAAGGTGTGTTCGCCTAATGGGTATTTCTCCTCATCTGCCACATCTCGCGTGACCAATCGCGTTTTGAAGGGAAGCAAGTGGAGCACCCTTCCCTTTTCGAAGCTCTCACCGGCAGTATCCGGATAAGCGTAGACTGTCGAGGCTAGATCCACCAACGTGAGCCTCAGATGCTTGGAGCATGGCCCGCGGTTGTGGCTCCAGCTGACTACCGCCTCCGTGATACTGCCCAGCAGCTCTATGGCGCCGCCCGGTCGCTGTCCTGCTCCGAGACTACCGGAAGTCAATACCGGCGGGATGTAGCGAGCCGTGACCAAGTATGTGTAGCCCAATTTGACATCCTGCGGGACTACGGCCGAGTCCACGGCGGCCCACGACCAGGATGGCGCTCGAGATGAGTTGGCGGGTTGGGCAACCGGGTCCACCACGACCCAGTCCAGCCCCTCCAGCAGCCGGGATTTCCATAATCCTGCCATGTACTGGTCACGCGTGTGCTGCTGGTACAGTTGTGCTATGCCGGCCATGGCAACCAACCTGTCGTCTGGTTTTGTTAGAGCGCAGCCCGTGTACTGCCTGAGGAGCTGGCACCACTGGTTATAGAGCGACTCATCCATTTGTTGGTCTTTTCCCTGTGAACTTGAAGACTGTGGCGCCTGCCGCAACATGGATTGGGCGGTCTTGAAGCGCTCCCTCAATGGCAACATCGTAACGCTAGGCGCCATCTTGGGAAATGCTTCACAGAGGTCCACCGTAATGCACTCCCAGAACACTTGGGTTTTGGTGAAGTGAAGAACCCTAGGCGACAGATGTCGTTCCTGGAAAACCCATCCGCGGTTCGTTAGGGGACCTCGAATCTGACGGTCCATGTAGAATTCGTCCCATATGTCGTACTTTTTACCCGGGCCGCCTGGCAGGTCAATTTTGATGTATCCGGGAAGCACTTGGCTGGGCTGCCGGGAGCGGAACAGACCCCCGTCTGGACATGGCGAAGCCGTTGCGGATATAGTACACGCTGAGTAAGTGTAGACCTCGTGCATTTGGTTCGATTGCACCTGCCAATCATCCTCGGAATCCTGAAGGATGCAGAGGGAGTCGATCCACAGATATTTTATGGAGAATTTACGAGCGACCGTTATTGCATCTCGAAACGTCCTGGGCAGACTTTGAATAGGCTCGCCTCGTCGGAAGCGGTCAATGTTGGAGGTGAGAAGGACGATCGTAGGGTCGGCCCCCCACCGGTAGCTCAGTGTCATATACTCGGGAGGATCAACTATGTCCTCGGGGTACAGGCAAAGCCTCCAATGCTCGTCACCGTGGACACCTACATCGATCAACCTCGAAGGGGCAAACTTGCCCGGTGATGTCAGGCGGCTGCACTCAGGATGCGATTCGTGACAAGCTCGATACCACCCACAAGCCAACTCGTGGACTTTTGTTGAAGAAGTGTTGTCCTCAAAGACCTGCACAGCTTCTTCAAAGATAGTAGTCCCCTCCTCTGCGGTGGCAAGCTGGTCAGCGCCGAATTATCTCCAGAGGAACACGGCAACAAGTAGAGGTGAGGGCAAACCACGACATGGACTTAGGCAGAAGCTTCCAGGCAGTCCTTCGCCGCGCAGGGCTTCTAGAGGGAACACAAGATACGAAAATTGCCAATAGAAAGGATGAAACCATTCCGGCGTCCATGGTCGACGCTCTATATGGCACCTTAATAGCGGCTTCACACCCGTGCCGCCAAAGGATAAAGGTTGAACTTTGTCAGATATTGCGTTCCAAAGAACAACACAGATAAAGCAGCCTTCAGCTACAGCCGCGCGAAAACCTTCCAGGTTCTCGTGATGCTCGAAAGCCTTAAACATGGACTTTTCCTGTACCCATGGCAACCCCGAAGTCAGAACGCCGTGACAGACAGAGCAAAGCTTGCTGGGTGTGGTCATTGTTGGATACAAGGCTGGTAACGTATAGGTTGGACCTGAGGCGGGGTCGGTGACACTGTCACAGGACAAGTCTGGATAATTGGCGTAAGGCGTGGAGCGCAGCCTGGTGGTCCATTACGTCACAGTATGGCAGTTGGCGCAGCGCGCACAGTGTGGCGGTGGTCCCTGATAAGCAGCATTGGCATCAGATCAGCGCCCCTCGTTGGTTCTGATTGTCCAGTGTTTGCATTTCCGTTATGCTGGATTTGGTAACAGGAAACACACCTACCGTTCAGCCTTGCTATCGCCATCGGCCCAAGCATCAGCATCGTGGTCTCATAAATGATGAGCACGCAAGTTGCAGAGCCAGGAAGCACAACCACTGTAGACCATCTGTCCGCGCCAGGTCGCCTTGTGGCCGACAAGCCTGTTCGCCATGATGAGACCAGCCTCCGAAGGCACCTCGTACACCGCGCGTCATGCTTGTGAGATTTGCAGGTAAGGCCTCCTCCATTTATCACCCATCTAGACAGCCGTCGAGGCAGACTGCTAACTTTCACGCTCAGAGAGCGCAAGGTACGGTGCGATCGAGCACTGCCGAAATGCAGGTTTGTGTGACAACCCAAACAACGAACAGTCCCTAAACGGGCCATCCCGCGCATACGTCAAGAATGGGAATGTGGAGCTAACTTTCGCGCGTACCTTGGCATGAAGACGGTGTGATCGCCTCAACCAACCTTGTAGCTACAGCCAGGTTGTACAGCGTCGCACACGCGACGAGCAACTACAGCAAATCCAGGAGCGGCTGGCCAAGACTGAAGCCCAGCTCGCTCTCACCACACCAATAGCACCTTCGTCAGAGTCTGTAGCCACTGAACAGGCCGTCTCGTCACGGTGGCCGGGTACGCCTGATCACACCTTGTCGGACACGAGTTCGCGACGGAGATTGCAGTACCAGCTTCCAGAAATAACGACGACTTCTCATGCTCAGATGATATTGGCACCAGCTCCCCCACCTGCCGCTGCCGCCGCGAAACCGATGCAACTAAGTAGCTCTATGAAGATGAGTGCCGGTAATAGTATCGATATGGCAACAAACAGCCCATTACTGCCCGGTGTTGATCTTTTCGCCTCGTTCGACGAGGGGGTTAACTCTGATATGGAACTCGATTGGACAAATGAGGCCCTGATAGCGCTTGAGCCATTGGACGACCTTCTCCTCAATCGCCCTTCGCCTCAGCCCTTGTCTTATAGTAACCCAGAAGAAGACATATCGCCAACCGAACTAGGCACACTACATACCTGCTACTTCGAGTCCGTCTATTTTTCCTTTCCTTTCCTCAACAGAGATCGGTTCGTGGCGGAATCCGCAGGTGGTGGCGGTCCAGCAGTGAGCGCCCTGGTCTATTCCGTGGCTCTTGCCGGTTGCACTCACTCCCCCAAATACCTCAGCAAACAGTCTTCTTGCTACAACTTGGCACGTAACTACGCTGAAAGGTGTGAGCGAGACGGCAATCTCAACGACATCAACTTCCTGCAGGCCTTGTTGTTCATCGGTCGTTTCGAGGCCATGGACCGGAAGCTGGAAAAGAGCTGGCTGACGCTAGGACGCGCCGCCATGCTGTGCAGGCTATTGAAGCTGGTACAGATGGACCATTTCGACGACATCGATGGGACACCAGATACAGGGCACCGGGACGAGTCTTGTTTGGATCCGTCTGACGACCCAGTTCTGTTGGAAGAACGAAGACGCACATTCTGGGGCTTATACATATTGCAAAGCTACTTGAAAACACGTACCGGCTGGCCATGCCAGCTGGGCGACGTCAAGGTACTACTAAGCCTCCCCATAATCGATGTCCTACGTCAACTGATATACAACTTCAGGATTTCCGAATCAATCTGCCCTCACCGGGGCTTCTGAGATCCAATCTCAAACCGCTGAAAATGCCGTTGCTTTCCAACGTAAACACACAGCCTGGTGCCGAGATTTCGTCGTACGCGGGCTGCGTCCTGATGGTTGAGTTGGCTCTCCGTTGCTTCGACCACGGACAACAACGCGCCATGACCGGCTTCTGGGATGGTTACTGCACCCTAGTCAAGACAACGGACGAGTTATTCGGCATTCTCAAGCGACACCTTAACGCAGCATCAATACGGGAAGACCCTGTAGCTTTCAGCTTGTACTTAAACCTACGTGCCACCGAGATCTTCTTGCACGAGCTAGCCATCGCACAGAGCGACGAGCAGGGCCTACCACTGCTGATGACGGCCGAGAGCCAACGGCGCGCAACCGCAGCTGCGTTCCAGATCTCCAGCGCGGTGAGGCTCAACCTGCCCTCGCCTTCCAAGAAGGATAGCGATATCATAATGTTGCAGGCCATCTTCATTGCCTGGCCTCTGACCATGGCCTTGAAAGCCTTCCACCGTGAGCTCGCTCTTGGCGGAAGTCTCGAGACCGTGAATGGCGCCGTGGCCTCATCGAGGCTGCTCTTTGCGGCTTTGGATCACATTGAAGAGTCAGGCGGGCACTGGCATCAATGCGTAGCCCACGTCGAGTCAAAACTTCAGGAATCGGACGAGAAGAGCGGCTTCAACTCCTTGGCGCTATAGTGTTACCATTTCTCCTGAGTAGATTCTTGACCCTGTTCACATTCAGTTTCAGCTCTTACACAATGTCTACCTCTGGGTTTCCTTTGCAATATCTTCCGGAACACACCTGTGGGGCGTAAAATGACAAACGTGTACTGGTTCACCGCTTACTGCCCCCCACCGCATCACACGCATAATACCAGAGGACTCCGAATTCTGAAAACTGCGACCGAGGCCATATACCGACAAATGTTATGATGAACTGCACCAGCTTCAACACACGATACAGCGCCTTTGAATCTGAGCTCTGGCGAAAACTCAGCCCAAACCACACTGAGATGTTTTTGAAATGAACTACGTTTGACAGGGTGGGTGTAAAAGCGGTCGACGAGCTATTTCCACGTACCAGGACTGCCTATGCGCCATGTGAGATACTGAGACCAGCAGAAGTGAAGGATAGGGCCGAGTCTGATCTGAAGGCATGTAGTGCTTTTCTGGACACGCTCACTCGGCATTCACGTCCCTTTCAGCAGAATTACAAGCTCTTTAAGGCGCATTAATTGATGCTCCTATGGCTCAAACTTCCTCTTGGAGGGCCCGGCCAATCGGCAATGTCCCTCGGGGTCGAGCGGACTAGCGCCCATAGCGGATATGAATCTAGCTAATCATGTGTCTTTATCGGTCGCGACGGCCCCGACCCTGGCATGTAGGGCACCTCTACCGGCCAAAGTGGACCTCGGCGTCCGTGTCCACCGTCCGTCCCGGCCACATTCTACAATCGTATAATACCGTCCAAATCATGCTGCAAGCCCATAACATCCTCCTCTTTTATTTAGAGCTTCTTTCAATTTTATCTAAGATATTATTTAAAACTAGTAGTAAGCCCAAATTTCAAATTTCTGCGCCTGTTTCTAGTCTACCCGAACATGGGCTACGAAACGACCTTGTCCGGCCCGGCTGGGTCGCATCCTGAGAAGCATGCAGACACCGCGGAGTTAAGCAACCCGGCCCCTCCCAGTGAGCTCATAGATACCGGAAACCACAACGGTGCTTTTTCAGTCGACTGTACCAGCCATCGCAACATCCATGGCTGGAAGGTGAGTAATATCCGAAAAAGACACATTTCTAGTAACAGGCGAACCTGGGTATGCTAACATGATTTGTTGCGTTTGTAAGTGGGTTATAACCTATTCCGCCATGCTCTCCACGACTTTTTTATTCGCGCTCGACAACACCATTGTTGCCAACATACAGCCCGCCATCATAAACGACTTCGGCCACCTTGAACTGCTGACATGGATCGGCACCGGCTTCGCACTGGGCACCATGTTCATCCTACTCTGGGGCAAGATCTACGGCGTTTTTAACATAAAATGGGTGTACATTTTCAACATCTTCTTGTTCGAAGCTGGCAGCGCCCTTTGCGGCGGTGCTCCTGGGATCGAAGCTCTAATCATTGGTCGTGTCATTGCTGGTGTTGGCGGCTGTGGCATGTATTCGGGTACACTGACTTATGTTTCAGTCCTTTCCAACGATGAGGAAAAACCTGCGTATCTCGCTGGGAGCACTGTTGTATGGGGAGTTGGTAGCGTTCTTGGTCCTGTGGTAAGGACATGCTTCCTAAAATCTGTCTTGTCAACTGCGTGCTGACCCCAGGTATTTTTAGGTTGGCGGTGCATTTGCAGCTAGCAGTGCTACCTGGAGATGGGTATATTAATTCTTTATGAGTTTAAAGTGAATACTAATATACTACTAGGGGTTTTATATCAATCTTCCCATTGGCGCTGCCTTTGCGCCAGCCTACTTCCTCCTTTTCCCTAACGTCGACCTTCAACCCACCAAGACTTTGGCAGAGAAGTTTCGCTCGGTGGATTGGGTCAATGCCATCATATTCCTCGCTGGATCTGCCTGCCTAACCGTCGTTCTTACGTTTGGTGGAGTTGTCTACTCGTTCCAATCCGGAACCGTCATTGCCCTGTGGACTGTCACGGGCGTCCTCTTGATCAGTTTCGTCGTTGTCCTCAATCTTCACCCGCTGGTCTCCAAGGAAAACCGCCTGTACCCCATACATTTCTTTAAGCAGCCGACCCTGATCAACATGCAGCTACAAGTCTTCATATCTTCAGGTGTGATCCTGGTAATGTGTTCCAAGATTTTATCAAGCCAAACAAGAACGAATACAAGGTGGGCTAACTTTCTTTCTAGGCCATGACATACTACATCCCGTTATACTTCCAATTCGTCAAAGTATGGCCCTGATATTACTTGAATATGATTTTGAGAAACTAACATTGTCAAGGGTGATGGAGCTCTCGAGGCCGGGTTTCGTCTCCTTCCATTGATTATGTTCATGGTCACCACCTCAATAGTCAATGGCCTTTTGATGCCCAGATATGGATGGATACCAGTCTGGTACATCGGAGGCAGCTTCCTTGCGTTAATTGGCACCGCTATGATGTGTACGTATTGTCAATGTTCCATGCTCACCACTTTCAAGCAACCGGAATTTCCAGAGACACCATTTTAACCACTTTCACAGACACTGTCAGTAGTACAACACCAAATGCCAACATATATGGTTACAACATCCTCGTTGGAACTGGCATGGGATGCTATATCGTGGCCGGCTTCGCCATTGTGCAGTCCTTAGTCCCTGCACACGATATTGCCAACGCAGTTGGCGCTATGACGATCTGTCAGTACCTCTCTACTCTCTTGGGGGCCGATGGCTAAAACTCAAACTTTTCTAGCCCAGGATCTCGGCATGGTACTCTTCTTAGCAATTAGTGGCAGCATCTTCCACAACGTGGCTGTCGACAAAGTTGGCAAGGCCCTCCCGCATGTCTCACCCAACGAGATCGGAAACTTCATTGCAGGTACAAGTAGCAGCGCTTTCCAGGCCCTTTCGGACGTGGAGAAAACCCTTGTGATCCGAGAGATTGCAAGCGCCATGAAAAGTATCTGGGCCTTTTTTCTAGCGTCTGCCGCGCTCAGTGTCGTCTGTTCTGTTTCACTATTGGTAAGTCGCCAAAATACAAATCCCCATTCATGGAACGTGGCCCTGACGTGTCGACAGAAAACCAAGTTCAATGGTAGAAAGACTCGCGGAGCTGTTGTAGTTTAGGAGATAGTCTGGACAATTAGAGTCTTTGACTAATAGTGAAGCGTTCCCGGCAATAACGAGCTAGGTAGATTGATTCAACTTTCATTCATTGGCATAATTCCCTTTTATGAGGGCGCAGACCATATGTCTCACGGTTTAAAAACGCAACTTAAATATGATGAAGCTTTGGCAATATATGTCGCATCACAACGATGATATGTCTACTCTCCTCCAGGTTACAATCCCCTACCTCAGTACATGAACATTCACCGGTTTCAACTAACATACTCCACCATGGCCATGCTATACTCTAGATAAAAGCTGTCCCGAGTATCCCATAGCCCATGGTTTATTTAATAATCACCTCGTCTACTGTTGCAAGGTTGAAATCACTGTGCTGTCTAGCTTGGGCGACAAGTGGAAGTTGGATTGAATAACATGATCATCTGTTCCACTAACGATAGTTCGAAGAAGGTAAAGAAACATATAATACCATCAATTTATAAAGAGAAGTGCTTTCATGTCACCTGAGATGAGTATCTCTTTCGATTATCAAGTTGCTGTTATACCGATTTCCCTGGTGTAGAGATATTTTCCGCCCCAGACGCTTCGGTCTGGGAACACATACATGTTGGGAACACTAGGGTCGCAATACAGCTCAAAAATGCGCCGAAATGATGGAAAATTTCCCAGAAGTTTTTTAAAACACTTCTTACTTGGAAATATACAGGTGAATAGAAATGTGCAGCAAAACATTAAGAAAATACTTTATGAGTGTATTATTATAAAACACAATACCTATCAACATATTCAAAAAGACACCAAACCCCATTGACACGACTATAGAACCCACCCTCCCTTCTTCATCACCTCCTTAGTCCACTCATCCAACATCTCTGCAAGTTTCCCGTCCTTTGCCGCACTGCTCTGCCATCTTGGCTCACCAAACCGCTGGAATATTTCGAAATACCTACCGCTCTGCTCCGCCTTCATGTCTCGACTCGCCACACAAAACAAACTGGTCCACGCCCCCTTATCAGCAGGCCATACAAATCCAAACATGCGGAATACTGATAAAATATTCATCATGACCGACCCTGACTCCCCTACTGACGTGGCGATGTTCGTCTCAACCATACCTGGATGCACAGACGACACCCAGATCTCGCCCTCCCCGTTCTGCGCATTGGAAGAGCCAGGGCCATACGTCGTTTGTAGGGTTTTTGTGTGCAGAATATTGGCGAGCTTGCTTTGTCCATACCGCTGCCACGGGCTACCATCCTTGAGAGATAAGTCCTTAAAATTGATGCCGCCCTTGGGTGCGCCCAGGTGGCCCGATGAAGTGAGATTGACGATGCGCACACTGCCCGGAAGAGATGCCTTGGCGGTCCGCAGCATCAGAGGGAGTAGGTGCTCTGTTAAAACCCAGTGGGAGAGGTAATTGGTCTGCCACTGGGCCTCGTGGCCATCTTTGGTCATTTCGAAGGGCGTCGCCATGATGCCTGCGTTGTTAACGAGGCCATGCAATGCTGTTTCAAGGGTGTGGAAGTGTTTGACGGCCGCGACGACACTGGCGAGGTCCATAAGATCCATTTGCAGGAGGTCGATGTTGGCCGTAGGGTTCATCTTTTTAATATCGGCCATTGCTGCTGTGCCTTTTTCTAGCGACCGGGCGCACATGTAAACGTGGGCGCCGTGTTCTGCTAGGTGGGCTACCGTGTAGTAGCCTCTGCGGTTTGGTGAGATCAGCGATCTGGTCCACATGGCGAGAGACAAGGGGGAGACATACATGCCAGAATTCCCACCTGTAACTATGAACACTTTGCCTCTGAGATCAGGGAGGGTGCTGGGATGAAAAGTCATGGTCAAATGAAGATCTTGAGTTAATATAACAAAGTGTAATGCTAAAACAAAGATAACTCAATGTCTTGTATTGAGTTCTATGTCCTTGATGATACCAAATGATGCCTTCGAAAACATAGTGTTGCTACGCCAGTTTTATATTCCTCTTACCAAACAACGCCCGGGATATTTTAATCGTCGATGCCATTACGGGCATCAGATATCGTGAGCCAGCTGCATGAACCCGACCAATCATGTCACATTCAACCATGACATATCGAAGATATGGTCCAATAGAAGAACTCTAAAAGAGCGAGTGAGCCAGCTGCATGATGCATGGGGTTCACTAGGTACTGAGTTTCTAGTTTGTCAAAATTAGCCACCCTCAGATGCTGGAGCTCGTGATCCTAGTTCATAATGTGAGCAGGTTGCATGACGCTAGACCTGCTCAAGTTAGACAAATACCGTGGTACCATTTCACCAATCCCCTGTGTGTCAGCACTGATACCGGTAGTGGCTTCGCAAAATACCAAGAAACCCCACGTTCCTTTGTTCCCGAGTGTCAGACTCGTCATTGTGATCAGGCTGCATAAACCGCCATAGCTGGCCCAAAGAAATTTACACCATTCATCATCAATTCCTCAATTACCATGATTCCAACATCCGCTCGCATCATGATTAGTACCTATCAGTCTGTAAATTCAACAGCACCGCGCATCCAACTCGCGTCGATACCACAATTGGCCGAGGTACGTACCAGGCTGACTTCAATCACCAAGACGACTTGACTTGCTCACCGCGTACAGGCAATAAGCAGGGAAGATGACTGGACTGGGACCAAGGATGCCGCGGCACGCAGACGGGCACAGACTAGACTCAACACAAGGGCATACCGTAAGTAATGCCTTGCTTTCTCTTTCCTCTATATCAGGAGTCAGCACCGGTCAGAGCAAGAGATATGTAATTGTAATACCAACAGTCCAGTAGGAAAACGCAAAGCCCTAGCAAAGAAAGCCGAAGCCTCCGATGTTGCAACCGGAACACTGGTTAAACCAGAAATGCTGGTAGAATGCTGGGACATTGAGCAGCAATCCATCTCCATCATCTCAGCATCCCGGATCAAGCAACTATACAATGCAAGAAACCCCTTGCTGCCAGACAAAACTAGAAAAGAGAGGTTTAATATTGTATTCCCTCTATGTCCAGACCACCTCATCACACTCCTCCAATTCAATGCCATCCGTGCCCTGGCCATCAACCGCACTCTAATCTCGGGCATTCTCACCACTCCGCTCGATTGTGACGAGGAAATTACTCACGTCATCCCTTACCCTACCAATCCCGAAAAACTTCCCTCATCACTCCTGCCAACCACCCTTCAACAAACAGTGCCGCACGGTGACTGGATCGACCTATTTCCGTGTGCCGAAGGACGAGACCGTCTGATCCAGGCCGCAGGCACCTTCGACGAAGACGAGCTGTGGGCAGACTGCATCGGTGGGCTTTACGAGGGGTTCCCCGACGACGAGATCAAACGACGCGGCATCATTGCGTGGTCACCGCCTTGGGATATTGTGGGGTGGGAGATTTCGGAAGGTTTTCTAGAGAAATGGGGGTGGTTGGTTGAAGGGTTGCCGGAGGTGCTAGAGGCGACGAATCGGTGGCGGTTGGAGAGAGGCGAGGAGCCATTTATTTATGATAACTGCTTGTAACGTGGAACTGTGAGACCTTTGTATTCTACGTTTTTTTCTTCTTTTTCATTTCATTCATGCCACCTAAACTTGGCGTCGTTGTCATTGTTGGTCGTGTCATTGTGCATTCCTAACTCTGTTCTTGCCATTATACTACTCAGGTGCGATTAAATCACCTGCTGCCCTTAGGTCGCGCGACCCAGGTG
This sequence comes from Colletotrichum jinshuiense, assembly GCF_051148585.1. Classification (NCBI taxonomy): domain Eukaryota; kingdom Fungi; phylum Ascomycota; class Sordariomycetes; order Glomerellales; family Glomerellaceae; genus Colletotrichum; species Colletotrichum jinshuiense. The sequence goes on along the minus strand of NC_139309.1, from coordinate 89,735 downwards.
AGTGGGATGAACAGGGTGAGCCAGGCACCTTTACCGAATACAGGATTAGCAAGGGACATAGTAAAAAATTTGTTTTCAGGATGTAGTTGATGCCTTCCGTTAAGAAAGGTATCTTTTCTCCCTCGAGACTGTTCTGGCTCCCCACATTACCTCCGTGCTCTGAATGTTCTCCCGCCCACAACTGCATCATCAAGGGTGGTCATACTGACACGCAGGTTGAAATCGGTACCCCGAGGGAATGGCCGAGTATAACTGGTACGTCCTGCTGGATGACTTGGGTCAGCTGCACGAAGAGCGCTACGTCGAGCAGGTCAACAGTCACGTACGTAGCTACTACATGAACTACTTCGCCCTGTAGTGGCAGATGTTGTCAAGCACACTTGGGAGATGTCAGAGGACCAACGATTCCCATACAGCCGCGATTCAGCCCTCAATCTCATCCTCGAGGACCTCATCTACAACGTGACCAGGGGCGCAAATACGCTCGATGACCTGGTGCCCAGGCTCGTCAGCCAGAATAGAAAGTGTCGTCGATGCAGGCCCAATGAGTGGGTCTAGATGCTGCAAGGTCTATTGGGCAACGACTTGATGCCCGCCGAGCTGCAACACAAATGTGACGTGACGGTCTGTAGCCAACTCATTTGCCTCCGCCGCACGCGTTACAGAGCGGTCGGGTAAATCTGCACTATATCCTAAACCGCAAGCACCAGGAAGAGTTCTAGCTCGGTTTAGCGAGCCGGCTGCGAGACGCCAGCAAGTCGTAAAGGTCCTCGTTCACGACGCAACCCGTGCCAAAAGGCGGGCCTGCGTAATTATGACATCACCTCAAAGAATTTCCAGCTCTGTAACACTAACAACTACTTCCAACGCAGAATCCCCGCTGAGTTCCGGCATCCGGTTTCCGACAAGTGAGAGAAGACACAGTTCTGCCTACACACCTGGGAGAAATCCGAGCCTTGAAGAGTTTAGCGAGATTGACTCAGAGACGGACCTGTAAAATGCCTTATTATAGCTATAGGCCTAGAAAAACACACATATACAGTCGTGGGTAGCCGCAAATGGCCTGATCTCGTATTGGTCTGTCTACAGGTAACTTTCACCAACTACTATTTACAACATGTAAAACATGTAAAGCTCAGATCATTTCAGTGGCGAAAACGCGAGCAGCCAATCGCTAGCTAATCTAAGCTGTGCATAAAATGACGAAAACCCGTTTTCCGGACTGCTTACCCTGATTTGGTCGTCAAATTGGCTTAAAGTTGAGGGACTCGTCCGAGCCAGAGTTATGTAATTTTCCTTTCTGAATCAGTGGCTGAGACAAGCCGGACACGGCATCAGTTATCGAATATCTCCAGCTTTCTGCAGTAATCCAATAGGTATACCAGCTGCCAATCGTGCAGCCTGAGATCTCTGTAAACCCGCTAGGTAATGATCAAAAGATAAAAGTTATAAACTGTTATCGTTAACGCTTAGATATTCTTACTGGCGATGGCTCTAGTTACCAGTTGCCAGTGACAACCGCCACGAGCACGCACCGTTTGTATCTCCAGAAGTGGCCTTCCATGCAGCGGCTGTTTTTTAAAATACGTACTTCACGAGCCAACGTGCTCTTTAGCATACTGGCACAGCGATTAGCAGCTAGCAGAGCTTTTCAGTCTCGCCATAAGAGGCGACAAAAAGCTTAAAATACACGTTGACTATACCACCTCGGTCTGCCGCAGCTACTATATCAGAAAAAGAACATTGCACATCTCTCGCTGAGGAGGTGTCCCGGATCCGGGAGTAAAAATCGTCCTGTGAAAGGGAAGGCGTCACGGAAAATCGGTTTCCGTCTACTTTTTACTGCTTATGAGGCAACTGGCAACTGGAATTGTCACCAGTGAAATGACCTGAGCTTAAACTTTACTGCGCAGTTATGATAATTGGCGCTGCTGATGCTGACTTTGCCAGTACCGATGTGGCTTTTGAATACATACTCACCCACACAGGCCGAATGTCGTACTGCTTCCGGCGGTACAAAAAGCCGTCGTCAGTGGCGACCGTTATGGGATCCCGGTAAGCCACTGGCAATTTGCATTTGGCAATTGGAACCGAGGCCAGCGAAAGATCGGAGCTTAATGGAAGATATGCGGTTTTGTTATGTGGTAATGCTGAGTGACCGCAAGCCACTGAGAGGGTCTCACAGTGTTGGAAGCGTCGGAAAATGCACCAACAAAAGAAATACCTAAGCAGCGGCCCGGTCCGATACCTGTTTAGTTGACCCTGACATACCCACAACACACGGCATAGCACACAGAAAGAGGCCTAACATAAGGCAAGCCTGGAAGCAATCCTGTTGCAGGTGCGTGAATTCAGGCCGTAGTCACTTCATAATCCGACAAAATGTGAGGATGAACCAAACAGGCGGTTATAATTAATATATGTTAGTCCCTGGTCTCCTTGACATCAGTAAGCCAATATCAAGCTGATATAATCACTGCATAGCAACGAGGGAAAACACTCAATGAGGGAGACACTTTCTGTCCTGCCAAATCTCTTCCAACTGTGGTATTAATACCGAATCCGGTCCTTTCGCCAAAGCAGAGTTACGTAAAGCTCCTTTCTGAAACAATGGCTGAGACAGGACGCAGTTGGTATAACTGCTTGCAACGGTAGGCTTTCTGCCGTTGAGCCCACATCATTAGAAACTGTAACCAGTTATGGATACAACTAGGCTGTTGGATCCATAGCGTTCTGTGGCGTTATGCGTCTGGCGAGTTGTAATTGCCCACTAGTTTCGATCGAATTAGGGCATTATGCTAATATCGCAACATGTCTAAGACATACTAACTTAATTCCTTGATAATGGAGGCAGTCAGGCGGATGACAAAAAAGCCGTACACCATATGAGTTGGGGTTTTTTTTCTAGAAGCGCTCGAGCACTGAAGCTACGATACGTAGTACATCGTCTTCCCTAACAATCCTTACTTAGCCATGGTATTTTCTACCCAAAACCTGCTTGGAGGTGTACGGCTTTTTTTGTCACCCGTTTGGCAGTATCCCAGTTTTATTTATGACAACATATTTCGGAATGATCGCCAACGTCAGGTGACGGAATAAGTATATTCTTGGCGGGAAAATGTATAAAGGCAAGCCATCATGCTGATTCTTTACTCACACTTGAAGTCCCGACTAAGAATACAGACCTATGATTATACAGTCATCCTCAATTCTTTTACCATCATGAAGTCCTCTCTTGCTCTCAATGTCGTTCTTGGATTTCCCTTCTTCGCCTCGGCTTTCATATGTGGCAATAACTGCGGTCGCGCGGTTGCTGGCACTGCGAGACAAAACCCGCCCCTGGCTACGCGTCGGTCACAATGTGAAACTCTGGTCACTACCACTGTCACAATTACCCTTGGGTTGGTCCGGCTCAGTTAATCATCTATACTAAGTCAACAAGCTTACATTTCATCTAGGAATGCAACCGTTACCGTGAACCCCATCGGCCCAAGGAACGCCCACGGGCCCCGTCAAGCCGACTCAGCACCCGTGCTTACAGGTACTGTGCCGGCTTACGCAAGCGCCTGTTCTGACATCACGGCATATTGGTCTGCTTGCCAGTGTTTCTCAGGAGTATTAGCAACTACTCAAACAATTATAGCGACTATTTCTATTACAGATAGCTTAACCAGCTTGACTGTTATTAGCACCAGCTCCCCTTCTACTTCAATACCTTCTACCACCCAAACTACTACAACTAAACTTTCTACAACTACAACTACTAGGAAATCAACTGAGTCTCCTCCTAATACATCAGCCGAGTCTTCTTCTCAGTCCGATACTTATATTTCAACCAAGTTTTCTACCCCGGGCGTAACCAGTTCTTCTTCTAAACGGACTACAGGCAGCGACTGCTATTCATCGCCAGCACTGCCTTATCCTACGCAGATTTTTGGCGCTACATCAGAGGCTCCTAAAAGCGTTACTTTACCCTTTCCTATCGGCGTTTTTGGCTCCTTCAATAAAACTGTTTATGTTAGCATCAACGGCTTAATAGCTCTTAACGGCATCTCTATACTCGACCAATACTCTAATGGTCCGCTACCCGTTTCAACTATTTCACCTATCTCAGTAATGGTATATTGGGGCGACCTTGGTATCTTAGTGAGAAGAGGCCAGAGGGTTGCCTACCAAGTCATTGGAATCATTCCTGGTACCCGCAACGTCACCTTCGAGTGGGTTATGGGTCCAGGTTTTTCTTACCGGCCGCCTAATTATTTCACAGCCACATTTCAGGAGGCCCTACCAGGCATAGTCACCTTCACATACTACAACCTGTTTGACAAAGGCACAGGCGCCACCATTGGTGCTCAGAATCTTCTTGGAAATCAATCTTTTGTCCAGTACTCATTCAACTCACCAGGATCTGTTTACGATGGACTTATCGTGCGGCTAGATACTACCGGAGATGGTACATATACCACTAGCAACATTACGTGTTAGAAATAGTTTTTTTTAGTGTCACGGAGTGTGTCTCTCGCCGGTCGTGTCGTACGCGCTGTCGCTGCTGTCCCCATCGCCCGGTGCCTGGTGGTGGTTGGTGGTCCTCTTCCCGCCGGTAGCGCCTCGACTATTCCGTACAGGGTGTTCCACTGCTTGTCGATGAAACGGATTCCGAGGCGGCCTTGAGCCATCTCCTGTACCTAGGTCGACTGTTAGTTGATGTCCGTGCTGGCGAGGACAGTCCGCCCCTACTGCTCGTCTTCGGCTACCCTTTAACTTTCCCAACCCGCCAGCTGCTCTGTAAAGGTGTCGTCGCTGACCTGCCAGGCGGACTGCAACCCTGCGCGAGCTGCACGATCCAGTACTGCGTATACCACCCTGGGAAGAGCCACTGCACCTGGACCGCCCTCCGACTGGGACTATCGGGTCGGCCTCGCTGGCGGCATGGCCCCAGCCAACGGAACTGGTCTGCGGTTTTTGCCGATGAGCCCCGCAGATAAAAAGCTGTTACTAGCTTCGTCGACGCCGAATTCCATTTCCAGTCCCTCATTGGCCTAATCAAACTTAGGTCTCCCTGCAAGTTGCTGCTTTCGTCCGGCTCGGAATGGCTTGGCACGAGTAGAGTTCCATAGGCCACGCGGCAGACCGTTCCTGCTAGTCTTGACTCGTTCAGCAGTCCAGGGTGGTCTAGAAATAATGACCATACGTTATAGCGACAACGGAATAGAGGATTATCACATTGTTAAATTCAGCAATATTTGCACTTGGAATTGAATAGCAGCAAAAAATATCAAAATTACACCTATTGCCAATGAAACAAGGCATTTCAACAAGAATTTACTTCCAGCGTTCGGTCACCCGATGTACTCCTTCCCCATCCTCCACTGATCTTTGTTGTAAGAACTGGGCCAAACTCCACCTCTCCCAGGAGCGAGGATGCCATTTGGATCAAGGGTGTCATGGATCTGCTCATGCATCTTCCAAAGTGCCCCGTTGTTAAAGTCATAGGCATCAGCGACCTGGTCCATCAGACCTACATGCGTCCTGAAAACGCTCCAGCCGCGGTCCTTCCACTCCTTGAGGAGAGTCCGAGCCAACCACTGTGCACGGCCGCGCATATCTTTGTCCTTGCGGTCATAAGGGATGATGCACACATTGTCTATCAGATGAAAATGTCAGCGGATAAAATTTGGCGGGAACAGGGGAGCCTCTCACGCATTGTTCGGAAGTATGCCACGTAGTGACTGATATAGTCGATGCCTGCCTCTGCAAATAATTTCTTGGCCAGTGCGTACTGCTCCCACACCGCCTTGCCTTCAAGTCTGGAAATTGCAGCGACCATGATGACGGAACAGTTGGGTAGCCACTGCCTCATCCAAGCGAACTCGCCCATGGAAGAGATACCTTGCAAGTACGTGGCGCGCACACGGACCAAATTCTGCTCGTCCGGATTATCCTCGAGTGTAGCCCATTTGCTTCCAGGAACCTTGGTCAATTCCCGCTTGATATCCTCGATAAGGGCCTCGCGAACTTTGTCCGAGCCGAAGACGGCTCCGATGTAGCGCCAACGGCCTGTATTGAGCTTCTTGGCCATCTTTTCAAAGTCCTCCTCTGGAATCAGCTCAGCATGAGTCGCTTTGGTATAACTAGACCGCGGGCCGTAATGTGCCGCCTCAAGCGTGAGGTTACGCAGACTGACTGAGCTTTGTAACGTGCCATTCTGTAACCCAAGTTAGATGTTGACCATATGGTCCAGTTTTGTATGAGAGGCTTGGAGGTGTCTTACCAAGTCAAGCGGCTGAATGGCATCCACCAAAGCAGCAATGTCAGATTCCTTCTCAAAAGTCACAGAGAAGGGCGTCATGCCCTGGGGCGCGGGCATCAACTAATAAATAAGAACATTGTCAGCGGCGACAATAAAACACAGATGCAAGGATTGGATCGCATCACTTACCCAGAATCCCATTTTGGTAACAATGCCGCTGTTGCCCTGGGAGAAAAGGCCGTCGTTTATTGGGCCCCATCCATATGGAAACAAGGCAAAACATTCGTTCAACTTCTGGTCGGCCGGATGAACACCCTCTGCAGCTTGTTTGCGTCCCTCGGGATCTTGAATTGCGCCCATGCCCATTCTGACAACCTCTCCGTTGGGCAGGACTACTTCCATACCGCTATGCTTGCCCCAACGATCGCCGTAAAGTGATGCACCTCCGCCACGATCCAGCGCATTGCCAATCATGGATCCCCAGCCAAGGCCTGAAGAATCGACACGAATCTTATCCAACAAGCCATGGTCACGGAGGTACTCACTCATTTGCATAAAGGTAACACCGGGCTCCACAATGCAAACGCAGGCGGTGGTATCCAAATGCAGGATCCGGTTCATGTGAGTGCTCAAAACCATGACCAACGATCCGGGCACCTGTGGCTTTGTTAGCAAATGATTCAAGACATTCCGATCGACTTTGCAACAAAATCGGAACCAGGGTCAAATGCTAGGAAAACATGTGGGAAGGGAAGCATACCCTTGGTGCCGAACCACCATAAGCAAGATTCCGGCCTGTACTAATGGGCCACAAGGGGATCTTGTGCTCAGTACATAGAGCCAAAATGGCTTGAACGTCTTGCACATGTCTTGGGTGGCAGATTGAAGAGCCCACCAACTCTACCTCGTCGTCAAACGAACGGTAATAGTCGTGTGTGCGGCAGTTACGACCAAAGTCGTCGTCCTCGTAGCCATCCAAGTCGTAGGAAGGCGTGATAACAGTGAAGTTTACGGCACCAATGATAGAAACGACTTTGTTAGCAAAATTTTCAAAGGCGGTCTGCGTCACGTCTGGAGGGAGGAATCTAGGCGCTTCCATGTGGTCACAAGTACTACCTTTGGTAGTCTTGTCACCATTTCCCAACCAGTAGTGGCCGTCGGTGGGAATCATGGAAGCTTGTGACGTCGTCATCGTCGAAGTAAAAATTCAAAGACGATAGTAAGAGTTTGGTTCAAGGGATAATTTGATAGTAAATTGTAGAAGATAATAGTGTTTCGATCAATAATGCTCGCTATGGAAAAACCCTTTTTTATACTCAGCTACCCTGCTCTCGGGCAACCACATCGACCGGATGTCCTTAGTTTCTCTGCTTGGTATGCTATTTGTTTGAAACTTTCTTGACACACGGCTACGAACTTCAGCCTGCATGCCATCGTGGCAACTCGAGTGTTGTCCATACTGCCGAGGACGCATGACCAGAATTACTCATAGTGGATGCAGTTTCCGACGTTCGGATAACTTTTGTGGAACTCTAGAGGCGGTTTGGCTTCGTGGCCGTTGTCCGCGGAACTCCTGGGAGTCCATTTGGTATACGCCGTCGTTAAAGTCTCTTTAGTGACGTTCTACTAGTTTCTGTGTTGGTGGGACAAGACCGATGTCAAGGATGAGGTATTTTCCAATCATGTATATCTTTACTGGTTAGTGCCTTTACCCGGGTAGCTCCTTTCGGTAATCATTTCGTAACTTTGTTGACTGGAGCCAATTTTTGGAAGGTGATTCGCTTACTGTGATTGGACCACAGTGTATGCACCAGCCCCACATATTTACGCTATAATCCAAGTCAAGCTCCGACCTCGTGTTTACGTTTGCGAGGCTTCCAATTGAATGTAACCCCGACTTTCAACACTTGCAACACCCTGCGCCTTTCGCATCGCCAATATCTTCTTCAATCCGGCTCAATTTTTAGCTTATGGGGGGTGTCCGGTACACTCAATTATGTATATATACCAGAATAAAGCCCATCAGAGCATAACCTCCCCTGTAATAATCATGTATAGTGACAGTTCGCTTTCTGTTACCCGTCGGACAGCGATTGTGGTTTAACCTCTCTTGGATATGACTGCGAAGAAATCATACCCTTCGGTGATTGAAAGTTGAAGCAGGCTGAATTTTTTTTCGATGATCAAGGAGTTCTCCCTTGCCCGGCATAGGATGTCTCTACCAGTGGGGAAGATTCCCAATCCAACATGGTATGGGAGTATCGCCCGGGTTGGATTCGAATGGCTGACAAACTCTTTGGCCTTACTGATCCCCGCGTCACACCACTTTATTTTTGGAACCTCTTGACTTCCAGACGAGCTACCGGTCAACTGAATTCGCATTCTTTCGGCCTTTTCAACCCCACCAGACAGCGACACAGTTGCATGAAAGTGACAGGTGACAGATTTATCGGTATATAGCGAGCTGGATTCCCATTTCCAACAAACTTTGAAATAGCAATCAGCAAACCAACTACATAACCAGTGTTCAATCACCTAATGACATCAAGCTTCTCGAATACTCATCCACATCGTATATCAAATCATCATGCCATCATCAGTCGCCCAGGAATCCATTTCTATTCACCCGGCTTTGTTACAACACCCCGAACCTAGGAGCACACGCAATCAAAGCTTCACACGCGAACAAATTCTCCAGCAACTCCATGGCAAAAATGTTCGCATTCCGGATTTGGGGAAGCTGATGACAGACTGGCCGAAGGAGCAGAGCCCCCATGTGGAGGCGGTGAACAGCAAAGTCCTTCAAATCATAAACACGTAAGCGTGTTCTTCTACAGACGCTACTAGCCAGTATTCGGACTAACTAAGATATTGCCAATGCCTAGCCATGCTATAAACGAGAATGTTCGCAAGCGGCTAACCAAAGCCATGTTATCGAAGCAACTGGCAGGCTGGTATCCATATGCATCGCGCGAAAGGATCGAAGCCCTAACCTCATTCCAAGCTTGGATGTTCATCATCGACGACATGCTCGACCAGTACTCGCTCGTGCAAAAGTTTGACTTCGCGGCGCTGCATGTGATGCTAGCGGACTGCCGAGACTTTGTCGAGCGCAGTCTCGGTGTTCTTACTACGGCCGAAACCTCAACCACACAATACCGAGACCATGACGCCGTGGTATCTTTTGAAGAGTACGCGAAAGCAGTTCGTCTCTTTTACGATAACAACTACAACTACCGCGTTAGGATTGCCAAGGAGGTGACTGCAACGCTCAAAGGCTACCGCCAGGAAGCGCTAAACCGCTATGACCGCCGCGTGCCCACACTGGACGAGTATCTCAGCTACCGTGAGGCATCTTCGTGCATCATGCAAGTCGCAGTGAACCTTGAGTTCGCCAATGGCATCAGCCTGCCAGAGGACGTCATGAATTCCGCGGAAATGAACAAGCTGTATCACGCAGCCGTTGCCGTCATTTGGATTGTCAACGACATTGTTAGTATGCGGAAAGAGATAAAGGAGGGTTTTGTTGAAAACCTAGTTGTTTTGCTTGCCAACGGAGATGTGCAAGATGGGCTCGATGCTTCTGTAGCTCGGTTGCAAACCGAAATTGCTGCGGTCAACGAGGCTTCAGAGGCTGCTGTCAAGCGTTTTGCGGGCACGCCACACCAGCACCATGTCTCCCTGCTGGCAAGGAACTGCAAGAATATGTGTATGGCCAATTGGCTGTGGAGGTAAGTATCCATATGTGAACGTGAAGTTCAACAATGAAACGTGTGCTGACCATCTTATCATTCAGCCTGGAAACCCCCCGATATTGTCTTCGAGGCATCGAGCCAGATGCCGATGGTGGATTCGAGTTTACTGTTGACGCTTACCCTGACAACTCTTAATCGAGTGATTTGTGCACCGTTGGACTTTTTTAAAACAGAATTTCAGGAATAAGCGACCGTTGACATCGTCCGCTTCTTCTCAGACTTTTTACTTAAAAGGTCTGATAATGAAAATGGGGAATTTTGCTTCATTGCAAGGGTACTTAAATTTAGCACTCCAATCGTATAGGAATCATTTTGATCTCGTTAATGGGTTGTCTCTTGACAACGTGATGGTCATGTTTTTACCAAGCCAGAATCTCGCCTGACCTTCTAGTCGCTAAATCATGTCTTATCTCAGGGTTGCGGTCGACTAGTCCTCGGTACATACATACCATACCGGCCATAAGCTTGCCCCTCCAGCGCCATAATGGAATATGTAGATTTCAAGTCTTGCAAAATAAAAGTTTGTCCCTCACAGATGGACTAGCGCTTTTCTTTTGTGCTTGTTGATATAATCATAAAAAGAAAAAACTGTTGTGGGGGTCATAGCAACTCGTGTGCAACCTCAGCAAACTTTCGGCTTTTGCAAAACGAGGACTTCTCTAGGTAACGTGCGGAGAAATACTTCCCCCAAACTGAAAAATAGCCTCTTGGGATAGTGGTGGGGAAACTCTGAACGGGAATACATTGCGGCCTTTCGCCACAGAATGTTCGTGCACGGCGTTGAAGAGGCCCAGCGACCAACTCGCATTTCAAAACACGTAGCAAATGTAGTGCACGTCGGACATTGCACAAGTTGCCATATTGATCCGATTCACGGAGAATGACTGTCATCGCTATAGCATTTTTATCGCTGTGAAAGTATAAGAAGAGCTGACAATTTCTCGTTTACTCAATCTGAGCATTCACCCAAGGACTTATCTTTTATTGAACAATTCAAACCTCAACCAACAAATCACGCCGATCAAAATGTCTGGCCCACCTAGTTTCGGACCCACGCGAGTTATTCTTGACGTGACAGGAGATGTGCCAGACTGGAAAGAGGAGTATAAAAAGTTCCTCCTGTCAGTGAAAGACTCTGAAGGGTACTTTCGATACCGGTGGGGTCCTTGGAAAGAGGACCCAAGCAAGTTAGAGATACTAGCCAGTAAGTACTTTTTCTCCTTCCTGCCTGTCTTAATATCTTGTATGTTTTCTCATAACTTATATTCGCGCCTCTCTTACAGCATGGGCTCCTCTCGAGACACGTGCAGCATTTGGGAAGTCCCCGCAACATCAGAAAGCAATCGAGGCGCTGAAGCCGGTTCTTGCTGGCACTGTGCCCACTAAATGCCCTCGGTTTGATCTTGACGTGAGCACATTTGTGCCTCCGCCGCCAGAAATCATCAACAGCCCCATATGTGAGGTTATTACGGTCCGCCACTGCACCGGAGACCCAAAGGCGATGCAAGCAACTCTCAAAAAGGCAGAAGCATTGTCAGGCTGCTATGCCGCTCACTCCGGCATTGGGGCGTTGAACACACCTGATCAGGGAACTGTATGGATCGGGTTCATCGGCTGGAGGGATTATGAGTCAAGTAAGGAGGCAGACAAGTCGATTTACATGCCGAACGGCGTTGGAGAGCTCGAGAGCCACCATATCAACTTCAACTTCCCTATCAAGGGGTTTTCTGTTACCAATCCTGGCAGATGATCGGACTCGACAAATTTTGTAAAATCAGGGCTACCGAACATGGCTTAGCTTACCTCAACGTTTGGTGGACGAAATATGCTGGCCTTTATTCAGTAGATAATTGGATAGGAATAGCAAAGCATAACAGGACAAAGCAATGAGAAATTGAGGTTTGGCCCAAGATTGATATAACCACCTCCTGCACTACCTGATAATTTACGGTGCCGCCTGAGTCCTCGAGTGCTTCACATGAAGAAAATTTGATCATTTTACCCGCAAAGACATGAGCGGAGAAAGAGTCGTGGTACTGAGCCAAGCGACTGCAGCCTTCTTCTAGTACCTGGGAAGGAGCATCGAAACATTCATAATAAGGCAGATATCACTAAAGACGTATTGTGTTTCCTGTAAATCTGGGCCCATTTCGCCACAAAAAAAGGCCAAAGGGTCCGACACGCAAACAGTCCCATATTGACTTACTCATGATAGAATGTTTTATCTGCAGGTGTCAGGTCATGACCAAAATCCAATCAATGAGCGCTGTTGTCACGAACTTAACAAACAATGGCGCCACCTCCGACCGGATGAAGTATTAACGTCCCGCTTGACGTGATTGCATTGTGAAGTGAGGTCTCAAGCATATGTATCTAAAATTAAAAGCTATGGGGCTCATAGTATAGAAAAACTATTTGCATTGGCTGCTCGCTTTATGTATTAGGAATGGGACCCATTAGCATTGTAACAACAACGGGAGGTCGCTGAGTAAGCTACTGGGACCTGTGTGCGGAATTCCGTCCGCTGGATTTCGAGGTAACGTGCGTCCTGATAAGAGAACTGGGGTTCAGAGGCTAGCAGACCACAGCTATAAATCATGAACTTTTCCAGTGACAGCTCGATTAACTATATCTCAAACCAATCTAAGGCTACTCATCTAATCCAACCCTTACTCGAAATTTTATCTGTTAGCGCTTGTCACAATGAAGCTCAACTTGCTCGCCTTGACCTTTGCGGTTTCTTTGGGCACTGCTGCTCCAGTACGTATAAGAGGTTGGAACCGCTGTGGTCATTTTGCTAAGGCACACATACTTCTAGGTTTCTGAAAATAAAGGTGTGACTGCTCGAGGAGAAATCCAAAGCGGAATTACGCTTGCTACCTGGAAGAGAGACGGATCTGAGGACACTGTTGGCTCTCCGGACTGGAAGAGAGACGGAGCTGAGGACACTGTTGGTTCTCCCGACTGGAAGAGAGACGGATCTGAGGACACTGTCGGCTCTCCCGACTGGAAGAGAGACGGATCTGAGGACACTGTTGGTTCTCCCGACTGGAAGAGAGACGGATCTGAGGACACTGTTGGCTCTCCGGACTGGAAGAGAGACGGAGCTGAGGACACTGTTGGTTCTCCCGACTGGAAGAGAGACGGATCTGAGGACACTGTCGGCTCTCCCGACTGGAAGAGAGACAGATCTGAGGACACTGTTGGTTCTCCCGACTGGAAGAGAGACGGATCTGAGGACACTGTCGGCTCTCCGGACTGGTAGGAGGATAGGACGAAGACTATCGTTGTCTTTTACTACAAATAAGATGCGAAAGTTAGTAGTACATTGCATAACACGCCTGCGTTTCCTATCGCCTATTATATGAAAATTCGCTGTGATGTTTACATTTTAGTGATGCTGGAGACTGGGGACTATAAAAACATCCCCACCTCTTGTGGCCGAGTTTGGAATGACCATGATACTATCAGTATGAATGTAACTTTACCGACATATTTATCAAAGTTTCAATTCTCTAGCCATCTCTCGGAACTGATTCTTGCAGTCTAAGTAGTATAAAGTCGAGTTTGAGAAAGTTAACAACGTTGCTGTCTGTCAGTTTAGAGGCCCCTAAGCTTAATATCACGACTATGTTAAGAATTGGAACATCCAGTCTATATTCACTTAGCGGGGCAGAATTCGTTCCTGATAAGTTGATTCTGTTTCCCGCAACCCATCTTGCGACTAGCGAAAGAAATTTTCCAAGGAAATTCAATTGCGAGTGAGTATCCAGTATGCAAAAATGTGTTACACTTGAGATGCTTCTATCTCACCAGCTTCAAATGGTCTCAATTGGACTCATGCATATCAAATGCCCTTCATCATTGGCCAATGTACAAGCTTCAGCAACAAAAGAGAAGGCCGTGAACATAGTAAATTCAAGATCGTAAATGTGACGGTTTGCAGCCGAGTCTTTAAATGGTCATCAACTTACTTCAAAGATATAGATTGATACAAGGCGGCTGGTGGTTGTGACAACATGACTGTTGAAGCCATCAATCTGACCTACACCACGATGGGTGTTGTTGTTATGAAGGATACATGCAGATATACTATCTCACTGCATGGCTTCGGATGAAGCAATCTCCATGCGCAGTACCTATATGAGAAAACTCTATCAATTATTTACCTCGGTATACTCCTGAAATCAATTCCCGGGAGGGCATGCAAAACTCCAGGTCTTCATGTAATTTCAGTCGTATTCAAAAATGTGAAAACCTGTCTGCGGGATGATGAAGCCTCAATATAGTGTTATATGTGTGCTGAATATTTCTATAAACATATCGATTGACATCCTCGAACCCTGCCTAAGGCATCTTAGGGCATCTATATGATATCACAGTATCAAATGAAATGGCGTGGCTTCGCCATTGCGTCACCATTCAAATACAATGCGAAGGGCGAAGCCCCCTATGTCAGCTTACATCGTACCTGCGCCCTAATACGAGGTTTACAACCCCAGTCTGGTCACAGACATAATACATGCAATATTTATCGGCCAGGGTCTTGCTATAGACTTTGTCATATAACTCTCCAAGCCCCTAACATCGGCATTTCGCCTGTTTTATACCACCCAATCATTTAAAAATGCCCAAACCGTGATTGACTATGCTAATACTTCCCGTACGGGTACTTTTGTCGTAGGATCCGGAGTCGCAGCAGCGTCTACGCGTAGCTGCGGCGCAGCTCGCAGTCAGCAGCCACCAATGGACATTGGTATGAGAATAAGCCAATGAAGCCTGGTTTGACACCCACTTCAGTTCCAAATCAGTGGAGTAGTTGCGTATTCAGAGAGAAAGATGTAGTCATGCGGCGCAAATCTTAGGCGTTTTGTAATAGAAACTGTAACTGCAACACGTAGTCAACGCACATCACAGATGAGATAAATCAAAACATCATGTCGTAATTGGTAAATTTAAAAAAAAAAATAGTGCTGTGAAACCACCGGTATAAAGGAGTGAAGCTGTTGGGTTTCCTCGTTCCTGTCACGTTTAACACCGCACAAATCGAAGAAGTACTCACAGGACCACCGAGTTCAGGCATCTTATTGACTTTACACCTTGGTCCATCTTTTTATTGAAACCGGTTCTTTGACTATTCGATATGAAACTCTACTTCTTTCTCGTAGGAGCTTTCGCAGCCTTCGGTGAAACAGCAACCAATTCAAATTCCACGGAAAACTTTAGTTGGGATTCTACTCCGTCTACGAAAGCCCTGAAATATCACAATTGCTACGGTGACTTCAAGTGCGCTCGTCTGCAGGTCCCCCTCGACTGGTCCGGCCTGGAATCTGCCACGAACACGACGGTTGCTATCGCCATCATCAAGCTCCCAGCAACAGTTTCCGATGATGACCCGACATTTGGTGGCAGCGTCCTGATTAATCCTGGAGGCCCTGGAGATTCTGGAACAGACTTAGTCCTGCGTTCCGGATGCAGATTTCAGAGTCTCCTGGCTGGCGAGCGAAACTACGAGATCATTGGCTTCGATCCACGCGGCGTGAGTCTGAGTACACCCCATGGCGATTGCTACAAGGGTGATGAGCTTTCTCGGAAATTGGACCAAGAGCGCGACTCAGGTCTGAGCCCTATCACAGAAGACATCAATGCACTGAACTATCATTATGCATCCTCTTTGGGGAAGAGCGAGCTATGCGAGGCGGATGGCGTCAGGAGCATATGGAGCTATCTCAACACTGCCTCGGTTGCAAGGGATATGGTTGAGATTATCGACCGTATTGACGACCTTCAGTGGCAGAATCGCAACTCATCTAAGCCAGTGGATTCCCTAAAGCCTAGACTGCAGTATATTGGCATATCCTATGGGTCCTTTCTGGGTAATACCTTCGCTTCCATGTTTCCGGAGCGGGTGGGAAGAATTATGGTTGATGGAATCGTCGATGCTGAGGACTACATTAACGTGGTATGTCAACTACGCTTCACTGCTAATACAGCATAACTAACATATATGCAGACCTGGCAGAAGAACCTAAACGACGCTGAAGCTGTGCTTGGTAATTTCTATAAGGTTTGCTTTGATTCCGGGGATGACTGCCCAATCCGGCTACCAGGAGACAAAGGCGCCGCAGACGTCAGAAGCCGTGTTGATGCTTTTCTCGAGGATCTGGATGTCCACCCAATTTCAGCAGTATACAACGGCAGAGCGAATCTGATCACCTCCCCTGTTGTTCGTCTCGCCGTCTTGAATCTGATCTACAAGCCCGATCGATACAAGCCACTCGCTTTTGGGCTTGGCGGTCTCCTGACAGGGAATTACAGCGTATTCTTTCAGCTGTTATCCGCCGACACCCCTGATCTGACTTGTGCCGGTACCTCATCCGACAACGAGACGCCTCCATATACCTGGTTCGCAGACGCTGCATTCGGTGTCGTTTGTAGCGACGCCATTGACGGCGTTGCAGATCGTAACCTCTCTGTCTCTGAAGACTTAGTGCATAGAGTCTACAAACAGGCTCCAACTACCGGCGTTGCGTGGGGAGACCGGGTCATTGGATGTGCAGGCCGCAAGCTCCGGCCTCCATACGCCTTCACCGGACCCTTTGGCAGTCCTGCGGCCAATGAAAACGACCCAAATACGCCTGCAGCGCCGCTCCTCATAACAACTTCTCGTCTTGATCCCGCCACACCTGTAGCGAACGCTTTTACGATGCAAAAGCAGCATGTAGGCTCCGGTGTCGTGGTTCAAGAATCGACAGGCCATGGTGTTACTGGGGCAGGAGTAAACTCCTGCACTGCAAAAATCATCCGCGAGTTTTTCCTTAGTGGAAAAGTCCCCGAAAACATTACAGTCTGCCAGGCAGACTGCATAACGAATATTTCTGCGGAGAAGAGTAATTGCACAATTCCTCTATGGTAGCTGTTGGATCACTTGGTCGAATTGTGACAAGACGGTTAGGTGCCGGGAAGCCGGGAAGCCGGAGCAGCCGGGCCCGGCGATTCTACGTCCGGTTCCGCCAACGGTGATAGCTCCCACTCCAAGCTTTCTCTTCTACACAACGTTTATAGTTTTCTAATACACATTAATATTCGGCAAGCTACCCAACCGTACGGGTATCCTGTGAAATTAACAGTAGCGTTCCCGTACTTATTTCGCCCATTACGGACAAGTATTCGACAGCGGTGTTTTTTGTGTGGGGTTGTATGCCTTTGCAATACGTTAGTAATATACCTGATTATGTCTCTGTTGGGTTTGAAACACCAGCTTATTTATTTCATGCGCCGGCAGAGAACCTTCAGAGGTTCTTACGATTGTGTCAGTTCACGCAGTTTTCTATTTGGCGGGCTGCACGAATTATGAAGGCGATCATTTATGTTCGTTTCAAAAAGTTCAGTGTCTTGGGCTTGCTATTCGGTGTCAGTGTGTCGTCCAACACCTATGGGTCCTACATGACCATTGTTAGTGGATTGATCACTCTGTTGCGACTCTGCCTATTTGTGGTAGCCTTTGATTAATTATCTACAGGCAAAGCCCAAGGAACAAGAAAATACGTGGTCTCAAGAACGTATCGTAACCAATTCTGACCTTATTGAATAATTGCGAATTCTAATCGTGGTCTGAGTCCCTACCACACATTGAGTAAGGAAGTGGGGGAAGTTCTCATAGAAAAAGAGTCAAAAGATTGTATGCACTTAAATGGGTAGTTGATATTCTCTTGGTCTAGGAATCAGGTCATTTTTATGAGTCTTGTGTGTTGTCTAAGATGCCTATATCCGCCAGTCCCCAGACTTCTCCTTACTTGCCTACTACATTCCGATTCTAAGAGTTGCAGGCATTTTCTTTTAGAATCCGGCGTTGTGCAAGGTGCAACCGCCAACAGTTTTATAGAATATCATTAGTGCGTATTTGAGGGTAGCCTCGTTCCAGCACTGTTTACATACATGTTTCACTAGATTTGGGTGCTAAATGTTAATGCTGATGATTCAACACTAGGAAGAAAATGTCGATAGATTATCTTGGACCCATTTTACTCCATTAACAACAATTTCCGGCTGAGTCATCTGGACAAAATGTCCACTCTTGGTGGCGAAGACAAGCTCGCTCTTCGTAGAGAGTTTCAAGAATTCCTTCATGAGACCCTCATTCTTTGCATCGACCGTCTTGATCATCTCTCTCACATGGCTCCTCTGCTCCTCTGTTCCGTTCCCTTTAGCAATGCCCGCCTTGTATAATCCACTCCAATCTCTACTCCGTGTGCCACTAATCACATAAACCGGTTTATCTCCAGCCAGTGGCTGCTTCTTGCTTAACCCCTTCTTACGGAGCGTTTCGAAACTTGGCATGTAGTTCAGTTCTTCCTCGTGCGCAATAAGGTTGTACTTCTCAGTTGTTCCCGCTGCCCTAAACGCGTTCCACTCCTCCTGCGTCAACTTGTGCTCTGTTTCTACACCCCAGGCAGAGTATGCTTCCACACCAGCAGCAATAACATTCCAGAGAATTGGATCGTTTACGTTCATCACCAGTGGCGCTGTCTCATGGTTGGCGTCCACGAGCACCAGACCAGCGAGTTGGTCAGTGCCCTTTAGGGCGATGTACTCGTGCGTGAGGACGCCGGCCCAAGAGTGGCCCACAAGAATCACTGGGTTCGGTATGGGCGCCTTGTCGATCAGAAGCGAGAGCTCCAGAGCAATATTCTCAGCTGTGGGAGGGATCGGCGAGGACTCCGAGTTTCGATAGCCGGAACGATCGTAAGTGTAGCTTCGCAACGAAGGACTCAGTAGCCGTACCACGGCTTGCCAGTTGAGGGCATCGCTTGCTACACCCGAGATGAATATTACGACCGGGTCTTTGAAGCTGCTGGGCTCTGGGCCGTGACTGTAGAGAGCTAAAGAGTGAGTGCCGATGTTGACGAGGCGGCCGTTTGGAGGAAGGGTTGAGAAGGCCATTGTGGATGGATGGTTTTCTAGATCCTTAATGGTTGTATATTTCAGACGAAGTGATTTATGATATTCAAAGCCGCTCACCAAAAGAATTAATCGAAACGTTCAGCTGTATGAGATGGCAGAAGTGAGAGGGGTAAAGTGATGGAGGGGCAAAAAGTCTAGGAGAGGTGGGATCCCAAGAGGATTCCTTAGCGTTGTCGCTTCGCCCCACAAGCCCCTTGCATGCCTATTGGGTGTACCTGGACTGCTGCCTGGACTCACAGTCGGTTTCGTGATTTCAGGAGTGGTTTGCGTTGCTTTTTTTGGTATCACGTGAAATAAGAATATTGTCCATAATATCGTTATATGCAACTAGTATTTTAACTTGCTTAGGGGTTTTGCATGCGATTCACGCATCTATGTCATGACAATTTGGATTTGGCTCTAATAGGAGTGATGTATTGGTATATAAGACAGGGTGGACGCACATTTAGGCTGGCTAATTAGCGATCTGTTACTCCTCTAGTTCTAGATAGTTAGGCTGCAAGAAGCGCTAGGTTTAAAGCACTACTAATTGAGACAGAGTTACCAGTATAATAGTGGACTGGTTTTGGTAAACAGTATCCTAAGCCCAGCCAGATAGAGCGATGGCGGCCGAGATCGAGAGCTATAGCGTGATTGACTTCATCTACATTAAACACTTAGGCGTCTTGAGCAACGGTTTTGCCCACGACAATGCGGTCTTCCAGGCAGCGTTCTACTTAAGCCAGGGCAAGGGCTTTTTTGTTGGGTTTAGGTCATATATTCCTAACTCTACTGAACCAAGACCACAAGTGACATCGTCTGCTTGGAACTTGTCGAGCCAGGACCGTATTTCGAGGATAGTCGTACTTCTGTTCTGTCTTCTCCATTTCCCTCTTTAAATTGACATGTTGGTGTAATCCCTTCCACCTACTCCATGCTGGCCAAGCAGTAGAAACCCGCAGTAATGCTTAACGTTACAATTAAAAGGGACATCAAAATACTAGATGGCATATTCACTAATTGCAGGTTAAAAGAAACTCGTATTTTTGTTGGAAGGAAAGTCGGCTCGTTCAGCCTTGGATTTGCCTGTCTATAGAATCGTCCCTTAGGGTATCAGAGGTGCAAACGAAACCAACCTATCACCAACAGAGTGCCCTGCCATTTTCAGCAGTAGTAACCAGGTCTGTAGCGCACCCAGTCTGAAATTCTACCTCACGATATCCAGATCAGGATAATTCTAAGAGGGTCTCGACGGTTCTCACTGAGCTTTCAACTCGGTATGACCCGTCAGGTTTGGTGAAATCTTGCACCTCCTTCCCAGTGACGGCCAGGATCGAGAGACCGGCACCTACGATCTGTTCATCGAAGTATGGTCGCCCCTGCCCCAAAATTTCTGCGAAACATAGTAAAAAGTACAAAGGTAGCCTTAGAATCCTATATGTTAGTAGGAAGTATTGGAGTCTGAGAATGCACGGCGAGCCAGCTTATCCCATATGCAGGAGTTATGGAGGATGGTACTGGTAGCATTGAAACCTCTTTAAATTCACTCAGATATACATAAAAGAATGTTGGAGATGCCGACAGCTATTTCGCCGTATATAACGGCTTGATTGACGCCACACAGGCCACAATGTTTGGCCTTGCGCCGGCCAAATCCCTTCCGAGTTACCAATGGGATCACAACCGGACATTATAGCATGAGTCTTGGTTATTTAAGGATTTCGGCGTGATACAAGACCGATGACACGAGATTCTCAAGCGACTGAAGGGATGGTGGGCCGTATTAGATGGCGCAACTTCTTCAAAGACAATGTGATATATTTGCTTGATTGGCACTAGGTCCAAGGTCAGCTGTCATATCCTTCACATGTGGTAGCATGCAAAAGAGCTTACGCTACTGAATGAGAATAAACTATGGCCAAGACGTTACATTCGCTTAAGTTTCGAGCAACTTGGACAAATTCTGTTTCTTTATTACTCTTCCTGGACCTGGAAGCTCACGTCAGACTCAATATTGTTGACTGTTAACCGCCGGGATTGTGGGGTCCCAAAGGGCCGAGCATAATATCGATCTAAACTTGGTTAGTTCTCAAGTCAACCTACCTTTTTTGGACCACAACCCTCTTGTATAGGTTGGAAATCATTGTGAATCCTGCGAAGACGACCGCATTTCTATACTAGCCGATACTAACATTCCGGAACTCAAAGATAATCACGACGACTGTGCTTATGGAAACATTTCGGGATTATTCTGCGAACTCGCGAGCAAGCCATAAGCCCTGGTCTCGCCTTCGCGGCCATCGTCCATTTCGCCGGAATCACTAGTATAAATAGATGATGCCTCTTCCTTCCACCATCACGATGTTTAACAGTCAGACTACGTTATACTAGCTCTTTCAACTTAAATCTCATATTCCCAGTATTTACGTCCTCTTGTGCTTTAGTTGTTGCTACTCTTACAATGCTCTTCTCTCTTTACCTCACCGTAGCAGTCCAGCTTGGGCTAACTTCGGTTACCGTCCTCGGACAGAAGCTTGACCACCCTGCGGCATGGCCCAATCTGGACAAGTTTGGTCCAGCTCTCAACAACCTGCCTCGGACCACCTACAGGATCTCACCTTGGGTCAGCGGTAATATCCCCAAGGGATGTAGGGATCGGGTTCTGTTAGAAAACAGAGACCCAACCAAGTTCAAGGCGTACACCATCTTCATGGGAGACGTAAGTGTTGAGATATCTTACTGAATAGAGCCCCTTTTTGTCACAGGAATGAATTGCTGATGAACTCGGATTGTATTACTTTAGTGCGAGATACCATGGTACACCTGCCGTGAGGAGGGCGCCGAGCACCCGATCGAAACCCTCGTCGATACCCTTGCCCGTGTTCCCGTCGGCATGCGCCAGTTTATCGGCGATGTCGTTCACATGAAGGGTGATAACTGGGCATCTGCGTGGCAGAGCAGCATTGTCCATGTCAATGGCAAAACTGCTAGCAGCGTTGGAGTCTTTTTGCACGAGACTTCCCACTGCATCGACGGTGCGGTATGCGATATGTTTTCTATCCTCATACCCCGAGTTATTTGTTGCCTCGAACCTTGGGAAAAACTTATCTAACACTATGCTTGAAGAACGGCATGGGCATCATGTCCGGGGATAAGACATGGCGCGATGCATATAATAGCGATACGCATGTTGCCGACGAATACGCTCGCACCAACCACGTTGAGGTGTGTATTGATATCCCTGCCATTCTCCAAGAGTCCACCCAGAAAGGTGACAACGTAACTAACACTGGAACTTTTCACTAAACTCTAGAACTTTGCCCAATATGCCGGCCTGATTATCTATGACCGCGTTACTAACAAGGACCTTCAGAAGTACGAGCAGTACAATCAGATCGTCCAGCAGATAAGGCGCATGGCGACCGCTGCCGATAGCAAGCAGTCGTGGGGCGACAAGATGTTTGACTACTCCGGCACAAAGAAATGTGGCCGCCGCTGGTCCCTAACCCCAGCCGTCAACCCGAAGACGGGTGCTCTAATCGACAAGAGGCAATTTATCGTCCCACGCAACCCAGATATTCTGATTATGTCTCCACCAGAGGAGCTTGTTACTGAGTCTGCGACGAACTGCACGATTGGGGATAGCATTTGAGGGAACAGGTTTAGGCCTAAGCTTGTCCATACTGATTACCTCTCGGTGCCCTACTTGTTGCCCTAAAAGTAGCGTTTGCCCATGACTAGGACTTACTTCAACATACCCATCTTAGCAGCGTGTAAGCAGTAGGGCCTTTTTTACCCCTAAATGCATCATCCATCTACTATTTTCTTTCGTTATTAGTATGTACTTAGGATAACAATAAGAGATTAAGCATTTTAGTCCGCGAGGTGTCTTTTGTAGCTAAGCAGCCCCCTATTAAACTAATATTCTACCGTTTCAGTAGTGCGTTAGGCGACGAGCTGGAGCTTAGTTGTTACGACCCATTGCAAACATTAACCTTGCCAGGGCGTGCCCTACTGGCCCCTGGCGGGAAGCAAACCTTTATTCGCAGCACAATGGTGGGCCAGACGGGCCCCACGGAACTGATCAACCCATTGGAATGGGGTGGGCCGAGACCTATAGACAGCAGGAACACTTTACCCATGACTGCAACAACTGTCCTATTATTTTCTTAGGTCATCAGCATATATTTCACTCTCATCACGGCGGATCGACCCTGATTTAACACAGACAGACAGACATCATCACCGCCAATCCCTATTTTCCCTGCGTGATATTAAGACTTTCTACTAATTCTATTGCTCGTAGGAACGTTTGTAGCGGAGGTGAACACTAAGCAACAAGGCAAATCACTTGACCCTCCCAATACAGCCTAGAAAGCACGTTTATTTGCTTAAAGTAGGCTACTAGCTGAGACCTGTCCATTACGTCATGTGAACAACGTATGAGTCAACTTTTGCAAGCAGACCATGGTTTTTCGCATTGGAATATGCAAATGCAGTAAGAAGGTAACTAAGGTGCGATGCAAAGGAAGGAGCGCTCCCTGCCCTCGGAATATGATGGAATGGTTTAATAGCTTGGACACAGAGACGAGTTTACAACAGCCAGAAAAACAGGAAGGATGAAAAATTGAAAGATCAGGCGGTCCTTGCGGATTGGAGTTGGGAATTGAGCTCGTGCTTGTCTTCCTGGGTATCGTCACGAACCTGGATCGGCCTCAACAAGTCTATTTCCCCTTTATCAAAACATAATGGCAACTTCTGTCCAACTACTCTACACTCTCCCACGTACGTCTCCGACAAGTTTTTGGCAATCAATGTTACCACGACGACTGTCGCACAGAGATGGTCTCTTTTGCGGACCACGTTCGGTCTTTTCTGGCACTTTTTGGAGACCGATCTTCTGTGGTGCATCGCCTCGGATAGCCCGCCAGGTGCACGACAGGAGACTTGGTTCGCCCCAGAATGGTCATGGGCTTCGAAGAAAAATGGCAGAGTGGTTAATGATGTGTATCGACGACTGCCAATGGTCGGGCGCCTCATGATTAAGCCAGAGATCCGGCCAGCCATTGGCACCTCGTTTGATCAAACGCTTCCCATGGTTGCCTAGAAGGCTCGGAAGCTCCACACCATCGATATCAAAGGGTACCTTAGGCCGGGCTTGGTAACGGCTGTTTCTAGGGGCGACCGAACACATAAATACCTAGTGAAACTCAGCAGACAAGGCCAATTCTCCGAAGATAAGGTCCACGACTTCCGCCCGGACTGTGCTGAAGACTTTCCGCTAGGGGAGTCAGTGAAAGTGATGTACATGGTCTGGTACCATTACGACGCAAGGCAGCTTGGCCTTGCAGATTATATCGATGTCGGTCTGGTCTTCAGGCAGATGAAAGGTGATATGGGGACTGAAACTACCACGTATGAAGCAGATTGAACAAGAGGTTTGACAGTGAACAACGCATTTTGGATAGGGTTGGATACATGGATACAACATATCCCATGGCCAGTATTCGGGATCTGAGTGTTGTCTATGATGAGATGAATTGGTATTTTGTAAGGCTAGCTTAGACTAATGAATATCGAGGCATGATTTGCTTGCCTTTGGGCATCTTCAATGTCCTTCATTGCTGTTCACTACTCCATCTGGTGTTTTGCTCCGTCCAACTAACTCAACTATTTGAGTTTGACTATGGTCTCCGAATAGGTAGCCGTTGCAATACTTGGCTGGATCCAGCTCTTTCTGGTGCTCCTTCTTAAAACAGCCTGGTTCCAAAGACGTCTTGTGCAGATGGCCAACTATTTACCATTTCGTGTCCTCTCCGTTTGAAGGCAAATAACCGGCGCTATGGAACCCTATCAAACATTTCCTCCTTCAGAGCGCATTAGTTTTCGTTGCATTCGGGGCTAATTTTTTAGATTAGTTTCATAGCCTCGCAGGACTTCTCGTGACTGCATATTGTATGTAAATTCCAAGACCTTACAGTCTGTCAAATTTTCTAGTTGCATCTGTTGCGGCTCTTTATGGAGTTTATCCTGTCTAATGGCAACGCAGCAACACCACTCCGGATTAATGGGAGGACTTCTGGCTGCAGACGCCATGTTATTGACGTCCTTAACCCCATTATACGTCCTTGAGAGAGCAGAAGATTCCAATGAGGCAAGAGATGGCAGTTGATTACTAGCTTAAGATACGATCAAACATACTAGATTTTATGATGGTGTCTCGTGTGAGTTGTATCGGAGTTGTGATGACTAGACAGTGCAGAAATGTAGCGAGGGTTTCTGGCTAAGCATGTCAATAAAGCTGGTGTACGAATTACTCGACAAAACATGGCCTAAAAAGACATAGATTTTAGTTTCGTGCAGTTTCCCAAAGCTGTCTCCAACACATCAGTTATTTCATGTTGCGCAATTAGAAAACACCATGAGCTTATTCCAGCCCTTGTGCAACAGAATATAATGCGAGGCAACCGATTTCCCAGCAACGAGTTCAAGTGAAAAGGCTTAGGAAAAGGGCAAGCCGGATTTGGCCTCATTGATGGAAGACGAACAAGATATCCTTATTGCATCTGGCTTAGAAGTTACGCTCCCTGCCCATATTTAATCTATTGAGGTTGGTCGAAAAGACTTCACAATTCTACTATTCTTATAGCCATAAAGTAACAACTCCTCCCTGCTCCTAAGGTACCGTGATGAGGGCCCTCGATCTGGCAACACGAATTGTCTTGTAAAGCCGAGCTTCAGCCCAGAACAACAGTCCGATGTGCAACTGCGAGCTAGTTCACGGTTTGAGCTGCTCAAGCATAATTTTTACATGCGTCCCGTCATTACGGTACCAGAGACAGGCGAATTTCCAGAAAGTACAATTACAGAGGGTGACGGTGCAGATCAAGTTCGCTGCCGATAGCAGAGACTCTTCAACTGCGCTTCGACGTGCTAAGAGACATCACAAACCCCATCAGGAACCGCTGTTAAATCACAAGGCAGACTCAAGAGCGCATGATAAGCGCAATGAATTCTTCCGAACAAAGATGAAATCAATGCCAACCTCAAGGCTTAGCCCCGATGGCAACGTAATCCTCACGACTTCATCGACAAACACCGCGACACTGTTGATGGGACTAAAGTAAGGGTTTTGAAAACCGTCACTGCTTACCTGAGGTACTTTATAATATTAATATTTGGTCGTATCCCAGTTACTGCTCTTCCTTTGATAGTCGTTTTATATCCTCGCTATGGCTACTAATGACCAGCTACGACCAGGGATATGACTATGCACAACCGCTCCTCAGCCTTCTTAGTAAGTTAATGTAACAGGCGAATAAAGGAAGCAGTTTATGAGCCGTCTATGTCTGGTGTTGGATGCGTAGCGAGGCTAGGCATTCCGAGGGGCGAGGCCAAGCTGGATAGGGAGGTGGTAAAGTAGGTAGCAGAGGAGGAGAGGCAGCAGGGAGAGAGGCCTACCAACTGTGCGCCCGGCGCCGGGCAACAGTGAAGGCGCGACGCGATGCGCCCGCCCCTGCCTTCGCAGCCGGTGTGAAGTGCGAGAAAAGCACTTGACGAGGAAAGAAGGGTCATGTTGCGTCACGGCAGGTGCAATGCCATGGCCTGCCTTTCTTCTCCTCCCACTCCGGTCGTCTGCTTGATCTTTTTCTTCTTCTCCTCGTCTTGGTTAATTTGACACATCTAGTGTCAGTCGATCTCATTATTATATATACAGTTAGTAGTAGAAAAATCTGTCTAATATATTACTTTAGGTAGAATAGTTATAGTAGATTGGCGAAGTAGAATTTGTAAGTTGTAAGGAGGATAAGTGCTGTATTAGTTTGCATTAGGTTGTAAGTTGGAAGCTGCCTTACCTAAATAGGCAAGACGGAACGGAATATATAATGATCCTTGTGGTGTTTGCTTACGGCTGCTTTCATCGGGCCAAAGCAGTAGTGCTGTTGCGGTTTTCGCCCAAAGCAGCCTTACCTCGATCCCTAAGATGGGGGGTCCTTCTTGAGGCATTTCTAGGTCGAGTCATCACCTATTTGCAAGGAAACCATCCTCCTGAATCCTGCAGGACCCAATTTTGTGAAAGTCATAATCCGGCCATTCTCTGAGTCATACTCTGTCTCAACCACACGTCCGGCTTCAACACAAGGAACCTCCATCTAGGCTACTGGAGCTGTCTCTTTCCCATTGTTTTGACCACAAGACCCCGACCTTGCACCACAACCACAAAATACAAATCCTAATATTTTTGGTTACCACTGCCAGCTATCTTCTGGGTACTTCATTGCTTTCCAGCTCACCACTAGACAACCATGTCGTCACCCAAACTGGTCATTTTTGACTTTGATGGAACGCTTTTTGATACTCACCAGTCCATCTCTCACTGCATCAAGCTCACTTTTGACAAGCTGCTGCCCGCCGAGGCACCACCCAAGAATGAGATCCAGAAAATGATCTCCAGCGGTGCTGGGCTGAAGGAGACATTTGCAACCCTGCACCCGACGCCCAGCTCGTTTGACGAAGACGAGTGGACCGCAACCTACCGCTCGCTGTACGCAGAGCACGGGCAGCCTCTGATCGCACCGTTCCCCGACGCGGCGGAGCTTCTGCGAACACTCAAGGCGCGCAATATTCCCGTTGCCATCGTGAGCAACAAGGGTGTGGCGGCGGTTGAAACAGCGCTCGAGAGGAACGGCTTGGGCGGCTTGGTCCCGACGGACTTGATTGTGGGCGACAAGACACCTGGGGCCTCGAGGAAGCCTGACACGGGCAGCTACGTGAACGTGCTGGTGCCGGCCCTCAGAGCCCACGTCGTCACCGACGGATTTGACCAGGCTACAGGTGTGCTTGTCGTTGGCGATACAGAGGCTGATATTCGTTTTGCGACCAATATCGGAGGCGGATCCAAGTCGGTCTGGTGTAGGTATGGGTATGGCGATAGGGCAAACTGCGAAAAGTTGATGCCTACGTTTACTGTTGATTCTTTGAAGGAGGTGGAGGCAATCGTTTGTAATTAGTACAAAATTACATGTTTGAGAATGATGTGACATATGCCAGCAAAGTGTTTACAACTAAATATCCCTAGTATCTTCATATTTACCCAAGTAATAGCTAGCAAAAATCCAGAGGTATCTCAAGTTGCTCGGTCTTGAAAGGAAAATGGTGAACATCAACCAAAAGAATTTCAACTTAAAACAAGTCACATCAAACATGCCCCCAAGACAACATGGAAAGTATATTACAGCACTGATAATCAGTAGTTATAATCTGTACTTCAGTAGACAACCCCCCCCCCCCCCCCCTAACTTCTCATCCCCACAGTTCATCACTCGATAATGTATTTGACCTTATAATATATCTAGGTAAGAATACAAGCTTGTCCTCCAATTAGAAACTCACAGACCTGAAATTGGGTTGCTGAAAGCCAGCTAAGCCTTCAAGGTGGGAGACATTCCGCTCAGGGACACTCTGCAAGCAATGAAGAAAGCAACAGCACCCATCATCATGCAGCCCGAGAAGACTTCCAAGCCCCAGAATGCCCCGTCCTAGTTGTCAAGAATGGCACCAGCAATGGGACTGCCACAGAGGCTAGCAACGGCAGTGCAAGTGAAGAGATCCCCTTGCCGAATACCAGTATTGGTGGGGTCGGCGGTAATCTGACCATGAAATGCTGGCACCATGCCAACCAAAGCGCCAGATGCAAAACCGTAGAGAACGCTGAAAACAATATATAGGGCGTTAGATCCTGGTGTCGTAGAAGGCCCGGGCATCCATAGCCAGAAGATGGTAAGAGCAGAAAGCAAGCACATGATAATCATGAAGTTAAATCGTCCCAGCCTACCGCCTAGGTATCCAAGCAAGATTCTTCCAGGTAGACTTCCGGCGTTGAGGATCGCTAGAAGGTAAGCCGAGATGTTGGGGTCGGTGCCGTCAGCTTGTGCTTGCAACATTGTGTAGTTGATCGGCACAAACATGGCAAAGAATCCGAGCGAGGACGCAGTAGCCAGTAGGACGAATGGAACCTCAGCGAACGGTGAGAAATAGTTGTTCATGCTGATGGGCTTTAGTGAGGGTTTGATTCTCGATCTGAACGCCAGGTTGCCGATGACCAGCATGCCCAAAAAAGTGAATCCATAGACGCGAATGGTCCAAGAGAAACCCAGGATGGGCAACAATTTGTAGAAGCGTTGGAAAAATAATGCCACCGATCGAAGAGCCGCTCGACACCACGCCAAATGCCGAAGCCCCCTTCGTCTCGAATCATGTTGCGGTCAAAGAAAAGGCAGCGTAGAACAAAAAGCTCGCCCCGAGCGGGTTGCAAATCCCTTGCGCCAAGAGGAACCGGTAATACTCGGTTGAGACTGAGAGCATCATGATCGGCGAAACCGGTATTAGACGCAACTTCTTTACAGTTGTTGCTGCCGTATTTTACTTCTAGGCTTAGGTATTTATTTCTTAATGTTTAGGCTTATAGCCTTGACCGGTTTGCTTTGACGGCAAGCGTTAATTTCCCATTAATAGACATGTCGTATTTCGTTTAACTGCTGTTAGACGAACTACTGTTGGGCGGACTGCAGTTGGCGGATTAACTATTGCTGGTTCTGCTTGCACCTTACCAGCTTCCTCATCATCGCTTGGTATCGAGTGTGCCCCGGGAAGGTAACTGTCCGTTCAGTGGCTCGCCTAACAGTATCATCCCCCTCCCGACGATAGAGTTCATTCATCCTATTTAAAGAAGGCGCTTGTTATAATAGATGATGCCAGCAACTGTAAGATTTCAGCTTTTCGGCACAATAGATACATCCCTATCTCTCTCGGACTTTAACTTTTGAATCAGCATATAAATATGACCTCGTCTTCTCTACATCCCGCCCCGTATTGATGAAGGCAGCTTCATCGCTACAACCACCACAACACATCACCAAATGGAAGATTAGGGTGAGCCACGCGTGTTTACAGCTTCCATCCACCCCTTGATGATTCGCCGCTAACATATGGGCATTGCAGTGCAACGGATCATGGTAGAACTCGCCGAAGTGAAGCCTTTGACCAAGCCACAAACTGTCACCTGCGACACCCACCCCATCAATCAGCCGGCCTGACTTGGTTCTTATGCAGCGATTTCAACGCTTCATTCAACTCCCCCACTACTAGACGAATGAGTCTCTCCGAAATTCCCCGTCCGCAACCGACAAACCACGCTTCGACCCAAAGACTGCACCATAGGGAATGTTCAAACGATGCCCATCTCGGTCGACCCAAGAGTCTGGGGCTTGTCCCATCTGACACGTCCCGTATAAGGCACGTTATTCTGGAGATGAGGGACAAGGACATTCGCCGATACGCTGGTCGTTTGAGTGGAAGAGGGATGGGGGCTCATGGAAAGGGTCACCCTTGTTAACGATAAAAATACTGATGGTAATAGTACGAAAAGGGGAAATGGAAGGGGAAGTTTGCTTCTGTTCTGGGGAAGGCAAACGGAAAGAAACCGGCGAAGCTTGTCGAGGGGATATCAGGGACGGTGCGTCACTCGTCCGGGCTATTGAAAGGGCATGGGAAACCTGCTAGTTCAGATATCATGGCCAATGCGGCGTGTGCATGGCGTTTCGGCGAACGTAGGCAAGGAAAATACTAATGGCGCATGAGGCGTAGGGAGGTTCATGAGGGGCGTCATTGGGGAGGCGAGCAGCGTTGTTTTGATGCCGGAGCTGGCCTGGCAATATATGGAACCCGGACGTCACTCACACAGCTCAAGACATGGATGCGTATTTCATCGCTTAAGCCGACGTTACAAGTGCTCTTGCATGTCCTTTCAAGTTACAAAGCTAGAAGTAAGGAAGACTATAAAGTAGTAATTAGGAACTCTAAAGGAAATCTTTTATCCTCTACTAAAGAAACCTTCATAATTTAATTGTAATTCATTAAGCTGTAGTTTAGATTAACTGATTAATAATACTAATAAGCTTAACTGATGCTCTTCTTATCGTAGAAGAGTAGAGAAGCTATCTAACCTAATATAAGTATACTAATGTAAAAAAATCCTAAAGAGAATATAAAAAGATACTGTTGGTGCAAAGATTTAGATGCCTCGCTATCGTAAGAAGAAACGTCAGTAATGTTAAAGTCGCTTGTATTATTAATAACCTCGATAGAGTCCGCCGCACCGGTTGCAAACCACGACCCAAACAGCTCTCAGCCAGCAACGACAAAACTCAGAAAACTAACTCGCCTTCTTTCTCTCCCTTACTAAATGTCTACAAGTACCCGCGTTCGAGTAATGACTGGCACCAAAATATCGCAGCACCTGATTCCTCAGTTGATAGTTCCAACAGCTAAAACTGTGACAAACACATAGTCCCTTGCTTCCTTCAAGCTTCACGAGTTTCAAAATATCCTAGCAATATCCTCCAGCATTGCAGTCTTGTTATATACAGTGGACTCAAAGTTCAAGATAGTTGAGTCCGATGCATCGAATGAGTACTCGGTTATAGTGTCGTTGGATATACCATACAGGAAACCATCCATCGTTGTCGCAATGGCCGAGAAGTTCGCCGCATGTAGCTGCCCCCCCGAGTCTCTGATTTGAATTGTCTTCATCGTTGTGTCCTGCAGTCCTAGCGAACGTCCTGCTATTGTCCCGTCGGAAAGAAGTGCAAGGTAGATGCTCTCCGTCCACTTGTCGCGCCTTGTGACAGCAAACTGCTGCATCACCAACGACGATGAGAGTTGGGGTAGGACGCCGTTAGTGAGTACATCGGCACCTGTGAATACAGTTAATGACCAACTTAACGCTTTGTGCGTGGGAAGACGAGGAGGAAACCTTGACCTACCTCTAGTCCAGTTATCGTTCCCTGTAGGGTATTTGGCTTCGACCATGGCGAATTCCCACTTAGAAGCATCCGTCGTATTTATTGCTTCCGCCACTAGACTCAGTTGGTCAAGTTCTAACGCTCGGGGTTGAGATATCATGGCCAGACTCGTGTTTGGCGTCAAGCTCGGAAGCCAGTTATCCAGGTGCGACGGAGTTAAATATTTATCAGTATCGTTAACCACGTAAATGTATCCATCCAGCCCTTGGTAGGCCAAAAGGCGATGGACTCCGAGCTGGGTGCCATCTTTTTCGGTGTCAAAAAAAGATTTAGTTATTGTCGCTGCTAGTTGTGAACCGAAAGAAGCGCGTAAATAGGCGGTATGGACCATGTCACTGTAATACCAACTTAGGCTACCCCGGATACTGCTATCATCGTTGACAGCATGAAGATAACCGTCGGTACCAAGATACAAGGCCATGGTGTCGCCACAACCCCAGTCCGCACAGGCTGTTGCCGCTAGTGGGGCGCCATGAGGAAGATCGACTTTGGTGTTGGTATTTGCGAAGTCGTGCGTGACGTTGGCAGTCTCCCATATGGGCGAAGGTGTCAGTCGGCGTCGCGATATCAGTGCACCGGAGGTGTCCTGGAATAAGACGGTTCTCTGTACGCGCTCATCTATGGTCCTGTTTGCTGCCGCGAGCTTCGATGTCTCGAGGATGCATCTAGCGGCCTCTGCAACCTTGGCAGTGGTGCTCCGGCGGCTGAGCAGACCTCCCGCAATACCACCCGCGATGGCGCCAACAAGGACCAAAAGACCAACCACAAGTCCCGTGATGAAAATCCACCGCGAAACACCACAAATTGTCTTTTTCCGTCCAGCTCCAGGGATTGGAGTGTCTCGGTCAAGCTGCTGAGCGTCATGCAACACGGAGCTAGTGCCCGTTGGTTTGTGGTGTGTTTCGGTGCTGGGTTGAAGATAACGGTCCTCGGCGTCCCATAGGCCCGTCCCGTGACCGTGGTACACCTCGAGGCCGGGTGAACCGTTGTATGGTTGGCCAGGATTTACCTCGAGGCCGGGCACATCGTTGCGTGACTGTCGAGAGTCTACCTCGAGCGTGCTGTATTTGGGTACACCAGCCATGATTTGGTCACCAGTGCTGTTGCTGTTTTGGCTGTAGGGCAATATACAAAGATGTTATACAAATGGAGTGGAAATCCAAAGACCCTTAGCCGTTGCCTATCAAAGGTACTTATACACCTCTAGTCTGACGCCCCTGTCAGGACCGCTTGGACAGGACGCCTTTACTGCATCCAGATAGTGTCCCAACCTGAGCCGCAGCCTCAGCCAATAACATGGCTTCTGTACTCGTTCCATTTCCGTTGGACGTGTCAACAGTTCTGCCTCAAAAGGAGTTGAAGCCTCTGGAGCGTGGAAAGGCTGTATTCTTCTACGAACCGCATGGGCTGTGCTTAAGTCCCGCGAGTTACCTTCTATATATAAACTTCCTGCCAGACCTGGACATTGCGTATCCGAGTCGTGCATTCAACCCATGCTCGATTCCCTGCTGCTCCAAGGGGCATAGGCATTATGGCCATGAGACCCTGTTCTGTTTCTTTTGTTAGGCTAGACAGCCGTGTCAACAGCACGTCACTCACGTAGTAGACAATAGACCAATATGCTTAACATTGCTGGCTGCCAAGCTGTCGCCTGCCACTTCCTTGAAGCCCATGTGTCCGTTATTGAATCAATTCTCATCTGCTGTCTTGTTTCGGACCTATCTATGGATACGGCGCTGAAGTGCTGGACCGCTTCTGCTAACCAGAACATGGCCCTCCAACGATTGCGTGCTGGATAAAAAGTACATACACGCACCGAGGAATTTATTATGGGTTCGCGGGAACGGGCTCTACCACAACCCATGTTCCCTCCGAGAAGTCATCTGAGTGTCAGTATACTACCCAAAGGAAACCCAGGCCATGTTAGATGACAAATTCATTAAGAGACCGAGATGCCACGACAGGTCGTCCGGGATATTGATGCGGACGCAGCCCCCACAGCCGGCCTCCACAGCCTCCACCATACTCCTTGTGTCAGCGCTAACACCGCTACTGGCCGGTGCCCCGACTGCCTGGGGCGCCTGCAAGTCTTTTAGCTTATCTACGTACTCTGTTCGAGTTCCCGATTCTGCCCGCAAGCCATCGGAAGAGTCCGAACTAGTGGGGCATCATCTTTAGCGTCTATTTCTGATCGTGAAGCTAACCTCAATTTGCTCCATCCGCGCCCGTTTGTGCATGCAGAGTCCTTCTGTTCTAAACCAATAAGACGCCGTGTTAGCCTAGAGGCGCTACTGTCTGTCGAACTATCCCATCGACTGCCACGAGGTACCTTTATTATCTACAGATTCTGGCTGTGCCAGAGGTACCAGCAATTTCGATCAGGAACTAAAGGTACATCACAGTCTAAGCAGCGCTGCCTGCCGCTGCTGCTGATTGAGGTGTAGCCGTTAGATCACTGCTCCACATAGAGCCGCTTCCTTGTTCCGGCGATGCATCATTGGCTCTTCTACGTTCACGTAGGCAGGCTGCGGCATCAATCTTAAATCGGACGGAAAAGTAGGCAACCATTCATAACAAAGGCACGACAGCTTGCCAAGTGCCAATCAAATTCAGACGATACGACACGCGGACAACACAAGGGGCTGCCAACATCATTCCGAAGATGAGCGGGGAATTACGACTCGGACCAGGTGCCGCACACCCACAGGTGCTGAAAGTGACCGTCAACATTGCTACGAATTCGGTGATGGCGAAGTCCTTTTGTTCTGAACCAACAAGGCGTACATTCGTTTAGCATAGATAAGACTAAAACCATCATTGGCGACTCAATTAGGCATTCGTGTTTTGTTTATTTAGAATTAGAAGTAAAACACTGGAAACCCTTGTGGCGCTAGCGTGCAAATAAACTATCTTTACCCACTTATGCATCGTCTAAAAAACACTGACATGAACACGGCCAGCGAGTGTCTGTCCAAGGAAGTGGTTCAGCCGTAAATCAGCATTGGACGCATGTCCAGCCTCGCGGGTGGGCTGGGCCACCCGGTAAAATATTCCACAAATGCCTAGATACATGTAAAATCCTCCAGCGGCTGCCATGAACACACAAGCTGTATACTAAGAAGCTGTCTCTCATTCTCCCTATGATACCACCTGATGCCCAGGATCTAGGGCTTTGGATCTAGGACTCTGCCTGGCCATCCGATAATGCAACACAGTCGATCAGGGGGCAAGTCCTGTGTATTGGGCGATCTGGAATGTGAGGCATCTTGGATGCCGGTCACTCCCGCGCTTGCCACAGGGTTTTGTCTTGTATTTGCCCGTTCTAACCGGTTCTTACAAATTGCAATAATGCAGATAAGCCAGGTATATCAGGTTCGTATCCAGACACAGCCGTCAATCTGACAAAGTGCTTAGAGTAATCTACTGGACCTGCAGTAGACCTATTTAAACGAGTGGCACCTATCCCATGTAGGGCAATCCTGTTCCGACTGTAAAGGCGGATGAGTCAGTCAAGCATCATGAAGCATGAAGGCGTCTCCCGGCGAAGGCTCAGAACAAGCCTACGTGCTTTGTCGAGCGTAGTAGAAATTATTAAGACCCACGGACTGATAAGGTGTCAGCAGACTTGTTAAGCTTCAAGCACAATCCGCCGAGTAAGTAAGGAACGCCACTTTCGAGCGCGTAAAGTAGGTCGCCAAGGGGTACATTACTCTTCCCGCCTCGTCTATCCGCAGGCCACCCCAATCCAACCTTACTTCAATCTCACTACAATTCTACTTCAATCAAAACAGAACACACACACACAACCTCTAACAATAGACACAACCGGCCTGTCCGTCGCCACCAGCATGGCGGGAATTTCGGAAACTGGGAACCACACATTTAAAGTATTATTACCAGCCGGCAATCGACTCTTGTGGACGCTCAACGGCCCTCTTGAGAGCGCAATCCAGGTCGCGCCCAAGCCGTATTACGAACCAGGCGACGTCATAGAACCCTAATTCCGCCCTGGGTCCGCTGATGTCGCGCCGAGCTGGCACCCCGTGTCACAAGAGCTTCTAATTGTAACCTGGCACCACGTGTCATAAAAGCGTACCTCAGGTCCCGGCTGTTACTGTCAGGATCATGTGTTTCGACTTGTGGGAAGAGCTTTGGGTCGAGCAAAACCGCTACTGTCTCGATAAAAAAACGACCCCCGCCGACCGCAGGCTCAAGATATTGAACTCAAGGTAACAGCTTGTAGTACGTTTCTTACGATCCACAAGTACGTCTCTATTGTACACCCATGGCCTATGGGTATGCGCGAGAGGCTCCTGTACGCCCTAGGCAAGATTGATGGTAAGGGTGTACTGTGGGCGCCCGAGACGAAGTTGGCCGTTCTACAATTCGGCGATGGGCTGTTGAACATTGGTACTGAGGATAGGTGGGCTTACTTACACAAGATGCCCACGCCAGCGGTCGAATGGAGCTGGGCCAAGAGAAACGAAGCCTCGGGTAAAGTCATAGAGAGGATGAAGGCGAGATCCGCAGCACGAGTACGCGAGCTAGAAAGGCTGCTCCAAGAAGAAAATAATTAAGATAGGCCGGTTGATCTAATATATATATTAGTACTTCTTTATTTCTCCTCCTTTTCCCTTTTTCCTACAGTAATTAGGGCATTTAGGGCTGAGACTTAAGTAGATAAGTATGTTTGTTACTAATTTACTGCAACCCCTCTCTCTCTACCTTCTACAACCTTACTTCTATATATACACTAATAATAGGCTACTGGCCCTATATAACTCTAGACTATCACCAGCATAAAATATATTACTGCTAGTGATAGAGGCTTAAATGGATTCAGCACTATAGGAATATCTATAGTAGACTATCTTAGCAGTACTTACAGGCACCAGACAGGCAGTATCTAAAACTATAGCTAAACTTGTAGAGGTCTATATAATACCTTAGGTCTTTAGTGATATTGTTATCTAGACAGCTGTAGCGCCCTATTAGTTCCAGTATACTAGCAGCTAGCTCTACAGCCGGTCTAGTATAGATATATAAACCAGTAGGGTAGTAATTATAGTTATAACTATATAAATATAGGCCCTTTAAGTTATCTATAATACTAGATGCATTTAAGCTGTAGTATAGGTAGGGGAGGGGGCCACTCTATAGGTGATTATAGTTACCACTAAGGTTCTAGCGGTGCCTAAAGTTATAGTTTCTAGTGCTGTTAAAGTTGAAAGGGCTGTAGATATAGAGACGGTAGATGTCAAGTTCAAGGTGTAGATTCTAAACCCGTTCTAGCTGTATAGACATTAGTTCTACTATAGAGGACTAAAACTAGAACACCTAAAGACTGCATTTGAGACTCACCACCCCTACTCAATATAACAGTTAGCTGACTTCTCGCTGTATACACCATTTACATTGCAGTACCTCCCCCACTCAGCCGAGCACCTCATCCCCCCTTACACCGCTATAAGTGCCGTCTTTCATCTACATTATACCGGCCGACTGGTCGTCCTGCTTCTAGATGTTACAGTCGCCTTGCTAGCAGGTGAAGAGGCTGCAGAAGGCGTCGCCTATACTGCACCGTCCATCCAGGCTGCAGCAGCTTCCCCAGCGGCCAGTACATTCACAGTTGCTGTAGGCCTGGCGGCACCTGCCGTCGGTGCTATAGACGGTGTCACCCACGCAGTCGCCCTCATAGCAGGTGCCAGGGGCACAGTCCTCACTAAGGGGGGCAGCATGTCATGTAAGTCTTGGTGTAGTTCATCATTTCGGGGTCACGGCCACATACGTCGAGTCGCCGCAGGTCCACGTCTCCAAGTTGCAGCACTGCTTGTTGGTACCGAGGCAGGTGGCGTTATTGTGGCTAGGGCCGCAGAGGCCGTCGAAGACTCTGACGGGCTCAACGACTGGGCAGAAATGGTCAGTTATTGTCATGATACCCATGTTGGTATGGCGTCTGACGGAACCTCACATCCGGAGACGCAATACTCGGCCTGGGACTTGACGTTGCTGCAGTCCTTGTCCAAGCCCGGGTTCAGGGTGAAGAAAATGTCGTTAGACAAGTCGTATCGCTGGGCCAGCATCGAGCAGGTGTAGTAGCTGACCTCCTCGGGCGTGTCCGCCCAGTACCGGCAATTTAATTTCCCCCGGCTTGACGACGATGAGATTGCCCTCAGTCGGCCTGGAGTCGACGGGTCGTCGGCGGCGGCGATGCGCCTGAGGGAAAGGGAATCCCAGGTGTACGGCTTGCATGATAACTTCCCGTCCTCAGCTGAGGAGTGGTGGGAGAGAAAAAGAGAGGAGGCAACGGCTAGCCAGAGGGCGGTGCCGGTGCGCGAGGATGCGGCGCCGAAATGAAACGACTTCATGCTTTTCTCTCGTGCTTGGGTGACTGGGCTGTCTGCATAAGGGAGTTCTGGCCATTCTCATACTTGGGGGTTCGGCGTCATAGTTAAGAGGGTCGTTTGAGTTGTTTCTTGTCGAGCGCACTTGCGCCGCCCGGTGCAGCGGCTGCGTCTTCTCATTGCCTGTACGAGCGGCGCGGGCGAGACGCATCCCTGAGTGCCCCCTGTCGACAGGCATACAGAGTTTTCCCATTTGTTCTTGTTGATTAGTATGTGTCGTTGGCAATACGGCGTTCTGGATAAAAGCAGCACCTGTTGGTGTTGGTGATGTTCAGCCGAGAGCCGACAGCACACTGTGGCCCTCGACGGACCAGTCATCGAATCGGCGGGCAACCAACATACCTACCTAGGTAAGGTATAGTGTAGCAAGGATCCCATGACATGACAACCACAACTACGGCTTTTAGTGTCCCCATGCAAACAGGGTATACGGCGAATAACATCAACTGGATGCTCGAGACTAACCACTTATACAGTATGTGGGGTGCAGCACAGACCGGGCGACTAGTGGGCCGTAGTGATGCATGGCTGCGAGGACATCGTCGTTGCCGGCGCCGGCCTGTACTCGTGGTTCTCAACCTACACCCAGGACTGTATCGGCGGGCAGCTGTGCCAGAAGATGCTGGTGCTTCTCAAGGGTAACCACGCCAGCGTTTGCTGGGAGCACCACGTCACCATCGGCGCCAAGTACATAGCCGTCTGGACGGCAAGGGCATCGCAGCCAAGGACAACCTCAACGTCGACGTGCAACCCTTCTGGTCGCAGGTGTCGCTGCTCGACGTTGCCAGCGACGGCAAGCAATACAACGACGTCCTCTGGCTCGACCCGGGCATCTGGACATGGCGCAGCCCGAATTTGATTGCCAGATGCCCTGCCGCGTCAAGATCCCGAAATCTAAGTTAATGCCCCAGCAGCTTTGGGCGCCTCCAATGACCAAACTGTAGTCACTTCTCGAACACCCACACATGTCGGTCACTCAAAAACGATGCTATCACAACACAACTACCCATTTCAATTAACTCTTGATTAGACA
Organism: Colletotrichum jinshuiense; assembly: GCF_051148585.1. NCBI lineage: Eukaryota > Fungi > Ascomycota > Sordariomycetes > Glomerellales > Glomerellaceae > Colletotrichum > Colletotrichum jinshuiense. The sequence continues at coordinate 50,487 of NC_139309.1, read as the reverse complement.
TACGTGCCCCTACAATACAAATTTCAGCCTCAATACGATAATCAGATGCCCTGGACCTATCTGTATCACTTTCAACTTCGCCGGCCTCAATACGGGGCTTTTGGATGTTGCTGATGTTGGCGAAGTTGGCATTAGGATTGACATGAACAGCCTTTTTCTTCCGTGCTGCACTTTCTTATCTGGTTAGGTTTTCACTTCCGGATGTGATTGGGTTGCAAAAGGACGTCGTGTTAGGTTGCAGGTCACCAGCTGGGTAAGCTTACAGCAGCTAGCGCCGTTGCCAAATGTCGGATTGACTATTCTTTTGTGTGGATAAAAAGCAAGGCTAAAATGGAGTGCAACCACATCAACGGCAATAGGTCCGAGGGGCTTCAGTAACATAAGAAGCTACTTGTGGAAGGGCTCGACCAGCAGTTTGCTGCCGACGTCCACGGTGACCTGTCAAGGGTTCTTTAACTACTCAATGAATCAGGGCCCTCCCGCATATTATTCTCATTATAGAGAGCAATTTTTTTGACATAAGTGATTGCATGTTTAGAAATTCGCCATCGCATCTAAATGACACTGCTTAATGATATTAGTCTTGGTGTTACCATGTCACCATCCTGATTGATCCTTCCGTAAAGTGTTTCAGTACATACAACTTGAACCTATGAGCTAATAGCATGCAAAACATCGAACCACACCCTTGAATCCCCTACATCTTCCGCTTTTGCTTGACGATGGGCATGGATAATCATCCCTGCGGCCGCAGAGGACCACCTGCTCCACGGTTCCCAATGACCTTTATAGTAACCATACACCATCTTAGCATATCTGATACTTTTTTCGTATGGCTTCTTGCGGGGGCACAGAGTGCTCATTGAGCAGTGGTCCTCATGCTGTTTTTCCAGCCACTGTTCCTTGCTAGATCCGCTGGGCCTGGTTCTAATTATAGATTCGATTTGAGCCAGAGTCTCCTTCGCTTGCTCATATTCATCTGCATCCAACTGCGCAATAGCCAGCCCCAAATAAGCCCTGCACGACAAGGCGTATCTGCCTTGTTCGAGCAAATTCTCTGCGGCCGCCTTATGGCTCGAAATAATTGTCCGAAACTCGGTTCCGTTCACGTCATTGAGAAGTTTGAGAAGCGCGCACCTCATTCGAAGAACATCCAAAACGTGCTGGATTTGGGAAGCAGCTCTACCCTCAACACGCTTGTAGATGATAACAAAGATGGCCCTTAGCGCCTCGAGGCGATTTTCTTGCGGAAGCACTTTGATCTTACTCCAAAAAAGACTCAATTCATGTTGGTCTCCTAGAGTCTCTTGATGCATTTGGTGGACGAAGCGAATAGCGTATTCTCCAAAATCGCCTTTTAGGTTCAGGACATTGACTAAAAGGGCATAGTAGAACCTCGAATCTCGAGTTTGGAGAATGTATCTCAGGGATTTCAATCCCTCACGCAGAGTACTAGAACCTGCCTCTGCTTGGTTCAGCTTGAGCAATTTCGGCATCTTGCCAATATTGGATAATGTCTGTAGGACGTAGACAAAACCGTGCTCGCACAGGTTTTTATGATCCAAGACCCATATGTCGGTTTCAAATGCTTTGATGTGGTACTTCTCGAAAATCCGCATAGTGTCCTCCTGTATGTCGATGTCTAGGGTTGGCTCCAGGAGGTAGGGGACGCAAGGGTCTGGTATCGGGGAAGGTGTCCGACAGGTGATGTCAAGTCCCAACGTACTCCGACTAGACGGGTACTTTTTGTGCTCCAGGTCGGGCCTGCGTTTCAGATATTGCTCAACACGATCCCAGTCGATATCCTGGTCCCGGATTCTGAAGCTTGAATCCTTGCCAGCCGCCAGCCGCTGCCGCTTAAGCTTTAGCATATACATGACTTCCTCCTCCTTCAACTTCTTATGTAGCCCCCATCGAACGATCCGAGTCTTGAACATTCTTTGCCTGGAAAGCCTCTGTTGTTAGCCGTTTAGTTTTGGGCCACAGGGTATCTACGTTGGTAGCTTACGTGGCGTGAAAACGGTAATCGCGTTCCATGATCCTCTTGACGTCTTGTAACGGCCTACCTTCGCTTTGGTAGAGCCGGGTAATGGTATCTCGCATTGGTTCCCAGACCTCCTCTGTGGCGTATGGTTGGCTCTTGAACTGACCACTCCTGGCTGTGTTCGTGTCAATGTCATGTTGGGCGAAGACGGGCAGGCAAAGATCGCCGATCTCCACCTCGGCGCCACGAGGGAGTAGTCTAGGCCCGAGGTAGGAATGCATGCGGAGCAGGTGTAGGCAGAGTGAAAATGATCGATGTTGTGACAATGAGACGAAGGGTCTTGCTTTCGAAGAAGTTGGAAGTGAAGAAGCTACGAACGCCTACACAGCTGAAGTTCAGAGATAATCTCGGCCGCAATTCAGGCATCAGGCCTGCTGACTGAGCCGCATCCAGGCTACCACGGCGTCTTATTGGTTCAAAACAGATGGACTTTGCATCCACAAATGCGCGCCGGTGGAGCAAGTTCCAAAAGTGATATCTAAGCATCTAAGCCTATCAGGCTACTATGACTACCCGTCTCATTGGTTTAGAACAAAAGGACTTCGCAGCTAGAAATAAGTGCTAATCAACGGGGCGATTTCAGGTTGATGCCTTATTGCCTTTAGAGCCAAACCAGCTGCAGAGGCTGTAGGAGCTACACCTACAGCTGCATGACACTCACAAGTACTAAAGTGGTGCTAAGATTTTAGAACGCAGGCAAAGTATTATATATTAGGAAATATTATCCGGCCATGCTGATAAGGGGTTTTCCATGCCCACTTCCTCGCCCACTTCCTCGTTCACTTTCTCGTCTACTTCCTCATCCACTTGCTTACCCACTTCCTAGCCCACAGTTGAGCAAAAGACCACCTGCCACGCGTTTGGATGGATATAGATGTTGAAAAGTACACACGCAAGCATTTATCTAAGCGTATTGCGTGATTCAGCAATTCTAGCCTCTTTGATCTCGTCATCTGAGGATCTCAACCCCCAGTCAGGGACCCCCGGACATGCATATGCAGTCATCGTTGCCCTTTAGGCACATATAGAAATCAGCGAATTAGAGAATTTCTTTCAGCTGATGGTGATTAGCTCGGCCTAGGATATTTATCCTGTTTAGAATAGGGTGGATTGTACTGGCAAGCCAAAGTTTCTCAATTATGCTCGATTTTATTAATAGAAAGGCATAAGGCTTCACCCGGTAGTCACTTACTTCTCACTAAATTGGAATAATCTGCAAATGCAATCTGTTAGTTCCTTAATTTTCATTTCCCTCCGAGTTGCGCTAATCTGGTTGACTAAACGATATCATGACTTCCTACCGTCGTGTTCGGCATCGCCAAGAAGTCGAAGAGGAGGCGCTTGAACTCACTGAAAGCCATATTCCCGCATACCCCACATCGATAATAGTTACTAGGAGATGGAGTACCATCTCTATCGACGAAACATTCCCAGATGATACTTGCGTACATCAGCATTTAAGTGCCGCGTCACTTATACCGACCCAATCTGAACTTAGCAACGATTTGGTTAGCGAACAACAAACAGAAGAAGTAGAAGATGCATTTCATGGAAATTCGAGTGTACTTCAGGCTACTACGCAACGCAGAGAGTTCAAATCGCTCCAGAAGCTGTCTCCTTGGACCTTTGCAACACTTTTGGCATCTTTCATCTCGGCTCTCGGAGCGGTAGCATACCTATGCTTCCTATGGTCATTCCCAAACGGAACTGAAAAGAACCGCGTATGGGTCACGATTGTGTTAAGTGGGCGAGTTTTAATTTCAACCACTATCTCCGCTGTTATTTTGAGAACAGCTGTCACTGCTCAGGCAATGTAAGAAGAACTTTCACTCTCAAACAATGATATAACTAACGAAAAAGTATTGCAACCTCAATGCTCGCCAGTATTATACTGGAACGCCGTGGTGTACTACTTTACAACTCGGCAGCAGTTTTACCGCTTCGATTTGTTAATAATGGCCCTTTAAGTCTGCTTCTTGCTCTAAACAACATGTTTGCTCGGGCAGGTCTCTGGAGCGCGGTCACCTTACTACTTTACTGCACTACGCTACTACTCCAATTCACTTCAACTGCATTGGTCGCCGACATCAAAACAGGTAAATTGAAGGGCGTTGCAAATAGGAATATGACACTGGTAGGCATGTCCTTTAAAAACCTCAATCAAACCGCAGGAAGAATCGAAACTCCGAGGCCCTATTGGAGTGAGTCTATTAAAGGCTTTCCAATGTTTGCAGAACGTCAGGAACACTATCTCGCTCAAGACTACTCCATATCAGGGAATCTCACAAATGCCGTGGTCGACACAGGTGTGACTCACAGAGTATTCCTACCCTTTGTAAACGAAGCCGAACGAACGTCGATTCAAAGTTTCACAGGAACAGCTACAATATTAGACGCGAGAGTTCTTTGCGTCAGGCCAAGGATGCATAGAGATTATGGCATTGCCTTGATGGCAAAATCTACGAGCGATGTAGATTCTAAGACCATCGATCGCTGGGTTCTCAATGGAACCATTTCTATAGACCCTGATGTCGCTCCACCTGGCCTTATTCTAGCTCACATGCCAGTATATTTACGTACAAGCACAGGGGGAGGAGATAACTTCCTTGTCATGGACAAAAATAACTATACTCGTCGGGTCAACTTCCGGGACTCACAGAAAATACTGTTTGGCAAAAGTGGTAACGAATGGAACCTCGCGAAAACGAATATTTATACCGGCCCGCGACTAGTATCTTCATTAGATCCGCGTTATCCCGATATTCTTGAGTCTAAGACCTTCAACATCTCATACGATATAGAAAGAAGTAATGGGGAACCATTTTACACTCTCGGGGATGAGAAAATCCCTCTAATGACTGGTCACGCTTACCAACTAATGAACATCACGCCTGTCGCCTCGTACCCTACCGTTGCCAATCAACCATTGGTCGACGGCGTGAAAGATACTGGACTCCTCTTCCACGCAGACCCAAAGCGGCCTGAGTTTTATGGAAAGGCAGAACAGCTTATAGTCACTCCCGAGGATGAGTGGTTAGTGTTCACTATGGCACGTATCCCTGGATGGCGTATTGCCACTACACTATGTTTCGATTCTTTCGCCTCAGTTGACGCCAATATCACCCTAAGCACAAGAAATCCTGCTATTGAACCACGGCTGGCAGCATGGGATGTATCAAAAAGTACGTTTGGTACGGAAGCTGTCCAGAAACAGCTTGATGGGCATCAACCACCAGGCAGTGCAAACCAGAGTTACACAGAGCGTGGCATCTTGACTCTAGAAACAACAAAAAAACAGATACAGGATCAGATCCGGGCCCATTACGTGGAATCAAAGGCACTGGGACTCACCTATATGTCTTTTCCAGCTCAAAACTTTGTTGGGGAGGCTATAAACAACCTTTGGACATCCGGCACCAAGTTTTGCACCGACTGCAATCTCAACATACTTGCGTGCTTCGACTGCGATACCAGAACACCAGGCCTATGGTCACTTAACGCTGATTTCATGAATAAGATGCAAAACAACAGCCGCCTACACAATCAAATTTTCCAGGACGTTATTCAAAATACAAAGAGCCCAGTACGAGCTCTTCAGGCATATTACACCATCCTAGCTAGTACAGCATACTACGATGTCCTTCCATACTTTGATATAACTGATACACCTTTGCTTTCGTGGTTTACTGATGTACCTTTTCCAAGGGCGTCAAGCGGCCTGATTGTAGTTGGGTCCATTCTGTTTCTTCACATTGTAGTGGTTGTCTTTATTATAATATCCTTCCTAACACAGACAATCGTTTCACGGACGGGAGACAATGCGTGGCAAAGCCTCGCTCAAACACGATCTGATGAAATGGAAGATATTATTCAGGCCGGATTTATGTCTAAAGACGACGAGGTTAAGAAATGGTTATCGTTAAAAGGAATAGCGGAAAACATCGTTTACCTTGGGTGGGTTAGAAATCCACCAAACGAATCAGTTGGGTTAAAAAGAGATTAGTCTACCTATTGGATTAAAGCTAGAGTAGTAAGGTTTGGCATTTAGCAGGCTGCGCAACGCTGTCCGGATGGGTTGCGGCATCGCGACAAATACAAAATGAAGTTGGTTCCGACCAGTCACTAGGCAGCAGGGATAAAATGAAAATCGCCTTTCATGTTCTCTATCTTTGGGACGCAGAGAGAAACCGAGACTGACCGAATTACCGACATTAACCCAAGAGCTGTCTCGGCTATAAGCCGTGCCAGGAGCATCCCTACGACGAGGCATGATTGCCTACAACCCTTAGGGCACCATAACCTATTCAACCTATCCAGACCGTTTCCGCGGAATGGAACTCCGGCAGCGGTACAGTTGGAGACCATTCAATGACATCTTTCCAGATCCATCGATGTGAGTATTGATGCCTATCTCCCCTGGATGCGAAAGGAGAGCGGCGCCTCTCGGCGTAGTCGGAGTCGCAGACTGCCAGCAAGCTGCCGGACTTGACCCCGCTCCGATCGCTCTGCAGAGTTTCTGAGGCAGGTAGGAAGGTGTCCATGGCGGGTCTCAGAAGCATGATTCTCTTTCTAGGCAGCTGGAATAGTTGCCGCAGTCTGTCAAGTTCTCTCTGGGTGGTTTCCCCACACCGTGGTGCCGCCTTCCCTGGATATGGGAAGTTGTACACGTCCCAGACTCCCCAGAGGCCAGACTCATGTATCGCTGCTTGCGCGGTATCGATGCTTTCTAGCGGGCGATAATATCTATCAACGCCGTCGACGCCTTTTGAGGCTGCAAACGTCGTGCTGGGCGCCCAGCTCAACCCTGGCTCCGCCAGCCTTTCAGCGCTGGACAGCAGAAACCCCGTGTGCACGTCTTTTTGTTGTCTCCAGAACTGAACCGGGCCCTTTATGATTTTCGCCCTTGGGTCCAGGCAGAGCGACCATATCTTGACGTCGTCGAACTTTCGGCTTGCCGGCCGATGGCTCAGCCACGCACCCACTGTTTCGAGCTTGATGTCGTTCTGAATCCAGGGTGCCAGGGGTTGCATGGCATGGAAAGGCTCTACTCCAGCCGTGCTGCTTGCCAATGTATGCGGCATTAAGAGGCAAAAGATGGCAAGATCGAGGCGGCCGTGTTCGGAGACGTACCGATAAAGCTGATGGAGGCTTAGGGTCTGGTCGTCCCGGCAGAGAATGCCGACATGGTTGCGTCCCTTGAGAGACTCGAGCATTGTCCAAGCGCGCGTGTTCCAATCAGAGAACAGCACAGCTGCAAGAGCAGCCTCACAGTCTTGTACAGTGGGATTTTCCGCGTTTAGTGTCATTAGGTCGCGATCGATGATGAGGACTGCTCCACTGTGATGAAAGACGTGATTGATGAAACCAATGGCTTCAGACCTAAGGTCATCCTCATCGGGTCTTGAAGCTTGGGTCAGCTCTTGAAAGGGCCAAAGAAGTTGCACACTCACATGCACGCCGCGTCGATCCAGTAGCTGTTACAGCCCAGCTGGATAGCCAGCTTCTTATAGCGTCTGTGAAGGCACAGATTCATTCCTGTGCTGGGCCTGCCGCCTTGACCGTGACTCCAAACGTGTGAGATGGCCATTGTCCTTTCCGACGCAACGCAATATCGCAGGAGGCGGTCCGTCGAGTCCGCGACTGATATGGCCCGTGGCCCCGCCAAGGAACGGTACGAAGCCTCGTCCCAAAATACTCTCTCTTCCCCTTCTGGGTCATGATCCATGGCCAAGTCATGCATCGTCTGGTCCATGGCCTCGGCACGGGCGAACCTCAGGCAATCCCGCCAGCTCTTGCCCGCACAAGGTTGACCATCGAGCCGGCATCTCGCCGGCAGGCCCCCGAAAGCGTCCGCGTGCCGACGATGGAGGATCCTGAAATCCAACCCCGCACACCTGGCTTCGCCGCTCCAGAGCTCTAGCATCCACGTACACATATTGTCAGGCCGTGTTTCTACCGCACACTGGGAGGTGTAGTCCCTCAGAGATAGACCAGAAGCTATGAGGAAGTTGCGCACAGTATGCCTGCGCTCGAGTTCGCCGTGCTGCACACCAAACTCGAACGTGTCCTCCAAAACGACGTGCGAGTATAAGATTCTGGCGGTCTGCCAGAACTTCCACAGGTAACTTCGAACAATGGACCATGTAGCCAGGGCTCGTGTGTCGCTGGTCGACTCACAATGTAGAACCGTAGTTTGGATCATCTCCCCAACTAGGATCAGGGCCCGGTCAAAGTTATACGAATGCAGAAGCCGCTCTGCGCTGCAAATAACCTTGTGCGCAGCAACCCGAGCCACATTACGATGCAAATGCGTGACAACCTGCAGCGTCTCCCATGATTTCGCGCATGTGTCATTTTGATAGTAACCCTGTGGGAGGTCTTGCCAATTGCCAGGCAATGGCTGAGGAGTTGGGGGCAGTCGACTGAGTAGACCCCATACCCCTTCGACGACTCCCTCGAGTGACATTTGCGTTGAGGCCCATACGTACTGGGCGAGTGGCGAGAATACCGAATCCATGGCCTGTATATGTGTCGCGGGGTCACTTGCGGCAACATGAAGAGCCTGGCAAGTTTGGTTGACGAAGAGGCTCCTCTCCTCTGGAGAAGGAAACCCAATCAGCCCGGGATCATCGGGATCGGGGCGAACTTGAAAGGTTGCCCAGTTGAGATCCGACCGGCGGTGAGGATTCCAATCCGAAGGAGGTACATGGTCAAGCTCCAGTGTTTCACGGATGATTTGAACGAGGCTTTCACTCTGATCGAGGGACTCATTCATGGTTTCTGTCATGAGTCTTCTTGCGGTAAGTTGTGATGGAACGCTATATGTTTGTGAGGCTATCGTTGGTCCGATGCCTCACAAGACGCAACTGCACTGCGGCAATCGGAGAGGTCATTGGCTTTCTTGTCGGGCCATTCTAGTCGTTAAGATGTGTGATTTTGTACCTATTAAATTAGTAATTTTTAAATTATCGCTCTGTACGAAAGCAGGGTGTGGTGCACATACTTAAAAGGTGCCACTTTTTCTTAGCGAAGTCGGTTGATTCGATACGTGTGAGTTATCCATCAGCAGGTCGTATCCAACAAGAAGGAGACACGTGGTGGGATGACGCATGGCAGATGTTCCTTGTTGGGGCGTGGCAGTGCGCGAAATCTGCGAGGTCAAGGCAGGCTGACAGTAGTGCATGCCGCAAGGCTCTCTCTGTGTGGCTATGGCTGAGATGCAAAATGTGCAGCACAATGAATGCCTCGCCAAAGGCTGAATCGAACAAGACGAAATTAAAAGAAGGCTGTCTCTGAGAACGACATGATATAATCTGAGTGAGTCTGGCTCACTTCTTGTATTGAGTCTCGGGCGAACTCTAGAGAAAATCAAACATACGCTCGACAAAAGACACTACAGAGGGAAGCCCTCACCATGATTCCGTTGCTTTCCTCGAAATACTTGCCGGACACTATCCAAGAATGGGCGTCCATAATTCCCCTCGTCACCCACTTGGCCAACCAAAGGAATGACTACCTCACAACGGGCGACGTTGCGCTTCTCGGGCGACTCTCCCCGGGATTGATCCCTCGGCTCGGCCTTCTTTCGGGCTACGCCAGGCTCCTGAGCCGCGGGAGCAAAGTCATGGACTGCGCCAGCGAAAGGGGCGGTTCCAGCCGTACAGTATGGGATGTTTCTTGGGGCAGCGTTTTCCCTTGCGCCAATGGCGCAGCAACCTCGGCACTGATTAACAATCTTTTGGGGCGATCAAACCAATCCCCAATGAGGATGCCTGAGAAGTTGCATGATATTGTTTCTGAGAAAACTGGAGCTTCAGATACTACAACGGCATCTTACGAGAGGTTGTCTATGGCAAAGACGAGAAGATGTCAGGTGTTGCACGTCCTCGACTTCTACCGCACTCGCGGCCGACCATCTCTGCAAATTTCGCTGCGGCGACTGCAAAAGTCCCTATGGTATCAGGTCCTGTCCTTCGTCTTGCGGATGGGCTTGGCCGTTATATTCTGCCTCTTAGGCGCCTACGGCACAGCTATCATTACAGTCTGCTGTGCGATGTGCGACCTCGTCGCCTGGAGCATTCCCATCGAGCGAACGCATGGATACCTCAGCAGCAACGAACCTCATAATGCTTGTATGCTCCTCGCCGCTCACCAAAATGCCACGGAATGGTATCTCTTGGTTGGCGACCGAGGGGTCGTGGACAGCCTGCTCAATAAATCCATGTTTGCGGTCCCGGACGGCCGGAGGCAGCACCTCGCCGCCTTGTGGTTTGACGCCGCGCATGTCCTTCAGCTGGTCGCTATGACGTTTGTCGCCGGCCACAAGGGATGGGACGGCGTCGCACTGGTCGCCCTCATCGCCATTCAGTGGTCATCGCTGTACATCTTCAGTAGGAGGTCGGTGCTCGCAAGGTATTGGCTTCACACCGAGGGTGTTGATGCAAAGGTGAGGAGCTTCCAGTTTGGAGGCAGGATGGCCTTGATGGGAGCCATTCAAATTTTCAGCGAAAGCGACACAACTCGCTGGATGGACGACATTGTCGTCCCGCACCCGAGGAGGACTGCCTGGGAAAACTGCATGGGAGGAGACATATGGGGGGAAGGCTTTTCAGAGCGTGACCGGCAGCGTGTTAAGTCAATGGCTGAGGCTTCGCTCGCTGCGGCCAAGGTCCTGAGGAATGAGTTTCCTAAGAGGAATGAGTCGTGTTGTATAGTAGATCCATGACGGCAATATCTACAGCAATTACAGTGGCACTGTACGCTAGGATTTAACGCTAGAGATTTAAAAAGTATCTATATCATAAAGAACTGACTAGAAAACATAGCTTTCTTAGTGTTGGAATCGCTAAGGTATCTCGTACGGAGTGATGCCCGCCGATAGGATTGCTACCCTGTAGCAAGGTAATTAACAGCTGGATCGTTACTTCCCAGCTTGACTGTTGCTTGCTAGTTATATACTAATTACCAGCCTGACTACAAGATAATACAGAACAAGAGGAGGCAAGACTACTGCTTGTCAGTCTGGCTGCTGCTTGCCAGCTACGTAACAGTCGCCTAGCTGCAAAGAATAGGGAGAGGCAATACTGCTGCTTGCCTATCGATTGCTAGCTGTACTGCTGCCTGTCTACAAGACTGCTATGTACCAGCCTTATCAGGCCTATACTACCACTATAAAGAAGAAATAAGAAGAAGAAGTACAAGGGCAATTCATTGCTTAAGTGTTAAACTTCTGTGTGATAACAGACGCTTCAAAGGCAGTGCAGAGACCAGAATTCTTTTCTCTATTATAGGGGTTCTTATCAATCTAACTAAGCTTAAGCCCTAGCCTTGACTTAGTCTGAGTACAATCTAGTGATAGAAAACGCTCGGTGCTGAAGCCTCTTGAGGATGGAAAAGGCCGGACCAAAGACAGCAAGGGGCAGCTCAGATACTGCAATCCGGCGTCGGCTTGATAGGATAGTCCCACAGACCGCTTTTCTTGAGATCTAGGGCGGTTGACCAGTACCAGTAGTTGTTCGTGTACTTGGCCTGGCAGCGCTTCCTAATATCGGAGCGGCGCTGGCCGTCGGCCGGAAGAGCGGCGCAACCATGCTCTGGACTTCGCTTAGGATGGGAGCATAGTTCCATACAGCGTACTGGGGGTATTGGGGCACAGTTTTGGTCTTCCAGGCATTGTAGATCTCGTCGGCAGATGTGCGTACCGCGTTCCAGGCCTCGTTCTTGTCGGAGACGTCTTCCTTGTCAAGCAAGCACTTGTCTCCGAAGGTGTGCCAGGTGCGCCCGATAAGGCTCTTGACGGAGAGACCGATTGCGTTGTCCTCATCATCCATGAACTGTCTCGCGTGTTAGCCACTGGGGTGAATCTTGGCCGAGGGTGCCCGGGTTAAAGAGGGAGTACCTTTGCGCAAAGATCAGCCGCTCCAGTGCTTTCATGCAGCTTGCGTCTCGGGGTCCGCATGTGGACAGTAGCGAACGAGTCTTGGAGGAAATGATCGCCAAAGGCATTCATGGCGTAGGCAAGCTGCAGGTTCCCGTCGGCAGCGACCTGCAAGGCGGCCGAGTGGCATGCGTTATAAGCCGTGCGAGCATCTTCGCTAAAGTGATCCCAGTTGATCTTGGCCAGAACTAGGTAGCTGGGGCACTCATCAGGGCGGAGGACCGTGTGGGCTTGGAGCTGCGCGTTCATGTCGGGGATCTGGGGATAGACAGTGGAGGGGTCCTGGCCCTTGTCGAGGGCGTTCTGCACCATGTCGACCTCGGTCGAGAGAATGCTGAGTATCTTCTGGGCCTCGGCTGGGTTGCGCATGGTGTCCTGCGCAAGCCAGTAACACGCTCTCAGGAACCGGTTGCGCTGGTCTTGGGGGTCCTTTCCGTCGCTGATGGGATTGACGGTTCCGTAGAAGTCTCCAGCCAGGCCGTTGATCTGACCGTACGTTACCTCCAGGCCGTTGGATAGCTTGAAGGGCTTGTTCTTGGCAACGTAGGACTTCCCGTCGTCCCAGGCCAGTGTGAGAGAGTTTCCGAGATAGCTGTGCTCGGCAAACTCGAGACCCAACCCTGAGCAAATAGCAGCAATGGGCGCCGGCAGGGGTCGCTCAGCGGTTCAGCGGCTATCTGTCTCAGTTGGGTTTTTTTGCGTGCTCTTGCTTCCACTTGACATAGTCGACCTTGCTGGCGGCCTCGATATCTTCATCCGAGACGGGAATTAAAACCAGCTGCGAGTAGTCATTATGGCCATGGTCTGGCTCGAGCTTCTCCAGCTCAGCCTCGATGTTTACTGGAGCACTGGGGTCGTTTGTATGGTCGTAGTCCCACCTGGTGGGCTCATGACCGAGCGTCTCCACGGTGCTGGTCGGCCTGTTAGAGGCTGTCTACGTTCAGGGAGCTCAAGGGAGCCAACAAACCGCGTTTGAGTTGCGGCCATGGTGCATGTATCAGATTCCTCGAAGGAATAGTAGGTGATATGATAATATGAGGTGAAGTATCTGGGGTACTGGGATGTCCTGGCTGTTTTCTGAGGGCAGATTCAATAGGTGGGGTGATGTCGACCGTATAAATACCCGTCTTTTCCTCTCAGCCACCAGGACGCGACTGCATCATCCGCTCGACTTCTACCTTTCAACGCGTTGAGCAATCTCTGCGCGCCGGATCTACTGCCCCTGTCGAGGATTAGCCGGAGGCGACTGGTATATTCTGCTCAGCTGGACGGACGCGATGGTCCGATCCTCCAGCCATGAGCATGTGTGCGGCTTCCTGCTCAGTGGGGGAAGCATAGAGCCTGACTAGCACCAGACTGCTATAACTAATATATAACCTACCATTTATAACTAGACTATAGCTTCTTATAATAAAATACATAAATATAGTAAGAAGGTAGTTAAGGTGTACTAAAAAGGAAATAGTACTCTTTACTCTCTAAATATAATGAGATGGTTTAATAGCTTAAATATAGAGATGAGTTTACAACAGCTAGAAAAACATAAAGGATGAAAAAATTGAAAGATTAGGTAGTATGTTACGACCCAACAAGTTACTAAACATAACGCCCCACCTAGCGGCAAGGACGCAGACGGCATAAGCCTTTATATGCGTAAGAACATTAGGGTTAGACTCAGCCTAATTAGTAACGGAAGAACTACAGGAAGTTACGTAATGATAAGAAGGACTAATAAACAATAAGCGGTCTTATAGGGTAGGACCGACAGACGGGAAGCAGTCTAATAAGGGTAGACTAACACGCTAAGGGCGGTCTAACATTAGGACCAACTTCTAGGCGTTAGTTCCAGGTATATTATAAAAATTACAGAAGAGTATAAGACTCTACAACTAGAACTAGATAGATTACTTCCCTTAGCTCTTTAGTAATTAACTTTATAATTCATCTCTAAATAACTCTCTTTATCCTATATTAGTAAACTACTACTAACTCCTTCTGTTAAATATATAACTAATTACTATACAACTTACAACCCCTAGCTATACTATAACGACTTATAGTATGTATAACTACTGTTAAGTATCTATTATAACGCCTGTTAGTAGAAAATACTACTATTAGATACCTAACTGTAATACTTTAATTACTTCTATTTAGTAAGTTGCCCTTAATACTTACTAAATAGTAAACTAATAATATTATATCTACTAGAGGCGCCACCTTATAACCTCTTACTATACTTACTACTTTAGTATAGAAGCTAGTAACTATAGTAGCCCTAGTTATACTAAATAATTAGTAACTATTTAATATAATAACGTAACTTTAGGCTGAAAACAAAGAGCTATATACTTAACTTACAGCCTTACAACCGGTTTAACCCCTTTAGGCTAAGTACTTTAACCTAGACCCCTTTAATAGAACTCTAGAAACGCTTTAAGGATACCTTACTAGAACTAGAGCCTACTTATAATTCTATAGTAACTCCTTTACTATAGAAGCAGATAAGGTATATTATACAGCATCCTTCTTAAAAAAAGATGCTTTTACCTAGTTTAAACTAACTATAAGGGATTACCTAGAGAACACTAAGAAAGACTAAGATAATAAAACTAAAAAGGTCTTTAATAACTTTAACTACTTTAAAAAACGCCTTAAAGAAACTTTTAGTAACCCTAATAAGGAACAAGTAGCTAAACGGAAACTTATAAACTTAGTCTAAAAGACCTCAACTAGTAAATATACTACTAAATTTTAATAAATCACCTTTAAATTAGACTAGAGAGAAGAAGTACTTATAGCTAAATTCTATTAAGGACTTTATAAAGAAGTTAAGGATGAACTTGCTTATACTAATAGGCTAGATGAATTCCCTAAGTACGTTAATATAGCTGTTAAAATTAACAACCGCCTATATAAATAACAACTTAAATAAAAGGGATAGTAAACTTAAAATAGTAAGGTTGAAGCTAATATTAGTAAGAAATACTAATCTAAGTAGGATAACTAAAACTAGTATAGGAATTATTATAATAGTACTACCTATAGATATTATAGTAGACCTATAGATTTAAGTGTAAGCATTTAGGATAATAAACGCCTACCTTAAGACTTTAAGACTATTAAATATTACAACTATAATAAGATAGGCTATATAGTGTAAGACTATAAGTAACCTAAGCAGCTTAAATTCTAACTTATACTAGAATAAATAAGGAATATTAGCGTTATAGAAGCTACTAGGAGGGAGGAGCAGCTATATAAACAACTCTCTTAGACTACTTACTTTAATAATAACTATTTTATATACTAAGATAGTAAGAAATAAGCTGGATGATACCTTAAGAAGACTAGCACTAGTAAGACTCTAGCCGTTAGCTACAAGATAAGTATAAATAAACCCCTTATTAGTAAAAACGACGCCTAACTGCTAGAATAAGGAAACAACTAACTTATCCTTAAACTTTATATAGTAAGAGACTATACTAAATAATAAATTAATAAACTATATATAGTAGATATACTAGATGCTATTAAAAAACGAATCCGTATAAGGATTATAGTATAGGGGAACTCTTAATAGTAGTTTCACCTTACTTACAACCTTATACTAGCTATAAGGAAAGAATCTAAAGGGACCTATAGATTTAAAGATCTTAACGATAATAAGGAAGACTAAATTAAAAACGTTATTGTAATAAGAATCCTAAATAGATAACTTTAACTTAGTTTTACTACCTTAATAGAGGAGGAAATATATAACCCCTAACTCTAGATGTAAAAGAATACAGCTTTAGATAAAAAGGAGGATATAAAAACCCTCTCTATAGGATCTAGATTTATTAAGAAAGCAAACTAACAACTAGATGAAATGTTATAAAACTAATAGATTATAGAAACTTATTCTAACACCTTAAGGCTGGAACTTTAGTAGGCTATTATTAAGAGTATTAATAATTACTACCTTAGTAAGATAGATAAAGAATTCTAGATAGAGGATGATCCTAGTAAAGACAATAAAGAATATAACGATAAGTATAACGTACTTAATAAACTTGTAAAAAAAGAAATTAACCTTTATAACGATAAGTAAGAAATTCACCTCTTTAGGATTTACCTAAAAGATTTAAAATACTTCTTAAACGTAAGCCTAACCCTAAAGGACTATAAAACCCTAAAAATAGAATACTCCTTCTACTATACTATATTCTAGGCTGAATATATTAAAGATAAATACACCTTTTACTTAGAAAAGAAATATAACTATAGATTCTTCCTATAACGATATAAAGTAAACTTTATTCTAAAAGTATACTAAAACTAACAGCTACTTAAATAGAAGCTTAAGAAAATAGAAAGAGGTATTACTATATTTACACCCTCTCTTAAATACCCTATAAAGTATATTAACAGCAGCAACCTTTACTAGTAACACTATAGAAAAGACTAATACTAACTATACTATATACCTAAGGCTGCTACTTAAAGGTATACTAAAGAAGTAAAGGAAGGACGACCTAGCCCTTTTAGGTTAAGGATTTAATCTTTAGATAGTAAGAGATTAATAAAAAACAACCCCTATCGTCTGTAAAGGGACTTTAAATAACAATAGAATATAAGTCTTTATATACTACTAAGGGCTAATAAAACGATAAACACTTAAGAATTAAGGTAACTATTAATAAAAGAATAATAACTATAATTATTAATAGTAGTATATAAGGAAACTTTATATTACTATAAATAGTAAATAAACTTAATATCCTCTAGAAGAATAAATAAAATATATATATTCTTAGGAATATAAAAGGAACTATAGTTAAATATAGTAGAGGTACTATTAATAAAGAGACTATATAACTCCCTTTAGTTACCTATAGCTAAAAAGAACAACTTAGCTTTAATATTATAATAATAGAAGATATAGATGTTATTCTAGAAATCCTATAGCTATAAAAGTATAACCTATAGATAAATTAAAGAACCAGCTAGCTCTAATAGATAAACTTAGTTACTAAGCAGCACTATAAGGAGTAGGCTTTAAATAAGTCTTTAAGATAATAATATATTACTTATATTAAAACTAGTATAATAGAAATAGAAAAACTATTAATAAAATACACTTTAGTAGATATCCTAGAGGAATACTATAAATATATTAAACTGTTTATAGGAGAACTAGAAACAGGGTTACTTAAATACAGCGTATATAACTATAAAATTACCCTTAAAGAAGGGATACACCTAAAGTTTTATAAGATCTATAGACTTAATAAAACTAAACAAGAAGCCTTTAATAAGTATCTTAATAAAAACCTAAAGAAGAGTTATATTTAACCTTCTATATTACTAGTAGGATATCTTATCCTCTTTATACTAAAGAAAAATAGGAAGCTTTAATTATATATAAACTATAGGCAGCTTAATAAGATTACTATTAAAAATTACTACCTACTACTTTTAATTACTAAGCTATAAGATCTATTATATAACGTAAAATAGTTTACAGCTTTAGACCTTAAAGAAGCCTACAACCTAATTAGAATTAAGGAAGGTAAGAAATAGAAAACGGCGTTTTATATAAAAAGAGGATACTTTAAGTACTTTATAATACCTTTTAGACTTACTAATATACCTACTACGTTTTAAACTATAATTAACTACATCCTATAAGAGTTCTTAAACATCTTTATAGTTATCTACCTTAACGACATCCTTATCTTCTTGCTAACGCTTAAACTTTATAAGGAATACGTATATAAGGTACTTTAGAGACTATAGGACGTAAAGCTCCTAGTAGAACTTAAGAAAATAGAATTTTATAATAAGAAAGTTAACTTTCTAGGATTTACTATTACACTTAGCGAAATCCGTATAAAGGAAGGAAAAGTTGCTATAGTTAAAGACTAGCTGCAACTAAAAACTATTAAAGATATTTAAGTATTTCTTAGATTTATTAACTTCTATAGATAATTCCTTAAAGGGTACTCTAGTAAAATCAACCTACTTGTTAAGCTTACCTAAAAAGATACTCCCTTTAAATAAAAGGAAGAATAAAAAGAAGTATTTTAAGAAATTAAGTAATAAGTACTTTTAGAACTAGTTTTAGTTATACTAGACCTAGTAAAACTATTTAAACTTAAAACTAATACTTTAGACTATACTATTAGAAGACAACTTAAATAACGTAATAAAGAAGGAAGACTACACCCTTACGCCTTCTTCTCTAGAAAACTAAGTAGACCTAAACTAAACTATTAAATCTATAATAAAGAGCTTATAGCTATTATTAAAGTATTTAAGGAATAGAAGCTACAGCTGTTAGAAACTAAATATAAAGTTAAGGTTTATATAGACTATAAAAACCTTGATGAGACGGGAGCCGGCGCGCCCCGCCCCACCCGGGCGCCCGGCTCCACTTTTCCCGTCCCACGACCGTGAAGGGGGGCTGACGCGCGCGCGCGACGGCGACCGGTAAGGAGTAGTCCTTCACGGCCGTGAAAGCCATCAGTGCCCTATCTCCATCCCATGACCGTGAAGGGTTGCCCCCACCATCTCCATCCCATGACCGTGAAGGGTTGCCCCCACCATCTCCATCCCATGACCGTGAAGGGTTGCCCCCCCCATCTCCATCCCATGACCGTGAAGGGTCGCCCCCCCATCTCCATCCCATGACCGTAAAGGGTCAACCTCTACATCCCTATCCCATGACCGTAAAGGGTCAACCTCTACATCCCTATCCTATGGCCGTGAAGGATTAACCTCTGCATCTCTATCTCCATCTCTATCTCCATCTCTATCTCCATCTCTATCTCTATCTCTATCTCCATCTCTATCTCTATCTCCTAGCTGTAAAGGGTCAACCTCTCTGTCTCATGGCCGTTAAGGGTTAATCTCTTTATCTGCATCTGCATCTCTATCCCCATCTCATGACTGTGAAGCATCAACCTCTCTATCTCCATCCCCATCTACATCTCCATCCCTATCTCCATCTATATCTCATGCCCGTAAAGGGTTAACCTCTGTATCCCTATCCCTATCCCTATCTTATGGCCGTGAAGGGTTAATCTCTAAATCCCCATCCCCATCTTATGACCGTAAAGGGTTAACCTCTACATCCTCATCCCCATCCCCATCTCATGACCGTGAAGCGTCAACTCCGGCATCCCTACCCCTGCATCCCTACCCCCATCCCTATCTCATGGCCGTGAAGGGTCAACCTCTGCATCCTTATCCCCATCCCCATCTCATGACCGTGAAGGGTCAACCTCTACATCCCCATCCCCATCCCTATCTCTATCTCTATCTCTATCTCCATCTTATGGCTGTAAAGGGTCAACCTTCGCATCCCTATTCTTATCTTATGACCGTAAAGGGTCAACCTTTGCATCCCCATCCCCATCCCCATCCCCATCCCCATCTCATGGCCGTGAAGGGTCAACCTCTGCATCCCTATCCCCATCCCCATCTCATGGCCGTAAAGCGTCAACCTCCCTATCCCCATCCCCATCTCCATCCCCATCTTATGACTGTAAAGGGTTAACCTCCCCATCCCCATCCTCATCCCCATCTCATAACTGTAAAGCGTCAACCTCCCTATCCCCATTTTCATCCCCTTCTCATGGCCGTAAAGCGTCAACCTCCCTATCCGCATCCCCATCTCCATCCCCATCCCTATCCCCATCTCATGACCGTAAAGCGTCAACCTCCCTATCTCCACCTCCATCTCTATCTCATGACCGTGAAGCGTCAACCTCTTTATCCCCATCTCCATCCCCATCCCCATCTCCATCCCCA
Source organism: Colletotrichum jinshuiense (assembly GCF_051148585.1). Lineage (NCBI taxonomy): Eukaryota > Fungi > Ascomycota > Sordariomycetes > Glomerellales > Glomerellaceae > Colletotrichum > Colletotrichum jinshuiense. Next base: position 30,709 of record NC_139309.1, on the reverse strand, counting down.
TCCCCATCTCATAACCGTAAAGCGTCAACCTCCCTAACCCTATCACCATCCCCATCTCATGGCCGTGAAGGGTCAACCTCGGCATCCCTACCCCTGCATCCCTACCCCCATCCCCATCTCATAATCGTAAAGGGTTAACCTCCCCATCCCCATCCTCATCCCCATCTCATGACCGTGAAGCGTCAACCTCTTTATCCCCATCTCCATCCCCATCCCCATCTCATAACCGTGAAGCGTCAACCTCCCTAACCCTATCCCCAACCACATCCCCCATCCCTATCCCCATCCCCATCTCTATCTCTATCTCTATCTCCATCTCCATCTCCATCTCCATCTCCATCTCATGACCGTGAAGGGTCAACCTCCGCATCCCCATCCCCATCCCCATCTCTAATTTATAACTATCTAGATAAGGCGCCAACTAACTGTAGTTAGTATAAAAGTAATAAGGGGGCAGTCTTACAATAAGAGGCGTCAAGCCTTAATCTATTCTAATCTATCGATCTGCAGCCAACAGACGCTACACTACAAACAACGCCAGAACGTCACTAACCGCCAGGCAGCTAAGCTACTCAATATCCATATCCTCCTGCGCGCTGTCCCAGTCGTCCTCTTCTTCAATCTGGATCTCATCATTCACCAGCGGCAGGTCAGCAACGTCGATGCCTAGGTAGCCCGTCAACAGCTCGTCGTCGATATCCTCCGCCTTCCTGTAGATGTCGTCCCGCGTCACACGCGACCAGTACTCGACGCCGCCGTGGGAGGTTATCAGCATCGATGCCGCCGTCACCCGTGCGATCTTGCCTCGGACCTCGCCGTTGGCCGCCGCCTCCTTCCAGAACTTGGCCGCCTTGGCCCTGGCAGCGTTGGTGACCACGCCGCCTAGTGGGGACGCCGTCGGCACCGCCGTCCTGTCGCCCTTCCTAGCGGCGGCATCGTCAACAGCGTCAGCCTTACTGCCGCTGTCAGTGTTGCCGCCGCCGCCAGTCTTGTTCTTGTTGGTGTTGGTGTTGGTGTTGGTGTTGGCGGTGGCGGTGGTGGTGGTGAGCTTCGGCGTTGTGGCCGCGCCGGTGGTGTCGAGACGCCAAGTAGGTACCGGCGTGGCGCCCCCTGCTGCTGCAGTATCCTTCCCCGCCGGCTGCTGTACTCGCGGTCGTGGCGGCGTGAAGAGTCCCGCTGTCGACGTGGAAGGGCCAGGCGTGCGGGGGGCCGCAGCCTCCGTGAAGATGGGAAAATACTCGCCGCGCAGCATCGTCTTGAGGAAGGAAAGCGACAGGCAGTTGTAGGCCTCCTTGGCGCTCAGGTGGAGCCCGACGAAGCGCTCGACGGCCCGTACGAATGCCTTGGGCGCCACCACCACCTTACCGTTCCAGCAAAGTGCCCAGAGGCAGAGGTCGCCGTCGCCGTCACCACGGCCGACCAAGCCCACCCGGGGAGGCGCGCCGAGGTCGCCGCCGCCCATGGCCGCCAGCCGGCCGCCCAGCTGCAGCGCGCAGACCCTCCACGTCGACGCCCGCACGGCATCCCCATCGTCCTGCGCGTCGCGGAGGTGCATCTTGGGCGGCGGCAAGCCCTCGAGCTCGCCGTCCTCGCCACTATCCGCCTTGCGCTTGCGCGTCGCCGGCGCCTTCTCGGCGGCCACCGCCGCCGCCGCCGGCGTCGATGCCTGCTCCTGCAACGCCTGCCGCCTGCTGGCCATGAAGTTGTCCGGGTCGAGGAAGTCAAGGGCAACGCTCTCGGTGGCCTCCCTCTCCAGGGCGTCCGAGAAGCGCGTCGCCACGCCGCTGATGGCCTCGTGGTAGCGCCCGATGGCAGCGAAGCCCTTGGCCATGAAGGCGCCCTCGAGCTTGCCCTCGTCGAAGGCGACGACAACGCCGCCTATGCCGTCGACGGCGCCCTTCAGCGTGGTGATGTCGTCACGGTAGGGCTCCATCGCCGCGACGCCGCCGCCGGTGGTGCTGGTGGTGCTGGTGGTGGCGGCGGCCGTGGTCGCAATCGTCGAGGACGGCTGCGCCGCCTTGCCGCCGCCCTTGGCCCCCGCCCCCTTGCTGCGTGTGGCCGGCGTTCCGCCCCCCGTCGCCATCTCGCAGTCCTCGTCGTCCTGGTCGTTGTTGTCGCTGCTCTCGTCCCCGTACCGGTCTTCGTCGTCCGCGTCGTTGTCGCCCCCGCTGCTGCTGAGGCTGATGCTCTCAATGTCGCCGCGCCGCGCCCGCCCCGTCGCCCGTGATAGCGGCGGCCGCAGTCCGCCGCCCTCGACAGCCTGGGGATCCGTTAGCCGGCGCCCCCTCCTCCAGCGTCTGATCTCGGCCCTGTTGCCCCGCCCCGTCGGGCCCGCGGCGAACCTGACGACGCCGAGGTCGGTGGACGTACCGGCTGTGCCCTGCTCTTCGTTGACCGAGGTCCCCTCCCTAATGTAGAGTGTCTCGCCGACGTTGGTGTTGTTGCCAAAGTGCTGCGAGGCGTTCTGCAGCGCCTCTACGAAGCTGTCCTCGTCGGTGATGACGAAGTACTCCTTCTTGTAGCTGGGCATGACCAGGCGGCCCTCGCGGTAGTAGCGCACGCCGTCGAACACGGCGTAGTCGGCATCCTCCCTCCGCGAGTTGTGGCCGTTTGCGCTCTTTTTCCAGTGGCAGGGCATCTTCGCCGTGTGTCACCGCCAGTCCTTGTTTGCCCGGCCCCTCCCCTTGCAGCGCAGCTAGCCGGCTGCTGTGCCTTCCCCCGTTCTGCAGCTGCCGCCTGCTTGCGGCCGCCTTTACGTCAGGCCTCTGTAGTTTGTTGTTGGCCAGCCGCCTTTGCTGTATGACGCCGCCCTTCCGTGCTGCCTCTGGCACGTCGGACGGGTGGCGAGGCCTTGTGTCGCTAGCTGGCGTCCTCCCTTGCTGCTGGCCTGCTGCAGCCGTTTGCGGATGTGCGATTCAGCTGATTGATGGATTGATTAATAGATTGATTGATTGATTGATTGATTGATTGAAGGGCCGCTATAGCCGATTGATCCAGCCCGATGCGGCCGTTGGTGTGGTAGTTAATAAGCCGGTTGAGTAGACGAACAGCAGATAGGCAACAAAGCCTGAGCAATTGTGTGAATAGAATAATAGCCTGTAATGGTGGGTTTTTTCTCTTGATGAATAGTCCGGCTGGTTGGGTTGGCCTAAAAGAAAGATTAGATCGATCTTGGTCGTCTCTTCTAAACCAGTCCTCACACAGGCTGGTGCCCGCCAGCCCTCTTAAATAAAGTAGAGTAGAACGGTCACTAGAAGACCGCTACACGTCTCGCCTTTACTCAGCTTCTGAACAGTGACCCCTTGACGACCTCGCTGTTCTCTTTCTCTCTCACCCGTTTGCCCTTTCAGCCTAAAGATAGGTCGATATACAGCCCCCACATGTAAAGGCCCTCTGCTTCCAGACAGCAAAGCTATTGTTTTCCCACCTTGGAGCCGTATTTAGCCCCATTGTCAGCCGTCGTCCTGTTTGTCAGGTTTGTCTAGCAGCCTAGCTGCTGCTGCAAGGAGGCCGCCTGCATATATGCGCGCCTCCCGGGCCCCTCCCGGGCCCCGCCCCATCTCCCGCTGCCTCGGCGCCGGCCAGGCTCGAGGCCAAAGGGGCGCGCCCTTCACGGCCATGAAAGGCTTCAAAGCCCAACCCTCCTCTCATTGGCCCTGGATGGGCCTGGTGGGACCCAGTAGGGCTTGGCAGGGGTAGGGCTAGGCACGGGCCACTTGCCGCCCCACCTTCGAGACTAGGCTTTCCCTTCCCTCCCACCCCTTCTCCTCTTTTCTCCCTCTTCCACCCCCTCTTCAACCTACCCACTGCCGGCCAACCAACCAACCAGCTGCTGGCTCCCACGACCGTGAAGGGGCCCGCCTGCAGCCAGCCGTCCGCCGTCCAACCACAGCCGTCGGCTCCCACGACCGTGAAGGGTCCCCTCAAGAGCTAGGCCCACCCGTGCCCCGCATTCCAACGTTCCAACAACCCACGTTCCCACCAAACGGTCCGATCTTCCAACCCGCGCTCCATACCTCGCCCCACCTCTAAACCCAACGTTCCAACCAGACGTCCTCGCCGGCACCCATCGCCAGGCACCATGGTAAGCTAGCTCTGCACCTTACCACTACCGGTAACCTCCTCTCCTGTACCCGCAACCGCTAACGTGCCGGCCCCGCCACGACGACAGGACCACGGCGATGCAGACGTCCCGGCCGCGGCCGCCAACTATCACGACATTGAGGGCATCGTCTACTCGGTCCCCGCCCTCGGCATCGTCTTCTGCGCCGCCTGCACCGCCGCCATCAACCCGCAGCCTCACCTGTCAGCGAACCACCTCTGCGGCTGCTTCCCCAACGTCGATGTCTCCCGCTTCGTCGACATAATCCAGCGCGCGTTCGACCACATCCCCACGGCCGCCGCCGACCGCGAGAAGACGCAGCCGGCATGGCTCGCGTCACGGCCCCCCGCCCCCGCCCACTTCGCCCCGCTGCCCTTCCTGCCCACGTACCGCGACGGCCTCGGCTGCTTCGCCTGCGCCTACGTGACGCGAAACGCAAAGACCTTCCGCAAGCACCTCCGCGAGAGGCACTCCGCCCACATCCAGGCCATCGCCGGCCTCGCCGTCCAAGGCTTCCCAGTAGGCACCGGCTCCCACTGGTTCCGCGTCGAGGCCCCGCCCGCCAGCGACCCGGGCCCAGAGGCGGCCAGCGGCGCGCCAGCCCTTCACGATCGTGAAGGAGGCCTCCCCGACGCGCCACCCACGCTCACCGACCTCCTGCGCGGCGCCCGCCGTGACCTCCGCGACCGCTCGCTGAACCAGACCATCCAGTCGGGCACGCTGACGGAGCCCAACCTGTTCATGGAGACCATGGGCTTCGCCCGCGCCCTCAGCGGCCGCTACACCAGGGCCCAGGTCATCGCCACCTTCCCCGAGGACGGGCTGCGCGCCGTCGCGCCCTACACCGAGAGCCTGCGCCGCATCGCCGCCGCGTCGCTGTCCCACCTGCAAGGCCTGCGCGGCCAGCCGCTGCTCGAGGAGCTCAACCGCCGCTCCTGGAGCGAGGCGCCCAAGTACCCGTTCAACTGCCTGCTGGAGGACCACACCATCGCCGACTACGCCGCCACCTGGCGCCGCATCTTCCTCTTCGTCGCGAACTTCCTCCCCCTCCCCGAGGCGAGCGAGCGCATCCCCCGCCCCGCCGGCCTGCCCGCCGCCCCCGTGGCGCTGCCCGCCAACGTCGTCGACGCCTTCGCGCGCATGTTCCGCTGCGACCCCTCGCCGCCCGCCGCCGACGCCGACGCCCGCCGCCGCCTCGACGCCGCCGTCATCGACGCCGTCTTCTCGCTCACCGACCAGGCCCTCGTCGGCAGCCCCTTCGAGTCGCCCCTCATCTCGGCCATGGCCTTCATGTCCGTCCGCAGCGAGACCCAGTACCACACCCACAGCGAGTACGGCAAGCACGTCAGCGGCGTCGTCAAGATGGCCCTCGTCGCCACGCTGGAGCGCGCGCGCCGCGACCACCACCTGGCCGTGCAGGGCCGCGGCCCCGCCGACCAGAGCCCCACGCCCGTCCTCATCGACTCGCTCGTCGCCATCATGGAGCGGACCGTCTACACCAAGGGGCCCCGCCGCTTCCTGACGCCGCTCGCCTGGCTCTTCGACAGGCAGGGCGAGCTCGCCAAGCTCCGCCGCCAGGGCGACGCCACCGGCAAGGACCACGTCGTCTGGTCGCGCCACCCGGAGACGCGGAAGCCCGTCATGACCTTCCGCAACGTGCGCCTGGAGGAGTCGGACATGCGCAACTTCGCCTCGGCCCTCGTCGACGCCGTGGAGCAGGCGCTGATCCCGCTGCTCATGCTCGACGACGTCGTCGGCATCGACGACCCGTCCGCCCTCGCCGTCCTCCCCAAGCTGCCGCCGCTCGACGACGTCGCGGACAACCTCGGCGAGCTCCTCGTCGGCTACAGCTTCCTCGACCACGAGGCCAACAAGCCGTGGGTCCTCGCCGGCAAGGGCTTCGTCGAGACGCGCTCCAAGGCGGCCGCGGGCCCCTTTGGCCACTTCGTCGTCGCCGGCAGCCCCAACCTCTCGGCCATCCGCCAGTACCAGCGCGCCGCCGACGCCTTCCTGCGCTCGCTCCTCGCCGCCGTGCACGTCACCTGCGGCCAGCCCGCGCGCGCCCCCGAGCTCATCTCCATCCGCGTCGAGAACAGCCCCTACGGCGGCCCCCGCAACGTCTTCGTGCGCGGCGGGCTCGTGTCCATCTTCACCGTCTACCACAAGGGCTACAGGTTGACCGAGGAGTACAAGCCCATCCACCGCTTCCTGCCGCCGCGCCTCGGCCGCCTCCTCGCCTGGTACCTCTGGCTCGCGCGCCCCTTCCTCAACGACATCAGCGCCCTCGCAGCGCTCGCCCGCGACAGGCCGGCCGTGGCCATCTCGCCCTACCTGTGGCCGCACGAGGTCGTCATCACCGAGGCACCCGTGCCGAGTCTTGGTAAGTAGTCGTCGTCTCCCTCATCACCGCACCCCGACGCCTGGCCGTCCCCGTTCCCCCAGTGGCCTAGTGGCCCAGTGGCCGCTGCAGGCGGGGGCGGGGGCAGCCCTTCACGGCCATGGAACGGAAGCGCGGCGGCCGGGCGGGACCCAGCTCTTCACGGCCGTGAGACCCAAGGCCCTGGATCCCACGGCCGTGAAGGGTTGGGCCTCGCCGCCGCCCTCCTGGCCCGCCACGACCGTGAAGGGTCGCCCAGCCTGCTCGCCCTCGGGCTTTAGGCGATCCAAGGCCGTCCCCATTCCAGCAGTGGCCCAGTGGCCGCTGCAGGCAGAGGCGGGGGCAGCCCTTCACGGCCGTGAGAGCCAAGGCCCCGGATCCCACGGCCGTGAAGGGTTGGGCCTCGCCGCCGCCCTCCTGTCCCGTCACGACCGTGAAGGGTCGCCCAGCCTGCTCGCCCTCGGACCTTAGGCGTTCCAAGCCCCTGGATCGATCCCATGGCCGTGAAGGGGGCGGCCCTGACCCCCAACCCCCCCCCGCCCTGCCCCCTCCTTCCCGCCCTGCGAGCCTCGTTTGCACAACACACGTAACCCCCCACGGCCCGTGAGAGCCAGCGGCTAACACTTCATCTCCCCGCAGGACCCGTCCGCGACTCCAACAGCGCCGCATCCTCGCCGAGCGAGTCCGACTCCCAGGCGCCCATCGACGACCTGTACTGGGCCGTGCCTGGCCCCGACAAGCAGCCCGCGCCCCTGCATTGGGCCCCCTCGAAGCTGACCTCCTCCATGACGGACGCCTCGATCGCCTCGATCGGCACCGCGCTCAACGTGTCCACCTGGCGGCACGTGGCCATCGCCTTCACGAAGCGCTTCATCACCCTCGTCGGCCACAGCACCGACTCCCTCTTCCCGCAGGCCTACCTCACCGATGGCCGCAACGACCCCATGGACACCCAGGCGAGCCACTCCACCTCGGTCGCGCTCAACCACTACGCCAAGGAGTTCCTCAACGGCGCCACGGCAACGCCCATCTACTACGCCTACCGCCACGCGAGCCGCCTCTGGCACTCGTTCCTCCGCGTCGACGACACCGACCCGGCCGCCAACGAGGCCGCCGCCGCCACCGACGACCCAGACCCGTACGGCGACGACGACGCTCTGGCCGAAACCCTGGCCGCCCGCAACCACCAGGCGCTGCGCCTCGAGAACCTCTCCGCGGAGATCTCCGACGACCTCGTCCGCACCGTCGCCGGCACCGCCGCGCCCAAGCTGCGCGACCACCAACGCGCCGTCCTCGAGGCCATCTCGGAGTCCCAGGGCGATGTCATCTACGTCGCTGGAACCGGCTCCGGCAAGAGCATCGCCTTCGTGTCCCCGGCCGCCGTCTCGCCCACGGGCGTCACCATCATGGTCGTGCCGCTCAAGGCCCTCCAGCAGGAGATCGCCGGGCGCTTCCGCAACGCAGGGGTCTCGGTCAGGATCTAGGAGCCGGGCCGCCCCAGCGCGTCGCGCAGCACCACCACCGTCGTCATCGTCAGCCCCGAGCAGCTGGGCAACCAGGCCTAGAACGCCTTCGTCCAGTCGCTCAACGATGCCTTCAAGATCGACCGCGTCGTCGTCGACGAAGCCCACCTCGTCCTCGGCGCCAACAACGACTTCCGCCCCCTCCTCTTGCGGCTGGGCCAACGCACCGCGTTCGCGTGCCCGCGCCGCCTCTTCCTGACGGCCACCCTCCCGCCCTGCCGCGAGGCCGCCTTCAGGGAGGTCTACCAGGTCAGGGACGACGCCCGCGTCATCCGCGCCCCCACGGGCCGCCCGCCCATCCACTTCCGCAACGTCAACGTCGCCGACGTGGCCGACGTCAAGCCGGCCATCTTCGCGCTCGTCGACCGCTTCAGGGCCGCCAACGAGGCGCGCGCCACCGCCGAGCACGAGCACGCCCGCCTCGCCATCGTCTACTGCCGCAGCCTGCAGGACGTCGTGCGCCTCGGCGCCGAGCTGGGCGCCCAGGTCTACCACTCCAAGCTCAGCGACGACGACCGCGCCAAGTCCATCCGGGGCTGGCTCGAGCGCGGCCACGTCATGGTGGCGACGACCTCGCTCGGCGTCGGCATGGACCACCCCAACGTCTCCCTCGTCCTCCACTACGGCCTCCCCTACGACCTCATCGGCTGGATGCAGCAGGCCGGCCGCGGCGCCCGCGACGGCTCGCCCGCCCACGCCGTCATCGTCTACGCCGGCAACCCCAGGGTCATCGACCAGGGCCTGCGCGGCTTCCTCGAGGCGCCCTGCCTGCGCAAGTTCCTCGCAGAGTACTTTGACGGCGGCACCGGCCACCTGGCCTGCCACGACGCCTTTGACCAGGTCTACTGCGCCAAGTGCCTCGAGCGGCCCTTCGTCGCCCCGCCCCCCCCGCCCGCCGCGCCGCCCCTTCACGGCCATGGAACCGACCCCTGGCTGGCCGACCCCTTTGACGGTCGTGAAGGGTCCTCGCCCGCCGCCTGGCCGACACCCGCCCCGCCGGCGCCCTACCCCTGGCCGCAGCGCCACCGCGACCTGCCTCGCCCGTCCCCCCAGGCGCCTCGCGCCCCCGCCTCGCCCGCCTCGCCCGCCTCGCCCGCCTCGCCCGCCGCGCCCGCCACGCCCGTCGTCACGCGCGCGCTCCACGGCAGCCGCTCCTCCAGCTCGTTGGCCACGTCGGGCTCGCGCTCGGGCTCGCGCGTCTTCTCCAGCGGCACCCGCCGTTTCGAGCCCTACCCGGCCGCCCGCTCGCCGACAGCCACGACGCCGAGCCGCACCCAGCGCCCGCCGCTCCCGCAGTCCGCCAGCGCCGCGTCCCTCGCGCCCGCCGCCCCCCACGATACGACGCTGCAGCTCGCCGACCGCCTCGCCCAGCAGCACGTCGACCGCCAGCGCGCGCTCGAGGGCACCCGGTCCGCCACCGCCGTCGACGTCTCGCTGTCCGATGCCCTGTGCGCCTACATAGGCCTCGTCTACGACCGCAAGCAGTGCGCCTACTGCGCCGTCGTCGCCGGTCCCCAGGCGGGCCGCGACCACTACCTCTCCCACTGCCCCGCGGCCGCCCAGGCCTCGTCTGGCCGCGCCTTCTCCGCCGCCACCGACGACCTCACGAGGCTCCGTTTCGAGAGCTACGCCTGCTGCGGCGCCTGCTACATGCCCCAGCGCTACTGCCCCCGCTTCCGCGTGCACCCCCGGTCGTCTGCCTGCACCTATGGCCAGACGTTCAAGGACCTCGCCGCCGTCTACCTCGTCCTCTACCCGGACCGTGTCGATATGGCGCTTTCCGAGCTCGACGCCCCCGCCGAGGCGGCTGCGCCGCGTCCTCTTGGCCCCGACGGGCAGCTCGACCTGAGCGCCAACGGCGCCTCGTCTGCATTCATGGCTTGGATCTCGCGCAAGCAGAGGATCGCCTCCGAGTTTGAGACCTCCAACCTGTGGCGTCTCGTGGCGCGCATCCACGGCAGGGACGGTATATACTAGGGCAGAAGGGAAATATCTTACAGCCGGACGGCCAGTTGGAGGTTTTTTTTTAATTCCAGAACAGCAGGAGCGGGTGGTCTTTCGGTTATTTCTCCAGGCGGACTCCAGATCCCTTACTTATATATCTTTTGTTGCCATGCGGCACCTTCTAGTGTGCTGGCAGGATTACTGAGGCACTCGCCTCCTCTATAAATAGCTTCTCCTCAATACCCCTTCTGCTTTAGTACACAGGTCTATAGGTACCTAGAATTAGTACACAGGTCTATAGGTACCTAGAATACAACCGGCTTATAACAGACACTGTGCCTCTCCTATTCCCTAGAGCCCCTCACAGTTGAGTTCCTTTGGGGCTTGCATACCCACTCGGGCCCTGTCTTGCTGAAGCACACACCCCCCCACTCTGCCCCTGCCGATCCGCTACGGGACGGGCCGGCGCTAGCTACACTAGGCAGCCAGACGGCGGGCGGCGGCGGGTCCGTCTCTTCACGATCGTGGAAGAGACCCTGCCCACCAACACCCGCCCTCACAGTCGTGGAAGAACGCCCGCCCGGTGGCTTCTCTTCATGGCCATGGGATACGCCTCGCCGGCGGCTTGGTTTCCCCGGCCGCGAGGGCGGTGAGCCCGGCGCGGTCCTTCCGCACGTGATTCTAGGTCTCGAGGCACGGACCACCAGGGCCATGGTCCGTGCGTTAGGGCATCATATATATACCTTTCCTCCCCCCCCCTCTTCAGACTTCTTTTCCACCTTGCCAACTTCCACCTTTTCTCTTCCTTTATTTTTTTTTTGCTGCCTTCCACCTCCCACGATCGTGAAGAGCCACTCTTCCCTGCCTACGCAAACCAGCTTCGCACACCTCTGCCTTTCACGACCGTGAAGAGCCACCCTCCCCCCCAACAAACCACCGCAGTCCCGAGTCCTCTCTCGACGAACCATCCGTCACCATGCCTCCCAAGCGCACCCCCGCCAAGGGCAAGGGCAAGGGCAAGGCCAGAGCCATCACCGCGCCCGTCGCGTCCGGCGCCGCCGCCAGCAGCGCCGCCAGCAACGCCGACGATGCCGCCTCGACCGCGCCCAGCACCCCCAACAGCTCGACCCGCGACACCCAGTCCCTCGTTCTCGGCGCCTCGAACACGCAGCCGGCCCGGGACAAGCCCCTCCCTCCCGTCAAGCGCAAACATGAGCAGTACGAGTTTTTTGGCTTTCCCGATTCCCAGTTTAAACACAGCTCCGACTGGACAAAGGGATCCAACGCCGACAAGGGTTCCCGCTACAACTTTAACTTCAAGGACATCCGCGAGGACAAGCCTTGGATCCGAGACTGCCGCCCCCGATGGCATAACGATGACTGGTCTGTCGCCTGTCACGACAATGAACCCGAGCCGAGCAAGGGCCAGTACCTAGCTGCGCTCAAGGCCATCGAGGAGGCCAAATATCCCGAGAGAGTCACGGTCGGCAAGGTCTAGAAGACCTCGTCCGCCGCCGACCTCCCCCAGCTCGCCTACTATTGCCACTTCAAGCACACTTGGCAGCTGCTTACATACCTCGACACCTTCTGTAAGTCCCCCCCCTCCTTCCGAGGCGCAGCTCTTCACGGCCGTGGTACGGCCCAGCCCCTACCCGCGGGGCTACCCTTCACGATCATGGTAGGCCGGCTTTGGCTTCCACGACCGTGAAGGGACCCCCCCTCCGCCCTCTGTCTTCCACGGCCGTGAAGAGCGGCCCCCATCCCCCTTTCCCGAGCTGACGTTCCTCTAGGCGGCCAGGTCCTCTCCACAGTCGGGAGCTTGTACTACGATGGTTGGACCACCACCGACTCAGCGGAGCAGACGGCTTCAATCAGCCAGATCCTCAACTACCTCGACCAGTCCATTGACACGACGCCCTACCTCCGGCTGATCCTCGCCGACGACACCCCTGGCCAGAAGGTCATCACCAAGGCCATGGTCGCCGGGGAGTCGCCCTACGCCGGCACCGACGAGGGCGGCAACACCGACGTCATCGGCACCATGCTCTTTGCCGCCTCCCAGATCCTCAAGTTCTCGCCCACGCGCCAGCTGGATCCCGACGTCGCCCTGTCGGCCGACCCTGCGGCGTACGAGCATCGGTTCAAGCGGGAAGACCTCCCTGAGAACATTGTGGGCTACTGCTTGGAGGACTGGTGCCGTGCCGTGTGCATTGTTGCCTTCTTTTGTTACCGCCGAACCGGGCGGACAAACATCGGCCTCGAGACGGCCCCAAAACAGAACTTTGTGCAGCGCGTCTTCTTCGTCAACAACGCGCTCACAGAAAATTTTGTCACGGAGGAGCAGGCCAAGACCTCGACCGATAACATGCTGAACCGCGCCATGTTCCAGATGTCGGTCCCCGTGTCCAAGGCCAAGAAGCGTCTTGCGAGAATGCTTCAAGAGAGAGACGCCGCCGCCATCTCCAACGCCGAGTTGTCCCTTCGCCAAGAGAACCTTGTTAGTGCCATGCAGGGCGGCACGAACATCTCAGAGTTCATCAACGATCGCTGCGCCGCCTTGGACGCCCCCGGCCTGGCCAAGATGGACGACAACACGCTCGAGGCGCTCATTGAAGCCGCCAAGGCGCGGGTCGAACAGCCAGACGAGCCCGGAACGCGCACCGCCTACACCCTCTTGCAGACAAACCCCGAGATCCAGGAGGCGGACTTTCAAGACTTCCTCAGTGTCGGCTGCGGGGACATCAGCACGCTCGCGGAGGAAACAAGGAACATGCCCGAATCGGCACCCGACAGGATGAAGGCGGCCGTCCAGGTCCACCGCGCCTACGAGACCTTCACCCTCAACACGTCCATCAGCTCCGACGAGCCCAAGGAGGACGAGGATGACCTCGAGCTCGAGGCCAAGCTGCAGGGCTACGACGACTGGCGAAACATGCAGCCCAACAAGAGAATGCCGGACTACAAGTTGATTGCCCATCAGGCTGTTGGTAAGTTCTCCTCCCCCTCCCCTCGTGTGGCCGACCCGAGCGGCGGCGGTGACCTTCACGATCGTGGGAGCCAAGGCGCCGCCTGGCCCTTCGACGGGCCCCGGGCCAGCCCTTCACGGTCGTGGGACCCAGGGCCTTGGCTCTCACGGCCGTGAAGGGCTGGCCCCCGCCGCCGGCCGCCACCGCCCTCGCTCCACGTCGTTTCCCACGGTCGTGAAGGGTCCCCTCGCGTCGCCGCCGCCCCCGCTGCCAATGACGTCGCTAACCTCACCGACTCCTTAGACATCGGCTGGGCGTTCCGCATGGAGTCGAGCCCTTTCCACGGCTGCATCCTTGCCAACGGTGTGGGTACAGGCAAGACCAACATCTTCTTTGGTCTCATCCACGCCGCGGCCTGCGACATCGACCGCAAGATCGAGGCGGATCCCGAAGCCCCTCGAGGCCCTTTTTACCCGACGCTGCTCGCCGTGCAGATGGCCAACTTTTCGCAGATTTGGGAAAAGTCAAAGGTCTACGACGACAAGCTGACGATCCGTCTCTTTTACTCCCACCGGAACAACCTCACCAAGGCTGACGGTCGCAAGGCCGCCACCATCAACGCCGACGAGCTGGAGAAGTATCTGTTGAGCCTCGACCCCACCGATCCCAAGGTGAGCAACCCCCCCCCCCCCCCCCCCAAGCCCCAGCCCAGCCCTTCACGGCCATGGCATGGGTCGGGTTCCACGACCGTGAAGGGCCTGCCCCTAGCCCTCGCCTCGCCCCGCCCCCGCTACTCTCCGTTGAACTTACTGACACGGACCCTTTTAGACCGCGCGCATCGTCGTCATCACGACCCTCACGACCGCCCTCAACCGCCTGCTCGATTACGAGCTCTCCACCGTTCGCCTCCATGACCGAGACGCCGCCCAAAATTTCAAGGGGTGCGCCAGCGGAGTCTCCCCGCATCCCAACGGCAAGAAGAGGAAGCTGCCCCTCAAGGGCGGGGTCCCCGTCGTGTCCGACAAGTACTTCGATCCGGATGATTACGAGGAGGTGATGGAGAAGTCCAAGGCCGATGCCTGGGTCGGCACGTGGAAGCTCAGGCACCACCTCTCCCACTTCCAGCGCAAGTGGGCACGCATCATCATCGACGAGGCCCACATGGGCAAGAAGGACGAGGGGCGCATGTTCCAGTTCCTGCTGCGCGAGTGGTCTCCCGCGCTCCATTTCGTCACGGCGACTCCCATGATCAACCACATCCGCGACCTCGTCGTCTTCATCAAGCTGCTGTACTCGCGCATCTGGTACGGTGTGCCCGTCTCCGACCACTGGGTCGTCCCCCCAGCCAAGGAACTCGGCGACACCCCCCTCCTGTACCACGACGCCTACGACCCCAACCAGGAGTTCTACGAGGTCGGCAACCGCAGCGTCAAGGGCATCTTCCACCCTGATACCTACGACGAGCCGGACGGCGAGCTCCCCCCCGGCGTCGCCTTCATGAAGCGCCACTACGACGACACGGGCGCCAGGCTGTGGCTCCTGCACCCCGGCATCTTCAAGACCACCGGCAGCTCGTGCTCGTGGCGGGACGAGTTCGCTCAGATATGCGTTCCCGCGGTCATTCGCATGATTCAACGCCGCCGCCAGATGCACACGCGCATGCGGCTCCCCGACGGTTCGATCTGCTACCCCGGCTCCAACATGAAGCCATACTCGTTCTCCATCGAGGAGCTCTCGTACCCCGACAAGGAGGCGAAGCAGGTCATGGACCACAGCCAGGGGCTCCTCGCGCGCAAGATCATGACGGGCAGCACCAAGAAGAAGGCCGCTAGGAACAATGAAATACCGACCGGTGGCGGTGCGGTCTCGGGCGGCACCTCCCTGGCAGACCGCGCAAGCGCAGGCAACGCCGAGAACAACGACGACGGCGCTGCATCGAACACAACCATGCGGGAGGGGATGCTGGTTTCTTTTGATCTTCACAACATCGTCCTCCAGGGCGATAACGACCCCGACGACGACGCTCAGGATTCCAACCTGCTGCGGTTTATACCCGAGGACGTTATTGCCGACGCCATCAAGGAGCATGGGGAGAAGATGCCTGCTTCGGCCTCGGATGACGTGGACCCGCGGCCGCGGTCGCCAGAGCGGCAGCCCCTGGACCAGGAGGATTTGATGGTCGAGCTTGGCAGGGAGCACGTCGAGTACCTTATTCGCAAGGACCCGTTTGGCGGCCTCTTGCACATCTTCGAGATGGTCAACAAAGACCCCGACCTCCCCACCCCCTACAACGCGTTCCAGCTGCTCAAGTGGCTCCTTTCCAAATCTCCCATCCTCGTCCGCGTGTTGGAAATCGCGTACAAGACGATCCGGTGCGGCGACAAGCGTCGCCTCTTCATCCTGGCAGACATCCCCTGGCAGCAGCAGTAAGTGGACCCCTCGCCCCCAACCCCCAGCCCCTCCCTTCACGACCGTGGGAGGCACGCGGCCGGCCTGGCTGGCGGGCCCAGCCCTTCACGACCGTGGGACGCCAACCTCGCCTCTCACGGTCGTGAAGGGGCCCCCCTCGGCCCGGCCCCGCCGCCGCGCCTCTCACGCCTCTCACGGCCGTGAAGGGGAGCCCCCCCCTCGCTCGTGCTCCCGCTAACCGGTTCTCCCAGGGTCATCGCGGCCATGCTCGCCATCGCCGGCTTCAACGTCGAGTCCGTGCGGTCGTGCCACTCCGAGTCCGAGCGCAACGCGGCCGTCCAGCGCTTCACCGATCCCCGCTCGACCGTCAACGTCTTCATCTCCAACACGAACATCTCCCTCGTCGGCCTCGACCTCCACGAGCAATGCTCCGTCGGCATATTCGTGTCCATCTCGTGGTCCATCAATCTCCACATCCAGGGCGGCGGTCGCCTCATCCGTCTCGGCCAGAAACACGAGGTGGAGTGGTACATGTTGAAGGTGAAAAACTCCTACTACGACTACATGGAGCGCAACATGGTGTCGAAGTGGGCGGACGAGCTCTTGGGCTGCAGCCGCGTCCCGAGCCACATCCAGGGCTGGGTCCGCTACGCTTGCGTGTTCGAGATCATCCGAAACTTCCTGCACCAGCCGTTCAACCGGCTGTCGTGGTGCGACACCACCCTGCCGAGCGCCCAGATCTCCGAGTACCACGCCCCCTCCACGGTTCAACGAGGCCACTTTTACACCTTCGTCGCCATCTGGGCCAGACGTCTGACCCCCGCCGAGTACGCCCGGACGTTTGCGACCATGCAGTTCCGCCTGCCGTCGGTGGCAATGTCGTATTATCACCACTTTTCGGAGGAGTGCCCGAAGCCGATGACCTACGAGGAGATCATCGCCTCTAATTCGGCGGTCAAGGTCGAGACCGGGTTCGTCGACGCGTCTGTCAAGCTCGAGGAGCAGACGCGAGACGAGCTTGAGGGGTCGGGCCTCTCACGCTGGCAGGTGGCGTTCGAGATGCGTGTCCGCTCCCGAAACGCCGCTGCTAACTACCTTGCCGGCGTTGAAGAGGACGACGAGGATGACGAGGATGACGAGTACAACCCGGACACGTTCCGACCGCACATGTCATTCGTGGAGCATCTCGCCCACATGAAGAAGGAGTTGGACGAGGACGACGGCACCCTTCACGGCCATGAAGCGGCCGCCCCCCCCTCCCACGACCGTGAAGAGGCCGCCCCCCCTCCCTCTCCCTGCGCCGGCAGAGGCGGCGAGGCGCCCCCGCGCGAGACGAACGACAGCGGCGAGTCGCAGCGCAGCGAGTTCCACGACTCGGACGCCATCAACGCCATGGACTCTCTGGTCCAGGCCCCCGTGACCGGCGACAAGCGTCCCTCGGACGAGGGTAACGTCGAGCTGCCCCCGGGCTTCCCCAACAAGCGCGCCAGAGTCCAGTCCCCCGCCACGCGGGACGCCGACGCACCCATGTTCGAGTCGCACTGTGACGCGGACGACCGTGTGGGCTACACCAGAGCCCCGACCCCCATCTTGGAAGACGTCGATGCACCCATGTTCCAGGGCCAACCCAACCCTGCGGATGACTACATTGGGAACTTGGAGCTGCCCCAGACCGGCGCCGACGAGCACGCCACCCCGCCCCCCACCTTGGAGGCCATCGATACCTCCAATGTCGAGGAGCATCCCGAGGCCGCGAATGCCGAGACGGGAAGCGCCAGGGAGCCCTCTCAGTCTGCAGATGACAATGCCGAGGCTGATACTACCAACGCCCCTGAGGATGACCATGTGGGCGATGTGGGCGATGTGAGCGATTTGGGCGATGTGAGCGAGGATGAGGAGATCGAGGATGAGGAGAGCGAGGATGAGGAGATTGAGGATGAGGAGATTGAGGATGAGGAGATCGAGGATGAGGAAGGTCAGGGCAGTGACTACGAGGAGAGCAAGGATGCAGGCGAGGAGGATGAACCGGTGAAGAAACGTCCCTCGCGCAAGGCGGCGGTCAAGGCGAAAGCGGCGGTCAAGCGCTACAGTGGAGGAAAGCGCTAGCCGGGCTGAGAGGTTCGGTACTCATGCCACCCCGAGGGGGCTTTAAGGATTCACGATAGTGCCTACTTTGGGTAGCAGGCTATCACATGTCAAGATTAGAATATCACCCAGTGCGATGGAGGGGCCATGAGAGGCACTTTCGGTCCTAGACCGCTCAAGGCCATCTCGGTAGGACGGGCCCTCCCGCACACAACAGACAACTTGCTCATTATTCAGACCCGGGCCCCATCGCAACGTGACGTGACAGTAGTAGCGCTCCCCACCAACCCCCGTGTCCCGCCGCGTACGCACACGTGCACCACACCGGCCCGCCCACCCTCGGCCTTCACGGCCATGGTAGGGGAGAGGCCCGCCTCCGCCGCAGAGGGCGGCCCTTCACGGCCGTGGGAGCCAGGCTCTCCCTACCACGGCCGTGAAGGGCCTGCCCGGGGCCTGTGGTGGGCAGCATATCACGTCGCCGGAACACTCGGCCTAGGGGATGATGGATGTATGTAGCAAACGGCCGAATATACATGGCCTTGTGTGAATCCGAGAGAGTCTATCTATGGCTCTACAAGTGGACTGCGTTGTTCCCTCCCTCGGCCGTTTTGTACTCCCGCCCACCCCCTTTCCTGTTGAAGACGTCCCCCGCCGTCTAGTTTCCTCCCTCGTGCTGGTCCGCGCCCTCGTCGGCCTCCATTCCGTCTCCCTCCTCGGAGATAATCACAGTACGGCCGGTCTGGGGACTTGTCAGTGCAATGCCCCTTTCCCGAAGCCAGGGGTCGGTCGGACTTACAACGTAGCTCTTGGGGTCGAGCGTCTTGCGGAACTCCTCGATGGTCTCGTGCTTGATCAGGTAGCCGTTTCCGTGGCGGTCGATCCAGGCCGCATCGCGCCGGTCGCCCTCGGGCAGCATAGCCTTGGTGTGCACGTAAGGCGGCATGCGCAGGAAGCCCCAGGTGTAGTCCATCATGGGCTTCAAGGTACCCTTGGGAAGCACGACCCACTTGGGGCTATACTTCTTTCCCTCGGCGATGTCGAGGTCGCGGTTCTCCTCCGCCAAGGCCTGGAAGAGAGAGAGATAGGACTCGGTCGGGATGTGGTTATACTTGTCGACGCGGTATTTGCCCTCGTCGTTCCACTCGAAGACGGTGAAGGGCATGATGGCGGATTGGTGGGACTAGCCGGTTGCGATGGGGCTGGCTCTTCACGGTCGTGGTATAGAGCCGCCTCGGGCGAGCCGGTGACGGGCTGGTTTGTCCGGTTGGTTGTGATGCTGCGGTCGGGCAGGAGAACAGCGCGCTGGCAGGGACCCTTCACGATCGTGGTACGAGGCTGGTCTGGTGACGCTGGTGATGGGCTGGTGGTGGGTTGTAGAAGGGATCAAGAAAGCAAGGTTGTAGAAAGATATCTTGATATATATATAAAAGTGAAGGCGGTGAAGCTTCTAATAAAGCGCCTTCTTGTTGTATATAATAATAGCGCCTTCTTGTAATAGATATTCTAACCAAGGCAGGTACGCCTGCAATAGGCAGGAATTACCTGGACCTTGAAGGATGGCCTGCTGCTTTTCTATCCCATGGCCGTGAAGGGCGGCCTGCTGCTTTTCTATCCCATGGTCGTGAAGGGCGGCCCGCTGCTATTCTGTCCCATGGTCGTAAAGGATGGCCTGCTGCTATTCTGTCCCATGGCCGTGAAGGGTGGCCCGCTGCTTTCTATCCCATGGCCGTGAAGGGCGGCCTGCTGCTTTTCTGTCCCATGGCCGTGAAGGATGGCCCGTTGCCTTTCTGTCCCATGGCCGTGAAGGGTGGCCTGCTGCTTTTCTGTCCCATGGCCGTGAAGGATGGCCCGTTGCCTTTCTGTCCCATGGCCGTGAAGGGTGGCCTGCTGCTTTTCTGTCCCATGATCGTGAAGGGTGGCCCGCTGCTTTCTATCCCATGGCCGTGAAGGATGGCCTGCTGCTATTCTGTCTCATGGTCGTGAAGGATGGCCCGCTGCTATTCTGTCCCATGGTCGTGAAGGATGGCCCGCTGCCTTTCTATCCCATGATCGTGAAGGATGGCCTGCTGCTTTCTATCCCATGATCGTGAAGCGTGGTCCGCTGCCTTTCTATCCCATGATCGTGAAGGATGGCCCGCTGCTAATCTGTCCCATGGCCGTGAAGGGCGGCCCGCTGCTACTACAGTAGGACCGAGAACCTCTATAGCATATAGAAGGCGTTATAAGGGGGAGGCAGACTACGAATATGGAAGTAATGATATCTGTATGTGCTTATTCTGTAAGCTGTATGCTAATGTTGCCTAAGGCCCTTGTAAAGTAAGGTAGGCCCTATAGAACTAAACGACTAATGGGTATCTCTCTCTATATAACGCCGCATCCTAAGATGCTAATGCTAAAGCCATTTGTACCCCCCCTGTAAACGATTATATCCCATGAGTGTGAAAGGTATGCCTGGGCGGCCTTTTCGACGCCTATTCCTCCTCGGAGGTTTCAGCATCTCCCTCGTTCTTGAGAACTGCATTGTCAAAGGGGACGGTTATAAGGTCCTCTGGCGCCAGGCGTCGGGCGCGCTTTGTAGGGCGCGGGGCCGGGAGCGAGGCCACGGAGGACTCTCTGGATGACGCCGCAGAGGCCGTCGACAAGCGAGACCTGGCCTCAGTCATGGCCTAGTTGTGACAGTCAGTATAAGGTCTTGTGATGATAGAAAAGGGACACTTACAGGAGCGCTTTGCTGGACAACCAAGACAGGGGGGACGTTACCGGCCAAATAACCATTCATCTGTATAGGAGTCAGCAAGATGACATTGAGTACAGCTCTCGGGGAGCACTACATACCTTCTTGAGCTTAGCAAGAATTGCGGTGTTGGTCTCGTTGGCCTCCTTGACAGTGTGATGGAGCGCCTGCAGTTCTTCACGCAGTTCGCCCACCTGACCGGCAGGCTCGCCTGCATTAGGCAGTTCGCGCTGCCGCAGGAGGGAGGCAGCGGCGTCCTTTTCGTCACGGGCCTCTTTCTCGCAGGCCCTGGTGTTCGGCATCAGCTTGCGCCAGTGGATCTGCGCAACTTTGAAGCGTCTCTTGATGTCCTCACCGGCCTCAGCGGCACAGAAGTCCGCATAGTCGGTGAGAAATTCGTCCGTTATGGCCCGGAAACGCTCAGGAACCTTGCGCGGGCGTTAGTTGGCTACTCGCCTTGTGGCAGGGCGGGGGGATGCACTTACAGGAAGGCACTGGCTGCCATGGTGAGTGCAGTGGGTGCAGCGCGTGGTCTGGCGCAAAGCGTTTTCTAAAGCAGCAGAAGGAGTCAGTATGCACGCTCTGTATAGCTCCAAGGGGGGGGGCTGCAAGCGGCTCACCGTCGTAAACGCACTCAACCTTCTCTGCAAGGTTGGAAGAAGCGATCTTGTAGCAGCAACGAAAGCAGGTGCTGTCGGATGGGAAAATAGCTCTCTGTGACAGAGGAGCTCTAGCGGCGCCGCCAGCGCTGACAGGGCGAGAGAGGCTGGCCATTGTTACTGTTATTGATGTTTATTTAGGCTGCTCTAAAGTCTGGTAAGTTTTTTTTTTTTTCGCAAGGCCTCGTGAGGTCTCGCAAGGTCTCGCGAGGTCTCGTGGGGATGGATATTTCTTACCTCGGATCTGGTTTGTTGAGTGGGTTTGGTGGAAGAAAGGAAGAGGCCAAGCCACTGCAAAGTGTGAGGTATTTATAGGATCCATTTTGGGGTGCCATGACCGTACCTTCCTTTATTATATATTGGCGGTTGCCGTTTTTATACCGCCAAGGGCTGGTAGACTAGGCGCCGCCGTCCCACGACCATGAAGGGTAGCTCTCCACTTTCCGTTCCCTCAGGGCCCCGGCTAGGACCCTTCACGGCCGCGGTGCAGCAGCGGGAAGGACCGGCCCTTGACACCGCATAAAGAGCGGAGAGGCTGCATTGTATGACACGAGAGTGCCGACCCGCCTAGGGTTTACCAACGCTCGCTCGCCTTGTACCCTTACCAATACGGGACTGCAGCTTCTAGCCGCAGCTCTTCACAATTATAAAAGATAGAAGGGCTACAGGTCCACCACCTTGTTCTTTCCTCTGCTGGTGCGTCTACTACAGTTGTTAAGGCTCTAGGACATCGGCGTCTGGGCCCAGCCCTCTACAAGTGTGGAATCCGGAAGGGCTGTATCCTTGAATTATAAAGTGTCTCTGACTCTCCACCCCTTTGAAGGCTCACCTGCTACAGCCCTTACAGCTGCAGAACAGCGGTGTCAAGGGCCTGCCCTTCACAACCATGAGAGACGGAAGGGCTATATTCCATGGCCGTGAAGGGTCACCTCTAGTCGGGCCCTGCCCTTCACGGCCGTGGGAGACGGAGGGCTATATCCCATGGCCGTGAAGGGTAGCCTCCAGTCGGGCCCTGCCCTTCATGTCCGTGAGAGACGGAAGGGCTGCATCCCATAGCCGTGAAGGGTAGCCTCTAGTTGGGCCCTGCCCTTCATGTCCGTGAGAGACGGAAGGGCTGCATCCCATAGCCGTGAAGGGTAGCCTCTAGTCGGGCCCTGCCCTTCACAACCATAAGAGACGGAGGGCTACATCCCATGGCCGTGAAGACTCGCCCTTGGTCGGGCCCTGTCCTTCACCGCTGTGAGAGACAGAGGGCTATATCCCATGGCCGTGAAGGGTGGCCTCTAGTCGGGCCCTGCCCTTCACGGCCGTGGGAGACGGAGGGCTATATCCCATGGCCGTGAAGGGTAGCCTCCAGTCGGGCCCTGCCCTTCATGTCCGTGAGAGACGGAAGGGCTGCATCCCATAGCCGTGAAGGGTAGCCTCTAGTCGGGCCCTGCCCTTCACAACCATAAGAGACGGAGGGCTACATCCCATGGCCGTGAAGACTCGCCCTTGGTCGGGCCCTGTCCTTCACCGCTGTGAGAGACAGAGGGCTATATCCCATGGCCGTGAAGGGTGGCCTCTAGTCGGGCCCTGCCCTTCACGGCCGTGGGAGACGGAGGGCTATATCCCATGGCCGTGAAGGGTAGCCTCCAGTCGGGCCCTGCCCTTCATGTCCGTGAGAGACGGAAGGGCTGCATCCCATAGCCGTGAAGGGTAGCCTCTAGTTGGGCCCTGCCCTTCATGTCCGTGAGAGACGGAAGGGCTGCATCCCATAGCCGTGAAGGGTAGCCTCTAGTCGGGCCCTGCCCTTCACAACCATAAGAGACGGAGGGCTACATCCCATGGCCGTGAAGACTCGCCCTTGGTCGGGCCCTGTCCTTCACCGCTGTGAGAGACAGAGGGCTATATCCCATGGCCGTGAAGGGTGGCCTCTAGTCGGGCCCTGCCCTTTACGGCCGTGAGAGACGGAAGGGCTACATCCCATAGCCGTGAAGGGTAGCCTCTAGTTGTAGTCTACCCTTTATAGCCGTGAGAGACGGAAGATGTAACGGTATAGCTGTATAATTGGCGTAAGTTGTAAGTTGGAGTCCTTATGGTCCTTATTAAAGTAGTGTTGACAGCAGCGTAAGTATAGTTGCTTGTATTAATAGATCTTTTAATCTATTGCTATAGTGGGTTACTATTAGCCTACTATTATAGAAGACTATAACTATAAAGGGCATTATAACTATAAAAGCCATTATAGCTGTAAAAGTATTATAACTATATTAAGTTTTACTAATATATTTATCTATTTATTTAAGTAAATTAATTAAAGATATAAACTAAATAATTAATAGAATAAAGATAAATATTTAATTAATTAAAATAAGTATTAAATATAGAAGCTAATATAAAGGTATTATAAATTAATATATAGGTGTTGCTTTTATATAGGTATTACTATCTAGTATTTTTATTAGCTAAAAAATTAAGTATATCTTTATTAAAGTAGTAAAGGTATCTATAGTAATATTTTTTAATTTCTTTTATTTTCTAACTATTTTTAAGTAATTCTTTTTTAAATTTATAAAAGTATATATTATAGTCTAAGCGTTATTCTCTAATAATTAGAACCTAATTATATATAGTTTTAGTAGGAGGCGTTTAGACTAGGTGGTAATTTTTAGGATAAGATTATCTAAAATAAGGCTGTAGTAGTAATTAGTTAGTTTTTACCTTAAAAAAAAAGTAACTTTAGGGTTTTAACCTTTAGGGTTTCTCCCTTAATAACCCTTAAAAATAAAAAAAGGGGGAGGGTTACTTTAGAGTTTAAAGTTAGATACTACTACTACTACTACTACTACTACTACTACTAACTAACTAACTAACTAATTAATAAATAGATAAATTAAAAGTAATAAACTAACTAATTATAACTAATAAATTAATATCTAATTAATTAAGTTATTATATAAATAAAATAAATAAAAAAATAAAAGAAAGAAAAGTAACTAACTAACTAACTAAACTAGTATAATAAAGTAAATACTATTAAGAAAGGCTTTTACTTCCTACTAACTACCTTTAAACTAATAACTAAGTAAATAATATCTACTATAACTAGCTGCTACTAATACTACTAAAGCTAGCTATACTTACTACTACTATAGGCTAGTATATAACTAACTATAAAGGGACCTACTAGTATAATAAACTAGCTACTACTAACCTAAAGAGTAGGTAATATAAATAGTAGAAGAAAAATAGGAAAGCCTAATCTAATATTATATAGTATAACTAAGTAAAACTATAGCTTTTTTTAACCCTATTAATATAAGTAAGAAGGGTTAAACTTAAAGAATTTTTAAAAACTTTTTAAAAATATAAATAAATATTTTATAATTTTTATTTTAATTATATTTCCTTTTTTATATTTAATTTTATAATATTTAATAAACTATATTAAGTACTTTAAATTTTATATTTTTATTAAAAAGTCTAATAAAATAAGTTTAATTAAAAAGTCTAATAGAAATAATTTTAATTAGAAAGTCTAACTAAAATAATTTTAATTAGAAAGTCCAACTAAAATAATCTAGCCTACTAAAACTATAATATAATTTTAAAGATAGATATCCTTAAAATTATATTAATACCTCTTTAATACTAGCCTCCTATATAACCTCTATAAAGTTAACTATAGAAAGGCTAATTATATTTGTTTTCTTCTTACCTTTTTTTACTAAAGCTAATACTCTAGTAAGCTTAAGCTCTTTACCCTTTAAAATTCTATCTATAAGACTCTCTTTTACAGCTATATAAATCCTTTAAAGCTGTAGTAGTCTTTATACTAGCAGTTAATAAATAATCTCTATCTTCTCCCTTTTAGAAGACCCCGTTTTTAAACCTCCTTATCCACCTTAAAGATGCTTATACTATATTTCTAAGTTCTTTAGTAAGAATACTAGAACTCCCAACCTAAAAGCATCTACTAATACCCTAAAAGCTGTAAATTAATAAATTATATCTTTAAATCTCTCACCCTCCTTAAGACCAAGCTTAGTTATAAAATAGTCTACAAGACAGCTGTTAATCCTCTTTCCTTTCTTAGTTCTTATACCCTATATAACTAGAAACTCCTATAAAGCAGGAAACTCTTTATTCTCTTTCTAGTATAACTCCTTTAAACTATTCTACTCCTTTTAGAGATTATATTACTATATATATATATAAATTTAAGTATAAATCGTCCTTATACTAATAGATCTCTTAGTAGCTTTACCCTACACCTTAGTAAAGTTAGCTAGGTTGTATTTATCTAGGTAAATAAGCTTCTAGATAAGGCCTTTAACCTAGTTTAAAATATCTATAATAGGTAGATATACTACTTTATCCTACTTAAGTAGTAATTAGTAAAGCTAAGTAGTAATATTACTACTAAATATTTTATAAAATACTAAATTACTAATATAAGAGTAATCCTCCTCTTTAAGATTAATATTATCTCTTACTTCTAACTCTACTTGTAAATCCTGTATTTTATCCTATAACATAAAGCTTGTATCTATTACAGGATTAGCTTTATTATTTTTAATTTATTAATAAAGACTTTAAAGTGTCTTTAGATGTAGGGTTTTAGACGTCTTCTTTATAGTAATAGTTACCTAAGCCTATACTATTATATATATATTTAACTCGTTTTAAGCTTATGCTATAGTAAGAGATATAATCTCTTAAATAGTAGATTAACTTAGTATTAAGGTAGGTGTTATATTTTCTTCTCTTATTGCAGCTAGCTTTAGAGTTATAGACCTCCTAGTGCTATCTAGGTGAGATAAGGATATAGAATTATTATTAATATATTATTATTTAAGGGTTAATTTAGGATTCTTACTAGAGGCAGACTCTATAGCATGTTTTATATTTATTAATTAGATTACAGCCTTAACCTGTATATCTAAATAAAGTACTTAATTAATACTAAAATCTTTCTTTTACTAATAGATACTTACTAATATAGTCTTAATTATAGCTAAGGTCTTAAAAGAATAATACTAGCTAGGTAGTATACAAGATGTAGTCTACTATATTCTTCTTACATCCTAAGTCTTCTTTAAAAGACCTTAAGAGGTTTCTAAAATCGATTATATATTTCCTTTAGTTGATAATCTTACTTTCTACTCTATTACCTTATCTCTAGATAGATGTAGATAAAGAAGGTAGTAGAGACTCATCTAGTATTAAATCTCATTGTTTATTAGAGGTAGAGGATGCTATATTATGTAATAGAATTATATAATAATAGATTAGCTTAATATTATTAAAACGTATACTCTTTTTAGCAGGAGGCATGTTGCTACATGTTGATTATATTAAAATAAAGTCTATAAAGAAGAGGGAAAAAAATATAATTATAATACTAAGGGATATCTCTAAAAGTAAGATTTATATAATTAAAATTACTTTCTAATTCTATAAGAACAAGTTAGATGTCGTACTTAGTATAGGTCTACTAACTAAAGAACCTGTTATAAAGCTCCTTACCCCGTTTATATAATATTTATATAAAGAAGTTATATTTAGGTATATCTCTACTTATCGCTTACCATCTAACACCTCTAGTAGCATGTAAAGATTTTATTAACTTCTTTATCTCTAGCTTCTAGGTTTTCTAAACCCTTATTTAAACACTATATAGTCGTCTAATATAAACCTAATACTTCTATAGGTCCTATATAGATACAACTAGTTGTTAAATCCTCTTTATACTCTAAACACCCCTAAAGATTTTAGAAATCTTATTATAGGAACTCCTTAGAATATCCCTATAATCGCATAATAGCTTTAAGTCCCTATCCCTATTAAAACCTATATAAAGTAATACTTACTTACTAGCAGCTTTCCCTTTATTATATAGCCCTCTATTATCTTTAGGGTATAAAAACACTAAGTAATAACTCTAGAAGTATTTCTAGTATCTTTTCTTAAACTATATAACATCAGCCTTTATCTTGCCTTCTCTTCTAAGCGTCCTAATATAGTCTAACGTCTCCTTTTAAAACCTCTACTAGTTATCCTTCTAAAACCCTAATTAAAGGGCTCTATACGTCTTCCTACACCTAGTATCCTCAAGAAGGACTATCTATATAAAGGCCTAGAATTATATTAACTGCTTGTAGTAAGATTTATTACTACCTAACTTAATACTAATCTTGTTCCTATTGCATTTAGAAATATAGCAATATATTTTAGGAAATATAAACTAAATTTCGTTATTCTCTATTTACTATTCTTACTCTAGAAGGCGATCTTTAGCAGGAGGAACTATACTCTTTAAAGCCGCCCTCTAATACAGCTAAAGAATTAGATAGGAGATAAGGTTGTAAATAAGTTTAGCCTTTACCTTAAACATATAATATATTACAGTTAGATATCTAACAGTAGGGTTTATATTAACAGGCGTTAAGGTTGATATTAAGGATAGTAGTTATACGTACTATAAGTCGTTAGGCTAGATCTAGACTTTAGAAGGTATAGTAATTAATTATATAATTAATAAGGTTGTAGTACTAGTAATATTACTAATAAAGAATATTAAGAGTTATATAAGGATGAATTACAAGTTGATTACTAAAAAGCTATAGAAGTCTAATTTTAGGCCTACCTAAGTTTATTCTATATATAAGTCCTAATTACCCTTTAGCGTAATCTAGTAATCGTTACTATAGGTATTCTATAATTACTTATAGGTCTACTTTATAAGCGCTTATATATACTAAGCTATAATTACTTATAGATTCCCTACTTAACTAATTATTATCTTTATCTTATCTCTATATAACTTATACTATAGTTCTTTTATATCTAAGTAAGGCCTACTTACTCTTTATACTTATATCCTACTTAGCTGCTAGTTCCCTAGTAAGGTGTACTTTAGTTAGTTATATTTATTTCCAACAGGTTGTAATATTAGGTCTCTCTTTAAAAGGTCTAGTCCTTTAGACTATATAAGTAGGTTGCATCCTCTTAGGTTTAAAGGGTTCCTAAATTTCGCTATTATCTTTAATTATACTGCTAATAATATATTAGAAGAATTTATAATTCCGTCTTCTAATACTAGTGCCGTCTACCTTTATTATCTTTATTATTCCTTATAGATTACTAAGGAGGGTATTAACGTTATACCTTATACTTATTATTACTTAAAGGGGTATTAGTATAAAATATTACCTAGATCCTTAATTTATAGTAAGTGCGTTTATTCTAGTAAGACTATAAAGGTCTATAATACGTTAAAAGATATAATTTACACTTATAGGTTTTCTTAAAGTTCTTTTTATTCTTTTCTTACTGATTTTCCTTATAGTTAAACGATTACTAGTAGAGTTGCATCATCTTAATACTAAAGAGGAGGCTATTAAGGAAGTATTTTATAAAAGAATAAAAGCTCTATAGAAAGTATAGGCTGATATAAATAAAGCGCTTGTAAAGTTAAAGCGTGTATATAAAGAGAAGTAAATAGTTTTTAAGAAGGGTTAAGGTGTATCTAATATAGTTAGTAAGGATCCTATAGTAGAGTCCTTTAAGTCTCCTTTAGTTTAAAAGGCGTAATCTACTAGCGCCTTTAACGTAATCAATTAGGGTGCTATAGGTTTAGATAGTAAGCTGGCTGATTTTAACTTTAATACTTTTAGAGTGCCTGCTGGGAGTATTAGAGGTTCTTAATTAGTTTCTAGAAATTATCTTTATACTTATAGCCTTTCTATTTAATTAGGTATTATTCTTTATTATTTTCTATATAGTAGTTAATAATTTATTTAACTTTATATTTAGGTTTATTTAGTTCTATAATAATATAATCTTCTATATAAGATCCTTATAGTGTTAGTTTAAGGAGTAAGATATAAAAAACGGGGTGGTATTTTATTATATCCAGAAGTTTAAGCTTATAGTTAACTAGCGAGATTTTTTTAAGAATTTTAAAAGGTCTAAGTTTTTTATAGTTTAACTTATTGCTTAGTCGTTTTATTTTAATATTTCGTTATATAAGATATACGCTATCTCCCTCTTTAAAGGTTAGTCTTTTAATCCTTAAGGTGTTAGCGTATTTTTTTATTTATTACCTAACGAATTCTAGATCTTACTTAACCTTATTCTAGATCTTATAGATCTTAGTAATATCTACTACAGCCTTTAAGGCTTATAGTCCTGCTTGTAGTTTACTGTATATAATAGGTTAGTAACTATAGTTAAAGTAGAAAGGTAAGTTAAGTATGCTTTCTCTTATAGCGCTATTATATATAAATTATACTAATAGTAATAGTAATATCTAGTTGTTTTAATTATAGTTTATATAACATCTTAGGTATTATTTTAATATCTAGTTTATTTATTCTATTTATCTGTTAGTTTGCAGGTAGAAAGAGGTTAATAGTTTGTAATCTACTTTAAGCTGTAAAATTAGAGATTTCTAGAACTTAAATATAAACAGTTTATCCCTATTTAATATAATTTCTTTAAGTAACCTGTAGTTGCTAACAATATATTTCAAGAAGGTATAAGCAAGTTCTTCTACTATACTTACTTTAAGGTATAAGATAAAGTAGGCATACTTAGTAAGTCTATCTACTATAACTAGTATACTATCGTACTATACTTTACTAAGTAGTTCTTATAACTTAGGTAGTTTAATAATAAAGTCTAGTAAGATTAAGTATTATACTTTAGGTGGTACTAGTAGTAGTTGTAGTTCTCTATAGGGTTTATATAGGCTGTTTTTACTTTTCTTATAGAGTTTATAGTCCTTAATAGCTGCTGCTACTTCTGTTTTAGTAACGTATTTATTATAATGTTGTTAAATACGTTTAAATATCTTAGTAACTCCTTAGTAACTATATACTAGTATATTATAAATCTTTATAATTACTTTACTTGTTATTCTATTAGTTAAGCTGGTATTAATATAAGTACTAATTATTAGAAGCTTTTATACTAGTATAAGGTCTCCTTATTAGTCTTATTTAAGGATTACTAATATTTCTTTAGGTACTAGTGCTTTATAGTCTAGTCTTCAGCTTAAGGCGTCTACTTGCCTGTTTTCTGTTTTTTTAATATAGATAATCCTAAAGTTGAATTTAGATAAGAATTCTAACTATTTAATCTATTGTTTGTTAAAGACTTTTAATATAGTAAAGTAAGCTAGGTTCTTATAGTCTATATAAACCTTAACTTTATGTTTTATTCTAGATAATTATAGTTTCTATTTCTTAAATACTTTAATAATTACTATAAGTTCTTTATTATAGATTTAGTAATTTAGTTTAGGTCTACTAAGTTTTCTAGAGAAGAAGGCATAAGGATGTAGTCTTCCTTCTTTATTACGCTACCTAAGTTGCCTACCGATAGTATAGTCTGAAGCGTTAGTTTTAAGTTTAAAAGGTTTAGTAGGGTTTAGAATAACTAGAACTAGTTTTATTAACACCTGTTGCTTAATTTCTTAGAATACTGCTTCTTGTTCTTCTATCTATTTAAAAGGGGTGTCTTTTCTAGTAAGTTTAACGAGTAGGTTGATTTTACTAGAATATCCCTTAAGGAATCGTTAGTAAAAGTTAATAAATCTAAAGAATACTTAGATGTCCTTAACTGTTTTTAGTTGCAGCTAGTCCTTAACTATAGTAACTTTTCCTTCTTTTATATAGATTTCACTTGGGGTGATAGTAAATCTTAAGAAGTTAACTTTCTTACTATAGAATTCTATCTTTTTAAGTTCTACTAGGAGTTTAGCATCCTATAGCTTCTATAATACCTTATATACGTATTCCTTATTAGGGTTAGGGTTAGGGTTAGGGTTAGGGTTAGGGTTAGGGTTAGGGTTAGGGTTAGGGTTAGGGTTAGGGTTAGGGTTAGGGTTAGGGTTAGGGTTAGGGTTAGGGTTAGGGTTAGG